>NW_022681470.1:17228504-18542374 GCF_009764315.1 Trachypithecus francoisi
CAGCCAGGCATGGTGGCAACACCCAGCTACTTGGATGGGTGAGGTGGGAGAATCGCTTGAACCTGGGAGGTGGAGGTTGCAGTGAGCTGAGAAAGCACCACTGCACTCCAGCCTAAGCAATGGAGTAAGACCCTGTCTGGGAATAAAACAAAACAAAAACTCTTTGTAGATCAATATAAACAGGCACTCAGGGGCCCTAGTGGCCTTCCAGCCAGTCCCAACCATTCTGGTGCAGTCTGCCGTGTTACATGTAGATGAAAATTTTCCCTGAGAGGACAGATTGATTTTTCAGAAGACTACCTACTAAAAAAATCACAGTGAAAGTAAAAACAAGAAAAAAAATTAGAACCGCCATTTTTTTGACAAAAGAAGTACTATGTGTGCTTTATTTATTTATTTAGTATTTTTAGTACAGACGGGGTTTCACCGTGTTAGCCAGGATGGTCTCAATCTCCTGACCTCATGATCTGCCTGCCTCGGCCTCCCAAAGTGCTGGGATTACAGGCGTGAGTCACCGCACCTGGCCTATTTTATTTTTTTAAAGACAGGGTCTTGCTCTGTTGCCTAGGTTGGAGTGCAGAGGTGTGGTCATAGCTCACTGCAGCCTCCAACTCCTAGGCCTAAGTGATCCTCCTGCCTTTAGCCTCCAGTGTAGCTAGGACTAACAGGCATGAAGCACCATGCCTACTTAATTTTTGTTTTTATGGAGACAGGGTCTTGCTATAGTTGCCTAGGCTGGTCTTGAACTCCTGTCCTCAAGCATTCCTCCCGCCTTGGCCTTCCAAAGCACTGAGATTACAGGCATGAGCCACTGCATCTAGTCTGTATGCTTTAAATTGATGAGCATCTTTTTCTAAAAGCAGGCAATCGAGAGAAATTTGGCTAAAACACTGCAAGTTGATACTTATAAACTGAAAGTCATTGGAAGAGTGTTACCTGACTAGGCAGATCAGAACCTTAACCTGTAGGAGGTGAAGCCAAACAATTTGTGCCATAGAACCAAGAAAGACTGAGGGAATTGGATGTACTAGGAAGGCAAGAGTGTGGGGAGGAAGACTGCTTGGAAGTCTATGTAAGAGCAGTCAGCAGTCAGCCCTGTGAGGAACCTGCCCAGCTCACCCCACCAGGCAGCTCCTCCTCCACGTCCAGAAGACTTGATGCTTACCCTTCTGACCCTATGCTTGTATTCACTAAGCACAGCTAGGCACAGGGGAGTGCTGACAGTCATTATTTATTTCACGCAGGATGGAAGATTCCTTTCTGGAAAATCTGACTGGCCAAATAGAAAAAGACCAAAATGTAGTGAAGTTTGGGATCTCCTAAGGAAACTGCCAAGTCCTTGTCCTAGTACCCTACCTGTGCAGCCCACTATACGGGAAGCCTACAACTCAGTAGCCTGCTTTGAGTGTCTCCCTCCTAAGTGTGAATGAACAGGACAGACCACAGGTACTTGGGGGGCAAAGTCAAATATGAAAAGCAAAACTTGAAAACGGAATTGCAAGAGAAAAGAAAACTTCCACAAAGCATAAATATTATCAGAGAGATAAAAATATATTACATCCGTAAAAAAACAGGGTGTTAGAAAATCAGAAGCCAGTGCAGGATGTCCAAAAATATAAAATAAATATTATCCATAAAGAGGAGAGAAAACAGAAGGGGGCCAATTATAAAAGAAATAATACAAGGTTTCCTAGCACTGAAGGACACACACCTATTATAAAGGTCCATTGAGGGCCCAGAATAAGAATTTAAAAGACCCACATAAAGCACATCCCTTGAAATTTCAGAAACTATAAGAAGAGATTCTAAATGCTCTCCAAGAAAGCAAATAGTTTATGTTCAGGAATCTGAATAGCTCTGACCTCAAAAGAACTTTAGAAACTAGAAGACAATGGAGAAATGCTTTTCAAAATTCTGAGGGAAAAATATTTCTAACCTAGAATTCTATACTCCGCAAAACTACTAAACAACTAATAGAGTGGGGAAAAGATACTTTTAAGCATTCAAAGTCTAAAATATTGGCTGAGCGTGGTGATTCATGCCTGTAATTCCAGCACTTTGTGGGGCTGGGGTGGTAAGACTGTTTGAGGCTAGGAGTTCAAGACCAGCCTGGGCTACATCATGAGACCCCCCCGCCTCTACAAATAAATAAATAAAATTAGCTGAATATGGTGGTGCACACCTGTACTCCTGGCTCCTTGGGAGGCTGAGGTGGGAGGAGCCCCTTGAGCCTAGGAGCAAGATCCTGTCTCAAAAAAAAACAGGTCAGGTGCAGTGGCTCATGCCTGTAATCCCAGCACTTTGGGAGGCCGAGGCGGGTGGATCACAAGGTCAGGAGATTGAGACCAGCCTGGCCAACATGGTGAAATCCTGTCTCTACTAAAAATACAAAAAATTAGCTGGGCGTGGTGGCGGCACCTGTAGTCCCAGCAACTTGGGGGGCTGAGGCAGGAGAATCACTTGAACCCAGGAGGCGGAGCTTGCAGTGAGCCGAGATCGCGCCACTGCACTCCAGCCTGGCGACAGAGGAAGACTCGTGTCAAAAAAAAAAAAATCGAGTTTCTACCTCACATTGAATGATTCCATTTTATTGGTGGGAGGAAGGGAGGAGGGAAGAGTTGTGATTCCTGCCATGGCTCAGCTGAACTTGGAAGGTGGTAGGTATCTGTGAGTGGGGTGCTGGAGCCATGAGCCACCATATAATGTTGAACAGCTGGCCAGGGCAGGTTGTGAGCGAAGGATGCAAATGCTTACAGCTGTACCAACCACCCTGAAGGCATCCGATCTCATTTTCTCTCAGAAGCCAAGCAGGGTTTGTCCCAGTTGGCAGCAGTAGTAGTGACAGATTATGCTTATTGCCAAAGAACAGTTTCAAACATTTTACCTAAAGCTATGATCTGAATACCCCCAAAAGTCATGTGCTGAAACTTAGTCCCCATAAGGGGGGGCCTTTAGGAGATGATTAGGCCATGAGGGGTCTGCCCTCATCAATGGGATTAGTGCCTTGTAGAAGGGCTGGGGGGACCCAGCTTAGGCCCTTTCTGCCACTTCCGCCCTTCTGCCATGTGCGGACAGACTATTCATTCCCTCTGGGGGATGCAGCAACAAGGGGCCACTTTAGAAGCGAAGACCAGACTCTCACCAGACACCAACCCTGCCGGTGCCTTGAGCTTGGACTCTCCAGTTTCCAGAGCTGTGAGAAATAAATTTCTATTCTTTATAAATTACCCAATCTCAGGCATTTTGGTTTAGTAGCACAAATTTATTAAGATATCTACACTTATATTTAATCTTCCCAACAACTATAAGAGGTGGGTAGGTATTAGTATCATCTCCATTTTATGGAAAGGAAAGCTGAGGCTTTGAGACTTTGTGCGAGTGAATTACACAAGACCACACAAGGCTAGTATATAGTAGAGTTGGGTCAGGCTCCAGATACTGCTTTCTTAGCTACTACTTTATATTGTATTTGATGGGGAGATGGTCTTGAAAAACAAGTTGCTGCAAGTTTTTTTTTTTTTTTTTGAAACAGAGTCTTGCTCTGTCACCTAGGCTGGAGTGTGGAGTGCAGTGGTGCGATCTTGGCTCACTGCAACCTCCACCTCCTGGGTTCAAGCGATTCTCCTGCCCCAGCCACCTGAGTAGCTGGGATTACAGGCACCCACCAACCCGCCAGGCTAATTTTTTGTATTTTATCTCGGCTCATTGTAACCTCCACCTCCTTGGTTCAAGCAATTCTTCTGCCTCAGCATTCTGAGTAGCTGGGATTACAGGCACCTACCACTATGCCAGGCTAATTTTTTGTATTTTTAGTAGAGACGGGGTTTTACCACGTTGGCCAGGCTGGTCTCGAACTCCTGACCTCAAGTGATCTGTCTCAGCCTCCGAAAGTGCTGGGATTACAGGCGTGAGCCACCACACCCGGCCTGCGGGCTTTCTTTCTACTTACTTCAAAGCAGTGGCAGCTCCAGAATTTATAGACAGTAGGTAGTGGAGGGGCACAAGCCATGTTTTTTTTTTTTGTTTTTTTTTTCCAGACAGGGTTTCACTCATCACCCAAGCTGGAGTACAGTGGTGCAATTACAGCTCACAGCAGCCTTGACTTCTCAGGCTCAAGCGATTCTCTCATTTCAGCCTCCTGCGTAGCTGGGAGTACCGGTGTGTCCCACTACACCCGGCTAATTTTTGTATTTTTTGTAGAAACGAGGTCCACTATGTTGCCCAGGCTCGTCTTGAACTCCTGGGCTCAAGTGATCCTTCTGCCCTGGCATCCCAAAGTGCTGGGATTACAGGCCAGAGCCACTGCCTCTGGCTAGCAATGTGGTTGAAAGGTATGGGTGTGCATAGGAGCAGGTCTGGGTTGGGGGACAGAGTACATACTTTGAAACTTGGTAGCATAGTAAGCATGCTATTCTTTCACCATAATTTCAGGTTTATTTAAAGTGTCTAGAGAGGGCGGTTAATAACAAAATTTAGAAGTGATAAGCTCTGCTCCCATGCCTAGAGCTTCTTCTTCTTTTCTTTTTTTTAAATGGAGGCTCGCTCTGTTGCCAGGTAGTGACGCCATCTCAGTTCACTGTAACCTCCGCCTCCCAGGTTCAAGTGATTCTCCTGCCTCAGCCTCCCGAGTAGCTGGGACTACAGGCACCCACCACCACGCCCAGCTAATCTTTTTTATTTTTAGTAGAGACGGGGTTTCACCATATTGGCCAGGCTGGTCTCGATATCTTGATCTCATGACCCGCTGGCCTCGGCCTCCCAAAGTGCTGGGATTACAGGTGTGAGCCACGGCCTCCGGCCACCTAGAGCTGCTTCTGCTGCAGAGCCTCATTTGGTTTTTGCTGCACCCCATTTTCCTCTCACCTCTACATTGTCTGCTTGCTTGACTAATGACAGAGCTAGCCAGGAGACAAGCCTAGCCACTCCCACCCAAAACTCCAAAGTCTTTGTCTAAACTTGACGTGTGTTACAAACAGACCTAAAAGGAAATAAAGGTCATCTGACTCAGCCTTCAACACGTACATGCACAGCATGAGTGTCAGGGTAAAGAAAAATGAGTAACAAATTGGGTAATGGGGATTCTTTCTAAGGCATGTCTACATTGCAAGAATTGGCCAGGGTCTCGGTCTCCCAATTGCCCTGGACTGACAGCTTCTCTCTCCCTGGAGAACAGCAGTTCAGGACCCCTGTTCAGCAGACATGCCACACAGTCCTCAGCCAGGAACACTGTTCCACTGACTGCTCAACTTGCTCTCCGTCAATCTCAACAGACTGCCCCCTGGCTTCCCAAGAGAACCAGCCCAAACAGAGCCACAGAGAGGGCCTCTTGGTTACCAATGCATGGAGAGGATGGCTCTCCAATCTCAATGTGCAGCAGAAACAGCCTGGTCCTGGGGAACACACACACATTGCAGGACCCCTGGATGCAGGTAATCCCAGAATCACACCTTAAGAGACTTTTCAGGCAGGGCTTGGTGGCTCACGCCTGTAATCCGAACACTTTGGGAGGCCGAGGTGGGCAGATCATGATGTCAGAAGTTTGAGACCAGCCAGACCAACATGGTGAGTCCCCGTCTCTACTAAAAATCAAAAATTAGCCAGGCGTGGTGATGCACGCCTATAATCTCAGCTACTCAGGAGGCTGAGGCAGAAGAATCACTTGAACCTGGGAGGCAGAGGTTGCAGTGAGCCAAGATTGCACCACTGCACTCCAGCCTGGGTGACAGAGGGAGACTCCGTCTCAAAAAAAAAAAAAAAAAAAGACTTTTCAATAACTTCCCATGGCACTTCGATTTCAAATCAAACATTTTACAAGGGTTTCTAAGTCAACAAAATATATGTTGATGCTTGCAGCTACGCACTAAATTGTATCCCCTACTCCAAAATTCCTGTGTTGAAACCTTTAACCCCAATGTGCCTATATTTGGAGAGGAGTCTCTGAGGTGATTAACATTAGATGAAGTCACGAGGAGGGCCTTATGATGGCATCAGAGAACTTGTTTCTTCTCCGAGTACACCCAGAGGTCATTCTGAGCACACAGTGAGATGGCAGCCACCTACAAGCCTAGAAAGGAACCTCAGAATGAACCTACTTTGCAGGCACCTTGATCTCGGACTTTCAGTCTCCACAAATGGGAGAAAATAAGTCTGTGTTTAAGCTGCCTAAGCTGTGCTTAAGCTGCCTAAACTGTGTTTAAGCTGTTGTGTTATGGCATCCTAAAACTGATTAATGCACCTGCCTCTGTCTTCAATTTCACTATCTGTGACTCTTGTTCCAGCCATGTTGATTTTTTGGGAGCTCCGGAACCTGCCCCAGGACGTGCTGAACACTACTCTCTCGGCACACTGCACTCCACTGTCCCTTCCTCCGTCACTCCAACCCTGCCACTCTAGGGGCTGGCTCCTGCTCAATCCAGTTCTCAGCTTACATGTCACTTCCAGAAGTGGCTACCTGCCAGGGTTTCTGGTGTTCACCTACTTACTCTAAATTTCTCTTCTCTTGATTTCTTACACATATTTATGGTGCATCACATAGCATCTTTTTGTTGCACATGCTTTGTTAATTAAGGCCCTTGGGTGGCCAAAATTTAAAGTAAGTTAGCTAATTTATTAAATATCTCTGTCAAATTTGTACTTGTTTGAGGCAACTTTAATTAAAGCAAGCTACAAAAAATGTAGAGATGCCCTTTTCAGTATTTTCTTTTACTATCCAGAGCTCTCAGTGATGTCATTCTTTCATTCAAAAGTCAAGTAAAAGCTTAATACATACAGTAAGCTGAAAAGTGGTAGTGAAATCAGCTGAGATTTGCTTTTCCAAACATGTTTCCAAAAGTTTATTTTAAAACACACACATAGTGTCGGATACAAATGCCTTTTAACCATTGTGGTGGGGAAGAGTAGACTGACTGCTTCCAATGATCATCTCTTCCCTCTGCGTCCACTGTTCTCGGAGTCTCAGGGAGTACGAGAGGATGCTTCTCTTCCTTTACTTCCCTGTTTGTTGCAATGAGTCCTTCGATGACAGTAATTATGTGACCGAATTTTCCATAACTACTTGCCGATTATTAAAGTTTTGCAGCGGCTGGTTTTCCTATTGGTGTCTTACAACCTAAGATGAAAAAAGAGGAGCAGCTCATGAAATGATGCTGATTTTGCCCTTCCTCACACAGCTGTTCCTTGGGAGACTGTCCAGGGGAGGCGCTGGACACTTGTGCAGAGCTTCACAGGCTGGCCAGTACACATGGGGAAGCCAGCCCCCTCCACAAGGGAAGCGTTAGACGCTCCAAGAGGGGACGGTATGGCCAGAGCCACAGGGCCAGAGCCAGGAGTTGAACCCCGTCATGTTTTCTGAACTCCAGTCCAGTATGTTCATGCTCACATCACATTTGCTTTCCGTGATTAAGTAATTGATTCCATCCCCTCACGGGGTAAGGTGTTTGTAGTTGTTGTAGGTATATACACCTCTTCAGACATGATATAAATAGGAGACTGGGATTTCAGCCTACATATTTTTTCTACAAGGTCTAGTACTTCCGCCTTCCCGATATGCGTCAACTAGCCCACTGCCCTTCTACCCTTTTCTTCAACCATTCTCCTTTTCCGTATGCCCCATTCTGATCTTCCGCAAATCCCAACAGACATCTATTAAAGCTCTTCCATGCAGGTTTGACGATGTACTGAATTAAGATTAGGTACAAAAACAGTACTTGTAAGATGATCCACTCAACGACATCATGCTATTCAATAGGCAGATTATTTTTTCCAAATGTTAACACCCTCCTTTCTGAAATGGCCCCATCATTGCTAGGAAAAGCGTTCTTGACCCCCTCTGACCGTATCTCTGTTTACGTCAACACTCAAGGACTCTTATGTCAAGGAAGACAACACTCAAGGACTCTCTTTGGGCTGGACTATTTCTTTGTCGCTGTTAGGCTCGGATTATTCTGCCAAGGATGTGCTATCAGCCCCTAATTCTGAGTTCAGAAAGTCTACGTGATAGAGACACTGACTCTAATCCCTCACTTGGGAAAGAAGCAATGCCAGACAGACAGTGAGAGCATCAAACAAAGAGTGGAGATGAGGTATTCTCTCTGAGGCAAGGATGTGAAGGGTCTGGGCCTCTGGCCGAGGTCAGTCATGTTAGGGACTGACTCTACTGTGTAAGACTGCTTCTTTTATGCCTGTTGTGTTTTGTTAATTTTCTTTGTGCTTTCTCTTTAGCTTCCTTAAGAAAATTCTAGACTACATAAGTAATTCCCTGTTTATGTTAGAACTCTACTACTTACTGATCATTTCGATAAAGTATTTGGTGCCACAGTATACTTTCTTACTTTAATTCATCAACAAAATGTGAAAACTTGTATTTTATTAAACTGCACTTACCAAGCATTTCTTCTAATTTGGTTGTGGCAGGTTCATTCACATTAAATATACAGTTATTATTTCTAGGAGAAAATAACAAGCTTTATTATTACATAAACTCTGGGGAAAAGAAAACTTGTATATTTTGTTCCTGACGGTAGCTATTGTAAAACTACTTTTCAAGTGACTTCCTCAAGGCCGGTCCTAAGTAGTCCAAAGGCCTCAGGCTCCTGTCCCACCTCCTGGCTTCTTGCTTCATTCTTCTGACCACATAAGAGACATGACTGCCAGAGTTTACATATTAAGCTTTATCACTGTTAAATTCAACCACTTAGAAGAACATATACCTATATGTTTATACATACATATACATGTATCTATATATGTATTTATGTGTGTCTATGTGTATATACGCTCATATGCCCACTACACTCCCAAAAATCTTTCTTGTAATTATAAATTTCAACATTAAGTAAAAGCAAAAATACTGGCCTAAAGTTCTTTCTTTCTTTCTTTGCTTCAGTTGCATTTCTATTCATAACCACATACAATTTTCCGGGTAACCTGTACTGAATTAACTAATTAGAGGAAGGACAAGGAAAGTGTAATATAACGTTTCCTGGATCAGCTATTTCTACGTCTCTGGATTTTTAGCTCAAATATGATTGGTTTCCTTGTTGTTTGAGCACTCATGGGATCTTGTACAGTACTTACATCTTCTTCTTCTCCACTACTCCGAGCCTCACACAAGCTGCTAAGGCATTTTTCTGCACATCAGAAGATAATACATCATAACACTGAGAGGTACCTAAAATCAGGGATGAGGAACAGTTAGTTGACCAGTTTTTATTCTCAACTAAAAGAAATCAGCACCCACAGAGCAGTGACCGACCTTGATCGAGAAGCTGACTTGTGAATTTTCTGACTGCGGCCAAGTACTGTTCCTCACTGAAGTCGTCCTCTTCTTCACTCAAAAGGTACTTGCAAATTATCTGATTTTTTAAGAGGAAGGATGAGGGGAACAGAACGAGAAAAAGGATAGCCAAATTCAACAGAATAGTAAATAACTTCACACTGCCCCTCTTAAGAGAAGGACATATCACAGCAGAGCAGCATAAAGACCCTCTAAGGAATGAGCACAGAAAAATCAAAGAATTTTTAGGACATCTCCTTTGAGTTTACATTACATTTTACAATTAGAAAAAGGTTTAAAATAATAATGACATTTATTAAAGTATAATTTCTCACTTCAAGGGGTACAAGTTAATTACCATCAGCTTCACATCTCTTATGCTACTTGGGAAGAGAGGGGTCCTATTTTAATAACTTTGCTTTTTTTCTCTAAATACACCTAACAAAGTACCATGCCCTAAAATACTCGATGATTTCTACTGTAGAAAGGTGATTAAGGGTAGAACTAGCATTTATCAAATGCTCAGTAAGTGCCAGACTTTGTGCAAGGAGGCTGAATGAGTTATTTCACAGACCACAAGCACCAGGAAGTGGGTCCAGGCACCCAGAGCCAGTGCATGTATTATATAAACAGAGCCGAGTCACAGCATCCTCTTCTCTCAAACATGTGGAAGTCCTTCCTACAGTTTATGTTTCAGACTCTTTCTTGCCTGCTGAGTCCCGGCATAATTCCTGCTGGGCAACATACCATCCCCTCTAACTACTTCCAAGAGCTCTGACAAACGCTTTCAGAACTTGCACTTGAACTTTTTATTTCCAACATAAACATCTGGTAATCTGTAACTGACTTTATATATCACTCAAGTCTTGCCTTTACTGAGTGCCTAGTATATATCAAATCTCGAGGTTACATATTGACTGACATGAAGACCTCATTAAGACATGAGACACAGCATGATAGATGATGCTTGGGTGTAACTGTGGTCCTGTGAATGCTGTGCTCACGGCATCACTAAGCTGTTGTCCTCTTGGGTCTGTAATGACCTAAGCTTCCTCCTGAATGCAGGGAGCAAGGTCTCACTGGTGAGGTGAAATCACTGATCGTATTAATCACTCTCTCTCCTTCTTCCATTTGCCTGGGGAAGATACCTGCCCTTCAGACTGGAAATAAGCACAGGGTGAGAATGTCTTATTATATTTGATACGGGGGGCACGAAGGAGAACTTGCCAAATTTACATACCTGATAGCTTTCCACAAAAGGTTTAAAGAGTCCTATTAAAAATTCTAACACAGTATTTCCTTTCTCTGTAACTAGGATGTCTTTCGTAGTCACTTGTATGGCTTCACTTTTACAAAGCAGGTAACAGCCTTCTTCAAAGTCCTAGAGGTGAAGAGGAAGCCATAGTGCTCATCGAGGGTAATGGGCATAGTGCCCAGCTCAATACATGTACCCCTCATCTAGGTTAATGGGTACGCCTCCTGTCTCAATATATGCAGCCACATGCTCTTAGACAACAGAATACCAGCTATTTCCCCAACTTCCAGAACAATTCTGTCGTGAGATAGTAGCCAGAGAAGCACTGTTCTACATTCAAAATGTTTTCAAACACACATTTCTGAGCCTTACAAATCACAACCTGGGTGACGGATTTTCTTTCACTTTGCAGAACCACTACTTAATTTAAATAGGAAATACATACAGCAAGTCCTAAAAATACTTAGAATTATGCTATGGTTAAAAATTTCCTGCACTCCTGTTTCACTCCCTACAGACTCAAACCTCTTATCCTTAAAGCACACAAAAACCTAACATGCCTCTCATCTACTCCGTCACTTAACACTTCAACCAAGCAGCAGTCCAGTTCTGCGAGCCTGATGACTCCTCAGCTGTCTAGACCAGGCAGGACCACCACTCGCTACTTTCAAAGTAAAAGGCACTTGCCTGGGTGACTCATTCTAACAACTTGCTAACAGGAAAATGAGTGCAGATTTTGTTTTGTTTTGTTTTTGAGACAAAGTCTCGCTCTGTCGCCAGGCTGGAGTGCAGTGGCACAATCTCGGCTCATAGCAACCTCTACCTCCCAGGTTCAAGTGATTCTCCTGCCTCAGCCTCCTGAGTAGCTGGGATTACAGGCACCTGCCACCATGCCCAGCTAATTTTTGTATTTTTAGGTAGAGATGGGGTTTCACCATGTTGGCCAGGATGGTCTCGATCTCTTGACCTCGTGATCCACCTGCCTTGGCCTCCCAAAGTGCTGGGATTCCAGGCGTGAGCCACCGCGCCCGGCTGTGTGCTGATTTTTAAACGTTTACTAAAATAAAGTTAGTTTAGTTGCAATGGCCACACTGATAGTTCAAAGAATGACTCTCCTCTCATGAGATAATCCCTAAGTTATTAACTAAACTTGACCAAGAATCAAACTAGAGTCTGCTGAACTGTGAGTGCCCCAGTTTCTCTTGAAGTCTGCCCCACTTTGCCTTGAAGAAAGGGATGGCACACTGCCTGAGACATATCTGTGAATTCACCCCTAACATTTCTAGAACTCACATTGCAAACACACTTGCTCTTTGTTGTAAGCACTTTACCTTTAGTGTGTTTCCTGGAAGGAAGATGAACTCATCTGCAAAAACATCACGTAGGAAGCGAAAGCAACTGTAGACATCCTCTGGAAATAAATTTATTATGTAAAATTACAACATTGCCCTTTCAACTTTAAGGGAGTACCAGGAAGTCCTTACTATCACAAAATGTATTTCAAAGGTATATTTTATTCATGTAACAGGGACAAGAATTAAGTCCCCAGAGGGAAGCTAAATTAAACCCAAATCTTATCTACAGAGCGAACTATGGTCTAGCATAGTTTGTTCTTTTTGTTTTTTGTTTTTTGAGATGGAGTCTCACTCTGTCACCCAGGCTGGAGTGCAATCGTGTGATCTGGGCTCACTGCAACCTCTGTCTCCTGGGGTCAAGCGAATTCTCCAGCCTCAGCCTCCCAAGTAGCTGGGATTACAGGTGTCTGCCGCCACGCCCAGCTAATTTTTGTATTTTAATAGGGACAGGGTTTCACCATGTTGGTCAGGCTGGACTTGAAGTCCTGATATTGTGATCTTCCTACCTTGGCCTACCAAAGTGCTGGGATTACAGGCACAAGCCATTGCGCCAGGCCCTGGCATAGTTTTTAAATGATTGAATATAACCTACAACCAGTAGAAACTCAATAAGACATCACAGTCCTTAGAGGCCAGGACACTTCATTTTTCCCTACCCCATGGCTCCCTAGTAGGGAAGGAAAGGCACTGATTTCTTAATTTCCCTCTATATTCGTATTTCCTGGTATCTTTACTGTATCTGTAGCACTTTTCCTTAGAATCACTGTGGAGCTTTGAAAAGCCAAAACCAAACACCAATGGCTGGCCCATACTCCAGGTCAACTGAAGAAACTTTGGGGTGGGGTCCACTCCCCTCGTAATTCTAACATGGGGCCTTGACAGAACCCCCTGGCCTTGACTATGGGCTCCTGTGAACATGACCTGTGCTGTACTCATTTTTACACTCCTAATGCAATTAGAATGAGACCACGCATCTCATGAGTACTCATCTACTGCTGACTGCTCACCTGCCCACCTGCCTTTGCTGGATCAGGGAGCTGGCACAGCAGAAACAGTGCTGCAGACCAGGAAGTAGAGAACTGTACTCAAATGCCAGATCCTTCAGTAATTATGAAACTTTCTAGGCCTCATTTTCCATATTTATAAAAGGAAAGGTTTAGATTATTTCCAGGTCCTCCCAAATCCAAAATTCTTTTTTTTTTTTTTTTTTTTGAGACGGAGTTCCGCTCTGTCGCCCAGGCTGGAGTGCGGTGGTGCGATCTCCACTCACTGCAAGCTCCGCCTCCCGGATTCACGCCATTCTCCTGCCTCAGCCTCCCGTGTAGCTGGGACTACAGGCACCCGCCACCGCGCCCGGCTAATTTTTGTATTTTTAGTAGAGACAGGGTTTCACCGTGTTAGTCAGGATGGTCTCGATCTCCTGACCTCGTGATCTGCCCGTCTCGGCCTCCCAAAGTGCTGGGATTACAGGCGTGAGCCACCGCGCCCGGCCCCAAATCCAAAATTCTAAGCAGATGAACAAGTATTTGGGGAACAAAGCTAACTTTTTCTCAGTGATACGTCTGCTCTTCACTGGGGTGAGGCTGAACATTACAAGGTTTCAAATGTTGCTCCCTAAATGGAATGGAATGGTCAGACCTCTTCTAAAACTCAAGATTGCATTCCTGAAAATTACCTTTCCTGAACCCTGGTGTCATCTGCAATGCTATTGCTACTAAGGATGGACGGACAAAAATGTTGAGCAGCTGGTTCCTATAAGCTGAGCACATGAGGAGAGTGATGTGCTGGAAAATAAGTCCATCGACCACTTCTGAGTCTCCGGAGTCCACTTTCAGAATCACCTGGTCTCTGACAAGGCTGGCGATGTTGGAATGCAGAAGAATGCTGGCCTGGACAACTTCTTCAGCAGGTTTATTATCTACACACAAAGACAATTCATTCAAACAAGATGGGTCACTGCAGGGAGTCTTGGGCCTAGTGGGCATTAACATTATTAACAGTAACGTGACAGATGCTCATTTTCAAGTGACAGCTTTTAGTGTCTACCAATTATGGTAATGATACCAAATGTGAAGAAAATTTTAAAAGTACTATTTCATAAATAAATTCTTTCTCTCTAAGGATATGTAACATACTTTCTTACCCCAAATTTGTCAGCCATTCTCAAGGCACATCAGTTTCTACTCTGAAAATGAACACCACTTTTGTGTACTTCAGGAACCAAGGGAATCTAAAGTTTTGTAACAGCAAGTTACGTAACTGGAAAGTCACATGCATGGGAATGTAAGAAGACTAAGACAAAAAGGCCCATGATTAGTGTACGAATACATTACAACATACAACACACACACACACACACACACACCCCTTGCTTAGACCCATATCAAGATGGTAAAAATATCAGTTTGCAGTTTTCCCCAAATCAAAGATAACTAATGAGGCAGATTCATGGCAGGTCTTGGTAGCTTATCACCTGACATACTGGCCTGCAGACAGCTGCCAGGCAGGTAAAATTACAGAAGCATAATGAAGAGATGGTGATATTTAACAAATATTCTCAGCACGGAAAATTATTCTACGGTTAACCTGAGCCAAAGAGCTGGCTGGCAGTGGCACACTGCTCAAGTTGGGTGGCAAGTTCTGCTACTGCTTCAAGGCAGGGACAACTGAGAGGTATGGCTTCCTCCTGGACTTGATCACATTCATTCTTGACCAACTTGCCTTGTCTCAGCTTGCTCAACTGAATAATATTTTATGTGAAATGATCACAAAAAGCTTGAGATATGCACATGCTTAGGAATGTGGGGTAATCTGCATAAAAAAAGAAAAAAGCAACAGAACTGTAGTGATACTGAACAGACACTCTTAACTATGGATCAGTCATGGCATTTATCCCGTCTTGAAAAAGCAAAACACTTTAGAAAACAAGTGCCTATGTTTTCCTATGTTCCTGGGTCAAACAGTGATGGGTTTGAGCCCTTTTAGCTATTTCTCATGACACCCAACACTTGCTACCTTGTATCATAATCAACACGTCCTTTGCCTCCTACCAGACCATCATAGCACTGAGAACAGATGTCTGATTTGTCTCTCTCTTTGTGACTGGCATTTTTGTCAGTAAATCCTCCTCATCTCTTGGCTGTGGCCTGTGTGCTTCTACTGCTGTGGCTCAGGCGTCCTGCAGAAATCTCACTGGGACAGAGCAGCCTCCTAACTTGTTTCTCTGCCTCTAGTCTTCTGGTGGTGGATGGTGAGGAGGGGGCGGGGAGGTCCATCTTTATTTTCCATCTACCTCTCATCCCCCATCTGGGCCAACATTTTAACATCACTGATGAATCCCTGGGGCCCAAGCCTACCATCTTGCATTCCTCATCCCTGCCTTGGCGAGGCTCCTCTCCTGGTCTTCCTGAAGGGTTCAAAAGTCACTTCTGTGAAATCTTCCTGAGTATGGTCCCTTTCCTCTGCACAACTCTCAGGAACCCTCTGCAGCACGCATATCGCTCCTTGTCTCTGTTCACTGAACCCTCACGACTTGTTTACACATGACCCACCCACCCTGCCCTCTGCAACCCCGGGGAACCTCCAGGATGGGGATGGCATCTTGTTCATTTTCATATCCCTGGTAGTACCCAGCATAGATGAGGTATTCAGTATTGGGTTGATCAAAGAATACTAGGTACTTTACTTCAAATAATTATCTGGTCTTAAAAAAAACACATTTCCAACTGTAGTCTGTATTTTTTGTGTGTGTGTGTGTGTGAGACGAAGTCTTGCTCTATCGCCCAGGCTGGAGTGCAGTGGCGCGATCTTGGCTCACTGCAATCTCTGCCTCCCAGGTTCAAGCAGTTTTCCTGCCTCAGCCTCCCGAGTAGCTGGGATTACAGGCGTGCACCACCACGCCCAGCTAATTTTTGTATTTTTAGTAGAGATGGAGCTTCACCATGTTGGTCAGGCTGGTCTAGAACTCCTGACCTTGTGATCCGCCTGCCTAAACCTCCCAAAGTGCTGGGATTACAGGCATGAGCCACCATGCCCAGCCTTTTTTTTTTTTTTTCAGAGATGGGGTCTCACTGTGTTAACGAGGCTGGTTGCAAACTCCTGGGCTCAAGTGATCCTCCTATCTCAGCCTCCCAAGTAGCTGCGATTATAGGTGTGTGCCGCCATGTCTGGCTAAGATTCATGACTTTATTTTCCACTGTGCTAGGTGCCAAGGAAATGGTATTCTAGTCCTCAAGATATTTAGAGTCTTGTAGTGGGAAATGACATGTAAACAATTATTCTCAAATCATCAATGTGCTGTGTTCACTGTGTCCTATAGTGATAGAAACCGATCTGGTGTCCTTTCTCTTTTTTGAGACAGAGTCTCACTCTGTCACCCAGGTTGGAGTGCAGTGGCACGATCTCGGCTCACTGCAAGCTCTGCCTCCTGGGTTCACACCACTGTCCTGCCTCAGCCTCCCAAGTAGCTGGGACTACAGGCGCCTGCCAGCACGCCCGGCTAATTTTTTCTATTTTTTAGTACAGCCGGGGTTTCACCGTGTTAGCCAGGATGGTCTCAATCTCCTGACCTCGTGATCCACCCGCCTCAGCCTCCCAAAGTGTTGGGGTTACAGGTGTGAACCACTGCACCTGGCCTGTCCTTTATTTTTCTGAGCAATCCTTTGCTCAAGTCCTCTATAGATTTTTCAGGTCCAGGTTATAACTCTTCCAAATTAAGCAAGCATTCTCAACACATATGTCCTACCTACATACCGGGCCAAATGAGAAACCCTCCAAATGCCTGGGTTAAGCCTTTTAGCCATAAAGTCTTTTCCACCAGAGCATCAAAGTCCATGGATGGCCGGTTCTGAAGCAGAACAGCAACTATTAGGGTCCAGGGGCTCAAAACCATATTTTCAACTTGCAGAAGCTCCATTTTGTAGGCAACTTCAGTGACAAAGGCATGCATGTCCTCGGACTGCTTCTGAGGAATGTATCTAAAAGGAAGAGCACAGAGCAAGCAATTACAGTTCTGCTACTTAGACAAATGCGGATGGAAAAAGACTGACCTTTTAGAAGGCTTCTCATACTTTTTGCCAACTGAATTCTCTCAGGTCAGGTGCAAACAGTATTCCTTTGCTTTACTATGGTGTAATCTGACCATACATTTCTGGAATAGGCTCTTGAGAGGTGGTAAAAATACTGAAGGGGTCCAGGGTCCTATTAGTCCTGGTTCCAGGGAAACAACTTTTGTTGCTTCCTAAATAGGATACATCATTTCTCTGAGAATGGATGCCTGCCCCAGTAGACTGAATTACTGTCTTTTCAGAATCCGTAGTGCACTGAATGTATCTCCGTTGTGGAACACACTTATCAGATTATATAATAACTATTTTATACTGAATGGGCGCCATTCAGTTTGTCTGACTTCATGCATGGATTACCACACTTTGAATAGTACGATAAGGCCTACACAGAGCTGGCTGGAGCAGAGACACACACATGACCTAAAAACTGCCACACAAGTGGCTTAATGAGTAAGCCAGTAAGGGTGCCCTGTACTAGGTAATAACTTGCCAACCCAATTTGAGATCTAAAGAGAGAAAGCCTGTGGCAGGAAAAAAACTAACATAAGCTTCTGTGATGACTAATGTAGCTGCTGGGAAACTGCTGAAGCTACAGGTAAGTTGCAAATGATGTTGCAAGCACATGAGGCCCGGAGGGGCAGATGGTTTGTCTCCCTTACTTGTCCAGGTATATTTCTCTTAATTAAGAAAACTCATAGTGTATCTGTGTTGTGTATCCTGAAAGAACCTAATATATTTTCTTGCCCATAAAACTATAACCTTCTTGAGACTAAGTACTCACTCCCATTCATTACCATTATGCAGTCCTTTCTAGGGTCAAAAATAATAGTGCATACTTTGGCTAGACTACCAATAGTGCTCAACAATTCCTGCACATATCCTTGTTAATAATGGCATTATTTCTTCCCACTTTAGTTCCCCTGAGAAACATGGTCATGGTCTGTTTTTGCATATTTGACATACATGTTTTACAGCTCATCACTTTTTTGGGACAAATACATAATTCTTCGTTAATTGAAGGTTTCCACTGATGAAAACGGAATGATAACAGCATTTCTGATCATGTTCTCTGTGATCTTAAATAAACCAAGAGAAGTGGTCAACTCCAGAATCGCAACTCACACCTTTGGATTTTAATCCTCATTTCTAAGACAGTTATTAAAACACAGGTCACACCTTGGAACCAAGTTATATGAGCTCCGACTCATTCTCCCAGCTGCCAAAGATCGAAGTGACACAGGATCTCCAAAGTACACATGGATGCTTCCAAAATTTTCAGAGAGAATCCTTCTGGCTTTCAACAACCCCTAATACCATAATAGGGGGAAAGAAAACGAAAAGCGGTACATGTAGAAGTTAGTCGATGTGACGTCGGTCAGCACATTCTCTCAATTAGGCTAAAATCAAGCTCACGTACAGCTGTCGATTCTTTTGGTTTAGGAACCCCTAGAAGTTCATACACATAAAGAGTTTCTTCCAAGATCTTATCATAACTGATACTAATTGGGACAAGGTAGGTATCAAAAACTTCTCTTTTAAAAAATGGCTCCATCACAATATTCAGAAGACCTGCAAAACACAGGGAGAAATGCTTCATCAACATATTGAAGAGCACAGCAAACATGGGCATATAAACAGAAAATACTAAAAGCATACATTATACACTAATCCTGTAAATATCAACAGTTACACATTTACACTTGAAAAGAATATCTTGTTAAATAAAGTGTCAAGTTGTATGTAGCAGCTGATGTCTTTGGGTTTGTATTTTTCCTTTTAATCTGTAGTGACCTACCAAATTTAGGAGTCAATGTCTTGGCAGAGCGGCTTCTTGTCCCTTCGAGGAAAAATTCAACAGGAGCATAACCATTCTTTAAAGAGAAAACAAACAAAACACAAAACCCATTGCCTACTCTCAAAACGATAAATGCTTCTTTTGATTCCTTTTCCCAAGCTCCCTCCCAAGCTTCCTGAACAAACACAGCTTACAGTGAAAATTAAACAAGAGAGTCATACAGATTAAACCAACTGCTGCGGTTATGAACAGTTCTTGAGGGAAAGCGAAATAGCTAAGTGTTCTATTCAGAAGTTAAGAGTTTAAATGAGCAAACATCAGTGAAGAAAATATGGCTTAAGAGTACTTGGGAATTATTTGCATTTACCCGTAACATAGTTTTTACGTATTCAGAGAACACAGCCCAGTAGAGTTTATTGCCACCAAAGGTACGCCGCATGAAAAAGGCACCCGACATTCGTAGCAGCTCACCAACCATTTTCATTCCCAGGAAGTCTAAAAAAGAGGGGACAATACTTATTTGCAGATCTTGATCTTGAAATCGTCTATAAAGATCTAAAACTTAAACATTCTTATTTTTCATTTCTGTTTTATTGTTTTATTTTATGAGACAGGGTCTTGCTATGCTGGCCAGGCTGGTCGCAAACTTCCTGGCCTCAAGTAGTCCTCCTGCCTCGGCCTCCCAAAGTACTGGGATTATAGGCATAAGCCACGGTGCCTGGCCTAAACTCAAACATTATTAAGAAAGATTTCATAAATGTAAGATACCCCTATGATATTATTATACTTTGACATTAAAAAGCATAAGAGATATCTAATAGAATTACAGAAAAGAGGGGATTCTGTGGGCAGGTGCTCACTGGGAGGTTACCTTTCGCTTCTCCATATACCACTCCATTTAAAAGTAGGTCAGCTAGAGACCACGAGCAACAGCAGAGCAACATCACAACGACACGATGTCAATTTCTTTAGTCAGTCATGCTGCTGAGCCTGACAACAGACCAATATGTGCCCTACATGCTCTGGACAGCCAGGCCAAACGAGCTCTCATCTTTCTCCTATCAGGTAAAAATATCAACCTACTTTTGTTGGAAGAGATTAAATAAGGCAAATCTTGTAAGAAAGGAAGATTGCTACCAGCAGTTTTAAAATAGTCTTTCTCTTCATTTCCCCTAATTTTCAAATAACTTCCTCACAAGTTTGTTCAGATGAAAATGCTTTTAAAGTGCTTAAGTTCTTGGCAGTTTTAACCTTACCATTCACTGCATTTATTAACAAAGGTGTATACTTGAATCCCGGCTTTCCTGGCTACCCTAAAAGGGAGTGGATAAACAACTTACATGCCTTGGCAATCCTACTTTTGGGAATCGATCTTACAGGAATAAAAGCACTAATATAAAAATATATTATGATATTGTTTATAACAGCAAAACTACTAAATTATGAAATATCCACATTGCTGAATATTATACAGCTATTAAAATTAATGTTAGACATGAAGTTGGACCCTTAACTTATACCACATACAAAAATTAACTCAAAAAAACCAAAGACCTTAATTTAAGACCTGAAACCATAAAACTCTTAGGAGAAAACCTAAGGGAAAAGCTTCATGACCTTGGATTTGGCAATGATTTCTTGGATCTGATACCAAAAGCACCAGGAACCAAAGAAACAAATAGATCAATTGGACCATATCAAAACTAAAAACTTCCATGCATCAAAGAACACAATCAACAGAGTGAAAAGGTAACCCATGAAATGGAAGACAATATTTGCAAATCATCTGTCTGATAAGGGGTAAATATCCAGGATGTAGAAACAATTCCTACAACTCAACTAAAAAACCCCCAAACAACCTAATTAAAAAATAGGCAAAGGACTTGAATAGACATTTCCCCAAAGATATACAAATGGCCAATAAGCACACGAAAAAGACGCTCAGCATCACTAATCATTAGGGAAATGAAAATCAAAACTACAATGAGATACCACTTCACACTCATTAAAATTATTATAAAATATATCAGAAAATAACAGGTGTTGGCAAGGATGTAGAAAAACTGGAACTCTTGTGCACTGTTGGTGGGAATGTAAAACGGTGCAGCTGCTACGGAAGACAGTATGGTGGTTCCTCAAAAAATGAAAAAACATTACCACAAGACCCAGCAATTCTATATATACCATTTTTGGTATATATGTAAAAAAATGGAGAGCAGGGTCTTGAGCAGATGCGTTTCCAACTTCAAAAAGGAAGGAAATTCTGACACATGCTGCAACACGGATGAACCTTGAGGGCATTCTGTTAAGTGAAATATGCCAGTCACGAAAGGACAAGTACTGTATGATTTCACTTCTATAAAATATCTAGAGTAGTTAAGTTCACAGAGACAGAAAGTAGAATGCTGACTGCCCAGAGTCAGGGGGAGGGTAGAATGGGAAGTGTGTTTAATGGGTACCATTTCAGTTTTGCAAGATGAAGATTCTGGAGATGGAAGGTGTTGATAGCTGCATAACAATGTAAATGTACTTAATGCCACTGAACTGTATTTTTGAAGATGACTTAGATGGTAAATTTGATATTATATGTATTTTATCACAATTAAAAATAAACTTAAAAAAGTTAGATCTATTTATTGCCTAGAGAGGTAGCCATTAATATATTATCAAATAAAAAAAGCAAAAGGCAGGTAATACCCGTAAGTAGTACAGTCTCATTTTTTAAGCCTACACTAAAGAACCCTGTGTACATGAACTGCAGATGTCTGTTCAGGCACAGTAAAGCACAGGACAAAGGACGTAACTAAGTTGTTCAGTGCTAGGACTGGAAGAAGGGAGGAGAGGCTATTTTCATCATCATCTTCAAATACCTCAGTACTGCTAGAATATGCCAGTGAACTTTTTAATTTTTACAGTTAAAAAAATAGAAAACCAATACGTACCCATTCCTGCTGCTATAACTGGCACAGGCAAATCATAGTTGTATAGAATAAATGACAACATCAGGAAGTCAATGTAACTTCGATGACTAGGTAGCAGAACAACAGGATGCTCCTGGATGGCTCTTTGTAGCTTGAAAGTAAATGTTACATTTTGAATAACTTCAGTTGTCATGTTATCAAATCACATCTCAAATCAGAAAACGAAAGAATAAGTCTATGTATAGAGGGAATACCCATCCTCTTTTTCTGCCTTCCTACAATACACATAAACGATTTGCTCTGATAAGGTAAAAGTACTGTTTCTAGTTAAACAATTTCACATAACGCAAGAATATTAAAAACGTAAATTTTTATGGGTCAGAATAATGGTAACAGTGACGATCGTTAACACATATTAGTTGGGCACTATATTAGCATCATTTTATGTACAGTTATCTTACGTGCTATGTCTAATACCACTAATTAACAAGGTTTAAGCCTTAGCTTACTTGTTTGTAAAATGGTCATGCATCCAATAAATGGTAAGCTGTGAATGGAACCCAAGTCAGTCTGACTTAAAAAGCTAACTGTTAACCACTGTATTGAATTGGTTGATTGTAGTACGAGAAAACAAAGCTTCTCTTGGAGAGATTAAAAAACAATCTACAAATTCATAGGACAAGGTGAGAAGAATGATATTTCTCTATGTGTTGGACTCACTGCCAGGGTGAATGGGTGTCATGTGGCTGGGAGGGATAATTTGAGTTTCCAAATATATTCCTCAGGCCATCAACCTCAAGATTCACTGGTATCCATGTGTTATCTGCTTTTTTGAAATCTAAACGTAACAGAGGCCAGGTAATCTGTGATCATCACTTAAGACATGGCTCACCAACACCCTTGGTCCCAAACACTGTAACAGTCTCTGACAGATTCAGGGTAGAAGTCGACAGTCTCGAAAACAGTCAGGAGGAAGAGGAAATATTTGACAGGAAAGTAAATGACTGAATTAAAACAAAATATTAAAAGGCATAGGAGGAAGGCAAGTGAAGTTAAGAGCTTTCCTAGGAGGAAAAAAACAAAAAACAAAAAACAAGTAAAAATAATCTCCATAAGGAAAGTTCTTTATGAAATTAGAAAAGTCATCATTTGGCAATTATTATTAACATAATAACTAATTCTGGTAAAAATCATCAGTGGGTGCAAAAATGAGTGGGGTAAAGTATGATGCAAAACAGGATATTTAGCCATTCTCAAAGTGTCTTTTCACTATGTAATTAATGAAGATATTCATTAATTATAAAGGGAAAAAATAATAACTTTACAGCAGAGAAACCTGGCAGTCATAACCATAACCAACTGATGGAAGTGAAACATCTCCAGTAATGAAACCAACAGGCACCATGCACTGCTGATACGACCCACTGAGAAGAATGCATCGCTTCCAGGGTATTCCTAGCAAAGGTACACAACCCGAGCCTAATACTGAGATAACATCACTCAAATACTCAAATTCAAACCATTTCACACTTCAAAATAATTAGCCTCTTCTTTAAAAAAAAAATTATCATGAAACACAAATACTAAGGAATTATTTTAGATTAAAAGAGTCTAATATGGAAGTGGATAAAGAAGAAAGCTGAACACTTTCTAGGATTTCTAGTGCAACACATGAGCTAGGATTGTCTTTGGCTAGACAGGACACGACCGGGACAACCGGTGAAATATGAGTCGGGACTGTATTACTAGTATTAGATCAATGTTAATTTCCTTATTTTGATACTTGTACCATAAGATAATGTCCTTAATTACAGGAAAAACACAGCAGAGTATTAGAAAAAGGATAAAGGAAATGCTGTAAGGGAATCTAGGTGAAGTATATACAGGAATTCTTTGCATTTCTTTTGTAACATTACTGAATATCTGACATTAAGTTAATCTATAAGTTTTAAGTTAGTCTGAAGCCTGTAGGTCTGCAGTTAAAGGGAAACCAAAAACAGAAAACCACCTTCAGAGATGCACATCCTCTTCTGCCTAGACTGGAGGCCTGATGATTAGGCCCTAGGCTTTTGATGGACCAAGTGAGCTGTCCTTGACTTGATTAAATTGTGAGGGGTTGAAAAAGACTGTTTTTTTTGTTTGTTTAATTTTAAGATGATACTTTTTTTTTAAACAATCAATACTCACTTTCTGAATACCTTCTTCATTTACACACACCTTCGAGAAAATTTGTTTAAATATTTTGCTCAGGGTGAAGGCAAAAAACCGAATGGCTCCAAGACGCAGTTTGTGACTCATTTCATCTAAAATCTCACTAACTTCCTCTCGGAGGACATCCACAGATTGAAGGGATTCCTTGGAAAGCTAAAAGGAAAGGAAAAGCAGGAATAATTTCTAACAACAACAACAAAAAGAGAGAAAGCTTTACTCAAACCAGTATGACTAGTTCCAAATGAATTAATCTTCTATAATTCAAATATAGGGTCTTCCTAATTTAAATTGACACAACTTCCCAACCTAGTCATAGTAGATAAATGAGCCTATTTAAAGAAGGTTAAAGGCCAGAAATCAACAGAAAAATGGCTTTCTAGGATAGCATTTTAGAGTGAAGAAAACACTTCACCTTTAAATTTGGTTTGTTAATAAGTTTACATCCAAACTCTCTAAAGTAAGTTGCTGCCCATCGTCTAGCGTCCTAGCAAATAGTGGCTTCTCTCAGTGTTTTACTGCAGCGCTCCACCAGCTGGCTCAAAGCTATGACAGGGTAATATACAGGATCACATCGAAATTACTGACTCAGACTACATCAGATCTATCAAGTCACGGGCACACAAAGCCCCAAACTATCAAAGGATAATTAGTGAAATAAAGGATCTCAAAATGGAACTTATTTTATTCACATTGTCCTCTAGATCTTTTGTAAAGAAACAAAATGTTTGCTGTGTGCTGGGACTGTCAAGGGCCTGACAGTCAGTTTCTATCCTTGAGGAAGCCCTGATTTGTCCATTTTCATTGTCCCCCAAACAAGCACTTTGAAATGAAGTCTGCAGAATAAGTAATCCTTATGCTTCCCAAAGGAGAGTGCATTGCTTTAGGATGAGCTCAGAAGCTCAGAGGATGGGTGTTGGCACCCCAATGACATGTAGTGAAGAAGTATCTTATCCTTTTTTTTCACTGAAGTTAAATTCACACACTATAAAATTAATCGTTTTTTTTTCTGAGACAGAGTTTCGTTCTTATTGCCCAGGCTGGAGTACAATGGTGTGATCTCGGCTCATCGCAACCTCCGCTTCCCAGGTTCAAGCGATTCTCCTGCCTTAGCCTCCCGAGTAGCTGGGATTACACGCATGTGCCACCATGCTTGGCTAATTTTGTATTTTTAGTAGAGACGGGGTTTCTCCATGTTGGTCAGGGTGGTCTTGAACTCCCGACCTCAGGTGATCCGCCCACCTCAACCTCCCAAAGTGCTGGGATTACAGGCACCACGCCCAGGCAAATAAATCATTTTAAAGTGAACAATTCAGTGGTATTTTGTACATTCACAAACGTTGAGCAACCACCATCTCTATCTTGCTGCATAGCCTATCTTTTAGGAGGCTCAGTTCAACAGGGCTAACAGTGAGGAACTGGGATAAACTCTTTCCTCTTACCTGTGTTCCTTGTTTTACTCAGAGGTTACCTGAAACAGTGATCGTACCAAAAAAAGAAAAAGACGTTTAAAAATATAGTCAGAAGAGAACTCAGACTGAATGGACTGAAGACTAAATGAACTGCTGAGGAACTAAGACACTGGCCACAGAATAATGAGAAAGTTTGAATGAGAAGTAGAGGGAGGATATGAATTAAAGCAAAAAATGTTCTCCCAAGATGCAAAAGTCCTGGACCTGTTTTTTTTGTTTTTACTAATTAGCATTCCACTTTAAAAAAATTGTGTTGGCTGGGCGCGGTGGCTCATGCCTGTATTCCCAGCACTTTGGGAGACCGAGGCAGGTGGATCACGAGGTCAGGAGATCGAGACCATCCTGGCAAAAACGGTGAAACCCCGTCTCTACTAAAAAATAGGAAAAAAAATTAGCCGGGCGTGGTGGCGGGCGCCTGTAGTCCCAGCTACTCAGGAGGCTCAAGCAGGAGAATGATGTGAACCTGGGAGGCGGAGCTTGCAGTGAGCTGAGACTGAGCCACTGCCTCCAGCCTGGGTGACAGAACGAGACTCTGTCTCTCCCCCCCCAAAAAAAAAAAAAAGGAAAAAAATGCATTAAAATACACATAACATAAAATATACCATTTTAACCATTTTTAAGTATACAGCTCGGTGGTGTTAAAGCCTCAGACCTGTTTATAGACCAAATAGAAGTCCCCTGAGAGAAAGGCTGAAGATAGAGGAAAAGTAGCAGGTGCATGCCAAAGGTCTCAGAAGAGGCTGGACCGGATGGCTTCCAGACCACAGGAGTGTGGCTAGCTGTGACCAGGAAAGCAGGTGCCTTGTCTCTGAGACTGGACTAAAAGGGACAGATGGAAGAAGGGATCCTGAGGCTGCAGAATGTGGATCTGTATAACTCACCCACTCTCCCAGGAGCAGCCAGACACCTGGTTATAGGAACAGAGAAGGTGAGCTGGCAGATTCCAGGCTGCTTTTTTTCCTGGTCAGTCTGGAAGGAAAGATTACAAAGGAGAATTAAGGACGTTGGTGAAACAGCTACTCAGATAATCCTAATAACGGCTGGATAGGCAGAGGGCAGAACCAAGGGAAAATGGAGGAATCAAGGGACTGGTAAGAGGGATGAAGGGGCAGACAGAAGAACTTATGAAAGAGATCAATGAGGAACATCTAACATGAGATGTCACAGAATAAAACCAGATGTCACAGAATTCAAGGTAAGATGATCCTGAAGAAGAGTGTCTAACAATAAAAGACACAGCAAAAGACAACGTGGAGATGAATGGGCCCCTTGGAGATCCATGGTAACCTTTACTAGATAAGCCTCAGCAATCTGCTACAATTGGGGCCTGAATGGAAAAGGAAGGCACCACATGTACCCACTCTTCTGAGAAGCAGGAAAAGTCGGGAAAGAGGGAAATAAGGCAGAATACATGGCCAAGGGAGGACTTTCCCCTAGATGGAAAATCCTCGTGCCAGCTTGAGCCAGTGGAAAGGGCTGATGGGTAGGAAAGACAAGACCCTTGCGAATTAGAATGAAATGAATAGATCAACAACACAGGTGAACAGGCTGGCTTGCTTGAAGGAAATGCTTTCTCCATAATTGGAGCAGAGCAGAGGACAACCTGACCTCTTACTCCGTGCAATCAGGCTTTTCATTTGCCCAGAAGATACACCTTCAGAGAAATCTAATATAAGACTCAACAGATGAGCCATAGTCTTATAACTAACTCCTTGTCTCATTTTTCTGACTCTTCAGTCTCTTCTCCACATTATACACTTGAGCCATCTCTTAAATGCAAAAGTAATCACATCTTTCCTTGGCTAAGACCCCTTCAATGGTTACTACTGTATTCTGTGAGATAAAGGCAGATTGAGTTAGGTGGCAGCAGAGGTGGAAATACATAGACAGAAAGCGACATTTAGGAGAGCAAATCAGCAGTCTTAGTGACTGACAGCATATGAAAGAAAAGCAAGAAGCTGAAGATGGCATCCAGATTTGTGGTGGTATGGTCAACCAGTGCATGGAGGGGCCATTCCTGGAGACAGGGAAAACTGGGTGGGGATAGGAGGTAATATCTCTAGACACCTGGCTCAGGGGTAGGGGTGGGAGGGGTAAAGAGTTTGACTTAGACATCTTGAACTTCAGGTGCTTTGGAATTTCCAAGAGGATATTCTAGTAGACATATAAAAACAGACACATGAAACTCAAAAGAGATCTGGGCTGAAGGAATAGATATTATTTATCTATGTTCTTATTATGTTATGATTTATTATAATAGGGAGATGTCAGCATAAGGAAGGTACTTAAAATTCTGGCAATTAATAAAACTGCCCAGTGACTGGGTAGAATAAAACCAGAGGCTGGAATAACAACCTGATGAATTCCATCATTTAAAGAGACAGGCAAAGGAAAAGCCCCCATAAAAGCAAGTGAGGAATGATTAAAAAGATACGGGGCTTAGGGTGATGGTATGGTATCATGGAAAGAAAGGAGAATGAGCAAGAGCCAAAGGCTACGACAGCTTTGAAACAGGTAGAATTTACCCATAAGGAAGTCATTTACAACCTCAGAAAGAGCCATGACAGTGGATGAGAAACCAGATTCCAGCAAGTTGAGTAGTAAATGAAGGGTTAGGAAGTGTGATGGTAAGCATGGACAATGTGGCCAATTTTGAGCCAGGTACAGTGGCTCAAACCTATAATCCCAGTACTTTAGGAGGCCGAGGCGGGAGGATCCTTTGAGTCCAGGAGTTCAAGACCAGCCTGGGCAACATGGCGAGATCCTGTCTCTACAAAAAATTTTAAAAAACAAAACAAAAACAGCTGGGCATGTTGGCACATGTCTGTGGTCCAAGCTACTTAGGAGGCTGGAGCAGGAAGACTGCTTGAGCCCAGGAGTTCAAGGTTACAGTGAGCTATGATCATGTCACTGTACTCTAGCCTGGGTGACAGAGAGATCCTGTCTCTAAAGAATAAAACAAAACAAAAAACCCCCCATCAATTTCTTAAAAGAGGAGGAGAGAGGTAGAGGTAGGGGAAGAAAGAGATGGGCAGTAACTAGAGAAGGCATGGGCCTAAAGGATGTTGGTCTATTTAAGCTGGGAGAGAAGTAAATATGCTAAATGCTGATGGGAGAAGAGCTAACAAAGAAGTAGTTGAAGAAATACGAAGCGATAGGACAGCAAAGTTCCGAGGATGAGGGAGGGGGTGGAATTCAGAACAAAAGAATAGGGTAGGGATTAAACTCAAACAGGAGAAGGGGTTCCTTCTATTTTAACAGGAGAAAATAATGAGTACTAGATGCAGGTAAATTGGTAGATTTGATCACAGGAAGTTGAGAGAGCACGAATAGTTTAAATTTTCTTTGTGGTTGGGGGCAGTGGCTCACGCCTGTAATCCCAGCATTTTGGGAGGCCGAGGCGGGCGGATCACGATGTCAGGAGATCGAGACCATCCTAACACAGTGAAACCTCCTCTCTACTAAAAATACAAAAAAAACTAGCCGGGCGAGGTGGCGGGCGCCTGTAGTCCCAGCTACTCGGGAGGTTGAGGCAGGAGAATGGCATGAACCCGGGAGGTGGAGCTTGCAGTGAGCTGAGATCACGCCACTGCACTCCAGCCTGGGTGACAGAGCGAGACTCTGTCTCAAAAAAAAAAACATTTTTTTTCTTTGTGACACAGGAAGAAAAACCATCTGCTGAGAGTAAGAGGAGGCGGCAGGGCTGGAAGTTCAAGGAGAGTGGGGCTGCTAAAACTGTCATTTTGGAGAATGAAAAACAATTCACTAGGGAAACAGAATTACTGGGGAATATGGAAGGCCCAGTTGTGCTGCCTAATCATGAATTTGTACGACTCCAATCTACCTAGTTTATGTGATTTTTCTCAGCAGCACAGCCAAGTCAGAGAAACACTGGCCTGAATAAGATCTTTTAAATTGGTAACACTTAACCTGGGTGTGCATTAGAATTACTGAGGAGCTTTAAAAAAAGGCAGCAGAAAGGCTGGGCGTGGTGGCTCACACCTGTAATCCCAGCACTTTGGGAGGCCAAGGTGGGCAGATCACCCGAGGTAAGGAGTTCGAGGCCAGCCTGGCCAACATGGTGAAACCCTGTCTCTACTGTACTAAAAGTAAAAAAATTAGCTGGGCGTGGTGGCAGGCACCTGTAATCCCAGCTACTCGAGAGGCTGAGGCAGGAGAAACGCTTGAACCCGGGAGGCAGAGGTTGCAGTGAGCCAAGATTGTGCCATTGCACTCCAGCCTGGGGACAAGAGTGAGACTTCGTAAAAAAAAAAAAAAAAAAAGGTAGAAGAAAGAGAGAGAGATGCCTGGGTCCTATCCCAGACCAGTTAAATCAGAATCTCTGTAGATGGGACTATGGCCTCAATTTTAAAAATTCCTCAATTTTAAAAATTCACTAATTCAACAAATATTGCTTGAATGTCTACTATGTGTTAGGCACTGGGAATACCACAGTGAAAAAAGAGACAGGAATTCTTGCCTTCATGGAGTTTAGCTCCTAGTGGATAATATAGTAACTTTTGCAAAAGTTCTCCAAGTGCTTCCATAAGAAAGAACTGCTGTTGTTAGCATCTAATTGATGAGGAAACTTGACTTCACTTATGAAATAGGCCCAACTGGATAAAACTGATAGCTTCCCCAGGGTATGTAAGGCCAATAAAAACAAAGGATCAGGAGCACAGCTCATATATCCAAATCGAGAAAAGAGAGAGCAGAGATAAAAAACGTTCCCAAGGCCACAAACCTGATTAAACTCCAGTTAAAAGTTAAAAAAGCAAGATCTCTACAGGTCAGCCTTAGAGCATGAGAGGTAAATTTAAAGCCTGTAGTCCCAGCTACTTAGGAGGCTGAAGCGGGAGAATGGCATGAACCCAGGAGGCAGAGCTTGCAGTGAGCCGAGATGGTGCCACTGCACTCCAGCCTCGGTGACAGAGCGAGATTCTGTCTCAAAAAAAACTGGAGGTAACAGGCAAAGTCAGGGAGAGGCCTTAAACATGAATGGAGTCAGTTCTGTCTACAGGGAAGATGAGAGTGAGCCACAGTCTACATGAATAAAGAGGCAGCGCTAAATGTTAACATTCTTTGGTAACCAACATCAAGCAAGAATACTGCAATTCTGAATGAGTTCACTCTCCTTACAAAAACACACTAGTTGCATGCATGCTTGTTTTCCTTTAAGACATTTATAGAGGACCAAAAGAAAAAAAAAAAAGGAGAGCATATTCCTTAGAGGAGTTCTTAGGAAAGAGGAATATTTTCTTTTCGGACCAGGAAAAAAACGGGAGCAGGAGCAACAGGAGATTGCTGCTAGCAAAAACGAGGCCAGTCATTCAATGCCATACTCCCAAAGCTATGAACAAGAGGATCTGGGCGGGACCAAGCCCCAGGTCAGTAATGGCTGCAACACATTCATTTATCCTCCTGTGGGCCTATGACCATATGAGCACCTGGGTTATATGACATGGAGGGCTAGCGATCAGGAAGCTCCTGCCCACCAAATACCTTCATTATGATGTCTTCAAATCACACAGCTAGAACAGAAGTTAAGTTTCCCTCCCACACTGGTTCCCTCTTAAGTTCCCTGTTTCAGTGAATGGGTTTATCATCCTTGATTCTTTCTTTTCCTTCCATTCCTACACCCAACTGGTCATAAAAAAAGTAGACCCCACCTCTCAAATCCCTTACATCTGTGCATTTATCTGTTTCTACAACCACTCCCTAGTCTAGGCAACTATGACTGCACAAAGGGATTATTCCAAGAGCATCACAAGCAGACTTCCTGTCTAGTTTTAGCAGATGGTTTTTCTAAAACATTAGCCGATCGTGTCACACTCTATCTTGAAACCTTTCAACATCTTTGCATTGTACTAGGATAAAACGCAACCCAACGCGGTTTACAACGTCCTTCACAACACGACCCTTCTTACCTCTCTAGGCTTATTTCTTATTATTATCCCTTCTTTGCTCTTTGGTCTAGTCATACTGAACTAGTTTCAGTACAGTGAAAGTAAACTTTCTGCAAAAGTCCTACAGGTGATTCTAAGGGGAAGCCAGTGTTGAGAACCACTGTTGTTAGCATCTAATTGACGAGGAAAATTGGATGCACTTAATGGAATAGGCTCAACCTATCTCCTACCAGAGAAAACTGAAAGCTTCTCCAAGAGAAAAGTACAAGTCTTTTCATGGCTTCAGTCCTTAAAACAAGCCAGTGGCTCCCAAACTTTGCTATACTTTTGAATCACCTAGGCTTCTTTAAAAACTACTGATATTCCTTCCCTGACATTTTATTTAATTGGCATGGGGATGATATGGGGATTTTGAAAAGCTCTCCGGGTAATGCTAATGTGGAGGTTTGAAAACCACAGGAATAAGTTATTTGTTTGGCTTGAATACTCTTTCCCTAATTCACCTGCAAAATCTCTAATTATCTTTTAGGCCTCATTAAAAAAAATCACTTCCTTGACTCCCTATACCAAATGAGTTTGCCCCTATAATTAATTAGCACCCCTGCACACTGGGCTTCCACTACTAGCATGTCTCGTATCATATTTCACTTATGCCCAGACGACATATTTCACTTATGCTCAACTTGCTCACTGTTAGACTTCTAGTCCAGTGTTCAGCAAAAGGCTAACACACATGGATATGATAAGTATTTGATAAATGTGATGAATACAGCTCAGCCTAAAACGATATATTAAAGATAGCAAAATAAATTACAGAATCTAGAACTTGCTGACAATGAACAAATCTGGCCATGGTTGAAGAGGGAATCACTTACCTGTTTAATGACATAATGAATCTCTTCAGAACTGAGAACACTACATTTAATATCAGTTGGTTTACATGGAGTAATTCCCTTATAGACTAGAGGTGTGTAGCATTTCATTGCAAATTTCAAGTCACTGACATGCCTCCTCTCTTCTAAAATATCTTCAAACTCATCCCACTTTTTGAGCTCCTTCTGTGGATAAGGCAAGAAAGTTATGAGCACATACTGTAAAATAAATCAGGACAGATTAAAGACTACATTGGTAAGGCTTCATCTTTGACATATGAAAAGAAGCAGAGTGTTCTGATGTTAGATTTTCACATAGTAAGAAAAAGAGATGTAAAGAAAATTAGGATCAATAAATTGATACTGACTTATAATATTTTATTACATTTCTGATTGCTACCATTGCCAGTACCTCTTTGGGAAATTTAATGAAGACAGCAAAGATGAGACATTAAGCCCTGGAGTAATCTGGTCAACTTTACATGGCTTCATCTGCCACACTGACAAACTTGTTTCGTTTGCCTCTGCTTAGCTTTTAAAATTACATTAAAACATACATTTGAAACCCAAATTATATAAAATAAAAAACCGTATGGGTGCAAACAAAAGGAAAAATCACTCAAGAAACAAGCGCTCCAATAAGGTACTATTGAGCAGTACATTGCTGTGATAACTTTCTTTTCTTCTTCTTCTTCTTTTTTTTTTTTTGAGACAAGATCTCATTCTCTTGCTCAGGCTGGAGTACAGTGACACCATTATATAGCTCACTACAGCCTTGAACTCCTAAAGCAATCCTCCCTCCTGCCTCAGCCTCTCGAGTAGCTAGGATTACAAGTGCATACCACCAAGCCCAGCTAATTCTTAATTTTTTTTTGTAGAGACAGTCTTGGCTGGGCATGGTGGCTCATGCATGTTAATTCCAGCACTTTGGGAGGCTGATGCAGGAGGACTGCTTGAAGCCAGGCATTCAAGACTCCATCTCTACAAAATAAAATAATAATAATAATAACAATAATAATAGTAATAATGAGGTACAGTCTTGCTCTGTTGCCCAGGCTGGTCTCAAACTCCTGGCTCAAGCAATCCTCCTGCCTTGGCCTCCCAAAGTGCTGAGATTACAGGTGTGAGCTATTGTGCCTGGCCTGTGACAAATTTTTTATTTCTTACTCAGCCCCTGCCATTCAGCTTCTAACCAATCAGCCCCTGAAACTGCTCTTTACAAGGCTACCAATGACTTCTGAATTGTTAATTTTTTAAAAAGTACTTTTCTGCAAAAGTAGTAGCAATGATAATAATTATAGCTAACACATATAACTGCTTACAAAGAGTCAGGATGCTTGTAATATGTGCTAACACTAAAGTGTTAGGCAGCATTCTAAATGCTTTAGAGGTTTAGGCACCACTCTTCTATGAAATCTCTCCCAGAGTCCTGGATGGAATCACTCATATTTTCCCTGTCACTTCTTTTCCTACTATCTACATCTATTATGGTATGTATCCGACAACACTGTAATTGTTTGCATGTCTGTCTCCCTACTAGAATGAAATTATCTTGAAGATAGGAAAGTTTATTTCCTCTTTGTATTTCCAACATCTGGTTGTATTTGGAATACAGCAAAATTGGTCAATAAGTGAACTCAGTAACTGAAAGACCAAATGTGAGGTATTAGAAGAAAATACAGAATGTTAACTGAGACCACAATCTGGCCTAAGAATATAAGTGGAAGCAAATAGCATTTATGAGGAGTTTATAAAAGGGTGGCAGGTGAAACATGCAAACATGAACATATTTATGTCCATATATAGAGAGACTATATGAAGGAACGGTCTTTTCACTGTTGAAGTTCTCAGGTAAAGTTGCAATCCTTGTAATATATTAAATGTTCTTGCTTATAAGGCTGGAAAACTTTCTCAAATCCCACATTTCTCATTAATAAATATATAGTTGTATCAGTTTGAGCTCTATAGACTGCAGCCAACTACCATTATATCATTTTAGGGCTTAAAAACAAGAACTTCCCATTTAGTGGTCCTGGGAGTGGAAGGAGAAAAGGATCAGAATCAGCTGGGGATATATGTATACACACATACAGTCATGCACTGCTTAACAATAGAGAGACACTCTGAGAAATGCACTGGTAGGCAATTTCATCATTGTGCAAACATCATAGAGTGTGTTTACACAAACTCAGATGGTATAGCCTACTACATACCCAGGCTAGACGGTATAGTGGTTAGCCTATTGCTCCTAGGTTACAAACTGTACAGCATGTTACCGTATTGAATGCTATAAGCAACTGTAACACAATGGTACGTATTTACACAAAGAAACACAAAAAAGGATACAGTAAAAATACAATATTATAATCTTACGGAACCACCATCATATATTGAGTAAAACACTGTTATGCATCATATGACTCTGTGTTTGTGTGTGTGTATATATGTATATATAGTTGACCCTTAACACACATTTGAACTGCACAGGTCCACTTACACGAGGATTTTTTTTTTTTGAGACGGAGTCTCGCTCTGTCGCCCGGGGCTGGAGTGCAGTGGCCGGATCTCAGCTCACTGAAAGCTCCGCCTTCCGGGTTTACGCCATTCTCCTGCCTCAGCCTCCCAAGTAGCTGGGACTACAGGTGCCCGCCACCTCACCCGGCTAGTTTTTTTTGTATTTTTTAGTAGAGACAGGGTTTCACCGTGTTAGCCAGGATGGTCTTGAACTCCTGACCTCGTGATCCGCCCGTCTCGGCCTCCCAAAGTGCTGGAATTACAGGCTTGAGCCACTGCGCCCGGCCTACACGAGGATTTTTAAATTAAAATTTTTTTTTAATAGAGATGCGGGTCTCACTATGTTGCCCAAGCTGGTCTCAAACTCCTGAGCTCAAATTATCTTCCTACCTCGGCCTCCCAAAGCACTGGATTACAGGCGTGAACCACCATGCCTGGCCTATATGAGGATTTTCTGCTTCTGCCACTCCTGAGAGGGCAAATCCAACCCCTCCTCTTCCTCCACCTCCTCCTCACCAGCATACTCAATGTGAAGTGACGAGGATGAAGTGGATTAATGACGATCCACTCCCACTTGATGAACAGTAAATATATTTTCTCTTCCTTATGATTTTCTTAGTAACATTTTCTTTTCTCTAGCATACTTTATTAAGAATACAGTACATAATACACACAACACATAAAATAAACATTAATGAATTGCTTATGTTATCAGCTAGGTCAACAGTAGATTATTACTAATGAAATTTTTGGAGAGTCAAAAGTTATTTGTGGATTTTCAACTGTGCAAAGGTTTGGTGCCCCTAACTCCCATGTTGTTCAAAGATCAACTGTACATAAACATAGACATGTATGGGAGCGAGGGAGTCTTCAGGATAAAAACCTCTAAGGGAAACTAGCAGGCATGTATACTTTGAAAAAGCTTGCCAAATATGATCATCTACAATCCTTCCATGGTTCTGTTACTTGCAAGGTGGATTTACATCAAGTCCACCTGTCTTAGCATATGACCCCAGGCTCTTCATGACCCCCACCTCCTGCCTCATGACCATTCCTCTTTTTTTTTTTTTTTTTTTTTTTTTTTTTGAGACGGAGTCTTGCTCTGTCGCCCAGGCTGGAGTGCAGTGGCCAGATCTCAGCTCACTGCAAGCTCCGCCTCCCGGGTTCACGCTATTCTCCTGCCTCAGCCTCCCGAGTAGCTGGGACTACAGGCGCCCGCCGCCTCGCCCGGCTAGTTTTTTGGATTTTTTAGTAGAGATGGGGTTTCACCGTGTTAGCCAGGATGGTCTCGATCTCCTGACCTCGTGATCCGCCCGTCTCGGCCTCCCAAAGTGCTGGGATTACAGGCTTGAGCCACCGCGCCCGGCCGACCATTCCTCTTAATCCAACAGTCCAGCTATGTCATGACCTGCAGTTCCCTAAACAAACTGTGTTCCCAGATCTTTGTTCAAGTTGCTCCCTCTACAGAATAGGATTCATTCTCAAATATTTGAATGCCTATGTGCTTGACACTGTAGTATGTGCTGAGGATATAGTGGTGATCAAGAGAGAGACAGTCTCTTTTATGAAGAACAAGGTGGACAGTGGTACCATTATTGAGAGGAGCACTTAAAAATGCTCCTTCCACACTGTTCACCTGGGAAATATTTAGCCATAAACCAGAGCTTGTGTTACCTCTTCTGTGTCCCATATTCTGCTTCTCCCCTTTACCTAGATTGAATAGGTCATCCTTTCCTTTCAGTCTTTACTGAGCCCTCAATAATTGGATTTTCAAGATGGTCTCTAAAACACTTCATTAAACGTGTATTTGGTGCCTCCCTTACAAGACTGGGAACTTCTTATCTGGTAGATAAGGTGTCTTACACATTTCTGTACTCCCAGTTTCTAGTAGGAAATCATGTCACTGTAGAATGAAAAAATAAATTACAGAATGAAGTCACTTTTTGAACCCTGTCGATGATGGCTCCTCGGTATTCACAGGATAAGGCTCAACTCTCTCCCCATTCTGGCTCTTACCCAATGTCGAATCTAGTGTTTTTTTCTGTTTTTTTTTTTTTGAGACGGAGTCTTGCTCTGTTGCCCAGGCTGGAGTGCAGTGGCACAATCTTGGCTCATTACAAGCTCTGCCTCCCAGGTTCACACCATTCTCCTGCCTCAGCCTCCCGAGCGGCTGGGACTACAGGCACCCGCCACCATGCCTGGCTAATTTTTTGCATTTTTAGTAGAGACGGGGTTCACCATGTTAGCCAGGATGGTCTCAATCTCCTGACCTCGTGATCCACCTGCCTCAGCCTCCCAAAGTGCTGGGATTACAGACGTGAGCCACCACACCCGGACAGATCCAGTGGTTTTTAACTCAGGCTGCACATTAAAATAACCTGGGGGCACTTCAAAATAAATACTGATATCCAGGTTCCACCTCTAGAAATTTTTGATTAATTTGGTCTGTGAGTGCTGCTTAGCTGTCAGAATTCTTTTTTTTAAAATACTCCAAGTGATTCCTATGTGCAGCTAGGGTTGAGTGTTCCTGCTCATTAACTGGCCTTCCCTATACCATGCTTGAGAATTTTTTACTATCATTAAGTAAATTTACATGGCTACTCACTCAGGAACATAACACAAAGAAGAACCCAAGTAAGCCTTAGGGGAACTATCTCTCCCCCCATCTTACTTAGAGTAGGGCAGGCCTCTCCCTATTGCTAGTGAAATAGGCCTTTCTTGTACCTTCCTTTTAATTGCTCTGGAGGATCCATTCATTCAACAGAGAGCTCACAGTGTACCAGGCACTGTTTTATAGGCTGTGAATACAGCACGAACAAGGAAGGCAGGGACTGCACTGAGAGCCTACATGTCCTTATGGAGAGACAGACAACAAATAAACAAGGTAAATTCATTTAGTGATACCACCAGTAGTATGTTGGTTAACGTTTAACCATTTAACACTTGATATGGGAGAGCTCTGAGTTACAGCATTTGTCAATTTTTGTGAGACATACGCTCCCACCAGGGCAGATTTAAAGCTACCAATCTGACCCCAGCAAATGCAAAACTGAGGAGAAATGAGCAGTAGCACACAGTTATATAGGATCTCCACCTTCCAGCACGATAGACAATCTCAAGAGCACGGGTAACAGTATAATAATGAGAAAATGCTAAGTTTTCAGTATTTATTACCATTTTTAAAAACAGGATTTATTTAATTATAAATTTATATAATTTAATACTTAATTTATTTTTTTTGAGATGGAGTTTCACTCTTGTTGCCCAGGCTGGAGTACAATGGCACGATCTCAGTTCATCGCAACCTCTGCCTCCAGAGTTCAAGCGATTCTCCTGCCTCAGCCTCCTGAGTAGCTGGGATTACAGGCATGCACCACCACGCCCAGCTAATTTTGTGTTTTTAGTAGAGATGGGGTTTCTCCATGTTGGTCAGGCTGGTAATGAACTCCCGACCTCAGGTGATCCACCCACTTCTGCCTCCCAAAGTGCTGGGATTATAGGTGTGAGCCACCGTGCCCAGCCCAGCTAGCAATAAAACTTCTGAGAAAACACAGCATGCCACACAGAAGGGAGTATGAGCATTCTGAGGGAAGAGTATGCTTACTGACTGAGAAACAGAAGGCCAGGGTGGCTAAAGCACAGGTGAACAAGAAGATTTGTAAAGTCAGAGCAATAGCTTGTGGGATACTGTAAGGCATCTGGATCTTTCACTTGGACTTTAACAGGAAGTCATCATCTGGATTATGGCACACCAGGGGTTACCCATCCTCAGTCTTCTTTTCATTCTAGGGTCTTGCTGAATGACTTCAGGCTCACCGATGGCTATAGATACAACCTATTCGCTGAAAAATCTATACATTTAGGCCAGACCCCCTCTCTTGCTCTGGCATCATATTTCTAACTCTACTTGGATCTCTCCCAGATACCATGGAATGTATTTGGCCCATAACATGATAAGCCACAAGTTAAAAATCATTATATTTCTCTCTTACATCACAAACTGAACACACCCCAAACTGAATTCTATTATCCTGACTAAACCTGCTCCTCTCCCCATATTTCCTATCAATGAAAGGCATCATCATCTGCCCAGTTGCCAAATCGTAGAAACCCAACAGTGAACTTCAGATTACGCTCTCTTCCTTAGCCACGACATTCAAATGGTTCCAAAGGCTGATGATTTACTGTCCTAAATATCACACAAATTCATCAGTTTCCCTTCTTCCGGGGCTCACTGTTACTGCCTTACTCCAGGTTTCATTACTTCTCTGGATTACTGCAATAGCATTCTAACTGATCACCACTTTTATGTATCAGATTCCCTCCCCAACCTGATTCTCTTCCTACAATCTCTACTTAGGCAAGACAGGTTACCTATACAGATAATCACACCAGAAACCTAGTAGTCTTCTCAGACTTTCAAAATATAAATGTGCTTTGGGAGGCCAAGGCAGGTGGATCACTTGAGGCCATGAGTTTGAGACCAGCCTGGCCAACATGGTGAAACCCCTTCTCTACTAAAAATACAAAAATTAGCCAGGTGTGGTAGCAGGCAGCTGTAATCCCAGCTACTCGGGATGCTGAGGCAGGAGAATCTCTTGAACCCTGGAGGTGAAGGTTGCAGTGAGCCAAGATCGTGCCATTACACTCCAGCCTGGGTGACAGTGAGACACCATCTCAAAAATAAATAAATAAATAAACATATTTATTTTTATGTATACACATATGTGTATACACACACATACATATGTAACATTAAGATCACCCATAAAGTTACGATTTTATCCCCAAGGATATGTAAACACGACACAAAAAATTTCTTTAGGAAATATCATCTGCCTACTTCCTTACTTTGTTTCTCATGTCTCCTTTCTTCCACCCAAACCTAACTAACTAATTCTAACCCCAAATATGCAAGGGAATAGTTTTCTTACATCAATGTCTAGGACAGTTTTCCTCTCCCTCATCTGCCATTCACAGCTCAAAAACTCAGCTCAGGCCAGGCACAGTGGCTCATGCCTGTAATTCCAGCACTTTGGGAGGTGAGTAGATCACTTGAGGTCAGGAGTTCAAGACCAGTCTGGCCGACACAGTGAGTCCTTGTCTATACTAAAAATACAAACATTAGCAGGGCGTGGTGGCGTGTGCCTAAAATCCCAGCTACTCGGGAGGCTGAGGCAGGAGAATTGCTTGAGCCCCGGAGACGGAGGTTGCAGTGAACCAGGATCGAGCCACTGTTCTCCAGCCTGGCAACAGAGCAAGACTGTCTCAAAAAAAAAAAAGGAAGATCAGCTCAGATGTCACCTTTTCTTAGAAACCTTCTCCAAGTACCCAAACTGGTCAGGTGCCTCTTCTTGTCACTCCCACAACATGCTATGCATGCTGCAATCATTGCCCTTATCCTACTTAACTGTAATTATTTGTTTACTTTTATGACTTCTTGTGCCCTTACAGGCAGAGCCTGGATCTGTAACTTCTATATCTCAGAAACTGAGAAAAATGAGTAGGATACTGTATATATTCCTAATGTTTGCTGCAATCAGCAGTATCTTATATGTTTCTAAAATGCTACTTTTAGATCAGAGTATTACACAGTAACAGTGTAGCTGGGGAAATAAAAACAGCCTGAAGTACTAAGAGAAAGTAAGGTTACCATGGAAGTAAAGGTTACCCAGTCACAAAACAGTAGGGAGAACTAGAGGGTTGCTGTCCAGCATCAGAACTACAGAATGCTCAGATCCAACTGACATAGTTTTTCACACGAAAAAGTGGACTCAAGTCTTATTAAAGAATCGTTGGTGAAGGGGGAAGTAAAAAAAAAACAAAAAAAACTCCTTCCTTTAATGTACAAAATGAAAATTCCCGCCAATTCACAAACCAGTTGAGAGCTTAAAAAGCTACATGTTAAAAGCTGGATATGCATAGCAACCCTCTTCCCTTCATGCCTGCTCTGGAGTAGCAGTCAGAAAACAAAGTTGATATCCACCACAGAACTGTGGGGAAGATCAATGTAGAGAGAGATTTAAATAATAAGCCTTATAGGCAGTTAGCAATCAGAAACCGAAAGGTCTCGATAGAGAGGGAACAGGAGTTTCTCCATGTTCCAAAGAATATTGGTGTCTCAATTTGAAGGAAGCCATATTCTCTTTCGAAACTGGGGTGTTTATCTTGCTCTGTCGTGTTAACCCTGTTTTGACCTTTCTGCACAAATGAACACTACATTTAAGCCCAAACCAGACACTAATCACCAGGACATGCTAATATGCTTTTAAAATGAATTATTTTATTTCCTCCTAAAGTAGCTAAAAACCAATTTAGTGGTTAAAAACAACAAGAAACAAACAAAAACCAAATCAGTTGCCCCAGGACTGTGCAATCCTGAAGGCTATAAAACTTCCATCTCATAATTTCTTCATGAAAATCGTGGGTGACCAACATCTGCCAGCAAAAAAGACCGGTTAAAACCAAGAGAGGAAGAGGGGGTTGGGGGGCAAAAGGCAAGCGGGAGAGAAGCTGGGTGGCGCTGGCGGTCCTCCAAAATGATTTGTGAAAAAGGTACAATAATGACTGGAAGACAAAAACAGGCAATAAAAATGTCTAGAAGTTCTAAATTTTCCTACATTAAAGTGTTTAAAACTCTATCTCCACATACAAGCCAAGTGCTTTACTCCCAGGAATATAAGAGCAGCAAAGGGCGGGGTGCGGAGCCACAGGCTATCTCAGGGCGGGTCAGACCCGCAGGTTTCTCAGATTTGCCCAAAAGGTAGCTAGACACGCCCTCGCTAGAGATGGGGAGACTCCAATTCTCATCCCTCATTCCCGTGTCCAGGAGCTTTCTGAAGGCCCAGGGCATGATAGAAAGAAAGAGAAGGAACAAGTGGAAAGGAACCAAAGGAACCATAATCGGTAGAAACTTCCAAAAGCATGCACACACAGACACACAACGGTACACACTGTTGTCCTGGAAACCAACCCAACCAACTAACCCCTCCTCGGGAGCCTAGGGGGCCAGCTCTTTTGGGCAAGGGTCTTGGGCCGGAGGAATAGGGAGTGGGAGAAAGGGGTACTATCTCGCGCAGCTCCGCTCTGGGCCTCTTTTCCCTGGGCGCCTACCGAGTAGAGGAGCACGACAGCGCTGGGACTGGTTGGGCCAACGGAGAAATAAGAGTTAGATGAACTGCGAGACTCCATTGTGCGGCTGCCGTCCCGGGCGGGGTCTGGGATTCTTTGCTAAGCAGTGGTGGTGCTGCTGCTGGGGGCGGTTCTTTCGCGCAGGACGGCCCTACTTCGCCTAGGGCGGCGGCACCCTCTGCAGCCGCACCACAGGACCCCGGGCGCCGCCATCTCAGCCAGGACGGAAGCCGCGCAGGGCCTTATGGCGCATGCGCGCAGTCGCGGAACCCGGAAGCGGGGATGCAGCGCGGCAGAATGAGGTTTGATTCCTCGGTTGATCCCACAATGTCGCAGGAGCAAGGCCCGGGGTCCGCCACGCCTCCCAGTTCTCCGACACTTCTTGACGCTCTGCTCCAGAACCTTTACGACTTCGGTGAGTGCGGGGTCCCAGGAGCCCACGTGGAGAGCAGATCTGAGGAACGTGGTTTTCCTGTGCGGCTCGCGCTGAATTGGCCTCTGCTTTGAGGCTAAAGGTTCTTGCATGTCAACCACCCTTAACTTCGTCCCACCTGGTTCCAGTAGCGGATGCAGAACACATTTCTCCATCGGAAGTCACCCCTTGACCGGGCTCTGTCGAGTTATTCGTCAGACCTTACAACTCGTCCCCAACTCGTCCCCAAGTGTGGGGACCGTCGTACTTTCTTGTAGGAAGCACCGAGGCTTTCCGATTTAACGGGGGCAGTGCACACAGGACCTTGGACTCCCGAAGTAGCCCACTTTTCCATGAGCTCTGGGATGTCCCCTTTCCCCATGCCACCCCCAAGACCTGCCTGACTTTGGTGCGATAGTGTCATTTCGCTCTGGGACCTCGGGCCTGTTGGATAATTCACCAGCTTCATCCTTGTGTGTCCCTCGCCAGAGATATAGTCCTTGGCGAGTTGTCCTTTTCACAACTTTTTTTTTTTTTTTTTGAGACGGAGTCTTCCTTTGTCGCCCAGGCTGGAGTGCAGTGGCGCATCTCGGCTCACTGCAAGCTCCGCCTCCCGGGTTCACGCCATTCTCCTGTCTCAGCCTCCGAGTAACTGGGACTACAGACGGGCACCACCACGCCCGGCTAATTTTTTGTATTTTCAGTAGAGATAGGGTTTCGCCGTGTTAGCCAGGATGGTCTCGATCTCCTGACCTTGTGATCCGCCCGCCTCGGCCTCCCAAAGTGCTGGGATTACAGTCGTGAGCCACCGCGCCCGGCCTTTTTTTTTTTTTTAAACAAGTACGCCAACCTTTTACTCTCCCTTCTTTATCTTGATGGGGGAAAAGGAAAATAAAAGAGCCCATTAAAGTCGCATGGCGTGTCAGTAGGAAGACAGTGCCTCATACTCTGAAGAGCTTGCCCGGGAGAAGGTGACACCCTTTGCACATGCACTAAGGAAAATCATTAGATTTCAGGACAACACACATTTCTTAAATTTACAGCGTGATATTTTAAAAGCTATTTTTATTTTGGAACGACTGCTCAAAATACTAAGCTCACCTAAACAGTAGGAATAATAATTAAAAGTATTGAGAACTTGCCATATACCACATGCTTTTCATGTATTTGCTCATTTAATTTTCAACTTCATAAAATAGACACTGTCATAAATCCCATGATTGCAAATGTAAAAACAAGTGCTAGAGGTTCATGAAACCTGATACAGGTTGTCTAACTGGTAATTTTTGCAGAGCCTGGATTCTGATTCTAGCCCCGGACCCCACGCTTGTATTCACTAGTATTTCTGTGCCCTTGGACATACTGGAGGACAGAGAAGACTTAGTCTCTGACCTTGAGAAGTTTAAACTCTAGAGGAAAAGATTATTCTGCAAAATAATATAATTTATGTCAACACAGGCTGGAAATCATGGTAGGAACTCTGAAGGCATTGAATGTGTGTATTCATTTTTATATCCTTAATGCCAAAGTTTAGCTGGCTCTTAAATGTTTATTGTGTAAAAGATTAAGCAAATAGTAGCAAGCATAAATCAACAGCTGGTAATTTAGAGAGCTCTCTGGTATTTGTAATGCATGTGGGTAAGGATGCCTAGGATTCTGGTGAGAACTTTCAGGTGACTGGTTAGAGTTTGAACAAATGAAATATAGAGTAAATAAGAGAATTTAATAGAAAACAAAGGCATTCAAATTGAGCCAGTTGTCTTAGGTTCATCTTAATTCCTAACTGTGAAAGAAAATAGGGTTCCATGTTCCTGTAACCCGGAGAGTGTTAAAAAGAAACAGTGGCTGCAGTGCCTGATATTTTTAGTATAAAGCCAATTGGGATTACCAGCCCTGGGGACTATTGCTGTGATGACACTTTGAGTAAGGACCAAGGTGGGGACTAAAGTGATTGTACTAATAAGGGTCGAAAACATAAATATAGTTACCTAGGAAAAGATGACCACATTTTGGATTCTCTGCATTTTGCAAATACACTCTATTTGAAGGAAAACAAATAGTTTATTTCTTTGTGTGTGCTTCTAGGTGCATATAGCCCTGGAATATATACAGGTACATTCATCTGATTGGATATTGATGATAGCTAAGACTGAAAATATTTATTTTCCTTCCTGTGTTTGAACAAACAGGAGATACGGAAGGTGAAACAGAACAGAAGAAGATCAAAAAGAAAAGGGAAAACAAGAAGAGAGATGTGGAGGCTGCAGCAGCCTTGGCAGCAGTGCCATCTCCCCTACCTGGTTCTCCCATAAGAGGCCAGAGGAAGAGTGCTTCGAACTTCTTCAAGGAACTTAGAGAAGAGCGGCATTGTGCTCCTGCTGGGACCCCCACAGGTCCCTCTTCAGAACCAGAGATCCTTGCTGCTGCAGTTTATCCCTCTTCCCTAAAGAACAATAGGGAACAAGTAGAAGTGGTAGAATTTCACAGCAGAAATAAAAAAAGAAAATTGACGCCAGATCATAACAAGAGCACAAAGGTAATGAGTTGGTTAGCTTATAGGTACGCGGTGAAACCCCTGGTACTGTAGTATTAGGTGAGTAGCTTTTTAGACTGTGGCAGGAATGCCTGACTATCCTTAGGCCTGCAGATTTGCCAAAAGGACTCACAGGACCCAAGACAGCATATAGCCCTTATCTGTCATGTAGGCCTATAGACTGACCTTAGTTATTCAAGTTCTAAACCTCCAGTGAAAAGCAGGTATTCACCATCAATCACATTGCTAGTATAAACAGTCTGGGAAAACTTGGTACAGCAGTGGTTCAAGACTTCAGGTATGCAAAAACACTCTGATCAGGCAGAATATTCTAATTGCTCAATTCTCAGGAGCCAGCCAACTGCCAGTGGTGAAAATAGGACTTTCTTGAGAATGTGCAGGGTTTGATAAACACAGGCCTGCTGAGTTAACCCTTTCAGCAACTCTTTCTGGCGTTCCTGTTATGTGCTAGCCACAGTTGTAGGCACTGAGATATAGCAGTGAACAAAATATATAGAAATTCTTGCTGTTGAGGAAAAGCAATGCTGGTGGAAAAGCAATTTGATTTTTCTGAGCAGTAATCCTTTTCAGACTGAACTTGTAAATCTGACCCAAAATTCAGTCCTCAAGGGTGGTGTGGTTTCTCCTCCAAATGTTTTTAATGTTTTTTTTTGAGACGGAGTCTTGCTCTGTCATCCAGGCTGGAGTGCAGTGGTGCAATCTTGGCTCATTGCAAGCTCTGCCTCCTGTGTTCACGCCATTCTTCTGCCTCAGCCTCCCAAGTAGCTGGGACTACAGGCGCCTGCCACCACGTCTGCCTAGTTTTTTGTATTTTTAGTAGAGATGGGGTTTCACTGTGTTAGCCAGGATGGTCTTGATCTTCTGACCTCATGATCCACCCGCCATGGCCTCCCAAAGTGCTGGGACTACAGGCGTGAGCCACTGTACCCGGCCCCAGATGTTTTTAATTTATTGACAAGCATGTCATAATGGCTTTGACAAATTCATTGCTATTCCATTTCTGTAACCTCCCCCATGTCCTGCAAACCTTTGTCTATCAACAAAAAAGTAAGGATTGTATGTATTAGTTTCTAAGGCCACTCTAACAAATTAGCACAAACTTGGTGACTTCAACCAACAGAAATATATTCTCTTATAGTTCTGTAGTCCAGAAGTCCAAAATCAAATTGTTGGCAGGGCCATGCTCCCTCTGAGGGCTCTGGGGGAGAATCCTTTGCCTCTGACCAGAAGGTGGCTCTAAGAGTTTCCTTGGCTTGTGGTGTGTTACATAACTATAATCTCTGCCTCTGTCTTCACATGGCTTTCATCCCTGTGTCCCCGAGTCTCATGTTTCCCTCTGCCTTTCTCTTGGCTTTAGGGCCCACCCTGAATCTGGGATGATCTCCTCTTGAGATGTTTAATTGTGCTATAAAGATCCTTTTCCAAATAAGATCATAATCACAGGTTCTGAAGAGGAGTAGGACATGGCCATATGTTTTTAGAGGCACAGTTCTACCCACTACAAAGATAGTTTGGCTTGCATTGTTCTTGATGAATGTGTGAATGTATGTTAGTGTCCAGTGCTTGCCGCATCTTTATGGTTTTAAAAACCATCTGTATAATCTTTTCTAAAATTCAGGTAGCACTTCACGTCAAGCTCACTGGCATCTCTTCCTCAAAGATCCTTAGTGCATTCTGCTTGCTGAGCGTGGTGGCTCACACCAGTGATCCCAGCACTTTGGGAGGCCGAGGCCAGAGGATTGCTTGAGCTCAGGAAGTCGAGGCTGCAGTGGGCTGTGATTGTGTCACTGCACTCCAGCCTGGGTGACAGAGCGAGACTGTCTCAGAAAAAAAAAAAAAAAAGATTTTTAGTGAATCTATAACTGTATCTACCTTTATTTTAGGATTCTCGATAAGCTTCTTAACTCTTATGTTCCAAATACTAAGGCTCTGGTAACTGTTATGGGTGGGTCAAGAAGTGGATTTCTTTGGTGTTTGGCGCAACCAGAGCCCCGAAGCTGGCCATATCCCACTACCCCAGTGTATCCTACAAATACTGGTATTTTCTGTATGTGTCATGATGTGAAAAATGTTGGAGAGCACTGCTTTGCAATATAATTCAGCATTTGAAGACTTAAACTAACATAAAGCATTTAGGCACCCTTTCTTGTTTCTTCAAGTGTCTCAGACTTCAGTTTCCTCTTATGTTCCCTCATGTTCTTTCTGGAATGGAAAGTTTTTTTTTTAATAGAAAGGACAGAAGAGTTGGGATTGAATGAGTCTGCATTTCCCTGTTGCTTAATAATAGAACATCCATGGCAGTCTGTCAGATTGTCTTTTGCTTCCTGTTCCAAGCGAGCCATTGTGCATTCAAGTTGGCTTTTCTCAGGAGCCTCAGCTCACTCTACATTTTGAACTTCCTGACCTTAATGAAATTTTTCATTTGTCATTGTTGCTGTGCCCTTTCTTCTTCTTTTTTTTTTTAAATGTGTCCTTTGAAATGTGAGTGTGTCTGGTTAAGGAGATAGAACGTGGACACATTAAAAACACATACACCCGTAAAACGACCTCAGAATGTTGCCATTGCAGTGTGGAAATAAATACACGTGAATATAATGCTAGTTCTTACGGCATATTCTGGGTATGCTAAGTAAAAGAGTAGTCAGCCAGCTGGTGCTAATTGGAATACACCATCTGTGCTGAGTTTATGTAACATGGGAAAGTATAGTTGTGCCCTTGTACTCTAAAAACTTCTAAGCCATTACAGGGCAGTTAAACAGACATGGGTGGCAAAAATATATGATGGTTAATGATAACCTCCATGACCAATCGTAGCATCAACTGGTCATTTTTAGAGAATGCTTGAGAAAGGAAGAAGGGGATGATGCGTTGGACAACAATCCAGCTAGCCCTGCCTAGACCCAGGAAATGACCTTATTTTTCCAGAACTTGTGCTATAAATTCTATGATTAAGCTGCCTTGTGCATTGAAGCAGGTTTTCATGGGTTTATCTGGGAACTTGGCCACCATTTATATATATATATTTTTATGTTTAGAGACAGGGTGTCACTCTGTCACTTCTGCTGGAGTGCAGTAGTGCGATCATAGCTCACTGCAGCCTCCAATTCCTGGGCTCAAGCCGTCCTCCTGCCTCAGCCTCCCAAGTGGCTAAGACTATAGGGCACACCACTATGCCTGGCTCATTTTAAAATTTTTTGTAGAGTTTGGGTCTTGTTTTGTTGCCCAGGCTTGGTCTTGAACCACTGGTCTCAAGAAGTCCTTTTGCCTCGGCCTCCCAAAGCACTGGGATTACAGGTTTGAGAGCCACTGTGCCCAGCCATCATGTCCCTTTTTTTTTTTTTTGAGATGGAGTCTTGCTCTGTCACCAGGCTGGAGTGCAGTGGCCCGATCTCAGCTCACTACGACCTCTGCCTCCTGGGTTCAAGCGATTCTCCTCCCTCAGCCTCCCGAGTAGCTGGGACTACAGATGCACACCACCATGCCCAGCTAATTTTTGTATTTTTAGTAGAGACAGGGTTTCACCACGTTGGCCAGGATGGTCTCGATCTCAACCTCATGATCTGCCCTTCTCGACCTCCCAAAGTGCTGGGATTACAGGCGTGAGCCACTGCGTCCGGCCCATGTCCCATTTTTAATGTAGTGACTATACCAATAATTTGACTGGAAATAGTAAGAGATCACATATTCATTCCTCCACTTATTCCAGCAATCGCTGGGTGCCTGCTCTCTGCAGACCTTGCAGATGGAGCAGTGAAGAAGGTAATAGTGCTTTGCCTTTATGGAGTATACTATACAATCTACTTCGGAGTCGAGCAATATAATATAATTAGAAAGAATTATAAACAAATAGGTTCGTGGAGTACCATGCAGAACCTAGTCTAGATACAGTGCTCAGGGAGTTCTCTCAGGAGGCAGCATTCAGGCTAATGCTGTATTAAATGGTGCTGGTGAATGGGACAGAGAAGAGCGAGCCAAGGAGGGGAAAACAGCTTTGCTAACACTGTGGGGTGTGAAGAGGCCTGGCATGTTCAAGGAGCTGGAAGAAGTCTAGCAGGACTAGGACAGAGGGGAGAATGGTTGGTGCTGATACAAGAGAGACAGGCTGAGACCAGCTCTTGCCGGGTCTCATAGGCAGTAGTGAGCCTTGGGACTTTAGTCTTAAGTACATGAGAAGCCACCAAAGAATTTCATGCAAGAGCATGAGGTGATCTGATTTACATTTTAAAAAGATCACTGTAGCTCCTATATGGTAAATGGATTATAAGGGAGCAATAGCAAGAGGCATGAGGAGACTGATTTAGGGGTTTGTTGCAGTGGTCCAGGTTCAAACAGCATGGCCTGGACTAATGATCTCAAAAAAATGAATGGGGAAACCTACTCTTTCATAGGTGCAAGACTGCCTGTAAGGAAGAAAATTCTTACGCTTTAAGCAATGGAAGTGTCAGATGTAGCTTAACACGCCTGTGTGTTGCTCAGCCCTTAGGGCTGTGTCGCTCCCATTTCTCCATAGCTAGCATTGGGCTGTTTTAACGTGAATCATTCACTGGCCCTGTTTCAGGAACCTTAGCCTCCTTTGTGGCCTTAGATAAGAAAGAGATAAGAAACACATAACAGAATAGTGTTCTGTAGATCAGAAGGGACCTTTGCATCCTGAGACTGAGGTACATGGAGGCTGCCCCTGAGCATATAGCGAATTGCTAATACTTACTGGGGGTGTACTGAGAGTGTTTATTCATTAATTCATTTATGAGGGGTGTACTGAGAGTGTTTATTCATTAATTCATTTATGAGGGGTGTACTGAGAGTGTTTATTCATTAACTCATTTATGAGGGGTGTACTGAGAGTGTTTATTCATTAACTCATTTATGGTCTCAAGCCTCACAATTCCTGGGACCTGTCTTCATTTCACAGAGGAGCTTGAGACTTCCAAGAGGTTAAGTTACTTGCCTGTAGTTAAACATTAACCTCACAGCCCCATATCTACAATTCCGAACACCCAGAGCTCTGGAAACCACAATTTGATTGATCTTTTTTCTTTTAAGATTGGTGCAAATTTATTTGACAGAAAAACCTGACAAAGCTTTTAAAAATCATTTTTGTTTGGCCGGGCACGGTGGCTCATGCCTGTAATCCCAGCACTTTGGGAGGCTGAGGCAGGTGGATCAGAAGGTCAGGAGTTCAAGACTAGCCTGGCCAATATGGTGAAACCCTGTCTCTACTAAAAATACAAAAATTAACTGGGCATGGTGGCGGGCACCTGTAGTCCCAGCTACTTGGGAGGCTGAGGCAGGAGAATCACTTGAACCCAGTAGTCGGAGGTTGCATTGAGCCGAGATCATGCCACTACACTCCAGTCTGGGCAACAGAGTAAGACTCCCTCTCAAAAAAAAAATTTTTTTTTGTTTGTCTCATTTAGTATGAATATTCATTGATATTGCCACAGAAATACTAATGTGTTTAATTATGAGTTACTGCCTTGGACCCTACTGAAAGTGGTCTGTAATATTCAGTATGTTCAGTTTTGCCTTTTTAAAATGTAAAGACTTCTGAATTTTAAAGCTGGAACCTGACCCTAAGGATGCCAAATAAGGGATTATAGAACTGAAGTAAGTGTCAAAGGTCGGGTTCAGACCCCAGGCGTTCTGGCTTCAACACTGTGTACTTAACTGCTGTACTAGAGAGAGCATAGGTGAGGTTAGGCTCTGCTCTTTGTCTTTTGAGTGACACGAGTACACTGCCTCTGAGCCATAACGAGACATAGAGACATTTCTCACAAGTTATCGTCTGACAGCTTTGATCGTTCCCCAAATTCTTGCAGCTCCCATACTTCCCCGAAATATGGATGTAGCCCACTGCACAGTGCTCCACCTGGAAATCCTCCATGCTCCAGTGCCGCTTATTACTTTTACGCCAGACTTCCTGTTCCTGAGTAGAGCAGTGTCAGATGGGTGTTAGGAAGAAAATAATCTAGCTGAAGTAATTTAGACTCATCAAGGTATGAACAAACTTCTTAATATTCATACAGCTGCCTGCATTTTTAAAAGAGCGTTTGTTTACCGAGCTGCTCTTTCTCTAACTGGAGACAGGTTGGTTGGACTCTTCAACTAATAGACTTTAAAAAAAAAAAAAAAGAAAATCACAGCCGCGTAAGAGAAAATACCTAAATCATCCCATAGACAGGTTCACCGAGTCTTGTGGTCTGCCTGCCTTCATCTCTCACTTTTCTTCCAAACAGTTCTTTCTTTTTCTAGCTTTTCCTCCTTCTTCCCTGCCCAACATATAAGTTCTCAAAATCTCCATACATATCCCTCTCCTTGTGTGGGATAGTAAGGCTAGATTAGTTGGGATAGGTTAGACGTAATCCCTACGTCCCAGTGGTTTAAAAGACAAAAGTTAATTTTTCTCATGTTACATGGCCATTGGAATTTGCAGAGGCAGGTCTCCTGTGCCACATCATCCTCATCTAGGGACCCGGGATGATGGGGTGCCACCATCTGGAGGGTTGTTAGTTGCTTTAATGAAGGAAAGGGGAGTTAACGAAGGGCTCTTAAGGGTTTCACGTGGAAGTAGGCACATACCCCCTCTGCTCGTGTTTCTTTGGCCAGGGAAAGCCACCTGGGCATTCCTAGCATCAAGTAGACAGGGAAGCGTGAGTCGCCTGTGTGCCTGGAAGTAGAGGAGGACCCAGTATTGCCTATGGGCAGTAATGCCTCTTACCGCAGAGAATATGGGGGGAAAGAAAACCGAGGAGACCACTGATGGTTTCTCAGTCAGGTCATGTATTATGAATAATGTGCTGAAGTGATTCTCAAGCTATGAATAAAAATAAAAATTAGGTAGTGCTGGGTCGTGCTAATAGGGACTCAGCATCTGTGAAATAATGAGCCAAGAATTTTTTTCCCCAAAAGTTTGTGTTTGATACATGCACAGATCTAGACCTCAGACCCTTTCTCAAAAAGCCGTCAATAGCTACAAAACTAAGATGTTTCTGGTGAACTGTTTAACGAGGGATGAGGACACCGAGGTATCCGTGTCTGTGCCAGAGCTACCACCAAGGGGCTCTTGGTCTAGTCGGCCCTTCAGCCCTGGTGTCCCCACGGCCAAGGTGCAGGGGATTAGGTATTCTCTGTGGCTGCTGATGGGGACAGCAGGGACTAGGAGAGGCCTGACATTGCTCCTCTCTTTTGTAGGCCAGTCTCTCTCCAGGGCCGAGGGGTTTCAACCTCATAGTAGCTGTCATACGGTTGGCCAAGAATTTTATTACTGTGCTGAAATCCTCTTTAAATTGCTCCATTCTCATGCTAATCTCTAGTAACAAATCAGCCAAAACCATCTATGACATCTCCAGTATTGCTAGAAATTTGACGTGTCTAGCGCCACTGCACTCCAGCCTGGCAACAGAGTGAGACCCCGTCTCAAAAAAAAAAAAAAAGAAAGAAAGAAAAAAGAAATGGAAATGTTCAACTTAGAAAGTTGATTTAGCCATTACTTCAGTGACGCAGGTAGGAGGAAAGAGAGGAATTACTTAAATGTTTAGAAAAGGTGGTAAATACCTTAGGGGATCTTGGAGATCTGGGAACAGTATACAGGGTTTTGTTTGATTTTTTAGGGCTTAAATATGGTCGTAGTAAATAGATTGGATGTGCATGGCAGTGGAAAAGATATCATAACTTGAAAGTAAATGTGGAATTTTTTCCAGTCATGGAATAGGAAGAAGACTCTTTCTGGGGTAGATAAATTGGAAGTGGCTCACACAGAGTCCTCCATGCTATGCCTGTGTATTACTTAAGGCACTTGATGCTGTCAGCCAAGTGGGAGACAGGTTTGGAGAAAATCTTAAGCCAGGAAGGAAGATGAAGTAAATGGAAAGTGCGTCTGTTGTGATTAATAGCACAGAGCTAGGCCATACTCCTGGACCCTGACAGTGGTCCTCTGCTGTCCCGTCCTCTGTTACCATCAGCACCCCAATCCTGTGGAGAGCCAGTCAGTGTCCGGTGTGACAGTGGATGCCTGTGATGCTGCTGACGGAATAGTCAGTAGATCCGTTAGGAATAAGAGCATTGGGTAAGCCTTGCTGTATTTTGGACCCTGTGCCACACACTTACTACACTTTATCCTGTTTTATCATAATAACTCCCCTGTGAATTAAGTGCAGAGGTCCTCATCATCTGAAGAGTCATTTCATAGGGAGACAGGAGCCATCGTCTATGAAAACTTGAAGTGACTGACTGTCCAAACCCACACACCTTAAATACGGTGTTGGAGGCTAGGGTGGGGGATGAGGAACCAGGCTAAGCGGAAGCACAGCTCCTGGAGAAGGAGAGAGCGAGTGGACTCCACTGTGGCTGCCTCGTGGACTGTGTAGTTGCAGGGTGGACTGCCACCATTGGTGGACAATGGTACATGGTGCCGTTGTGATAGGCACCTCTTGGCAGGTAGGGCAGGGGACAGGTTGTTATAAAGAGTCATGTATTTTGGGGGCATTTGCAGCAGCATCATTTTCTATTAGGAATTATAAACCAAATCTCCACCATGCTAGGAATCTGATGTTCCTGAAAGAACTGTTTAGCCCATTACTCTAGTGACCAGATGGGAGGGAAGAAAGAAATAATTACTTGAATATAGCAGTTTTACTCTCTAAATTTTACCCTCTAAAATTCCTGCTCGTAGGCTTCCTTTCCTAAACCCTCCCAGCAAGCAGCAAGCAGAATTTTCTGTATGTGATATGTGAGATTTAGGCATTGCTCTCTTACCAGCTTTCCTTTTTTTCTCAGTTTCTCATCATCACTTTTATAAGCTTTGAGACCCTAAAAGGTAGTCTTTATTTTTCTTCTGTTGTTAATTAGGATTTTGAGCAACATGCTTGTATTACTTTTGACATTTAGCCATCTGGGCCAGTTTCAAGGTTTCTTTCTGTTTTCCAATTTTTAAATTGTGGTGAAATACACATGAATGTAAAATTGACCATTTTAACCTTTTTTTTTTTTTTTTTTTTCTGAGATGATGTCTCACTCTGTCGCCCAGGCTGGAGTGCAGAGGCGATCTCGGCTCACTGCAAGCTCCGCCTCCCGGGTTCATGCCATTCTCCTGTCTCAGCCTCCCGAGTAGCTGGGACTACAGACGCCTGACACCATGCCTGGCTAATTTTTTGTACCTTTCGTAGAGATGGGGTTTCACTGTGTTAGCCAAGATGGTCTCGATCTCCTGACCTCGTGATTCACCTGCCTCAGTCTCCCAAAGTACTGGGATTACAGGCATGAGCCACCGCACCCGACCCATTTTAACCATTTTTAAGCGTGCAGTTCAGTAGTGTTAAGCTCATTCACAGTGTTGTGCTGCCCTCATTACCATCCATCTTTAGAACTCTTCTCAGCTTGCCAAACTGATGCTGATGTTCTATACCCATTAAACACCAACTCCCCATTCCCTCCCCCCGGCCCCTGGCGGCAGCCATTCTAACTTCTGTCTGTGTGAATTTGACTCCTCTGGGTATTTCATAAAATGGAATCATGCACATACCCTTCTGTGACTGGCTTATTTCACTTTGCATCATGTCTTCAAGGTTCATCCATGTTGTAGCATGGGTTAGGAGTTCCTTCTTTTTTCAGGCTGTGGAATATTCCAGCATGTGTATATGCCACGTTCAAAAATATCTGTTCATCTGTTGGTGGACATTTGAGTTGCTTCTGCATTTATTATGAATAATGCTGCTATGAATGTAGGTGTACAAATATCTCTCCAGGTTCTTTTGGGTATATGCCCGGAAGAGGAATTGTCAGATCATATAATTCTATTTTTTAATTTTTGAGGAACCATGATCATTGTTTTCCCCAATGCCTATACCACGTGGTAAAACTTTCCCACCAATACAGGACATGGGTTCTAGTTTCTCTACATCCTTGCCAACACTTGTTATTTTCTGGTTTTTTGATAGTAGCCAGTCTAGTGGGTGTGAGAGAGTCACTTTCAGGTTCCTTAAAACATTACTCTTTTGGTGATAGATACTATAATGATATAGTAACAGATAATCTAAATAAGAATTTTTTCTCTCAGCAGACTGAATCTGGTGTTTTGGAGAGAGATGTGGATATACAAGAATTTAACCTAGAAAAGGTATGTACTTTGAGATTGTTAAATTATTTATAATTAATTTTATTTACAATATTTGTTTGTAAATGTATGTATTAAATTTATTATAAGTTTATAACATGACATGCAAACTGTGTAGTATAAATGTTAGATATTATAAAAATCAACGGTTTTTTGTTTTTGAGATAGAGTTTCACTCTTGTTGCTCAGGCTTGAGTGCAATGGCGCCATCTCGGCTCACTGCAACCTGCACCTCCTGGGTTCAAGTGATTCTTCTGCCTTAGCCTCCTGAGCAGTTGGGATTACAGGTGCCTGCCACCACACCCAGCTAATTTTTTGCATTTTTAGTAGAGATGGGATTTCCCCATGTTAGTCGACCTCAGGTGATAAACCCGCCTTGGCCTCCCAAAGTGCTGGGATTACAGGCATGAGCCACTGCACCTGGCCAAAATTAACAGTTTTATAATATCTAAAAATTATTTTACATGTCTAAAAGTTGGGAAAATGGTTAAGCAAATCATACTGCATTCCCCCTTTTTTTTTTTTTTTTTTGAGACAGTCTCCCTCTGTCATCCAGGCTGTAGTGCAGTGGTAGGATCTTGGCTCACTGCAGCCTCTGGCTCCTGGATTCAAGTGATCCTCCCACTTCAGCCTCCCGAGTAGCTGGGATTACAGGCATGTGCCACCACACCCAGATAATTTTTGTATTTTTAATAGAGGTGGGGTTTCACCATGTTGGCCAAGCTGGTCTTGAACTCCTGACCTCAAGTGATCCACCTGGCTCGTCCTCCCAAAGTGCTGGGATGACAGGCGTGAGCCACCACGCCCGGTCTGCACTCACTTGATTGAGTATTATATACTCATTTAATACATGATGGTTTTGTGACTACAATGCCACTGATGCAATGCTAAGTATGGGGATATGTATATTCTGTGGTTGTAATGTTTTAAAGAGCACGTAAGAAAAAAGACGGGAAGAAGTAATCCGACAACTAAGAGTGGGTATTGCTGACGTTTTCTCTTCCTTCTAAAACTATGGATCTATGTTTGAAGCTGCTGTGATAAATGGTTTCTAAGTGTGAGTGTGTGTGTTTGGAGAGGTGTTTTTCAGTTGAAATTATTGCCTTTATGGACAATGGCTTGTTTTAGAGAGCATCTTAAAGCTCTTAACTACAGAGCTCTGCATTGAATCCTGGCTCTGTTATTACTTTGTGCAGAGATAATTCTTTGTATCAGCTGTTCAAATTGCACATGGGAGAGGGCTGGGCACGGTGGCTCACGCTTGTAATCCCAGCACTTTGGGAGGCTGAGGCGGGCGGATCACGAGGTCAGGAGATTGAGACCATCCTGGCTAACACGGTGAAACCCCGTCTCTACTAAAAAATACAAAAAATTAGCCGGGCATCGTGGCGGGTGCCTGTAGTCCCAGCTACTCGGGAGGCTGAGGCAGGAGAATGGCATGAACCCTGGAGGCGGAGGTTGCAGTCAGCCGAGATCATGCCACTGCACTTCAGCCTGGGCGACAGAGCGAGACTCTGTCTCAGAAAAAAAAAAAAAAAAAAACCATGGGAGAGGGCCAGGCACGGTGGCTCACACCTGTAATCCCAGCACTTTGGGAGGCTGAGGTGGGAGGATCACTTGAGCCTAGAAATTCAAGGCCAGTCTGGGCAACATGGTGAGACCTCTTCTCTACAAAACTTTTTAAGAATTAGCTGGGTGTGGTGGTGCGTGCCTATAGTCCTAGCTACTCGGGAAATCATGCCTAGGAGGTCAAGGCTGCAGTGAGACATGTGAGACATGATCACCCCTCTTTTTAACTGTACTCCATCTTGTGGGGGTAACAGAGCAAGACCCTGTCTCCAAGGAAAAAAATGGGAGAAAGATGTTGTGAGAGATGGTATATGGTAGGAGAGCCTCCATAGAGCTCCTTTGACCACACGACAGTGGAGTTATTATTCCTATGTGCTGTTATTGCAGAGCAGTGGATCTGAAATGCATTACTTCTGGCAATATGTTTTTTTCTTGGGAGTTGTTGGAACACACTTGCGTCTGATTGTGCTTTGTGTCCGCAGGCTCGTTTAGAAGTGCACCGCTTTGGGATCACTGGTTATGGAAAAGGAAAGGAGAGAATCCTGGAACAGGAACGTGCCATTATGTTGGGCGCTAAGGTGAGGGGCTGCTGCTACCTTTCATCACCAGACAACATGCCAAAAAAGCAAGAGCAAGGAAAGCCAAGAGCAAGTCAGGGCAAGGGACACTGGCACATTTTTGCAGAATAAAATATGATGGTTTGTTTCCTTGTTCTTTCATGACAGCCTCCTAAGAAGAGTTATGTGAATTACAAGGTTTTACAGGAGCAAATTAAAGAAAAAAAGGCAGCAAAGGAAGAAGAAAAGAGACTGGTAGGTGTGATGGTCTGTCCTTTATTCAGCTAGAATGGGAAGATGGATGCTCTTTGACACAGTGGAATGCCAGAAGCCGCTGCTTGGAGAGCAATGAAGGCACCAGAGTTAAAGGATCCCATGCTCTCCACTTCTTCAAGTTAGCTCTGTTTAGTAATACCAGCCAAGTAATCTGGCATACTTACTTGCAAGATTTGCTTTGAAATAGCAAGCTCCTTGTCTTAGTCCGTTTGTGTTGCTGTAAAGGAATGCCTGATGCTGGGTAATTTATAAAGAAAAGAGGCTGATTTGGAGCATAGTTCTGCAGACTGCACAGGAAGCATAGCACTGGCATCTGCTTGGCTTCCGGTGAGACTCTGAAGCTGCTTCCACTCATGAGGGAAGGCAGAGGGAAGCCCATGTGTACAGAGATCACATGGCAAGAGCGAGACGTGAAAGAGCGAAGCAGCAGCGTGGAGAGGTGCTGGGCTCTTTTTAACAAACAGCTCTCATGGGAAATGGGAAGTAACAGAGGGAGAACTCGCTCATTACCATGAGGACAGCACCAAGCCATTCATGAAGGATCCGTTGCCATGACCCAAACACCTCCCACTAGGTCCCGTCTCTAATGTTGGGATCAAATGTCAACCTGAGGTTTGGAGGGTTAGATATCCAAACTATAGCAATCCTGTTCCAACAATGCAGGCTACTTTGATCTTTCTTCTACACTTAGTTTTTTTTGTTGTTGTTTTGTGTTTTTTTTTTTTTTTTTTTGCATTTTACATTGTATAACCTTGTATACAACACAAGGGCCTATGAAAAACCACAAGGGGAATAGATGTTACGCTTTCTACCTTTCACCTAAAATGGAAGATTTGAGCTTTCAGTGTAAGACTATTAGTCTCACCTGGAATAGCCATTCACATTCTTTTTTCTTTTTCTTTCTAACTGAGACGGGGTCTTGCTGTGTTACCCAGGCTGGTCTTGAATTCCTGGGATCAAGTGATCCTCCTGCCTTGGCTTCCTGGAGTGCTAGGGCTATAGGCATGAGCCACCACGCCAGGCCCAGCCTTTCACATTCTTGAACAGGTTTTAGGGTAAAACTTTGAGACTGTTATGTTTAATATGCCCACTTAAAAGAAATATTAAAAATGGTATCTCAGTGACTTGGTCACAAACCTCTTGCCTTTGTTTGAATCCCATTATTCATTACTGATGTGTATATGATCTTAAATTCTGAAATCAGGCCCAAGAAACAGATATTTTCAAGAGAAAGAAGAGGAAAGGACAGGAGGACAGGTGAGTGATTTTATCAGGCCCTGGGGTTGAACAATCTGGATGAACCTACTGATTAGTTCTGAAAAGGATGCCTTGAATGTATGTGGTGTTGCTAGCCCATTAGAGTGCTTCACTCTCTCTCATTTATCCTTATCAAAGTAGGATTTAGTAAATTGTGCAAGATCAAACAACTGCCTGAGAACTGAATTAGGAAGTTTCTCCAATCTCCCACTTTTCACCGACACTCCAAGTGACTAGTGGAAAAGCTGCGTATTACATTTCCAAGAAAAGACTTCTGTTCTAAGAGTGCTGCTACAGCAGCATAGTCTGGGTCTGTATTGCCTGCTCTTTGACATACCACGTAAGATAGAGCACCGTAATTATGAATAAGGGATGTTGACTTCGTTGCTTTATACTTGTTTCTTAGCTTTTGTTCAAGTGCCTTTTTCTGTCTCTTTGAGTTACTGTTTCAGAACGGACTCTTTTTGTCTTAGCCTGTTTTCTTGGGCTCCTAGTGCACTTGTATGTGCTGTAAAATAGTCATTTGTTCTGGCCACCGATCTCTATCTGTTGAATGCCTCTTTGTGCCAGGCATGTGGGTGCCTTAGGTGTTGGTGTACAGCTGTAATCACACTAAAGATATCCCTGCCCTTGGGGAGCTTCACTGTAGGGAGAGAAACACCCCAAAACATACAAATGGATAAGTAAGATGATACCAGGTACTGGCAAGTATTGTAGAGAAGCTGAAAGAGAGCATTGTGAAAGAAAACCACAGGGAGGGGGTGAGCTGGGAAATGAGTCTGAGGAGGTGACATCGGAGCTGAGAACTGAACAAAGAAGAAGGGCAGCCTGGAAAGGTCTGGTAGCAGAACATTCCTCTCAGAAGAAACCAGGGCGAGGGCCCCGAGGCAGGAAGGCAGTGGCATGTTCAGGGACCACAGGAAGGCGTAGTGGGGTAGGGGGTGTGCGTGGCAGGCAACCAGGAATTTGCAGGCCAGACTGCAGTGGCCTGGTTGGTGGTACTGCGATGCTTGTTGGTAAGTTTAAGACTATTTATAGTACCTTTCTCTCACTTTAAATGTAGGAAATCCAAAAAGAAGAAGTCCGCTCCCAGTATTTTATCAAATGGACGGATTGGACAGGTTGGAAAATTCAAAAACGGAACACTGATTCTGAGCCCAGTTGATATCAAGAAAATAAATTCTTCCAGAGTGGCCAAATGAAGTCCTTTCTCAGATAAAACGAGGATGGGAACAACTGAGTCAACCGCAGTGGCCCTGGGCCCTGTGCGACTCTAGAGAGATCATTCTTACCACACATTTCACAGACTGCTTTTTCATTTTAGAAAAAAAGTCAGACGGAAGTAACATCTCTAGCTGCTGAAGGTCTGTTTCATGGTGCTGAACGCGTTAGGCCCAGTGCAGCATGAATGTGAAGTGAACTCACTGAAAAGTTTTTTAATGTTCTCCAGCAGACTTCACTCCTGTTTCATGTTCACCGGTATTTGGTGCATTTGCCTGGAATACAATTTTTTATAACTTTACTGTTTTGTAAATGCTAGTAGTTTATGTTAAATTGCCTTATAATATTTTTAATGATTTAATGTTACAATATCATGAAATAACCAAGAATCTGATAATTTATCAGTTTTGTGGAAAAGCAGTTTTAATTTTTAGCCTACCATGTGTATAAAATCTACTTGGGAAGAAGTTACATAAGTAAAATACGTTTGTAGTATATGTGCCTGTGACTGTTAAATAATGGATGGTTTTAACACACAGTTTTGTGCCCACGTTCAAGTGAATGTTATTTCTATCAGAGTCTTCATCACCTTTGCAGCCATATGTATGTTTTTAATGATATTGCCCTTGCTTAAAGCTTGTAGCACATTAAAAAAAAGTCTTCGATGATGGTGACAATTTGGGCTTTTAAAATTTTGTTTTTTCAATTTTTTTTTTTTTTGAGACGGAGTCTTGCTCTATCACCCAGACTGGAGTGCAGTGTTGCGATCTGGACTCACTGCAAGCTCCGCCTCCTGGGTTCAAGCAGTTCTCTTGCCTCAGCCTCCCCAGTAGCTGGGACAACAGGCGCACGCTGCCATGCCCAGCTAATTTTTTGTATTTTAGTAGAGACGGGGTTTCACCATGTTGCCCAGGCTGGTCTGAACTCCTGAGCTCAGGCGATCTGCCTGCCTCAGCCTCCCAAAGTGCTGGGATTACAGACTGTTTTTCAATTTTTTAGAGACAAGGCCTTGATCTGTCACTGAGGCTGCAGTGCCCCAGCGTGATCATAACTCACTGTGGCCTTGAACTCTTGGGCTCTTGCCTCAGCCTCCTGAGTAGTTGGTACTAAAGGCATGTGCCACCACACCCAGCTAATTTAAAAGATGTTTTGTAGGCCAGGCCTGGTGGCTCATGCCTGTAATCCCAGCACTTTGGGAGGCTGAGGCTGGCAGATCATGAGGTCAGGAGATCGAGCCCATCCTGGCTAACATGGTGAAACTCCATCTCTACTAAAAAATACAAAAAAATTAGCCCCGCGTGGTAGCGGGTGCCTGTAGTTCTAGCTACTCGGGAGGCTGAGGCAAGAGAATGACATGAACCCGGGAGGCAGAGCTTGCAGTGAGCCGAGATCCGGCCACTGCACTCCAGCCTGAGCAACAGCGAGACTCCGTCTCAAAAAAAAAAAAAGTTTTGTAGGCACTGCATCTTGCCATATTGCTTAGGCTGGTCTTAAACTCCTGGGCTCAAGCTGTCCTCCTACCTCGGCCTCTCAAAGTGCTGGGATTATAGGCGTGAGCCACTGTGCCTGGCTGGCTTTTTTTTTTTTTAATTGCCAAAAAATTTTGATCCTAGCCTAGTGAATGATAATGTTTTGGTCCAAAAATCAGGTATAAATGGCTCACTTTGTTATGGGACTTTATGTTGTCTCTGAAGACACTGACAAATGAGGAACTTGCAAAATGTTTGGAACAATGCCGGCAAAACTGGAATGAGTGGTTTGTTTTCCAGGTTTATTTTGAAAGGCATTATTCATTAGGATATATATTTTGGCTGTAAGAATTTTAAAAAGGTGTAGAAGATCTCAAACATGACAAAAAGACACTAGGAAAAATCTCAGGAGCTGGAAATGACCCATGAGAATGGCTCCTAGATTAGTTTAACTCCTCATCTTCAGCGTTGGAGATGAAGGGAGACCTAATTCTCATGAGCCATCATGGCTCAGACAACTGAGCACTTGGCCTGACTGTGGACCACAGTCCCAGGGTAGTCCATTTTGGAATAGCATACAAATTCCAGGTGTAAATTACTAAGCTTGTTTTTATTTTCACTTAAAACTTTTTTTTTTTTGGGGGGGGTGGCGACAAGATGGTCTTAATATGTTGCCCAGGCTGGACTTGAACTCCTGGGCTCAAGTGATCCTCCTGCCTCAGCCTCCCGAGTAGCTAGGACTACAGGCACAAGCCACCATGTCTGGCTACTTTTTAATTTGCCTGTAAATATTTAAGGAACAGGTTTTTGACCATTGGGTGCTCTGGAAACACTTAGAGGTTTAGGGGCTAAAAGCATAAACCATACCTGTACTTTAAGGACTGAAGATCAAGTTTCAGGCCATGCTCTTATTTCCATTTGATAAGGCTTCCCCTAGCAAGGTCAGCAGCAGAGAAAAGTGACAATGAAAAGAGCATCCAAAGGAAGACGGGGCCACGACCAAGATTCTCGCAGTAGCCAGCCAGGGCAGGGATCAGGGTCTCAGCATCCAGGGCAAACACGCACTCTCTGCCTCCTTTATGCTATCATCTTCCCCTGGGTGGGGTTGCTTCCCAGCCATACATGCATCTGCATGGCTCAGTTCAACGTGCTCTCTGGGGCACATTACATGAGCATGGTGGCTGGCCAGGATTGCGTGAGGTGAAGGGGCTGAACAGGGACGTCTCCAGAACCTTAGTCTTAGGACGAGCTGAATTTGCCAGGACTTGGCTGCAGAGCCCAATTCCTCTGCTGACAAAGTAGAAGAGCATCATTACAGTAACTGTGGAAACTCTTACCTTAATCATTTATTGCCTCGTTTGGACCAATGGTGAAAGGAAGCATTAGATTGTTATCAGCCTAAGGGGAAAAAAAGCAAAGTTCCACTCCATATCGGCACCTCTTACACCCTCCCAGCACTGCCCACCTACTTCGCCCACCAGCTGGTGGCCTGGCTGCTCCCAACATTGCAATTGCGCTGTTATCATTTGCTGGGTTTTCTCAGCTAGGATGACTGCTCCCCTTCTCTCCGATGGATGACCTCAGAGTCCACCCAACTTTGTACAACAGCAGGTCTGACAGGACCAGGCCCATGATGGAACTTCCGGCCACAGGGTCACTTGGCATCAGGTGTGAACATTCTATGTTCCAAACCTGTCTATCCTTCAAGCTCAGGCTCCAGTCCTCAGGAGGACTCAGACATCCCTTACTGAGCACCAATGACAAATCAGAGGTGGTGCTGGGGTGAGGAGATGCTCATCCCTAGTGTGTGTGGTGACGTGGACGTACATAAAAGGGACCTGGTAGCACTGAAGCCAACTGAGCTTATCTGAGAGTGTGGACAGGCTTCCTGAAGCAGAGCTCAGAGCTGAGTCTTGAAAGTCTGACTGGCTCACTGGTTTATGCACTCAGGCCCTGGACTGGGCCCCGCAAGCTGGGGTGGGGGTGGGGCCCACGCTGACTTTGCTGTCTGAGTGAGAATAGAACAGAACTGCCATCCAGGCTGGGCTTGTGCTGGTCCAGGAGTGAAACACTTTTCCCGCTCTGCCAGCTGATCCCAGGTGTGGACCGAGGGAGGAGCGGCACACAGAGTGGGATGTCACAGGCATCCAGGTTTTGGCCACACAGCCTGCGGTGCTTGATCCTGTAGGTCCGTGGATGGCCTCAGGGCCCACCCAACTTTGCACGACGGCAGGTCTGACGGAGTCTGGCCATGGTGGGATTTCTGCAAGGATTGTGACTTCCTAAAGTCCTAGGCTCAATACCCAGGCTCCAGCCAGTGCACCTCCCTCCACAATCCTCCTGCTGATCTCAAATGTGACTCTGGTCATGCCACTGTCCTCCTGCAGCAGTCCCTCGCTCCCCATCACACACAGTCAGATTCCTTAAAATGACTTCAAAAGCCTTCACAACCTGACCTTGGCACTCCTTCCATCCTGAACTATGTATTTTTCGTTTCCTAAACCTGCCCGGTCCTCTGCCCTCTTCCGCACACACTGCTCCCTCTGACACGGGCCCCACCTGTGTCAGCAGCTCTCTTCTATTCTCACTCAGAGAGATCCAGCTTCTGCTGCTGCCAGAATGTGCAAACTGCCCACAACAGAGGCCAGCGCTGAGTCCCTGAAGAGGGACCATCCCGAGGAGACCACGTGGGCTACACCAGAGCTTTGCTAGCCTGGAAGATGATAGGAGGAAATACCTATTCCTGTCAAAGGTTTTCTTTTCCTGCCCACAGGGCCTGACTAGCTCCAGTAGCCTAAGGGCATACAGAGTGTTTGCTTGTCACCTGGCAGCAGGTTCCACAGGACAACACCGCTTCCAACCAAGGGACCTATTTGGCAGCTAAGGAGGTGCAAGATCAGGTGCGTGTTCCAGGGCCCATGATCCTAAACTGCTGGTCTGGTGGAATGAGGGGGAGGCCCGGTGCAGGTGCAGCTGAGGCGCCATCTCAGAGGCGCCTGTGAGGAGGAGGTGGCGTCTGCCAGAATGCAGCTTATGCCTTAAATCACCCTAAGCACAGCCATTACACTTAGAAGGTGCTGTGTCCCCATGAAATGACTGACTCCCAAGGACCCACTTGGGAAACTTGGAATTCCTGTTCCCACAGTTCTTGGTTCTGTGGACTTAGAGACGCTGTTTCCCAAAGAGGGGAGCAGGGGACATGGCATTCCACGGAATCATTAGCTATAGTTGTTGTCTGGGCAAGAAGAGCCAGCACCTTGCGGGGCTGACTGACCAGGACTCTCCAGAGGAAGCAAGGCTACTGTCACACAGGCCAGGAGGAGCCTGTCTGCATCCTGGTCACCCACTCAGGCATCTCTGGACACTGACGGTATCCGATTTTGATAGTAACTAGACAAGCGCAGCAATCCTGAAGTGAGACGGGCCCCGTGACCTAAGGCTTAGACCCCCCCAGGGATGAGTGTCTGGATCACACCAGCAGATAAGCTACCAAGGTCAGCAGAGACACTAAGGGGAATCTGGGAATGTCCTGGACAGGAGGCAGATAGTGCAGTTGCAGCTCTGAGGCCAGTGACAGTGACAGGGAACGTAGTTGGTTCCACCGACTTTCCTTTTTTTTTTTTTCCTTTTTTTTTTTTTTCAGAGATAGGGTCTTGCTGTGTCACCCAGGCTGGAATACAGTGGTGTGATGGGAGTTCACTGCAGCCTCGACATCCTGGTCTCAAGCAATCCTCCCCCCTCAACCTCCTGAGCAGCTGGGACTACAGGCATGAACCACCACCATGCCTGGCTAATTTTTTAATTTTTTAGTTGAGACAGGGCCTTGCTATATTACTCAGGCCAATCTCCAGCAGTCCTCCCGCCTTGGCCTCCCAAAATGCCAGGATTACAGGTGTGAGTCACTGTGCCCAGGTGTGAGCCACCACACTCAGCTGCCTCTTATAAGCATGGGTCGATGGCATTCTGGAAGAGCTTCTCCCCACACTGTCTGAAACACAGACCTGGCACTGTGTTGGGTTGTGGTGGGCACTGTAATGTCCCACTAGATTCCCTTTTGTGGGTGAAGGACTTTATTCCCTCAGCTGCTGAGAGTGGTTAGGGAAAACAGGCCTCAGCTGCCCGCCCTCTGCAGGGACTGCCTCATCCTCTTGCCAGGGGAACCCACAGTCGATGAATGATCCATGGGAGGGTGATACAGTCCAGTCCTCTCATGCCAAGTCAGGACAACTCCAGAGCGGAGTTAGCTGAGGCCTTTGTTGGTTTCGCGCAGCTCCATGTCTCCCTCCATCCAATCCTGCTTCCTTTCCTGGGCCTCCATGAGTGTTGATCCCAAGAGCTCGCCCTAAGAAACATTTGCTCTCTAATCTCTGCATCTGCCTCCTACTCAGCTGAGCCCATTTGGTTTTCCCATAGGTAACTGGTCTTAGGGGCTGTCGGGGGCCATGTGAGACGGCTGCTCTTGAGGATCATGAGGTGAGAAAGCAGCAAAGGACAGAGTTCAGGTCAGGCATGTCTGGCCTCGGTCTGTGTAGCTCAAGGGGCAGGTGAGTCTCCTGATGCTCACGGGTTCGCTGGGATGTTTTCCGCAGATCTCTGCGTGGAACCCATGATCTACTTTGCACTCATGAATTGACCTTAACCTCATGGTAACTGTTATGTATCTCCAGCCCTGTTCCCTCTTGAAAAAATGAATTCTATGACCTTCCCACTGTTTGTGGTGGGGCCTTCGGGTTTATTTTTATTTTTTTATTTTATTTTTTATTTTTTATATTTTTTGAGAGGGAGTTTCACTCTTGTTGCCGAGGCTAGAGTACAATGGCATGATTTTGACTCACTGCAACCTCCACCTCCTGGGTTCAAGAAATTCTCCTGCCTCAGCCTCCCAAGTAGCTGGGATTACAGGCGTGTGCCACCACACCCGGCTAATTTTTGTATCGTTTTAGTAGAGATGGGGTTTCACCACGTTGGCCAGGCTGGTCTCGAACTCCTGACCTTAGGTGATCCACCCGCCTCAGCCTCCCAAAGTGCTGAGATGACAGGCGTGAGCCACCCTGCGTGGCTATTTTTTATTTTTAACACAGGGTCTTGCTGTGTCACCCAGGCTGGAGTGCAGTGGCACAATCATGGCTCACTGCAGCCTTGACTTCCTGGGCTCCAGTGATCCTCCCACCTCAGTCTCCTGAGTAGCTGGAACTACATGTGCACCACCACACCCAGCTAATTTTTGTATTTTTGGTAGAGATGGGGTTTCACCATGTTGCCCAGGCTGGTCTCAAACTCCTGGCCTCAAGTGATTGCCCGCCTTGGCCTCCCAAAGTGCTGGGATTCCAGGCTTGAGCCACAGCACTCAGCCTAGTTTAGAGTCATATGTAATCACCCTGAGATTTCCTGGGCACGCGAAGCAGAACCACGTTGACCCTGCTACTTAGTAATTCCCAGCCCCACTGGGGGAATTACTACAGGGGGAGAGACCGTGTGGCCTCTCCTCCTGTAGCCTCTGCCCTGTCTGGTGGGCAGTCAGGGCCAGTTAGGAAAAAGGCGGACCTGACTTCGGAGCAGGAATTACAGACCACACCTCGTCTCTCTGTTGTTGGCAGTGTCAAAAGAATTTATTTCAAATCTGCTTAAGACTGTGGTAAAACTCAGGTTTTCCAAAAGGTAATACAGAAAGTTCAACCAACCCCCAAAGACCAGAAAACACAGTGTTTGCAATTCAAAAAATACAAACGCTTGTGGATACCAATACAAAAATTAGAAAAAAGTTGCTTTCCTTACCACTCCCCCCTACCCCCTGCGTTTTCAGTGGAACATCCACAGCAATAGGACCAAGAGCTGCCACCAAATACCAACAACAAGTGACCGAAAGTGGGTGCGATAGGGGAGGGGGAGGGAGGAGGAGAAATGGGGATAAAGAAAGGCAAGAAAATGGGAGTTCTGTCGACAGTCAAAACAAGGACACGAAGTTTTTTGTTTCTTGTTAAATCCCTTTGCCAACGTTAAACAAACACCTCTCATGCTTAATGCAACAGCTTAGTGTCAAGGCAGCAATCCTACATCATGCATTGAACGTTTTCTGCTTTGCCCTCTCCCTGCTTCCTCTGGGTGCCAAGAAAGCCTGGGGCTCTGGATGTCCGGTTTCCAGGGCTAGGAGGAGTTGGAGAGGCTTCCCAGGCTGGGTCTCACCCAGTAAGCACCTGACACGTTCCTGCTACCGCAGTTGCAAGCAGTCACCTTCCCGAACCTGAAGCCTGGTTTTGGCCTCTCCTCAGAGCCTTACCCGAGGGCCTGGCCTGGTCTGCAGTGCCTGCATCCCTGGCCCACAAGTCTCTAGGCCTTCCCCAGGACTGTGCTCTTTGAGAGAAGAGCGATGGCTCTGGATGAGACTTCCTTGGAGGTCTCAGCTCCCAGCTCCTGACTGATGTCAACATCAATCATTGAAAAAGCCAGGGCCTCCCCCAACCTGCATAGCTCATGCTGGTGAAGGCTCAGTGGTTATCAGTCATCTGAAAGTGACACGATGACCCACTAGCCCAACCAGCCTTCAAAACTTCGGCTCAGTTGCATCTCTTCCCACTATCCATGCTGGATTTCAAACCCACTCACACTGCAGAGACCCCTCGAAACAAAGGAGACAAGCTATGAGTTAAGATACCCATTAGATACCAGAACTTGCGTAACAAAGAAGGCAGAGGCCTGGGTTAGTGTCCTTCCTTGGTTTAAAGGGGCTTCTGCACGCAGAGGCCTTGAGGCCTAGCAGTGAGACTGCTGACAGGCAGCCTGTTCACAGCACACACAGAGCGCTGTTCAAACAGGCCTGGTGGGGAACGGAAACATATGGGGTGTTACTTTCTGTGCTCATAGGAAATCTGTCTTAAAGGTCTATTTTTCACGCTGGAGGCCAGGCAGTTCCTTGCCCTGGTCACAAGGAGGCTTGGATGGAAGACACTGGTCGGAGAACACTGGAATCCACTCCCCCGACAGGTCTGATTCACTGAATGGGACTCATTAGCTGAGATGCCAGAGGTGAAAGACTGCACTTTTTTTCTTTAAAAATGTTATTCTGTAATCCTCACAATACATCAGAGGAGGTAGGTTAGTATGACTAGTCCCATTTCAGGCGGGGATACTGAGGCACAGAAAGGATAAGAGATTGGCCCCCACCCATACCATGAATCACTATTAACGTCAGGTTAAAAGAGGGAAGTAACTGAGGGCTGAACTTGGTGTCTGATCAATACATCCTACCCGAAACCTGCTCTCATATTTTTACAGCCCAGATACGGTTAAAGCTGCAGGATCCTTTGATCTTCCGGGAGGAACTGCCAAGAATGCGGTCAACAAACACAGCTACCGGCTCACTTGCAAAAGAAAAGTCCTGAAATTTTCCAGCATCACCATCTTGAATATTTGCCAATAACATCTGTTAGATTTTTTAAAAAACCAATTGAGGGCCACAAACCCATTAAGAAGTTCCTGTTGCTTCCAGTAAAACGTGGCCAAGGAAAACAAAGGTAACAAGTTTTGCTTTCTGGGAAAGGGGGAGCGGGCTGGGGGCATCTTCAGTGAGTAAAAATTCAAGACCCAACAGGTTGGCATCTGTTGGGGGTGGCTCACCCCATTTCCCCCTACCTGCCCCCTGAAGACCCATGGAAAATCCTGGGCTTGGGTATCAAGATAAAGGCTGGAAGCTTTGACACAGACAGGCTTTCTATGGAACAATGCAGCCGGAAAGCTACAGTCCCCCTGCAGATCCACACATGACAAACCACTAGCATAACCTGGTGGTTCTCAACTTGTGGAGGCCCCCAGGAGATATCTAGCAATGTCTACAGATACTTTTGGTTGTCACACCTAACTTGGGGGTTGCTACTGGCAGATGATGGGTACAGACCAGGGATGTTGCTAAACATCCTACAGTGTACAGAACTTACCGCAAAATGTCAGTAGAGGTTGAGAAACCCTGGCACCACCCCACAGGCTGTGCGACAGTGTCCTTCAGCATTCACATGTTGAGTCCCCCTAAGGACTGACCCTCACTACCGCACAGCCAGCAGGTGGCCACGGGACCAGTAACAGCCTCCTTGACACTGAACCACCTGCCCACTGGTGCTGAAACGTGCCTTCCCAGGGGGACCAAGCCTTTCGCTTGCAATGAGAATTAAGGCTTAAATGCAAATATCCCTGGAAGAAATACACAAAGATCCTGCATTCTGATCCTTTCCTGAGAGTGCTGTGGTGGGGCGGAGGGCAGGGGCACCAAGAGGGAGAGAAAGGGCACAAAGAGGAGGGTAGGCCTGCCCCCAGCTCTCTTGGTGAGCTCCACGGTGCCTGCCCAGGCTCAATCCGGAAAGCACCACCCTCCTCAAACTTGGTGGGCCATAGGGCACCTAGGGCACTGTTGCAACTACAAAGTACATATCAGGCTGAAGATGCAACCTGGAACTATATACAGTTTTATAGCGCTTAGGTCAGTTACCTTGTGGGTCAGTATTACTGGTGTCCTCTTTAATTGGAATCGTTATTTTCCCAAGGAGAACAGAGAGGGGAAAAGCAGGCTTTGGGGAAATACCTTCCCCGGCTTTGAATTAGGAGCTGGGATGCTATGTATGCAGTGAGGTGCTAGTGGATATTTTCGGAAGAGATTAATTTTAAAAGGAAAAGGCATACACTTTGACCACACTTGCTCACTGGCAAAGAACAACTGCAGAACACATTACAGAGGCACTATTTACAATGCAATGGAACTCGACATTTTAAAACTACTTTGAATTCCTTTTTCACTGAAACTGCTTGATAGATTTACACCAAGTTACTCCCCAGCCAGCCCAACTAAAGCCTCATCTTGATATCATTTCTATGTACAAATATGCCACCATGATGTAACATGTTACGGAATTCGATGGTGGATGAGAATTCCATGACCTGTTATTTCTACTCCGAAACCCGGGACCTTCCCGGCCATGAGGAGTTGATAAGTTCCTTCTTCACTTTTCTGAACCCTCAAAAACACAAGTGTGTGGCACGGACCTGCCCTTCTCTTTGAAGTCAGAACATAGAAGGTGTTTTGTGCTGAAGACGGGAGAGGCGTGTGTGAAGGAGAGCTGGATGCCGTCCCTGGCATCGGCTGTATTGCTTCTGGGCTCGTGGAGGAGTCAGAAAAGGGAGATTCTCAGCCCCCAAGCTCAGGGCAGCAGTCAGGAGGAGGGAGTCCTTGCTGCACCTCTCTGGACTTCAGGGAATTTTTTTCTGAAGAAGGCCACCAGATTTGTGGGCATTTCCCTCCTGCACTTTCCACTTCTCTCCTGACCTGGATGCTGCTCCTTCAAAGGAGTTAGGTTCAGGGTAGCTCCAGGCAGCTTGTGCTCCAGTGATGGGCACTTCCTCTGCAGAGGTGGGGTCACCTGGTGACCCGGGCTGTGGTGACGGTGGAGGCTCCACAGCCTTCCCCGGGGCTCCCCTGTGAGAAGCTGCTGTCACCAGGCAGCCCTGCGTAGCCCACTCTCATTCTGGGGGCAGGGTGTAGGTCTGTTTTTTTCAGAAGACAGCTAGACACTTCCCAAAGCTGATAGCTTCCTCAGCCCTAGGAAAGTGGTGACTGCTCTTCATCCTCAATCTTTAGGGATCTTCTCCATGCTCCCAGCCATGGCCACCCAGAGCTATGGCTAAGGATGAAGCTGCAGGGATATGGGAGACAGAGGCAGCGGTGCGGGCAAGGACACAGAGTCCTAGGTCTTGTATGTTACCTCCAAGGGCTCTGGACGGGGCTCTGGGATGGGAGGAGGAGAGCCAGAAACCGCTTGGTGAGATGACAAGGAAGAGGCAAGACCTAGACTTCCACGAAGCAGATGGCTCCCAGGCTCTGCAGCAGAGGCTGCAACAGCACCAAGCAGCTCCTGGAGACGGGGCAGCTGGCCTTGCCAGCCACATCGCAGAGACAGTGGACCAGGCGGCCTTGCAGACCAAGAGCGTGAGCTTTGAGGTAGGATTGTCGGGCCTGCTGAGTGGAGGCGGGGGACCTGCATGGCTCTGGCAGGCGGTTACTCAGAAAGCAGGCGTGGTATCTGAACGGGAAGGCAGAACCAAGGACGCACAGTTGGTGCCGGTGTACGGGGCAAGTTTTTATAAAAATCCAGTCCAGCAAATTGACAAGTCACTTCTCAGCCTCAGAAATAAAATGCTTGACAAAATATATTCTTTTTAAAAGGAGAGAGAAACGTTACTACCAGGTGGAGCTGGAGGTGGCAGGTGACTGGGAAGATGAGAGGAGGGAGGAGAGGAAGGGTTCCCTGGGAACAAGAGCCCGGCAGGCTCAGAACCCCTGTCGTGAGCTGTCTCTGAGAGGTGTGGATGACTCAATGTGGATCTCAAGGGAGAAGCCTGGTGTTTCCAGAGTCCCGCCCTCGCAGGTCAGACTCGGCACACCCAGTCTCACAGTGGGAAACTGATATTGCTCTTCTATTTTCTGCCTTCCCCAGAGATCCCGCCCACCACATCAGGGCAGAGCCATCCCTGCCGGCCACAGGGACCACTTGTGTTCATGATGCTTTCATAACGACAATAGGGTGGACTGACTAGAAGAGGCTTTCCCAGGGTCTGCCATCTTAAATGCTTATGAGTCTGAGAGTGGTTCTGCTCAGAAGAGCAATCTGGATGCATTTTCAGTTAACTTCTTGGGTTGCCAGTTTCAGAAAGGAGCCACCACCAGGTGAAGACTTATGACATAGTTGTTAAAATTCTTGTGTTTTCACGTGGATTTAAGAACTAAGAACTGAGTGAATTAATTTTAGGAGACTGTCATGCTTGTGTGTGTGTCGGGGGGGATGTATGTGTGTATGTGAGAGACAGAGAGAGAGAGAGAGAAGGAGGGAGGGAAAGAGAGGGAAAGATGGAAGGAAGAGAGAGGCAGGGATGGAGGAAAGGAAGAGAGAGGAGGAAAGGAAGAAAGAGCGTGAAGGAGGGAGGGAAGGAGAGAGAAGGAGGGAGGGAGAAGAAATGAAGGAGGGAGGAAAACAGAACACAATTGGCTGACTAATAAAGGAAGCCATTTTAAAAGGTTCTCAACACTTCAGTGAGAGAGGCAAAAGTCTAGCAAGAATGATTAATATACCTTTCTATCAATCCTGCATTGGGTCTGCAAGTGACAGGCACTACTAAAGACTCTAGGACCAAGAAGCTAGAAGATAACTTTCTCAGCATGATGAGAATCTGCAGTCTTGGGACTCTGAGGAGGCAGGGTCCCCGCAGAGGGCCAACACCTGGGGTGTGGGATTACAGCGCAGCTCCTGACTGCCACTCTCAGGAGGCCAGTCTCAAAGTCTACCTTCCTCTCCCTCCAAAAAAAGACAAGCTTTGCAAACAGATGGCAGGAAACACAGACATGAAGCCCGAATGCTGACTCCCTTGAGAAAGGTCCTTCTTGGGGAGCGTTCATAACGTCTGGGTGGAACAAGGGTGACACACGTACCCGCCTTTGCCACTGACAGTGGCAGCTGTGAGCAAGGCCCGTAGACCCATTCCCCGTGCTCCCAAGAAAATGTGTTTCTATGACATTCCACGCTGCCAGGCTGTACCCATGACGCGTATCCTGCTTTTGTGGGTTATTTGAGCTTAGTGAGAATGGTGAGCATTTTGCCTGTGAATGTCAGTGTCACAGGCGCAGTGCCGAGCTGGAGCGGAGCTAATTGCCTGACAGCTTTGGCCGCCCCAGGTTAGTCGGCACTTCCAATCCTGTGTGCAGGGTGACCTGGAAAAGAAGACAGGGGAAGTGAGGGTGGGAGAGGCTGCCGCAGGGGCCCTGAGTGCTCCAAAGGCACTGCAGACACCGGCAGGATCCCCTGCTGGCTCCAGGGCCATCCATGCAACAGCTCAGGGCTGCTGTATACTGGTGAATATTATGTCACTCAATATCCCTAATTAAAGGCTATGTTGGTTTGCACCTTTTTCCTCATAATAAGAATCACCCAGCTGACTAGTTCCTCATTTTGCCAGAGCTGCCAGAGCCGGGCAAAGTAGATGCTGTCCCAGGAGCACGGCTCTCATGCACTGGCTCTCGTGGTTACATATTTGTGTCTACTTTCTAGCCATGACCTTCTTTCCTTTCCTATTAATCCCATTCTATTAACTGTGAGGAATAATAGCCAACCTTTTATTTTTTTTTATTAAGAAAAGCTTATTTGTTCATTGGTAGAGATGGTGTCTTGCTAGTTCTCCAGGCTGGTGTCAAACTTCTGGGCTCAAGCGATTCTCCTGCCATGGCCTCCCAAAATACTGGGGTTACAGGCGTGAACCACCATGCCTAGCCAAGGCTATCTTTTATTTTATTTTAGTTTTTTGAGACAGAGTCTTGCTCTGTCACCCAGGCTGGAGTGTAGTGGCTCAATCTCGGCTCACTGCAGGCTTTGCTTCCCAGGTCACGCCATTCTCCTGCCTCAGCCTCGTGAGTAGCTGGGACTATAGGCGCCCGCCACCACACCCGGCTATTTGTTTTTTTTTTTTTTTTGTATTTTTGGTAGAGACAGGGTTTCACCGTATTAGCCAGGATGGTCTCGATCTCCTGACCTCATAATCTGCCCGCCTCGGCCTCCCAAAGTACTGGGGTTACAGGTGTGAGCCACCATGCCCGGCCAAGCCTATCTTTTAGGTTGCCACAAATCCCTTTTGCAAATGAGTAGAAGATCAAATCGATCAATCAGTGATTGATGTAGACTCCTCAATATTCAGGGCCACAAAATAGGACCCTGCCTCCCCACACTCCAACTCCCCATCCCAAGTGGAGGAGGACTCTACTAAGACGACGGATGGCACCTTCGTGTTTCTCCCTTCCTTACACCCTCCTGGGCTCTCATTCTTGTCTCTCTGTTTCAGGCCTCCTGAGCTACCAGCACTCCCCAGGGACTGGGCTCAGCCATGAGGTCTGCGTCTCCAGAAGCTGCCACCTTAGGGCCCCTGGGTGTCCCAAGTGAACAAGTTAGAACGGAACGCCTCTAGGAAATGTCCAAGGCAGTCCACTCGATAAGCTCTGTCTGGGAAGGCTCTGTGGTCAGCTTCTTTATGGCCCACTCTGCCCATGGGCACTGCAGAGACTTGGGGGCAAACAGTGGGGAGCAGCCAGACCAGGTCTGGCCCGGGGGAGGTGTGTACCTGCACATTGCGGTTGAGGCTGAGGGCTGGCATGAAGACCCCGTCCACGTGGCTGAAAGCTGTGGGGCCCTGCTGCTGCCCGTTGATGAAGAAAGTGAGGGTGTGCTTATTCAGGTCCAGCAGCACGCCCACGGTGGCCCCCTTGCACACGCCGCCTTCCGTCCTGGGAAGAGAATCCCCAGGAAGACCATCACCACACCCAGCCTGGGATGAAGGGGATTAACTCAGGAGAATTGTTTATTTATTTGGAGACACGGTCTCACTCTGTCACCCAGGCTGGAGTGCAGTGACGCCATCTTGGCGCACAACAGCCTCGCCCTCCCAGGCTCAAGAGATCCTCCCACCTCAGCCTCCCGAGTAGCTCGGACTACAGGTGCATGACATGAGACCCAGCTAATTTTGTTTGTGTTTTTTGTAGAGATAGGGGTCTCACTATATTACCCAGGCTGGTCTTGAACTCCTAGGCTCAAGTGATCTTCCCACTTTGGGCTCCCAAAGTGCTGGGATGATAGCCATGAGCCACCATGCCTGGGCAGGAAAATTATTTATAGGATGCTGGGAACACCCTCACTTAAACATGGCCCCCAAGGTGGTGGTGGGGTGCTCTCCTGGCATATGAGCCTTCTCTCACAGTGGACACGCCTTGTTAACAGGCCATGATGAAGACTCCCCTAGAGGAACCAGGCTGTTCAACCCCCTCTTCCTGAGAGCATCTGGGATCTGCATACTAGAAAAATCGGGTTCTGATGAGTAGGTCTCATTTGAAACTGTGGAGCATGGAGAATGGGTAAGAAAGGCACCTTTTCCTGCCAAAGAAAATAACTGACTTGGTGCCCTTTTCTGTTTTAGGCAAGTGAGGATGCTGAGGTTGATGAAGATGTGGCCATCCAGGCCTTCAGGAAATTTTGAAAGGCCCCTACCCTACATTGGCTCATCTTCCCAGAAACATCCTAGGGTCCCTCGAAAAGCAGTGTATGCCAGGGAGAAGGGTGCTGAAGTTGAAATCAAGTCCTCTGTTGGAGTCACCATCCCACAGGTGACCAATAGCGGAACCTTGAGAACGTCCATTCTGCTCTTGATCAGTGTTGGCAATGTCGTACTTCGTAGGTGGTAAGAATTCACATCCACCTGGTGGAAGCGAATCTATTAATAAAAGTAAGGAACATGCTCCCAAGGGCGGCTTGGCTGACCACGTCTTCTCCCATGGGCCGAATCCTGCAGACTCTCCTTCCCTTCCCTGAGGTGGTTTTTCATTTTTGAGTGGATGTTTCTCCCTGTGACCCAGGCTGAAGTGCAGTGGTGCAATCATGGCTCGCTGTTGCCTGAAACTCCTGGGCTCAACGGATCCTCCCACAAGCCTCAGGGATAGGTGGGACTACAGGCACACACCATGCCCGGCTAATTTTTAAAATATTTTATAGAGACGAGGGCTTCACTATGTTGCCTAGGCTGGTCTTGGACTGCTGGGCTCAAGGGATCCTCCTGCCTCAGCCTCCTAGGTAGCTGAGACTACAGGCTTGAGCCACCGCGCCGGCTCAGGGCTGAGGTCTTAGCCTTAACCTTAGCAACGCCACTCTGCTAAGAAAACCTTGTTTGTCCTTCCAGATTGAGAATGAGTTGATCTACTGGACGCTGCTGGTAGGGCAGAGGGAAGGTGAGCAGCGAGAAGGATTCACGACAGGAAGTACCGAGGAGGACTTGGTGGGCGGCCCTGCCCAGACAGGTGTTTCCGGATTGGGCAGGGCTTCCCCGAGGGTGCCCCGGCAGGTGGGAGAAGGGAACCAAAACCGCGCGGTTGGTGCTATTTGGATACTGACCACCGGGTGGCGGTAGTGACCCACGGGAGGTGCAGAAATGAGTCCGACCTAAGCAAAGCCTCAGGCCCAGTCAGCTCTGGGGTCCAACTTTCCAGCTGCCTCGACTTCCTCCCAGAGAGCGCTTACCCTACCCGGTCCACATCCCAGGGTGGGAGGACATGCAGAAAGGGGCAGATTCTCTCTACCTTCTCATGGCCCCACTTCCCTTCTGTTTTTCTTACTGAGGTGGCACCAAGGGGCCGTCAAGGACAGCAAAGGCCCAAGTGCTCGGCAGCCCTTGGGAGGAGTGTGGTGGCCAATGGCCGGGAGAGCTGGGGAGTCTGCACCGCACAAACCGAGGCTGGGGTCCTGGGCTCAACCCTGACAGTGTCAGGTGGCCGCATGGCCTGAGCCATTGTCCGACCTTCCTAAGCCCAGGCTTTTTATTTATTTATTTATTTTGTAGAGAGGAGGGTCTCACTATGTTGCCCAGGCTGGTCTTGAACTCCAGGGCTCAAGTGATCCTCCTGCTTTGGCCTCCCAAGTAGCTGGGACTACAGGTACACAGCACCATGCCTGGCTAATTTTTAAAATTACTATTATTTATAGAGACAGGGTCTCACTAAGTTGCCCAGGCTGGTCTCAAACTCCTGGGCTCAAGCAATCCTTCTGCCTCGGCCTCCTTAGGTGCTGGGATTACAGGTGCGAGCCACCATTCCAGTCTAAGCCCCACTTTTATAATCTGTAAAATGGCAACAATAATAGCACTTTTGCAAGGATTAAATGAGCTCAAGATACATTGAGTGCTTCCTACAGCACTGAGCACAAGTAAGGGCTTGACAAATGCTTCTTGTTATTACTCCTGCCAGCAAGCAGGGTATCTGGGTGCCAGTTTGGCTTCAGCAAGCAGAGACGGAGCTGATGGGCCTGGACTTGGCCCCTCTGTGGGTAGGAGGGAGAATGGCCAGCTTGCAGGGTCTGGGCAGAGGCACAGAGCTGCCCGCCTCTTCCCCAGGACTCAGGAGAGAAGGGGCCCCGCCTACCAGCAAAGAGGCAGGCAGACAGGGTCCTGAGGGCCCTCGGGCAAGTCCTTGGCCCAGATTAGACCTGGCTTCCCTGAGAAAGAAGAAGCTGGTCCTTCCTCTGCAGGAAGGTGCCCCAGGGGCTGTTATAGGAGCTGCAGGTGGGCCCAGGGCACTGAGAGCCTCCAGGTCAATTTTGCCTGGGACTGGTGCCAGCGAAGTCAAGGTCAGCTCCTTGAAGTTCCTCACCCCTTCCTGCTGGGGAGATGGCCCTTAGCAGACCAGAAGCAAGGCTCCATAGCAAGGAGGTGGCGCCAGGTGTCCGCAACTTGCAATTCTCCATTTCTGGCCTTGGGGATTCTTCACCCCCACGTCCATCCCCACATGCCAGCCAGTTGTGAGCACAAAATCCCTGGGAGAGGAGAAAGAGTACGGGGCTATGGTGCAGGTGTGTTGGGGGTGGGGGGGCACTGCCTTCTCTGTGTCTGAGAGCCCAAGGCACCCTGGAGAAGCCCAGGCCTCGGGGGCAGTCCCAGAGGACCCATCCCCGTCTGCCCTCCTAACAGAGGCCCCAGTAGTGACACAGGCCAGGACCTGAGTCTCCTGTGTCCACACTGGTGACCCTACTCCCAGGGCCAGTCTCAGGGCAAAGCCACAGCTGTAGGCACCCTTGGCAGACTCATTTTAGTAGTTAGCACCCCAGCCATGCCCTCTGCTACTGCCCTGTCGAGGGCCCGGTCCTGCTGAGGCTCAAGCGCACATGAGACCAGGGCAGTGGCCAGGATCACTGCAGGGAAGTTAGTGGCAATGACCTGGTTACAGCTCTGAGGACATCAACCCCAGTGGTGCCCATTAACGCCCTGCGGTGACTCAAGCCTGGGTTGACAGTTGCAAAGGAAAGTGAAGCTGGACCAGAAAGAAAACTACGAGCTCCATATCCCAGCAGAGGCCCGCTGGGTAACTTGGGAGACCCATCTGTGTGGGTGCTGTGCAAATCACCATAACATACCCTCATCTGGGCTCCAGGCCAGTTCTACGTGGGCAGAGTCAAAGCTTCCTAGAAAATGGAGGCCAAAGTGGCTGAAAATACCTCCTCCCAATTCCTGCTGGCTTTGGGGAAAGCAGAAGGGACACTGGTCTTCAGGACCCTCATTCCCAAACAACCTGTGTCCATGGGAGGCAGGATGGGGCCCAATCGCACCTGTTGGTGTGGGAGTTGCAGTGCATGAACCAGCTGCGGTTGTTGTCCACATACATGGCCCAGGCCTTGTCATCCTTGCCCAGCATCATGTCCTTGACCACGCTGGCCCTGGCCACCCCGAAGGCGGGGTCTGGGTGGTTGTCGTACCGGTCCACGTGTAGCTCCCAGTAGTGCACGCCCTTGGAGAACGCAGCTGTGCCCAGCACCACCCGGTCATCATAGCTGCTGCAGGTGGCTGTCTGGTTGTCGTTGGATAAAATGATGTCCCGATGCCCAGAGTTGGGGTCAAATGTGAACCAGGCCACTAAAAAGGAAGGAGGCGAGAGGAGCAGGGTCAGGGGATGGAATTTGTTAGTAGTTTCTAACTGGCTCAGAGACACAAACACACTCACTTCTGTTAGAAGGTCGGCACCCAGGAGTGAAGGTTCTTTCCTATATGATTACCGCACACGTGCACACACACACACACACACACACACGCACACGCTCACACACACGCTCTGCTCTGTGTTCATCCAAGTTGCTAGCCCTATGAGCCCGGCCTTGCCAAGGATTTTCAGGCCTCAAAGCCTCAAATCTAGATGCATTTCCCGGTCTTGGTTTCTAAAACCCTTCCAAACGCATTGTAAGTACAGGAGGAAATAGGCGGGGTGCGGTGGCCCACGCCTGTAAACCCAGCACTTTGGGAGGCCGAGGTGGGTGGAGCACTTCAGGTCAGGAGTTTGAGACCAGCCTGGCCAACATGGCAAAACCCCATCCCTACTAAAAATACAAAAATTCATGGCCGGGCATGGTGGCTCATGCCTGTAATCCCAGCACTTTGGGAGGCCGAGGCAGGCAGACCATGAGGTGAGGAGATGGAGACCATCCTGGCTAACATGGTGAAACCCCGTCTCTACTAAAAATACCAAAAAATCAGTCGGGCGTGGTGGTGGGCGCCTGTAGTCCCAGCTACTCGGGAGGCTGAGGCAGGAGAATGGTGTGAACCCGGGAGGCGGAGCTTGCAGTGAGCCGAGATCACACCACTGCCCTCCAGCCTGAGCGACAAAGCGAGGCTCCATCTCAAAAAAAAAAAAAATTCGCTGGGCATGGTGGTGGGCACCTGTAGTCCCAGCTACTCAGGAGGCTGAGGCAGGACAATCACTTGAACAGGGTGGCAGAGGTTGCAGTGAGCCAAGATTGCGCCATTGCACTGTGGGCTGGGCAACAGAGTGGGACTTCCTCTCAAAAAAAAAAAAAAAAAGAAGTACAGGAGGAAATAGTTATTGATGAGCCACCTCGTGGGTGGGAGATTTGAGACACAGAGAGGTGAAGTGATGGGCCAAAGTCACAAAGCTCAATTCTCCATTTTGCAGCCCATCAGCCACTGTCCCCTTTTGCTCCCCAACCCCCCAGTTTGTTGGAAGTGAGGCCCTTACTCTAAAGTCATGACCACAATGCACAGGGCAAGGACCGCTCATCTCTAGGCAGGAGAGTCTAGAGGCAGAAGTTAGTGAGCTCTCCTCTAGGGGCGTACAAAGTGGACTCTGCAGGTGGCACCATTTTCAGAAAAGTGTCCCTGGCTGGGTCTTTGACACCAGCATCTGCTCCTGCCTCTTCTCCTCCCTGCCTCTAGGAGACCATCCAGCTGTGGCAGTCAGAGGACGTGTAGACTCAATGATGAAAACGAATATAGGATTTGCCCTCTTCTTGGAGGCAGTGGGGAGCTGGAAACCGCCTCTGCAGCCTGGGCTGGGCCACGCCGGGTGGGGCAGGACTCTCTTTGGAATGTGATTTCTATTTCTCTCATTGCTCCCTGCTAAGAACTCAGATGATCAAAATTCCACTGAATTAATTTCAACATGCTGTTGTTGCCCAACACCTAGAAGGCTGGGTAGGTGTATAAACCACTGGATGTGAGCTCCGATGCTGGGGGTTAAAGAGCCCTCTTCCGCTGTGAGAAAGGCTCAAATGTAGGGACTGGTGTGGGCCCACTGCATCTATCGTGGAGTTTTCTTGTCTGGGACTGTCCTACTTACTCCTCGGCCCTTGAGAAGTGGGAGAAGTTTAGCCTCCCTCAGCTACTTCACATTTAGTCCAGCACAATGGGGTAAAGAAATGTTTCTTTCGTGGCTTGTAGGCCACGTGGGTGCAGCAAGGAGCTGTGTGTGCAGAGCAGGGTGAGGCGTATGCACCTCAACAGGCCCCTCCGACCCTGCACTTCCTCCCTCCACCATCTTCAGCAGCTCATCCTTTGCCCTGGTCCACGGGATGAAATGTGGGTTGGCCCTAGAAGTCAATCTTTGTCCTTTGGGAGGCCACCTATGGTCCCAGAAGGGCACGCCCTTGGAGAACCCAGATGTGCCTAGCACCACCCCCACCCCCACTCCGTCATCATAGGTGCTGCAAGTGGCTGTCTGCTTGTCATTGGATAAAATGATGAATCCGTTCTTCCCACTAAGAGATCCCGATGCTCACCATCGGACGTCTGCAGGACGACAGTTTTACTGTAAGGCCCGACACCAGAAGAGTTGAAAGCTTTGACTCGGGCGTTGTAGGTGCTGTTGAAGTGAAGACCGTCGATGGTACACAAAGTCTCCTTACCGACGTACACTTCCTGAAAGAGAGCAATGCTGCTCACCAGGCTCCTCTAGCATTTGGAAAATTCCTCTTAGCAAATGGCTTCTGGAAACACATTGATGTTAAAAGTGCTTTTGCCAGGCGTGGTGGTCTGTGGTCCCAGCTACTCAGGAGGCAGAGGTGGGAGCATCGCTTGAGTCCAGACTGAGCAACATTGCAGGACCCCATTTCTAAACAACTTTTGTTTTTATTTTTTTGAGGGACAGAGTCTTGCTCTGTTGCCAGGCTGGAGTGGAGTGGCATAATCTCGGCTTACCGCAGCCTCCGCCTCCCGAGTTCAAGTGATTCTCCTGCCTCAGCCTCCCAAGTAGCTAGGACTACAAGCATGCACCACCATGCCCAGCTAATCTTTATATATATGTTTTTTAGTAGAGATGGGGTTTCCCTATATGTTGGCCAGACTGGTTTTGAACTCCTGACCTCAGGTGATCCTCCTGCTTGGCCTCCCAGAGTGCTGGGATTACAGGCGTGAGCCAGCATGCCCAGCCAAAAAATTTAAAAAAAAATTCTTACCCAAATAGAAGTTAATAAAAAGGGAAATTGCGTTCAGTCATGGCTGGCTCACAGAACTTGACCAACTTGGGCATGAATGCCTTACTACTGGCTGCCTGGCCCCTCTGCTTATGAGGTGGCGAGGCGTGATGGAGTCCTGGTGAGGCGACTTCCCAGGTCTGCAGCCAGCCAGGATACTGACCAGGAACATCCTGACTCTGCCAAGGTCAACCTGGTCTACAAGACTATTGAGCCACAGGGCACATCCACTCCTTTGTCTCCTCCCACCCCTGAGGCTGGCATTTTCCACTCCTTAGCCCTCCTGGAGCTGCTGTTTTCCTGGTCTTTCCACAGGGTGAGACATTTCTGCATCAGGCCCCAAAGATACTTTTCTTTTCTTTCTTTCTTTCTTTTTTTCTTCCCTCCCTCCCTCCCTCCCTCCCTCCCTCCCTCTCTCTCTCTCTCTCTCTTTCTTTTTCTTCCCTCCCTCCCTCCCTCCCTCCTTTCTCCCTCCCTCCCTTCCTTCCTTCCTTCCTTCCTTCCTTCCTTCCTTCCTTCCTTCCTTCCTTCCTTTCTCTCCTCTCTCTCTCTCTCTCTCTCTCTCTCTCTCTCTTTCTTTCTTTCGAGACAGAGGCTGACTCTGTCACCTGGGCTGCAGTGCAGTGGTGTGATCTTGACTTACTACAATCTCTGCCTTCCAAGTTCAAGTGATTCTTGTGCCTCAGCCTCCAGAGTAGCTGGGACAACGGGCATCTGCCACCACGCCTGGCTAATTTTTGTATTTTAAGTAGAGATGGGGTTTCACCATGTTGACCAGGCTGGTCTCAAACTCCTGACCTCAAGTGGTCCACCCGCCTTGGTCTCCCAAAGTGCCGGGATTACAGGTGTGAACCACCGTGCCTGGCCCCCAAAGATACTTTCATAAAGATTGAGCTTGTTCCTCATTCGCTTCAAAGTTACCTTTGTCCTATTCAACCCCCAAAACGCATAGCCTTTTGCCTCTCCCATGTCATTATTTTCTGCTAATTAAATAATGTGGTCTAAGATCACACTAATCCATATAGGAGCCATAGCTCAAATCCAGGTCTGTCTGCATGCAACATCCACACTTTTCCCACTATAAGACCCTCTTCCTTATAAACCCTAGCCCTTGGGTCTAGCTTTTGTTAGTGGCCATGTCTCAAAGAGGAGGGACCACTTTTGAGCTCTGTGGCTGCTTCTTTTAATATTTCCAAACAGCCTTTTCTTTCTTTCCATTTCAAAAATACTGACTCTCCTCTTGATTTCTGGTGGATGAGCTCTTTCAGTTCTTGGCTCATTTTCCCAACAGGAGTGACTGGGGTCCGCACTCAGTGACCTGGCTTGAGCTACCTCATCTTACCTCCCTAATTGGCCCATATTCACATGGGACTCAGTAATTCCCAAGGAAGTGCTGCAACTATTTCCCTAATTCTTACATTCCTGTATTTTTCAAACACAAAGTAAAATGACACATACGTACATCTCTTTGAGAGAAACTAAGGGAATGGTGACCTTCGCAAGGTTTGTCAAATGGGTGCAACTTCCCAGGAGAAGAGATGCAAGAGTTGTTATGATTGCAGTAGTTTGTTAGAATGAGTGTTTATTTAATCATTTCGGGGCCAGGAACCAGGTGATCTGAGAAGCCCAGAGTTTGTGCTCCCTAGCATTCACGTCCGCCTGAACGTCACGGAGTGAAATCTCGAGGTGGTGCTCTATTAGGGCTGGACTGGGGTGGAGTCCTGCTCCACGGTTTCTAGCAGATGGGAGTAGAAGATGCATTTCTGGTTCACTAAGAACCTTTATTGCCCCCATGGCAATCTATCAGCAGCGACATGACTAGAATGTTGTCCCAATTCAACAACCATTTATCCAGCATCCTCTATGTGCCCAGCACCTTGCCAGGTATAGGAGGGTCAGACAGTGCTTCCTTGTCTCCAGAAATGATACCTCCCAAGTCAAGACAGAGCCGGGTGAAATAATTAGAGGATCAGACAAGACAAGGTGTGATAAAACCCGCTGAGGGAATATGTTGCTGTGTGAGGGGCTGGGGGTAAACGGGAAAGGAGGTGGGTGCAGGGAACACCTTCTCTGAGTTCTCCTCTAGTTCCACGCTTGTGTCAGTCCTCCCGGACCTAGCACTTGGGAGGGAAGCCCCATCTCCCTGAGCCCAGCCAGCCCTCTTTATCCTTTTGGCCAGTGTCCCCTCAGGATGGCAACACAATGTCCCCATGGGCTGAACCAGAGCTTGGGGCAGTGGGAGCCACTCTGGCCTCTGCATCGGTACCCTCAATCCCCGCCAAATAGGCAGCAAGGCCTCACCCGAAACTGCCCCCCGGCGCCGTCGTCCAGCTCCAGGATGTAGCCGTCCACGGGGCTGTGGGTGAAGGGTGGCATCCTCCAGGCCAGCGTGACGCTATTGTTGCGGGTGCAGCATTTCTCCAGCTGCAGTAGGGGGACGGGTGGCACTGTGAGAGGGACACGCATGAGTTAGTGCATGAAGCCCTCCGAGGGCCCCAGCCTGGTCCCCCACCCCACTCCATACCAGGGGTCCTGGCCCCCAGAGGACAACCAGGCTAAATTCCTTCCCTGGCCACCCTGTAGTCACTCCCAGACGCCCAGGAGTCGGTCTCCAGGTGGGCTGGGGATGAAGGCAAGCACAGGTGACCTTGCGCTTCTCAAACCTAGGGGTTGTCCTTCCTGGAATCTCAGGGGGCCCGTGGCAGATGGCCCCACCCCTCTGAGCCTATGGCCCTATGGAAGGATGTCCTCTTTAGCATCTGCCCACTGAGAACCACTGGTTTTGACTCAGACTCATGAGGAACGCATAAACAGTTCCATCAGAGTCCAGGTTCCCTGTGCTCCTGTGCGTGGCACAAGCCCCAGGGATCCTCTCTGCAGGGCCCACAGCTAAGTGGCAGCCAGACTGCAGCTCATGCCTGGAACTGGGAAGGTGAGGGGAGATGCCTTTAAACCTTTGGCTGGAAGCATTTGAAAGATCAGGGGATGAGATCCAGGCAACAGAAGCAAGTCTCGAGTATTGGACAGTCAACCTAAAGAACTAAGGATTTGAATCAGTTGTATCAGAAGTCCTATCAAGGTGAGAGTGGGAGAAGTCTTTTTCTCGTGTTTTTTTTTTTTTTTTTGAGACGAAGTCTCGCTCTGTCGCCCAGGCTGGAGCGCAGTGGTGCGATCTCGGCTCACTGCAAGCTCTGCCTCCGGGTTCACGCCATTCTCCTGCCTCAGCCTCCTGAGTAGCTGGACTACAGGCACCCACCACCATGCCCGGTTAATTTTTTTTTTTTTTTTTTTTTTGTATTTTAGTAGATATGGGGTTTCACCGTGTTAGCCAGGATGGTCTCCATCTCCTGACCTCGTGAAACGCCTGCCTCGGCCTCCCAAAGTGCTGGGATTACAGGCATGAGCCATGGAGCCCGACCAAGTGGGAGAAGTTTAAAATTTTTCTAGCTCTAGTCAGGCTCAAGAGATTTTAGAAATCGATAGAGTTCACTTTGACCTTTTTTTTTAAAAGGAAAATTGAAACACTGCTTTTGTTAAAAGTACGTATTTCAATTTGGTTCCAAGAATTCGGCACGCGACTGGCTGAGCACAGCCTGACTCCCAGCCTCAGTTAACGAGCTGGTAGGGGTCCTTGCTTCATCCCCTGGGCCCTGCGACTCTGCTCTCCCGCTTCCTCTCTGAACCCTGACCAGCCAGTGACCCCATCCAGTCCAGTTACCCCTGACAGTCCAGTGACCCCATCCAGTCCAGTTACCCCTGACCAGCCAGCAACCCCATCCAGTCCAGTTACCCCTGAACATCCAGTGACCTCATCCAGTCCAGTTACCCCTGACCATCCAGTGACCCCATCCAGTCCAGTTACCCCTGACCATCCAGTGACCCCATCCAGTCCAGTTACCCCTGAACATCCAGTGACCTCATCCAGTCCAGTTACCCCTGACTAGCCAGTGACATCATCCAGTCCAGTTACCCCTGACCATTCAGTGAACCCATCCAGTCCAGTTACCCCTGACCATCCGGTGACTTCATTCAGTCCAGTTACCCCTGACCAGCCAGTGACCCCATCTAGTCCAGTTACCCCCTGACCAGCCCAGTGACCCCATCCAGTCCAGTTACCCCTAACCAGTCCAGTGACCCCATCCAGTCCAGTTACCCCTGACCAGTCCAGTGACCCCATCCAGCTAGGAGCAGCATCTGGAGTGGCCCCAAGCCCCGCCTCCACACCCCCACTTTCCAATCGGAGCTCTTTCACTGCAGCTCCTCCACTCTGCCAGGCTCCTCCTGCTTCTCAGCATTGTGTGTCATTTACACCTGGGGCAAGTGGCCTTTCCAGACCTTACTGGAGGTGCAAGCTGTGTGGGAGTGAGCATGGCAATGTAAGACTTCCTTTTCTTTAGTTTAAAATGGCCACGGATTTTGCAGGTAAGGACCTCCTGAGCTCACAGATTCTGCATGTGTGGTCCTCAGTCCACAGACTTGCTTCATCCCCTGGGCCCTGCGACTCTGCTCTCCCACTTCCTCTCTGAATCCTGACCAGCCAGGGAAATAAAGAGCTTTATTTCCCCTCCCTTGACATCTGTGGATGGGCAGCATGCAGAGTAGGACTCTGGTTCTGGCCAGCATTTGCTGATTTCATAATGGGGTAAGTTATGCAAACTTTACTTAACTCTGTAGGGTCTCTGAACCCACCTTGCTCATTCTGCTATCATCTCTGATCTTCTTGCTCTTGGGACAGAGAAAACTGATTCTTGCCTCAGGGACTTTGGACTTGCTATCCCTCTGCTGCCTGCAAAACTCACTGCTTAGATTCTTCTCCCTCCTTCTCCTCCACCTCCTCCTCCTCCACTACCTCCTCCTCCTCCTCCTCCACTATCTCAGCCACCACCTCCTCCTCTTCCACCTCCTCCTTCTCCACCACCTCCTCCTTCTCCACTATCTCAGCCACCACCTCCTCCTCTTCCACCTCCTCCTCCTCCTCCACTACCTCCTCCTTCTCCTCCACTACCTCTTCTTCCTCCTCCTCCACTACCTCCTCCACCTCCTCCTCCACTATCTCAGCCACCACCTCCTCCTCTTCCACCTCCTCCTCCTCCTCCTCCACTCCCTCCTCCTCCACTCCCTCCTCCTCCTCCACTACCTCCTCCACTACCTCCTCCTCCTCCACTACCTCCTCCACTACCTCCTCCTCCTCCACTACCTCCTCCACTACCTCCTCCTCCTTCTCCACCACTTCCTCCTCCTTACCTCAAATCTCACCCCATGGCATCTACTGCTGCCCCTTCCTCTGATTCCTCTTCATAGCACCTGCCACCATCCAACATTCTATTATATATTTGTTTAGTGTCTATTTCCTGCTTGAGAGTGTAAGCCCAATCTTGTGAGTTGGTAGAGTTGTTCACCACTGCATCTTGAGCATGTGGAATAGTGCCTGACACATGGTAGACACTCCCCAAGCACTTCTGAATGAACAAATGATTGTTGTTGAACAAATGATTATTTTTTTCACAAATGGGAAGCCTCAGATTCTGACTGGGTGCTTCTCACTCCAGCTCACATGGCTGTCAGGGGCTGAGCTGGGACTTAAACCTAGGTCCGTGACTCTGGTGTTCCGACTCTCCCACCCTGCCACACTCTGTGCATCATAGGTCCCCCATGGCACCGAGCTGCCCCTCAGACTGCATGCCTCTTTTGCAAGAAGCACTGACTGAACTGGGGCCAACCGCGGCTCACCCCTACATTTCATCTGAATGAAGTCCAGCTGGTGGATGGCCTGCAGCAGCGGCTCGCTGTCCAAGGTCAGATCAAACTCCGCAGACACTTTTGGCTCCAGGGCGCCTTTGACCCACTGCTCCTGAGACACCTGGACGCGTTTGATCAGAGCATCTGAGATCTTAAAGGAGAGCAAAGAGTTTAAGGTTTTGCTTTGCAAAGGAAAAATTGTGCAGCCAGGGGTGAGGAAGAGGTAGGGGCTTTGTCTCCATGGACTCAGAGATAGAAAAGGGTTGTGCTCTCGAGCCATGGCAGAGATTAAATGACCCCTGCCCACCCAGCACAGGCTGTCTAAAAATGCATTGAAATATTGTTTCAATCATATTTCAGAATCACATGAAATGAAAAGAAGCACTTGCTGCTTAAAGAGAGTGTAGCAAACACTGTTGAGAAATACAAGATGCTTTTTAAATATACAAATGCATCCCTCATTAGATCTGTTTTCCTAGATCTAGTACTTTGCAAAGTGAAACATACTAGCAGTTTGCCCCAGTGTCTAAAGAAAGCATATTCCACACCCCTAAAGTTTCTAAGCCCACATCTGCCTCCTGCCCGTGTGTTTCCTCTGAGTTGTTCTGCAACTTCTGCTCCAAACTTGACTGCATCACACCCATGGTTCTGCTCCCCTTTGCTGGAAAGTCCTGCTTATCAGACATTTGCACACGTCCCTGACGAGCCAGGATCTCGTGTATCTTTCTTGGGAAATAATCAAAGGGATTCATCATTTTCCCCACTGACAGAGGCTGAATCACTGCCATATTCCTGAGAGATACTCATGACCCTGAGTCAGCCTGAATGCAGGAGAGATGGCCCTGAGAAGATTGCACTGTCCCTGTAGGCAGCTGGTCACCAGCCATGCCTGTAGGACTCTGCACATTGAGATAATGGGCCATGTGGATTCTGCTAACTTGCTTCTTCCAGTGCAACCTGTCCAGCTTGTTTGGCAAGACTGTCCTTTCCCGTGTGTGGGGAAAATGTTGCAGTGAGGCATTTCAGCCCTACAGATGATGTCATGATGTCATTTCACCTCCTCGTTTCATGCGTGCTGCAAAATTAGGTCACATCTAGTGAGAGTCAGAGCCAAGGTGAGACCCTAGGTCTTCTGGAATCACTGAGCAAAGGAGAATCTACTCAATCCAAGCCAGGAAAGGATCTTGACTGGAATTTGGACTGATTTGGGGAACAATGGGGCAGTTGGAGGAAGACTACCTGGTGTCTTCCAGGGGCAGGCTCACCTGTAAGAACCCTGAGGGGTCATTCTCCTTGATCACCTCCAGGCAGTACTCCATCAGTCCGGTGGACTGACGCAGCTTCAGTGTGCAGTGATTGATCTGGTCCCAAACCATCTGCAACGGAAAGACTCCTCTAAGTAACTGTCTCCTGAGAGGAAGAGCAGGCAGGCCACAGCAAGAGTCAGAGAACTAGCACCAATACAGCCTGGAAGAAGCGGCGCTGGCCTGACCACCTCTCATCCACTCCTGTCTCGGCTCTGCTGCTGAGCTCCGTGTGTCCTCTTTGCTGGGAAATGAGTGGACTCACTTCCCAAGAAGCAGGGCTACAACACCCAAAACAGAAATCTTTCTAAACTCATGACAGTCATGCAGAGAAAGAGCATAATCTGGAACTCTCCATACAATCAGTGACCAGCTTCTTGACTGGCTTCCGACCTCTCCGTGGCCCTGGATAACGCGATGGTCTTAGCCCCCTCACTTATGAACCATGGGATCATCTCCAGCATGCATTTCTGCTTTTCTTGACAGTAATATTTTCTGGTCCACTTATGAAATGTCTCTAGCATAGATGGAGCTCCTCAAAGAGTGACAGCCCGTCATCAACTCAGAGAGTTCATGGGTGCCTGGTTGAGTCAGGGACTCAGTGTGATGTAAGGGGAGAGTCTTGTCTTCCCTTGGTGGTAACTGGCTGTGTATGTTATTGCTGACTGTTGAGGACGTGAGCTATCAGAGAGGACCTGAAGTAGGGGACAGAGCGGGAGACCTGAACAGGGTCAGGGCTAGTCACTGTCATTGGTCACTTCTGCTCTGCAAAATGAGAACAAGAATAGTCCCTTAGATAGAAACAGGGAGGGAGAAGGTGGGCTTCTGACTTGAAATCCTCAAGATACAGGGCATATTGATTCATCTCTGTCAGGTCACATGAATATAACTGAACCAGCTGGTGCATCCCTTCCTTATCTCATTCATTCATTAGCTCATTCATTCACTCACTTAGCCAATATTTACCCAGTGCCTACTGTGTGCTCCACCCCACGCTAGGTGCAGAGGATGTGGCAGGGATTCAATGTGTCAGTCTCCCAGGTACCTACCTTCAACTTGTGTTCCCTCTCCTTTGTCACCTTGGTGAGCAGCTTGGCTTTCTGACGAGTTAAAGCATCCACAAGGGCATCACACTGAGCAACCAGGCAGGCTTCGTAGTCCAGTCCGTTTTCCTGGCAGAGGTCGGGGGTTGGTTGGGAAGAAGCAGAGAGTTTTAGGGGAGAAGATGCTAAAATCTGGTGAATGCTATAGACAAAAATATATTTCAGAGAAGTTCATCCTAGAGTTCTCTATAATGTTGTTAAATTAGAGACAATATTTATATGAATTAAGGCAGGTACTATGAATCTCAGCACAGCCATATGGCAGAACATTCTGTAGTCATTCAGATCTTGCTCATAGGGCATTTTTAATGCCATGGGAAAATGCTCATTAGAGACTGTTAAGAAGGAAAAAAGGCAGGATACATGCTGTTCACAGCATAATACCATACATTGTGTGTGTGTGTGTGTGTGTTTAAAGTAATAGAACAATATGTATCAAAGCGCTGAGAGTGGTCACCTCAGATGGGGGATATTGGTGAACTTTTTCTTATCTGTCTATTTCCCCCTATCTTCCAAAGTTTCTGTAACACCTACTTGTGCTTTTTTTTTTTTTTTTTTTAGATGGAGTCTCACTCTGTCACCCAGGCTGGAGTGCAGTGGCTCTATCTCAGCTCACTGCAAGCTCTGCCTCCCGAGATTATGCCATTCTCCTGCCTCAGTCTCCCAAGTAGCTGGGATTACAGGTGCCTGCCACCATGCCTGGCTAATTTTTTGTATTTTTAGTAGAGATGGGGTTTCACTGTGTTAGCCAGGATGGTCTTGATCTCCTGACCTTGTGATCCACCCACCTTGGCCTCCCAGAGAGCTGAGATTACAGGCGTGAGCCACTGCGCTTTTTATAATTGGAAAAAAGTAAGACAAACAAAAAAACAATAGTGCTCTTGCAGTAAAGTCTTCCTCAGTTTTTAAAAAACTCCTTCTGGGTCTCAATGTGGATCCAGACCTCATGTGCTGAGCTGAATTTTGTCTTCCCAAGTTCATACATTGGCGTCCTGACCCTTCCCAGTGCCTCTGAACATGACTGTATTTGGAGACAAGGCCTTTAAAGAGGTCATTAAGTAAAATGAGGTTGTATGGGTAGACCCTGGTCCAATATAACTGGTGTCCTTATAAGAAGAGATGAGGACACAGATGCACAGAGGTCAGACCATGTGGGGACACAGGGAGAAGATGGCCATCCACAGGCCAAGTGGAGAGGCCTCAAGAGAAACCAACCCTGCTGATGCTTTATCTCAGACTTCCAGCCTCCAGAGCTATGAGACAATAGATTTCTGCTGCTTAAGGCACTCAGTCTCTGGTGTTCTGCGATGGCAGCCCCAGCAGGCTAATGTATCTCGTGTCTGTGAAACATGGGAAACATTATGACTTAAAATGTCCTGTGGCTGAAGTCTGCACTTAACTTGTTAGGAAGGGTGGTTTTTAAGAATTTAAGGGGCCAGGCGCAGTGGCTCACGCCTGTAATCCCAGCATTTTGGGAGGTGAGGCGGGTGGATCATGAGGTCAGGAGTTCGAGACCAGCCTGGCCAACATGGTGAAACCCCGTCTCTACTAAAAAATACAAAAAATTAGCCGGGCGTGGTGGCAGGTGCCTACAATCCCAGCTACTCAGGAGGCTGAGGCAGGAAAATTGCTTGAACCCAGGAGGCGGAGGTTGCAGTGAACCGAGATCACGCCACTGCACTCCAGCCTGGGTGACAGAGTGAGATTCTGTCTCAAAAAAAAACAAAAAAACAAACAAACAAACAAACAAAAAAACCAAACAAACAAGAATTCAAGGACCCTCAGTCCCTTTTCTTCCTCCAGATATGTCAATGCGTTACGGATTTCTCATCTTATGACCGGTTCCTCTACGTGTGCACATTCACACAGGAGCACCTGTGTGTGCACGTTCTCCCCTATAGACAGACCCTGAGGCCACAGATGGTGCCTCAATGATCTTTGTATCCTGTGCTGGGCTCAGTACCTGACACAGCATAAGAGTTCAGTAAACACATTTGTTTAGAAAATGATGCATTTATATTTTGATGCATTGATGACATGGGCATATTTGGCCACAAAAGCACCATATACAGATGCCACCTAGGACGACATGGCATGTAGAGTGCTAAATCACGTCTTTCCAGCTCTCTCTGACTGGCTCTGTGTAAAAGTCCTTTCCTGTAACAAGTGTCGCGTGTGTGCCAATGAGTTGAATATGTGATACTTTCAGCACCCAAGGCTATAGGATAGGACACATTAACCTTCTAATGTCCATCACTGAGAAAATCCTCACCACAAGACTTTTCCTTTCTTCCTCCTCTTCTTCTTCTTCTTCTGCTGCTGCTGATGCTGGCTGCTGCTGCTGGCTGCTTCTTCTTCTTCTTCTTCTTCTTATCTCTTCTTCTTTTTCCAATGCTGCTGCTGCTGCTGCTGCTTCTTCTCATCTTCTTCTTCTTCTTCTTCTTATTCTTCTTCTTATTCTATCTTCTTCTTCTTCTCTTCTTCTTCTTCTTCTCCATTCTTCTTCTTCTTCCACTGCTGCTGCTCTCCTTCTTCTTCTTCTTCTTCTTCTTCTTTCTCTTCTTCTTCTTCTCATTCCTTCTCCTTCTTCTTCTTCTTCTTCTTCTTCTTCTCTCTTCTTCTTCCTCTTCTCTCTCTTCTTCTTTTCTCTTCTCTTCGTCTTCTCTTCTTCTTCTTCCGCTGTGCTGCTCTATTTCTTCTTCTTCTTTTCTTCTTCTCTTCTCTTCTTCTCCTTCTCCTTCTCCTTCTCCTTCTCTTCTCCTCTTCTTTTCTTTCTCCTCCTCTTCCTCCTTCTTCTTTTTCTTTCTTCTTCTTCTTTTTTTCTTTGAGACAGACTTTCGCTCTTGTTGCCCAAGCTGGAGTGCAATGGCACAATCTCAGCTCACCGCAGCCTCTGCCTCCCAGGTTCAAGCGATTCTCCTGCCTCAGACTCCAGAGTAGCTGGGATTACAGACACCCGCCACCATGCCCAGCTAATTTTTGTATTTTTAGTAAAGACAGGTTTCTCCGTGTTGGTCAGGCTGGTCTCAAACTCCCTACCTCAGGTGATCCACCCGCCTCGGCCTCCCAAAGTGCTGGGATTACAGGCATGAACCACTGCGCCCGGCCCCTTTCTTCTTATTATGATGCACAATGTGCAAACTTTCCACACTGAATATTTCTCCTGACGTCAGAGCTGTGCTCACCTGGATCTGCTGCAATATGTTCTTCAGCTGAACCAGAAACTCCTTTGCTTCCTTTGCCTTATCCGAAACTCCATTTAAGGCCTGAGATAGTTGTGCCTGAAAAAGATATCACACATTAAAAAGAAAAAGTAGGTGTGAAAGGCACAGAAAATTTGCACTTCATCATAAAAGCTTATGTTTTTAAGAGGGGATAGGACTGATCCCACGCATCTGCTGTTCTCGTTGATGCAGGGACCACCACTGACCCATGATCTCTATGACATTTGTTTCTTTTTCCAGCAGTGGTAGATTGGCCTACACTCTCCTTTCTCATCCCCAAAGCTGGATAGAGGTAAGGAGCACTCAACTAATGGGTTGAAGCAAACAGGTCTACCCCTGATGTTTGCAGAGTGCAAGACAAGAAGATAAATAGAGTCCTTGGCTTGGCCTGGCCCCCTCTATCCATCATCAGTACACGCTTGTATGGACATTCCAGACCCCAGGTCAAGTTCCGTCCACCCCATCCCTACACAGTCATCTCCTGGCCTGGGGTGCAAACCCTGGGGCCTGGTCTGCCCTGAAGGATAGACAGGAAGGGGGCTGTGGGTCCTGGAACTGGACTAGGTGTACGGACTGGTAATCCTATGGCATCCTGCAAAGGGGCACACAGGCTCCTATCCTGGTACCCTTAGCCCTGGGGATTCCTAACCTTGCAGAGAGGGGTGTGGCCAGCAGAGGTTTCTGAAGCACGAGGACCAGTTGCTGTGGCCCAAGGGTGAAACTGCAAGCTGAGCTCAAATCTATGGCTTTTGACACCAGGCTTCTTTGTAACAAACCACGTATACACACAATTGAATTTGCCTTTAAAACCTAGCTATTGAGTAGACGTGACCTTGATTTTTTTTTTTTTTTTTCTTTGAGACAGGGTCTCACTCTGTTGCCCAGGCTAGCATGCAGTAGCTTAATCATGACTCACTGCAGCCTCAACCTCTCAAGTTCAAGTGATCCTCCTGAATCAGCCTCCTGAGTAGCTGGGACTACAGGCATGCAACACAATTAGTGCCCAGCTAATTTTTGCATTTTTTAGTAGAGACGGTATCTCGGAGGCTGTATTGCCCAGGCTGGTCTCAAACTCCTGGTCTCAAGTGATCCTCCCACCTTGGCCTCCCAAAGTGTTGGGATTAAAGGTGTGAGCCATCACGCCCGTCCAGACTGTGACCTTGATTTTCAACATGACTCTCATTTTCCACATTAAAAAGCTGAGGATAGAACAAAGCAGTCAGAAGGTCCAGGGTCTCCTTCTCCCCCAAGTCCCCTCCCGGATCTCTGCTCAGATGTCACCATGTCAGTGAGGACTTTCCCCACGACCTTGTGCAATAGCCCTCTTGCCTTCCCCTGGATAATTCTTCCTCCTAACAGTTGTCACCACCCAACCTAGAAAACTTGTTTGCTGTCCATCTCCAAGTCCTAGAATGAAGGACAAGGGCTTTTCTGGGTGGCTCACAGCTTATCCTGGCACTGGAAGAGCACCCGGCCCGTGGTAGCATTAAATAAATATTTGTTGAATGCATGAATCAGTGAATGGGATTCTTTAGACCACACCAACGGTTGTCAAAGTGTGGTTCCAGACCAGCAACATCAGCATCGCTGGGCGATTTGTTGAAATGCACCGTCTCTGGCTGCACCGCAGATCTGCTGATCAGAGGCGGTGGGTGAAGCCCTGGAGTCTGTGCTATACCAAGCCCTCCAGGGGCCTCTGATGCAGTTTGAGATCCCCCTGGACTGTGCAAGTGCAGCCTCCGCTGAAAACCTATGGAGAAGATGGCAAAGGGAGCCCACGAAAAGACACAGGGTGTAGGTGGAAAGACAAGGAAGGGGGCCTGGTTCCGAGGAGCACCGGCACACAAGGGGAGGTTAAGGTCTGGGCTCTGTCTGCTCAGACAGAGCAGGAGCCTCAGGCTGAGGATCGGCGGAGGTGCAGCTCCTAGGAGAAGCTTTTCCCTACACCATGAACCTCACCATCCCTAGCCCCACTTCAGTGGGTTTAGACTCTCCCCTCTGTAGCTGGCCCACAGTGTACCACCATCTGTTGCCAGCACCTAGGCAGTGAAACATCCCATAGAATGTACAGTGATGGCAGAAGCGTCCCAGGTCTGCTCTGTCCCTGGCGGTAGCCACTCGCTGCCTGTGGGTACTGAGCACTTGAGGTAGCTAAGTGACTGAGGAGCTGCACTTTTTGTATTATATAGGGTAAGTTTCAACTGCCATGTGTGATTAGCCAGTGGCTAGTCCTGGAGAGTACAGGTTTGACACCCATCTGATAACCTACAGGTCACATTTGGCAGGTTTCCTGATTAACCGCCTGGGGAAGGACTTGTGATTCATGGCTTACATCCTGTCTCTGAGTAAAGGCTCTTACCCTGAGGCCCTCAAATCCTACTGTGAGTTCCTCAAAGTGTTGACATACTGATTAATACATAACCTACTGACATCAAAAAGGACACTGAAGCCAGGTGGGGTAGTTCATGCCTGTAATTCCAGCTATTCAGAGGCAGAGGCAGGAGAATGCTTGAGGCCAAGAGTTTAAGACCAGACTGGGCAACATAGAGACACCTCCATGCTGCACCCCCCGGCCCCGCTTTCCTCCTTCATCCTCACCTTGTCTCTATACAAAATTTTAAAAAATTAGCTGTACATAGTGGTGTGTGCTTGTAGTCCCAGCTACTCGGGAGGCTGGGGCAGGAGGACAGCTTGAGTCCAGGAGGTCAAGGTTACAATGAGCTATGATTATGACACTGTGCTCCAGCCTAGGTGACAGAGTGAGACTGTGTCTCAAAATAAAAATGACACATTTGTTTCTGAGTCACAAAGTTTTACTGATCATCTTGCACATAGAATGTTAGCCTGTGTGTTGTCATCTGTAGCCAATGAATGTAACCTCTGTGTTGCAGCCACCAGTGGAAAAGGAGTTCTCCCTTCTCCTACACTTTCTAGCTAAGTCTTCCAACCTGTGACAGGCTCTGGAACACGCCCAGCTTTTTTGGTGCATCTTCCCCCATCGAGCCTCACACTTGGCTTCCAGTGAACCTTTATCAAATTATTTCTGCCTCGACAGCCTTAATTTTGCCACATCCTTAGTGGGATGCAGGGCCCAGGACAACTCCACCCATCCCAAGATACTCACCCTCAAAAGGAGGCTGAGGGGTCAGCATTATTCACAGGCCCTGGGGGGTGTCTTTAATGACAGGGGCTTTTAAGTTGAAGTTTATCAGGGACAGGGAAAGAATAGCAACCCCTCCCCAAGACACCCACCCAAAGCATGGGCCCCCTGGGGCTGTGGCTGGCCCCTCCTCTCTTGGTCAGCTCAGCCTGCAGTTACAGAACACACAGACCTGGGGCTTCAACCACAAACATGGATTTCTCAGAGTTCTGGAGGCTGGAAGTCCGAGATCCGCATGCCAGCACGGTTGGTTCTGGGTGAGGGCCCTCTTCTGGGTTAGGTCCTCACAGGGTGCCATGGTTTGGATATAGTATTTTTGGCCACATCAAATCTCATGTTGAAATTTGATCCCCAGTGTTGGAGGTGGGGCCTAGTGGGAGGTGTTTGGTCACGGGGGCAGATTGTGCATGAATGTCTTGGTACCGTCCTCCCCTCCTTCTTAGTGAGTTCTCACTGTATTAGTCTCCATAAGAACTGATGTTAAACAGAGCCTGGAAGCTCCCTCCTCTCTCTCTCGATTCCTCTCTTGCCATGTGATGCCTGTTACCCTTTGCCTTCCACCATGAGTGGAAACTTCCTGAGGCCTCACCAGAAGCAGATGCTGGGGCCATGCTTCTTGTACAGCCTGCAGAACCATGAGCCCCATAAACCACCTTTCTTTATAAATGACCCAGACTCCAGTATTCCTTTATAGCAATGCAAATGGACTAAGACACATGGATTTTCCTTGGTGTGTGCACAAAGAGGAGAGAGAGAGCTTGAGAGAGAACTCAGGTGTGTCTTTCTCTTTTTATAAGGGCATTAATCCTATCAGAGGGAGCTCTGAGCACATCTAAACCTAATTACCTCCCAAAGGCTCCACCTCCTAGTATCAGCACATTGAAGATTTAGGCGTCAACATATGAATTTGGAAGGGACACAAACATTCAGTTCCTAGCACCTCCCACTCGTCATACAGTCCTCAGTGGAGAGACTTTGTCTTTTGTCTCTACATTTCTATCCCACTCTGCTGCACAAAGTAGGAGCTCAAAGAATGCTCCCTGGCTGAATAAAAAGCAAAACAATGGCTTGACTAGAGGTGCGTGCAAAGAGTGGGGTAGATCCCTGCAGATTCATCGCCGCCGCTAGCACCTCCCTGGAGGAACTCAGCAAGCTTGCTTCTGTCTGAAAGGCAGGGTAGTTAGGGTCACGCACCATCTGCCCAGTACCAGGGGCCAGGATGGCTCTGCCCCAGCCAGCGCCAGCCTTCCAGGAGCCCAGCCCTCCCCAGAGCCTGCTGACCTGCTTCCTGCTTGGCAAAACGACCAAGGAGCTTGGCAAGGAGCCCAAGAACAGAGTGGTTTTGAAGGCGACCTGTGACCGCTGGCTAATGCCTGACTGAAAGGGGACAGTCTCACAGTTCAGTGGACACTGCTTCCAGGTCCATCAGACTTGCCATCTAATTTTTCCCTCCACTGCTTTTTGATGCCCCCTTGGTGAGGTCACCTCAAGGCAAGCCACATTGGGGCCTGCGGTGTGCTCAGCCACGTGTGGGCTCCAAGTCCTGGTGTGCAGCCATGGAAGAGCCCAAATGGGCAGTGTGAGGGCTAACCGCTGTCGAGGGATGTCCTCATAAGCACACACTGGTCCTTTTCTTCAACCCAGTCCTTTGTGTGTGAATGACCACAAGTCACTTCTTCTCACTCAGGGAATAGCATTGTGGAGATCAGACGTGATAATTCTAGTGGAAAAGGAGCAAAGGTTTTTGCAGTGAAAGAACAAAGGATTATTATTATTATTATTATTATTATTTTAAGAGATGGAGGTTTGGAGCAGTGGCTCATGCCTGTAATCCCAGGACTTTGGGAGGCTGGGGTGGGAAGATTGCTTGAACCCAGGAGTTTGAGACCAGCCTGGGCACCACAGTGAGTGCAACCACACTGGGTAATATAGTGAGATGTCGTGTCGACAAAAAATTTAAAAATTAGCCAGGAGTGGCGGCATGTGCCTCTAGTCTCAGCTACTTGGGAAGCTGAGGCAGGAGGATCACTCGAGCCCAAGTTGAAACCCTGTATCAAAGACAGACACATAGAGATAGATAGATAGAGAGAGAGAGAGAGAAACAGAGAGAGAGAGAGACAGATGGAGATCTGGAGAGCCTTCTCTGCCACCCAGGCTGGAGTGCAGTGGTGCAATCACAGCTCACTGCAGCCTCAAAAACCTGGCCTCAAGCGATCCTCCTGCCTCAGCCTCCCAAAGCACTGGGATTACAGGCCTTAGCCACCTTGCCTGGCCTCTCACTCTCTGAAGATGGGTGGCCCAGGAAAGCTGCATCAGCTGCCTGCCCTGCTGCCCCACTGCACCCTGGAGATCTCTGCCTTGAGCATGTTGGAGTGCCACATGGTACGCAGCATAGTACCCGACATGCAGAATGTGCTCCGTAAATATTTGTGTCAGTGAATTGATTTTGCTCTAGATTTTTGTCTGACTACCTCCCTGAGATATTCAAGTCTCAATCCTCTTCCACACCGGGCATAATTAAAATGGCCATGTGGTCACTCCTAACCCACTGTTTCTAGGGCATGGAGCCCCATATGGTCCCGGGCACCAGCAGTCTGACCCTACTCTGGGGACTGACCTGCTTTTTATGACTTCTGGGTGTTAACTATTTCTAGGTTAACTGTCACCACTGACCTGGTTCGCATTTAGTCACACTAGATGGGACTTCTGATGCCCCCCACACCTGATGCCCTGTCTCTATTGCATACCAGGGGATTCCTCTGCCCTGCCCTGCTCTCCCCGCTTACTGAGCAACCTGCCAACAGCTGGGGAAGCCCCCCACCGTCGCAACACCCCTTGCCCAGTCTGCGGAGAGGGGCTTTGTTTTCTAGTCTTCTCTCAATGGCCAGGCCTAGGCTCCAAGAGCCCAGTAACCGGAATAAAGATAACTTGCAGGCTTGGTGTGGTGGCTCATGCCTGTAAACCCAGCACTTTGGGAGGCTAAGGCGGGAGGATCACTTGAGCCCAGGAGTTCTAGACAAGCCTAAGCAACACAGCAAGACCCCTGTCTCCATAAAAAATACAAAAGTTAGCTGAGTGTGGTGGCACACACCTGTAGTCCCAGCTACTCAGGAGGCTGAGGTGGGAGGATTGCTTGAGCCCAGAAGTTTGAGGCTGCATTGAGCTTTGATTGTACCACTGCACTCCAGCCTGGGTGACAGAGTGAAATCTTGTCTCTTAAAAAAAAGATGATGAATAAATATAACTTCTCTAGTGTCCAGCCTAAACTGAGGCTCAGAAACATGGTGGGGAGCCTTGATTACCCTGCGATTGAGGCAGATGCAGCAACAGGCCTGGAGACTGGAAACAAGGTGTGACCCACGGAGTCCCTGGAGGTGACTCACAGGGATGGGAGAGGGAGGAGGTGGGCACATGGAGACCCTGGAAATGGGGAAAGAATAGGACAAAGCAGGGTCCTGAGAGGGAGACTCCTCCCCCATGAAACAGTGGCAGCCAGACCTCCCAGATTCCCCAACCCACTGGCTTCCCCACTCCCAGTCTGCTCCCAGGATCCAGTCCCCCGCCCTGAGGATCCAGGCCACAGAGACTTTGCTCTATGCAGCATGAGGGATTGATGGTAAAGGCACAGGGGAGAGGGCGGGCCCCTGGGTAGAAGTCCACTTAGGGAGGAGCCAGCTCAGCATTGGCTATGAAGGGAGCAATGCTGGGTGGCAGTCCCTGCTATGTTAGGCTGGGGTCCACAGGCTGAAGGGGACCCCCCTGAAACAGAAGGGGTCATTGGCAGAAGAACTAGGAGCCAGGGGTTGACCCAGGCAGCCTCTCTCTGCAGTGACTGTGGCCCAGATTTGGGGAGAGGTCCCCTGAGGCAAAGCAGCTCAGAAGATCAGTTCCTATCCCTGCAGCTCCCTGTGTTTGGGTCACTAAGCCAGTAAGGAGGAGACTTGGGATTGGAATGGAGCTCTCCAGATGCTGATCCAGTGTTCTGTTCAGTGCATCAAAGCCACCTCCAACTCTCAGAACCCCTACATGGAGCCTGCTGCCACGACTCTGTCAACACAGACTAGATCTCTTTGAAGGCGCCACCACTGATGTCATCTAGGGCTATTGCAAAAGAAGAGAACCCTCTGGGAGGATCTGCCTTTCCCTGAATCCCCAGGCTCACTCTGTCATGTGTTCCTATGGGACATTAGTTTCTTGTCACTGCTGTGACAAGTTGCCATAAACCTCATGACCTAAATCAACACAAATTTATCATCTCATGGTTCTAGAGGTCAGAAGTCCAAAATGTGTCTCACAAGCCTAAAATCAAGGTATGGGCAGGGCTGGTTCCTTTTGGAGGCTCTAAGGGAAAATCCCCTTCCATGCCTTTTCTGGCTTCTAGAGGTCACCCACATTCCTTGGCTTGTGGCCCCTTCCTGACATCGCTCAACCTCTTGTGCTATGGTCTGAATGCTTGCATCTCCCCCAAATTCGTAGGTTGAATCCTAAGCCCAGGAGAGGTGGTATCAGGCAGTGGGGACTTTGGGAGGTGGTGAGGTCATGAGGGTGGACCCCCCATGAAGGGGATTAGTGTCCTCATGAAACAGGCCCCAGAATGAGGACACAGTGAGAAGGTGCCATCTACGAATCAAGAAAAGGTCCTGTCAGGCACCAAATCTGCTAGGCACTGATCTTGGACTTCCCAGTCTCCAGAACTGTGAGAAGTATATTCCTGTTGTTTATCAGTCCCCCGTCTATGGTATTTTGTTATAGCATCCTGAAGATTAAGACATCTTGCTTCCATCCTCACCTCTTATGATTAACTCTGATCCTCCTGTCTCCCTCTTACAAGGACCTTTGTGTTGACATTGGAGCCAGCTGAGGATAAAGCAGGATAACCTCTCCATCTCAAGATGCTTAACTTCATCACATTTGTCACATTTGCAAAGCCTTTTCACCACATAAGGTAACATTCATGGGTTCCAGGGATAAAGATATGGACGTCGTCCTTGGAGTCCATCATTGAGCCTGCTATGACTGGCAATTAAATTTATGTTTTTTAAAAACCTCATTTCACATGTGGTCACAGAACTGTTCAACGTCTGCTGCTCAGAGGACTGTGGACTCAAAGAGATCATGTCGGATTTATCCAGTGTTGCATCCCCAGCTCAGAGCCCGGAGGCTAGTACACAGGACCCACTCTAATTGGTGGCTGACTGAGGGTCTCTTTCTACCTGGATTGTCAGCTTTCTGCTGGGCCCATGAGACAGTTTTCAGGGTAAGATCCACCCAGAGAACCAATATCCACCAGACACAGATCCACCTGCTGAGGCCAGAAAAGTGTATCTTATGGAGAACAATGTCATTTTTGTGCCACAGGGCAAAGCTCTGACTGCCCGAACCCAGTCACAACCTGGACTTGATGGCCTCTCCTCTCCTGTGGTGGGACAGGATCAATAGCAACTGGTGACTTCCCATTAATAGCAATCACAATAACAATCGACAGCTTACTAAGTGCTGAGCTCTTTACATGCCGAATTTAGTTGATTCCTCATAACCTATCAAGGAGGTGCCATATTAACACCATTTTACAGAAGAGCAGACAGGTTCAGAGAGGGGAAGTAATTTGCTCAAAGTGACACAGCTAGTAAGTGGTACAGCCAGGGCTCAAACCCAGATTTTTCTGAATCCAAAGCCGATGCTCTTTGCACTCCATTACACTGCCCTTTGGATATTCAACCAACATGGAAGGAGGACAAAACCTAGGTTCCCATTAAAATCCCTCAGAGGCAGGGCTGCTGGACTGAGACCGTTTGCCATCTTCCAGCTGCATCTTTATTCTCCGGGGGACCCCTATCCCTGGCATTCTGTGTGCTCAGGCAGGGTTGCCTGTCTGCCAATGACAGTTTCATCAGATCCAAGCCCCACTCTCCAGTTCATTAGGATTTCAAATGTGCAGCTGTGTAGGAAGCCTCCACAGCCACTTTGCGAATGTTGATAAAGCAAAGTTGCCATCAGTCTGGGCTTTGTCCCTGCACTGCAGGGGACACATGGAGGGAGGATAAGACACTGACCACCGCCTCCTCCTGCTCCTGTCCCACACAGAGCAGGGTGTCTGGGGGAGGCAGAAGCAGCCAAGACTGCCTTGAATAGCAATATGGCACCATGTAACACTGGTTCCAATGTGATTGAGGGGTGGAAGGGATTATGTGGACACAGCCATAGATCACGCTCTCACAAAGATGTCTCTGTGAGAGTGGGAGAGCGTGGGAAGCAAACATGGATTGGCAGGGCAGGGACGTGCAGGCAGCTCTCCTCTGGGAGAGAACACAAAAGAACAGGACTTGCTTTTCTCTAGGAAGGGAGATCCCATAGATACACTCCTGTCACTTCGCATCAGCCAAGCTTTCATCCTAGGCCTCTGGAGTGCTGAGCTACTTTCTTTTCCCACAGCCTAACCAAGCATCTGCCTGCCTGGGTCTCTCTCCAGAAGCACTACAGCAGCTCCTCTGTGCCTGGCGTGGGTCAGAGAGTATGCCCACTATCCCTCTGGCTACCCAGCCACTTGGCTTCCTTCTGCCCGCCTTTCCTACCCTGCCTCCTGCAGTTTGACACACCACTTGAGAGACAGTAGAGATGGGGCGTGTGTTAAAACAGGAGCCAAAGCTTCACTGAGAATTTCACACCATCATTGGGCACGAAGGAGGTTGTGAAATGGACCACAGGGGATTACTCTCACCTTTTTATCTGCCCTTCAGTGCTAAGGTATTGTTTTTTTTTTTAATTTGTGGCTGATAATAATGCCTAATAAGTTAAAAATGCCCTCATCTGTTGGCAGAACAGTAGAAATAAATGAAAAATGTAAAGGACTCATTTTTTAAAAAATTAAAAGGCAGAGGCTCCTGGGTAAGCAGAGAAATTGATTTCTGAGCATCTCCTGAGGGAGGCACGGATACCACTGAGGCACACTCCTCTGCTAGGCAGGTGACCTCCTTATCCTTTTATCCTGAAATCCTACTCCCCACTTGGGGAACCCGGGGCCAATGGAGGCAGGTCTTTTCCCTGCATCTTCTTTCTTCCCCATTGTTGCTCAAATGTGGCTATTTTCCTTCATCTTCTTAAATGCTGTCTTGCCAGGTAAAATATTAAGAGGGATCCAACAACCAACAGCTGTGACTTCCTGGTCACACCATTTGCCTAGGAAGCTTTCAGCTTTCTGTTTTTAGACTTAGATTGATCTCCTGGTCGAGAACCATATGCTTGTGAGATGGGCATCCTCATTAGCCTCGCTGGTGAGGCAGCTGTGGATGTTGTGGGATGTGCGGGTAAAGCCGTCTCCTTCCTCCAGCAGAATGATGAAAGCTGCCCAGACAACCTGAGAAGCACCTTCCCATCATCCAAGCTTTCATCTTAGGCCTCTAGAGTGCTGGGCTGGGGAAGGCTGCCTGGCATTTTCACATGATTGGAGATACTGCTTAATGCAAGTCTGTACCCTGGATCAACCTCAGGGGAAGGGCCATGGACAGAATTGTGTCCCCCAAAATTTAGACGTTGAAGTCCTAACCCCCAGCATGTCAGAATGTGACTGGACTTGAAGAGATGATTCAGTTAGAATGAGGTCATTAGGGTGGGCTCTAATCTGACAGGACTGGTGTCCTTATGAAGAGGGGAGATTTGGACGTAGAGACAGACATGTGCGAGAGAAAACACCACGTGAAGATTGGAGTTCTGCTGCCAAGGATCTATGAGGAGCTGAGAGAGGCCGGAGCAGGTCCTTTCCAGAGCCTTCAGGGGCAGCACAGCCCTGCCGACACCTTGATTTCAGTCTTTTGGCTTCCAGAACTGTGAGATGATATATTTCTGTTGCTCTAAGCCACCCAGTTTGTGGTGCTTTGTTCTGGCAACCCTAGCAAACGAATACAGAGGGACTAAAAGGAGGTCCACAGATGCGCTGCTGAAACCAGGAATCCAGAGCAGGCCCAATCTGTCCTGTTCCGACTAGATGTGCGCTCCTTCTTCAGGAAGAAATCCTGTTTTTGCCAGAACATATTCTTGTCTCTCCTTCTGGCCTTTTGGGCTCAAGGTCTCCACTGCTGTGATTCACGCAGAACAAAGTGGGAGCACCTCAGCCTGGCTGTCAAGCCTTTCATCCATTCACCGATGCATTCATTCAACAAGCGTCTGCCAGCCGCCTATCAGGAGGGAAGTGAGTTCTGCTCACGGGGACCATCCCCTTCTCTTTCCCTGGGATAATCGGCTACCCAAGCACCTACCTTCCAGAAGACCCCCGCCTCCTTCTCTTCTCCCCTAGTTATGCGCCCTTGTCCCAGCTGTCACCGCCATTTATCACAGCCATCTCCAGTTCTAGCTCAGCTTGCCCACATCCAGCTCAAATCCTCCTTTTCCATGAAGTCTTCCCTCAGACTCCATGAACTCGTGTGGTCCGTCTTCTCTGTTCTGCCGTCACCTCTCGCTTACCTCCGACTGTGGCCCTCGCCACCATCTGTCTGAGGTCTTAGTCACTCATCTACTTGACTGTGTCCCTCACTAGATCAGGACCTCCAGAGTGAGCTGTTCAATCATCTTTGTGTCCGTAGTACAGAGCCTGTGCAGAACGGCCACTCAACCGTGTCTTCTGAATTCACTGATTTCGTGCCGTGTGCTCTGGGGAGCTGTAAAAGGGCAGGACGCATCTGGGCTCCCCTAGGCAAAGGTCCCAGCGCTGCAGCCCAAGGCATCCTCTATGTCTCCTACTAGGGATCCCACTTCTCCCTCTTGATGTGGCCTCCCCTCACTGCCTGTTCATCCCAGCTCACTCCCTGGTCCTGCAGTGGGGGCCGGAACACAGACTTCCTGGGGGTTCCGCTGTGTTGGGAGCTCCTGGGTTCCACTTGTTTGGGCTGTGTTAAGTTCTTCCCCACTTCAGATGAGGAAAACAAGAGCCATTCCCCCTTCTTACTTTCCTTTCTTTTCTTTTCTCAGATCCCTCCAGTGTAGGAGGGTGGAAGGGAGAGCTGGTCCAGGGGTGAGGGGAGACTCCTTTCTCACGGGGAGTTTTCAGATAAAGGCTCTGGGAATCCTGAGAAGGGTGGAAGGTGTGGGAATGGATGCCGTGGAGTACAGGCTGGCACATTTTCCATGGAGCCAGCAACTCGGATTTAGGTGCCAGCAGATGGTGACCGAGGTGCCCTGCTCTCTGGAAGTCCGGGCACCAGCTCAGCTCCACACTTGCCTAGGCCCAGCGAGCAGAATAAGCTAACCCTCCCCGACCTGCCGGCCACCCATTCAGGAGCACTGCTGGGTGTTTATCCAGCAACCCTGAGTGCTGGGCTTCAGGGTTGGGCCCTGAATTCAAACCCTAATTTTACGTGACCTAGTTTCTTGCCCTCTATGAGATTTTGTGTCTTCACCTGTGAATTGGGGTAATGATACACACCCCAAAGACCTGCCTCAAGGTGTAATGATGGCGTGCATGGAGGGTCCTGGGTTCAGGGACTGGCACTCTACTCATGGTGGTTCTGGGTAGAATGAGAACCCCAGAAAGAGCTTCCCCAACAGCTGCAGGGACCATTGTTTTCCTGCCGTTGACCTTCCATTATCCTCCATAACAGTATCCCAGTTTTGCTTTGAGAAGTTGCCTTTTCTCCACTGAGTACAGCCTGGTGGGGCTGGAATTAGGACTCTGGTACCACTGCCTTCTGACAAGGGGTAGGCACATTCCTGTGTGAACCCTGAGAAAGCCAGCCCTTCGAGATGGATGCTGAGGGGCTACCCGGGTCTGAATTTGAGTGGTGCTGAAAGCCATTTGCCTATTGCAGGTTACATACATGCCCTGTGCAAGCCAAACAGTAGCTCAATGCTGGGGCCTTCTTAGCTGTCTGTTCCTGCTCACACTGCCAGAATCAGCTGCTGCTGAAGTCCTCATTCTGCCACCTGAAACTGACCAATGAAATGTGACCTGTGGTCAACTTTAACATCAGCAAATCAGAACTGAACAAGCTTGCATCCTTCAGATGCAGTGGGAACTGGAATTAGAATCTAAGCAGAAACTTTTTCTATGCAAGATAGCCCTTCTCTTTGTTCTGGCAGACGTGCCTTGGTTTTATACTGAAGACTGAGTCTCCCTGGTTGGCAAACTGCTGGTTGGAAAAAAGTCTCTTTTTAAAAACATTCCTTTTCAGTTTTCAGTGGATTCGTTAACACCCTATTCTAGGCCAGCAGGATGACAACTCCTTGGAATTCAAAATTGAACAAAGAGACAAAGAGACCTGGAGAGATGGGTGTTTGTTCCATAGTTCCTTGAGCAGACCCCTGCTATTAGAGTATTCCTGTACATGCTGCTTCTTCAAACTTGGGGAAGACTTTGGAGCCAGAATGCCTAGGTTTGAATCCCAGCTCACTGACTCTGTGACATTAGGTGAGTCACTTACTCTCCCTGCCCCCATTTTCCTCAAATGTAAAAGGCGGGTAATAGCAGTAGGTACCTAACAGAGTTATAATGAGGATTAGGTGACTTAATAAATGTAAAATGCACCTGGCACATACTCAATGCTATCTATGTGCTCCCTGTTGTTACAGTTTCAAACCTGGCTCTCAAAGTTCCTATTGATTCTGTGAGTACTTAAGAAAAAAGCAATTTTTTTTGTTTTTTGTAGGAAGGGAGAGATGGGGGTCTTACTTTGTTGTCTAGTCTGGAGTGCAGTGGTGCCATCAGGAAGCACTGCAGCCTTAAACACCTGGGCTCAAGTGATCCTCCCCGCCTCAGCCTCCCAGGTAGCTAAGATGTTGGGCACGTGCCACCATGCCCGAGTAATTTTTATATTTTAATATCTTTACGTTTTGTAGAGATGAGGTTTGGTGTGTTGCCCAGGTTGGTCTCAAATTCCTGGCTTCAAGTGATCCTCTTGCCTCAACCTCCCAAAGCGTTGAGATTACAGGTGTGAGCCACTCTGCTTGGCCTGTTTTTCTGATAAATTCCCTTTGATTCAAGTTAGCCAGAGTCGGATTCCTTTGCTCTCAGTGAAGGACTCTAGTTGATTTAATGGTTAGGATGCCCAACAAACGCAAAGACAGCTATGCTATAATTAGTGATTCATGCTGAGCCTTGGTATAGTCCATGCTTGTGGAGATGGTGATGATCAGAGGTCTGTTCTTTTTCCCTTCCACAACTCAGCTTCAGACTCTGACTCCCAAAATCCTGACTGCTTAGGACTTCCCACGAGCTTCTGCCCTGAGGCTTGCAGGGAGGAGCAGCCTAGTTTGTCAACAGTGGATTTTAAGCTGGCAGGATTGATATGTCAGAGCCACCAACCAAATTTTCTTAACTAGAACATAACGCTGAAGTCAAAATAAAAAGAGGCGGGACTGATGGGCAGTACTGCCAGAAACGGACTTCTGGTCATTAGCTATATCCGCAGGCACACGGGGGCTTCTTCCTCTGACAAGGCGGCCAGTGAGTGCCAAATGACTTTCAAAAGCTCACGAGCCAGCCCCAGAGTCATTGGGCAATCCATGCCTCCCCTTGGACTTGGGCTTGTCAGTTGAAGTGGGCAGGCAGAGGCAGAGCTGGTACCCACCCTCAAGACGCAAGCCACCTTCACACGACCTGCCAAGCTGCTGTGTGCCTGTGTGCCTGTGCCCTCGCCATTCATCTGCCGGACGTGCCCTTTCCTGTTGCTGCACTGGTGCCCCACGGTCATCCAAATCTCAGCTCAAGTGTCCCTCCCTTATGCCAGATTGTGCGACCTCCCCCTTCAAGTGCTATTGAGAAGTCCTTTTTCTGGGCCCTTGCACCAACAAGATGTGGATCTCTTTCCATTCTACTGCCATCGTGTATTTACTATTTTTTGTTTGTTTTTTAGGACAGGGTCTCGTGTTTCCCAGGCTCATTTAAAACTCCTGGCCTCAAGTGATCCTCCCAGCTTATCCTCCTGGACAGCTGAGAATATTTACTTCTTCCTTCACTAAATTGTGCCGTCTTGGGAGATGAGACTTTGCCTGTTTAATCTTTGCATGGGCTACCAGTGTATGTCCCATAAATATTTGTTGAATAAGTGAATTAGTTACTTTTTAATTGGACAACACGACAGAGAAGTTTCTAAAATGAACCAAGGGTCAGAAGCAAGGACCAGAGCTCTACTTTAGCTTTGCACCTGATACGAAATATTATATTAGAGCAGTCACATGATTTCACTTCTTACACTTTGGGGTAACCTACTAGAGCAAGGCCCTCATTTGTCACCAGCCATGTGAAGATATGAAGAGAACATGCTCGGGAAGTAAGCTAAATATATCAAACCATCCCTTTAAAACAGGCTCCAGAAGAGCTAGGCTTATGTTTCTACCATTCTGAATTATAGCAGAAGAAATAGATTTTAAGCCAAATAAAACTATCCAGAAAAAAGATTCAGAATAGAGAAAAGAATTTCAAAGGAAAAGCAGGTTGTCAATGAAACGGTGTTTATTCACTCTGGATAGTGTGCCCTATTCCAGGAGTTGTATGTATGGTGGGAATGTCTACCTCTCTACAGCTGAGGGAATCATGGGAAAAAGCCACCAAAAACATCAAGACTAAAAATAAGTCTAAATGTGGACCTAGTAGAGGACATTGCTAGATTTTTAAAGTTTTTTTTCCTCATTTTTCTGTGACCAAAGGAAAGGATAGAAACATTTTGGCTAATGACCAGGGGAAGGCTCAGAAGAGAGAGGCAAGAGTGTGAAATGGAGAGAGCATGGTTGTATCAGACAGCTTAAGCTAGTGACACTGCAGTAACAAACAGCACCCCTCAACTTGGAAGCTTCCAACCACAAACATTTACTTCTTGCTGACACTGAGTGCCCATTGCAGGTCACCTGCAGCTCTATTTCCCATCCTCTGCATTTCAGGATTCAGGCTGAAGGAGCTTCTCATTTGAGGCATAGTAGATTCATAGCAGAAGAAAAGGAGCTACAGCCCAAACACACGCTGGCTCTTAAGCCTTCTCCTGGCTGGGCGCGGTGGCTCACGCCTGTAATCCCAGCACTGTGGGAGGCCGAAGAGGGCGGATCATGAGGTCAAGACATCGAGACTATCCTGGCCAACATGGTGAAACCCCATCTCTACTAAAAATACAAAAATTAGCTGGACATGGTGGTACATGCCTGTAGTCCCAGCTACTCAGGAGGCTAAGGCAGGAGAATTGCATGAACCTGGGAGGCAGAGGTTGCAGTGAGCCAGGATCGCACCACTGCACCCTAGCCTGGCGACAGAGCAAGACTCCATCTCAAACAAACAAACAAACAAACAAACAAAAAAACCTTCTTCTGAGAGGTGGCACTATCCATCCCACTCACATTTCATTGACCCAAGCAAGTTACAGGGCCCAGCCTTAGAGTGATGGGACGAGAAGTATAACTCCCAGAGGGACAGCAGAAAACATTTCAACAAATGATAAAAATCTAGCAAAAATGGCCTCTACATTCAGACAGACCTTGGCTTTACTTACTAGCCCTGTGCTCTGGGGCCAGTTTTCACTCTCCTACAGAGTGCATATGTTAGAGAATTTATTGCCTACCTCTAAGTTGTGGCAATTAAAAATAAATAGCATACTAACACATGTGACTTTTTTCTTCCTTCCCTTGATTCATCCAACTCCTCCTCCACCATCAGCCCCTTCCTCCACACTCCAGGCTGCCATCTTCAATGCAATAGATTTGGCAGGAGCATCCAGATATGACTTAGGGTAGAACAGTATCTGAGAGGAGGGTGCAGGAGAGGGAGACTAGCACGCTGGGAGGGAGATAAGAATGAAATTGTTCTTAAAGACAGGATCCTGGGTTCATATATTTACAGAGAGGTAAGAAACCAATCCATAGAGTGTTTTTTCTAATTAGAGAATGTTTTTATAGAACTTTATCTTGAAGAGATCATAGGATAAGCATGCAAAGATGTATATACAAGAATGGTCACTACATTTAAAAAAATATTTAAAATTTATGAACCGCCTAAATGTTCAGGAATAGTGATTAATATAAATGATGCAATATCCACATAACTGAATACTCAGCACCCATTAAAATGCCAATGTATTTCTACATTCGTTGACACATAGGATGATCTCTAAGATAGATTGTTCAGTGGAAAGCAAAGCTCTTTCCCTCAAACACCTCAGGACATTTAAGCATTAGGGCAATGTTCTGCTGCAATGATAACACTTCTCGTTATAACCCTGGATGGGTCATATTTTCAATATACTTACTTTTGGTGGCTGTCACAAAGGCACAGGAGAAAGTTGGGAGGATGAAAAGACTCCCTTTGAAACCTGCCATCTCTCCTCCATCACTTCTCCTACTCTTTGCCCAGTCTGCAAAAAACAGCTGAGGGAATCATGGGATCCTCCCCAGTGCCCTCTAATCAGCACCACATTGCCTCTCCCCTACTTAAACCTTCCTTCTCCCCAACTCACACCTGGAATAGAAAATTCCCCACTTCTCTGCTAGCTTCAGAGGAGCACAATCTGGCTGAATATTTTCAGAGTATGAGGAAACAATGGACTTAACCTACCTGAGTTAGTAACTTTCAATTTTCTTTCAATTGCCAGCTCTGTTCTTGTTTTGTTGTTGCACCCAAACCCATTTATGTCTAGTGTTGCATTATTGGAATGCTAAGCTTATGAGAGTTATTCATATCCTACTGTTCAAGGTCATTGCCAAGGTCTGATTGCAAAAATTCAAAAAATTGCAACCTCGGGCATAAATGGGTTAATGACCACTGTAACATTAACCAACTAATTAAGGTTTTTGTGTGTTATAGGCTGAACTGTGTCCCACAAAAAGTCACATGTTGAAATCTTAGCCCCTAACCGGACCTCAGATGTGACCTTGCTTGCAAATAGGGCCATTACAGATGTAAATAGTTAAGGTGGGGGTCACACTGGAGTAGAATGGGTTCTAATCCATTATGACTGGTGTCCTTACAAAGAAGAGACATTTGAACGCAGACATGCATGCACACAGGGAGAAGGCCATGTGAGATTAGACTTCTGCTGCCACAAGCCAAGGAGCCACCAGAAGCTGGGACAGAAGCCTGGGGCAGGTCCTTCCCAGTGCCTTCAGAGGGAACATGGCCCTGCCAACACCTTGATTTTAGACTTCCAGCCTCCAGATCTGTGAGACAAGAAATTTCTGTTGTTTTAACCTACCCAGCTTGTGGTAATTTGTGATGGCAGCCTTAACAAAAAATGTATTATGTACAGCTTTACCTTCTAACACATATCCTTACATATATATTCACAAAAAATCATATTGTATATACGCTTTCTCCACATCATAAGAAGTGGGTGTTGGGCTCCCTTGGACACAGGAGAAGCAGGCCAAATTTCTCATATTTTCAGGAATAAACTGAGTGCCCCAAAGGTGTAATAGGAAACTTTTCCTAACCTCATCTGACTTCATCCTTACGCCAGCATTTTGTGTGTAAGGAAACTGGCTGAGAGTGGTTAAGAAACATATCCAAAGATGTATAATTCCAAATGGAACCCAGATCTTTTTATTTAAATTCCAACCATCTTTCCATTATATCAGCCAATGATAGAGCAGAAAGCTGGTCCAGGCAATCCCAGAATAGACCTTTCTAGGCACCCATTCAGTGCGGGGAGGGGAAGTGGCCTTGCCAAAGGGTCAGTGAGCTCAATTAGGTTAAATGCTGCTTCTTAGCCCTACCCCAAGGTTGACTAAGGTTGTTTTGTGCCCAGCCTTGGACAGGAAAGCAATTCCCTCCTTTCACAGCATTCTCAGCCTTGGGGCTCAATAATAATTGTGATGATAAGAGTGGCTTTCTTTTACTGAACACGCATATGTGGTGTACACTGTCAATTCCTTCAAATGTATTATCTCATTTAATATGCCGTCAGTTCATGGCAAGCGGAAGAGTTTTAGGACTGTTGCCTTGCAACTAGCTTTTTTATTCCCCGTATTCTCCTGCCTCTATAGCACCAATGATTTTAGTAATGTCAGTCTAGTAAACTTACACTCAGTGTGTTCTCTCAAAAGTTGAAGCAGTGCTAACATCTGGGAAAAGTCACACCAACATTTCCCAGCTAGCTTTTTTCATGTCACGAGCTCAGCTGACTGTTTCTCACATGATTACCACACATAAGGAGGGAGGGGAGAGCCATGCTAATGAGCGTGGATGGCTCTTTTCAATATGGGGCCACAGAAAATGCGTAATTCCTCCTCTTCTCCTTTTCCATACTGTCCCCAGGAATGACCCTTCCTTTATGAATCATTCTATTCTGTGATTCAACAAATAGTTAATAGGGACTGATCCAAAATCATAATTTATGGCATGGATATTAGAATACACTTTAGTGTTAAGGTCTATTCATTTATTAAATAGATGTTTCTTGTGCTTGACTGGGTATCAGATGCTCTGATGGGTACTGGGATTACAAAGATAAATAAGACACAGTCCTTGTTCTCAAAGTGTTCAAAATATAGTGTTATTTATGCATATGATGCATAAAGTTGGTTTTGAAAGAGATCCTGTAAGTTTCTGTTAGCTGCAAGACACATTGATGGGTGTAAAAGTCTAATCATGATGGGATTTTATTTTTTAAAGCTGTCTGGAGTTATTAGTAAAAATGCCCATGGAGACTCTAAGAATATCCCATTTGGCAGAAAAGTATAATTGGGCACAGCAAGTCACACTTCCATGAATAAAGGCTAGAGACCAGAGAGTAATAGGCTCATGCTCTGATAGCACCAAGAACAAGCCTGGAATGGGATGTCTGATGCATGAAGCCCCATGACCAGACTCCTGACTTTGCCAATGTATCATGACCATTTGCTGAGCCAAGCCAGGGGAGGTTCTCATCGCCTGGTAACCAAACTGCTTCTTTAGCATCAAGCCAGCTCTGGTCTCTTATAACAACAATAGAATTAGTTCTGTGACAATAGGTGTCTGATGAGAATTTGTCTTAGAGCTTTCTCTCTATCATCAAATTAGCACCCCCTACCCCATCCTTCCAATCCTTTGAAACCCAACTCAACGGCCATCTCTCTACTCTCTGCTCCATGCTCATTCATACCTACGGCTGGTTCCACAAATTTTAGCACCAATTATTTGTGCTCTGGCGTTGTTCTTGATTTCTTGTGCATAAGTGGTGAGATGAGCCCTCCTGTCCATTTAAATGGCCAAAAATAACCTTCTTTTAAATTAAGTTCATATCACTGCCCTTTTCCTCCTGGGAATCTCTTATGTTACGGTTTCCTCACTTCTTTTGTTTTTATCCCTCTCTCCCCATCTCTAACCCCTTAACTTAGCTGAGCAAATTGAGATGTTTGAAAGTTTTGGGTTTTTTTTGCTAGATTTTATTGGCAAACAGGGTAAAATGACTGAAATTTACAAGAAACTTCGAAAAGATTATAGCTTGGCTATTCCTCTTCTTCACTGAAATTTAAATGAGGCTAAAGTTTAATCCTTCTTTGCCTGTCAAGCTAGCTATCCCCTTAAATGTGGCTTCTGAATATATTTATCCCATCCTTTTCCCCCATTGTCTCCAGATCCATTATGTTAGCTCAGATACTCAAAGGACTGGTAGTTTGAGTTCCTTCATTTTTATCAGACTTGGCATCATATTCGTCAATGTTCCTCTGCTTTATGTAAATATGGATGAATCCCTGGCACTCTACCAGCAGATAATCAATTGGCTGTTTGAACAAGAACTATATTTTAAACATCTTCTTTAACACCTCATGCAATGATGTACACTAAGTTTTTCTTTCTTTCCTGACTAATGAACCTACTCACCATCCACGACCCCAGCTCAAGCATCATCTTATTTTCAGTCTCCCCACTTACCACTCTTTCCCTTTTCCCCTTCCTAATCTCCAAGGGAAATTCACTGCCTTCTCTTCACTCTTTCCCCATCTATTTATTCACACTACAAGGAGGGCACTTATTCCACTTTTCATATCAGATGTATATACATCAGATTGGTTGTACAATGATCACCTGTGAGCTGTCTTGTGGCCTGTTTTATGTGTGTCTGCAGCACAGGTCATGGATTACAGAAGGCACTCAAAGAACGCTTAACCAATGGATTATTTTGACTGGATAATATGGAAAGCCACGAGATGACATTTCTCCTTCACATGCTAGAAGAGACACAGATGGACTCAGGAATGAAAGCCACTTTAATTGAACAATTTTAACTGGGAAACTTTACCTGAGTCCCACATTCCATCATGCCATGACACCCAGCAAACCCCAAAGGTGCAAGAAGCCTGACAGATGACAACAGGTCCTCCTTGCTTTGCCCAGATGCCCTGAGACCTGTGCCCCCAATTGAAAGAAGATATTTTTGCAAACCAGAGGAGCCTCAGGAAGTTACCCACAATGCACATGAAGCCCAAATGGCAGGAATCACTCAAGGATCTATTTGAATTTTGACTTAATTCTCCTGGTGGAAGATAATTTTCCATGGGTTTCTGGTGTTTCTCCACGTCTTGCAAGTGAGGCACTGACTGCTCTTTGTTCTGGGCCATGTTTCTAAGGAGGAGGACAGCCTTGGAAGATAGAGATGGCATCTCCCTTGGGAGCAACGGGCTGCTGTTTACTGCCCTTTGCAAAAAGACTGAGGTTCGCTAAGCTCAAGGCTCCTCTCCTGTAATGCAGCCTGCTGCGTGTGCAGTGTCATGATCTAGCCTCTTCACATCCCTTATGGGAACTGGCCCAACATGTGGATGTTCTGGCTCCTGCTGTTGCTGTGAGTAATAAACCGTTCTCCATCTCTGAATTAGGAGTCTAATGTCTTCTGACTGCACCCACGAAACTCTGGCAGATTAATTTGTTGGCTTGTAAGTAGGCTAAAAACTCAGACCCTCACACTTCCTGAGATCCCCCAGCAGGGTCTTCTTGCCTTTGGTGTGCCCTGATGTCCCCTTCTGTACCTCTTCATATTCCCAGTAGGTTACAGGTGTAGAACCCTGCTGTGCAGATAGGACTGTGTGCAGGACAAACAGTCATCACTGATACCTGCAGATAGTTCAATGAAGGAAACCAATGTGAGAGGTAAAACTCACACCCTCCCAGCAAGCTGATGGTGTGTGGTGACATTCACATGAATTGTGAAATATGATGAATGGCCACACTGTCTGCACCAGGAAAAGTTCTCTCTATTGTGCGGGACTGGCAGGGAGCAGTAGCATGGCTGAAGGACCCAGAAGATCTCTGTTTCTTGATCCAAACATTTCCAAACAGCATTCCGTTTTTCCAACAGCGCAGCACTGCTCACAACTAGGGGACTATCTTAATGAGACTTTCCAGAGGATCCTAGCTCTCTTTGGTTGTATTCAAGTAGACTACTTATTTGTTTATTGATGCATCTATTAATTTCAAAAAGGGCATAAGGCAGGTTGCAAGGGTTTATACATTTCAAGAAAGCGTAACTTAAAAAGAAAGAAAAACAACCTCCCAGAGCGCAGCAAGGACCTCTAGTAGCTGAGGGAAGGGAAATGAAAAAAACTCTTTCTTCCTGGGTAAGATAGAGAAAAGAGACACAGGCCCATAGCATTAGAGGGGCCTGACTGTTGGGGAAAGGGTGGGACAACTGAGAAGATGCAGAGTGGAGACGGAGAAGGGAGAGGGAGGGGGGCTCATCAGTAGACTTGCCACAACCTAAAAAGTAACCAGTGAAATGGGAGTCAATAGAAGTTACCCAAACTGCAACACAAAGAAACAAAAAGAGTGATTAAAGAAAAAGACTAAAAGTAAAATAAAAGGCTGGACATTGTGGCTTATGCCTATAATTCCAACACTTTGGGAGGCAGATGTGGGAGGCATTTGAGGCCAGGAGTTCGAGACCAGCCTGGGCAACATAGCAACATGCAACCTCTACAAAAAGAAGGAAAAAAATTTACAAATTAACTGGGCATGATGGCATGTGCCTGTAGTCCTAGCTACCTGGAAGGCTGAGGCAGGAGGATTATTTGAACCTAGGAGTTCAAGGCTGCAGTGAACTGTGATTGTGTCACTGCGCTCCAGCCTGGGAAACACAATGACACACTGTCTCTAAATAGAAAAAAAAAAAAAGAAAATAAGAGAAAAGAAAAAAGAACAGATCATCCGAGAACTGTGCGACAAAAGCAAGCAATCTAATATACCCGTTACTGGAATTCTGGAAGGATGACAAAGAGAAAGAGAGAGAGAATACAGAGTAGGAGAAGTTTCTGAAGATATAGTAGATAAAAATTTTCCAAAAATAATAGAAGACACCAAACCAAAAGTCCAAAAAGCTCAGAGAACCTCCAGCAGGATATGAATGCATAAGCCTCTCTCCATTTCTGCTGCCTCTCTCCTAATTCAAGTTCCCATATTTATAGCCCAAACTGCTGCAACAACTTCTAATTACACATCCTGCCTCCACTCTTGTCCCCCTACTATCCATTTTCCAAACCACAGTCAGAGTGCTCTTTTAGAAAAGAAACATCACACTGCAGCTTAAAGCCTTCTGGTGGTTACCCATAGCACTTACTATTAAATTCAAGCTGTTCCGCGTGGCCTGCCAGGCCCTGCACCCTCTTGCCTCTCTGCCTAACTCTCTGCTTCTGCCCCTTATCCATCTATTTCATTATGCCCCAAGCACACTGGCCCATTTCTGTCATTTAAACACACCAGGCATCACCTGCTCCTGGTTCTTAGCTCTTGTCTTCCCCGTGACATGTGCTACCTTCAGAACCATGCAAGCCTGGTTCTTTCCCATCCAATCTTCAAGTCTGAGCTTGAATACATTCTCCTCAGTGATTATTTTTCAACTTTCCTGTCAAAGAGGTCTGCCTAAGTATTATTGGTATTTTAAAATACAGACAAGGTCTCCTTATGTTACCCTGGCTGGTTTTGAACTCCTGGCCTCAAGCAATCCTCCTGCCTCAGCCTCCCAAATTGTTAGGATTATAGACATGGGACACTGTGTCTGGCCCTGCCTAAGAATTTTTTATCACATTGTTTTTACTGCCATCTTGGTATTTATCCCTATCCAGCTTATTTATTTATTCATTTACTTGTTAATTTTCTTTCTCTTGTGACTAGATTTATGCTCTTTGAGGAAAGAAAATTCCATCAGTGGCCTCAGTGTTTAGAACTGTGTCTGATACGATATATAGGCATTCGAGATGTCTTCATTGACTGAATGAGGAATTAGGTGAATTGAAGGAGAAATAATCATTAGCAGCATCAGCTCAGAAAAAGGATATAATGGTCAAGAGACAGCATCAGTATTTACGTTATAGTAAGTGCTAGAGATGGCTTTTAATTGTGGGTGCATAGCTCAGCTGATAGGTAAAGCTAACCATAATGCAACAAATAATTTATTGAGTAAGGGAAAGTCTCATTTCTTCACTTGAGGAGGCTTGTTGTTTCTGAGTATTCATAGTTCATTGGTTTCCTGATTTTATAGGTATTACCCAGAATCAAACTGTAAGGATTGGGAGATTGAGTAAGTACAAGTGTGTGTCTAAATTTCCTAACACAACCTTGACCTAATTTTTTACAACTATGCACCGTCTGGACAGATTTTTTTAGATGTCATGTGACTAAGGCTCAGCCTCTCCTTCTGGAGTGAGTGCTGGCAGGTGTCCACATCCTGTCTGATACGTCTGTCACTGAGGCTTCATCCATACTCCCGGTTCCCAGAACTCAGATCACTTTGCCCTGTCCTTGTGAATCCTTTCGCACCCTCTCTCTCCTCCACACCACATCTCTCTTCTGTAGCCACTGTAGCCACATGTAAATAGAGAGCGAGTGCTAGTGATTTCTCACGCCCCTTATAGCCCCCAAACTCTTGCCTTATTTGTCCCAAAGAGGACACTGAAGTTCCCCCATCCCATCCCCACCTTCGATTCCCTTTTCCTGCTGCCCCATTCCAGTTGAATGAGAGGTGGTGCTCCATCTCTGTTTCCCCTGCTTTTAAAAATAGCTGTCAGCTAACGCTTTATTTCTTCTATGCATAATTACTCTTCAGCTGATGCCATAGGCATCTGTTTTTCTTCAAATATACATAGAGCGTTCTGTTGCGTTTTTACAGTTATTCAAAATGTACAGTGAGGAGCAATAAAGGGAGCCATTTTTGTTTGTTTGTTTGTTTGTTTGCTTGTTTATTTTCACAGTTGGGGTCTTGCTCTGTTGTCCAGGCTGGAGTGCAGTGGTGCAATCATAGCACACCACAGCCTGGGCTCAAGCATTCCCTCTGCCTCAGCCTCCTGAGTAGCTGGGACTGCAGGCACGTGTCACCATGCTTGGCTAATGTTTTTATTTTTTATAGAGAAGCAGTCTCTCTTTGTTGGCTAGTCTAGTCTCAAACTCTTGGCCTCAAGCAATTTGCCCACCTCTGCCTTCCAAAGTGCTGAGATCACAGGCATGAACCACCATGCCCAGACTTGCTTTTTGCAAAATTATTTCACAATTTCCTGTACAAGTTTAGCAAGGCCCTTCTCAAGTTTCCTCATCTGCAAAATGAGGAGGTTATAACTTATAATCGCTGTTCGAAAACAGCAGACCCTAGAAAATAAACATTTAAAAACCCTCAGTTTCCCATCAAGAACTTTGCAAAAGGAAATTCCAAACTGGGAGGAAGGAATTTGCCAAAGTCCCTCCCAATGTCTGTCTGGATTCTCTGCTGTTCCTGACGTCCCCTGGTTGTGATTGTCATAACCTCCACCACTACCTGGGCAGCCACCCAACCCAAAATGGCTAAAGAGTGGATAAAGCATTCTCTTTGCTGCTTTAGAGAAAGCTAAGACACAAATTAATATGAAACCCAAGGTACAAACAGCTGAGTAAGTTTCTTTTCAATCCCAGGAAAACAGCAGAAAGCATTTCTCCAGAATTTCTTTCTCCTCAGGCCCCTCTGCTCTAACTCAGGAGGACTCATACAGATTTGCAGACACTTCCCACCCCTTAGAGATGCCTGCCCATCTCTGGGCCAAGTTGTCTTTGAGCACCATATAGTTTCCTGGTACCCAGAGTTTGTGTAACCTAAAGATCCCGACTGGTGCCCAGGGTAATGAAATAAGACTCTAGTTCAAAGCTCTCAGACCCCCTAGAGGAGACACATCCACTTCTCAGATGACTTGCAGTGAAAGTCATGGGCCTAGCACCCTGGAGCGCTAAAAGCAGTCCCATTAGGGCATTTCAAATTTTAATGTACATGCAAATCACCTAGAATCTTGCTAAAATACAAATCCTGAGTCAGCAGGACTGTTTGAGTTCAAAATTCTACATTTTTAATGAGCTCCCAGGTGATGTTGATGTTGCAGGGTGGAGGACCACACTTTGAGTAACAAGGTTGCAATCTAGAGGTCAGCAAATTATTTTCTATTAAGGGCCAGATAGTAAGTACTTTCAGTTTTTACAGACCACAGCATCTCTGTTGCAACCACTCAACTCTTCCAAAAACAAATATGGCCAAAAGCCACCGTTGGCAACAGTAAATAAATAAGTGTGGCTGTGTTTCAATAAAACTTTATTTACAAAAACAGGGAGTGGGCCACAGTTTGCTGACCCTTTCCCTCATCTGTTTCAGGAATTAAGAGATTTCTCCCATCTAGAACACTCTATATTGTTGACTTCCACATGTAAGCTCCATCACCACGAATGTCTACTGCATAAAAGCCCTTCCATTGCAGGCTAAAAATATAACAATACCTTAACGACACAGTGACCACCATAGCAAACATGAAATATATTCATGAATAGTGACAGGAGGATTGTTCATTCACAGCCTTTGAGGTTGTCTTCAACTTTTAAACTCTTATATTTCTCTATATAAATAGTCTTCAAAGAGCAGATAAAGCAATTCAAGTTTGTGGATTCTTGCCTTCTTTTCTCAAACCCATTTTTTGTTTCCTAGATGTGTGTGACAAGGAAAGCATATTAAAAAGAAAAAAAGCCTGGGTGCGGTGGCTCACACCTGTAATTCCAGCATTTTGGGAGGCAGAGGTGGGCAGATCACCTGAGGTCAAACCCTGTCTCTATTAAAAATAAAAAATTAGCTGGGCGTGGTGGTACATGCCTGTAACCCCAGCTACTTGGGAGGCTGAAGCAGGAGAATCTCTTGAACCCAGGAGGTGGCGGTTGCAGTGAGCTGACATTGCACCATTGCACTCCAGCCTGGGCAACAAGAGTGAAACTCCATTAAAAAAAGAAAGAAAGGAAGGAAGAAAGAAAGAAAGAAAGAGAGAGAGAGAGAGAAAGAAAGAAAGAAAGAAAGAAAGAGAAAGAGAAAGAAGAGAGAGAGAGAGAGAAAGAAAGAAAAGGAAAGAAAGAAAGAAAGAAAGAAAGAAAGAAAGAAAGAAAGAAAGAAAAAACATTTTAAAGGAGTAACATAAGGGTTCTTTCTAATAGTTGTTCCTGAATTACCAACCTACTTGGAATTAAATCTAAGCATAGGGTAGGGCTACAGCCAAGGTGGCTTGAAGACAGTGGTGATGTTGGCACAGATGGTGTAAAGTGCTGCAGCCTCTAGTTAGGGGAGTCAGCTCATCTCCCCAGGGCTCTGAGCAGATTTGCCATTGGTTCTTAGCCAGTCTGGGGCAGACAGGAGAGAAGCCAGCCTAGGCACTTTTCCCAGAACTTCAGAGTTGGTAAAAGATTCAACTTCTCAAAAATTTAGGCCTCAGGGCAGCTGTGGTGTCGCATGCCTGTAATCCCAGCACTTTGGGAGGCCGAGGTTGGTGGATCACCTGGGGTCAGGAGATCAAGACCAGCCTGACCAACATGGCCAAACCCTGTCTCTACAAAAATTGGCCAGGTGTCGAGGTGCATGCCTGTAATTCCAGCTACTTGGAGGCTGAGGCAGGAGAATTGCTTGAACCCGGGAGTCAGAGGTTGTAGTGAGCTGACATGGTGCACCACTGAACTCTAGTCTGGCCAACAAGAGCAGAAACATTGTCTCAAAAAAAAAAAAAAAAAAAAATTGTCAAAGGTTGGGCCCAGTGGCTCACACCTGTAATCCCAAGAGTTTGGGAGGCCAAGGCAGACGGATCACTTGAGGTCAGGGGTTCAAGACCAGCCTGGCCAACATGGCGAAACCCTGTCAAAATTTGTAAAATACAAAAAATTAGCTGGGTGTGGTGGTGAATGCCTGTAATTGCAGCTACTTGGGAGGCTGAGGCAGAATTGCTCAAACCCAGGAGGCGGAGGTTGCAGTGAGCTGAGATAGCGCCATTGCACTCCACCCTGGGTAATAGAGCAAGACTTTGTCTCAACGAACAAAAATTAAAAACAAAAAAAAAATCTAGGGCTTCCATTCAGAATGAGAATGAGCATATTTCCATGCCACATGCTCTGAGAGCCCTGGCGGACTATTTTCAGTTTGGACTCCAAACACTCTGCTTAAAGTTGGCAGCAAGTGTACAGTCATCAGTCATAGAGTTGTAGACTTCAGGCCCCCCGGCAGGGTTTTACCGAACACTTCTCCCTACCTAACTCTTTTGGCCCACCCAACCCCACCTGAAAATGCCTTAGGTGGGCCCCCAAGGCCTTGCCTTTTCAGGGACCTTAAAATCCAAGAGGTCATAGTGAGGAATATCTGTACATGTTGAATCAATTGTTGAGGGAAGATCCCTAACTAGTAGTTAAAAACATGAAAATAACATGTCATCTGCTTTTTAAAAATAGTTCTAACAATAATGTAATGAAAATAGCAAATAATAATTATGAGAAAGAAGACAAATCCACCATATAATTTCTCCCTGTGGTGCCTATTCATGTGAATTTTTAATTGTTTACATAATTTTGTTATTAAGTAGGTGTCATCTACAAAGGTAATCTACAAATTACCTTTGTAATTTGGAAACATTAGATATCTTAAAGTCAGGTATCCTTTGACGTAGCAATTCCATATCTAGAAATGTAACCTGAGGAAATAATTAAGAGTGAAGGCATAGATTTAGCACACAAAATGTTTGTAACAGCAAAAGAAAGAAAACAACCCAAAGTTCAGTACTAAGGTGTTGATGAAATAAAATATAAAAGCCTGTGATGAAATGGCAGGCAGCCGTCAGAAATGATGTACCTTGGTCAGGTGCAGTCACTCTCGCCTACAGGTGTGATCCCAGGCTTTTGGGAGGCCAAGGTGGGAGGATCGCTTAAGACCAGGAGTTTGATCGAGACCAGCCTGGCCAACAGAGCAAGACCTCATTTGTACAAAAAATTTTAAAATTAGCCAGGCATGGTGGTGGGGTGTGCCTGCAGTCCCAGCCACTTGGGAGGCTGAGGTGGGAGGATCACTTGAGCCCAGGAAGTTGAGGCTACAGTGAGCTATGATCACAACACTGCACTCCAGTCTGGGCAACAGAGAGAGACTCTGTCTCAAAATATTAAAAAAAAAAATTACAAATATTAAAATATTTTTACCTGATATCATAGTGCAACTATAACTACATGTTCTTTGTCATGTATGTGTTATCCTTTTTAATAGTAGAGATGCTTCCTCTCAGCCTTTAAAGCCTAACATACCCTTTTTACAAAATAAGGTAAGACAGCAGGCTGAGAAGCCACCTGCCTTTTGGCAGAGCTTTAAGATGTGGGAGTTGGCTGGGTGCAGTGGTCCACACCTGTAATTCTAGCACTTCGGGAAGGCAAGGCAGGAAGATCACTTAAGGCTAGGAGTTGGAGACCAGCCTGGGCAATGTAGTAAGACCCCATCTCTTAAAAAAAAAAAAAAAAGACATTCGAGTGATAAAAAGTCCTGTCTTTCTTGAGTTTTCCAGGCCACACCCTCTCCCTTGCTTTTGTGAGGTGCTGACTCAGTGGGAATAGTACTCCTGGAGTATCAGTGAGATTTTCTTTTAAGGCTCTTTCTATTTACCATGGCTCTCAAAGAACTCCAGAAGAAGAGCTTATCTATAAAGAAAAAGAATTATTCTCTAACCCCAACTTAGGAATCAACTCCTACCCAGTTTAATTCAGAGCTGGTCACCTGTACCCAGCTGGTCAGAGTTCTCCCTGAGTTAGGAGTTATAGATGCTGACATTCTGTGGCATGTCACAGTAGGAAAGAGCTGTGGTACACAGTAACCCTTTTCTCCAGCTTCAGGAAAAACAGATTTTCATAATCAAGAAGCAAAAAACCAAAAGCTCTCCTGTACAGTTACCCTTCCCTATCCCATCTTCACATCAGAGGCTCTTTGAAACAGTTAATCCTTTCCCAAGAAATTCATACAGAAATGTGTTTAGCCAAGACCTAAAGTTTTTTACACTGCTTTTAAAAGGTGATTATCAATTTTGTTTTAAAATAGATTTCAGTGTCACATATATATGTCTGTACTTAAGAATCACTAATCAGAAGGCAAGCTGCAGTAATGCCAGAGAAAAATTAAAGCAAGGCTTTGATGACGGCTTCTTTAATCACAGGAATATTAGAGAAATGTTGCTGTCCCAATTCTAGTTCTAGTGATGCAATGAGGCTTTGTCAAGATTCTGAGATTTTTAGATAACAACAACAACAACAACAACAAAATCCAGAGACTTTATGTTTTACTGTAAAACTTAAATTGCCAACAGTCGGAGTCTTAATGAAGTGTTCTAGTTTGTCTTTCAAAAGTAGCCACCCTCGCAGCGTACATGCTGGTCTAGATGTCCAGCCACAAAGCAAGACCACCAGTGTTTGACCAAGGCTCTCCCATTTATCATTTCTTTTAATTGCCAGCCCCCAGGTGAAATGCTCATAATAAGCACTCAGTACTTTTCCTTTCTGTAGAAATCAACAGTATTTGCTGAAGAAGAACAGCAGCATTTCTATTCATTCTTGAAAACGGGTGTTCACAAAAGCATCTCATAGTGTTTCTTCTGGATTTAGGAGGATGTTATAAAATTGAGATCCTGCATGGTCATATTCCCACAGTTTACACTGCCCACTGTAGGGGGCAGATATCACATGTGCTTCCCAGATTTCCTCATAACTTTGCATTGCTGGCTGAGGATAAAAATTTTATAAAACTGTTGTTGACATCAAGCAAGGGATGACCAATAATTTTTCCTGTACAACCTTAGTTCTTTAAACCGTAGCTCATTATCCAACTCACTTTTCCATGTAAGACACTTAATTTCTCTTATAATTGCAAATTCTCACCTCAATTCTCTTTGGTTTCCACTCTTCACTAATTCTGAACATCTGAGTGGCAACACTCAGAATTAGTTTTGGCTCTCTAAGTGGTGAAGATTTAGCAGTTTGTGAAATCTGAATGTGAGATATGGCATCTGTACTTCTTGCCTTGGTAATTGGTCACAGCCCTTTTTGCGAGTAATTTATTTATTTGTAAAGTGATGTTTATTCACTTAAAAGATGAAATAAGCAAGATAGCTGCAATTACTGTGAAGCAATATGCAACAAAATGTCATATGAATGATAACTAATTCAAGGCAACCATTCTGATTCAGCTCAAAGCTATTTTAGGACTCAGCATAAACACTACCAAAAGTTGCCAGCTCATGTTTTCTCCAGCTAACCAAGTCAATGAGGCCAAATGAGCACTCTTTGCTACTGCCCTGTAGCTTTCTGCAAATTCACTGGTTTTAAGTATTAGGACTATACAAATCAGCAGTAACATTTAATGTTATTTATCAATTATATTTAAGGTGCTGTGCTAGAGGCTCAACATACAGTATTATACTTAATCCTTACCACAATTGTCTAAGTTTGATATTTTTTCCAATGGGTTTTAAGTTGTGCCTAGACTCATACAACTAGTAAGTTGCAAGTCCTAAGATTTGCATACAGGTCTGTGTAAATATAGAGCAGGATTTCTCTCCAGAGCACTTTAGACATTTGGGGCTGGATAATTGTTTTGGGGAGTTTTCTTGTGCACTGTAGAATATTTAGCAGCTTCCCTGGCCTCTATCCACTAGATTTCAGTGGAACCTTCTAGGTGTGACAACTAAAAATGTCCCCAGACTTTGCCAAATGTTGGGGAGGGTTTGGGGTAAGGGGTGAAAATTCGACCCAGTTGAGATCTACTGCTCTAGAACTAGGGATTTGACTACATATTTATCTTTTTTTTCTATGTATTATGCAAATTCTCCTCTTAAAGGTGGATTCCTAAAGTGTTTCACATTTGTTTTTTCTAATTTTTTATTCTAAAATGTTAAATTATAATAATAACATATGCTTATTATAGCAGATAATACTATAGAGTAACGATATACGAACAGCAAATCTATATAGGAATGGTTAGTTTCTTAGTCTCTTCCTTTCATCTGTGCTCACTGTTTGCTTATTTCTAGTTGGATAGCCTTGGCCAATTACTTTATTTTCCTCCTCAATTCAAATATTTATTTCTGGCCGGGCTGTTTGGAGACCTCTTGCCTCTGCAGTGAGAGTTTACTGGTAAGAGCACACGGAATAATTGGTGTCTGAAGTTCCAGAGGCAGTTAGGGGTCCTTTCCACAAGATGCTAACTCTGCCAGGCCTAGTTCATTGACCTCTCAGGAAGAGAGTCCAGTGGCTCATCTTTGGCCTTTGGATGGGAAATTTAGGTGAATGTTAGAAAAACCAACTCTAGTCTTGACTTGGGGTCTGATCAAGGACCTGACCAGATTTTGATGGCGTATCTCTTTCTGGCAGTATCAGATACAAGGACACATTGCCAGCCATAAGTTGCTGAGAGTGGCAGAGGGGAAAAGGAGATCCTGCATGCTTTAACTCAAAAGGGACCATCAAGGTAACTTATTAGTCAGACTTTGCAAGTAAAAGAGCCCTGTTTCTGCGTTTTGTGTGCCCTGTGCCTACATAAATCCTAAAACTTCAGGTGGGTGGGGACCTAATAAGTCATCTTTCCATACCCTTCCCATCTCCAGCATCCAGTCCAGAGTACCTGGAGTTCCTTACGTGTTCGTCAAATGACTATCTGATGGGATGAATGGCTAATGAGTGAGGTAATTCCTGCTTGACCCTCTGACCAACTTTCTGCCAGCTCTCCAAGGGAGAGGCCAAGAGCCTTTCTCCTCGTACCCTCTTCCCTGGCACCTGCACTCCCGCGTCCCGGGGTCTCACCTTGTGCTGCTTCCACATGGCCCCCAGCGGCTTCACCTCGTGCTTGGCATGCCGGCCCTCCTCCAGGCACAGATAGCACACCGGGGTTCGACAGCTCACGCAGTACATGCTGTAGTTCTCCATTTCATGCTCGGGACACGTGGGGAACTTGCGGGCCGTGCTGCCCCCAGTCGCCCCGGTCCCCGCGCCTCCCGGGCTCTTGCAGCCGCCGCCTCCGCTGGGGGCGCCCTGCGCGGCGCCAGTGGGCCCGGAGGCTGCCTCGGCGGGCGCCGGAGGCGGCGGCGGCTGCACCAGGCGATGCTTGGCGAAGGGTCCCCGGGATGGATGGCACTTGAGCTGGCAGGCAGCGCAGTAAAGGACGTCGCACTGCTCGCAGAGCGTGGCTGCTGGCTCTGGCGGGGTGCGGTCGCACAGCTGGCAGATGGCCACCACCGCAGCTGCAGACGCCCCCGGCATGGCCCCGCGGCCCTGCTGGTATCGCTGCACGATGGCCTCGAGCAGCCGGTTTCGCTGGAAGCCACGCAGGCCGCGGTGGTCCAGGGAGGCACTGCGGTGGCACTGCGGGCACGTGATGGAGCTCGAAGACGAGGATAGCGAGGAGCAGGCGGCACCCCGAGCCGCGGCGGCGGAGGAGCCGGGTGGTGCGGGAACCATGGGCAGCACGCGAACCCCGTTGGGGGACTTGAGGCTCGGGGTGTAGGACCCATAGCCGCTGTCTGTCTCGCTGTACAAGCTCAGCTTGTCCGCGTGGTCTCCACCACCTCCCGCACCGCCGCCGCAGAGGCCGCCAGCTGCACTCCCGCCCGCACCGCTGCAGGCCGGGCCCGCCGCCGCGTCGTGCTCCAGTGAGGGAGCAGCGGCGGCACCCGCGGGCAGCCCCGATCCCCGGGAAAGCAGGAGCGGCTGGGGTAGGTGCTGCTCGCCGTCCGGGGTCTGCACCGCGATGGTGCGAGCGCAAGGCAGGCAGACATTGTGGGAACAGGGCAGGATGATAGGCTCCCGAAACAGAGAGCCACACACAGGACACTTCAGCTCTTCCTCCATCGCGGCGCCGGCTGCCCGCGCTGCTCTGCTCTGGGGATGAATGGCCGGAGCTCGGGAGACTGGCAGAGAAGGACCAGCGTGGTGCGCCCCGGTGAGACGGCGGGCGGGGGCATCACACGGGCATGCCCACTTCACAGCCGAGGGGCACGCCCCTCTCTCTGTCCTGTAGCCACCGCCCTAAGATTATAGGGGGGCGAGAGAAGGGAGGGGGTCCTCACCTCCTGCCCGCGAGGCTACCGCACCGGCGGCTTCAACCTGCGGCCAGAGTCCGAAGCGGGTCGGCTGCCCTCGCGGTGGCCTGCGAGGAGCTTTAGGTGATGAATCAGCACCAGCGCCGCCGCTGGCTGCAGCGCGCGCCTCCTCTCCACCCCAGGACCAGCGGCCGGGCTGCTGTGCGCTCACTGCTTCAGCCCCTGGCTCCGGTGGGCGGCTACACCGAGGACCCCCTTCTGCCCCCGCCCAGCTCCTTATTGTGGTGATCGGGAGGTGAGCAGGCAGGTGCGAAGGCCGCTCAGCCGTGGGGCTGGGATCAGCACCATGAGGCGGCGGACAGCGCCCGGGAGCCGAAGGTGGGGCTCCAGCTGCCCGCTCGCCGACCCCTGGGCCGCCACCCGCCAGGTCGCTGGGGCCGCGGCCACCTCGGCTGGACCCGACCGACCCGGAGACAGCCGCTCACCCTCCTCGGCGGCTGCAGACGCCGGCTGACTGCACCCTGGTGCTTCCTCCCTGCGGCCGGGATTGACCCGCTTCCCTGGTTCCCAGCTGCTGCTCCTGTGGAGCCTCTGACCTTGGCCGTGAGACGCTGCAGCCAGCGGGCGGAGGGCGAGCGCCCGGCTGGCTCGGGAATCCCCTCCCCGCCTCCCTCCAGCCGCTGCCGCCGCCTGCGCTCGGCGCGCCGAGGAGTTGTAATTTCCAGAGCAGAGAGTAATGGGGAGGAGGGGCAGGAGGTTTCAGCTCAGCGAATAAGGGCTCGCCTCTTGCTGCTAGGGAATCAAGGGGCAATTTTAAGGGTTTTGCAGAGAGGATCATTGTTAATAACAATCCATTATTTGGATGGATATTGCATCTTGAATCAGTACAACGCCCTGCCCCGCCCCGCCCCTGCCATCGTCTCCCTGGGCCACTCCACCCCACCCCCAACCCACCGCCATAGAAGGGTGAAAACGGGGTCCTAAAAAGACAGTCGTTTATAAATGGATAGGCAATGTGGCCTGACAGTCGCTTCCTAAACTATGATAAAGCAAAAAAATGCAAGTCACAAAATGTCGGGCAGCCTGAAGTCCAAGGGTGAGGTTTTATTTATGAATTGAACCACAAGCCATTTTGTCTCTTCGTTTCAACCAAGGGTGCTCATCCGCGTTCCAGGTCAACGGTGTGCACGGACTGAGCGAGGACACGCGGTGCCGCTCACAAAATGGGGCGTCCTGAGAAAGGCGAGAGTACGACCGGGTAGGCCCCTGGGAACTCAACGCCCCCAGACCCAGCCCTACCCCGCTGCGGAAGTGGCGGTGTGCGGCGGCCAGCAAGACCGCAAGCGGCAAGGAGGCGAGCCGGGACGTTCCTTTTATGAATGGGAAAATCTCCACATTCTCCAACGCCAGCCACGAGCTGCGGGAACAGCCTCCCACCCGCTGCCCCGGCTGTTTGGTCTGCTGGCTGTTCTTCCCCGCTGCTGCCGAGGGAAGGCTGGGTGGGAGAGGCAGAGGTGGGTGGGGACAAGCAGAAGGAAGGGCTGGCAGCGCAACCGGCTCTGCCTACAGAAGTTTCACGCTGGCATGAAACAGATACAAATTAGAAAATCGTTTATTTAACAACGATACGAATATTGAAGTCATGTCTCCCCCGGTTCCAAGGTTCTCCATGCCTCCCCCGTGCTCCAAACAAAGACTAAAGACTGGAGTTGCAGCGCTAGGCGCGGGCCCAGGCTTCTACTAGTCCCCGGGTGAGGAGGCGCAGGCTGGCGGGGTCAGGCAGAGGGAAGCTGCAGCCTGCGCGGAGGCTTGGGGCTCGGTGCCTGGGGGACAGGAACCCCTGCAGGGGGACCACTGGGGCGGGGCGTGGCGACGAGCTCCTGGCGGCAGCACGAAGGCCCAGAACCTTGGAAGTCAGGACGCCCCGGGACCACTGGCCCCGCTCAGCAGCTCGCTTAGGCTTTCCTTCGCTCGGATCCTGAACTGCCAAATGAATATTGTCATAATACTCATGTCTGGGAACTAAACGAGCTAGTTGTAAATACAGACGGCGTTTCCTACTTTCTGTTTTTGTTGTGGGGGCGGCGGTTGGGTCTCGCTGGGTCGCCCAGGCTGGAGTGCCGGTGGCACGATCATAGGTCACTACAACCTCGAACTCCTGGGCTCAAGCGATCCTCCTACCTCAGCCTCCCAAGTAGCTGGGACTACAGGCCTGTGCCACCACGCCAGGCTCTGTTTTTAAATCGTATGAACCTTCAGTCCGGCTTTGCGGCTTGCTTCCATTTTGTGTCAAAGTTGAAGAGCAGGCCAAGCTAAGGCCAGATAGAGCATCGCACAGCATTAAGAGACCTGACTTTACTTCCCCTCAGCTAGGGGGCTTGGAACAATGATTTAACCAGGCATCAGTAGCCACAGACGGGAGATGGTAACAACCTGTCCTCATCTGCCGTGTGTAGATAAAGCCACAATGAGCTGGATCCTGCCTGCAACTCTCAGATAAGCCTTCCAGAAATGGGCTGTGGAATCTACAGGGTCATGTCAGAAATGCAGTGTATGGGTAGGTCTGTAATTGAATGCACTTAAAGATGCATTCTGTGACCTTAGCAAGTGCCATCATTTACACCGGCTCAGCCCAGCCTCATGGTGACCACAAGGGAAGTCACAACCTCTTATGGTTCTACTATGAACAGGTCTGCCCCAGACCAGTAGTCATAGGGCTGAGGTCCGGTCTGCTTTGTCATTTTTGGACCAAAACAAACTGCTCGGGGGTAGGGGTGGCCTCCTGGAGGGGTGTGTAACTCCTTTCCTGTACAGAAGGACTTAAATTCAAGCACTCCTCTACTCAGGCTGAGTGTAGCTTTGTTTTCCACGGGTAGGAGGTGATCTAGTACATCAGAATTCTACACCTATGCATTTCTCACACACTCTTGTCACCTAAATAACAAAGAGACAGGCTCTCTAAAAGAAGAGAGGTTTATTTGGGAAAAAGGTACCACAATGGAAAGATGCTTGCCATAGTAAACTCTGTGTGTATTCAGGGAGGTAACAGAAGACAGAGGTTTTTAAGGGAAAAAATGAAGAAGATTGCATAATTGTTTTGAAATAATTACCCTTGGCTACACATATCAATAACAAGGGTGATGCTAGTTCAAGGCTGGACAGGCAGTTGCTGGGCAGATGTCCTGATAGAAGTAGTTTTTGGTGTAGGGTTGTGATGGCCTCTGTGCAAGGTTGTGGGTTTTGGAGTCTTTTGTGGTCGTTTTTGTTATGAGGCATTTATGCATGAAAACTCTCCCTTCATGGCTCTATTTGTCAGAGTTTTGTTTTGTTTTGTTTTAACATTAGTGACTCCATTTTGATTCTGACAACTTTCACACTCTCAATTCCTACTGCCTTAATTCTACAACATAAATCAGCTTATCCTTGCACTGCACTTTTGCTAAAACATTGTGCATGTGGGGGATTAGCATCCTATCACTCCTTTGTTTGAACTGAAGTTACAAAGCTAGCTTCAATGGTTCACTGTATATAATCATAATTACTTACAATAGTCAATGTTATCCATAAAAAGTCCTCTTTCTGTCTCAACTGTGCCATGAACCATATGCATATAGAGAAGTCATTTTATTTCTCTGAACCTGTTTCTCCCTATTATAAACTTTGGGGATAAAATTCATTGAACTTTAAATTTCCTTCTGGGGCCAGGCACGGTGGCTCACACCTGTAATCCCAGCACTTTGGGAGGCCGAGGAGGCTGTATCACAAGGTCAGGAGTTCGAGACCAGCCTGATCAATATGGTGAAACCCTGTCTTTACTAAAAATACAAAAATTAGCCAGATGTGGTGGCGGGTGCCTGTAGTCCCAGCTACTCGGGAGGTTGAGGTAGAATTGCTTGAACCTGGGAGGCAGAGGTTGCAGCTGAGATGGTGCCACTGCACTCCAGCCTGGGCAACAGAGCAAGACTCTGTCTAAAAAAAAAAAAAAAAAAGGATTCCTTCTGGTTCTACAGTCTCTGTGTATTAGCTATTGTTGATAATGACATATCCCTTGGCCAGATGTGGTGGCTCATGCCTGTAATCCCAGCACTTTGGAAGGCTGAGGCGGGGGTGGATCACTTGAGGTCAGGAGCTCGAGACCAGCTTGGCCAACAAGGTGAAACCTGGTCTCTACTAAAAATAGAAAAATTAGCCAGGTATGGTGGCACATGCTCCCAGCTACTTGGGAGGCTGAGGCACAATAATCGCTTGAATCCCAGGGGGCAGAGGTTGCAGTGAGCCAAGATTGTGCTACTGCACTCCAGCCTGGGTGACAGAGTTAAACCCTGTTTAAAAAAAAAGAAAAGAATAACATATCCCCCCTTTAAAAAATGACTCTCATGAAAAAATTTGATCCCCAAATTGAATGACATATCCATTTTTTTTCCAAGTCACTAGTATATTATTAAAGGCTGGGCTGTGGGGTGGGTGAGGCAAGTAATAATATTTGCATTGTAACACTTAACAGTGTGGAATGAGAACCTTATTTAATTTTCAGAACATCTCTGGGAATTAGGCATCACCACATTTCCTCAATTTTAATATGTATAGATGTTTACATTTTAATGTTGCTGAAATTAAAAAGTATACTACAATTGATACATACTTCTGCTCTCCCTACTGTTACTCTGTTACTTTGATGGTGCATCTTATCATCACTTGGACTCATGGAAAGTACATTAGTAATTAAAACTCCACAATCCACTGCTATCAAGGCAGAGAAAAACAGATTCTGCCGTGAGTTACTTTTGATAATGTACTGCAGGATGGTTTTTACACTTAAGTGTCCCAGAAACACTCAAGAGGCAGACTAATGTAACCTCTCCTCCAAAAAAAAGCACAAATCAGTTAAATAATTTACTCCAGCTAACACAGCAAGTTAGAAGTAAATCATCTGCATTCCTTTCAGAACCTTCAAATTTCAAGCATGGAGTAGAATGGAATTTAAAGCTTTATCAGCTAAAATCAGATACTGTAATCTCAAGTATAAGAATCTCTAAAACAAATTTTTAAATGGAAGCTTATGATATTTTTTCTTTTAGTTTTTTGGGTTTGTTTTTAACAGTTTAGGGGAATTGAGGAAATTCAATAGAAATCTACAGACCAGAAGCCATCTGGTCTAAAGTAGTTTGCATTTAACTCAAAGAAAGTGACCATATCCACATCTATGCATAGTTTACCAAAGTGTCTCTGCAGCAAAGTTAATGAGGAGCAATTATCGCTAACAACATAAAGCACTCTCCCCAGGGTGTGTAATTGGCTTCTTTTCCAGAAAACACTTTCTATTGAGTAATCTTAAAATCTAGCCACTTTTCCCTTCAAACATCCTTGATTGGTGCTTAACAATCTTGTTTTAATTTCTGAATACCAAATGATGACCACCCCCTTCCAATTCTGAGACTCATCTTCTGAACAGATCAGGTGATCCGGTCTTAGAAAGTCTGCTTTTGTCTCACTGCATCTTTTGCAATCAAAACAGTTTAGAATCAAATCCCAGATGAAGAAAATTGATTTCAATTTAGAGGATTCTTTATATACCCAGGGTATCTCTGTAATGCATGAAAACTAATACTATTACCACAAAAGCAATTTTTGGCACTTCCCTCTGGTTACATATTTCAGCTATAAGAATTGCAGTAGTGCTGTACACTTTCATGGCACCCCTTCACATATTTTATTTTATTTATTTGTTTCAGACAAGGTCTGGCTTCATCACCCAGGCTGGAGTGCAGTGTTGTGATTATGGCTCACTGCAGTCTTGAACTGTTGGGCTCAAAGGATCTTCCTGTCTCAGCCTCCAGAGTAGCTAGGACTACAGGTGCATGCCAGCATACACAGCCAATTTTTCTTTCTTTTAAACATGTTTTGTAGAGATGGGGTCTTACTACCTTGCTCAGGCTGCTCTTGAACTCCTGGCCTCAAGCAATCCTACCACCTCAACCTCCTAAAGTGCTGGGATCATAGGTGTGAGCCACTGTGCCTGGGCCCATTATTTAATTTAATCCTTACAGCAATGTGGGTTGGCCTGGGAGATGATGAAAATGAAGAAAAAACCCTGACCCACATGGTAGGTTTCTACCAGCCATGCTAATACAACTTGATTGCAAATCTAGGCACAATTGTTTAGTTCATGGGTGGGCAACTAGGCTGAGCCAGTCAGAATCTTTTCTTCCTGAAATGTAGAATTGGAAACCAGAGAAAGAATCTGCACGGGCCTCCAACACAGATGTTAAGGAACTGTTTATCCCGAAAAAGAAAAGAGAAAAAAAAGAAAAAGAGACAGAGAGTGAAGAATAAAGCAGAAAAGCAGAAAAAGAAGAGAAGACCCCTCCTGAGGTCTCACAACCGTGCATGTTTCTGAGACTTGGCTACATTCACGAATAAAACTCCCTTCTACCCTTAGGAAAAATATAATTTCCTTTCCTTATTTTTCTCCCTTTCTTTCTCTCTTTCTTCCCCCCACCCTCCCACCCTTCCATCCTCTCTATTCCAAAACTAGCTGGGGAGATGAGGGGGTAGATTGGAAGGATAAGATTGGTTGACCCATTGACCTATTCAAACAATTAGGGGGACATGCTTATTTAGTTGGACACTTTAGTCACCTCTGTTGGGATACTGAAATATTTCTTCTCCCCAGCTTCTCTTTATTGAATTCTGACCTTGACTCTTTGTTGGTTTTGCCCTTGTCATTCTTGGATGCTATTTTCTCCTCATAGCTTGACCATTTCAGTCCATTAAGCTCTACTTCTCCCTTTGCTCTCATCCTAACCACCCACTCTGATGATCCATTTGCTTCCCTTCCTTGGGCTCCTGCTTCCTCTCCCTGACCACAGCGACAGCCATGGCTCCATGATGCCTTTGTTCTCACCACTCGATATTCTCTTGAGCAGGAAATCAATGTTAGATTGCACTTGATGGTGCGTATAACTCCAACGGCCTCTCATAACACAAAGAGCAAACTCTCGAGGTTTGTAAACTGTAGAGTGCTATACTGGGGATAACAAGTTACTTGTTACTTGGTGAGTATAAGAGAGATCAGAGCACAAGTTGTGGAATAGTACATGAAGAGTACTTTCAAACTCTGATAGCCTTACTCAGCCATTTGCTCTGTAAGGCTCTACCACCAGGGAAAAAATGCTCATGCCACAAAGCAGGGCACCTTTCATATGGCAACATGCTATAATCCACCGAGAACCGTGTCATCATCCAGTTCACTAGCCTGCAGTGTTACTTATAATATGGAAATTACTATTCAAGTGCAATGACTACAGTTTCCTAACAGCAACCATATTTGACTGATTTCTACATAAGGAGCCCTTAGGTTTGTTAGAAACTTGACAGACCTCCTGAGTTCTGCATGGCAGTTGGGAGTGTTGGCTTGGAAGCCAGACCACATAGGTTAGAATACTGGCTCTACTGCTTACTAGCTGAGAAAACTTTGGCAAGATGCTTAACCTCTTAGCCACTTGAATTTCTCATCTGTAAAACTGAGATAACAAAGGTACATACCTCAAAGAGCTGGGACTACCCATGAAATAACGCACACAAAACATTCAGAAAAGTCAATGTATAGTGCTCAACAAACATTAGGTGTTGTTACTTTTTAAATTTTCTGCCCCTTGGCCCCACAATACAGGACATGGTGACCTTGAATGGCTGATTCTCAACAGACATTTGTGAATAGGTGAACTGCAATCAGACTGTTTTGGCTGGAATGTCAGGCTGTATTTGAGAATAGTGGAAAGAGTGAGCCGCTTGTCTTTTGTGAGTGAGAAGAGAAGATGGAAGAACTATCAGAACCATCTATCAGGAAACTGCTGTAATATTTAGAAAAAATACGCCGGGCGCGGTGGCTCAAGCCTGTAATCCCAGCACTTTGGGAGGCCGAGACGGGCGGATCACGAGGTCAGGAGATCGAGACCATCCTGGCTAACACGGTGAAACCCCGTCTCTACTAAAAAAAATACAAAAAACTAGCCGGGCGACGAGGCGGGCGCCTGTAGTCCCAGCTACTCGGGAGGCTGAAACAGGAGAATGGTGTGAACCCGGGAGGCGGAGCTTGCAGTGAGCTGAGAGCCGGCCACTGCACTCCAGCCTGGGCGGCAGAGCAAGACTCCGTCTCAAAAAAAAAAAAAAAAAAAAAAAAAAAAAATTTTTAGAAAAAATACAATCTCTGCTCTAAAGGAGCTTAACGTTTAAAGCAAAGATCATGGCTAGAGGCAAAAAAATGGAAGCAATGAACTTGGAAAAAATAGAGAGCAAGCTTTCTTTTTTTTAAGGAAAAGCAAAGGAAACAAAGAGATACGTTTAAATATTTATGCTATCTATAGATTAAGGGTTAAGAACATTGATTTTAAAGCTTTTAGTGAAAGAATGCCAGATAAAAGACATTACGACCTAGTAGTACTTGTACATATTTTATATAATGTAACTGGATAATATTAATCAAATAGTTTTGATTTTTAAAAATACTTTCTTATTGTCATAGTAGAACCAGAGGGAAAGTAGAGAGTCAAATCTTGAAAAACTACAAGTTTCATGGAGGACCTGAAGTGGCTGTACACTGTGTTTAGATAGGCAGGCCAGGGCAGCCCAGCTGGGTCCCTGTACTCCCCACAAGTGCATCAGAAGCACCTGAATGTTTTCTTCTGTGTCTCAGACCTAACCCAAAAAATTGGCAAACCTATAGTAGCCTTTTAATCAGAGTCTATAAGAGCCATATGAACAGAAGCCAGTCTGAAAAACAGCTATCTCAGCAGAAGTCAGTGTGTGTGACGATGACAGTGACAGTGATAGGAACCTAGACACTCAGTCCACCTACACAGACACATGATCTCACAACAGAAAACACTCCAGAACTGAGGTTTACTCAAGAAGGTGAGGAGGGAGGGCTGAGGGTTTGCCTGGAAATCACCCAGATACTTAATTGACTGATAATAAATTTCCATCATCTCGCATGGTGACTGAAATAGAAGCTAAATTCACCTGTAGAGACAATAATAAAGCTACATTTCTTGTAACCGTAAGTTTGTGGGATGAGATTCGCGCTTGATTTGTATCTTTCATTATTTAATCATCACAACAGACCTGTAAAGTGGGATTATGATATTCTAACTTTATAAATGAGAATGTAAGAGATGAAAAAGATTAAATAACTACTCAAGTGTGCTGGGCCATTAATCGGTGAGAAAGAAAATTTAATCCATGCCTTCTGTTGTCATATTATCATTCATTTGAAAATGTTTGCGTGCCTGCTAAGTGTCAGGTACTGTTAGTGAAGAAGGTAAATATGGTTCCTATCTTCATAGAACTCCCATATCAAGTGGAGGAGGCAGCAATTTAAAACATGTAACAGATATTATCTGGAGTATACTTACTCCCTGAAATCTAAATATTTTGGATTAAGGTTGGTGATTTCACATCTTATGAAAGTCCAAATGCCTTTCTAGAGTTTTTAAGAACTCACAGGATGCTGGGATGCTCAATGTCACCTCTGCCTATGGCCATCTGCTACAAGTCATTTCTGTACTTTACCCTCATCATCTTAGACATGGTACCCAGCTCCTTCTTGAGTTTCCTAAGTGCCCACTCTTGTGTATTTATGACTCTGAGCTAATAGCTGGACTCAAGACTCAAGCCCTTCGGACCTGTGCTTGGTTAATCTGGCTGAACTTCTGCTCCCAGCAACCCACCCTCTGAATTTCTGCCCATCCCAAAGGGACTCAAATCCTGATGCTGCTATGGCTCAGCTCTGCTCCTCTTGTTCTCATCCACTCCACCTTCATGTGAACAAGTGGTCCAACTTACCAAAGAGGTTAGAAGAAGGCAGTACGGATCTCAGAGCTGGGGGCAAAGTCAAATGATGTAACATACACGTAAATCAAAGTTGCAGGAGGAAAGGAGACAGAGCTGGACAGGCTGTGGTAACTTAAAGGTATGCACTATAAACCCTAGGGCAAGCACCAAAAATAAAGTGGAATAGGCCGGGCGCGGTGGCTCAAGCCTGTAATCCCAGCACTTTGGGAGGCCGAGACGGGCGGATCACGAGGTCAGGAGATCGAGACCATCCTGGCTAATACGGTGAAACCCCGTCTCTACTAAAAAAATACAAAAAACTAGCCGGGCGACGAGGCGGGCGCCTGTAGTCCCAGCTACTCGGGAGGCTGAGACAGGAGAATGGCGTGAACCCGGGAGGCAGAGCTTGCAGTGAGCTGAGAGCCGGCCACTGCACTCCAGCCTGGGCGGCAGAGCAAGACTCCGTCTCAAAAAAAAAAAAAAAAAAAAAAAAAAAAAAATAAATAAAGTGGAATAACTAAGTCAATAATATAGATAAAATGGAATCATTAAAACATCCCCAATTCAAAAGAAGACAGAAAAGGGGGGAAAAAGGAATCATAGAGCACAAGAGACAAATGAAAAACAAATAGCAAGATGGTAGATTTAACCCCAGTCACAAGCACAATTACATTAAGTGTCAATGTTGTAATCACTTCAACTAAAAGGTAAAAATTGTCAGATTACATTTTATTTAAAAAGCAAGAAACCTGCTTTACATATAAAGACACAAAAATAGGTGAAAAGTGTATACAAAGATATGCTATGTAAATACTAATCAAAAGAAAACTAAAGGGACTATATTCATATCAAACAAAGTACATTTAGAGCTAGAAATATCACCAGAAATAAAGATGAATAATATTATTAGCAAAGGATAATTCAAGAAAACATTACAATCCTATGTTTAGGCAGATTGTATTAACATAATTTCAAGGTACATAAACAAAAAATGGAAAGAATTGAGAAAGAAGCAGATAAATCCACAAATACAGCTAGAAACTTCAACATTACCTTTTAATATATAAAACAAATAAACAAAAAATTAGTGAGGAAATAGAAAATTTGAGAAACACTATTAACCATCTTGATCTGATTGATATTTATAGAACACTCCCTCTAATATAGCAGAATACACAATCTTTTCAAGTACACACAAAACATTTACCAAAATAATTTATATTCTGGGCCACAAAACAAATCTCAATAAATTTAAATGTATTCAGTCATACAAATATCTTTTCTGATCACAATAAGATTAATTTAGAAATCAATAACAGAAAGAAAACTGGAAAAATCCCAAACACTTGGAAACTAAATGATGAACTTCTTAAAAAGCCATGGGTCAGAGAAAAATCCAAAGGAAAATTAGTAATTCTTTTGAACTGAATGGAAATAAAAATACAACATATCAAAACTGTGGGATGTCACTAAGAAAGAAAGCAGTGATGAGAGGGAAATTTAATAGCACTAAGTGCCTTTATCAGAAAAGAAGAAACATCTTAAATCAATGACCTAAGTTTCCACCTCAAGCAACTAAAAATAAAAGGGCAAATTATAATAAAAGTAGGCAGAAGAATGACAGTAATGAATATGACAGCAGATATCAGTGAAATAAAAACAGAAAAATAACAGAGAAAATATATAAATTCAAAAGTTTGTTCTTTAAGAATGTCAATAAAACTGAAAACATGCAAGACTAATCAGCAAAAGGGAGAAAACACAAATTACCAATATCAGGCATTAAAAAGGGGCCATTGCTATAGCTCTCTAGTTATTAAAAAATAAGAGGATATACTGAATAATATTATGCCAAATGTGTAAATTCCCTAAAACACACATATTACTAAAGCTAACTCAAGAAGAAATAGATAACCTGGTTCATCCTTGTCTCTTAAATTATAATAAAGTCATAATTAAAAACCTCCTGGCTGGGCACGGTGACTCATGCCTGTAATCCCAGTACTTTGGGAGGCTGAGGCAGGAGGATCATGAGGTCAGGAGTTCGAGACCAGCCTGGCGAACATGGCGAAACGCCCATCTCTACTAAAAATACAAAAAATTAGCCAGGTGTGGTGTTGGGCGCCTGTAATCCCAGCTACCCAGGAGGCTGAGGCAAGAGAATCATTTGAACCCAGGAGGTAGAGGTTGCAGTGAGCCAAGATTATGCCATTGTACTCCAGCCTGGGTGGCAAGAGCGAAACTCCATCTCAAACAAACAAACAAACAAACACACAAAAACCTTCCCACAAAGAACACTTCAGTCCCAGATGGCTTCACTGGTGAATTCTAACAAAAACTTAAGAAATAATACAAATTTTATACATACTTTTTTAAAAAATATAAGAGGAAGCAACACTTTCCAACTCATTTTATGAGACCAGCACTACCTTGGTGCCAAAACAAGACAAAGACTTTATAAGAAAAGAAACCTCAGACCAACACCTGTCATGAACACAGTAGTAAAAATCCTCAACAGCATTTTAACAGCGCAAATCCTTTAATATATAAAAGGGATGGTTCTTCACGATCAAGTGGGGTTTTTCCCAAAAATGCAAGTCTATTTCAACATTCAAAAACTAATTAATAGAATTTACCATGTTGATACTCTTTTAAAAAAGCCTATGTTCATCTGAATAGATGAAGAAATAGTGTGGACAAAATTTAAGATTCACTTATAATGAAAGACTCTCAGCAAAACCAAGACTAGCAGGGAACATCGCCAGTCTGATAAAGAACACCTGTGGAAAACCTACAGCTAACAGCATCCTTAATGGTGAAAAGCCTGAAGGCGTTCCCCTTAAGCTCAAGAACAAGGCAAGGAATACCTTTCACCACTTCTGTTCAGTATTTCACTTGTGGTCTCCACCAGTATAATAAGTCCTGAAAAAGAAATTAAAGGCATACAGATTGGAAAGAAAAAGTAACACTTTTTTGTATATAACATGATCAACATAGATAATTATTGAAATATTTTGAAATAATATTGAAATAAGTTATTATTGAAAGTGGGCATAGCAATGTTGGAAAGGTCAAGATACAAAAATTATATTTCTATATGCTGACAATGAGTAATGGACATAAAAATGTAAATGTCATATAACCATCAACAAATTAAATATTTAGGGAAAATGTTAGCAAAACATGCAAGACTTTACACTAAAGTCTATAAAACATTCCCAACAAATTAAAGAAGACCTAAATAAATGGCAGATATACTGTGTTCATGGATTAGAGACCTCAACATTGTTAAAATATCAATTATCCCCAATTAATCTAGAGGTTCTGCAAAATCTCAATCAAAATCCCTGAAGGTTTTTTCATAGACGTTGACAAATTGACACTAAAATTTATATGGAAATGCAAATTACCTAGAATAGCCAAAACAAATTTGTGAAAGAACAAAGTTGAAAGACTTGCACTACGTAATTTCAAGACTTGCTATAAAACTCCAGTAACTAAGACAAAGAGTATGATTTAAAAATAAATATACAGATGAAAGGAATAGAAGGGACTCCCACATATGTAGTCAATTGCTCTTTTACAAAGATACAAATGCAATTCATTGGAATAAGGATACTCTTTCACCAATTGGCTCTAAAACAATTGGATATCATATGCAAAAATAAACTCTTACCATAACCTCGCATCATACACAATAAATTAACTTTAAATTGCTCATAAATCTTAAGTATAGGAGTAACTATGATAAAACTATTAGAAGAAAAACGTTGTGACCTTTAGTTAGGCAGAGATTTTTACATATCGCAAAAAGAGAACAAACCATTTTAAAATGCTGATAAACTGGGCTTTATCAAAGTTTAAAACTTCTGCTCTTCAAAAAACACTGTTAAGAAAATGAAAAGACAAACCACAGACTGGGAGAAAATCTTTACAAAATGCATAGCTGACAGAGGACTTGTATTTAGACTATTCCAATAAGACTGGGCCAAAGATTTGCCTAGACCTTTCACCAAGGAAGATACACAGACGGCAAAATAAAAGTACATAACAAGATGCTCAGCATCATTAGTTATCAGGGCAATGCAAATTAAAACCTCATGGGGCCGGGCGCGGTGGCTCATGCCTGTAATCCCAGCACTCTGGAAGGCCAAGGCATGCGGATCCCCTGAGGTCAGGAGTTCGAGACCAGCCTGACCAAACAGTGAAACCCCGTCTCCATGAAAAATACAAAAATTAGCCAGGCGTGATTGTGCATGTCTGTAATCCCAGGTACTCGGGAGGCTGAGGCACGAGAATTGCTTGAACCTGGGAGGCGGAGGTTGCAGTGAGCCAAGACTGCTCCACTGCACTCTAGCCTGGGCGACAGAGCAAGACTGTCTCAAAAACAAAACAAAACAACCTCACGGGATACTACTTACAACTCATATGATTGGTTAAAATTTTTAAAAATCTCGCTGCAGAGATCGCGCCACTGCACTCCAGCTTGGGCGACAGACCGAGACTACGTCTTAAAAACAACAACAACAACAAACCTGTTTGCAGATCCGCCATATTGTCTGCAGAAGCTGGCGCTGAAGCTGCCACCACTTCTGCCGCCAAGTGTGAGCGAGCGCAGCCGCGATGGAGACCAGGGCAAGCCCAGGGAAAGGCAATTATCAAATGAAGAGCTCTAAGAACAATGCTCTAACCCTGAAGTAATGAAGCAAAACACGTGCAAGATTTTTTAAACGGAGAAATGTGGAGCTGATTAATGAAGAAGTTGCCATGTTGGATAGTCTTCTCATGGACTCCTAGGTGAGCCCTACTACTAGGGAGAGTGTGATCACAAGAGAGATGGTGGAGATGCTCTTTTCTGGTGATTCTGACCTGTGGTTAGCGACCACACAGAAATTCTGGAAACTGCTCTCCAAAGAGCCTAGTCCTCCAATAGATGAAGTTATCAACACTCCAAGAGTGGTGGATGGGTTTGTGGAGTTTCTGAAGAGAAATGAGAATTGTACATTACATTTTGAAGCTGCCTGGGCCCTAACAAATATTGCCTCTTGGAACCTCTCAGCAGACCAAAATTGTCATTGAAGCTGGGGCTGTCCACATTTTCATAGAGCTGCTTAATTCAGACTTCAAGGATGTTCAGGAACAGGACAGGCAGTCTGGGCACTGGGAAACATAGCTGGAGATAGCTCTGTTTGCCAAGATTACGTCTTGAACTGTTCCATCCTTAATCCTTTGTTAATATTCCTTACCGAGTCCACACGACTGACGATGACACGGAATGCAGTCTGGACCCTGTCAAATCTCTGCCAAGGGAAGAGCCCACCCCCAGAGTTTGCAAAGATCTCTCCCTGTTTGCCTGTGCTGTCTCGCCTACTCTTCAGCAGCGACTGGGACTTGCTGGCAAAGCTTGCTGGGCCCTTTCTTACCTGTCTGATGGCCCCAATGAGAAGATCCAGGCAGTCATAGACTCTGCAGTCTTCCAGAGATTGGTAGAGTTGCCGATGCACAATGATTACAAAATGGCTTCTCCTGCTCTGAGAGTCATGGGTGACATCGTCACTGGGGATGACATCCAGGCCCAGGTCATTCTTAACTGTTCAGCCCCACCTTACCTTCTCCACTTGCTGAGGAGTCCCAAGGAGTCAATCCGGAAGGAAGCTTGCTGGGCTATTTCAAATGTTACTGCTGGCGAAAAGCTGAACATTCTAAAAACCAGAGTGCCTCTTCTCCTCCAAAGGATTGCAGCTCCTCACCGGCAACAGTAAAAAGCTGGACAGAGAATCACTTTGAGGAGTCGACAGAAGTAGGCTTCAGAATGTCAGTAATAACAAACTTCTCCGAGCCAAAGGAACATCTTCTAACCCATCGCAAGGAAGCTAAAAACCTTGAAAAAAGGTTAGACAAATGGCTAACTAGAATAAACAGTGTAGAGAAGACCTTAAGAAGGGGACTTGCTGGGTTTTTCCTCCTTACACTATATTTTGGCTGCACACATATCTTTAACCCAGGAGCCTGGGGTAGACAAAGGAGGACTAACGTAATCAATTTGCACCTTTTAAAATTTTTCTTTTTTTCTTCAGTGGTGACCTCCTTCCTTTTTGTCTTTTTTCATTCTTCCCAGTCCTCTGCCCTGATTGATCTAACTCTTATCTTGGGTACTTGAGCAGACAGTATATTCCAGAGGTGGGAGGTGGGAGAGGAAAGAAGAAATCCAAAACAAAGTGTTTTTGCTCTGACAGAATATTAATCTTGTATGCTTGGATTGGGTTATTTAATTTTTTTTCTTTTGCACGTTTTCCTTTTATTAAGATTGCTCTTCCCAAGAGCCATGAGTTCCTGGTTTTAGTAAACCCAGCCATCAGCATTGCCTGGGACTAGAGGCTGATGGGAAGGCTACCATGAAACAAAAGTCCCTCCCTCCCTCTGACTCTTTGCTCAGACCTCTAGTTTGGGAGATCCTCCTCACTCTCCTGGAGGGTCCCAAGTACACGAGTGGGAGTGCAGGGGACGAGCACAGGACTTCACATGGGGCTTCCCACAGGTAGCTTCTGATCCCATTTTTCCTACTCACCTTCCAAATGGTGCAACCCAACTTCATTTGTTTACTTGAAAATTCCCCCTCCAGGTTGAGAGAACTTCTGAGATGGCTGTATTTTCTGCTAAGCCTGAGACAGGGGGCTGCGGTCGTTCCTTTCTCCTGAGGAGAAAGTCTTTGCTCTGGTGACCTATAAGTTGTAGAGTAGGTTGGAGTGAGAGTGTCGTGTATTGGGATGGCCAGGGATCCCTGTCTTTGGCTTTTCTTCTTCTTCCTCTTCTATAGTTGGGTCATGTATATTTTACTTCCAAAGGAGAGAATGTCAAAAAGTTCTGTATTTTTAAATATTCTATATATTAGGTAGGTCAATCTTAATTGGTCTCAAGAGGAAGAACTGTCTGTAATTTCTGTAAGTAGGATACTGTGAGGAAGACCAAAAAGAGATGTGTCTCCCTCTATCTAAGCTCACTCAGGAGGTCTGAGCTTGGTCCTTTTCCTCTCTGCTTGGATTCTGGACCACCACCTGGGACCAACCCTCAGCTCTGGAACCTTCATAAAGCAGGTCGGTGTGGCCTGATTGTCCCAGGGCCTGAAGGGAACAAGGATGAGCTCAGGGCCTGGTGAAGTCTGCTGCTCTGTCTTTAATGCTGACCATCCTGCTTGTACCAGGAAACCCAGAAGCAGTTTGTTTTCACAAATTGAATCTCAATGGCCATTGTCCACATAACTGATCACCTGTGGCTGCCTCTCCTATTTCTTATCTATTATCACTGAAACTTAAACTTAGTAGCCTGCTTTTTTTTTTTTTTTTTTTTTTTTTTTTTTTTAGCTATTGGTTATCTTCCCTGTTGGGATCCTTGTACCTGGTTTGGGTTTTCCCCTCCTTGTGACAATTATAATCCAGATGTTTTTTCTTTCTGTTTAAATTATGGTGGTGCATTGCCTCAGTGGCTTGCCCGTGCCTCTGGGTGGATTACATATGAGAGTAAAGCCACCTGTTTGGATGTGAGTAGAGGAAGTTGGTGTAGACCAGCTGTGGAGCTGAAGGCACAGTCTGTTGCACCCCCACCTCCCCACTGTGGGTAGTCAGAGGCATCCTGCTCCAAGCTCCGCTTTTCCTTCCTCTGAAACAGTGCCATTCTTGCTCCTACTGCTACACATCTCCTTTTGGCGCTGGTGAAATCCATGCCCCTCTGCTTATAAACCTAAAGTTCAGGTACTTATTGTTGGCCATTGGTCTTGAATTTGCCCTCTCCTGGTGCTGTGGTCCCACTTCAAAGCCATTTTCTGAGGAGGATGGTTTAAGGCTGGCAATTGTCCCTGAAAAAGCACACCCATGTTGTACCACTTTGGTGAGTCAGATGCCACTCATCAGCTTGGGAATGATGGCTACCAACCCGCAATCTCCCAGGAAGGCAGGGGGACAGAATCTTTTTTTCACTAGGCCTGCTACCTCCATTACAAAACCATTCTCTTACAGTTCCATAAAAAGGCCTCCCCCACCCAACCTCTACCCATTGTTCTCATCCAAAGGGCAGTTTAGTAGGATCTACTTTGTGCATCTCAAGTAACAGGTAAGTCCCTGTTATTGGGGCCAGATTCTTAGTGTAAGACATTCTTAGTGTAAGACACATCCTGCTTGCCTAGCTGTTCCTCCAAAATCTACTTTGACTTCACCTCCGGGTCCTGTACCAGATGAAAAATTTTTTTGGTCATCTGGCTGCTGCTCAAAGCCAGTTTTCCCTAAGAACTCCAAAGGCTAAAGTCTACTAGGGGCACAATGTGAGGATAGATTTCTCATCAGAGAAAAGTGGCCTCCGAGAGCTTTCATTTGTGTCTTCCCCAGACCGGCTTTTCCCGTTATCTTCCTTTAATCCCCTTTCAACCAACAGGTGAAGTTCTTTCAGCCCACAGAGGCAATAATATCATCTTTTACATGTGCTCCTCTCCTTTGGCCATGTAATGAAACAAAATATTATTTACTTAGCCCAGGCTTGAGAGCCACTGTTTGTGGGCAGTCTCCATCTGGATTCCAGACCCTGGCCTAAGTGAGGTAAGGCTTTCTGGTTATTGCCAGGATGGAGCCCTCTACCCCAGTCTGCTATAGGGAATACCCTAATTAGTTGAGGAATGCTTTTGGAATCCTGGCATGTTGGCATATGGCTGATCTATCCTTTTTAAGATCTCTGGTTGGGGGTATCTAGATATAGATTAGAGGGACAAGGAGCCTTTTTCTTGGTTGATGTGTTCAAATGCTTTTTTGAATGGTGCCAACCCCTCCAGGCATCCCACCCCCAAATCATCATCTTTAGTACTAACAGGGTCTCTGGTCTTAGAAGTCTGCCTTCAGACCCAGCTGACTCCAGTGACTGCCTGGCCTTGATGTTGGCTGCAACCTTCAGATAGAACCACAGGGGTTCCACCCACAGGCTGGCCAGCCTTGTTACCTGGGTCAGGGAATACAAATGGCTCCCCAGAGAGCAGGTGTTGATCTTAGTTTTCAGGGACCCTTTGTGTTCCCCCTTACGTAGACCCCATAGATCTACTCCATCAACTCTTCCATGAAAGCCATCTTCCAGGAGCCCTGTTTTTTGGAGCTGAACTACACAGATTATAGAGCCAAGATTGCGCCACTGCACTGTAGCCTGGGAGACAGGGCAAGACTCCATCTCAAGAAAAAAATAATAATAATATAAAAAGAGCCCATATCTTCATGAACTCTCAGACTCTGGAGTTGAGTATTGGCTTTTTTAGCCAGCTTTTGTAGGAACTGCCTTTGATTGACCTATTAAAGAAGGAAATGGGGTATGGAGTCCCAGCCACTCAAGAGACTGGATATCCCTCAAGAATGGCTTGGGTTACCAGCTATGGATCCTTGGAAGATTAAGCAAATCCTTCTCCTCACTGGTTTTTCTTTGCAAATTCATCTGCTTTGTTTTTTTTCCCCTAATAACTATAAACTCTGTCTATTTTCCATGTTCTCAGGGCCCCTGGGTAGACAGACACAGCTTGATTTCAGGGCAGACTTAGGCCAGGAAACCATGGCATTCAGTGTGCTGAGTCCAGACAAATGGTATTTATATACACATCTAAATGTGAAGAGAAAATGTAGTTCTTTAGGTTTCAAACTCTGTAATAGATATAAAACAAAAATAAAAACCTGCTGCAAAGTTCAAAAATATATAAAATTTTAAAAATCTGACAATACAAAGCATTGATGAGAACATGGAGCAACAGAAACTCTCATATTTTTCTGATGGGAATGCAAATTGAAACAGTCACTTTGGAAAACAGTTTGACAGTTTCTCATAAGTTTAATACACACATCATAGAATCCAGCAATTTCACAGTTACATGTTTACTTAGACATCCACACCAAAGACTTTTATGCAAATGCTCAGAGCATTTATTTATAATTGCCAACAATAGGAAACAGTCCAAATGTATATCAACAGGGGAATAAACAAATTATAATAATGCAATGAAATATTACTTCACAATAAAATAATGAACTACAGACACGTTGATATAGTTTAGATAATTGTCCCAGCCCAAATCTCATGTTGAATTGTAATCCCCAGTGGTGGACATGGGGCCTGGGGTGTGGTATCTGGATCATGGGGACAGATTCCTCATGGCTTGGTGCTGTCTTTGTGATAATGAGTTCTCACAAGATCTGGTCATTTAAGAGTGTGTCGCACCTCTTCTTTTCCCACACACACTCTCTCTCTTTCTCTTTCCCTCTATCTCTCTTTCTCTTTCTCTTTCTCTCTCTCTCTCTCTCTTTCTCTCACACACGAGCACATGTGCTTGCTCCTGCTTTTGCCATGTGACATGCCTGCTCCCACTCACCTTCTGCCATTATTCAAAGCTCACTGAGGCTTCACCAGAAGCCAAGCAGATGCCAGCACCATGCCTCCTGTAAAGCCTGCAGAGCTATGAGCTAACTAAACCTCTTTTCTTTATAAATTACCCAGTCTCAAGTATTTCTTTATAGCAATGCTAGAATGACCCAATACAGAAAATTGGTACTGAGGAGTGGGACATTGCTATAAAAATACATAAAAATGTGGAAGTGACTTTGGAACTGGATAGTAGGCAGAGGTTGGAAGAGTTTGGAGGGCTCAGAAGAAAACAGGAAGATAAGAGAAGTTTGGAACTTCCTAGAGACTAATTAAGTGGTTGTGATCAAAATGCTGTAGCGATGTGGACAGTGAAGTCCAGGTTGATGAGGTCTCAGATGGAAATGAGGAACTTATTGGGAACTGGGGTAAAGGCCTCCCTTGTTATGCCTTAGCAAAGAGCTTGGCTGCATTATGTTTATGCCCTAGGGACCTGTGGAAGGTTGAGCTTCAGAGTGATGATTTAGGGTATCTGGTGGAAGAAATTGCTAAGCAGCAAAGCATTCAAGAGTTTGCCTGGCTACTTCTAACAGCTTAGCATCAGATGTGGGAGCAAAGAAATGACTTAAAGTTGGAATTTATATTTAAACAGGAAGCAGAGCATAAAAGTTTGGAAAATTTGCAGCTTAGCCATGTGGTAAAGAAGGAAAAGACTTTTCTGGGGAGGGGAATACAGGCAGGCCATGGAACAAACACTTATTAGAAATATTTGAATAACTAAAAAGGAGCCAAGTGTTAATACCCAAGACAATGGGAAAAAAGCCTGGAAGGCATTTCAGAGATCTAAGAGGAAGCCCCTCCCAGGTCTGTAAAGGAAAAGTGATTTCATGGGCCAGACTCAGGGCCCTGCTTCTCTGAGCAGCCTCAGGACACTGCTTCCCACATCCCTGCCACTCCAGCTCCAGCCGGGGCTCAAAGGGGCAGGGGCCTAGGTACAGCTGAAACTGCCACTTTGGAGAATGCAAATTATAAGCTTTGGTGAATTCCACATGGTGTTAAGCCTGCAGATGCACAGAATGCAGGAGTTAAGGAGGCTTGGCAGCCTCCACCTAGATTCCAGGAGAGATATTGAAAAGCCTGGGTGCCCAGGCAGAAGCCTGCTGCAAGGGTGGAGCCCCCACAGAGAACCTCTACTAGGGCAGTGCAGACAGGAAATATGGAGTTGAAACTCCCCCAACAGAGTCACCACCGGGGTGCTGCTTAGTGGAGCTGTGAGAAGGATGCCACCATCCTCAAGACCCCAGAATGGTAGATCCACTGGCAACTTGCACCCTGCACCTGGAAAAGCCCCAGGCACTCAACAGCCTGTGAGGGCAGCCACAGGGACTGAACCTTGAAAAACCACAGGGACAGAGCTGCCCAAGACCTTGGGAGCCCAACCCTTGTACCAGTGTGCCTTGGATGTGAGACATGGAGTCAAAGGAGATTATTTTGGAGCTTTAAGACTTCACGACTGCCCTGCTGGGTTTCAAACTTGTATGGGACCTATAGCACCTTTTTTTTTGGCCAAACATCTCTTTTGGAATGTTTATCAATGCCTGTACCCCGCTTGTATCTTCAAAGTAATGAATTTGTTTTTGATTTTACAGGCTTATAGGTGGAAGGGACTTGCCTTGCTTCAGATGAGACTTCGGACTTTGGACTTTTGAATTGATGCTAAGTGAGTTAAAACGTAGGGAGACTATTGGGAAGTCATGATTGTATTCTGCATTGTGAGAAGGACATGAGATTTGGGAGGTGCCAGTGATGGAATGATATAGTTTGGATATTTGTCCCCACCCAAATCTCATGTTGAATTGTAATCCCCAGTGCTAGAGGTGAGGCCTAGTGGGACATGTTTAGATCGTGGGGGTGGGACCCTCATGGCTTGGTGCTGTCTTCATGATAGTGAGTTCTTGAGAGATCTGGTCATTTAAAAGTGTGTGGCACCTCCCCAGCCCCTGATCCCATTCTCTTTTGCTTCTGCTCTCACCGTGTGAAGTGCCTTTTCCCACTTTGCCTTCTGCCATAAGTACAAGCTTCCTGAGGCCTCCCTAGAAGCAGATGCCGACACTATTTCCTCTACACTCTGCAGAACTGTAAGCCAATTAAACCTCTTTTCTTTTTTTGAGACACTTTGTCACCCAGGCTGGAGTGCAGTGGCATGAACATGGTTCACTGCATCCTCGACCTCTCAGGCTCAAGCAATCCTCCCACCTTAGCCCACTAAGTAGCTGGGACTGTAAATGCACACCAGCACTCCTGGCTAATGTTTGCATTTTTTATAGAGATGGCATTTCGCCATGTTGGCCAGGCTGGTCTTGAACTCCAGATCTCAAGCAATCTGCCCACTTTGGCCTCCCTAAGTGCTGTGATTACAAGCATAAGTCACTGTGCCTGGCCAAACCTCTTTTCTTATAAATTACCCATTCTCAGGTATTTCTTTATAGCAATGCAAGAATAGCCTAACACACACACACAACAACAACACAGATGAATCTCAAATCATGATGTGAAGTGAAAGAAATCAGACACAAAAGGTTACATATACTGTGTTCCACTTATATAGAGTCTAGAAAAGGCAGAAAGGGATAGAAACAGAAAATAGGTAGGTAGCTTAGGGACCAAGGATTGAGGGAGAGAACTGATTGCCATCACTCCAAAAGTTCCTTTGTGCCCCTCAAGGAAACTTGTGGAGTGATGGCAATGCTTTATATTTGATTGAGAGAGTGGTTGCACAACCTAATAAATTTGTTAAAACTCATTGACCTAGCCACTTAAAAGTGGTGAACTTACTTTATGTAATAAAATATTGAATATCATTTATAAGTTATTTTATCCCTGTATTCATTTGTTTTGCTATGTAACAAATCATCACAGATTTAGCAGCTTAAAATTCTCACTGAGCTCACAGGCCTGTCAGTCAAAAGCCTCGTAGGCTGTTGCTAAGCTCTTGGTTCGGGGTGTTACAAGGCTGAAACTAAGGTGTTGATCAGGTGGTGTTCTTGTCTGGATCAGTTCTCAGTTCCCAGAGGCTACCTATAATCCTTACCACATGGCCCTCTTCATTTTCCATCCAGCAATGGCACATTGAATCCTTCTTAGACTTTGACTCTCTGACTTTTTCTGCAACTAGCCAGAGAAAACCCCCAGCCTTAAAAGGCTGCTGTGATAGGGTCAGGCCCACTTGGAAAATCTTCCTGTCTTACGGTCAACTGAGCCATATAACACAACCTTATTATTAGAGTAAAATCCATCATATACACAGACCTGGGATTAGACAGGGAATACTCAGGAGTAGGGAGCAGAAATTCTTGGTGCCATCTTAGAATTCTGCCTGCCACAATATCTGCAGAAATCTTCCTTTAGAAATTAAATTTCATGTAATTATACATTGAAAATAATACCCTTTTGAAAAAGATAAAATTACTGTCATGTGTCATGTTAACAATAGGAATATGTTCTAAAAAATGTGTTGTTGGGTGATTTTTGTCTTTGTGTAAATATCATAAAGGGTACTTATGCAAATCTCCATGGTATAGCCTACTACTTCCCGAGGCTACATATAGCCTATTCTCCTAGGCTACTAACCTGTACAGCATGTTACTATACTGAATACTGTAGGTGACTGAAGCACAATGGTAAGTATTTGTGTGTGTAAGCATACCTAACCATAGAAAAGGCACAGTTAAAACATGGTTTTCTAATCTCATGGGATCCCCATTGTATATGTGGTCTGTCATTGACTGAGATCTCGTTACGTGGTACATGACTGCATTTAAATTTGGGGTTGTCCGAGAAAATCTGGGATATAGTGTTGCCATATGATTTAGTTACTTTCCTGCTACTTATGTTAGGATAGGACAGAGGGGGACTAGGCTAGCATGTTTTGAATGCTTACCCATGTGGCAGACACATGCTAGACATTTTACATACATAAAGCATCAAATGGTCTCTGATTCAAAGGAAATGGTGGGGGTGGAAGTAGAGAGGGGTGGGAGGCAGACACAGTTTCCAGTGCACAGTGTAGGAGGTGGGTGGTGTATGTCAGAATGTAAAGCTGGGCCACTTGGATTCTGTCCCCAATAAGGCAAAGAGTAGAACCAAAAATGGGGTGGTTACAGTGATGAATCCATAACTAGTCTCCATTTAGGTGTCTGGGGCAGAGCTTCTCAACCATAGTGTGGCTGGACAAATCTCTTCTTGCAAGCTGTACCAGTGTCATCATTTTTAAGATGTGCTATCAGGTAAAAGATTGTGCAAAGTACTAGTCTGAGGTATAAGACATAGCTCCTGTAGACGTGAGAAAGAATGCGAAGGACCGAGGCAGGACAGAAGCATGCCTCACGAGAGATGGTTCTGGGGTGGGAATTTGTCCTGAAGTCTTATCAAAGTGCTTAGCATATCCTTTCTATGCTATAAGGCAGTAGATAGGATTTAGGGATTTAGGAGTTGGAGGACCCAGGGCTTTGATAGGCTCCCCAACTGCAGACCACAGAAGGAACTGGGTGGAGATTGTGCCAAGACCACAGAGCAGGTTGAAGGGTGAGCTGCCTGCTGCCTGGCTCAACTGTTCTCAAGGGCCCCATGAGCATCAGCACTAATGCCTCAGCCTACACAGTGGACGTTGAGCTAAGCTCAGCCAAGGCGAGGCGCTATGGTGGAAAGGGTGGATTCTGAACTGTGACACGCCTGGGATTCTTTCCCTATTCTACCACATACCAGCTTTGAACCTCCAGGTAGATTTATAAAACCTGTCTGAGTCTCAGTGTCCACATAGGTAAAATGGCCCTGCTGCTCATGTTTCCCTCAAATGGTTGCTATGACCATGACAGGAAGTTGCTGCCCGGAACAATAGATGGTGCGAGGTGGTGTTTTGACAGCTCCCAGCTAAACTGGGCTTCCAGTCCCAGAGCAGCTAGCAATCTGCCCTAACAGGAAATGAAAAGGAGCTGAACATGGGTATTTACTGTGTGCCTTTCGAGGGATACTTCTTTTACCTGGTGGATAGCCTAATGCCTAGTTCAACCTGCAACCGGATCGGGGGGGTGTTCCTCACTTGGGGAACTTGTTTATACTGGCAGATGCCCTTGTGGCTCTTGTCCAAGCTGTGTCTAGTTTATGCCTGACTATTGCCCTCATGCTGGGAGCCTGACCTTGTGTTCTCCCAGTGTCCCAGAGAAACTCGGCCAGGGGACAGCCCCTGGTTCTTCAGATGGAAGGCATAAAGTCAATACATCATCACAATAGGAAACAAGTGCAAACATTTTCCTGGGAGAGAACAGCACAGTGATCAGGAGGGCAGCCTCCATCCCTGGGTCAGGAGAGGCAGGAATGAAGAGTCAGGTAGAAAGAGAGAAAGAGACGGCAGGCAGGGTGAGGGGAGAGCATGGCAACTAGCACCATACATAAAAGAATAGGATCTGGGTCACGTCAAGTTCCTGGGAAAATGCCTGAATGGTCCATTTAAAGGAAGCAGTGGGAAAGTGAGGAGCCCAGTCTGGCTAGGCAGGAGAGAGGCCTCTGAATTCTTATCTGTGGCCACTGCTTAAGCCATTTGGGTGTGGTGTTCTCCTTCTAACACCTAGGCAGCAACTTTTGCTGTGTAGAGAGCTTAAATACATCTGGTGGAGAGTCTGGCTTTATTGTGGCCTGGGGACATGGACCCATGGCAGACAGGTGAGACCGCATAACTGTCTTCTGCTGCACTGCCCCACTCTTTGTATCTGGACTCGGGCCCCAGTCTCTAATTCTCTGTCCAGCTCTTTTGTTTTGTAGTTTGTTTTTTATTTTTTTAATTGGCAAATAAAATTTTATATATTTATGGTATAAATATACACATGATATTTTAATACATGTATACAATGTAGAATAACTGAATAAAGCTAATTAACATACCTATTCTATCACATACTTACCCTTTTTTGTAGCAAAAACATGTAACATGTACTCTCTTAGCAATTTTCAAGTACATAATATATTGTTATTAACTATAATCACCAGGTTGTATAAAAGACCTCCTAAACTTACTCCTTCTATCTAACTGAAATTTTGTATTCTTCACCAGTATCTCCCCAAACTCCCCTCCCCCAGCTCCTGGCAAGCACCATTTACTCTCTGTTTTTGAATTTAACTTTTTTAGGTTCCACATATAAATGGTATCATGCAATATTTGTCGTTCTGTACCTGGCTTATTTCACTTAGCAGAATGTCCTCCATGTTTATCCATGTTTTTGAAAATGACAGAATTTCCTTCTTTTTAAAAGTTGAATAGTATTCCATTATGTATATGTACCACATTTTCTTTATCCATTGATAGACACTTGGGCTGATTTTCTAATTTGGCTATTGTGAATAATGCTGTAATAAACATGAGAGTGCAGCTATCCCTTCAACATACTAATTTCGTTTGCTTTGGATATATACCCAGAAGTGGGATTGCTGGATCATATGGTCGTTCCATTTTTAATTGTTTGAGGAACCTCCATGCAGTAACAGTGTGCAAGAGTTCCCTTTTCTCCACGTTTTCAACATATCATGTTATTTCTTATCTTTTTGCTAATAGCCATCCTAAAGGGTGTTAGATGATATCTTTTTGTGGTTTTAATTTGTATTTTCCTGATGATTAGCAATGCTGAACATTTTAATATGCCTATTGGCCACTTGAATGTCTTTTTTTTCCTTGTATTTGTTGTTTTTATTTATTTATTTTTAATTAAAAAATGTTAGTTGACATATAATTGTACATATTTATAAAGTGCAGTATGTTATTTTGATACCTGTGTACAATGTGTAATAAATGAAGGTAATTAGCAAATCCATCAACTCGGATATTTATCATTTCCTTGTGTTGGGAACATTCAAAATCCTCTCTTCTAGCTATTTGCAACTATGCAATAAATTGTTATTAACTATAGTTATTCTCTGGTGCTATAGAACACTAGAACGTATTCCTCCTACCTGGCTTGTAATTTTGTAATCGTTAGCCAACCTCTCTCTATTCCCTCTCCCCTCTACCCTTTCCAGCCTTAGTAATCACTATTCTACTCTCTACTTCTATGATATCAACTTTTTTTTGCTTCCACATATGAATGAGAACATGCAGTATTTATCTTTGTGTGTCTGGCTTACTTCCATTTCCAGTATTCCATTGTGTATATGTACTGGTTTCTTTATTCATTCATCTGTAGATGGACACAGGTTGATTCTATATTTTGGCTATTACGTATAGTGCTGCAATAAACAAGGAAGTGCAGATATTTCTTTTTTCTTTTCTTTTCTTTTTTTTTTTTTTTTTGAGATGGAGTTCTGCTCTTGTTGCCCAGGCTGGAGTGCAATGGCACGATCTCGGCTCACGCAACCTCCGCCTCCCAGGTTCAAGCGATTCTTCTGCCTCAGCCTCCCTAGTAGCTGGGATTACAGGCATGTGCCACCATGCGCGGCTAATTTTGCATTGTTAGTAGAAATGGGGTTTCTCCATGTTGGTCAGGTTAGTCTTGGACTCCCGACCTAAGGTGATCTGCCCACCTCGGCCTCCCAAAGTGCTGGAATTACAGGCATGAACTACTGCGTCTGGCCATGAAAGTGCAGATATTTCTTTAGCATACTGATTTCATTTCCTTTGAATATATGCCCAGTAGTGTGGCTGGATCATATGGTAGTTCTATTTTTAGTTTAGTTTAGTTTAGTGTTTTTTTTTTTTTGTAAAAATAGGGGCTTGCAATATTGCCTAGACTGATCTTCAGCTTCTGGCCTCAAGCAGTCCTCCTGCCTCAGGCTTCCAAAGTGCTAGGATTACAGGTATGAGCCACTGTACCTGGCTATTTCTAGTTTTTTGAGGAATTGCTATACTGTTTTCCATAATGGCTGTGCTAGTTTACAGTCCCACCAACAGTGCATAAGAGTTTCCCTTTCTGCATATCCTTGCTAACATTTGTTATTCTTTGACTTTTTGATAATAGTCATTATAACTGGAGTAAGATGATACCTCATTGTGGTTTTGATTTGCATTTCCTTGATGATTGTAATGTTTAACATTTTTAAATATACTTGTTGACTGTATACATATCTTCTTTTGAGAGATGTCTATTCAGATCATTTGCCCATTTACAATCAGGTTACTATTATTATTATATTTTGCTATTAAGTTGTTTGAGTTCCTTATGTATTTTGGATATTAACCCTTCATCAAATATGTGGTTCACAAATATTTTCTCTCATTCTGTAGGCTGTCTCTTCACTCTGTTGATTATTTCCTTTGCTATGCTGAAGCTTTTTTGTTTAATGCAGTCCCATTTGTCTGTGTTTACTTTTCTTGCCTGTGCTTTTGGGGTGATATCCAAAAATTATTTGCCCAGGCCAATGTTAAGAAGCTTTTCCCAATGTTTTCTTCTAGTAGTTTTACAGTTTCAAGTCTTACATTTAAGTCTTTTTTCCATTTTGAGTTGATTTTTGTATATGGGGTGAGATAAGAGTCTAGTTTTATTCCTCTGCATGTGGATATCAAGTTTTCCCAACATTATTTATTGAAGACACTGTCCTTTCTCCATTGTGTGTTCTTGGTACCTTTCTCAAAGATCAGTTGACTGTAAATGCATCGTTTATTTCTGGGTCCTCTGTTCCATGGGTCTATATGTCTGTATTTGTACCAATACCATTGATTTTTTGGTTACTATATCATTGCAGTAGATTTTGAGACAGATAGTGTGATGCCTCCAGCTTTGTTCTTTTTGATAAAGACTGCTTTCTTTGGGTATTTGGGATCATTTGTGATTCCATATGAATTTTAGATTTTTTTTTCTATTTCTGTGAAAAATGGCATTTTGATAGGAATTGTATTGAATCTGTAGGTCACTTTGGGACATTATAACAACATTAATTCTTCCAATCCATGAACATGGGATATATTTCCATTTATTTGTGTCTTCAATTTCCTTCTTCCATGTTTTATAGTTTTCAGTGTATAATTTTTTTGTCCCTTTGGTTAAATTTTTTCTAAATATTTTAATTTTTGATGCTATTGTAAATGGGATTTTTTTTCTTGGTATGTTTTTCAGGTAGTTGATTATTGTGTATAGAAATCCTACTAATTTTTGTATGTTGATTTTGTATCCTGCAAATTTACTGAATTTGTTTATTAGTTCTAACAGTTTTTTGGTGAAGTCTTTAAGATTTTCTATATATAAGGTCATATTGTCTGCAAACAGAGATAATTTCACTTCTTCCTTTCCAATTTGGATCCCTTTTATTTCTTTTTCTTGTCTAACTGCTCTGGCTGGGACTTTCAGTACAGTGTTGAACAGAGGTAGTGAGAATGGACATTTTTGCCTTGTTCCTGAATTTATAGGAGAAGCTTTCAAATTTCCGCTATTGATAATGATGCTAGCTATAGGCCCTGTTCAGTTCTTGCTTGTCCCTTTTCCTCTTCCGTTGGGGTTGGACCCCATCCCCTGTCCATGTGGCTGATAGCTAGTGTCCTTTTCCCAATAAAACTGTCACTCAAATCCACAAGGATGCTGTGTCTTGACATTGGCTTCATCAACCAGTTTGGATCCCTCAGTTCTAGGGCTGGACTTTTCCATACCCATTGGGATCCTAAGGCACTCTGCATGTGATTGTGGTTTTGGAAGCCTTTTCTACTGGCCCTGGTTTCTTTCTCTCCTTCTCCATCCTGCACTGCCAGATCTCGGAATGGTTTTACCTAAGTTCTGATAGCTGAGGGTTGAGAAGCAAGGGGAGGCAGCACCAACATGCATAAGGACCTATAGATTTCCTCCCCACCCAGGAGAGACAGTGCTGGGAAGGTGCATTGGGTGGTGAAGAAGGGAGGGAAGAGGCTTCTCAGGAGAGGGCAAGAAGGGGAAGCACATTCAAGGTGGAGAGCTTAGCCCAGGTACATTGAAGGACAGGGAAACACCCTGTCTGACTGGAGGGAAGGGTGGGGTTGGGTAAAGAACCCACCCAGGGAAGCCATGATGACTTGAATCCCATTTTTCTTCCCCAAAGCTGCCATGTCCCTAGTCACTGTTTTGCTAAGACATATTCTTTCCTCTAGGTTTTCCCATATCAGAAAGTGGCACCATCTACTACCCAGCTGCTTGAGTAAAATACCCAGCACTTACCTTGGATGTCTCACTCTTCCTTTGTGTCCCAATTCACCACCAAGTCCTGTTGGTTCTACTTGAGTTGATTTCTAATCAGTCCAATTCCATCCTCACCCTTCTAGTCCAGGCTATCATCCTCTTTCCCCTGGACAATCACAGTACTCTCTTTTGCTGATCTTCCCTTTTTAACTCTTACCCCCTTAATCCACTCTCCATTCAGCAGCTACAGTACATTTTTACAATTAAAAATTTTTTTTTATAATTCCTTTTTTGTTTATGTTTGACACATACTAATTGTACATTTTATAGGGTACAGTGTGATATTTCAATGCATGAATGTGTTGTATAATGATCAGATTGGGGTAATTACCATATTTCTCACTTTAATCTCTTATCACTTCTTTGTAGTGACAACATTTAAAATCTTATCCTCTACCTATCTTGAGATATACACTACTTCGTTACTTGCTGTAGTCACCAGTCACCATACTGCGTAACAGAACGCCAGAACTTATTGTTTCATCTAACTCTAACTCTGTACCTGTTGATCAACTTCTCCCAGTCCCCTTCGCCCCACAGCCCTCCCCAGCCTCTAGGAACCACTATTCTACTCTCTACTTCTATGAAATAAACATTTTTTGATTCCACATATGAGTGAGATCAAGTGGTGTTTGTCATTCTGTGCCTGGCTTATTTCACTCAACATAATGGCTTCCAGTTCCATCCATGTTGCTGCAAATGACAGGATTTCATTCTGTTTTATGGCCAAACAGTATTGTGTGTGCATATATATATATTTTTTCTTTATCTATTCATTTTCTTCTGCACTTTCTTTACCTATTCATCTCTTCATCTGTTCATCTTATCTGTTCATCTGTTCTTTTTTATTCACACCATATTTTCTTTATTCATCTAATGGACAGTTAGGTTGATTCCCATCTCTTGGCTATGGTGAATAATGCTGCAAAAAAACATGAAGGTACAGATGTCTCTTTGGCTTGCTGATTTCATTTCCTTTGGATATATACCCAGTTATAGGATTCCTTGATCTACAGTGATTTAAAATACACACACACACACACACACACACAACACACACACATACACAAAACTATCCTTCTTAATCACAGCTTCAATTTCTTCTATTGCTTCCCCTTGATCTTCTAATAAAAAGCTTCCTACCGGGGGGTTGCATCCTATGAGGACATAGCCCTTGCTGACTCTCCATCTCATGTCCTTCCCTTTGCTCATTGGCTCCAGCCCTTCTGGCCTTCTTGCTGCTCCCAGAATACACTAAGCCCTTTCCAAACTTCTGCCCTTGTACTTGTTGTTCCTGCTTCCCAGAACGCCCCCCACACCCACCCCACCCACGCACATCACCCACCTGGCTGCTGGGGAAGCCTTCTCTGACCACCCATATAAGTGTCACAGTCCTTCCTCTTTACTGCTATTTTTCCTGGTTCTTTTCCTTTCTTGAAAGAACTTTTCACAATCTGCAATTTTCTCACCTTCTGTTTATTTACTTTTCTGTGGTTTGCTCCCTGGCCAGAAAGCATAGTGTTAAGAGTGAAGACCATGTCGGTCTTGCACACTGTTCTATCCTCAGAGCCTAGCAGTGTGTGTTATACATAGTAGGTCCTCAAAACTGTAATTAAATGAGTGAATGAATTAGTGATAGATGAATAAGCAAGAGGAAATGCTGGCCCTACAACCTTGCTCAGGAAGTGCACTTCACCCACATTGCTGAGCACAAGGGGGAGGCTGGGATGTGGTTTAGGAGGGAGAGAAGACTCAAGCTTGGGAGGGTGCCAGGGCAAACACCAGTGGTATGAATGCCCAAACTTCAAAGGGGCCAGAGAATACACACTCTGACTTCTCTCTGGATTAAGATCTCGCCAAGGGAGTCCCCATTTCCAAGCCAAATTCTTCTGGCTGTGGAGGCAGCTACAGAGGCTGGGAGGGCAGGTATCCTACAGTCCCACATGTGACAGAGATTAAAACTCAACCCCACAGGGCCCACCAAGCAGCTTAGCCGCAGAATCTGCCTCTGCTCTTTGCCAGACATTCCAGTACATTCCACTCACCCTTCTCTTTGGCCTCCAGCAGCGGCAAATACATAAAGGCCTCTTTCACCACACACACATGCCTTGTATGTACAGGCTCCGGGCTATTTAAGCAAGGCCTAGAACTCTGGCTGTGTTTCAAAGATGAAGTGATTCTGATATTTATAGCTTTAGTGAGGGCTTTGGGCCTTTGGGGTGAAAAGCACTAAGTAAACTTTAGCTCTTGGAGCCCAGTTGTCTGTGATGTTCCTTCATCTGAAGTACAGCTTATTAGCAGTTCTGACTGCAGTCCTTGTAGAGAAACTCACGATTTGCTCCCTGTGGTCAGCATACACCACACAGTCCCCAAAGCAATAGTGTGAGGGCATTCTCAGAATTCGTGCTTTGTATAGCACTTCTCATTTCCCAGGAAAGGGATAAGTTCTTGTTGAATGGAAGACCATGTAGCCCAGAAAGCCAAGAGTAGGATTGGGGAATGTGCCATTCTCTTCTTCCTTTTCTTCCCATTAGGCTGTTTTGGAAATCTCATCACCTTTATGAAGTCTGTCTACACAATGGACCCAGAAACAGTCTGCAGGGAGATGTTCCACTGAAGGGAAGGAAATTCAGCTATGAACGCTAGGTATCTCAGCCAGCAAAGCTCTGGTCACCAAACTTGCAAAAGGAAAAAGAAGAAAAGGAAGAGAAAGAATTCTGGACATGAGTTGGGGCTGCTGAAGGGAAGCCAAGAGGCAAGGATATTTGAAATGTCGCTGGCTGGAGGTATTTAGAGGAGAGCTCCAAAAAGGAGTAGATGAGTCATAGAGGAAATGAAAACCTCCCTGTTGGCCAGGAAATAAAGTCACAGGACAACTTATTGAAGACCTTATGTTCTCAAGTATTTATAGCAGAGAAAAGAAATAATTGGTTTGGCCAAAAGGCTGCACATGAAGCCTCTGTCCAAGGTCACGGACAGAGGTCCAACTTTCATTGGAGGTTGGAGGCCCAACATGGGGCTGAAAGCCACACATGCTGCAATTTTTGAAAAGCTCATGATGTTCCAGGGGTGCGACATTCCTTACCTTGTCTAAACATTACCATAGCTCTGGAAAATTGGCATTTTGATCCCTATTTTCAGATGAGCAAACTGAGGTTCAGACATGGCTACATTTTTCTTTTTCTTCCAAAGTCATAAAGCTGGTAGCCCACACTTAGCTCCCTTATCCAACTGTGGGGTGATACGAGACAGCATGGTATATTGAAAATGGCACAGATTCTGGGATCAGACAGGCTTAGGCTTGAACCCCAACTCTTACCACTTACTAGATGAGTGACCATGGGGAAAGCATTTTGGAGTTCAATTTCTTTATCTGTAAGAATTAGTATTATTCCTCAACAAAACACTTGCAAAGAGAATTCAACAACACATTAAAATGATTATATACCACGAGCAAGTAGAATGTATTCCTGGAATGTAAAGATGGCTCAACATATGAAAACAATAAGTGTAATACACCACATTAACAGAATAAAGGGGAAAAAAACCACGTGATCACCTCAATTGATGCAAAAAATGTGTGTAACAAAATTCAACACCCTTTTACGATAAAAACACTAAATAAAGTAGGAAGAGATGGAAGCTACTTCAGCATGATAAAGTCCTTATATGACATGCCCACAGCTAATATCATACTCGATGGTGAAGGATGGAAAGCTTCTCCTTTAAGATCAGGAACAAATCGAGGATGCTTACTCACTTTCATCACTTCTAGTTAACATAGTGCTGAAATTCCTAGCCAGGACAATTAGACAAGAAAAATAAGCAAAAAGCATCTGAATTGAAAAGCAAGTTAAATGATCTCTGTTCACAGACAACATGATCTTTTATGTAGAAAGCCCTAAAGATTCCACTAAAAACCTGTTAGCACTAATAAACAAATTCACAAAGTTGCAGGATACAAAATTAAGATGTAAAAATCACCTGCATTTCCATGTACTAACAATAAACACTCCAAAAGGGAAATTAAGAGAACAGTTCCATTTACAAAAGGATCAAAAAGACAGAAACACTTAGGAATTAATTGAATCAAGGAGGAGGTGGAAGGTTTGTACATTGAAAGCTACAAAATGTTGCTGAAAGGAATTAAAGAACCAATAAATGGAAAAATAGGTCCATGGATTGGAAGACAATATTGTTAAGATGCCAATATTTCTCAAAGTGATCTACAGATTAAATAGTAATCCCTATCATGATTCCAGTGGCATTAAAAACTTTTCTTTCAGACAGGTTATCACTGTGTCACCCAGGCTAGAGTGCAGTGGCTTGATCACAGCTCACTGCAGCCTTGAACTTCCAGGCTCAAGTCATCCTGTGGCTTGGACTCTACCATCTCCGACTTTTTTTTTTTTTTTTTTCTGGTAGAGACAGAGTCTTGCTATGTTGCCCAGGCTGGTTTTGAACTCCTGGCCTCAAGAAATTCTCATGCCTTGGTCTCCCAAAGTGCTGGGATTACAAGCATGAGCCACCATGCCTGGCCACATTTTTTTATTGTTGTTGTTGCAGATATAGAAAAATTCATCCTAAAATTCATATGGAAACTCAAGGGACTCCAAATAGCCAAAACAATCTTGAAAAAGAACAAAGTTGAAAGTCTTAAATTTTCTAATTTGAAAATTTACTACACAGTAATAGAAATAGTGTAGCACTTGCATAAAGATCAACTTATAGACAACTAAAATAGACCAGGGGCTCAGAAACAAACCCTCGCATAGATGGTCAGATGATTTTCAACAAAGGTGCCAAGATCATTCAAAGGAAGAATGGACTGTCTTTTCAACAAACGGTGCTGAGAAAACTGAATGTCCACATGCAAAAGAATGAAGTTGGATCCTTACTTTACCGCATATACAAAAATTAACTCAAAATTGGATTAAAGGCCTAAACATAGCACCTAAAACTATAAAACTCCTAGAAAAAAACATAGGGGAACAGCTTCATGACATTGGATTTAGCAATGATTTCTTGACTATGACACCAAAAGTATAAGAAAAAAATAGAAAAATTGTACTATACTAAAATGTAAAACTTCCGTGCATCAAAGGACATAATCAACAGAATGAAAAGGCAATCAATGACACGGGAGATGATATTTATATATCATATATCTGACAAAGGGTTAATATCTGGAATATAGAAAGAATCCCTACAATCCAACAAAAAATACCAAACCCACTTAAAAATGCACAATAGACATTTCTTCAAAGAAAATACACAAATGAGCAATACAGAAATTTTTAAAATGCTCAATATCAGTAATCATTTGGGAAATGCAAATCAAAACCACAATGAGATGCCACCTCATACCCATTAGGATGGCTACTATAAAAATAAAACCTCAGAAAATAACAAGCATCGGCAAGGATGTGGATTAATTGGAACTCTGGTGTACTGTTGGTGGGAATTTTACATGATGCAGCCACTGTGGAAACAGTATGGTGGTTTCTCAAAAAATTAAACATAGAATTACCATATGATTCAGCACTTCCAGGACCCCCCTGAGGATACCAAAATCCGCAGATGCTCAAATCCCAGATATAAAATGGCACAGTATTTGCATATAACCGATGCACATCCTCCCACATACTCTAAGTCATCTCTAGATTACTTCTAATACCTACTAAAATGTAAATGCTATGTAAATGATTGTTAGACTGTATTGTTTAAGAAATGGTAACAAAAAAATAAAGTCTGTACATGTTCAGTACAGGCACAACCATCCATTTTTAAAGAATATCTATCTATCTATCTATCTATCTATCTATCTATCTATCTATTTATCTATATATTTTGAGACGGAGTTTCGCTCTTGTCACCCAGGCTGGAGTACAATGGCACGATCACAGCTCACTGCAACTTCCACCTCCTAAGTTCAAGCAATTCTTCTGGCTCAGCCTCCCAAGTAACTGGGATTACAGGTGCCCACCACCACTTCCGGTTAATTTTTGTATTTTTTAGCCGAGACGGGGTTTCGCCATGTTGGCCAGGTTGGTCTCAAATTCCTGACCTCAGGTGATCCACCTGCCTCAGCCTCCCAAAGTGCTAGGATTACTTGCATGAGCCACCATGCCCGCCTGAAAGAATATTTTTGATCCTAGGTTGCTTGAGTCCACAGATGCAGAACCCATGAGTACAGAGGCCAACTGTATACCAATGCTCATAGCAGCATTATTCACAGTGGCCAAAAGGTGGAAGCAACCCAAGTGTCCATTGATGGATTAATGGGTAAAAATAATGAAATCTATACACGCAATAAAATATTATTCAGCCTTAAAAAGGAAGGAAATTCTGATACTTGCTATAACATGGATGAAACTTGAAGACATTATGCTAAGTGAAGTAAGTCAGTCATAAGAGGACAAATACTGTATCACTCCACTTATAAGAAATACCTAGAGTAGTCAAATGCATAGCGACAGAAAGGAGAATGATGGTTGCCAGTGACTGGGGTAAGGGGAAAACGAGGAGTTTTATTATGTACTACTACTACATTATAGTAGTTCATAATGCTACTATGAACATGATGTATAAGCATCTGTTTGAGACACTGCTTTCCATTTTGAGGGGATATATTCTGAGAAGAGGAACTGATGGATCAGATGGTAATTCTGTTTAGCTTTTTGAGGACCTGCCATACTCTTTTCCACAGCAACTGCACCACCAAGAGTGTGCCAGAGTTCCAGTTCCTCCACATCCTTACCAATACTTGTTTTCTGTATTTTTGCTTTGTGTTTTTTAATTTTAATTTTTGTGAGTGTATAGTAGGTGTACATATTTGTTGTTTTCTGTATTTTGGAGAAGGGGACAGGGTGTTACTCTGTTGTACAGGCTGGAGTGCAGTGGCTTGATCATAACTCACTGCCACCTCAAACTCCTGGGCTGAAGCAATCCTCCTGCTTCAGCCTCCCAAGTAGCTGGGATTACAGGTGTATGCCACCATGCCAGCTAATTTTTATTTTTATTTGTAGAGATGGGGTATCACTATATTGCTCAGGCTGGTCTTGAACTCCTGGCATTAGGCGATCCTCCTGCCTCGGCCTTCCAAAGCACTGGGATTGCAGGTATGAACCACCATGCCCAGGCTTTGTTTTCTGTATTTTTGGTAGTAGCCATGCTAATGGATCTAAAGTGATATTTCATTGTGGGTTTGATTTGCATTTCCCTAATGACTAACGATGTTGAGCATCTTTTCACGTATGTCCATTTGTATGTCTTTTTTGAAGAAACGTTTATTCAAGTCCATTGCCTAAGTTGGAATTGGGTTGTCTGACTTTTTGTTGTTGTTGGTTTCAGCATTTTCTAATTCAATAATGTTTAGCTAGGAGCTACTATACACAATAATCCAGTGAGGCCATCAGGAAACATAAAGATGCATGAGATCTCACCTTCTGGCATGTTACACTGTTCACATTGTGTATGGAAATGTGTGGGGCCACTCATGCAGGACAGAGGGTGCAGAGGAAATAAGGTATGCACAGCCACCTGTCTCCTGGAAAGGTGAAGCTTGGCTTGGTCATAAGGGTGAGTGAGATTTCAACAGATAGAGATGGGAGCCAGGCATGGTGGCTCATGCCTGTAATCCCAGCACTTTGGGAGGTTGAGGCGGGCAGATCACCTGAGGTCAGGAGTTTGAGACCAGCCTGGCCAACATAGTGAAATCTCATCTCTACCAAAAAAATACAAAAATTAGCCAGGTGTGGTTGCACACACCTGTAATCCCAGCTACTTGGGAGGCTGAGGCAGGAGAATCACTTGAACCCAGGAGTCAGAGGTTCCAGTCAGTGGGCCAAGATCATGCCATTGCACCCCAGCCTGGATGACAGAGCAAGACTCCATCTCAAAAAAAAAAAAAAAAAAAGAAAGGAGAGAAAGAGAGAGATGGGATAGGGGAACAGGCCTAGAGAACACACGAGCAGAGGAACAATTTGGAGCAGATTTAACTCTGTTTATGCAGTAGTTGGAATGTTCAGGCATTCAACTCAAACTGACTTAAGCAAAATGGAGAACTTATTAACTCATATAATTAAAAAGCCCAGAATTAATGGCCTCAGATATAGATGAATCGCGGGACACCAAAGAGGTCATCAGCGCTCTGCATTTCTCTCTGTATCTTGGGAAGGCTCTCTTTATGAGAAGAGCATGAATGCAGGCCTCACATTCGACAAAGTTTGCAATCCTCCATAGTCCCTCTCAGGGAGAAGTTTGGTCTGCTGCACTTGGATGTAGGTCCATTGCTTTATTAGTCACTGAGCCCCCAGGCTGGGGCTGGGGGTTGGACAGACAGTCCTGGCTCACATGACTGTGGAAGGGGTAATCAAGGCTTCCCCACCCGAGAAAATTCCTCACATTATTGCCAGAAGGAGGAAGAGGAAAGCTCAGGAGGACAGAGCAACCAATGTTGGTTGCAGACCAGCTCACTTGGGTGGCTCAGATTGCATAGGAAAGGATGAGGAAATCTGAGAAATCTGCCCTTTTCCAGTTGTAAATTATGCCCAGACCATGCCCCAGTTTCTCCTTGAGACCTGTCTTTCCACACCTGTCTGTACTCCCTATACACACACATATGTACATGCACATATATGTCAATGCTCACTTTTGTGGGCTCTGTAGCCAGGTTTGCACTGTGGTCCTGCATTTCTGGGGCTCCAGGCTATCCCAATGGTTTGTTTTCAGTTCTTCCCACCAGTGTGCTTGTCTGTCATCTCCTCTACATCATACAAGAGAAACTCAGAACAATATTTGCCAGAATGCCCCTCCGCACAGGATTCTGATTGGAATTTTCCATTAAGAGGTACTCATGAGTGGCCAGGTGCAGTGGCTCATATCTGTAATCCCAGCACTTTGGGAGGCTGAGGCAGGTGGATTGCTTGAGCTCAGGAGTTCAAGACCAGCCTGGCCAACATGGCAAAACCCCATCTCTACAAAAAATTAAAAAATTAGCCAGGTGTGCTGGCATGTGCTTGTAGTCCCAGCTACTTGGGGGGCTGAGGTGGGAGGATTGTTTAAACCTGGAAGATCAAGGCTACAGTTAGCCAAGTTCAAGCCACTGTACTCCATCCTGGGTGACAAAGTGAGACCCTGTCTCAAAAAAAAAAAAAAAAGAGGTACTCATGAGACTTAGCAGACAGACAAGGAGAAGGGATTATTGTCTGGAAGCATTTACAGGCAGATATGAAGGTTGCAGCAGTTTCTGGGGATGCTCCTGTAGACCACCCAGTCTGAGGGTACCAGCAGCTGAGAGAGTTGACGACCACTTCTGAGAATCACTCATCTGTGCTGTAGGATAATACAGAGGGGAGCTGCCAGATAGTTCTTGATCGTTGCAGCAGCTCCTTGGTGAATGTCCTGAGAATCACCCTGTTGCAAGCTGAGATAAGGTGGGAGAGTAACACTGAAGTTCTTGAGATTCACAATAGTTTTAGGGTGAGTTCTTGAAAGTCATCCACTTGGCTGTGCAGGCTGGGATGATTGGCAATTGTTTGCCTGATTATCCTGCCTTCACTCTTTTTTTTTTTTTTTTTCCTAAAGCGGTACCTTTTTGTTTGTTTGTTTGTTTTAATACTTTAAGTTCTAGGGTACAAGTGCACAATGTGCAGGTTTGTTACATATGTATACATGTGCCATGTTGGTGTGCTGCCCATTAACTCATCATTTACATTAGGTATATCTCCTAATGCTATCCCTACCCCCTCCCCCTACCCCATGACAGGCCCCGGTGTATGACGGTCCTCTTCCTGTGTCCAGGTGTTCTCACTGTTCAAGTCCCACCAATGAGTGAGAACATGTGGTGTTTGGTTTTCTGTCCTTGTGATAATTTGCTGAGAATGATGGTTTCCAGCTTCATCCATGTCCCTACAAAGGACATGAACTCATCCTTTTTTATGGCTGCATAGTATTCCATGGTATCCTGCCTTCATTCTTTACAATGGTTGTGTGGCTCTCCTATTCCACGTGATAAAACCTTCATCCTTGCATACATGGAATGGCTTCTGTTTCCTTGACCAAATCTCAATGGACAAGACAGCCTATTCCACACAGACCAGGGGTGCACCCCTGACCCTAGGAGAGCCAATTTATTGACTGCTAAGCTGAGCCAAGTGGAATTTTCTTTCCTGAGAATTTGCAATTGGAACAAAGAGATTTCTAGTGATTGGCAGTACTAGAAGCAAGAGAATATGTAGAAGTCTGAAAGAGACATTTTCTTCTAAAAACAAAGAAAGTGAGACTATGGAGAGAAAAATCAAATAGATGCTCAGAGAGAAGCAGAGAGAAGGAACCAAAAACTTCCAAAAAGAAACAGATGAACTTTCCCTGGCTTTCCAGGTCCTGGTTCCAGTCCCATGGGAAGTCCAATTTCTTATACATGGATATTCCTGCATCCTTCCACTCCAGTCCTTTCTTTTTGTTTAAGCTAATTTGAGTGAGTTTCCATTACCTGCAACCAAGAGGTGTGACTAGCTAGAGGAGATCTGGGCTTCTTCATTTTGCTCATGAGTGGACACAGTCCCTGGCATATGAGCATGTTAAAAACATATCGATTCATTATTTAATTAAAATCCAACCTCACTCTATTCCAGGACCGAAAACACAACTATGGAAATAATTGATCTCTGAGAAGTAGCCTGTGATATAAATACCTATTGTCAAATCTTTAAGTCAAAAAAAAAAAAGCACTTACTCTCATCAATAGAAAGTCCTCAGCCGTGTAATACAGCCACATACTCATGGGAACAAAGCAGGAGGTTAAGGCCAGAAATAACTTGGATTGGCACCTCAGCACTGGTAGTAAATAATGTCTGTGTCATTCATGGTACAAAACTACTAAAACTACCAACACTAAGGTCACAACAGGGGTCTATTTGTTCTCACGGCCTCAGGGTGGTTTGTGATGTTCTCTTTCAAGCTGCTTGAAGGGGTTGCTAGTTTGTGGTCCACATCATTTCCCACAAGGAGGGAACCCGCTCTCACAGCTGACTTCCTACAGAGCTGCACTGTTTGTGTGGCAACTTTTTGCAAGCTATGAACTGCCTCTCCCTTTGCACACATGACTTATTGAACTCAGCTGAAGATTGGGCTCAGGATTCCCCAGCAGAGCCTTAGGAGGATGTCTTTTTTTTTTTTTTTTTTTTTTTTTTTGAGACAGAGTCTCGCTCTGTCACCCAGGCTTGAGTGCAGTGGCACCATCTCGGCTCACTGCAAGCTCTGCCTCCCGGGTTCATGCCATTCTCCTGCCTCAGCCTCCCGAGTAGCTGGGACTATAGGCACCCGCCACCACGCCCAGCTAATTTTTTGTATTTTTAGTAGAGATGGGGTTTCACCGTGTTATGCAGGATGGTCTCGATCTCCTGACCTCGTGATCTGCCTGCCTCGGCCTCCCAAAGTGCTGGGATTAGAGGCGTGAGCCACCGCGCCCGGCCAGGAGGATGTCTTTAAATAGTATAACTTATGTGAGCAGACAGCGTGTTAGTTCTGAAGCAGTTTGTTTGGTAGGCATGTCTTCATAGTCTGCAAGTTCCATAATTGTATTTATTAGTTACTCTTCATTTGCCAGTGAAGCTGGGAGTTGACACTTCTTTCTTCCTATGGAGAGAAAAATATAGAGACTCCCACCTCCCTTCCCCACCAAAGAGGTTCAATTCCTTATTCAGAGTAGATAATGAGTTAGTGGCAGTGCCCTGTACTCTGGGGGAAAGCCACTGAGTCATTTATGTTTTATGTGTAACATAATAACAAGTCCTGGCCTTGACCAGCTTTTTATTGAAAGCTAAGCCAATGAAACCTTTTATCTTGGGTGAATCATTAATGAAGTGCAGAGCTGAATCTATAGGCATTTATTAATTTTTGTAATAAATATATTTGAGTGCCTACCATGTGCTGAGCACGGCAGATATTGCAATAACAACAACAACAAAATATTTCCCCCCGTGGAGCTTATAGTCCAATGGAATAAGTAGATTTTAAATAAATAATCCTATCAATAAATATATATGTCAGAGGGTTGCAAATTTACCCACACTGTACTCAGCTATGGAAAGAAAAAGAGGCCTCATGTTTTCCAAACCTCATCTAATCTTCCCCAAAGCCACCTGCCGGCTTTCCTAGGGGAAATTTAAAAACTCATTTCAATCTGTTAAATGCAGTCTAATCCAGCCCTTCAAATTCAGTTGCTTTTGGACAAACCCATTTTTCAGGTTTCCTCATCTTCTATCGATTTATTTCCAAAATGGCCTGTGGGTGTGCAGGAGGCTTGAGTGACTATGTAGTGTGGAAAGAAGGAACTGAAGGGGCTCCAGTCCCCGAGTGCGCTGGTTTGGGTGGGATTAGTGAGGTTAGCAGGATTAGCGAGGTTCGTAGTGGTGTTGCTATCAGGAGCTGACGTCTGAGATGGGGCGACACAGAACGCACGTCTCTTGGCCTGGTGTTCCTCCCGTCGGTTTGGCGGAACCTGAGGGCCTGCTCTGGCTGCAGAACTTCACTTCGGTCCCTGGCTTGATGGGCCTGGTTTTAGCCTTAGGCCCCAATGTCATTCACCTCAGTCTCCATATGGACCTTTTTTTCTGGCCAGCTCCCTGTATGGCCTCAGAAACTGCCATCTCCCTGTCACAGGAGACAATGGGGACTTGTGAGCCTATTCTAAGGCATAGAGGGCTCTGAATGATGCAGGAGGCCTCACGGAGGCTCACTTTGTCAGACTCCTCAGTTGCCCCCAGTTCAGCAAAGAGGTCTCTATTCAGAATCCCAGGTTAGAAACAGGATAAGCTTCTGTGTGCTGTCTACTTCCTTCTGTGTAACCTTCTTCTCCACTCTTTGACTCAGCCCAGAATAGGAGGCCCCAACACAGGCATCTCTGCAAGCTTCTATCTCCTCTGTCCTCCTCTTCCTCCCACAGACACTGAAGTGTAAACACTGATTTTGCACCTTTTCCTTTCTATTGGGTCAAGACACTTCTACCTTATAGTCTCCTCCTTTTATTTATTTGTTTATTTTTAATTAATTAATTAATTTTGAGAATGGGTCTTGCTCTGTTGCCCAGGCTGGAGTGCAGTGGCATTATCGTGGCTTTCTGCAGCCCCAACCTCCCAGGCTCAGGCAATCCTCCTACCTCAGCCTCCCAAGTAGTGGGCACCACAGATACGTACCATCATGATTGGCTAATATTTTAAATTTCTTGTAGAGATGAGGTCTGCCTATGTTTGCCCAGGCTGGTCTTGAACTTCTGGGTTCAAGTGATCCTCCCACTTTGGCCTTCCAAAGTGCTGGGATTACAGGTGTGAGCCACCATCCCTGTCCCCTCCTTGTTTTCAAGTAGTGCCTGCCCTCTCCCTTTCATTGGACACAGAGTCAAGGGCAGCAAGGATAGAAAAACTGCTTACCAATGAGGAAGCCTAAATCGAGAGACATTTCAAGGGCATTAAACCCATTACTCCTAACTCAAAATTGTGATAAGAAGACATAAAGAAGAAATCGGTGGCATTGTGATGAGAGGAAAATGTAGCTTAGATGATCAAGGAAGATTTTTTTTTTTAGTAAATGATGTTTAAGATTCATTTTTAAAATGCTGAGGGAGGGAGTGGGGAGGTGCTGGTGGCTGTAATAGGGTAGACTGAGGGATGCTCGTGCTGGATTCCTGCCTTGTAGCTTGACCATGATGGTGGTCACATGAATCTATTTGTATGATAAAATTACATAAAACTAAATCCACACACACGCACATACCCAGCATGTGTAAAGTTGTTGGAACCTGAATGTCATGAATTGCATATATAACCAATTTGCGGTTGTGACACTGTGTTGTAGCTACGCAAGGTGTTATCACTGGGAGGAGCTGGGGAAAGGGTGCAAGAGAACTCTCCATGTTTCTTCTTGTGACCGCAGGTGAATCTAGCATCACCTCAAAACTAAAAGTTTGTTTAAAAAGAAAACAATGGGCCTGGTGTGGTGGCTCAAGCCCGTAATCTCAGCACTTTGGGAGGCTGAGGCAGGTGGATCACCTGGAGTCAGGAGTTCGAGACCAGCCTGGCCAACATGGCAAAACCCCATCTCTACTAAAAATACAAAAATTAGCCGGGTGTGGTGGTGCATGCCTGTAATCCCAGCTACTCAGGAGGCTGAGACAGGAGAATCTCTTGAACCTGAGAGGAGGAGGTTACAGTGAGCTGGCTGAGATCGCACCACTGCACTCCAGCCTGGGAGACAGAGTGAGAGTCCAACTCAGATAAAAGAAAGGAAGGAAGGAAGGAAGGAAAGAGGGAGGGAGGGAGGAAGGAAGGAAGGAAGGAAGGAAGGAAGGAAGGAAGGAGGAAGAAAGGAGGAAAGGAAGGAAGGAAGGAAAGAAGGAAGGAAGGAAGGAAGGAAGGAAGGAAGGAAGGAAGGAAGGAAGGATCGAGTGTTAGCCATGTGAAGAACGTTCCCAGTGAAGGAATTCCATTGTGAAGGCCTGGAGGGGGAAGGGCTCAACAAACTGAAGGAGGGAAAAGAGCCTTGCCCCACAGCACAGGAGCAAGGGGGGCTATGCCAGTGAGGAGGCTTTGGTGGAAGGAAAGAAAGTCAAAGGCTTTAGGGCTCTCCCAGCTCTTTTAGATTTTGTCTTAAGTGCAAGGGAAGGGTTGGAAGTAGAACAGTGATGTGATCAGATCTATCTTTTAAAATCATCTCTGACCGTGTAGAGAATGGCTGGGAAGTGGAAGGAGGGGAAGACAAGAGGCTTCTACAGAGGTGAGCAGGGATACTGACCAGACTATGATGGTTGCAAGTGATTTGGAAAGATACGGGCGATATTTAGAGGTATTTTGCAGGTAGAATTTGCACAATTTAGTAATGAAATATATAATAAATGGTGAAGAAAAGGGGTGTGTCAAAGATGCCGTATGTTTCTGAAATGAACAATTGGGTGGATGGAGATGCTTTATTTTTGAAGAAAAGGGATGTGTCAAAGATGCCGTAATTGGGTGGATGGCGGTGCTTTATTGTCTCGAGTGGGGAAGAACAGAAGAGAAGCATATTTGCATGGTCATCAAGATGGGTTTACTCATGTCCCATTGCCACACTGTCCTAAATCCATAGTTTTTAAATATATTTGATATTTATGGGACTGATTCTCCTATCCTCATTTTTCTTTTTCAGACTTCAGCTGGCTTTTCACACCTGTTTGTTTTTCCATATGACTACACTCGGCCTTATCTAGTTCAAGAAAAAAAACTCATGTTGGTGTTTTTACTCAGATCACAGTAAATATGTAAATTAACTTAGGATAACTGACATTTTTATGAGGTTGACTTCCTCTTCAAGAACCAATCTTACCTTTCCCTAGGTTCAAGTCTTCTTTGAGAGGCCCTCAATGGTATTTTTATGTTTTCTATAATGCTTGTACATTTCGTATGAAGCTCATTTCTAGTAAGCTCATCTTTTCTTGCTACTGTAAATGTGGTCTTCCCTTCCATTGTATATTCTAAGTGGATATTGTTTGTACATTTGAAAACTGTTGATTTATTTAAGTTAAATTTATTTAATTTAAGTAGATGGGGTCTTGATATGTTGTCCAGGCTGGCCTGGTACTCCTGGGCTTGAGTGACCCTCCTGCCCCAGCTTCCCCAGAAGGAGGGGCTATAGTTGTGTGCCACCAGGCCTGCTGATTTATTTTTGCAGTTTGGTACTGACCTTACTCATTTATGTGGTTGAACTAATTTTTAGATGATTTTTTGAGGTTTCCTAGATATACAATAAAATTTGCAAATAATGATGATTTTGCCTTCTCCTTGCTCATTTTTATGCCTCTTTTTTCCCCTGCTAGTCTCTCGGCCTTGTTTAGTGCCTCCAAACATCTTTAAATCGAAATGATGGTAATGGACATTTTTGTCTTATTCCTGACTTAAATGGGACTTTCTTCGGGAGGGGATTTCATAAATATTGTGGTAAACTGGGTGAGGTAGATACAATTTTTAATCACTCTAAGGAATTGCCTTGTTATTATTCGTCTATTCAGAATAGTTGTCAAGAATGGATGCTTATCAAATGAATTGTCTTTGAAGATAATCATACTATTTTTCTTTCTTGGGAATTGCTTTAATACTGAATTTCTTTATTGACCTCTTCTGGTATTCTCAAAATAAAATCCCCTTGGTTAAAAGATTACCCTTTTGACTTTTGCTGGATTCTGTTTGTTAATGTTTTATTTAGGATTTTTGCATCAATTATTTATAAGTAAATTTGGTCTGTAGTTTTCATTTTGGGGCTACCATTGTTAGGATTGATTTTCTAAAGAGTTTAAAAGATATTTTTTCCTTTTCTATGCACTGGAACATTTGAAAGTGCATTGTAGCCATCTGTTCCTGAAAAGTTTGGTGCAATTCCCCTGTGAAAACTTGGAGCCTGATTCTTTTGGGGGCTAGAGTAACAGGTCAGTGATAGTTAGGAAGCAGCTCTTGGACAAATTCCTCTATTTCTTCTATAGTAATTGATCCGTCTAGATTTGTTTCTCTCCTAAAGTCAGTTTTGTAAATTTTTATTTTCCTGGAAAATAGTTTTCTCCATCTGGGAATTGAGATTTATTTATACACAAATAAGAAAAATCATCTCAATTATAAAGTAATCCCACTATACGGTACATGTAATACACAAAAGCAGTATACTGCTATTTGAAGGTGAATTTAGGTTAAAAATGGATATTACAAACTTGAGAGCAACCATCTTTATTATAGAGTGTTTTTCATTGTCGTGAAAAACCTTCTGGGCACATTTCACAATGTTTGTTCTTCTTCTACTCCTCGAACTCCTGACCTCAGGTGATTCACCCACCTTGGCCTCCCAAAGTGCTGGGATTACAGGCGTGAGCCACCATGCCTGGCCTCTTCTTCTACTCCTGCCAGAGACATGAAGGGATCTTTCTTGGCTCTTCACCATGAGAACTTGGTGGAGTTTCTGGAGGTGAAACCCATGAAAACATAGGTCCCCACCTCAAGTCTGCAGGCCTCAGGAGTTTGTTACTTTCATGCTAGTTCACTGCAGCAATTTGTCAAAATCATCATGGACACATTCCTAAGAGTTGATGCCTTCATCAGCTTCTGTTCCAAGTGAGCAGGTGTCCTTGTGACTCTCTGCGCTTGCCTATCTCTCCAGATTTGGGGGTGGCAGTTTGCTCTGCAAACTTAGTTCTCTGATGTGTCCAAGAAAGGTCATGAACTGATGGTTTGTTTGGCTTTTTCTTGTTCTAAGGATGGGAGTAATGACTTCCAAGCCCTTCACTTGTCAAAGCTGAAATTATAAGTTAATTATCTTGTATGTAATATCTTAATTTTCTCACAGTTTTCAAGATTTTCTCTTTATCATTGTCATTCTGCGGTGTGAGTGAGTGTTCTGTACCAGGGTGTGATTTTCTCTGAATGTCTCCAATGTGGGATTTTTGGGGCTTTACCAGATATATTTACCAGATATCGGGAATTTTCTGTCTTTTTTTTGATAAATAAAGAAATATGAAGACTATTCTCTCTCTCTCTCTCTCTTTGTCTTTCTCCTCCTCTTCCTTCTCCTTCTCCTCCTCCTCCTCCTTCAGTTAAGCCTTATGTTGGACTGCTTTTTTTTTTTTTTTTTTGAGACGGAGTCTTGCTCTTTCTCCCGGGCTGGAGTGCAGTGGCCGGATCTCAGCTCACTGCAAGCTCCGCCTCCCGGGTTTTACGCCATTCTCCTGCCTCAGCCTCCCGAGTAGCTGGGACTACAGGCGCCCGCCACCTCGCCCGGCTAGTTTTTTGTATTTTTAATAGAGACGGGGTTTCACCGTGTTAGCCAGGATGGTCTCGATCTCCTGACCTCGTGATCCGCCCGTCTCGGCCTCCCAAAGTGCTGGGATTACAGGCTTGAGCCACCGCGCCCGGCCGGACTGCTTGATATTGCTCTATAAGCCTCTGAGGGTCCGCTTATTTTTCTTCACTTGTTTTTCTTTTTGTTCTTCAGGTTGGATAATTTCTGTTTATCTTCTTCCAAGTTTACTGATTCTTTATTCTGCCATCTCCCATCTGTTGTTGAGCCTATCTAGTAAATTTCTTTTTTCTTTCAGTTGCACTTCTCAGCTCTGGAGTTTTTATTTGCTTCTTTTTTATAATTTTAATTCCTCTATTGAGATTTGCTATTTGTTTGCTCATCAACACCATGCTTCTTTTAATTCTCTGAGCGTGATTATAATAGCTACTTTAAAATTGTTATCAGCTAAACCTAATATCTGAGTTCACTTTCAGTAAGGTTCCATAAACTTCCATGTATCCTGAATATGGACCACCCTTTCTGGTTTCTTTGCATGTCTGGCAATTTTTTGGTTCAAAACTTGACATTGTAGGTGACATGTTGCAATGACTCTGTAATGTGTTATATTCTTCTGAAGATTATTGAACTTTTTTCTATTAAGCCATTAACTTGCTTGCCTAAATTCTAATTGCAAACACTGTCTCCCTTGTAGAGTGCAGCTGATGACATCTCTGCCCAGTTTTCTCTTCTCTTCCAGCTGCTACATTTATAGCCTTGTCTCTGAACATGTGTTCCATCTGTGCAGTTAAACAGTCAGTCAAAATTTGAGAGGAGTTTACACTGAAATCTTGGGACTTACTCTCTCTGACGTTTCCTTGCTTCCAGCTGATCTCCAGCCCCAACTCTGTTTTCTGGCACCGCAGGCCATTATGGCTTCAGCTTTACGCCTCCTGAGCTGTGCATGGCTGGCAATGTGCAGTTAAAAGAGGGACACATTTGCATATCTCACCTGATGTAGGTGTTCAAGAACACTTTCCTCTCTCACATCTGCCTGCTAGTTCTTTGAGTCTCTTGGGCTCTCTCTTACGTATGCATAGTTTAGCAGTCAGCCAAAGGTTTGGGCAGAATTTATACTCATATTTTGGGGCTCACTTCTTCCGGAACTCTCCTGATTTCAGGATTTCACTCCTAAATCTCCTGTTTTGCCAACCCTACCCTCTGTTTTCTGACACCTTTAACTAGAAAGGCTGTGATTTTCTGCAACAGGATTTGGGGTTGGGGATGGAAAACATTTGCAGGGAAAATATAGCATAAACTTGCAATTCTTACTCCTATAATCATCTCTCAAGAGTAAATTATCCTGCAGTTTCTATCTGTTTGGGTCATTCTCCAGTGCCTTCAGATGGTTACAGTTTTTATTTAAAAAGTTTTTGTTGGAGGTTTGCTGAAAAACTTCATGTTACTTGTATTAGACCATTCTTGTGCTGCTGTAAAGAAATACTTGGGGCCGGGCGCGGTGGCTCAAGCCTGTAATCCCAGCACTTTGGGAGGCCGAGACGGGTGGATCACGAGGTCAGGAGATCGAGACCATCCTGGTCTACACGGTGAAACCCCGTCTCTACTAAAAAATACAAAAAACTAGCCGGGCGAGATGGCGGGCGCCTGTAGTCCCAGCTACTCAGGAGGCTGAGGCAGGAGAATGGCGTAAAAAGAAATACTTGGCTTTGCAGATGCTGCTGCGGCCAGGAGCCCCATAATACCAGCCATGGTCAACCCCACCGTGTTCTTTGACATCACCATGATGGCGAGCCCTTGGGCTGCGTCTCCTTTGATCTGTTTGCAGAAAAGTTTCCAAAGATAGCAGAAACCTTTTGAGCTCTGAGCAATTGAGAGAAAATATACGGTTTTAAGGATTCCTGCTTTCACAGAATTATTCCAGGGCTTATGTGGCAGAGTGGTGACTTCACATGCCATAATGACACTGGTGGCAAGTCCGTCTGAGGAGAGAAATTTCATGACGAGAACTTCACCCTGAAGCCTACAGATCCTGGCATCTTGTCCACAGCAGATGCTGGACCCAACACAAATGATTCCCAGTTTTTCATCTGCACTGCCAAGACTGAGTGGCTAGATGGCAAGCATGTGGTCTTTGGCAAGGTGAGAGAAGAAACTAAATATTGTGGAGGCCGTGGAGTGCTTTGGGTCCAGGAATGGCAAGACCAGCAAGGAGGTCACTATTGCTGACTGTGGACAACACTAATAAGTTTGACTTGTGTTTTATCTTAACCACCAGATCATTCCTTCTGTAGCTCAGGGGAGCACCCTGCACCCCATTTGCTCACAGTAGTCTATCATCTTTGTGTTCTCACTGTAGTTCCCTTTGGGTTCCATGGGTTCCCTTCCATGCCTAGCTGGATTGCAAAGTTCAGTTTATGATTATGAAATTAAAACTAAATGACAATAATAATAATAAAAAGGAATACCTGAGACCAGGTAATGTATAAAGAAAAGAGGTTTAACTGGCTCAAGGGTCTGTAGGTTACACAAGCATGACTCCAGCACCTGCTTCTGGTAATGACCTCAGGAAGCTTCCAATCATGGTGCAAGGCAAAGAGAGAGCAGGCAGTCACAAGGCAAGAGCAGAAGCAAGGGAGGGGAGAGGAGGCATCATGCTGTTCTAAACAAGCAGATCTCAGAGCAAGAACTCACTCCCTATCACAAGGACAGCACCAAGCCTGAGAGACTCACCCCCACGGCCTCAACACCTGCCACCAGTCCTCACCTTTAACCCTGGGATTACATTTCAGCAAGGGATTTGGAGGAAACACATCCAAACCACATCGCCACAGCTATCAGCAGAAGTCCCAAAGAGGTTTTTGTTTTGTTCTGTTTGCTACTTGCTTTCATTTAACTTTCCCCTCCTCCTTTTCTTATAGTGAAAAAGAAGAAAATATAAGTCCCAGAGAGGGGTTTTCCATTTTGAATACTCATCTTTGAATGAAGTGAGTCCTTTCTGGACTCATCACTTGCAGGAGGAAACTCTCTCATCTGGTACAGTCAGAATAAGTTTTTTCATCCTACAAGATTGTGTATGTGGATAATTTCTTTAACGATTACTTTTCCTTCAGCAACTGAGATAGTTACTGAGGGTGATTCACAATGCAGTCTTTCTCCTCCATCCTGCCACATTGACAAAATGTTCCCTAAAGGCGCAGGTCTGTATAATGGCTTATTCAGCTTCTACTTCCTCTATTTTGCTTTGGAATCAAACTGAGTCCACATGAGTTTTTGTTTTTGTTTTTGTTTTTCCTTACCATCAGTCTGCATCCACCGTTTCACTTTGGCCTTTGCAGGTTTCCTCTTAAAAATCTGCATCTTCTGCATCTGCTTGCACTTCAACTTGGCCTTCACTGTTAGACCACCCTTCCTACTGTCGCGTGATTTGGGGTTTCTACTCTTTCCTAGTTTTGTCAAGGATGGTGTTGGCATGTCTGTTTCTTGTTCTCTTTGTTATTTTTGTTTGGCTTCTGAGAGGAACAGGAGGAAACACTGAACAGACCATACCGTATAAAGCTAGAAATAATCACTAAGGTTTTTCTTTTAATCAAAAAAATAATATTTTTATAAGATTTTATAATATTTTAAATATTTTATATTATTATGTTAATTATATAAAATTATTATATTAATATAATATAAATTATATAATTATATAAAATTGTATGTTTTATATTAATAATTATATAATCAATATAATATATAATTTTATAAAATTATATAATTTAATATAAGTATTATATTAATCATATAAAATATTTAATATTTTTATATTAAAATATATTATAATTGTTCTGATTTTATAATTTGATTTTATAATCAAAAAAATATATTTTTATAAGATTTTATAATATTTTAAATATTTTATATTATTATGTTAATTATATAAAATTATTATATTAATATAATATAAATTATATAATTATATAAAATTGTATGTTTTATATTAATAATTATATAATCAATATAATATATAATTTTATAAAATTATATAATTTAATATAAAGTATTATATTAATCATATAAAATATTTAATATTTTTATATTAAAATATATTATAATTGTTCTGATTTTATAATTTGATTTTATAATCAAAAAAATTATTTTTTTGAGTCAAGGTCTCACTGTCACCCAGGTTGGAGTTCAGTGGCACAATCGTGGCACACTGCAGCTTTGAACTCCTGGGTTCAAGCAATCCTACCACCTTGGACTTTCAAAGTGCTGGAGAGAAACACCTGAGCCATCATGCCCAACCGAATATAATTTTTTATTTTGAGATAATTGCAGATTCACATAAAGTTGTAAAAAATGATACGGAGGGATTCCATGAATCTTTTCTTTACTTGACTCAATGATAACATCTTATGAAACTATAACACAGTATCACAACGGAGATGTTGGAATTGATACAGTCAAGATATAGAAGGTTTCCATTACCGCCAGGATCTTCACGTTGCCCTTTTATAGCCACATCCACTTGCCTTCCACCATCAGCCCCTTCTTAGTGCCTGGCAGCCACTCACTGGCTGTTCTCCATTTCTGTAATTTCTATACTTTCAAGAATATAGCACTTTGGGAAGCTGAGGTAGGTGGGTCACTTGAGGCCAGGAGCTCAAGATCAGCCTGGCCAACATGGCAAATTCCTATCTCTACTAAAAAAAAGAAAAAAAGAAAAAAGAAAGAAAAAAATGCTTGTTTTGGTGGTGTGCACCTGTAATCCCATCTACTTGGGAGGCTCAGGCACCAGAATTGCTTGAACCCCGGAGGTGGAAGTTGCAGTGAGCTGAGATTGTGCCACTACATGTCAGCCTGGGTAACAGAGCACTACTCTGTCAAAATAATAATAATAATAATATTATATAAATCACACACTTTTTTCCCTCAGCATAATTCCCTGGAGCTTCATCCAGGTTGTTGCCTGAATTAAGGTTTGTATCTTTTTCCTGTTAAGTAGTATTCCACGGTATGGCTGTACCATGGTTTGTTTAACCATATTCCCACTGAAGAACATCTGGATTATTTCCAATATTAGGATATAATGAATAAAATGTCTATAAACATTCATGTACAGGTGTCTATGTGAACATACTTTTCATTTCTGTAAGGTAAAGGCCAAGGAATACATGGTAGTGGAAGGCTTAATATTTTTTAAAACTACCAAAATGTTTTTCAGAGTGACCATATCACTTTACAACTCCATCAACAATTTAAATTGTGGTAAGGGAAACCTTCTAGATCTTGATCCAGTTTTTCTTCATTCTCCTGAGCATTCAATAATAATTGGAAAAATTTTAAAACACACCTATCAGAATGACTAAAGTAAAAAATAGCAACAACTGTATTTTTCCAGCACTATGTTGAATAAGAGTGGTAAAAATGGACATCCTTGCTTTGTTCCTGATCTTTTTGGAAAAACCTTCAGTCTCTTACCATGAGGTATACTGTTAGGTATAGGAGTTTTTCTGTAGATGTTCTTTATCAAGTTAGGTTACCCTTGTATAGAAACCTTACCTACCTTTATCTCCCTTTATTTGCCCCATTGAAACATAATAACGACTTTTTAAAATTTTAGTCATTCTAATAGGTGTGTTTTAAAATTTGTATTTCTCTAATGGTTAATAATGTTGAACATCTTTTCTTTTTTCTTTTTCTTTCTTTCTTTCTTTCTTTCTTTTTTTTTTTTGAGACAAAGTCTCGCTCTGTCACCCAGGCTGGAGTGCAGTGGCATGATCTCAGCTCACTGCAACCTCTGCCTCCTGGGTTCAAGGGATTCTCCTGCCTCAGCCTCCTGAGTAGCTGGGATTACAAGCGCCTGCCACCATGCCTGGCTAATTTTTGTGTTATTAGTAGAGATGGGGTTTCACCATGTTGGCCGGGCTGGTCTTGAACTCCTGACCTGAAGTGATCTGCCCGCCTCAGCCTCCCAAAGTGCTGGGATTACAGGCGTGAGCCACCGCGCTCGGCCAAACATCTTTTCAAGTGCTTATTTGCCATCTGTAGTTTGTCTTCGGTGAAATATTTCTTCATGCTTTTTGCCAATAGGATTGTTTGAATTTTATTGTTGAGTTCTGAGAGGGTTTTTTTCGCCCGCCTCCACTCCAAGATCTTGCTCTGTTGCCCAGGCTGGAGTGCACTGTGGTGCCATCATTGCTCTCTGCCGTTTCAAACTCCTGGGTTCGAGCCATCCTCCCGCCTTGGTCCCCAGAGTGTTCTTTACATGTGCTGCTTACTAGTTCTTTTCAGATATGTGGTCTGCAAATATTTTCCCCTAGTTTGTAGGCTGTCTTTTCATTCTCCTAAGTGTCTTTCTTAGAACAAAAGTCTTTCATTTAGATCAAGTCCTTTTTATCAATTTTAAATTTTATGTATCATGCTTTGTTGTCAAGTCTAAGAACTCTTTGCCTACCTCTAAGAATTTCTCCTATTTCTTTTAATCTTAACCTTTTACAGATTTCCATTTTACATTTAAGTCTGTAATCTATTTTGAGTTAATTTTGTATGAGGTATGAAATTTAGGTTGTGTTGATTTTTTTTTTTTTTTAATCTGCGGATGTCCAATTGCTCAAGCACCGTTTGTTGAAAAAGTGGTCTTTCCCCCATTGAATTTCTTTGTCAAAAATTATTTGGGTAAATTTGTATGGATCTATTTCTGGGTTCTCTGCCTGTTCTATTGATTTATGTGTCTCTGCCTCTGCCAATACCACACAGTCATGATTACTGTGGCTGTACTGTAAGTCATGAAAATGGGTAGACTGATTCCTCAGATTTTTTCAAGATTGTTTTAGTTATTCTAGTCCCTTTGCCTCTCCATATAAAGTGTAGAATAATCTTGCCTATATCTACAAAAATCTTGCTGGGATTTTGATAGGAGTTGTATTAAAACAGCATATCAATTTGGGGAGAATTGACACCTTTACAATGTTGCATCTTCCAATTATGAACATGATATGCCTCATCATTTATTTAGATATTCTTTTATTTTTTTCATTGGCGTTTGGTAGTTTTCAGCATACAGGCACTATACATATTTTGTTAGATTCACAGCTAAATATTTCATTTTATTTTGAGTGATTGTAAATAGTATTATATTTTAAATTTTGATGGCCATGTGTTAATTGCCAGTATATAGAAAAGCATTTGACTTTTGTATTTTTACCTTGTATCCTGTGACCTTGCTGAAATCACTTATTAGTGATAGGAGATTTTATGTAGATTCTTTCATATTTTTTATATAGGCAATCCTGTCATCTGCAATTAGGGACGATTTTATTTCTTCCTTTCCAGCCCATATATTTTTATTTCTTTTTCTAGCCTTATTCCACTGGCTGGAACTTTCAGCATTACATTGAATAGGAGTGGTGAGAGTGGACATCATTGCTTTGTTCCTAGTCTTTTTGGGAAAACCTTCAGTCTTTTGCCATTAAGTATAGTTACAGGATATTTTGGTAGATGTTCTTTATCAAGTTGAGTAAGTTACCTGTGAAGGATAGAAACTTTACCTAAATTTACATCCCTTTATATGCCCTATTATAATCGTTTTAAATATTTGCTATACACACATTTAGAACCACATCAAAGAGTGTTATAATTTTTGCTTCAACTGTCAAACATAATATAGAAAATCAAAAGAAGAAGGAAAGTATATCATATTTACTGGTATTTTTGCTTACTATATCCTGTCTTCTCTCTTGATGTCCCTAGATTCCTTTTTTTTTTTCTCCCTTCTGTTTAGGTAAAATTTCTTTTAGTCATTTTTTTAAGGTAGGTCTCCTGGTGACCAATTTTCTTAGTTTTCCATTGTCTAAGAATGTCTTGATTTTTCCTTCATTCTTGAAAAATGTTTTCACTGTTTACAGGATTCTAGCTTGACAGTTTTTTTCTTTCAGTACTTAAAAGATGTTGTGCCACTTCCTTCACTCCATGGTTTTTGATGAGAAATCCTCTGTCACGGGAGTTATTTTTTCCTTCAGGTAAGGCACTTTTCTTATGCAGCTTTCAAGACTTTTCTTTGTCTTTAGTTTTCAGCAGTTTGGCCACAATGAGCCTACGTGTGTATTACTTTAGGTTTATCCTGTTTCAAGTTAGATTAGCTTCTTGATTCTATAGATAGATGTCTTTTCCCAACTTGGGAAGTTTTCAGCCATTATTTCTTCTAGTACTTTTTTCAGCCTCAACATTTTTCCCCTCTTCTTCTGGGATTCCAATGTCATGAATGTTACATCTTCTGTTAGGGTCCTGCAGGTCCGTGAGGCTCTATTCACTTTTTCCAGTAGTTCAGATTTCATAATTTCTATGTTTCTATCTTCCTGTTCACTGATCCTCTCTTCTGTCCCCTCTGTTCTGTTAGTGAGTTCATCCACTGTGTTTTTATACATTATATAGTGGTTATTGCATTTTTCACTTCTAAAATTTCCATTTGGTCCTTCTTTGTATCTTCTATTCCTTTGCTGAAACATTCTATTCTTTGCAGCATCTGTTTTTCATTTGCTTCAAGCCTGTTTGTAATTGCTCACTGAAGCATGTTTATGATGGCTGCTTTAGAAAATCTTTGTCTGGTCCAGTGCAGTGGCTCCAACCTGTGTTCCCAGCACTTTGGGAGGCTGAAGCAGGAGGATCACTTGAGATCAGGAATCTGAGACCAGCCTGATCAATATAGTGAGACTCTGTTTCTGTTTATAAAAATAAATAGATAAATAACATAAAATTTTTAAAATATTTTTTTCCAGATAATTCTAATGTCTCTGTCACCTTGGTGCTGGCATCCATTGATGCCTTTTGTCATTTGACTTGAGATCTTCCTGTTTTTGATATGCTGAGTCATTTCCTACTAAAATCTGGACATTTTTGTATTATATTATGAGATTCTGAGTAAGATTTATGTAGTAAATACTTAGTTGGTTACATATTACATTGGCTAATACAATTTAGTGGGCTAATTCAGCTGGCTCCCTTTGACATTGCTCTGGCAAGAATATGGGGGAGTGCCTGGCGGGAGGAGAAGACCAGGTTTCCCAGTTGGCCTCTAGTGATAATTGAGGGAAGAGTCTCCTCATTTCTCCTGGGCAGGGATGGGTGTTCCAGACCTCACTAGGCCTCCACTGATACGTCCCTGACTGAAAGCCTCCCAGGGGAGGGAGGCTCTTTACCACCCTACAGGAATGAAAGTTCCTGCTCTCTACTCAGTCTTCTCAGACACAAACCCAGTGAGAGAACTAGGGACACCTCGTTACAGCCTGATGAGTCTGGAAGTCTAGGCTCCCTGCTTGGTTTTTGCAGGCATGGGTAGGGGTGAGGCCACGGTTTTCTCTATGTTTGTCTGGAGCGGAGCTGTTATTATCTAAAATGTCTCTGCCTTGCTAGGCTGACCCTTTCCTTGTCTTTTGGCTAGATAAGTGGGCTTTTGTTGGGGGATTGTTTTTTGGTCTAAACCTGTTGGTGTTTTCGGGTTGCTGGCTTCTTGAGCTCCACGTCTGGAGTACGTAAGGCCAAAGAAACTCACCACTGTGTAATTCCTTGGTATGTCAGTTGTCTGGGGCTATCATAACAAGTACAACAGACTGGTTGACTTAGACAACAGAAATGTATTATTTCACAGCTCTGAAGCCTGGAAGTCTGGGATCAAGGTGTCAGCAAGACTGGCTTCTTTTGAGGCCCCTCTCCTTGGCTTGCAGATGGCTGTCTTCTCCTGGTGTCTTCCCATGGTCTTCCCTCTGTATTTGCCTGTGTCCTAATCGCCTCTTCTTAAAAGGACACCCGTCATATTGGATTAGGGCCCATATGGCAGATGAGCCTGACAGCAATAACTTGGAGTGGCCAACCTGGGGATTCGTTCCTTATGTATGAGGAGCATTGGAATCCCTGACCCATGCCATGGAATGTAAGCTTTGTCTTGGGTTGAATGAAGGTTGCCAGATGGAGGTTGCTGGGAGAGGGTGCTAAGTAACAATGCTGTATAAACCACATACTTTTGACAGGTGGTCGCAGTCTTCCTGTCCAGCCCACCGCCACTGGGCCACCCTGTATGTAAGTCCCCTCAATAAACTCTATGTCTCATGCACTGGCTCCAGGTCTCTTCTTCAGCCTCTCAAACATGACACCATCTCTATTGAAGTCATTAGGGGTCCGGCACAACAGGGCCCACTCTACATGGCCTCATTTTTCCTTACCGTTTTGAAGACTTTATCCTCAAATGCAGTCACTGGGAATGAAAATGTTAGCTTATGAATTTTGGAGGGACAGAATTCAGCTTATGACACTTGGGTCCCAAGGTCCCTGGCCCATCTGCCTCTTCACTCCACCTTTCAGAGCCTTCTTATGTTTACTGTGTATACAAAGTCCAGGGTTTTGAGCTGCACTTAGTGGGAAGAACAGGGGAAAGTATCTTTCCAGAAGCAGAGGTCCCCCATTGAGTCGCCAGACTATAAAAGTGTATTTCATGGCCTGGGCAAGGTCTTGACTCAGGCAAAGGAGCAGCAAAGGGCATTGGAGCTCCTGAAAGGTGGCTCAGCATAAAGGACAAGGGTGATTTAAAAAAAAAAAAAAAAAATCAGAACCAGGATCCAAACTCTAGGGGGCAACTTTGTAATAAAACAAGCAAGGTCCTAGGTGGCTTGGAAGATGAAACAGAGGGTCCTCAACTAGTCAGAGGACCAAAAAGGTTTCGCTCTAAGCACAGAACTAGAACTTAGTACGAGGGCCCATCCAAGCCACCCACCCCTGGGCGGTGGGGTCACCTTGGGAAGTGGCTCTTGAGTGAATCTGAAGAATCTTACTACCTTGGGAAACAGATCAATTTGCTGGGGATAGGGAACCCCAGTACAGAGTGTGGCACAGAGAAGAAGCCACTTGTCATACGTAGGATGGTTGTTGCCTTGGCAAACTGACAGGGGTCTGCACTAAGATCAACAGGGTCCAGACAGCAACACTGTGACAGTGGCAGATGTCCTCCTGAGTTCCCCAGACTGACCACAGACTTCAGGCCCCACCTAGCAGAGGTGGCCCTGGTGATCATGACACTGAGATTAGCAGACACTGGAGGCTCAACTCCAGTGGTGCTCTGATGGCCACTGGGCAGGTCTAAGGTGTCCCCTCCTGCATCAGGAGCAGCTGACACCTATCGGCATGCCGAGGACTCCTCCCATATTATTCCAGGGGAGTTTATTCCCTGGGGAAAAAAAAAGTATTGCCTGCTGTCGTGTAACTGCCTACTGAAACATCAAGATTTGTGGTACGGATGTAAAAGTGCCCTGACTTGTAGTTAGCAGGTACATTAAGAGCTGCACATTAGTCATTGTTACAGCCCTTGTCTGCGTCGCTGGGCCACTGCCAAGAGGGGAAATGTAGATTTTAAAAATGAAAATATCATTCTTATACAGGAAGTACTCTAACACTGCCTGTTTCCTCACAGTCCTTCAACGTGTCTGGTTGCTACCTTGTCATAATATTTGAATTAGGGTGGTGCGACATGCCACAGATGACACAAATGGGAGCCCTATCTGGAGCGGAAGATCTCTGCTGGGGTTGGCAAAACATACCCTGATTCTCACTTTAATTTTCCTGGAACAACAGAGAGTTGGGCCTCCGAATGCTCTGCAGACACCCCCTCACTCCCTGGAACATGTCTGTCTCCTCTTCACACTGTTCATGACCATTAGTCCTATAATCCCCCATTCCTCTTCTGGCACTGAATGGAGAGGAAGAGAATTTCTCATTTTCTAGTTGCCTCAGAAAAGCCCTCCCCGGGAAGTTGCAGGGAGGGGGACCACACTTCATGGACCCAAGGCCTCTAACGAAATGGAAGGAAGTAACATTGCTACCCTCTATCTTAGGGGGATTCCCTAGGAACAGGAAGGTGGTGCCGTTTTGGCGGAAGTAGACAGGAGCCGTGTGGAGTCATAGAGTAACATGGCCAATTGTAGTAAAACTCAGGTCATTTTCAGCTTTTATTTTCTCTCCTAAGGGCTGTCTCCTTCACTCAATTGTCCAGAGCATGAAGCTAGGACCCCATGGAGAAGACAATCCATCTCACGGTAATTATGTTCAACCATCCTCTATGCACAAGCAGTAATGTCTTTAGTGTTTAAAGTGATCTTTCTTTTTTGTTATTGTTGCAGAGATGAGGTCTCCTTATGTTGCCCAGACTGGTCTTGAACTCCTGGCCTCAAGCGATCCTCCCACCTCGGCCTTCCAAAGTGCTGGGATTAGAGGCGTGAGCCACTACACCTGACTTTACAGTAAATGTAAATCTCATCCTGTCACTATCCAGCTTAATCACCTCCTGCAGTGCTCTGGGACACAGCCCAGCCTCCTTAGCATGTAGGCAAGGTCCCCTTGCTTGGGCCTCGTTAGCTCCTCCTGTCTTGCTTCCTTCTGTGTCTCTTCCATGATCATCCTCCTGTGATGGCTACATTGGAGCTTCACTGAGCTGTTTGCACAAAACTTCATGTCTCCCACATCTCCATGCCAATGTTCTCACTGTTCTCTCTGCCTCAGTGTCCCTTCCAGACAGCGAGGTTAGATGCCTAGCTTCGTGCTTTTGTGACGTATGCACCTTTATCAGCACTCTTATCACACTGTACTAAAATCCTGCTTTATTAGCTGTCTTCCCTACTTGGCTATGAACTAAACAAGCACAGAGATTGCCTATTACTCTTTTGCTTTCCTGAGACACTGCAGAAAGCCTGAAACCTAGGCTTAGTTGGCCCTTGATACATGTTAATTAAATGAAGGACTGATTCCATGAACAGAAGAGAGGATCAGTGAATAGGAAGATGAATTCCCCGTCCTGAAGGACCGTTTCATGCGGTGTCACTTGCTTTTTTCCTAAGTGTTTAAATAAAGATTCAATTAAACTCAGCAAATATTTATAGGGCACTTATTATGTGCCCCTCCTGTGCTAGGCACTGGAGATACAAAGACAAAGAAGCACAGTCTTGAGGACCCTCAAGTAGTTCCCAGCCGGGAAAGGGATACTGATGGACGCAGCTGTCCATCAGCCGACAAGTCCAGACCAAAGCACCTCACAGAAGACCCGGCTGGGTTTTCCACCAGGAGGGCTCAGGTCAGCTCAGGTGCTCCTGCTAAATGAGTTGTGAAAACAGCCAGCCTTTTTCAGGCCTCTAGACCCGGAGGCAGGAATGTGCTCGGTAATGCAGCTGTGGTGCTCCTGCCCATAGACCCCCAATAGGAGCCAAGCAACCCTGGCATGAAGGCAGAGGGCGGGCTGGCTGGAGGGCCTGGGAATGCTGCTGGGGAGGATGGACCCTGTCAAGCTGTGCTTCCTCTGAGCTCTAAGTTACATCACAAGGAGATTGGGAAGGACTGTGGGTGTGTCTTTCAGGGTGTTGCTAGAATCAGGGAACCCTAAATCCTCCAGAGACACCAAAGCTGTCACCACTGGGAATCAAGGCTTCTGTCCGCTAGGTAAGTATAATCATGCACCAATGACAGGGGCAGGAGAGTGGGGAACTGGGGTTGGAGGGCCCTTCCCAGCATCTGGAAAATCACATCGAGTGAAGGGGTATTGACTAGAGTAGGTCTTTTCCATTTCTGTTATTCTTTTAGAAGCTAGTAGGAGGATTATAGAGTTAGGTTTAATAAGAAAGATGGGAAAACTCTCAGTTCACCCAATTGCTTTTAATTTATTAGTCTTATGTCTGTCTCCATTATTCCACACCTCTCACACCCCTAGCATCGATCATAAAGTTCAGGAAAGAAGGTAAACAACATTAGGAGAGCCAGACATGAGCCAAGCTCCAGTTGGGATATTTAGTATCCGATGGGAGAGTGACCAAAAGTGAGACTCAATCAGTGGTCTCTAAACATATGATGGAAGCCTCTGGCTGCTGCCCCTTTGCAAGAGGCTCTGAAGAGCAAGTGTGCAAAGGACGACAGAGAGGGAGAGGAAGGAGGAGGCAGAGCCGGCACTCGGGCAGCAAGGGTAGTGCTCTGGAAGTCTGGTATGATTCTGTCGCATTGCATCATCATCACGAAGGGGCCACATCTGAAGCAAAAAATGGCAAAGACTCAAAGGAAATAAATCATGCAGACTCTGGAATGACCTCATTAAAAAGCTGCTCTCTCTGCTGCCATGTTCTATTTATAGCTGAAATATGAGCATTCCTGACAGGAAATCTAAATGACAGCAAGCCTAGGGTTTTAAGGCAGTGGGTAGGGGTTTGCTTAATAAATCATCTGGTATTTTTATTCAGATGATTTTTCTATTCTAATGAAACTGTTAGTTCAGTTCTCTTTTCTGCATGAGATGACATTCATGGGATGTGTTTTTTACTCAGGAATTGAGGATAAAGAAGTAAAAGGATCCTTTCATATAAAATATTTTGCTAAATACATGCGAACTTCATAATACACCATTACCCTCAACACATCTTAATACTGGTTCACAATGTTCTTTTTCAGGCCGTATTGTAGCTGTTATTTCCAGTGATCATTGTAAATAACTTTATTATGTTTCACTGAATCAATTTCATAGAAATCAAACCAATAGGGAAAACATCTTTTACAAAGGAAGACATAGAGCCTTATTCCAAATGTTAAGAGAAAAAAGCAGATCATATATTGTGTAAATAAGCAGAGTCACACTTCTAAAACCCTGACGCCCAGGGCCTGGATGGAGCTGCCAGCAAGTTCCCTCTCTGTGTTATGGACAGAGGCAGGATTCATCTTTTGCTTTTAAGTTTTTTTGGGGGAAAATATTTAACAAGCTTTTCATTTCTGGAAGACAGTGCTCTTCAGCCTGAGGACAGTTCAGATGCTTTTAAAAGAAAAAAAGTACAGACCCCCCCACTCCCCCTCAACCGACCCAGTGCTGTTAAAGTTTTTATAACACTTCAAAATTATGTATTTATTATATTTTATTATAACACTTCAAAAATGTGTATTTAAGGCAAAATTTGAAATTCTAATTCTTGTGGCTCTTATACAACTTTAAAACCAAAACAAATTGTGATGTTTAATTTTATGTGTCAGCTTAGCTAGGCCGTGGTACCCAGATATTTGGGCAAACATTATCTTCAATGTTACTGTGAACGTTTTGTTTTAGATGAAATTAATGCATTTGAGTCAGTGGACTTTGAGCAAGGCAGATACCCTCCGTAATACAGGTGGGCCTCGTGCAATCAGTTGAAGGCCTTAATAGAAAAAGACTGCTCTCTCCCCAGCAAGAAGGAATTCTGTCAGGAGAGGGCATTTGGATTTGAACTGTACAACAGCTTTCCCCTGGGTCTCCAGCTTGTTGGCCTGCCCCGCAGATTTTGGACTTGCCAACCTCCATAATTATGTGAGTCAATTTCTTTTTTTTAATATGTAACAATTTTTTAAAAACAGACACAATGTTGCCCAGGCTGGTCTTGAACTCCTAGGCTCAAGCGATGCTCCCTCCAGCCTCAGCTTCCCAAAGTGCCGGGATTATAGGCGTGAGCCACTGCGCCCAGCTAGTGTGAGCCAATTTCTTAAAATAAATATCTTTCTCTATACAAACACACACACATGCGCGCGCGCACGTGCAAGCACATGCATGCCCTGTTGTTCTGTTTCTCTAGAGATCCCCGACTAATACACAAATCTAAAAGTTAATTACCCCCAAACTACAAAACTAATAAAATTGATATGAACAACTGGAATGTAATGTGACAGGTATTGTTAGTTGTTTGCAGTTACTGATGTCAGGTTTCATAGCAGAAAGATGTCTTCTTAGAACTGTTTTGGTGTTTCATCTGTTTCTGAATTTGATTTTTAAAACCCTAATGCCAAGAAAGGTTGTTTATATAAGTGCATTGTATAAAACAATATAAAAAACTTTAAGCTTTTATTTTATAACTCCTGGAAAATTAGAACTGATCATTAAAATTTTACCAAGAAGCAGTCTTCAAATAATAATTCTATAAAGCTGTTTTAGTCATTGGAGGATAACATTAGCATTGTAGCATTATTTAAACATACATTCAATATTATCTAATTCAATTATTTCTGGAAGTGGGAAGAAAAGCATTCTTCCCTGCTGATAGACTGTTTTATTTGGTGCATACAGATACAGAACACTCCATACAACCACTTTCAAATATGAAAATGGTACTGCCTGCCAGAGAATAGGATCTTTAGAATTCTGCATATTTATATTATCATATGCCATGGCTGATTCAATTCTTCTGCCACTTTATTCAAGATGTTATAAACTCTTCATTCATAGGGTGTACCACCATATCATTTAGGCTTTAGTTCTCAAACTTCACAAATGCAAATGCAGGCAATAAAAATTCTTGCCAGTACTCTGGTCCACCAGAAAATTCAGAACCTGCTTTTAAAAATCATTGAAATGAAAACAATATATTTAAAATAATCATACCTCTATATGTACAGAGCTCCTAAGTATCAGTAAAGAAAGAGGAATAATCTTATCAGTGGAGAAAGAACATAAATTGGTAAGTTACCAAAAAATGAAATAAAAAACAGCATAGAGGCTGGGAGCAGTGGCTCACGCCTGTAATCTCAGCACTTTGGGAGGCTGTAGTGGGCAGATCACTTGAGTCCAGGACTTTGAGGAGACATGGTGAGACCTCGTCTCTAGAAAACCAAAAATTAGCCGGGCGTGGTGGTGCACGCCTGTAGTCCCAGCTACTCAGAAGGCTGAGGTTGCAGGATCGTTTGAATCCAGGAGACAGAGGTTGCAGTGAGCCGTGATCATGCCATTGCACTCCAGCCAGGGTGACAGAGACAGCCCTGTCTCAAAAACAACCGCTGCCACCACCACCACGACGGCGGCATAGAAACCTCTGAAAAGACTTCTGGTTAAGCATGGTAACTTCAACATACGTATTTGTCTTTCTTCCCACCCATACTGCCTGTTAAAATTGCAGAAAGAAAGAAACAAGTATAATGCCCCATATGAGAGAAAAGATCTCAGATGAGTGATATGGACATCATTTTGGAAGCTGGAGAGCAGATAGACCAATGGCACTTGACTCAGTAGCCAGAGCAGAACCTGAGACCACAAGAGGGGGCAGTGGGAGTGGCAAGGAAGCCAAGAAGAAGCAAACCAATTCACACTACAACTCCAAAAAGGCACCGGGATTGGAGGTTCCAGGTACCTCTAAAAACAGAGGTAAAAAAATGATTACAAGGGTTAGTTATATTTCAGGATCCCCTCTTCTCCACAGCTAAGCAATCGCCTCTACCCTGCCCCATGGAAAACTGGAGGTTGAGTCTCCCTCTGAATGTGGGACACCAGGTGCAACTGAACATGAGTGTGTAGGTAAATGTCCACATACTGAATGGTGACACCCTATCTCCAGTCTTCTCCCCTATCTTGTGCATGGGATGTTAATAGGCGGGAAGTCGGAGGATTTTTCTCTCGGGAAATGAATGAGCCCAGGAGAAAAGAACCAGCGTTAATGGCCTTTGGGAGTTTTCCAAGAAAGCATTTCCCATCTGATCACCCTACAGGGAAATGAAAAAGTCAAAAGTTCTCATCTGTTCACATAAAGCTTCCAAACAAAGATTTTAGAAACTCACTTTTAAATAGGAATAATCAATTGAGAATTAGTAGACACTTCAGGAATGCCTATGACATGAAAGACAGCGCAGCACTGGACTGCCGACAGCAGCAGCCTCAGGAGGTTAAAGACAATGGAGTGATGCCTTCAGGATGCTGGGAAGTTATCTCAAAACTGGAATTTCATACTCTATGGTTTAAATGTAGATAGAATAAAGATGTCTTCAAATATTATAAGGTCTCAAAAATTTAAGTTTCATATACTGTTTCACAAAAAGCTGCTGGATGATGTTCTTCACCAAAATAAGTCAATTAATAAAGAAAGGGGAAGAGAGGCATTCATGAAATAGGGAATCGTGCAAGAGGGAGGAGAAAGAATCCCTAGGATTTCCTGATGGGGAAAAGCCCAGGGCAATGGTGCAGCAGTCCTCCAGAGAAGCAGACCAAACCTGTGCAAGAAGACAGAGGGCTCCAAAAAAGATGTTTATTTGAGGGTGGATGGGGTAGGGGATATGGGTGAATGTGAACCACCATACTGTTTGAACACTTTGAAGTAGATTTTTAATTTGTTTTTATTTATTTAGTTTTTTGAGACAGGTTCTCACTCTGTTGCGCAGACTGCAATGCAATGGCGCGATCCTGGCTCACTGCAACCTCCGCCTCCTGGGCTCAAGCCATCCCTCCATCTTGGCCTCCAGAGTAGCTGGGACTACAGGTGCACATCACCACACCTAGCTAATTTTTTTTTTGTAGAGATGGAGTGTTGCCATGTTGGCCCAGGCTGGTCTCAAACTCCTGGGCTCAAGCAATCCAAATGCCTTGGCCTCCCAAAGTGCTAGGATTACAGGCATGAGCCACTGTGCCCTGCTTAAGTTTTTTTTTTAAATTCTCTTAGATATATTGAAGATGAAAGGTGCACAAAATACTAAACAAGTGAAATATGGGGCAATTAATAACTCTAGGAAAAACGAACACAAGGAAATGTATTATAGCATGCAACATAGCTTCCTTGTAAATAACATCTACATGGACATAATTTTAAAGAACATACTATATTGATTTAACCAAAAAATAGTTATCTAATTATTAATATATTGGGAAAATGAAGGAAGTATATGGTAAATTGTAGGGCTAGAATAAAAATATAGGGGATCTAACGCCACATCTTCCACAGTGGAAATTCAACTGATAGGTAAGAAGAAGTAGTAACTGAAAAACTAGTAATATATGTTGCAAGTATTTTATTTAGAAAAAAAGATAGGATTGGGCACAGTGATTCACACCTGTAATCTCAACACTTTGGGACGCCAAGGTGGAAGTATTGCTTGAGCCCAGGAGTTTGAGGCTGCAGTGAGCTGTGATCACACCACTGCACTCTAGTCTGGGTAGCAGAGTGACACCCTGTCTCTTAAAAAAAAAAAAAAAGAAAAGAAAAGAAAAGAAAAAAGAAAGAAAGAAAGAAATTGAAGGTAGACAAAAGGAGAATAGGATAAAGAAGTTAACAGTATATGCCAGCAACTGTTATTTTTGATGATAAGCTTGGTGATAATGCTGGGATTGTTAAGCCATATACATGTGTTATTGACTCTTGTCTCTTGGGTTTTGCACCCTTATGCAGTCTCCCGCCACGCTGAATAGGGTTGTATAACCAATAGGATATCATGGAAGCAACAGAATGTGGCTTCAGAGGCAGGATCACAAAAGATACAGTTCCATCTGTCTTGCTCTTTCTTTTTCGTTGTTGTTTTTGAGACGGAGTCTTGCTCTGTCACCCAGGCTAGAGTGCAGTGGTACCTTCTTGGCTCACCGCACCCTCCACCTCTCAGGTTCAAGCAATTCTTCTTCCTCAGCTTCCCCAGTAGCTGGAATTACAGGTGCCTGCCACCACTCCTGGCTAATTTTTGTGTTTTTAGTGGAGACGGGGTTTCACCATGTTGGCCAGGCTGGTCTCGAACTCCCGACCTCAGGTGACCTGCCCACTTCGGCTTCCCAAAGTGCTGAGATTACAGGTATGAGCCACAATGCCCAGCCTGTCTTTCTCTTTCTCTTGGATCTCCTACAAGAAGCCAGCTGCTATGCTTTAAGGACACTCAAGTAGCATGATGGCAAGGTCTATGTGGGAGGGACGGAGGCTTGCTGCCAAGACAGCCTTGCTAACCATGTGAGTGTAAACTAAAAATACATCCTAAGCCCCTCAACTGACTGAACAATCCCCCTCTTGGCCAAAAGCACCCCGGAAAAACCTTAAAAACTAAATTTCCAGCCATGATGAGACAGGTCAGATACGCCTTGTTATAACCTCTCCCTTTTGCTGTTTAGACACAATGACTAACTAGCATTAATGTTAAATAGTGATCGTAAGACTGATAGAACGGACCCCTGGTGGTGTAAGATACTGAAATAGAAATTGGACCTAAGGTCATGCCAGGTAAGGGTTAAATCACGTGTCCCTGTGCTTAAAGAATAAACTTTGTTCTAACTGCCGCAAGGTTTTTCTTTTCCTCTAGCACCTAAACAAGCACTGGCCTCAAGATAAGCAATATTATAACAATTTAAAGCTCTTCCACTGCCAGACCTGTGACTAACTGACCCCCTGTTCCACAAACCAAAGCTACAGCTTTGGACAAAAGACTAAGGTCAGTACCTTTCTCCTGGTAAGAAGACCACTGACCATGGACCAGCTCTGGCTGGTTTACAGAGGCGGTGCACTTGAGGGCCTTCTGAAAAGCCCTTTTTTTTTACTATTAATATTAATTTTTAACTCTTTTAATACTCAGTTTCCTTACCTTTATGCCGGGCGCGGTGGCTCAAGCCTGTAATCCCAGCACTTTGGGAGGCCGAGACGGGCGGATCACGAGGTCAGGAGATCGAGACCATCCTGGCTAACACGGTGAAACCCCGTCTCTACTAAAAAATACAAAAAAAAACTAGCCGGGCGAGGTGGTGGGCGCCTGTAGTCCCAGCTATTGGGAGGCTGAGGCAGGAGAATGGCGTAAACCCGGGAGGCGGAGCTTGCAGTGAGCTGAGATCCGGCCACTGCACTCCAGCCCGGGCGACAGAGCGAGACTCCGTCTCAAAAAAAAAAAAAAAAAAAAGATGGGGGATATATTTCCTACCTATCTTACAAGATTATTGGGGAGTTTAAGTGAGATAATAGATGTGGAGGTATTTATGAATTATGTAGTGTGTACAATAATTTTGTTTATTAATGATTAAAACATATTTCTTCACTTTTTGAGTGGAAGGTAAGCACAAAGAAAGGGTCATCAGACCATCGTAACACAAAGTTTCAGAGGGAAACGACAGCCTCTTCATGGGATGGCTACTTTCAAGATCTTGCAATTGCTAGAATACTTTCATTTCCTTCCTGACTTTATAAGAACATTGCAACCCGAATCTCTGGTGCAGCAAGGCCCTTGTGCAGCCCCTCTGCAGTGCACTGGACACCTGTGCGGATATGCCCACCACATGCAGCTCTCTAAGGTCACCAGCAGGTGTTATCCTATTGCCTTGCAGTCCAGGGAGGCGAGAGTCACTGCCCAGGCAGAGGGAGCCAGAGATGTGCTCTAGTTCATCTTCCTCATTTTACTGGCAAAGACCATGGTATCCCTGTCCCCTCAGCCACCTCTGCATTAGTAATTTCAGTGGACAGTCCCTGCAGGCCAACGGCTTCTATCATGGAATCTTGCTCAGTCTGTATATAGGGTAAGCTGGACAATGCTGAGGATTTCATGACTCCAAGGGCAAATGTCAGCCACATCAGGTGGCACTGGTGGATTTCTCCCCATCCCTCACATGGATGGCTTTGAAGTGTTTCTACACTCTCCTTTGAGGGCCTCTGGTGGAACTAAGCTTCAGGTGCCCCGGGGGAACCCAGCACACCCTTTCCTGACTTTTCTCCCTCCTGGCCTCATTTCCCCATGACTCACTTGTGCTTCCTGGAATCACCGCTTAAATAAGCCACTCGTTCCCAAGTTCTTGTCTCAGAGTTTGCCTTTAAGGAACCCAAAGTAAGACATCCAGGGAGTGACACTTAGCTAGGGATGGAGCTGGTACCAGAACCCAGGCCACTGGAACTCACTTTAAGTCGTAACTCAGAGCAAATGTGGGTGTGCAATGAGCTGCTCACAATCTTACCTTGGCAACCAAGCGACCGACCAACAGACCAAACAAACAACTAGCCAACCAACTAAACAAACAAGCAAGCAGCCAAATTACCAACTAAACAACCAAGCAAACAATCGACCAAACATAAACCAAAGAAATACAATCTGAACCTACCAAAATCTCTCTGTGAAAAACTGTAGAGACAAGTTGTGACTTCCAGCTTGATGGATATCAAATGCCAGTAAGTTGAACAGGCATGCTTATGACAACTAAGAGAGGAGCTCAAGTCACAGGGTGCCTTACTGTGTGCTTTCAGGGGGCCCTGTGGGTGGGCAGTACCTTCAACAGTCTCCATGGTTCAGAGTCAGAGATCCAGGTTTAAAAGGCCAGAAACATAATTTTATCTTTCTCCTTAGAGTTGATGACCATCTTGGGGCAGGCTCACTGGCCAAATTCACTTGGTACCCATTAATAGGACAAAGCATTCCTTAGATGAGAAGCCCTCGTAGGCGGAGAGTGCGGGCGGCCATTTACCTAGGATGCCCCGTGGAGTAAACGATACAGGGCACAGCTCTTATGTTAGAAAGCTGCGCTTTGAGCACAGAGTTGAAGCAGGCAAAATAAATGGTTACCAAGGGACAGTTCTATCCACCCAAAGCAGATTGAAAAATGCACCTGGAGCATTTCTGGCTAAAGAACAAGGGTGTTCTGGAATGAAGACGCCTCTTCTGCCTGAGGCATGGACAGTGCACATTTGGACACTCTGTCTCCCTGCTCTTCAGCCTTCAAATGCAACTCACACCCATCCTGGTGTCAGTACATCTTGTATTCATATGTGGGGTTACCAAAATTGGTTCAGGCATGTGTTTTATTTGTATTTATTTATTTATTTGAAAGAGTTTCACTCTTGTTGCCCATGCTGAAGTGCAATGACACAATCTCGACTCACTGCAACTTCTGCCTCCTGTGTGCAAGCGTTTGTGCCTCAGCCTCCTGAGTTGCTGGGATTACAGGTGGCCACACCATGCCCGGCTATTTTTTTATATTTTTGGTAGAGACGAGGTTTCACCATGTTGGTCAGGCTGCTCTTGAACTCCTGACCTCAGGTAATCCACCTGCCTCGGCCTCCCAAAGTGATGGGATTACAGGACTGAGCCACCGTGCCCAGCCTGGGCATGTATTTTAAATTACACTCCAGTTCTACGGATATGAGCTGTTCACCCCTTTAGGTCTGGTGTCCTCCAGGCCTTTTAGGTAACATGTAGAAACTCTTGGGGCTCGGCCTGCTCCTGCCATCACTGATGTGTTGGTTTTGCACTGATTTATCTCTCAAATGGTGCCCCTTCTCCAAATCCCAAGGGTTGGACTGTGCGGTCACCATGAATGCCTCTTGAGATCTTACACTGAGTAAGAACTGTGTAGTAGAGAGGAACGACCGCAACTGGGATGAGTGTAATGAGAAAGACTACCACGTGCAAAAAAAACTAACGTCATGAAATGGATTCTTAACTCATCATTTAGCGGTGCCATGAATTGGAAAAAAGCTTTGTATCTTCATGTCTTCCTTAGTTCAAAAAAATGCCAAAGCTGCTGTGAAATGAAATGATGAGACCGTTCACAACCACCTGAACTAATTGACTTGCTTTCTAGTGGGTGTGTGTCTAATGGCTGATTTGGCTAATAACTGGATTATACAAATGCAACTTCTATAGAATCTTGTTACTCTGACTACTGTTTAGATGGTGGAATCCAGAATCACAAGGTCTTATTTTCCAGAATAGCTGAATAACTGCAAGGCTGGATTTTTTTTTTTTTTTTTTTTTTTTTTGTCTAATGTCCTATGGGACAAAGCTACATTTTTGTACTTACCTGGAAGGGGAAGGCAAAGCAGTGGGCTCCTGGACTTGGAAACACACTGGAGGCATCATGGAAACTCACTACAACTGCCTATTTTGAAGTATTAGATGCAAAGTGATTTCATTTTTTAAATTTAGAGATGGGATCTCCCTCTGCCGCCCACGCTGGAGTGCAATGGCGTGATCATGGCACACTACATCCTCGAACTCCTGAGCTCAAGTAATCATCCCACCTCAGCTTCCCGAGTAGCTGGGATTATAGGCACATGCCACTGCACCCAGCTCAAGGTAAAATTATGGGTAATCTTAGTGTGTCTTAGACATGGAAAGGCCTGGATCTCTCTTGTTTGAAGGGTCTGTGGATGAGGAATGTGTTTTGCTCCTTTAGGGATGCTTCAGTTAAATTCAGTAGGAACAAATTGTGTATTTGTAGAGTCATTCAGGCATGCAGAGCACACTCATAAACACACACACATGAAAACATACACACACACGGCCAGAGTGATTTTCCGAGCTGCCTTTCCAAAGGAAACTGCGTTTTAAAAGGTCGCATCAGGATTCAGCATCAATCAAAATGCCACACAGCAGCTGCACCTATTCAGCCCAGCACAATACCTGCCAGCCGAGTCCTGTCTTCTGTGCGGAGCGTCTAATGGGAATTTCTGCCTGAATGGGAGCCCAGGGCAGAGGGCAGCAGAATGGTCAGCTGCGCCATGGAAAGACCAGCCTGGGAGTACAGGCAGCAGCTCCATCTGCAGGGAGCTGCGGAGCCTGTGAAATAAGAAAAGCAGGAGGGAAGGGTGGGGATTGGTTATGCTAGCAGGCCCTGGCTGGGTTGTGTGGGGTTTTTTTTCTTCTTCTTCAAGAATGAATTGCATCCTTTGTGTCCATCTTCAAGGTGTCCTTAGGAGGATGATGCTGATGCCTGCAGCTCCATTGTAAAATACCAGCCAATATTACTATCCTGAATGACCTTTTTCCTAGACCTGTGAGTCAGATTATCCACTCAGGAGGTTTTAAGGCCAGAGAAATAAAGGAAATCATGTGATTCTTTCAGTGATTTTATATATGCAACACTTCCTTTTGAGGATGAGGGAGCGGCGAGTGAGAACATGACCTCCTAGGTTCTCTGGAGCAGAGCGGTGTCCTTAATTAGACAGTGCCCAGAAATTCTTCTATGACAGAGTGTGTGTGTGTGTGTAATTTTCATTTTTTGAGACAGAGTTTCACTCTGTTGCCCAGGCTGGAGTGCGGTGGTGCAGTCTTGGCTCCCTGCAACCTCTGCCTCCTGGGTTCAAGCGATTCTCATGTCTTAGCCTCCCGAGTAGCTGGGATTACAGGCATGCACCATCATACCTGGCTAATTTTTGTATTTTTAGTAGAGTCGGGGTTTCACCATGTTGGCCAGGCTGGTCTTGAACTCCTGACCTCAGGTGATCTGCCTGCCTCGGCCTCCCAAAGTGTTGGGATTACAGGTATGAGCCACCGCACCTGGCCCAGAGTGTGTTTAACTGCCTTTATTTTAAAGTTGACCAGATAACTGGGCGCTTAATTTTCAACCCTTTAGAAACACCCAGACATTGTCACTTAAATTAGCCTCTTTTTCTTTTTAAAGAAACATATTCAAGAGAGAAAATGATTTCCCTCAGACCCTTAATTTTTTTCATTTTCACAGCTACATTTGGAATTGTCAAACCATTGATATGGGCGTTTAGGTCTAAGCCATACGTGGATTTCACAAACAGTCTAACCGAAGAGCTACTGAACAACTTTGGCTGCATCTTCCTGGGTAATTTTCAGAACTGCCAATTAAGCATGGCTAGTCCCATTTTACAGATGGGGAAAACAAGGCAATGAATTAATGGGGGAAAACAACTCACCAATTTACAAAGCTCATAAACGCAGAAGCCAGGATTTGACTCTGGCCTATCCTCCCCCACCCCCCATAACCCTTCCCTTTTGCCAGCTGCCTCCACTAAATTTGCAAGGTTCCTTGGCCACATGTAGCTTACTCTGTCTTAAATAAAATCCCTTCATGATTCCCAATAAAGCCTTGGGAAATGTGTGAATTTCCCCACAGATGCTGGAGAATTTCCCCCACACATGCTGGAAGTGTATGAATTTCCCCACACATGCTGGCCCAGCTCTCTAGCAAACCTACAACAGAGTGGTGTTTGTTGCTGAAGAAGAGGGATCTGCTTGGATGTTGGATACTGTGACCACGCAGAGCTGGCCGCGGGGGTTCCCATAAATCCACCCTCTTTAGCTTTCTGAGACCAGCAGGGGGCGCTGACGAGCACCTTCTCCGTCTGCTTTGAGGAGGGCGGATTTCACACAACATAAAGACCAGTCGATGCAACCGCAGGAAAAACAAGGATTTCCTCCATCCCGGTTAACCACATCCCGACACCCAGCCAGAGCCCAGACTGGGCTCTCTGGAGACCAGTGAGCTGCTGAGAGACCGCGTACAGGGACCCAGAGGGTAGGCGACGCGGTGTTCATGAGGGCGGTTGTTCATGAGGACGGTTGTTCAGAGCATGCATTACAGTCAGATTCTCGCTTCATCTCCTCCTGGCTGTGTAAAATTTATGCACGTTATCCTGATATTTCTCAGCCCGATCTTCCTCCTCTGTACTACGAGGACGGCATGGAATAATGGAGTGCTCAGCATAGGGCCTGGACATCAATGAGAATTAGGGAATATGAGCTAGTGGAACTAGTGAGCATCATTCTCAAAAACAGATATTTTACAAATCCTAGACGGTGAAAGAAATGGATAATAACCACGACCTCACTGTATCTGTGGGCAACACTGAGCAATAGGTAGCTTAGAAAGTGGTTCTGGCCGGGCACGGTGGCTCACGCCTATAATCCCGGCACTTTAGGAGGCTAAGGCAGGAGGATCGCTTGAGGCCAGGAGTTTGAGACCAACCTGGACAAACACAATGAGACCCATCTCTACAACACAGTTTTTAAAAGTTAGCCAGGCTTGGTGGTGTGCACTTGTGGTCCCAGCCACTTGGGAGGCTGAGATGGGAGAATCTCTTAAACCCACGAGTTTGAGGTTGCAGTGAACTATGATTGTACCACTGCACTCCAGCCTGGGTGACAGAGCAAGACCCCATCTCAAAAAGAAACAAAACAAAACAAAACACCGCAGTTCTTATCACCTTCATCATTTCCTAAGCCCCATGTCACTGTCACAGTGACGAATGATCAACCTCAGGGAGCTATGTTCACCTGAAAATAGACTAAAACACCATTATTACCTTTCTAAAGCCGTGGAAGTCACTGTGCAAGATGTAAATATACAGGTAAATTACAGTCTCCCTCTAACTGTAGACAGAGTCCCTTGGAAAAATCTTCCCCTGGTGTAATAAATGTTTCAAATTAAGATGATAATGTAATAAATGTTTCAAATTAAGATGGGAATGACCTCCGTATTGTAATAGAGGGTTCTGGGAACTGACCGTCTGGATCTGAACCCTAGTCTAAGTACTTACCTATGTGACCTTGGGCAAGTTACTCTGTTCCTCAGTTTGTAATTTATTAAATGAATAATAAAAGTATGTATCTCATAGCTACAAAGGCTAGATGAGTTGATGTGCATAAGCACCAAACACAGTGCCTAGTACATAATAATGTCTGATATTATTTATTCAAGAAACAGTTGATCCCAGGTATTCAAAGAAATCAGTATTTAAAATCGGATTGTAATGCGATGTCATAAGTGATGCTTCTCACCTGGTATTGAAACTAGACAGTAAAGCCGATTATAAACAAAGTGCTAGAAGATCACACAGAAGGAAACAAATGTGTCTGAGCATCTGAGAGACATCCCATTGAAGCTGAAACTTCAGCTCTGTCTTAAAGATAAGTAGGAACTCCTTCACAAAGAAGGTGGTTGGTTATCTTAGGCGAATATTATTACAGCAGAAATTGATTTGAATAGGCCTAAATAAAATGGCAAACTAAAATGGGAAGAATGAAGGAAACACAGACAAACCCTCTCAGGATCGTAGGAGGGGTCCAGGAAGCTGGGAAACTGCATCTGCCTCTTGGTTCTTCTGTCTCCATCTCTTTGTCTGTTGTTGTTTTCTTTTTTTGTCTCCAAATTTATTTTTTTATTTTATTTTATATTTTTTGAGACGGAGTCTCGTTCTGTTGCCCAGGATGGCGTGTAGTGGCACCATCTTGGCTCACTACAACCTCTGCCTCCCAGGTTCTAGCAATTCTCTGCCTCAGTCTCCCAAGTAGCTGGGATTACAGGTGCCCATCACCACGCCCAGCTAATTTTTGTATTTTTAGTAGAGACGGAGTTTCACCATCTTGGCCAGGCTTGTCTTGAACTCCTGACCTCGTGATGCCACCATGCCCAGCTAATTTTTTTTTGGTAAGAAGCGTGGTTTTGCCATGTTGCCCAGGCTGGTCTCAAACTCCTGGTCTCAAGCGATCCACATGCCTCAGCCTCCCAAAGTGCTAGGATTACAGGTGTGAGTCACCATACCCAGTCGGAAATCTTAAAATTACATATGCGTCTTGCATTTATGTGTTTGTATATATATACAATCTAGAATTTTGTTTATATAATGCTAGCATTTTGTTTCTGTTGGATAGCACTGGTTTAGAGATTATATTGAATATTTTATTATAATATTTAACTTAAAGTGTAAACAGAACAAAAATCTTTACTTCTTCCCGAACAATAGAAATATCAGAATGATTTAATGAAGCTCAAGGTGGTCTCAAATTCCTAGCTCAAGCAATTCTCCTGCCTTGGCCTCCCAAAGTGCTGGAATTACAGGGATGAGCCACCACGTCTGGCAGATAAACTATAATCTTAAAAAATTTGGTGGACGTGACAGGGTATCTCCATAGATGCAAAAAAAAAAATGATAATATTAATATCCATTCATTATTTTTAAAATAATTATTAGCAAGCTAGGAGTAAAAGAGACTTCCTTAGTCTGATTTTTAAAAAGCATCTGCAAAACACTTACAGCAAACATAATACTTAAAAGTGAAATATTGAACTCATCTTGTTAAGATCAGGAACAAAGTAACAGCACAACTGATATCACTTCTTTGCCAGAGCAGTAAAACAAGGGGGAAAATATGGATTGGAAAGGGAGAAACAAAACTGTTATTACTTGAGTATATCATTGCCTATGTAGAAAACCCCAAAGAATCTACGGGTACATTATCAAAATTAATAAGAGATTTGGCAGGGCGCGCTCGCTCACGCCTGTAATCCCAGCACTTTGGGAGGCCAAGGCGGGTGGATCACTGAGGTCGGGAGCTCAAGACCAGCCTGACCAACATGGTGAAACCCTGTCTCTACTAAAAATACAAAATTAGCCGGGCATGGTGGCACATGCCTGTAATCCCAGCTACTTGGGAGGCTGAGGCAAGAGAATTGCTTGAACCTGGGAGGCAGAGGTTGTGGTGAGCCAACATGGCACCACTGCACTCCAGCCTGGGCAACAAGACCAAAACTCTGTCTCAAAAGAAAAAAAAAAGAGAGAGATTTTAGGTCAGGTGTGGTGGCTCATGCCTATAATTCCAGCACTTTGGGAGGCTGAGGCAAGAAGATCATTTGAGGCCAGGAGTTTGAAACCAGCCTGGGCATATAGTGAGACCTCATCTCTACAAAGCAACAAAAATTAGCTGGGTATGGGTGGCACACATGTGTGGTCCTAGCTACTCGGGAGGCTGATGAGGAAGGAGATCACTTGAGCCCTGGACCTCAAGGTTACAGTGAGCTACAATCCATCCTGGGAGACAGTATGAGACCCCATCGCAAAACAAAAACCAAAAAACTATATGGCTAAATACAAAATCAATATTTTGACTGCATTTCAATTACATTTCCATATACCGACTTTAATTGGTTATAAAAGGTAATTTTAAAAAAAGAGCTATACTAGCAACAGAAAGGTAAAATGCCTAGAAACAAATCTAATATTCAAGTCCCCTTTATGGAGACAAAGGATAAAACTTTAATGAAAAACTTGAAAGATCACCTAAGCAAATGAAAAATATTCCGTATTCCTAAATAGGTAGGCTCAATATCTTAAAATGTAATTTCTCTTCCAATCTGTATTTTAATGCAATTCCAATGAAAATCCCAATGCAGTTGTTTCTTTTGCTGCTGTTGCTTCTTCATCTTCTTTGTTGCCACTTTTTCCACCTTGTCCTCTTCCTCCTTCTTTTTAAGTAAAACCTAAAACCCTTTTCCTGAAATTTATAAGAATGAAAAAAGGGTCAAGAATAGTCATGACACTCCTTAAAAGAACAAGGTAGAGAGACCTGCCTATGAAATATAATAAGTAAGTTATAATTTTCCAAGCTATAATAAACACAGCATAGTACTGGCACAAGATATGCCCACTGAACGATAAACACAATGGAGGACCTAGGAATAGACCCACGCATATGCGTATTTCATCTAGCACAAATGTAGAATTTCAGATGAATGGGGGAAATGATGAAATCAAATCCCTACGTTATATTGTATACAAATATCAATTCCAGATAAAGTCTAAAATGTGAAAGACAACACTATAAAACTTCTACAAGACAATATTTAAAACAAAATGGTGTTTTTGTTTTTTTTTTGAGACGGAGTCTCACTCTGTCGCCCAGGCTGGAGTGCAGTGGCCGGATCTCAGCTCACTACAAGCTCCGCCTCCTGAGTTCACGCTATTCTCCTGCCTCAGCCTCCCGAGTAGCTGGGACTACAGGCACCTGCCACCTTGCCCAGCTAGTTTTTTGTATTTTTTAGTAGAGACGGGGTTTCACTGTGTTAACCAGGATGGTCTTGATCTCCTGACCTCGTGATCCGCCCGTCTCGGCCTCCCAAAATGCTGGGATTACAGGGTTGAGCCACCGCGCCCCGCCACAAAAGGGTGTTTTAAACGAGACACAAAAAATACAAATCATAAAGGGAAGATCAATACACTTGACTATATTAAAAATAAGAACTTCTGTCCATCAAGACACATCATAAAGAGAGTGAAAAGATAAGTCACAAACTGGTAGAAAACATTCACAACACAAACTAACGAAGGGTTAGGATTAAAATCTATCAAGAACTTGAAAACAGAGCCAAAGCTTCGTCTTCAGAATCGAGGAGGATGGATCGTTGGCTTTAAAAAGAGAGATTAGAAGATTTGCTTTTTCAACCCATAGCTGCGACTTCTATGTTTAAAGATACCGAAACGGACATATCAACAAGTGTAAAGAGGGACTCTACACCAAAGAAACTGGACAAAACTGCAAATAAGAACTGAAAAAAAGAAAAATGAAATCACAATGAAAGCTATCTTCTCAGTTCTGTAGATGTTCATTATGTACCTTACCGTTCCTATGCAACAGAACTTTTTCATATAGTATTATGGTACCAGTAAGTTGTGGCATTCTTTCAAGATCATTTAGAGTTGAAAGAAAAAGGAATTGAATATTTTATGCACACATACTATGAGCTTATTTATTTATTTATTTTGAGACGGAGTTTCGCTCTTGTTACCCAGGTTGGAGTGCAACGGCATGATCTCGGCTCACCACAACCTTTGTCTCCCAGGTTCAAGAGGTTCTCCTGCCTCATCCTCCCGAGTAGCTGGGATTACAGGCATGTGCCACCACATCCAGCTAATTTTTTGTATTTTTAGTAGAGATGGGGTTTCTCCATGTTGGTCAGGTTGGTCTAGAGCTGCTGACCTCAGGTGATCCGCCCACCTCGGCCTCCCAACGTGCTGGGATTACAGGCCCTATGAGCTCTTTAAAAGCCAAAATTTCTTCCAGCTTTTCAAACTAGAAATGAAAAAGTCACTGAAGCCTCTGTCTAACAGAGTGAGCTGCCATTGCTTTGGCTGGAGAAGCCCACACAATAGCTGAGAGACTAAGAAAGTCTTGAACAGCTGACATTCCTGAATGCCCACTGGATGAAAAGTCAGTAAAATTCAAGGCAGTGCCACTTCAAATGCTGCTGGGACTCATTGAATTAAAGATTTAGTTGCACATGTGAAGATCAAGTTAATATCTTATTTTCAGAAATTTCCTTTCGCCTTACAATTGAGCAAATCTATAGACATGGTTTGACTTGCTGTAACAGCACCAACTATTCTTCAAAGAGTAACTTATTTTATATGAATGTTCAGCAACAGATACAAATGGTGATAAATATTCAAAGGATCGAATAACTTTCTGCATCTCATGATTTATCTTGGAACTTTATTTTCATTTGCATCCTTGGTGCAGAAGCAGTGATGGATAAAACACAGATCAAGGCAGTGGCATGAAACTCTACCACTGGTCGTTGTCATGGTCTTCCTTCCCACCACACGCTTGTGGTTGAAAATAAAAGCCGTTCTTACTTAAGAATGTCCTGGATGAAGGACTAAAGACTACTAATTAATTAGTTAATTTAATTTTTTTGAGAGATGGAGTCTTGCTCTGCTGAGCAAGCTGGAGTGCAATGGCGTGATCTCAGCTCACTGCAACCTCTGCCTCCTGAGTTCAAGTGACTCTCCAGCCTCAGCTTCCCAAGTAGCTGGGACTACAGGCATGTGCCACCATGCCCAGCTAATTTTTGTATTTTTTTAGTAGAGACGGGGTTTCACTATATGTTGGCCAGGTTGGTCTCGAACTCCTGACCTCAGATCATCCTCCCACTTCAGTCACCCAAAGTGCTGGGATTACAGGCATGCGCCAGCATGCCCAGGTAATTTTTGTATTTTTTTAGTAGAGACAGGGTTTCACTATATATTGGCCAGGCTGGTCTCGAACTCCTGACCTCAGGAGATCTGCCCACCTCGGCCTCCCAAAGTGTTGAGGTTACAGGCATGAGCCACCGCACCCAGCCCAAGGCTATTAGTTTTTGTTGTGTCAATCCTTTAATAAGAATCTCTTTAATATTCTAAGCGGTGAAATGTGAAGTATCTATGAAGCATTGCTGCTATATGCCGAACTTGCAGAAAGCATGGATGACGGAGCTGAACTAGCTGCAGGGATCATCAATTTTGCTTGAAAGAACAACTGAAAGACAAACTAGAGTTGTTCATATGGACGTTTTCATGAAAATGAATAAAGTGAGCCTGTCAATGTTGCAATTGATAAAATTCAAGTTTTCAAGTGGAAATTAGAATTTTGGAAAACTTGTATCTGCTAAAACTTTTTCAGTGAGATTGGTAGTAAAATTAATGAATGTGGTTTTTTGATATTGTGTGAAATGTTGTTATTTGGAAATTCTGCACAATTCAGTGAAGAAATATTTTCCAGACTGCTAGTGGGTAAAAGAGCCATTCAAAGTGCAATCTGAGGCCACGCTCATGCCTGTAATGCCAACACTTTGGGAAGCTGAGGCGGAAGGATTGCTTGAGGTTAGGAGTTCAAGATCAGCCTGTGCAACATGGCAAGAACTCATCTCTGCTAAAATTTTTAAAAATTACCTGGGCATGGTGGTGCACACCTGTAGTCTGAGCTACTCAGGAGGCTGAGGCAGGAGGATCACTCAAGCCCAAGAGGTCAAGGCTGTAGTAAGATGTGATTGCACCACTGTACTACAGCATGGGCAACAGAGAGAGACCTTATCTCAAAAAACAAACAAACAAACAACAACAACAGAAAAATAAAAACAAATGGATGACCAATAGATTTTAATGTGAAAGTATATAAAATGGCTGGGCATGGTGGCTCACACCTGTAATCCCAGCACTTTGGGAGACTGAGGCGGGTGGATCACGAGGTCAGAAGTTTGAGACAAGTCTGGCCAACATAGTGAAACCCCGTCTCTACTAAAAATATAAAAAATTAGCCGAGTGTGGTGATGTGCACCTGTATTCCCAGCTACTTGGGAGGCTGAGGCCGGAGAATCGCTTGAACCCAGGAGGCAGAGGTTGCAGTGAGCTGAGATCTTGCCATGACACTGCAGCCTGGGTGACAGTGGGAGACTCTGTCTCAAACAAACAAACAAACAAAAAAGTATATAAAAGTTTCATTGATAAAATTTCAGATTCCACATTGCAACTAGCCTTTAAAAACTACCTCTTGTTGAGTTTTGATGTAGAATCAAAGAAGAAAATCCTCAGTATCTGAAAGCCTATTGAACTCCACTTTCTAACTACATGTCTGTGCAAAGTAAAATTTTCTTTATATACTTCTACCAAAGCAACTTATCAAAACACATTAAATGCAGAAGCAGATATGACAGAGAAGTCAGTTGTTTTCCACTAAGCCAGACATTAAAGAGATGGGCAAGAACATAAAGCAGTGTAGTTCTTGTCATATTTCATGTTGTCTTGGAAAATACAGTTTTCTCATTTAATAAAGTTTATTTGTGACCAGGCACAGTGACTCATGCCTGTAATCCCAGCACTTTGGGAGGCCGAGGCAGGCGGATCACCTGAGGTCAGGAGTTTGAGACCAGCCTGGCCAACATGGTGAAACCCTGTCTCTACTAAAAATACAAAAATTAGCCGGGCATGATGGCAGGTGCCTGTAGTCCCAACTACTTGGGAGGCTGAGACAGGAGAATCACTTAATCCTGGGAGGCAGAGGTTGCAGTGAGCTAAGATCATGCCACTGCACCCCAGGTTGGGAGACAGAGTGAGACTCTGTCTCCAAAAAAAAAAAAAAAAAAAAAAGAAGTTTGTATAAACGTAATATATTTATTATCTTGAAAGAATTAACAAATATTTTAAAAAATAATCTATCAAAGGAATAGCATCAACATTAACAAAAAGAAAATCCACACCAAAACCCCATCCATAGGTCACCAACATCAAAGACCAAAAGTAGGTAAAACCACAAAGATGGGGAGAAACCAGAGTAGAAAGGCTGCAAATTCCGAAAACCAGAATGCCTCTTCTCCTCTGAAGGATTGCAGGTCCTCGCCAGCAAGGGAACAAAACTAGACGGAGAATGAGTTTGACAAGTTGACAGATGTAGGCTTCAGAAGGTCAGTGATAACAAACTTCTCCTAGCTAAAGGAGCATGTTCTAACCCATCGCGAGGAAGCTAAAAACCTTGAAAAAAGATTAGACGAATGGCTAACTAGAATAAACAGTGAAGAGAAGAGCTTAAATGACCTGATGCAGCTGAAAACCACAGTACGAGAACTTCGTGAAGCATACACAAGCTTCAATGGCCGATTCAATCAAGTGGAAGAAAGGATATCAGTGTTTGAAGATCAAATTAATGAAATAAAGTGAGAAGACAAGATTAGAGAAAAAAGAGGGAAAAGAAACCAACAAAGCCTCTAAGAAATATGGGACTATGTGAAAAGACAAAATCTATGTTCGATTGGTGTACCTGAAAGTGATGGGGAGAATGGAACCGAGTTAGAAAACACTCTTCAGGATATTATCCAGGAGAACTTCCCCAACCTAGCAAGGCAGGCCAACATTCAAATTCAGGAAATACAGAGAACACCACAAAGATATTCCTCGAGAAGAGCATCCCCAAGACACATAATTGTTAGATTCACCAAGGTTGAAATGAAGGAAAAAATGTTAAGTGCAGCCGGAGAGAAAGGTCAGGTTACCCACAAAGGGAAGCCCATCAGACTAACAGCCGATCTCTCTGCAGAAGCCCTACAAGCCAGAAGAGAGTGGGAGCCAATATTCAACATTCTTAAAGAAAAGAATTTTCAACCCAGAATTTCATATCCAGCCAAACTAAGCTTCATAAGTGAAGGAGAAATAAAATCCTTTACAGACAAGCAAATGTTGAGAGATTTTGTCATCACCAGGCCTGCCTTACAAGAGCTCCTGAAGGAAGCACTAAACATGGAAAGGAACAACTGGTTCCAGCCACTGAAAAAACATGCCAAATGGTAAAGACCATCGATGCTATGAAGAAACTGCATCAATTAACTGGCAAAATAACCAGCTAGCATCATTATGGCAGGATCAAATTCACTCATAACAATATTAACCTTAAATGTAAATGGGCTAAATGCCCCAATTAAAAGACACAGACTGGTAAATTGTAGTCAAGACCCATCGGTGTGCTGTATTCAGGAGACCCGTCTCACGTACAAAGACACACATAGGCTCAAAATAAAGGGATGGAGGAAGATCTACCAGGGAAATGGAAAGCAAACAAAAGCAGGGGTTGCAATCCTGGTAACTGATAAAACAGACTTTAAACCAACAAAGATCAAAAGAGACAAAGAAAGCCATTGTATAATGGTAAAGGGATCAATTCAACAAGAAGAGCTAATTATCCTAAATATATATGCACCCAATACAGGAGCACACAGATTCATAAAGCAAGTCCTTAGAGACCTACAAAGAGGCTTAGACCCCCACACAATAATAATGGGAGACTTTAACACCCCACTGTCAATATTAGACAGATCAATGAGACAGAAGATTAACAAGGATATCCAGGACTTGAACTCAGCTATGGACCAAGTGGATCTAATAGACATCTACAGAACTCTCCACCCCAAATCAACAGAATATACATTCTCAGCACCACATTGCACTTATTCTAAAATTGACCACATAATTGGAAGTAAAACACTCCTCAGCAAATATAAAAGAACAGAAATCACAACAAACTGTCTCTCAGACCACAGTGCAATCAAATTAGAACTCAGAATTAAGAATCTCACTCAAAACTGCACAACTACATGGAAACTGAACAACCTGCTCCTGAATGACTACTGGGTAAATAACAAAATGAAAACAGAAATAAAGATGTTCTTTGAAACTGATAAGAACAAAGACACAATGTACCAGAATCTCTGGGACACATTTAAAGCAGTGTGTAGAGGGAAACTTAGAGCGTTAAATGCCCACAAGAGAAAGCAGGAGAGATCTAAAATCAACACCCTAACATCACAATTAAAAGAACTAGAGTGGCAAATCTGATCACACCACTGCCCTGGTTAAAACCCTCAGTGACTTCCCAGTTAACTCTGTAACCCGGTTACAGTGTGGAGACCGAAATGAAATTGGAGTAAGAGTAAATGTGAATAAATCAAGTCTCAGAAAGTTGGAGTGATCCAGGCCCTGTTGGCTAGAGGCTGAGACTACGGTAGTGACAATAGGTGGAGACAAAGGAAGATTTAATCAAACCAGCAAGGTTTGGGGACAGACTGAAAGTCAAGGAATGAGAATGCTGAAAATATGTATTTTTTAAAGAAGAGTAAAGATAACTCCTTGGTTCCGGGGCTGCACACCTCCACTGATAATGCTGCTATTTAGTGAGTTAAGAACAATACAGGAGGATTGGGTTTGGGACCTGAGGTGCCTTTATATGCCCAGGTAGCGATATCTAGTAGCCAGTGGGGTTAATGAATTTGGAGCTCAGAAGACGTGTGAGTGGAAGACAGAGGCTATGGAGCATTCAGTGTGACAGTAACTGAAGCCGTGGGCATGGTGAGAAAGACCAGTGAGAAAGAACAGAGTAGAAGGAGGCTTAGGACCAAGACTTAAGGAACTCCAAAATTTCATGCTGAGTATAGAGCACTCAGGCAAGAAGGTGAAGGTGTAATCACAGAAATAGGAGAAAACCCTTAGTGTAGGATGTCTGTTTCCACTATAGGAGAAGGAAATATTTAAAGAAGGAGGAGGAGGTCGGGCCAGGCGCAGTGGCTCATGCCTATAATCCCAGCACTTTTGGAGGCCGAGGAGATTGGATCACCTGAGGTCAGAGTTTGAGACCAGCCTGACCAACATGGAGAAACTCTGTCTCTACTACAAATACAAAATCAACTGGGTGTGGTGATGCATGCCTGTGGTCCCGGCTACTTGGGAGGCTGAGGCAGGAGAATCGCTTGAACCAGAGAGGCGGAGGTTGCGGTGAGCCAATATTGCTCCATTGCACTCCAGCCTGGGCAACAAGAGCGAAACTCCACCTCAAAAAAAAAAAAAGAAGGAGGAAGTCATTGCTGAAGGTCAACCAAGATAAGCATTAAATACCCCTTTTGGGGGTGGTGCAATGGAGTTCATTGGCGGCCTTAGGACACTCCATGTTGTAGTGTGATGGGCTAGAGGCCAGGTTGGAATGAGGGAGGATTGTGTGAGAAGTGAGATATAGGAACATTGCGTGTACGCAGAGCTTCTAAGACACGTGACAGCGAAGAGAAGAGAAAATAGAGAAAAGGGCAGTAGCTAGAAGGGAAAGTGAAGTGGAAGAAAGATGTAGTTTTTAGATGGGAAAAACCTGAGGCTGTTTCAGGACAATGAAAGGGATCCAAAAGAAAGGAGAAATACAAGACACATGAGAGATGAGATTAAAGTTATATTGTAAGTTTTTGTAGAGAGTGGGGAAAGAGTGACCCAGCACCCCCACTACAGAATGTCCTTCTAGGATAAAAGAAGCTTGCAGACTCACCCATCCTGTTTCTTGGGATCTATCGAAATGTAGATTGGGTAAAACTGGTATTAGTGGCCGGGCGCAGTGGCTCACACCTGTAATCCCAGCACTTTGGGAGGCTGAGGTGGGCAGATTAGAGGTCAGGAGATCGAGACCATCCGAACTAACATGGCGAAACTCCATCTCTAATAAAAATATGTAAAATTAGCCGGGCATGGTGGCAGGTGCCCGTAGTCCCAGCTGCTCAGGAGGCTGAGGCAGGAGAATGGTGTGAACCCGGGAGGCGGAGCATGCAGTGAGTCCAGATCACGCCACTGCACTCAAGCCTGGGCAACAGAGCGAGACTCCATCTCAAAAAAATAAAAAAAAAATATTAGTTCAGGATTGACATTTAAATTCATAGAGTTTGACTTTATATTCAGTCCCAGTTCAGGGAATCAAACATAGAAAATGGTAAAATTAATCGTAGTACACATGTAACTAAATGTAACAGCCATAGAAAAAGATGTTCTAAAGAATATAATGTTAAGTCCAGAAAAAAACCAAATATACAGTATATTCTTTACTGTATATTAAAATATAAGTTTTTATAAATACTGTATGTGTACATTGTGTGCATATGTATGTGTGTGTATCACGCGTGCTCACAAATTCATGGTACTAGCACTCCACTAGCTTCTACAGCCTCCTGATGTGGCCCACTGTCATTCAAAGTCAATGCTCTTCATTCCTTCTTATCTTCCTGCCTTGCTGGGATGCACACAAAAGAATTTGTTTGCACTAAGGTAGGAAGAGTTAATGCAAATGACAATGGCATTTATCCATTCCAGTTAATCCTCCTACAGCCATATACTGTTCATTTCTACATGTACAAGTGATGAAATCTTAAATTGAATCCAATAGGGAAGACCCAGGGTCCCTACAGCCTCAGTTTCCTTGGTGGTGTCTCCCTCAGCCAAGGTCCACTCCTCTCCTGCCCATCTCATGGCTCAGCCTCCATGGGGGCCTGGATCCCAGCCACAGAGATTTCGGCCTGGTGGGGGATCTTCCTAGGGTGAGGTCTGGACATCAGGGGGTTAAGGCTTCCAAGGGGGCTCTGGAGTGCAGCCAAGGTTGAGAACACCACTTTGGTCTTTTGGGTAAGTTGCAGTCACACAAACATACAGATGTGACTTCTCCAGGAGTTTGTGATATGGTGCCAGTGACAATGGTGCACCGTCCCCCTGAAATTCCTACATCCCTCCCAACCTAGACTTGCTGCTACTCTGAAGCCCTAAACTCCGCATTGTCCTCTGTCTTCATTTGCTAGGGCTGCCATAACAAAGTTTCACATGCAAGGTGGCTTCAACAACAGAAATTTATGTTCTCACAGTTCCAGAGGCTGGAAGTCCAAGAACAAGGTGTCAGCAGGGGTGGTTTCTCCTGAGGCCTCTCTCCTTGGCTTGCAGATGGCTGTCTTCCCGTGTCCTCATGGTCTTCCCTCCATGTGCCTCTGTGTCATCTCCTCTTCTTGTAAGGACAGCAGTCATATTAGATTAGGACCCACCCTGATGACCTCATTTTTCCTTAATTACCTCTTTAAAGACACTATCTCCAAATACAGTGGCATGCTGAGGTACTAGAGGTTAGGACTTCAACATGTGGATTTAGGAGGGTCACAGTTCAGCCCATAGCACTACACTACACCACGTGGTGCTGTGTGTTCACAGCTTGTCTCCCTCATTAAGCTAGATTGTGGAGTCCTCAAGGGCAGAAGCACATTAGCTCTTCTTCGTATTTCCATTATCCAGCAGGGTAGCACAGCCTCGCACTATCCAAGCAGATAATCGGGAAGCACTGTGGAAGTGCCTGCATGCTGGAGAAGGAGGCATGGTTTGCATGGGGACTTCCGTTGGTCTCTGGAGACCTTGCTGATGAGAGAAGGAGCTGGCTTTAGTAGCCCCTGTGGCACTGCTTTACCCTTGAGTTTGCAAAGTTTTAGAGAGGGATGTCAGAAAAGCAAACATTTAGAGAGCGTCTGAGTTTTAAAAATCCTATTTATTTACAGCAATTCACATAAAATATTCTTTTAAAAGGGACAACTGTTTCCTCTTCTTTAAAATGATTATTGGGACATAATGAATCACAGAAATGGACTCTAATTGTGTCATCCTGAAAGGATGATGTATAACATCTGACGAGAAGAAGGCTTTTTGTCATTGATTAGGGGGCGGGATAAAGTCCCAAAGCCATTTTCTTCCTCTCAAATTGCACTTCTATCCTTTGGAAAATTGTAAACCACTCTGAGGTCCCAGGATACCAAGAGGTCCTGCAATGGGACACAGGTTTCTCAGGTTATATCTCAGTTTTGACTCTTGTTTGGCTTTTCATTTCAGATCATTGAATGCCAAAGCTGGAAACCCAGATTCCTCATTGCTAAGGAATCAGGGGGTCCCAGGGTGGGTGAGTGGTTGCAAACAGGGAGATCATCTGTGTCTAAACCTTAAGAGGGAGGAGGTATAACGAGGCGTGTCTTACCTCTTGTCTCGTCATGGCTGAAAACTCAGTTTTTAAGGTTTTTTCCTGGGGTCCCGTTGGCCCAGAGGGAATCCATTCAGTCAGTTCAGGACTTAGGATTTTATTTTTTACTTATACTACCACTGGGGTTTCTAAATAAACCTGAATGGACCATCAAGAGTGTCCAGGAGAGTCTAAGAATTGGGGGCACCTAGAGTGGATTCTCAGGACAATTCCTCCTGTTCCCAGAAGGATCCAGGAACACCATCCTCCCATTTCCCCCTCAGCGATGGAACTTCTGTACAGAAATTAAACGACTCTTGCAAAGCTTGATTTATGAGTCCAGGGAAAGGAGGTTAGAATGTGCAAAAAGAGTACTGGTAGTGTTGAGTCTTCATCATTTCATTAAAGTTATTGTAATGTTATTAAAATTACTATTTCATTAAAATGAGACAAATTCTGCTGGGAACCTTACAAGCTTGGGGACCCAGTTTCTTGCTTGTCTCTAGGACAGGATGTGACCCGGAAGCAGTCCATCCCATTGCAGGCTTACAGTGCACACACTTAATACACACCCTTGTTGCCCTCAGGCATTCTTGTGACAGCTGGCTGAGTCTCAACAGGGTTCTGGGTCCTTCTTGCCCTCTGTGGGGTGTTAGTATACCTTCAGGGCAGCCAGAGGCACACTTTTCCCTTTTATACCGATGAAAACACCTTTCCAAAAATTGTAACAGTGAGAAAATTATAGCAGTGGAAGAGAACTCACGTAACTAACTCCATCTTGCCTTTAACCTCCAACTGCCATTGGTCATTCCTGGGCTTGGGCTGAACTAACTTGGGAGAAATTAACTTGGGAGAAATTTAGTTTATAGTGTAAATGATCACCCTTCCTAAAACTAAACTGCCTTTATAAAGCAAATAAAAGGTCATAAGTTTAAGAGGAAAAGAGGAGCCTGAATTCTGCTAAGATGCAGGCATACACAGTTACCAGCAATTATTCCAGAGGTCACAAGATTTGCAACTTCCCCAATTACTCCTGTAATTAATATCACTATTGTAGAACCTAAGATTGACCTTTTAAGATGTCTCTTCAGACTTTTGCTTTTCTGACAACCAGATGACTCCACTTGGACCAGCAGCTCCTCTGTGGACCCCCACACAGAAGCAGACTCAGTGCATGAGAACCATTTTCCACATCCCTATGATTGCATCCCCAGCCAATCAGCTGCACCCATTTCCTGCCCACCAAACTATCCTTGAAAAACCCTAGCCTCTGAAGTTTCCAAGTGACTGATGAGAGTAATAATAAAACTCTGGTCTCCCGTTTCGCCAGCTCTGTGTGAATTAAACTCTTTACTGCAATTCCCCTGTCTTGATAAATCAGCTTTATCTGGGCAGTAGGTAAGATGAACCCACAGGGCAGTTACAGTGACACTTTCTTCTTTTCTTTTCTTTTTTTTTGAGACACAGTTTCACTCTTGTCACCCAGACTGGAGGGCAATGTGCGGGATCTTGGCTCACTGCAACTTCTGCCTCACGGGTTCAAGTGATTCTCCTCTCTCAGCCTCTTAAGTAGCTGGGATTACAGGCACCCAACACCAGGCCTGGCTAATTTTTGCATTTTTAGTAGAGACGGGGTTTCATCACGTTGGTCAGGCTGGTCTCGAACTCCTGACCTCAGGCGATCCACCCGCCTTGGCCTCCCAAAGTGCTGGGATTACAGGCATGAGCCACCACGCCCAGCTTACAGTAACACTCTACAGTGAGCAACGACTTAACATATTTTCCTTCTCCACTGTCTGTTTTGCCTCCCCTCACCATCTTCCCTGTGCTCCCAGCCTGTTCCCCTTTTCCTGTTTTGCATTAGCAAGGATTCACAAGTGTTGGCGCATGGCATGGGGTGGACTTAGGATGCAGTCTGTGTAGACAGAGTAGGAATGGCAGAAGTCACCAGTTCTTTGCATCTAGCACCAGTGGTTCCCTGAGGTAAGGCCGAGAAGAGCTGAGAGAGAACTGAGTTGCCTGTCTGATGGATCTCATGCTCCTAACTCATTGGGAAAGCAGCACGTTTGGCAGCTGTCTTGGCACATCTGGAGGGGGGTGGAGGAGTGAACAGGTGGCTGATTTGTGACTGCTTTTTTCTACTCATGGTAATTTCCAGAATGTTTGAAATGGGCATTTGTTGGTTTTGACACCCAGCTTCTCACCCCTTTGAGGCATGTGCATGTTTGCTGTTTCTCGGCGGCCCCTCTGGTGTGTGCTGTCTCAGTAAGAATCTAGAGGCAGGTGCCCTTCTCCCCCACGGTGGCTGAGAGCCCAGAAGGCTGCCTGGTGGGCCCTCCTCTCCCCTCCACAGTGTGGACTCCTGAGAGGGGTGATGTGCTGATGGAGACAGTCTGAATTCTTCACTTCCAGTAGCAGAGAGAGATGAGCAAGCCTCCCCGCCAAGACCTTCGAGGATGCTTGATTCCACACCTGCTTCCTCAGCCTCTCCTGTGATCTCATCAGATCTGCTGTTGTGTTACAAGAAATATATTTGGTCTTTGTTCACAGTTCCTGGCACAGAATGCCGAAAACCCTTGGAATTTCCTGAGTGATAAGAATGGCTTTTGTTATTTATAAGGAGCTCCCCTTTTTAATTGATATATAATAATTATACATATTTATGGGGTACATGAGATATTTTCATACATGTGTAGAATGTGTAATGATCAAAGCAGGGTAATTAGCATATCCATTCCCTCAAACGTTTATCATTCATTTGTGTTGGGGACATCCCCAATGTTCTCTTCTAGCTATCTGAAGTATTTAATAAATTATTGTTAACTATAGTCATGCTACAGTGTGCTATTGAACACTAGAAGTATTCCTTCTGTCAAACTGTGATTTTTCTATCCATTAGCCAGCCTCTCTTCATCCCTCTCCCACCTACCCTTCTCAGCCTCTGGTAGCCATCATTCTACTCTCCACCTACACGGGATCAACTTTTTTAGGTCCCACATATGAGTGAGAACTTGTAATATTTGTCTTTCTGTGTCTGGCTCATTTCACTTAACATAATGACATCCAGTTTCTTCCATGTTGCTGCAAATGACAGTTTTTTTTTTTTTTTTTTTTTTTTTTGAGATGGAGTCTCGCTCTGTCGCCCAGGCTGGAGTGCCGTGGCACAATCTTGGCTCACTGCAAGCTCTGCCTCCCAGGTTCACACCATTCTCCTACCTCAGTCTCCGAGTAGCTGGGACTACAGGCACCTGCCACCATGCCTGGCTAATTTTTTGTATTTTGTTTGGTAGAGATGGGTTTCACCGTGTTAGCCAGGATGGTCTCGATCTTCTGACCTCATGATCCGTCCACCTCGGCCTCCCAAAGTGCTGGGATTACAGGCGTGAGCCACTGCGCCCGGCTGACAGAGTTTCATTCTTTTTTAATGCTAAATAATATTCTATTGTGTATATACACCGCATTTTCATTACCTATTCATCTACCGATGGATACTGTGGTTGCTTTCGTATCCTGGTTGTTTTGAGTAGCTCTGCAATAAACATGGTGTGCAGATATCTTTTAGACACACTGAGTTCCTTTCTTTTGGGTATGTACCCAACAGGGGGCTGCTAGATCACACGGTGAATTTATTTTTAGTTTTCCTGAGGAACCTCTCCACACTATTTTCCACAGCGGCTGTGCTGCTTTACAACAGAGTGTCTTTGACCATGCCTGAGTTTATGCAAATGAGGTGACTAGGGTGAGGCCCCTAGAAACCCTCAGAGTGGGCTGGGTTACCAAAATATCAAGTGGGTCAGCACTTTTGGCCCCACTCACTGGCCTCCAGGAAGGGGAGGAGCTGGAGATGAAGCACTATTTTAAACTCTTGAATAAGATTTGATGAGCTGCTGTGCCGATAAATACATCAAGGTGTCGGGAGGGAGCAGGGTGCAGCTGGAGAGGCCATGGAAGCTCTGCGTGCACCCTCCACACCTTGCCTGATGCATCTGTTCTGTCTGGCTGTTCCTGAGGCTTTTTTTTTTCCTTTTTTTTTTTTGAAACAAGGTCTTACTTTGTCGCCCAGGCTGGAGTGAAATGGGCGTGATCTCAGCTCACTGCAACCTCTGCCTCCCAGGTTCAAGTGATTCTCCTGCCTCAGCCTCCTGAGTAGCTGGGATTACAGGCGAGTGCCACTAAGCCTGGCTAATTTTTTTTGTACTTTCAGTAGATACGGGGTTTCACCATATTGGCAAGGCTGGTCACGAACTCCTGACCTCAGGTGATCCACCCACCTCGGCCTCCCAAAGTGCAGGGATTACAGGTGTGAGCCATTGTGCCTGGCTGTATGCTTTTTTAAGACAAACAAACAAACAAACAAAAAACAAAAAAACAGTAATATTGAGTTCCTGAGTTACACGAGGTATTCTAACAAATCACTGAACTCGAGGAGAGGGTCATGGAAACTCCTGATTTACAGCCAGTAGGTCAGAAGTGCAGGAGGCCTGGGATTTGCAGCTGGCTTTGTCTGAGGTGGGGAGATGTCTTGTGACACTGAGCCCCTAAGCTGTGAGGTCTGTGCTAACTTTGGGTAGTTTGTGTCAACATTGATTTGAATTGTAGAACACCCACTAGTGTCCAGAAAAATCAGAAAATTGGTTGTGGTTTTGGAAAACACCCCAGCCCTACACACTTTCAATAAATCCTCTTTGCTTATTTGCCTGAGTTGGTTTCTTTGCTTTCAACCAAAGAACCTTAACTAATAAGCCTTTATTGAAATAAAAGCCTACCCAGAAGTTCAATAAATGCAGAAAGTAGAAGAAATTGTGTCCGCTCTGTTGAAGCAGATGGAGAGCGTCAGCGCAGAGCTCCACTGTGCCACATCCTCACTTCCTCTGCCTGCGTGCCCTGGAGGGACTCTTGGGAGTGTCAGGGGCTTCTTTGAACACTGTATAAAAACGACTGCCGGCCAGGCACGGTGGCTCACGCTTGTAATCCTACCACTTTGGGAGGTGGAGATGGGCGGGTCACCTGAGCTCAGGAGTTTGAGACCAGCCTGGGCAACATGGAAAAACCCTGTCTCTACAAAAAATACAAAAATTAGCTGGGCGTGGTAGCGTGCACCTATAGTCCCAGCTACTCAGGGGGCTGAGGCAGGAGAATAGCTTGAACCCAAGAGATGGAGTTTGCAGTGAGCTGTGGTCACGCCACTGCATTCCAGCCTGTCTCAAAAAAAAAAAAAAAAAAAAAAAAAAAATCCTAAGCCACCCACCTAACTGAATGGACCTTTGCTTGACCATGGGAAGCCCAGAGTAACCTTGAAAACTGAGTTCTCAGCTGTGGCGGGGTAGAAGATCAGATGCACCTTGCTATACCCTCTCCCTCAATAACTGCAATGAGGCTTTCTTCCCTGAGGGCTGAACAGAAACCAGCCCTTTCAAAAGACTCCATCACTGAGATGAACCAGCTGCTGGACACCGCCCCTCCTCTTTTGCCTGATAAGAGATCACCTTCCAAGGAGTGGCTCTGGCCAGTTTACAGAGAATGTGCAGTACAGGTTTTCATGCCCTCTGCTTCACCTTTTGATGTCAGAGGGCTGAAAACTGCCCCCTTGGATCATGCTAATGCTGCCTTTTTGTGCGTGGGACCCATAAAGGGGCATGGAGCTCAATTGTGCAGTGTACACTGCTCTCTTTATGAATATTCATGTCTCCTCCTATAGTTTATTAAATATGTATATTAGACCACCCTGCTCAGCTTAGACTCCTGTTCCCTTTGCCCTTCCCTTGAAGTGTTTGTTTCTGGCTTCTGGCTGGAGGCTACACTTCCCAGCCTGTTGGAATGGCCATCCTGCAGTCTGCAGCCCTTTATGAGAAATGAAGCTCTCCTTTCCAAACATGAACCTAGTTATTCTTCAGTTGACACGAGACACACACAAAAACTACGTTTTCTCTCTCGGTGTAACCTCTGTGGTTAGAATGCTGCTGCCATCAAGAGTCCCAGCTTCTGTGCCAGATGGAGGAATCGTGTTTGACCTTAGGCCCCTCCAAATTTACCTAGGCAAGTACCTACTAGACATTCTGGCATTCTCCCTTGAAAGCCCTCCTCCTGCTGCTCTCTAGCCCTCGGGGTGTAAGTTTTGAGTGGACAAACAGTTGCCTGTGTCAGCTGTATGTGTTCAGGTGGACTTGCAAAGGTCTGGTCTCTATAGTGATAGGGAAGGTTTACGGGTCTCCCTGGACCTTGTTCCCCAAGAGTGGCTATGGCCTTTGATCCAGCTCTTTCCGGTCAGGCTCTCCAGTCTTCACCAGCATTCTCAGTACTCACAGCACCTACTTAGGTTCAGACGCATCCACGTGTGGAGGGTGGGGTTGTCATCAGTAAACAGTTCTTTCCCAAATTCGAATCAGTTGCAAAGAAAGGACATCTAATTGGAAAAGGCAGCTGGGTTTTATTTATTGGCCAGAGAATGGAGTAGGGAAGCTCTCCTTCCAAAGGCATCATTTCCCTGAGCAACAGGAGGCAGGGTTTTTAAGGACTGGGTGCGGAGTGGAGAGGTTGATTTGTTTTTCTAAGACCACCAGAGCGGGCACAAAAGAACCAGCGAGTAGGCAAGTGTAGGAGCAAAACTGCAAGTTTATTTTGGTCACCTAAGGTGTGGGGAAGAGGTCTGTCGGCCTCCGGCAAAGAAGGCCGACTGAGTCCCCCCGTGGGGCTCTCGGAGGGAGTTCCTGCAGTCCTAACATCCCGACAGGAGTGGAGGACTGAGGAAGGGCGCGGGTGGCGTCCGTCCGGAGCGGCTTTTCTAGGAGTGGGAGGGCAATAGGCGGGGCACGGGCGTGTCGGGGGGCGTTCCGCAGGTGCGACCAGGTAAATCTTGGTCTCTTCGGATTGACGTCACCTGGCGCATGCCCAGTTGGTCTGCACCTTCCCGGGCGCAGGCTGCATTTTGGCGCGCGCAGGAAAAGTTGGTGAAGAAGAACCCAGAAGTGCACCATCTTGCCTCCGTTCGTCCAAACAGAGGTATGTTAGCATGTGCAGGGTGGGACTCCAGACACATGGGCATGCTTCCCAAACATGCTTCTTCATACATTGCATATACACCACTATTTGGTGTATATTCTCTTAGGGGAGGGGGTTTTTCGCATTATAACGCTCTGTTAATCAACTAAAGGCAAGAGGGATTGCCTGTTGTAATTCGCACCCGTTTCTCCCGGATCTTATCTTCCTCTGGTATTTGGTCAGGGGTCAAGGAGCTCTGGCAGTATCCTAGCCCATCTGGTTTCTTTAAGCAGCTGTGCCTATAGATAAAGGCACTAAAGAAAAGCAGTAGGGAAGTGAAACTTTCCCAGTTATTTCATCAGAGCTACCCTGGTAACAGGATGGTGGGTGTGAAGGGTTACATTTACCCCATACGATAGTGTGGCTTTCACTTTGGGATGAGATGTCTGCAGTCTCACTGTCAGCCAGTGGTTGGAGGAGGACTCAAACCAAGATGGGTATGATTGTAAGGAGCTACTTTTCAAGCTGGTCCCTACATGTCCACGCCCATCCCAGCACCTCCCGGAAAAAACAGTTCCTCTGGAAGAACTGATAACAACCACCTCCCCCTCAGACCCCAGCTGTTTTCTTTGTTCTTAGGCACAACAGTTGACCCACACCCTTTCCTCTTGGGTCCACTCCCCACGGTTGTAGGATTTTCTTCTGTTTCACCTTTGCACGTCCATTCTTCAGGGAGCTAGGGGCAGGACAATCCTGGGGCTTTTTCTTTTCTTTTCTTTTCTTTTCAGGCTGGAGTGCAGTGGCACGATCTCAGCTCACTGCAACCTCCGCTTCCCGGGTTCAAGCTATTCTCCTGCCTTGGCCTCCCAAGTAGCTGGGACTACAGGCACCCACCACCATGCCTGGCTAATTTTTGTATTTTTAGTAGAGACAGGGTTTCACCATGTTGGCCAGGATGGTCTCGATCTCCTGACCTTGTGATCTGCCTGCCTCGGCTTCCCGAAGTGCTGGGATTACAGGCATGAGCCACCGCACCAGGCCCCTGGGGGCTTTTTCTCCACAACTGGCCCTTTGCTGGGTGATAGAGCAGATTATCAGAGGAAGAGAAACTCCCCAGTAGTCCTTGAGGGTGGTTCAGGGGTGACTGAAAAAGGTTGACATGACCTGGGCCCCAAATAGGAGAACAACTTGGCCTCCAAAATCAGTTAAGGCTGTTAGCACGGCTTAGAGCGGAACACTGCTCCACCACGTCAGCTGGTAAGAGGACGTGTAGAGAGGATGGTCAGAGGGGTGCTCGATAAATATTCTTGGCAGCCACCTCTCCACCTCTCATGCTACTTAACAATCTGTGGGTGAATGATTTTTGTGACTTTGGGTGGGCCAAGGGCAATGTGCCAGGATTCCTCCACATCACAGCACAACCCTGCTTTAAGGGCCTGCAGTACTGGATAGAATTTATGGGCAAGATTGAGGTTAACAGACAATGTAGCAAGATGCTGAGCAGGAGAGTGGATCTTATATCTCTGAGTAGGGATGTTAAAGACAGTCTCTGCTCCCAAAGGAGGGAAGGAAGGGAGGAAGGGAAAGAAGGTAGGAGGGAAGGAGGGAGGCAGAAAGAAAGGAAGGGAGGGAGAGAGGGAGGGAGGGAGGTACAGAGGGAGGGCAAAAAGAAGAAAAAGAAAAAGAAGGTCAGGCACGGTGCTCACACCTGTAATTGCAGCACTTTTGGAGGCCAAGGCAGGCGGATCACCTGAGGTCAGGAGTTCAAGACCACCCTGGCCAACACGGAGAAACTCCATCTCTACTATAAATCCAAAAATCAGCCAGGTGTGGTGGCATGTGCCTGTAGTCTCAGCTACTCAGGAGACTGAAGCAGGAGAATCACTTGAACCCAAGAGGTGGAGGTTGCAGTGAGCTGAGATTGCACTACTGCACCCCAGCCTGGGCTCTGTCAAAGAAAGAAGGAAGGAAGGGAAAGAAGGGAAGGAAGGAAGAAAGAGAAAAAGAAATCCAAAATTAGAAACCATACAGAGGAGAAAATGTGTTAGAATCCAGGGAACCATAATTATATAGGTCTTTTTCAAAATCAACTCACTAGATTTTTCTGTAGGAAACAAATTCAAAGAGAGGCGAGCAAGCAAATTAAATTTCCTTCCTGCTTTATTCTGAAAGGACCTTAATTCTCACCATGGCAGAAGATAAAGGGTTCACTTTCAGCAAACACTGATTAGAGAAACTGCATTATTTTCACACAAGGGCCTATGGACTGGCTCAAAGTGAGTATCTTGGACATTTACCCTACATTCTGCCTCCCCTCTCCCCGTCTTTTTTTTTTTTTTTTTTTTTTTTTTTGAGACGGAGTCTTGCTCTTTCGCCCGGGCTGGAGTGCAGTGGCCGGATCTCAGCTCACTGCAAGCTCCGCCTCCCGGGTTTTACGCCATTCTCCTGCCTCAGCCTCCGGAGTAGCTGGGACTACAGGCGACCGCCACCTCGCCCGGCTAGTTTTTTGTATTTTTAGTAGAGACGGGGTTTCACCGTGTTAGCCAGGATGGTCTCGATCTCCTGACCTCGTGATCCGCCCGTCTCGGCCTCCCAAAGTGCTGGGATTACAGGCTTGAGCCACCGCGCCCGGCCTCCCTCTCCCCGTCTTATCTGCCTTGGATGTCTGCCTTTCCCTGTTGCCAGCAATTACTTATAAATGGCTGCTAATATTGAAGTGCCAGGTTACCCAGTTTTAACCAAAGAAAATTCGGGCAGAAGGCAAGGCCTACTGCAAACACATTTGCTTTTATTTGTGGTCATTGTACAGATGGAGTTTCAGATTACTGTTTGCTGCCTTCCCTTGAAAGCAGCTTTGCCTTTTTCCTGGACTGAAGCATTGCATTTATTGTAATCACCGAAGATTTAAGGCAACTATTTTGGCGGCATCCACTTTTATGGCCCATGTCATGAAAACATTGCAGGTGAGAATTCTCCACCCATATCCAGCTATTTGTTGCTTTATAGTCATATAGAGACATGAAATATTGCTTATCTGATGTATTGGTTTGCTCAGGCTGCCATAACAAAGAAGCACTGACTGGGTGGCTTTAACAACAGAAATGTATTGTCTCGTGGTTCTGGAGGCTGGCAAGTCCCAGACCAATGTGTCAGCAGACATGTTTCCTTTTGAGGGTTCTCTCTTTGACTTGCTGATGGCTGTCTTCTCCCTGTGTCCATCATTTCTCTGTAACTATCCAAATTTCCTCCTTTGTTTTGTGTGTGTATTTGTGTTTTTTTGTTTTGTTTTGTTTTGTTTGAGACAGAGTCTCACTCTATCACCCAGGCTGGAGTGCAGTGGTGCAATCTCGGTTCACTGCAATGTCTGCCTCCTGGGTTCAAGAGATTCTCCTGCCTCAGGCTCCTGAGTAGCGGGGATTACAGTTGCCCGCCACCACACCAGGCTAATTTTTGTATTTTTAGTAGAGATGGTGTTTCACAATGTTGGTCAGGCTGGTCTCAAACTCCTGACCTCGTGATCCACTGCCTCAGTCTCCCAAAGTGCTGGGTTTACAGGCGTGAGCCACCGCACCATGCCAGGTTCAAATTTCCTCCTCTTAAAGAACATCAGTTATATTGGATTAGACCCCACCCTAGTGATCTCATTTTATCTTAATTACCTCTTTAAAGACCCTAACTCCAAATAAGGTCACAGGCTAACATTTGAGGTTTTGGGAGATATTGCTCAGTCTGTAACATTTGGGAAAATGTTTACTATTCTTTTGACTTTAGCCCTTTCAAAGAACATCCAAGAGTCCTGGGAAAAACCCTCGTTTGACTGCTTCTGCATATGCCTGTTGAGGATTCTTTGGTCTGTTCAATGGGAAAATGCTATCTTAAGTATTATATATGGAATATTCTGTCTGTGGTAAACCATGGGATGCATTTTTTCATCTGATACTTATTTAATGATGTCATAGGTCTTCAGAAATGAATGCACGGAAGTGAGAAGTAAAAAATAAAAGATCCCCTAAGCACTTAAGATTTCTGTTAATAGAAATGCATGAAGAAGACCATTTAATGGGTTTCTTAGGCTCAGAAGTTGCCACTTGTGCATCTGAATCAAGTGTTTGTCTTTGAGCAGCACATTCTTCCATGTCAGGGATATTTATTTTTTTTGCTTTGTCCTTAATGAGACTGTTCTATCTAGGTTTAGAAGACCTTAGAGACAAAGGCTGTGAGTTAGAGTCATGTAAGGTAGCATTATGATTATTCATTATGGTATATGAATTTCATGTTTTACCTACTTTATGAAGTAAGAAATTCCTAACCTTATTGAAGAAGAGACATCTGATTCAGGCCTGCACATGCTAATAGAGGATCAATTCCTTAGTCCATGGTCTAGGAAATCAGTAACCCAAAATGGTTCTGCCTCCATGGCTGAGCCAGTGTCCCCTGGCATATCATTATTAGTTTCTCTTCTCACTCCTCCTGGTTTCGTCTCCCCCAGCCAAGCTCATGTCTCCCACATGTAATTCTCTAGCTGCTTTCTCTCTTCCAAGCTTAGATCCTAGAGATTCCAGAATATAACACTTTTCTACTTAATTTTCTCACAGGTAACTTGAACTCAACATGACCCTAATGGAAACCATTGTCTTACTCCAAAATTTCCTCCTCCTCTGCCTGCATAGTCTCTATTTGATCATATCACCCCACCATGCATGTAGCTGCCTGGTCCAGAAATCTTGCAGTTATTTATTCTCCCTTTCCTCTCCTCCCTCCCATTCCTTTTTCCAGTTCCTGTGATTCTACTTCCCTGGGACCTCTTGAATACATGCCAGCCTCTCTTTCCTCATTGTGGCTCTCCTAGACTCTGGCCTCAGCAGTTCTGCACTGGGGTACTGAAAAACTAACTAGTGCAGGGCAGTATCAGGGTTAGTAGTCCATTTTTTGTTGCCTATAACGGAATTCCTGAAACTGGGTAATTTATAAAGAAAAGAAATGTATTTCTTACAGTTTTGAAGGCTGAGCAGTCCCAGGTCAAAGGGTTGCATCTGAGGAGGGTCTTCTTGCTGGTGGGGACTCTGCATTGTCTGGAGGTGGTGCAGCGCATCCCATGGTGAGTGGGCTAAGAACACTAGCTCAGGTCTCTCTTTCTCCTCTTTTTCTTTCTTTTTTTTTTTGAGACAGGGTCTCATCCTGTCATGGCTCACTGCAGCCTCCACCTCCCAGGCTCAAGCAATTCTCCTGCCTTAGCTTCCTGAGTAGCTGGGACTACAGGCATGCACCATGATGCCCAGCTAACTTTTTGTATTTTTTGTAGAGATGGGGTTTTGCCATGTTGCCAGGTTTATCTTCAATTCCTGGGCTCAAGTGATCCACCTGCCTCGACCTCTACAAATGCTGGAATTACAGGCATGAGCCACCACACCCAGTCTTATGGGCTATATCTTAAAGCTGAAACAGGAAAATATCCTGTAACAAATGTACTTTATCTCTAGAACTTGATCTCTTGGCAGCAGCAAAATCTTCCCAGACAGCAGAACTGTGCAGTGCTCATCAGGGCTTACTGGTTCAATTGCCATAACAGGGTTAACATATGCAGGAAGAATAGATATGCAATTGGCATAGTCCATGATTTTGACATGCTTTGGAAATGAGGAGGCCTCTTGTCCTCAGCAGAAACCACACTTAGGAGTGGTGAGGATGACAGGAGAGCATGGAGTGAGGCAAGGGGACTTGGAGTCAGAGCAGAGACCATCCCTGTTGTCCAAGTATTGGGGGGACCCATCCCACAGCCCTCTTTACACATAAATCTCAGGCCCAATGTAAAGTTGCTGGGCACGTGTTTCTTTGCTTGTGTTTGTTTAAGAAGAAAATTTGTTTTAAAATAGGGATGGCAAAGGGGATGAGTGAGGATGAAGCCAAGGCAAACCTTTTTACCTCCTTTATGAATTTGCCTTACTCTGCCAAATCACTCACTCTGGCTAAGAAGACAACCTTGGCTCTAAGAACCTAAATGGGTAGTCCACAGTCTGAGAAGGGGCTAGGCTGTGGCGACTTCCCCAGGCTGCTTTCAAAGTCCAGAAAGACTGAAAGACAACTGAAAGAATGATTTTCAGAAGGGTGTACTCAGCTATCTGGGAGGCTGAGGCAGGAGGATCACTTTAGCCCAGGAGTTCAAGGTTGCAGTGAGCTGTGATTGCGCTACTGCACTCCAGCTTAGGCAACAGAGTAAGACCCTGTCTCAAAAAAACAAAACAAAAAAAACAAAAACAAAAAAGCAGATTTAGGAAATGGAAGAATCCTCTGTTCTTCTGAGATTTCCAAAACGATCATTTAAATTTCAGGACTCCTTCCCTGTCATTTACTTAGTTTCATCCTCAAATTATTCCAGTGTAATTATTATTATTTTTTTTCTGGCATCTCTAGTTGCACAAGTGTGATTCTTGATGTGGGCTGTCTACATTCTCATAGGTTAGAAAGAAACTTTGTTAATGTGTGGGATATAAACTAGGGTGTCCTTCTTTCCCTCTTAAAATCTACTACCTAAAAGTGAAATTAAACCCAGTCGTTTTCTTTGATCCAAGGAAATATGACTCATTCTGAATGCATTTCTCTTTACTTTCTGGACGGTATTCCTTAACTCTTTCAGTCTAAAAAGTTTCTTTGCTAGTTATAGTTGAGATGTTTCCTTGGCCTCTCTCATACCTTGCTGGAAAAGGTCGGTGAAGCCTATGTGAGGGCATACACTCCTTGGGAACTGCAACTCCCAGGGCCTAGAAGCATCTGCAATCAAAGTATCTGATTCCACATCTGGTTTCCTGGCCATTAAGCCATGTGTCCTTAGGTAAGCCATTTAATTTCATCTGTAAAATGTGCATAATCATATACACTCTGTCTGCTTAATCAGTTGCCATGATGACCAAATGAGATATGTATGAGAAAGTGCTCTTTTAAAATGACACAGTTCATGGAATGGTTGTCTGTGTGAGTGATGGGATTATGCATCATCTTTTTTTCATCTTTATGTTATCCATAATTGACACTTAAAAATTAATTTTTATTAAAATATTATATATTTTAAAAAGAAATCATGCAGTGAAGTTACTAAAACTCTTCTTTTGGAATTAAGCTCTAATTTTATAAAATTTCCTTTGTTAACTTTATGTCTCAAACTGATGATATCAGAGTGTTTTTGAGGGATCTGAGTGTATAGAAGACAGTTAAGCTGTGTATTTATACATTAAGAAATAGGCCAGGCATGGTGGTTCACGCCTATAATCCCAGCACTTTGGGAGTCTGAAGTGGGCAGATCACTTGAGGTCAGGAGTTCGAGACCAGCCTGGCCAACATGGTGAAACTCCATCTCTATTAAAAATACAAAAAAATTAGCTGGGTGTGGTGGTGCACACCTGTAATCCCAGCTACTTGGGAGGCTGAGGCAGGACAATCACTTGAACCTGGGAGATAGAGGTTGCAGTGAGCTAAGATCGTGCTACTAGACTCCAGCCTAGGTGACAAAGCAAGACATTATCACACACACACACACACACACACACACACACACACACATGCACACACAAAAGAAATGTAGAAATAGGACTTTGCATGAGTTGGTCAACTTAAATACAGCAAATGCCTTTGCCCAGGGCTAGCAGAGTCCTACTACTAAGAAACTTCAGGTTTCTCTACTGAATGCACTGAGCATGCTGCCTCATCTCTCCCCTCTGGTCTGTCAGAATTCAGCTTCCCCCAGCACTGGGCCAGCTCTGGCAATCATTCACTGACAGCTCATCAGTAGAAGCTGTAGGTGTTCAGCAAAGACGGAAGGGTATCCCCATGCAGATTTCCCTCTGCACAGCTTTCTCCTCTTTGATGCCCTGCCCCACATGCTCTCCAAATTTCAATCTCAGTCTCTTCAGAAGTGAGCCCCCCAGTGCTCTGCCCAGATTCCAGAAAGTGTCTCCAGGCAGAAGCCAGAGCAAGTGTAGGACTCACCTTACTTGTTAAGTTTCCCTCAGGGACCACAGTCCCTTGTTGCCTGCTACCCAATATCTGAAAACAGCTGTTTTCTAGGTTTTGTCTGGTTTTCTAGTTGTTAGCTGCAGGACAGCAACTCTGGTACCAGTGACTCTATTATGACCAGAGGCAGAAGACCCCACACGAGGTTGTTTTTTTTTTAATAATTTGGCAGTAATTTATCTTTTTTTCCATTTCCAATCTTTTAAAGTAGACACAGATTTGCTTAATGTAAAGCTGATTTTAAGAGCACACAAAAGTTGTGCACAGAGGACAGGATTAAAATCACTAATGCAGAGTGATGAAGAGTAAAAGACACTAAGCAGGTGCCTTCAGCAGAAAACTGATCATCCATGGCAATTACCTAATAATTGGAGGCTTAAGTCTCATGCTGCAAAATCAAGAATACTTTAGTGCGTGAACTGTAAAGCTGAGTTTGTAGCTATATCTTGGTTTCTGCCAAATAAAATTTTAAGATCAGAGGCTTCATCTCCTACATGGGGCTATTCACATTCTGGATCAGGAGTTTGGTGAGTGTGAGACTGACCTTTAAAGCTCTTTGTATCTCTTATCACACCTGGGAGAGTTGCAGAACAAAATAGAGGTATAATGGACTCAGCAAGGAATTGGTGTGTGCCTACTATGGCTAGGTTTTCATCTGGGCCTGGGGATGCAGCAAAGAACAAGACATCAAGCGTCCTGCTTGGTGGAACTTAATCCAGAACTGCCACATAGATGGCAAAAAGGGTAGCAGCCTGGAGAGGACAATTTAAAGCATATAAAAAGCCCTGCTTGTCATCAAAGCATCCTCTTACCACTCCACTGCCATAAGATCACCTTCTGCCTTAAAATCCCCACCTCTGGGCTTGACTTTACAAATTTTTTCCTAATACCTGCTATGTGCTGTTTACTGTGCTGGATGCTGAGGATGATTTGATGATGAGTAAAGCACGCCCCCTGCCACCAATCAGCTTAAAACTGGTAGGGGAAATGAGGCATGTATGAAAACAATGATTCAACTCCCCATAACCACCTATGTCCCCAAGACCACCGGTTTGAAAGATTGACTGACACTAGAAGCAGAGTCTCCGCAATCCTTCTCTGGCAGGCTCAGGCACTGACCTGGCCAGTGCGTTCCACGGGCCAGATATTGAGCAGGGAGCTTCTTCCCCGAGGCAAGGAGGCCCTGCAAAAGTGGGGACATGAGTAGGGTACTGATATAGTTTGGCTCTGTGTCCCCACCCAAATCTCACGTCAAATTATAGTCCCCATCCCCACATGTCAGGGGAGGGACCTGGTAGGAGGTGATTGGATCATGGGGGTGGATTTCCACCATGCTGTTCTCATGATAGTGAGTTCTCACAAGATCCAGTGGTTTAAAAGTGTGGCACTTCCCTCCTCACTGTGTCTCTCTCCTGCCTCCATGAAAGACATGCCTTGTTTCCCTTTTGATTGTAAGTTTCCTGAGGCCTCCCCAACCATGTGGTACTGTGAGTCAGTTAAACCTCTTTTCTTTATAAATTCCCGTCTCACGTAGTTCTTCACAGCAGTGTGAAAATGGACTAATACAGGCGCAAAGTAAGGACAGTCAAGAAAGCCAGAAATGGTGTGGAAGCTTGTGTATGAGCCAGCTAGAGAGATCGGTGTATGGGATGCACAGAACAGGAGAAAACTCACTGGGGACTCAGGCAATTGTCTAGAACTTCTGCTCCTCTTCAAGCCTGTTTTTATAGTGTGGTTGGCTACCTGGTGGCTGCACTATGGGAACCAGAACCTGCCTAGATACTGAAGGGATAAAGGAAGTTGACTGAGGGTGTGGATGAGGAAGGAGCTGGCACCCAAAGGAGCTGGAAATGAGGCTCCTTGCAAGAAGGGTGGGCATATGATAAAGGCAAATGGCCTGAGGACCATGATGAATGACAGAGAACTTTACCCAAAGGGTAGGCTCCAAGAATGAGGGAACTGCTGAGAGGTGGTCCTCAACTTCACAATCTTGCCTGGAGCTCATCTTGGGAAGGGTGAGGAGCAGAGGGGTAGTGACTGCTTTCTTGATTGCTGGGTTTACCTGGTTTTCTTGATTTCATAGGTGTACCTGCCACTGGACTTCTGATTGGCAATTCCCCCATGGCCTCCAAATTAACGTGTATCACACTGACTTCTTCACTGTCTTCTTTGAAGACTATTTCTCCTGTTATATTCCTTCTCTTTGGGAGAATTAGCACATTCACCTTGCTGCCTGACACAGAATCTGGGCTTACCTTTGACTTTTTCTCTCTCTTCCACTGTAATCAGTCACTGTTGGTTCCCCATCCATAATATCTGTCCATCTGACCTCTCCTCTTCCTCCCACTCAATAAAAAACTCCACGATAAGGGGGCTTTATCTGCCTTGTGCTCAGAAACACCTCCCATATCTAGCATAGTGCCCTGCCATGTCATAGGTGTTCAAGTAATAGTTGCTGCATGAATGAATGAATGAATGAATGGATCCTCACTGCTACTATTTTGATGTAGGCCCTCATCTTTTCAGATGAACTGCTAGGATAGTCTTACTGCATTCAGTGAGAGCAAGTCACAAACCCTTCAACCCATTGACCACAACTCCACCAAAAGGACCTACTGTGGCCTAAATCTTTGTCTTCCCAAAATTCAGGTTGAAATTTAATCCCCAGTGTGACAGTATTAAGAGTGGGGACCTTAGGATATGATTAGATCATGAGGGATTTGCCCTCATGCATGGGATTAGTGTCCCTGTAAAAGAAGCTTGAGGGACACCTTTTGCCCTTCTACCATGTGAGGACAGTGAGAAGACACCATCTGTGAGGGACAGGCCTTCATCAGACACCAGGTCTTCTGGTATCTTGATGTTAGATTTCATAGCCCCAGAAATGTGAAAAATACATTCCTGTTGTTTATAAAGTATACAGTCTAAGGCATCTTGCCACTGTAGCCTGAACAGACTAAGACAAAGTGTTTCTTTTCTGTTTTTTTTTTTTTTTTTTTGAGACAGAGTCTCGCTCTGTCACCCAGGCTGGAGTGCAGTGGCCAGATCTCAGCTTACTGCAAGCTCTGCCTCCCAGGTTTATGCTATTCTCCTGCCCCAGCCTCCGGAGTAGCTGGGACTACAGGTGCCCGCCACCTCGCCTAGTTAGTTTTTTGTATTTTTTAGTAGAGATGGGGTTTCACCATGTTAACCAGGATGGTCTCGATCCCCTGACCTCGTGATACACCCGTCTCAGCCTCCCAAACAGCTGGGATTACAGGCTTGAGCCACCGCGCCCGGCCGACAAAGTGTTTCTAAAATACACTCAGTTCTCATTATTCACAGAGGTTCTAAAGTTGCTGCGCATACTGAATTAATGAATATTAAACCATTGCTCCTAAATGAAAATATAGGATAAGGTTCCTGTGAGCCTCTGTTCACAGCATTTTTGTCAGTCCATTAAGGCATAACCTTGTTTCATGCATGTTTCTGTTTAAAGATGCCTTATTTCATGTACTTTGCTGATTCATTAACATTGAACTCATTGCTAACAGCACTATAACTCATACCTGAATGAAGCTTCTCTAACACACACATTTTCTCCATGAGGTGCATCCCAGCTTTCTTGCACTTTGGAACATTACATAGCATTTCAGCACTATGCTTGGGGCCATTTTAAACAGAGAAATTACCTATGAAAAGCACAAAATGGGGAAAATTTGGTATTAAGTAGACTGCAAAGGACACTTGTTTACAAAACAAGAGCTGAAACAAGAGGCAGAGTGTTGGCTTATTCCACTTCAGCTGGGAATGTGTACATCAGGTGACTCAAAATTTTCACCACTCATATATCCACAAGTGACCCCAAAACTGTCACAAGTATTGATCTTGAGGTTACAAATAAATGTTAGCAAGAAGATGAATTTGTTGGCCAGGCATGGTGGCTCACACCTATGATCCCAGCACTTTGGGAGGCTGAGGCAGGCAGATTACCTGAAGTCAAGAGTTCGAGACCAGCCTGGCCAACGTGGTGGAACCCCATCTGTACTAAAAATACAAAATTAGCTGGGCATAGTGGAGCATGCCTGTAATCCCAGCTACTTGGAAGGCTGAGGTAGGAGAATTGCTTGAACTTGGGAGGTGGAGTTTGCAGTGAGCTGAGATTGCACCATTGCACTCTAGCCTGGGCAACAGAGTGAGACTCCATCTCAAGAAAAAAAAAAAAAGGTGAATTTGCAGTACAGAATCTGCAAATACAGAACCTGTGAATACTGAGGATGGACTGTACAAATGGACCCTGAAATCCCACTGCCTGAGCATTCAGTGCCTTGCTATTGCAGCCGGGAGGCTGGGTATCATCTGCCCCACTTTGATCATAGGACCAATTATGCATATTTAACTTGTGAGGTTACATGCTGGTCTCCTGTGTATCTTAAGGGGAGGAAATGTTGGTTGGTTTGTATCCCTACCACATAGCACAGTGGCTGGCACATAGTAGATGTTTAATAAATAATAAATAAAAATTAATAATAAGTGAATGAACCACTTAAGTGAAAAAAGTGAATTAAGAATGGTAGATCTCAAGGTCTCTAGAGTAGAAGGGAGGCCATCACTTTAAAAGTTATTTTCAATTCATGACAGATGTATCTGGAGGGAGTATGCAAATCTATTTCACTAGTTAGTTAAACTTTGGTAAAAAGCTTTCCACTGGAAGAATAAAAAAGGTAGGAACCTATTTGCTGGCCTGTACTGCTGTTTGCTACATGGGATTTAATGTAGAATTCAGTCGGGCTCATCTGTAGAGTTGAATAAAGCCCAGTTCGCTTTCACACTGCTGTAGGAAACACTGATGACTCTGTGTAAATTAATTCTGTCTGGTGCTCCTGCTTCTATTTACAGTCCAGTTCCCCTTTGCTCTTCGTGCAGTTTCCTGGCCAGTGTGCACTGAGAGCTTTTGGTCTTCTTGCACTTTCTGTTCAGTGAATTTTAACCCCATTATTCAATGTTCATTTAAAGAGTGAATGGTGCCAAGCTTGGAAACTCCCCGATTTTTAGTTTCAGTTAAGCTGTTATCTGAACAGGGTTTGCAAACAGTGTCTTAACCAAAGGATTCTTGGAAATGCTGGCTGTGGTTAAGAAGAGCTTTTGAATGAATTGTTTCCATTTGAATTTTGTCAACTGAATGACTTTTATTTTGTGTGACAGTCTCAGTGACCACTAGAGTCATTCTCTCAATTCGTATTCATTCAGGATAAAAAAAGGAACGTGAATAGATGTTCTCTGAGGATAATTCTCAAATCTCTATGCACAACCAGTCATCAAGTACCACACACACCCTCTCCTTTCCATCCTGACAGCCAGGCCCTTGATCTGGGGGGCAGCTTTAACTCCAGCATACGCTAAAACATTAGCTTCCTTCCCTTTTTTTTTGAGTTGAGCTCTCACTCTGTTGCCCAGGCTGGAGTGCAGTGGCACAATCACGGCTCACTGCGGCTCAAACTCCTGGGCTCAATAAACCATTAGCTTCTTAATTTTTCTTTTCTTCTTCCCGTATGTCAGCTCCTTTTCCACTCCCCTTGCATCCCTTTTGTACCCCTGCTGTGTTAACCCTGTAAAACACAGATTGCGGCCGGGCACAGTGGCTCACGTCTGTAATCCCAGCACTTTGGGAGGCCAAGGAGCATGGATAGCCTGGAATCAGGAGTTCGAGACCAGCCTGGCCAACAGTGAAACTCCGTCTCTACTAAAAATACAAAAAGTTAGCTGGGCGTGGTGGCGAGCGCCTGTAATCCCAGCTACTAGGGAGACAGAGACAGGAGAATTGCTTGAACCCAGGAGGCAGAAGTTGCCATGAGCCAAGATGGCACCATTGTACTCCAGCCTGGGTAACAAGAGTGAAACTCCATCTTGAAAAACAAAAACAAAACACAGATTTCATCATTCCTGCACTAAAGGTACCTGAGCTACCTGTGCTTTACACTCCCTCCTTGTCTAAAAGCTCATCTGGTTTATGCAGTTCCTCAGCTCATTAGATTTTCATCATGGGGGGCTCACATGCCCACTCACCATCTCCACGATGTCATTCATGTTGGCCTCTGTCTTGTCCTGTCTCTAACTCCTTAAAGGCCCAGAGAAGTCTAACTCCCTTTCCAAGGCCTTTTCTATGGATGGTCCCCATTTATGAACTCCTGGAGTCAATAGCACTCTATTTTGGTACTTATACTATTCACTAATGCATTGTATTTTTCTTAACCCTTTCATAAATACATACATATATACACGTATACATATTTAAATTATGAGCCCCTGAAATCCAGGACTTATTTTAGACTGGCACTGTTCAATAGAAACATAATGTGAACCAAAAATGCAAGTCTCATATGTAATTATACATTTTTTAGTAGCCGCTTTTAAGTAAACTTAAACAGTAGCCGTTTACGTTTTTAAACAGTAAACAGGTCAGGTGCAGTGGCTCATGCCTGTAAACCCAGCACATTGGGAGGCTGAGGTGGGAGGATTGCTTGAGCTCAGAAGGTTAAGGCTGCAGTGAGCTATGATCACACCACTGCACTCCAGCCTAGGGGGACGAAGTGAGACCCTGATGCAAAAAGAAAAATAAACATAAAATCAACAGGAATAAACAAGTGAAATTAAAAATGTATTTTATTTAATGAAATATGTCCAAAATATTATTTGAACATGCAATCAATATGAACAAATATTAAGGAGCTATCTCACATTTATTTCACGGTCAGCCTTTGGAATCCAGACTGCGTGTCATGCTGACAGCACATCTCTATATGGACTAGCCACATTTCAAGGCTCAGGAACCCTTTGTGGATAGTGGCTGTCCTGTTAGGCAGATCGGTTTTAGGCATTCTTAGCCCCTAGTATCCCATAGTTAAGTGACGGCAAAATATACACAAAATATGTGAGTCAACAGATTGTCACCAGGCACACATTTCTGTCCTTGCGCTGTTCTTGTTTATTGTTTGATCATTTCCACTGATGGTTGGGATGGTGCAGTGTTCAGGAACCCGCTCTGCAATGGGCACATAGTCGACACTACTGCGCTCTGCACTTAAACATTGGTTAAGAGGGTAGATTTCATGTTATGTTTCTTTTGCCACATTAAAAACAAACAGACAAACAACGACAAAAAAAAACAGCCACGCTGAGTCAGAGAAATCTTACTTTCAAATCTCAGCTCTACCGCTCACAACATGTGTGAACGTGGGGAAGTTACATTTCTTCCCTTGACTTTGGTTTCATCATCTGTAAATGAGGATAATTATACAGACCTCGAAGGAGTGTTATGAAGAGTAAATGAGATACTGCCTATAAAATGCTTACCCCAGTGCACAGAACATATTAGGCCCTTAAAAATATTAGGTATTGGCCGGGCGCAGTGGCTCATGCCTGTAATCCCAGCACTTTGGGAGGCCAAGGTGGGCAGATCATGAAGTCAGGAGTCCGAGACCGGCCTGACCAACACGGTGAAACCCCATCTCTACTAAAAATCCAAAAATTAGCCAGGCGTGGTGGTGCATGCCTGTAATCCCAGTACTCAGGAGGCTGAGGCAGGAGAATTGCTTGAACCTGGGAGGCGGAGCTTGCAGTGAGCCGAGATAATACCACTGCACTCCAGCCTGGGCAATAGAGTGAGACTCCATCTCAAAAAAAAAAAAAAAAATTAGGTATCACCACTAGTATATCACTACTAACTGTATATACATTGATTTGGTAGGCGTGATAATGCTGGGAAAAATAGGTATAAAAAATCAAGGCTCAAAAAGCTTTTCTCCGATAGGATTTAACAGATTGAGTAAAACAAAAGGAAATTTAATATGAATAAGTTTAAGTATGGCACTTACAGTAAAAAATCCAACTACACATGGATAGGCTTTTAGGTAAATTGTAGCTCATAGTAAAAGAGGTATTTATTTACTCATATGACAAAATATAATTCAGAATAAAATTATTTTTAAAACACATTTTTATTTTATTATCTTTATAATATAAAAATTCAAATACAGTCATGTCCCTCATAACATTTTGGTCAATAACAGACCACATGTATGATAGTGGTCTCATAAGATGATAATGGAGTTGAAAAATTCCTATCACCTAGTGATGTCATAGCCATCCTTATATTGTAGCGCAGTGTATCACTCACATGTTTATGGTAATTCTGATGTAAACAAACCTACTGTGCCGCCAGTCTTATAAAAGTATAGCACATATAATGATGTATATTGCATAATATTTGATCATGATAATCAACTATATTACTGGTTTATGTATTTACTGTACTATACTTTTTATCATTGTTTTAGAATACACTCATTCTACTTATCGTTTTAAAAAGTTAACTGTAAACCAGCCTCAGGCAGGTCCTTCAGGAGGTTTCCAGAAGAAGGCATTGCTGTCATAGGAGATGACAGCTCCATGCATGTTATCATCCCTAAAGACCTTCCAGTGGGATAAGGTGTGGAGGTGGAAGGCAGGGATATTTATGATCCTGACCCTGTGTAGGCCTAGGCTAGTGTGAGTGTTCTTGTCTTAGTTTTTAACAAAAAAAAATTTGTAAGGTGAAAAAAAAAAGGAAAAGGAAAAAGCTTATAGAATAAGAATGTAAACAAGGAAAATAGTTCTGGACAGTTGTACAATGTGTTTGTGTTTTAAGCTAAGTGCTATGACAAAAGAGTCAAAAAGTCAAAAACAATTTTACAGTTTATAAAGTGAAAAGGTACATTAAGCTAGGGTTAATTTATTATTGAGGAAAAAAGTTTTGGCTAGGTGCGTGGCTCACGCCTGTAATCCCAGCACTTTGGGAGGCTGAGGCGGCCAGATCACTTGAGGTCAGGGGTTTGAGACCAGCCTGGCCAACATGGAGAAATCCCATCTCTACTAAAAAAACAAAAATTAGCCAGGTGGTGGCGGGTGCCTGTAATCCCAGCTGGATGAGGCAGGAGAATTGCTTGAACCCAGGAAGCAGAGGTTGCAGTGAACCGAGACTGCGCGACTATACTCCAGCCTGGATGATGGAGCAAGATTCTGTCTCCAAAAAAATAACCAGAAAGAAAGTTTCATAAAGTTAGTGTAGCCTAAGTGTCCAGTGTCTATAAAGTCTCCAGCAGTGTATAGTAATGTCCTCAGCCCTCACATTCACTCATCACTCACCCACTGACGTGCCCAGAGTAACTTCCAGTTCTGCAAACTCCACTCATAGTGCTTGACACATGAACCATTTTTTATCTTTTACACTATGTTCTTACTCTACCTTTTCTATGGTTAGATATATTTAGATACATAAACACTTGCCATTGTGTTACAATTGCCTACAGTGTTCAGTACAGCAACTTGCTGTACAGGTTTGCAGCCTAGGAACCATAGTCTGTGCCATGTAGCCTAGGTGTGTAGTAGGCTACACCACTTAGGATTGTGTAAGTACACTCTATGATATTTGTACAATGATGCAATCACCTGACAATGCATTTCTCAGAACGTATCCCTGTCCTTAAGTGACGCATGACTGTAGTACTAAAGGGTATACAGTAAAGGGTGAGAAACGCCCCTCCCCTACACTCTAGAAGTTAACATCCACTGTCCACATTTTCTGCCACGCCCACCTGGAAATATCCTATACCTAAACAAGGATGTATTTGTTTATCCTTTTTCTATTTTAACACTTAGGGGGATAGACTGTTATTCTCTTGTGCATCTTACTTGGAAAGGGGTTAAATAAAACTGAAGTTGGATTTAAGTTCAATAGCATGCAGAAATGTGATGCGTCACTCCAAACTTTCATTCAATTTTATGCTTCAAAAGAAGTAGGCTGTCAAGTGGAAGAAGCCAGCCACCGCTATTCAGAACATGTCAGCACATCTGAAATTTTTCACTTGCATATGGGCACGACCTTTTAAGACAAATACTGACAAATTGTGTGTGTGTGGAGGAGGGTGATAAAGGAGGTAAAATATTAAAACTATTTCTTGACCGAAGACCAGCTGTTTGAGGACTTAAGGATATTTGAACTGTAGAAGGGACATCTTGGAGGAAGTCTCTAGGAAAAAATAGCCATTGGAATGAGCTCAGGGAGAAGTGCTCACCCAGGGTTCCGTCAGTTATGTGAGATAATATATATATAATTTTTTTGGGGGGGGATAGAGTTTTGGTTTGTTGCCCAGGATGGAGTGCAGTGGCACAATCTTGGCTCACTGCATTATCTGCCTCCTGGGTTCAAGCAATTCTTGTGCCTCAGCCTTCTAAGTAGCTGGGATTACAGGCGTCTGCCACCACACTGGCTGATTTTTTGTATTCTGGTAGAGATGGTGTTTCACCACATTGCCTAGGCTGGTCTCAAACTCCTGAGCTCTGGCAATCCGCCTGTCTTGGCCTCTCAAAGTGCTAGGATTACAGGCGTGAGCCACTGCACCTGGCCTATGTGGCATATTTTGACTATGTAAGGACTTTTGTGGAGATGAAAAGAGGTAACACATGTAAAAGGGCTTTTTTTCTTTCTTTCTTTCTTTTTCTTTTTTTTTTTTTTTTGAGATGGGGTCTCGCTGTGTCGCCTAGGCTGGAGTGCAGTGGCATGATCTTGGCTCACTGCAAGCTCCGCCTCCTGGGTTCATGCCATTCTCCTGCCTCAGCCTCCCGAGTAGCTGGGACTACAGGCACCCACACCACACCCGGCTACTTTTTTGTATTTTTAGTAGAGACGGGGTTTCACCGTGTTAGCCAGGATGGTCTCAATCTCCTAACCTTGTGATCTGCCCACCTTGGCCTCCCAAAGTGCTAGGATTACAGGCATGAGCCACTGCACCCGGCCCACTGCAGCCTTGACTGACTGGGCTCAAGTGATCCTCCTGCCTCAACCTCCTAAGTAGCTGGGACTATAGGTGTGTACCCCATGTTCAGCTAATTTTTTATTTTTTTGTGAGACAGGATCTCACTATGTTGCCCAGGCTGGTCTCCAACTCCTGGGCTTAAGCGATCCTCCAGCCTTGGCCTTTCAGAGTAAGGATGGAGACCACCCCTCATATTGTCTTATACCCAATTCCTGCCTCCAAAGAAAGAAGAAGTAAAGACTAAAAGGCAGAAATGAAATCCACAGGCAGATAGCCCGGTGCACGCCCTGGGCCTGGTAGTTAAAAATCAGCCCCTGACCTAACTGCTTGTGTAATCTATAGATTCCAGACATTGTGTGGAAAAGCATCGTGAAAATCCCTGTCCCATTCTGTTCCATTCTAATTACCAGTGCATGCAGCCCCCAGTAATGTACCCCCTGCTTGCTCAATTGATCACGACCCTCTCACGTGGACCCCTTTAGAGTTGTAAGCCCTTACAAGGGATAGGAATTGCTCACTCAGGGAGCTCGGTTTTTTTGAGACGCAAGTCTGCTGAAGCTCCCGGCTGAATAAAGCTCCTTCCTTCTTTAACCCAGTATCTGATGAGTTTTGTCTGTGACTCACCCTGCTACAAGAGTGGTGGGATTACAGATGTGAACCACCATGTAATTATTCCTTTCTTTCTTTCCCTTCCTTCTTTCTTTCCTTCCTTCCTTCCTTCCTTCCTTCCTTTCCTTCCTTCCTTTCTTTCTTTCCTTCCCTCCCTCCCTCCCTCCTTCCCTCTCTCCCTCCCTCCCTCCTTCCCTCCCTCCTTCCTTCTGGGGGCTAGTGAATGATGGTGTTTCTACATACTGCTTGAGGAACGGACTCCCCTGTCCTCTCTTCCATTTCCAGTGTTTCGACTATCCCCTCTAAGTGCAGACTTTGTTTCAGCCTTTACACAAACAGTTACATGGATTCTGCCTTTGGTATCTTCCCAGTAGGAAGCCAGTGGCCTGTGGCAAGGCTCTATTGTTTATTAACTGAGCAAACTTGGGCAACACAAGTATGTTTTATCAGCCCTTTATTCCTCATTGCCAGGTAGAACTCTGAGTCATACTCATCCCCCCGTGGTTGGATCAAATGAGAAAGCTCTTTCTAAAGTATCAAGAGCTGATGATTTCTATTTCCTGTCTCTGAATTACCACCTAAATCAGGCCAGGTTGCCTCTCAATTCAAAGTTGCATTCACCTCTTAACCATTCTTCCTCCCTCTAGTGTCCACTCATACGCAGCCTATTAGACATGAAAATGCCAGAATGATCTTTCTGATGCTCTGATTATTTTAAAATATAACCTCCCATTGCCTGTAAAATAGAGTCCAAACTTCTTAGCATGGAATTCAAAACTCTCCCCATTCTGAGGTCAAAGCCACTGTTCCAGCCTAGCTTCCAACCAATCAGGAGTCTACCCACTCTCCCTGGTCTGTCTTCACGTTCTGAAAGTCTACTTACCCTTCAAGCCTACTTTAAGTGAACAGTTTTCTGTTATACATTTTCTGAACTGTACAATGAATCCTGCCCTGCTGGGACTGCCACAGTGTTTGATCTGCACTTCTATCACGATGCCTCCTACGTGATCTCACCTGATGAACTGGAAGTCACTTGAAGTCATGGATTGACCCTCATGCATGTTCACCATAGAGCTTTGCACTGTAGCTTACACATAGTAGTGTTAAAAGACCAACTGAGACACACTGAAATATCAAAGAGTTTGAGCAAAAAGTGATTCATAAATCGGGCAGCTCCAGACCACATGTGGCTCTAGGGACTGACAAAGGGACAGGAGGGAAAAAGCTTTTATAGGGTGAATGAGGAAGCAAGGCAAAGAAAATGTTTGATTGGTTAAAGTGGAGCAATGGCCTTATTTGGATCATTCCAGTGGACAGCCCCCAGTTAGAGGTTAGAGGTTAGTTGGAGGTTTCTGACTGGCTAAGCTTGTTTTGTTTTACTGTTTACACTGAATTAGGTTTTAACTTGCTTAAGTAGGAACCCAGAGCACTGGAGCTGCCTCAGCCTAATGACCTCCCAATTAATTATTTTAACAGTAATTATTCAACAAATTACATTGAATAGTATGTCCATTAAAAAATATATGTATATATATATATTTGCTATCACTAGGTGCCCAGCATTTTGCTATAGCAAAGAAAGCTTCATACTTGTCTCTGACCAAATAAAAAATATTGTTGAGGTGACAAAGCAACAATTTAAAAACTATATAAAGGACTCCATGATTAAATGCTAAGTTTCCCATTTATATGTACACATAGTTGCACATAACAATCTTTAAGAGGCATATAAGCTTTAAAATTTATAACTTGTTTTAGAAATGATTGAAATATAAGAAATTATGTCTTGAAATAAATACATTTGCTAAAATTTAGCCCAAATTCAATGTACAGTTGCTCTCAAAGTAATCTAGTTTTAGGTTCTGTGACAAATGAAAAATGGCAAGATAAACTTCTCTATAGTTAGCAGTATTTAAAGTCATCAGCTTGAAAAAGCAAGCTCAATTGGACTTTTGGTGTCTTTTTCAGGTTCCTTCTAGTCTATTAACAACCTAAATTATTAAACTTTTAGAATGATAAAAATAAATAAAGAAAGAAAACACACAAAGACTGTAGAGTTCCTGAAAGCAAACAACAAGTGGGCAGAGATTAGAGGTGGGGAGGAGCCTAGTATCTGGGTTAATAGAAGGTCAGGATGGAGGCACACAAGAATATCTCTAAGCAAATGCCTGGAAATTCATAGGTAAGTTGAGTACTGGCTAGAAAGACTGATAAACCTAGCTTTAGATCTATCCAGTGTCATTGGACACTGGTGACTCTGAGGCTTGTGCTCCAAGGCCCAGGTCCCTAACCTTGATTGAAAAAGTCTGAGAAAAGATGTGGGTTAGTGAATAGAGCATTGGATTAGAAGTTTGTGTTTTCTGATTTCCAAGAGCCTGTGAACAACAACAACAAAAAACAGAAAAGACTGATTTAGCTTTGTGGGTGATGATGAAGCTTCACTCTGATTTGAACTCAGAATACAGATGTTTTGCTATGGTCTGAAAGTATGTGCCCCCTGCCAGCCCCAAATTCATATGTTGAAACCTAACCCCCATGTGATGGTATTGAAGTGAGGTCTTTGGGAGGTGACTAGGTCATGAAGGTGAAGCCCTCATAAACGGAATCAGTGCCCTTGTAAAAGAGGCTTGAGGGTGCTCCCTGGCCCCTTCTGCAATGTGAGGACACCCAGAAGGTGAAATCTATGAGGAATGAGCTCTCAGTAGACACCACATCAGCTGGTGCCTTGATCTTGGACTTTCAGCCTCCAAAACTGTGAGCAATACATTTCTGTTCTTTATATATTATCCAGTCTCAGGTGTTTTGTTATAGCAACCTAAATGGACTAAGGTAATGTTTCAGTGTCTCAATGCAAAAAAACACATTGTCCGAAGTTATTTGTTACTTCTCTCCCATTATAAGCATGAACTTTAACAAGCTACTTTATATTAGCACTTGAATAAACAGACACTAACACTCCCCAAGGATGTCAAAATATTTGTTGCATAATAGTTTCAGGTTTATACAAATAATGTCTTCACCAGCACCACAGAAATTCTGTAGAAACTTCTCACCCTGGGATGTTATTTGTTGATACTGATTTCAATACGCTCACCTCACTGAGTATAGGCCAGAATGCAGAGCCTGCCTTTAAAATGGTAAGGCTGGCCGGGCGTGGTGGCTCACATCTGTAAGCTCAGCACTTTGGGAGGCCGAGGCGGGTAGATCACGAGGTCAGGAGTTCAAGACCACCCTGGCCAAGATGGGGAAACTCCATCTCTACTAAAAATACAAAAATTAGCTGGGTGTGGTGGGGGGGCGCCTGTAATCCCAGCTACTTGGGAGGCTGAGGCAGAGAATTGCTTGAACCCAGGAGGTGGAGGTTGCAGTGAGCCAAGATCGCATCACTGCACTCCAGCTTGGGTGACAGAGTGAGACCCCGTCTCAAAAAAGAAAAAAAACATGGTAAAGTTGGCATTGTCTAAGTTGTGTCTCTTTTCTCGAGTCCTGACACCATGGACCTCATGCTGCTGTCTAGCTGACCCTAACCTTCTTTTCCTTCTGCAATCCATAATTCTCTGAAGTATGTGCTTTAAAATGATTTCAGTGCCACGATACTTCAAAGTGATTTCTTTTCTTATTTCACCATTACATAGCTGAACCTCCTATCACCTACCTTGAGTGATTACTGCAGGCAAGACTGCAACGCAACCAATGAAATTAAAGGAATTCACGCAGGTTGGGCGCAGTGGCTCACACCTGTAATCCCAGCACTTTGGGAGGCCGAGGTGGGTGGATCACCTGAGGTCAGGAGTTTGAGACCAGCCTGGCCAACATTGTGAAACCCCATTTCTACTAAAAATACAAAAATTGGTCGGGCATGGTGGCATGCGCCTGTAATTCCAGTTACTTGGGAGGCGGAGATAGGAGAATTGCTTGAACCCTGGAGGCAGAGGTTGCAGTGAGCTGAGATCGTGCCACTGCACTCCAGTTTGAGTGACAGAGGGAGACTCTATCTCAAAACAAAAAAAAGAAAAGAAATTCCTGCTAAGGTGTGAACCGAATGTCAAAATGCTTCCCACCCCTTCCTTTCCCTTACTCCCACACAGGCAGACTGGTCACTCTCCTGAAGACACCCACCGTTTACATAAGTGAATGAATAAATACCTGACATCCAGAAATGTGACTAGGTAATTAGTGGAAGGTGAGGCACAGTGAAGAGGTGGAAAATTCTGGGCAGTGGGTGGGGTGGGAAGCCTGGGTGCTGTCAATCACACCGCCTGCACTAAAGCTTCTTCATATCAGTCTCACCCAGTTGCAACAGTCCAGGGAGAATATTGTGCCAATTTCAAAGACACTGCTTCTGGGGTGGGCTCTAGGAGGTGGTAGATTAAAGGGTATAAAACAATCCAAAGTGCAGGGCTCTTTTACTTTGGGTGTCTGAAGCGCTGAGAACACTTTGTAATTTTGATCCCCTTGAATGTATTTAGAAAATTAAATCCCTTTATAATTAAAGCCAATAATGAAAGGGCATTAAAGTTATCCAATCTATACACTGCATTAGTTTTTAATCTGCGGTTGGGCTGTAGCCTTTACTTCTTGATCTTTTCTATCTCTAATCTGGTTATAACTGCCTGTCATTTTTACTTTTCCTGGGAGGGGCAGAGCCTCTCTTTTCTCTCTTCCTCTGAGGTGTGCGACGTTTTTTGTTTTTTGTTTTTTTTTTGCCTGAGTTGATGGATAGTTTCCGAGATTTAATCCCTTTCTCTGGTTTCCTGACATTTCCACTTAGAGTTTACTCTTGTATTCATGGCCAGAATGAAAGGCATGTTTACTAGTGCTTTGAAGTTTCAAAAGTGGGCCTGGCGTTCTTGCTGAGTGCTGCGGGTACTGCTGGACAAGGCCGTGCTGAGGACAGCGCTCCCGGCGGCAAGGAGCGACCTGCCCCGGTCTGGGGCCCCCAGCCCTCCCGGCGGCGAGTGGTAAGTAGCAGGAAACAGGCTAGATTCCGCCCTCGGGAAGGGCCGGGGGTCCTGGGACTAGAGCCAAGCCTCCTCCCCCCGACTCCCGCCGGTTGCGAGTCAGAGCCTCGGTACCCCCACCCCCAAAACAGTCTGCTTCGTGGAATCTGAAGCTGGGCCGTCCCCTTGGCAGGGCACGGCTCGGTGAGGTTAGGAGCTGAGGAGCGCTGGCAGGTGAGGGGGGAGTCTAGAGCCGGGCTGGAGGTGAGGGGGCGTTGAGGGGTGGCACAGAGGGAGTGGAAGCGGCGCTGGGGGTGAGCCAGTGAGCTGGGGGGGTGGCACAGAGGGGGTAGAGACAGAGGTGGGAGTGAGCCGGAAACATGGGGTGGGGATGAGTGGGTTCGGAGCTGAGGGTGAGCCAGTGAGCTGGGGGTGACACAGAGGGCGTGAGGGCGGAGATGGGGGTGAGCCGGGAAGCTGGGGGTTGGCATAGAGGAAGTGGGGACAGGTGGGGGGTGAACCGGAAAGCTGGGGGTCGCGGGGGTGGTAAGTGGGTTCGGAGCTAGGGAGGGGCACAGTGGTGACGGGGCTGGAGGTGAGTCGGGGGGTTAGAGGGTAGGCACGTGGAGTTGGAGATGAATTAAGGCGCTGGAGGGGCACAGAGGCAGGGGGGCACTCAGGTGGAGGCGTGTCCGGCTGCTGGACGCGGACGCCACCCGGACCCGGGGCCCGTGCAGAGGCCTCGAGGGGAGGGGGCGGGGCCCGTGGGGGGCGTGGCGAGGGAGGGGAAGTGGGCGGGGCACCGCCGGGAAGGGGGCGGGCCGGGGCAAGCCTTGGGTTGGGGCAGCGGGGCGGGCGCGTGGCCGGGCAGCGGCGCGATGAGTGGGGCCCGGGCGGCGCCCGGGGCCGCGGGCAACGGCGCGGTCCGGGGGCTGCGGGTGGACGGGCTGCCTCCGCTGCCCAAGAGCCTGAGTGGGCTGCTGCACTCGGCGTCGGGTGGCGGCGCGTCGGGGGGCTGGCGGCACCTGGAGCGGCTGTACGCGCAGAAGTCGCGCATCCAGGACGAGCTGAGCCGCGGGGGCGCGGGCGGCGGCGGGGCCCGGGCGGCAGCGCCGCCCGCCAAGCCTCCCAACCTGGACGCCGCTCTGGCGCTGCTCCGCAAGGAGATGGTGAGTGGGGTTCCGCGAGCGGGGGCTCCTCCCGGTCGGACTCGCCGTCCGGGGAAAGTTCGCGGGGACCGCGCTCTGTCCGGAAGTCCCGGCGCCCACCCGCCCTTTCGGGCTCCTCGGCCCCCGTCGGCGGCGCCGTCCTCCCAACGACCCCCCTTTTTCTCGCGCGCCCCGTGCCCACGATTGGGCCCCCCCGCGGGAGAGGCCCCCGCGCAGAGGGCGGCTTTCTTACGCCTGGCGCCCTCAGTCCGGCCCCGCTGGCTCGGAAACCTGGGCGCCCGGAAGCGCAGTGCGGGGTTCGCGCCTGGCCTGGGGGCGGGGGCGGCCTTGTCACCCCTCCCCGAGTGAAACAGACCTTCCCCGTGGGGGAAAGGCTTTCACAGCGGCCCAACGGGTTAATGCGATTGCGTTTTCCTACCACGAAGAGGATAGCTTTTGTCCATCGCCAGTGTAGACAGCCGATTGAAACAGCCCGGCCCCCTCCCCGGCGCCCCAGGCCGCGCGTCCATGATCCGATTACCGCGGGATGGCCCCGGCGCACAGATGGCTGTGAAAGCGGACGTATACCCCGGGCGAGGGAGGCGGGCCAGTCCCTCAGCCCCTCGAAGCTGATTGCCCAAACCCGCTTGAGAAAGGTGGGAGGTGGCTGTCCTCTCGGTCTGGGTGCTGTCCATGTGAGTTCTGCGCCTTGTGTCTGAGCTCCAAACCGTGGGCTCAGTGTTTCTCTGTGCTTGGGAAGTACATTAGCTGTTTGTGGACCAGAACACACATGATTTAGGGTAACGCTAAAAGTAGGACAAGGGCAGGGGTTTAGGCAACAGCGAGTCTTTCCCCAGCTTTCTCGGCCAGGCATAGGGCAGACAAGAAGAAAACAAAAACTTTTCCTCTTTTCTGCCATCTTACTGGTCCCCATCACCTCCTCCCAATCCCTTCCTTTTAAAAGCCTCCCTTTCTATTCACCTCGTCCAGGTTGTCTCTTTTCCCTATGGGTAAATTATTAAGGAAATCTAACATTAGGAAGGCTGCCTTTTCCCAAAACTAAATTTGCCAAAAAAAAGTTGTTACAGGAATCTTTTAAATATGCATCTAGTGCATTTAAGATATTGTTTAGAAAAATTCAGAGTATGCATACTTTTTTTCAGGAGCATTATCTGTTCTGAAAACTAAGACTTAATTGAATTCAGAAAGCAGCCTTAACACTTTTAATCAAAGAGATATTGTCTTCCTACTCTGTAGCTGGCATTGAAGTGATTTCCAATTCTCACTGAAAAGATTTTCTAAGCTTCTTACAGAACCACTTAAATTCCAAGCCAACCGTTTTAAATTTATTAAAAAACATCCATTGACATAAGCATCACACAGCTGGTGAACTGCATTTTAATTAGATAAATCTACACGTAGTGTGTTTACAGTCTGAACTTGGACGTAGCAGAACCACGGGGGTGAAGTAGGAAGATCATCTTTGATTATTTAAGTTCCACACTTGAGCAAGAGACAGAAAAACTTCAGGGCCACTCCTGTTGTGAAGCTGTGGTTTATAAACATGCTCTGGAGTCTTGCTATGGTGGCTTGGGAGTCAACGTGCTATTCCCAAAAGTATTTTTCCAGGTCCCTTCTGGTGTGACTAAAGCACAACCACATCCGTATAATTACGCCTTGAACCAGAGCTCTCTGTAAGCCTATTTGAAGCACAAGAAAAATAAACAGCCATCTTTGGTCTGCCTGGTATTTAGCTGAGATAAAGATAAGGTATGCCTGCAGGCCTTGACAAGTTCCTTTCAAGAAATGTCACAAGGCCTTTCAAGTTGCCCAGAGAATCTTTCAACTTTTTAGTTGATATACTGACTTGGGACTATGGGGTCTGAGTGGACAGCTCAAGCTGAGACTCCCTCTGGGGAGGCCTTGCAAAATAAGAACTGGGAGTTCATTTCTGAGATATCTGCAGAATAGTTGGTGTTGATCTGTTTAAGTTGAAGGCCTGAGGTCAAATCTGTGGCAGGAGACATAACTAGATGTCATGGCAGAAAGTGATAAATGCCTTAATTTTTATTTATATTTTTTAAAGCAAGCATAGAAAGGGACAACTTGCAGCAGGGACAGGGAGCAGGGTGGTGTGGAAGACCTCAGAAGGAGGAGGAATTTCAACAAGGGAAAAAGGCGCCAGGAAGGCAGCTGCGGAGCTGGAACTGGGAGTTCCCCAGTTTGAAATGGGAGTGCCCCAGTTTGAATTGTGAGCAAGAAGGGGCTGGGCAGGTTGACCAACTGGACTCTGGAAAGCTGAGTAGCAAGGATGGGCGTTCAGCAGGAGAATGGTACTATCCCTGTTGGACTTTGAAGAAATGAATTCTACAGCAGGGTGCAGGAGGGAGAGCTGGACTTTGGAGGCTCAACGGGAAGATGAGAGGTGTTCATGGGAGAGGTGATGGAGTCCCCCGCAGGGTAGGGGGTTGCTAATGTGAAACAAGACTCATGTGGGAGACACTTTTCTGAAGCAGAAGCTGGAGGAATTACTGAGTCAGGGAACATGATGAAAAGGGGATCAAAGGTAACTTAAGCTTTTTTATGCAAAATGTAGCCAAGCAAAAAATTAAAAATTACAGTGCTAGCACCTAGAAATAATCACTTTTAATATTTTGGGATATCTTCTGTTAGGTGCAGTGTAAGTGCTTTCCATATAGTATCTTATTTAATTGTATAAATTCTCCACGAGATAGATACTCAAAGTCTGTTTTATATTAAAGAATGGGATGCTGAGAGTTGAACTCCCATAAGGTCACAGACCATACCAGGTCTGTTTGGTTCCAAAGCCCTATTTAACCATTGCAGTCTGCTGTCTGTGCACACGCACACACTCACACACGCACACACATACATACAACACATTGATCACGTATATTTTGGTTTGCTTTTTGGGCCGCACATTGCAAATATTTTCCCAGTCAAGATATAATGACTTCAGTGAGTGTGTCATATACCACTGTATGGCAGTAAGCAAGGTTTTGAAGCTTAATAATCACTGGTGAAGTGGGGTTCATTGTAGCATTTGGGGAGTCAGGAGGAGTGGTTGCTTTAGGGAGGAAAGTAGTTTGTCATCACATCAGCTGAAGAGCATGTTAAACATTTCACAATGTGGAGCTGGAAGCTGGAAGAGAGAGAGGTTTTGGTCTGCAGATAACTGGTGGAAGAGATGGTTGGAGCTGAGGGAGTAATACGGTCTCAATGGGAGGAGAGGCCATTAGGATGCCAGGGGTGGAACCTGGGAGAGCTGGAGTCCAGGGCTGAGAAGGGTCTGTCCCATGACTGCTGGTGCCCTCCTCTGCTTGGAGAGTTGTGGTTTCAGCTCCAAGTTTCAACACCTCCTGTTCTAGTAACCCTTGTGAAATCCTGCACTACTCATAAGTCCTCGTCCCCTCCCCAGAAGGGCCCGTTTGGAAAGCTTCAAGGGTCACACAGATAGTTACTGGTCTATAGACCAAAAAAGTCCTTTTGAAAAAGTTGATGATGATTATTTTTACATCAGAGAATATTTTTAGATCATGTTTAAGAGATGATTACTGGGTGTATGTTAGATAGAAAGTGCTGTGGACGCTTTAAGGGTGAATAGGAAATCTCTAGATGTTAAGGGGCTTATCACACCTGGTTGATGTGGGCATCTTTACAGAAAAAGAATTGCTTTAGTTTGGACTAGTTTTCATTTTTCATGACCAAAGACTGTGTATTAGTAACAGAAACTTAGTCTGGACTAGCTTTTGGGAAAGGAGAATCTTGTAGGCTGGATGTATACAGAGACAGACTAGAACCAGGGCTTATGGGGAACCCAGGAAGTCCACTGAGGTCTTCTCTTCCCCTCCTCCTCTGTTCTGTTTCTTTCCTCCATTTTGGAACCTGGCCGCTAACAGTGGCCCCCCTCAATTTTGGCTATGCTGCTTAGTTGCAGTTTGCAAATACTGTGGAAGGATGCCAGTTGGCCTAGCTTGGGTGGCCTGGCCAGCCTGGGCCAGCCAACAGTGACAAGGACAGGATTGTATTTTAATAAGATGGTGTGAGCATGTGGATGGAATCAGACACTGGGGATTCTCTAAAGAAAGAACAGTTTGCAAAAATGGAGCAAGGGGTAATGTAGTAGATATCTACTGCAGACCCCCTTCTATTTAAAAATACTTTGCCCTCAAGGATCCCACAATTTGAAAGATTCTTTTATCTGCCAAGCTGATGGCTAGCTTGGCTAACTAGATCTTAGTTGGCCTTTAAAATATTTGCATGTGGTTGAAGGATGTCCTTGACTGGGTGTCAGCTGGGACTCTTGGCACACACCAGTCCTTGCATAGATTTCTACATAGACTGCCCTTCCCAGCACCTGTGTGAGGTTAGGTCATCAACCTTACAGGTAACCAGAAGTCACACTAGAGTGTAGAGACACAAAGACCCTCAGCCCTGGGGGCAGGAGAGCTTCGAGGAACTGGGGATTCTTGGGTTCAGCTGCTCCCATGGTCAGCAGCAAGGTCTAGTAGCTTTGATTTGGAATCTTTTTGCCTCATTTTTTTCTTTAAACTATCAGTTATTTTGGTCTCCCACCTGTGCAGAGTGGGAAGTCATCCACACAGAACTTTTGAATTCCCAAATTGCAATGCTGTGTAAAGAATTGAACCTAAGAAAAAAAGAAGTTGAATTTGTGAAACCAGTAACAATCAGCTTTCCTACATTTTAGTTGAAACAACGAAATGCCTAATGAGTTTGTCCAGTGAACTGGATTCCAGCTCATTAGCTGGAATAACGGACACCCCAGTGGAGTACAGTCCTTATTTTCAATGTGAAACCAGTGTCTTACAGAGGAAGTTTCAGTCTTTAAGAGGCTGTGATTGAGTCAGGCTACGAAGTGCCATTTGGAATAAGAGGATTCGCTCCCAGTGCAGCATTCTTGATTGGCGTTGGTCAGAGGAGACTGGGGATGTCCAGCGGCCTTTAATACTGTCTGTTTTCACTGGTCTTTCCACTGGTCTTTGCACTGGCATAGTCTAGCACAGCGATCCCCAAAGGATGGACTGCCAGCTCCAGAATCTCCTAGACTGACGGCCCAAATGCAGATTTCAGGGCTACATTCTAGTGGAATCAGAAGCTGGGAGAAGGAATCTGCCTTTTTTTTTTTTTTTTTTGAGACAGAGTTTCGTTCTTGTTGCCCAGGCTGGAGTACAATGACGCGATCTCGGCTCACTGCAACCTCCGCTTCCCGGGTTCAAGTGATTCTCCTGCCTCAGCCTCCTTTGTAGCTGGGATTACAGGCACGCGCCACCACACCCGGCTCTTTTTGTATTTTTAGTGGAGACGGGATTTCTCCATGTTGGTGAGGCTGGTCTCGAACTCCTGACCTCAGGTGATCTGCCCGCCTCAGCCTCCCAAAGTGCTGGGATTACAGGCGTGAGACGCTGTGCTTGGCAGGAATCCGCATTTTTAGCAAGCTCTTTAAGACTAGAGAAGCACATGAATCAGGGATCAAAAGCTCAAATTTGGTGTTAATAAACTATGTGATATAGTTCTGACAAGCCACTTCACTTTTTTGGGCTAAAATCTCTTATTGGGAAAATGAGAATTAAGTGCCATAAAGGGTCCTTTTGGCCATGGCATTATTCTTTCTTTCTTTTTTTTTTTGAGATGGAGTCTCGCTCTGTCGCCCAGGCTGGAGTGCAGTGGCGCGATCTCGGCTTACTGCAAGTTCCGCCTCCCGGGTTCTCGCCATTCTCCTGCCTCAGCCTCCCGAGTAGCTGGGACCACAGGTGCCCGCCACCACACCCAGCTAATTTTTTGTATTTTTATTAGAGACAGGGTTTCACTGTGTTAGCCGGGATGGTCTTGATCTCCTGACCTCGTGATCCGCCCGCCTCGGCCTCCCATGGGATTACAGGCATGAGCCACTGCGACTGGCCAGCAATATTCTTTACCCCTCATGCCTCTGTGGTTCTTTCTGGTGCCTACAGAAGAAGTTTGCTCCGTCATAACTTTTGGGCACAGGTGCGGGGCCTGTCACCAAGCAATATGCTTGGTGTCCCCAAGGACACTTCACAGCTATACCTAGTTGCTGTGAATTCCTTGAATGCAAAGAATGGGAAGCAGGAAAGGAAGAAGGGTATAAGTTTGCTATTCTTGGGCTCAGTTCATCAAAAATTAGGCTGTCTATAGCAGTTACTAAGATTTTCAAGCCACTGCTACCCTGTACTTTTCCTGACCCCATCCCAGTATCCACCCTATACAAGCAAAAACTAAAAAAATAATATCTAATGGTTTGTGTGTATGAAAGCGTGCCCATGTCTTTGTTGTGGGGTGGGGGACAGTAAGGGCAGTGTGTGGGTCGCTGCCTGGCTTCGTTCACTTGGTGCTATTTCCAAGTGAGGTTAGAGTTCTTGTCCCAAGATCTGAAGATATAAAGGATTCAAATTTTTTTTTAATACCACTTTACACTTTGCTCTATTACAGTACTTACCTGTAAAGTACTGTAAATTGATATGTTTCCTAACTCATAAGTATCTTACAACTCTTCTCCTTTTTTCCCTTTTGTTTAAAGGTATGCATCTGTTCAGTGTAAATGTAAATGTGCCCTAATAATTGGCAGTGTGGGCACCTCTTCATCTGTAGATAGCCTCAAGTGAGCTGTAGCCCTGGCATTTCTGTACCTTGCAGACACTGGTGCCTCCCCTGCTCTGAGTCCTGGTCTCACCGACATGGCTGTAGTCCGCTGAGACCAGGTGGGCAAGGATGTTTAGGGAGGGTTCAAGAAGGGGACCATGCCCCCCTTGCAGTTCACTCCCACAAAGCTGCAGATGGAAGTTTGGCGGTTTTGCCCTGGGGATGCCTGCAGGAACTCCATGGAGACTTTAGACCCCACTTTGAAAAACCAAGCTTTTCGTAATCCTGTGGAGGAAACCAGACAGACCACAGACTCCATGCTCAGGAAGCGAGCCCTGAGGCTGGCTGCTCAGATATTTGCCCCCCTTGCCAGTGTCATTCCCCACATGGAGCCCTGGCCTCCTGGCTGCCTTGACCTTTGCCCACACATTGCTGATGTTTGGAAGTGATGATTAGACAGGATTCGTAAAGGCTGCTTGTTGCTTCCTGTGGCTCGTTCCCCACAGACACTTAACACAGATGGTCACCCTCTCCCAGGAACTCTGGAGACAGAAAAACCTTCAGCCTGCTTTAGAAGTCCACAGAAATAGGCCGAGACGGGCGGATCACGAGATCAGGAGATCGAGACCATCCTGGCTAACACGGTGAAACCCCGTCTCTTCTAAAAAATACAAAAAAATTAGCCGGGCATGGTGGCGGGCGCCTGTAGTCCCAGCTGCTCGGGAGGCTGAGGCAGGAGAATGGCATGAACCTAGGAGGCGGAGCTTGCAGTGAGCCGAGATCCGGCCACTGCACTCCAGCCTGGGCGACAGAGCAAGACTCCGTCTCAAAAAAAAAAAAAAAAAAAAAAGTCTACAGAAATTCATTAAGACATGTGGCCTTTTCCCATTTTGTTGGGCACTCTCTGTTCACTTCCTTGATTGGCCCTGACTGCCATCAGCTGGCCTAGTTTTGCAGGTGTGCGCTTTCTGAGTCTCAAGGATTCGGGAGGAAGGCACCATCTTTGACCAGAGGAGAGATCTGGGGAGAAAGGAGGGCGTCTGTCCTCTGCCCAGGGCTCTCTAGTCAGGGGGTAATTATTGGGGAACCCCAGGCTTGTCCCAGCCAGGAGAGCCTAGGCTGAGGAAGAAGGTGACTGAGATGCACGTGAAAGCGAGTTTATTCTCAGGTCGGTGACTTGGTTCACCTAAATGGATTAATAAAGTTTCTCAGCTTTCATTTCCAATAAGGTAAATATTGACAGGTATAACTCACATAAACAAAAGCTCTTTGGGACTCTCAGTTGCAATTAAAATTGGATATAAAATATCCAAGTTAAATGCTGTTAAAAGAGAAGTGGCAAGGTGTTTAACATCCCTTATAACCACAGATGTGTGCATTAAGACAATAAGGTATCATGTTGTACCTCCAAGACCGACAAAGACAGAAAAGCATGATCCTGTCACAGTGAGGGTTTGGAGAAGTAAACCTTCTCAAGCATTGCTGGGGGATGGGGTGGGTTTAAAGTGCTGCAGGGTTTTTGAGCGCAGTTTGGTAATACCTCTGAAATTGAATATGTATGCCTGTCTTTTGACCCTGTAATTGCATTTTTTAAAAACTCCAAAATGGCTTTGTACTAAATAGCAAAGCAGAATTGCAATATAATTTTAAGATATGTGTAACTTAGGTCACAAAAGTGATGTAAAATGTTTGCAGTATGACTGTTAAATCTTCAAACAGCTAAAGCCAATTATTGACTTTTTTTATACCAACACAAACGTAAAATTATTTTGTGATGAAAAGTAGTCCAAATTGAATCACTTTATTGGTAAATATCTTTCTTCCCATTAGATTTTCCCATTGCTTTGGATCTGAGGCCCGGGATTGGGGAGGATTGGAAATGCGCCTTGGGCATTCTCCTTTTGTCCTCCTTGTCCCCCACAATTTCGTATTCACACGTATATCTTACAGAAGCGTCCACACAAGTGGATAACAGCACTTGTACATGGATGCATATTGTAGGATTTTTTTATAATATACGTGGAGAATTGTATATATATATATTGTATAATTGTATAATATACGTGGAGAACTGTACAGAATACTGTACAGTTGTTGAAAAGAATATGGTAACTATATATGTATATAGAAGGATGTTCACAGTGTAAAGTTACAAAACAGTATTTACCTGACTTTGTGTATGTGTTAACAGTAGAGAAAAAACCATATGGGTGTACATAGTGCCTTGAGGAATATATGCTAAACTACTACAAGTGGATATCTGAAGAACCACAGTTTCAAAGTGTGGTCTGGGGACCCCAGGGGCCCCCGAGATTCTTTCAGAGGGTCCATAATTACTTGATGATGATATTGACAAATGTGACTTTTTGGTTATTGTGTAAGAAAATGTACCAACATTTGGAAGATCCTGCATAATTTATTGAATCCATTTTCCACCTTTTTCATATGACGAATGCTTGATATTAAAAGATCCATTCAAAGTGCAAGACTGATGGGTTTTAATGTAATAGAGTGTGAACATTTCATTGGTATAGTTCCAAATTCCACACTAAACAGCAGTCAGCTAAAGGGCAGTAGCAAAGAGGAATATCCCGATTGTCTGAAAAGGCTCTTGAAAGACTCCTTCCTTTCCCAGTTATACAGCTGTGTGAGGCCAGATTTTCTTCGTTTACTTCAACCAAAACAGCACATCACAAAGGACCAAATACAGAACCAGATAAGCCAGACATGTAAAAAGATTTATGAAAATGTTATTTGTGTTAACATGTAATGGGTTTATTATTATTATTATTATTATTGAGACAGAACCTCACTCTGTTGCCCAGGCTGGAGTGCAATGGCAAGATCTTGGCTCACTGTAGCCTCTGCCTCCCAGGCTCAGGTGATCCTCCCACCTCAGCCTCCCGAGTAGCTGGGACCACAGGCAAATGCCTCCATACCCAGCTGATTTCTATATTTTTTGTGGAGGTAGAGTTTTACCATGTTGTCCAGGCTGGTCTTGAACTCCTGGGGTCAAGCGCTCCCAGCTGTCTTGGCCTCCCAAAGTGCTGGAATTACAGGTGTAAGCCACCACGCCTGACTGGTTTATTATTTTTAGTGGATTAATACATATTTTAAATTTTCTCAGTTTTAATTTCTAGTAATGTAAATATTGATAGGTATAACCCACATAAACCAAAGCTCTTTGGGACCTTCAGTAATTTTTAAGAGTGTTTGGAGACCAAAACATTTGAGGTCTGCTGTTTTATAACAGAGAATTAAGGAGAACTGGTTCATGTGATTATGAACCATTTGAATTTTTAATACAATTAGAATACAATTAGAGTGTTTATTTTTACAATCAGAAAAAAAAAAAAAAAGGATGTACAAAGACGTTTCTTAAAGAAAATGGTCAATTGCTTTTCTTCATCTGTTCCCAGGACAGAACGAGAGGAAATGGGCTTAGTTTGTACAAATGTTAGTTTAGGTTAGAGATAAACAAGAAAGTCCTTCTGAGAATTGTTAAATTGCAGAACTGGCTCTGTGTCAATGTGGATGCCCTCACTTGTAAGTTAGCAGGAAATCCAACCCAAACCGCTTTACCTGGTAGAGGAGTTTCCTGAAAAGTGTAGAGGTGGGATGTGCTTTGGGTTTAATGAGGCTTAATCTGGAGGCACAGTCATGCAATCTGGTTTATCTTCTGTCTCTGAATCCTGATGGCTCTTTAGAGTCTAGTCCTCAGCTTGGCAGGTCTAAAATATTAACAGGGGATGAAGCTGACCAAATGACACGAGTGTGTTTCTGCCCATTGGGAGGAGAAGGCTACATAGGAGACCACGTCATCAGAAGCTGTTTAGTGAGCACAGAGCTGGAACCCACCAGGAAGCTGAGAGTCCTTCAAGGGTGTTTCTGTCAAACTTGGGTAGCTGAGCTCATAAGCCGTCTCCAACTGCATCAACCCTGATGAAGTCTCTCTTTGGCTTTTTCTAAACAGTATGAAGGGCAGCATCCTTCAGTCAACACATCCTTTATCAGAAATCAGGTTACAATCGATTAGATCTCTGCTTTCTTCAATTACAGTCCAGGCCTGTGGATATAAACTAGACGTTGTGATTAGATTTGGGGCATTTGCCAAGTCTTTAAAATAAATTTGTGAGCCATCTGTATATGCTTACTCATTCATTGTGTTTCTAAACGATAACTGTGAAAGTTTGCTCGTTGTTAATACATTTTCATAATAGAAAACTTAGAAAATTCAGAAAAGCCAGAAATAAAAATTGCCTGTGATCCAAGCAGCTTGCTATACCACTGCTGAGTCTGGGGCCTCTCTCTTCATCTTCCCTGCATAGGCAGTGCAGGGTGATGGTCAAAGCACCCATTTCAGAGTCCTGCAGACCTGGTGTCACTCTGCCACTGACTAGATGGCCTTAGGCAAGGGCCTTTGTCATCTTTTTTTTTCTTTTCTTTTGAGATAGGGTCTTGCTCTGTTGCCAAGATTGGAATGCAGTGGTGCGATCACAGCTCACTGCAGCCTCAACTTCCTGGACTCAAGTGATCCTCCCACCTCAGCCTCCCAAGTAGCTGGGACCACGGGCACGTACCACCACGCCCAGCCAAATTTTAAAATATTTTTGTAGAAATGAGGGTCTTGTCATCTTGCCCAGGCTGGCCTGGAACTCCTGGGCTCAAGCAGATCCTCATGCCTCAGCCTCCCAAAATGGTGGGATTACAGGCATGAGCCTATAATCTGCACCTGCCGGTTTTTTGGTTTCTAAAAAAACTTGACATTTTTCATGATGTTTTGGTTTAAATCAACACAAATTTCCTTTGAAAGGTTCCTCTCATCTTTTAAGCCTTGTTTCCTAGTGGTCATGTTTCTACTGTCCTTTCTGTAAGTTAGGAAGAACTCTCTCTCCCATGCAGCCGCCAGAGATACTCAGAGGCTTTCAGTGACCTAACACCCAGCTGGGAGCCACCGCCCTATCTGAAGTGTATTTGTATGTGGAGCCTACTGTTTTGAAAATTCCAAGTGAAAGGAAGCAGTTTCAAGGGTGGTTTGGGCTTGTTTGGCCCCATTGTTGGAAATGCTGTGGCTTGCGGGGCCACCTGCGTGTGTTGCGGGAGGGGTGGGGGGGAGCTCTGGGCATGGGAGAAGAGGAGTGAATGATCAGGAAGGAAGCAGGAAGCCTGCGCAGAGCGGAAGGACCTGCACTCACAGTTTACAGCCATGGAAGCTGCTGATTGTTCTTGAATTTAAAGTGGAGAATAAAGGACCACAAATTGCAGGGTTTGAGCATTCCGTGTTTTTCTTAAATGAGCCTGTCTGCGTTTTCAAAACGTGTGCTTTCAAAAGAGAGCTGTATTTTCTGAATCCAGCTGTGAATGTGGAGACCAGCCGTCCTCCAACGACATGCGGGAACGCACCATTGAGATGCAGGCTGCTTCTGCTCCGAGAGTGGCTTGCGCGGCGGCTCCCCAACCACTGCTTTTTCTGGAAGGGTGAGAGGTTCTTGTTCATGGTGACTTAACCATGTTTTGCAATCAAGTCCTTTTGGATGGTCATTCTCTCCCCTTCCTGCAACCAAGACCCACATACCTTCAGTGTAGAGAGATTGACCGCCAGGTCTGCTCTCTAAAGAGCGCTCCTGGGGGAAACTTGGTTGGGTGTCTAAAGAGCGCTCCTGGAGGAAACTTGGTTGGGTGTCTTTGGCCCTTGATGTGGTGGGAGGCACACGAGGACTCAGTAGTCTGGTGCTTCCCACGGGGACACCTGGTGGTGTGCAGGGCACTCCGTGGCTGCCCGTTCAGCCTGCACCTCTGTGACTGCCCGAGGGATGCAGCCGGAGGTCTGTGGGTGCCAGCACGACTCCACTGCCAGGCCACTTCTGCAGCTACGTGTTCCCTGGGAGGGTGTCTGAGATCTCTGCAGCCAGGCATTTTCACTGATTCACCAAATATCTGCCTGTCTGCTCTGTGAGTTTCTGGGCTGGGTACTGAGAGATCCAAAAGGGAAATGGTGTTTGCCTTCATGGAGCTTGTCCCGTGTCAGGAGAGAGAAGACCCGTACGCACACCGATAATAGAAAGAGGAGTAAATGCCCTAAGACAGATGGAGACGGCGAGGGGAAGGTGTGAACACTGGCTGAACCAATCACAGTCTGAAGAGTGGAGGGAATCAGGTACAGGGCGGGTGGTTGAGGAGCATTGACAGATGCAGTGGGGATGGGGGTGTAGTGGGGGACAGTCTGGGCTGTGCAGTCTACAGCTTGGGAGTCAAGGGCATAAGCCTGAAGAACAGACCAGATGGTGGAGTGCTGCCTACGGATCTTCCGCCTCCCTCTAGAAAATGTAAGTGTTGCTGTTTAAACCGCCACAGCTGAGGAAGAGGGGCCCGGGCTAGGAAGTCTGGTTTACTGTGCAGCGACTTACCTCATGTCCTCCGAGCTGATTTGGAGGATTTCTGGTAAATCAGGAAGTTTAGTCTGGTGCCTGAAGGCAGTGGCATTGAGAGGCTGGGACGTGTGTAGGCGTGTGTGTGCGCGTGCATATGTATGTGTGTGCGTCTCATCCTTGTTAAATCCGTCTGAACTTTTGCCATGTGTTGGGTTGGGTAATAGGTGTGTGCGGGGCTGCGCTGTATTCCTAGGCGGGTCAGAATTCCTTTCTAGGCCAGTGTTTCACCTGATGACAAGGCAGCTTTGTGAGTCATCTGGGTGCTACAGTGCAGAAGTGTCCAGGGAGAGATCCTCTTTGCTTTCGACTCCTTGCCGGGTGCGTCACCTCGGTGGGCCTGGGAATAACTTGGAAATGGCACTGTCAGGAGAAAAGCCTGGAGCCAGGTGTCTGGCTGGAATGGAGTCATGGGGGAGTCAGAGCCTTTGAAACCTAGAAGCGTTCAAGCTCCTGTGTTTACCAGGGCCGACCTCAACCCATCCTAGGAAGGAGAAAATCAGACCTGCTCTGATACCAGGGTGCCTACTACTACTTAGGTGTTTTTCAGTGATTCATTCCTGGGGTGAGAAATTGAGTCTTGGATTTACCCACCCTGCTGGTGTCAGAGGGGCTCAGCAGGGAAGTAGATCTAGGATTCCAGATGAACTTCTTCCATGATTTTTGAGCACATACTGATGTGACCCCGAGAGGCAGTGGCTTTCTTGATTAAACTTAATATTTATTTTATTAAATCCTAGAAAAGACAGGGACGTCAGAGCTGGCCGAGTCAGACTCCTGGGGCATGTTGATGGTATCCAGATGCAATTCTGCAGAGGAATCCTAGAAAACAGGAGCAAGTCTAGAGGAAAGGCCGCGGGTGGTTAGTGGGCAGGAGGTCATAATGAAAATAGTGGAAGGGCCTGCGATATTTAGCTTGGAGAGAAGAAGACAGGGTTGGGTTTTGTTTTAGGGCATATGGGTGGTGGAAAGTAAATGACCTTCAGATTAAAGGCTAGTTAGGAAAGAGTGAAATTAGATCTGTTTGGATGCCCAGCCATCACACCCAGCATCAAGAGCTCTGTGGGGCCTCCAGGCTGGGAGGCTTTGACTTTGTATAAAATAATCGTATTGGTTTGGAGAGGAGTGCACTGGTTTGGAAGGTCCTCCTTTTGGGGTTTGAGGTAAGATATCCCAAGTCCTTTCCTAATTGAGAGTTTCCCCTTCCTCACGAGGCAGTGTCACTGGCATATTGTCACCCTGCCTATGCTGGCTGTCTTCTGAGCGAAGCTGACCATCTGGCTCCTTCTCATGTACCACCTCAGTGCTGGATTGGGAGAGGAGCGGGAGGAACACAGTGGGACGGGGCGCTTCTGTTTTCAGAGCCTCGCTGCACCTACCGCTCCTTGAGGTGAGTCTGCCCACTAGCAGAGTGGAAGAGAAACCATGGAAATAATAATAACAATGAGAATAGAGGCTATTGATTTTTATTTTTATTTTTAGTAGCTGAGCAATTTATCCATGGTTTCTCAGCTGGTGAGTGGTGGAGCCAAGATCTGAACCCAGGCAGGGAGTAAGCAGGTTCCAGAGCCTGCACTTTCAATTCCGTGCTCTTCTGCTTGGCTGGCCTGAAATTCCAAACTTACAGGATAATAAATATAAGTGGCCCAGGAAAATCAGAAAGATATTTGTGTCAAGAGCACTGGTTCTTTGCTGGAACTGGGCATCAGTATCATCTGGGTACTTTTTGTGTTATTTATTTCTTTTTTCAATAGAAAATTCCTAAACTAACTGACTTTTCTTTCCCTCTCTCCCTTCCTTTCTTCCTTCTTTCTTTCCCTGTCTGTCCTTTTTTTCAATAGAAAATTCCCAAACTATGGATAACTTTTAAAACACAAATGACAGATATGCTGTTTCCCTCCCTCTTGACAGACACACATCCTCTCGAACTCTAATCAAGAAAAAGAGCAAGCAGTGGTGTCTGCCCTAGGGTGTGGTGGCCTGGGCATCTCTTAAGTTGCCCATTGCTTGCCTATTCAAGGTATGCTTTTGAGATGCCATTGAATGAAGTTTGCCCTCTGAGTACAGCCCTGGAAACTGTCTCTCTTTTGCTTGCAGTTCATTTAGGACAGAGAAGCAACAGTTTATATAGGGTCACAAAGTGTTTGAGCTAGCCATAGATGAGCCAGCCCAAATCCCCCATTTTATAGGCTGGCAGAGGGTCGGGACCTCAACTAAGCCACAGAGGATGGCAAAGCTGGGCCTGGAGACCACGCTCCCGACCTGTGGCCGAGGTCTCTTCCTAAGAAAGTTTAGAAATTCTAGTGTCATGAGTAGTTGTGGTAACAACAGAACCCACCTCTCTATCTGGAAGTCTTCTTGGGTGTCTTAGCAAAAGATGCTCTGAAGGCTGGGCAGAGTGGCTCATGCATGTAATACCAGCACTTTGGGAGGCTAGGGCAAATCACTTGAGCCCAGGAGTTTGAGACCAGCCTGGGCAAGATGGCAAGACCCCATCTCTACAAAGAATTTCTTTAAAAAAATTAGCCAGGGATGGTGGTATGCACCTGTAGTCCCAGCAGCTTGGGAAGTTGAGGCAGGAGGATCCCTTGAGCCCAAGGAGTTTGAGGTGGCAGTGAGCTAGCTATATGGTCATACCACCGCACTCCAGCCTGGCTGACAAAGCAAGACCCCATCTCTAAATGTGTGTGTGTGTGTGTGTGTGTATGCTATGTAATAAAACATAGTTCTGATTTTTATGGTTTATTCAGGCCGTAGGAGAGAGACAGCCAGTGTTCACTTGGCCATTTAGAGTAGTTGGAGGGTATGAAGAATAAACCTGGAATTTAACACCCAATCTGTTTACAAGATGAACACTTTTTACCAGGCCTCAGCTTCCTTTTGTGAAAGCCCTACTGTCTTATGTGTAAAATCTTATTGCTAGGTAAATGAGTCATTTTGGTAATTATAAAATCTGTAAATCCTCTGACACTTTTTGTGTGCTTTTCTACATGCACATACCCGTGCATCTTTAGTGCTTTAGCCCAGGAGGCATTAGAATCCTGTTTATTGAATGGATTGATACTGAATCTCCCTAATAGCTCCATAAGAGAAATTATTGTTCCATTTTGCCATCAACCAAGGCACCGAGATGAAGGTGATGAATGCCTTGCTCAGGGGCCAAGAACTTGAAGGCCGGTCCCCTGGTGTCTTCTTGAGTTTCTTCTCGTTGCCATTCAGAGCAGGGTCTGTGGAACAGCAGCACTGCACGGAATCACCATAGGGACTTGGTGGAAGCACAGCCATCCAGGGGGCACCAGACCCACTGAATCAGTCTGTCTGTTGAACAAGATCCCCGGGTGGTTCTCATTCACTTTAAAGGTTAAGAGGCGCTGATGCTGTTCTATGCTGCATTTCCAAGTGGCTTAACTGTTCTGTCTTTGGTATTGGTGTAAACGATGCATTTCCTATTCTGACCCTGCTCTTTTCTCTGGGATGGGTGGTGGGGAAGGGAGGAACTGGAAGATAAACAAGTATATGACTTTTATAAATGTTCTTTGTTCTTTTGCCGCTTGTTTTTGTGGGACTAGTTTGCAAGAGGCACTGTAGAGCCCTTCATCTTCCAGGGCTTTCTCGTATTCAGTCAGTTACTCTGGGGAGGGATCCCAGAACCATCTGGGATAAGACTGACCCTGCCTGGAGGAGAGGGAGGCAGTGTAACCTCTGACCACTGAGCTGCACAGAGGTGGGTGCTCCAGGGGGATGTCACATTGGCCAGCTGCTATCGCTGGCAAGGGGCATTCTGTTGCCCCTGGGAGTTGAGAATGACTGCATCGCTCAGATCCTAACACAGTAGCAGGGAAGGCCAATGTGGGTCTTCTCCGAGTCTAATTGGGAGAGAAGGTGACACACTCGTTTCTTGGCGTCCGAAGTGAAAGCAGGTGGGGCCACTAGAATGTGCAATGCTGTTGCTTCATCAGGCGTACTCAGGAGGGCCAGGGTAAATTCTGCAGGCTGACCTAGTTGCCCCACAGATGCGATCCTCCCTGGACTCATTGAGTAACGTCTGAGGTGTGGGCATAACACAATTAAGGTGTTCTCAAAGCTGGAAATCCAAAGCATCCGAGTGATGCTCTGAATCATTCGCCGTGTGGAAGGAATCTGGCAGGCGCAGATTGCCGGTTGAGTGTTCCACCGAAATTAAACTCAAGTGCTGACTTCTTGTTTTTTACCTCCCCACCCCTTCCCTCAAGGTTGGTCTCCGCCAGCTGGACATGTCCTTGCTCTGCCAACTGTACAGTCTCTACGAGTCGATTCAGGAGTACAAGGGGGCGTGCCAGGCAGCCTCCAGCCCAGACTGCACTTACGCTCTGGAGAACGGCTTCTTTGATGAAGAGGAGGAATATTTCCAGGAGCAGAACTCCCTGCACGACAGGAGGGACCGAGGCCCTCCTCAGGACTTGTCACTGCCTGTCTCCTCCCTCTCCAGTGGCGACTGGATTCTGGAGTCCATCTAGAGGGTCTTGGGAGGGATGTGACTGTTGGGAAGCCCTTCCTACTGGACACACTGTCAGCATTTGCTGCTTCTCTTGCAAGAAAGCACCTCCGTTTTGGATGGTCCTCGGGCACAGGGGATGAGTGCTACCAGTTTCATTTGTAGGCAGGGAGTTCTCCGCGGACACATGGTGGCAGTCTGCTTTGATGGCAGCAGTTTTTGCTTAGGTGGCCTAGAGGTCCTCAGCAGTATCCTCCACACCTTTCTATCGAGGTGCACCTGCTGGGGATTCATAGTGAGAATCTAACAAGAGGATCTGGGTGAAAGGCCTCAGTGGGTGTTTTGTGTGAGGTGGCTTGTAGCTAGCTATTTCCTTATAGATGGTAAGAGTATTCCAGTCCTCTTTGTGCTAGGGTTCTTGCTTCCAGTTTGGGATGTATTAGAACCACCATTTCACTGCTTCCCTTCCTCAGTATGCTCTGCAGCTTTTCTTGCTGTTTAATGAGCTTTTAAGCCTCTCGCTTCAGCTTTATTTATTTGTAAGCTGCATTACTAACTGCCCAGTGATTCGGTGAAAGCTTTTTACTGAAAAAGTTAACGTTTCTAGTCACCCCAATCAACTGGCTTTTTTCAACCAAAAATTTATATCATTCTTTGTCTATGAGGTACAAGAGGAAGGAAGATGATACAAAGACATGTTGAATAGTGAAAAAAAAAAGACAAAAAAATTGGGGCAAGCCAATGTTCTGTAAAACTCACTGGAAGATGGCAAATGTTTTCATTTTTACGATTCTGAATGTAAACTAGTGTGCTAGAAAGCAAACCACCCTCCACTCAAACCAGTAATTACCTTAAGCCTTAATATATTTATTAAAATACTTTATGAGAACATTATACTTTGTAGGTTAAAAATGAGGATAAAATGCTAAACTATCTTTCTGTTGTCATGTGTTATTTTATTCTGAGTTCGAAATCATCAGCTTTCATGACTTGAATGCATTGAGTCCAATCAAATAATGAAAGAAAATTACAGTTTGTTTTTCTGCCACTAAATGCATTTGAAAGAAGGTTGACTCTGTTGAGCTTAATGATTCGTTTTAGCAAGAGTAGATCACCATTTACAGCTGGTTCTCAGTGCTCTCTTTTTTTTTGAGATGGAGTCTAGCTCTGTCGCCTAGGCTGGAGTGCAGTGTCATGATCTTGGCTCACTGCAACCTCTGCCTCCCTGGGTTCAAGCAATTCTACCTCAGCCTTCCGAGTAGCTGGGATTACAGGTGCCCACCACCATGCCCAGCTAATTTTTGTATTTTTAGTAGAGATGGAGTTTCACTGTGTTGGCCAAGCTGGTCTCAAACTCCTGACCTCGTGATCCACCCGCTTTGTAATCCCAAAGTGCTGGGATTACAAGCGTGAGCCACCATGCCTGGCCACTCTTCTGTCTTTGAATGCTGCAGACTCCTTCATCTTTCTTTTGGTGTGATAATTGCTCACTAGAGCCTCCTTCAGGTTAGGGAGAGGAAGACATCTCAACGTCATGCATCACCCAGTGTTAACCTGTCAAGTACACCCTGTGTCAGGAACTGGGGTGAGATACAGGGAAGGAAGAATACACCTGCTTATTTCCTCTGTTGAAAGAAGGTAAAATGAAAGGTGGCAATTAATTGCCTTCAGCACATAACTGGTCAGTGGGGACAAGAAAATTGAAAGCAGTTAAGACCAACAGAGTTAAGTTTGGGTCACTTGCAGAAACCTGTTCTTTGAAGCTGTTCCATGCTTACAGTGAGTTGAGCCCTTAGATCAGCTGTTCTTGAACCTGACCACTTTAGGAATCACCTGGGGAATGTTGAGGAAAATACTGATGCCTAGGGCTGGGCGTGGTGGCCCATGCCTGTAATTCCAGCACTTTGGAAGGCCAAGGCAGGCGCATCACAAGGCCAAGAGACTGAGACCATCCTGGCCAACATTGTGAAACTCTGTCTCTACTAAAAGTACAAAAATTAGCCGGGCGTGGTGACGCTTGCCTGTAGTCCCAGCTACTCGGGAGGCTGAGGCAGGAGAATCGGTTGAACACAGGAGGCAGAAGTTGCAGTGAGCCGAGATCATGCCTCTGTACTGTAGCCTGGCAACAGAGCGAGACTCCATCTCAAAAAAAAAAAAAAAAAGAAAGAAAAAATACTGATGCCTGGGCTCCAGCACCCCACGTCCCTAGTCTGGATTTAATTAGGAGTGAGGTGTGGGCACCTCTATGGAGCAAGGAAGCCTCCCAGGTGATTCTAATGTGCAGAAATGTTGCGATACAGTCCTTCAGCTACATAGTGTTCAAAGCACTATGTTCAAAACACTACAAAGTGTTGTGTAAATGAGACATGCAGAATCTCAAAGCACCCTGGCCCTGCTGAATCAGCCCCTGCCTCTTAACAAGATGCCTCTGGTGATTCCTTTGCACAAAGCTTGGGAAGCAGCTTTCTGTCGGCTCTGTGCCTAGCACTTGGAGACCACTGCTTCATAGAGGGCAACCAGGATCTCCTTCAGCACTGAGGAAAAGCGGCCCCCAAGGCATGGTCAGGAGACCCCAGTCCTCTCAGAATGGGTCAACAATAGGGAGGGAGTGAAGCTCGAAGGACAGGTTCAGGCTTGGGGGAACTCATGGTTTAAAATGGCTCCCTTCCCTGGGTTGCTGCCTCTGGGCTGTTCTGGAACTGCAGTGATTCATTGTGCTTTTGAGTTTTGGGGCTTTCTTCTCACTATTGCTGGATAGTCTGTTAGAGTTAGAAGTGGAATGAGTCGAGGCAGGCTGGGGGCCTCTCCCTTGCTGCTGGGAAGGGCCAGCACATTCCTCGTTCCTATGAGGAAGATGCACGTGTATACAATAACCACCACACTTCTTTATACTCCACCTAAAACATGTAAATAACCTCAAACTGTTACTCCAAGTATAATGTGAATACAGCTTGGCAAGGAATTTAATATTTACAAAACTATAAAATGTTTTGTAATACAATTTCTTTACAAAAGGTGTCACGAGGGATTAGAAAATAAATTCAACTATTGTCCTTTATTGCCACCTGGTATAAATCATAACGTTAAGCTCAGAGTGGAACTTTCGCTGCTATTCTTGAGGTTATACTCAGTGCCCAACAGAGAGATGTTAAGGTAATCCCACATTAACTGATGAAAGCTGAAAAAAACATGATTTGTTATGTAAGGCAAAGTACATAGTAGTCAAAGCAAAGATTCTGTAGCTTTGTACAGCATATGTGCAGTGAACCCAGAATTGTTAATAATTCAAGCCTTGCAATCCACAGATAAGGTGCAGTTCCTCTGTGTCCCTAGTAGAATTCATATTCAACTAATCAACTTGACTTGTCGCTTTCATTTGTCCCAACCTAGGCTGATACCATTTTTTCAACAAATATTTAATTTAGCACTTCTCCGGGTCACATTGGTCCAGGCACCAAGAATAACATGAAGAGCCTTGGGCAGATGTGACAGTTACACAAACACCCCAACCCATATGGTTAAGTATTACCATAATAACATCTGAGTCAGCTTTGAAGATGGATAAATTCTTTACGAGGAAAAGTGAGAAGGTTGACAGAGTGGCATAATCAAACTCCCCTCCACAGACTTTTATGTCTAGTGTTGTATTTCATAAAACATTCTCATTGCTTTTTTTTTTTTTTTTTTTTTGCGATGGAGTCTCACTCTGTTGCCAGGCTGGAGTGCAGTGGTGCGAACTCGGCTCACTGCAGGCTCCATCTCCCGGGTTCAAGCGGACATTTTCATTTCTATCATGAAAACACAGGTTAAATGATTTGCTGAAGGTCATGGCTAAATACAGGCAGAGCTGGAGTTCCTTCTCAGATGCAGTTTGTGCTCCATGTACATTTAAGGCACAGGCAAGTGCTGCAATATGACAAATCTAGAGAGATTGTCGGGTATAACCCTTTAATCTTATGTGACAGTGCTTTACTATTTAATGATTTATTGTGTAATTTTTAAGAAATCAAATCTTGCTCTGACTTCTATGCGGACAGGCCTAGTTTCTTTCAGAGCCTGTTGTCAGTAATATACGATAAGCGTGTGGATAATGGGGAGGCTCTACAGCATCTTAAGTCACTTTGCTGTGGGTGAGTTGGCCATTTCATGTCAACTTCCTGCCCAAAGAAAACTTTAGAAATCGAAACCTCCAAGCATGTACGGTCTTCTTGTCTTCATAATTGAGTATACTTTCAGCTCAGAGAGATTTATTCTATTGGGAGGTAGTAAAGGCTATAATAACCTCTGGAAGGTAACATCTGGAAGTTGCCCCTGATGAACAGCTGACCCCTGCTTGATGACGGTTTCATGGGTGAAAAAGCTACAGGAGTGTGGGTCTTCCAGCCACCTAGTGTGAGCCTTGGAAACAGCTTCACCAAACAGCCTGGCCGATGCCTCTCTTCTAGCCAATTGTGATAGGAATGCATTACTTTTCCACCGTGCCTCAGTCCTCCCAACTTCTCCGGCCACTGGTAAAGTAAGGACAAGTTCCGAAAACCCAGCTTCCTACCTAGTTCTCCTGACTGCCCTGGAAAACTTACACAAGCTCGGCATCTATAGAATGTTGAGCAAAGGTCAGGTGCGGTGGCTCACACCTGTAATCCCAGCACTTTAGGAGGCTGAGGCGGGCAGATCACAAGGTCAGGAGTTCGAGACCAGCCTGGCCACTATGGTGAAACCCTGTATCTACTAAAAATACAAAAATTAGCTGGGCATGGTGACAGGTGCTTGCAGTCCCGGCTACTCAGGAAGCTGAGCCAGGAGAATCACTTGAACCCGGGACGTGGAGGTTGCACGATAGAGCAAGACTCCATCTCAAAAAAAGAAACAACCACAACAAAAAATGTTGAGCAAGGCCAGCAAAGCAATCTTAGCAAAAATAAAAGCATGAAACAATAGTAAGGAAGATGTTTATAGCCTAGGATGCAGATGCCCGAGGCAAGAAGAGGACAGGGGTAAATGCTAACTGGAAAATTATGTGTCCTCAATTTCAGACAGAAGCTCAATGGCCCCATCTTCCTGTTTCCTATTCTGTCTCTGAGGTAGAGAATCTCTAATAAGCTCAGTGAGGAATGGAGCCCCAGAAACCATTATATCAGGAAAGTAGATTTTGGTGGGAGGGGTACTTTCATTAGAAAGAGGCATTTGATCAGTTCTGTTCTAGTTAAGGAAAAATAACCTCACCTTTCATTTTATTTCTTTTTCTGCCCTTAGGATGATGAGATGTCAGAGTAGGGCTCAGGGAGAAAGGGTGAAAGAGGAGACCATTTAAGATGGCATCTAAGCCTGGGCAACATGGCAAAACACCTTCTCTACAAAATATGCAAAAATTAGCCAGGGATGGATGGCATCTAAGCCTGGGCAACATGGCAAAACACCTTCTCTACAAAATATGCAAAAATTAGCCAGGGATGGTGGTGCATGCCTCTAGTCCCAGCTACTCAGGAGGCTGAGGTGGGAAGATCTCTTGAGCCCCAGAAGGTGGAGGTGGCAGTGAGCCGACATTGTGCCACTGCACTCCAACCTGGGCGACAGAGAGAGATGCTGACTCTCTCTCTCTCTCTATATATATATTTTTAAGATGGAATCTTGCTTTGCCACCCAGGCTGGAGTGTGGAGTGCAGCGGCGTGATCTTGGCTCACTGCAATCTCTGCGTGCTGGGTTCATGCGATCCTCCTGCATCAGCCTCCTGAGTAGCTAGGATTACAAGCACATGTCACTACGACTGGCTAAGTTTTTCTGCATTTTCAGTAGAGATGGAGTTTCGCCATGTTGGCCAGGTTGGTCTCGAACTCCTGACCTGAAGTGATCCACCCACCTTGGCCTCCCAAAGTACTGGAATTACAGGCGTGAGCCACTGCGCCCGGCCTAAATAATTTTTTTTTTTTTTTTTGAAGATGGTGTGTTAAAGTGGAAAGAAAGCTTGTTTGAAATTCCTAAGTCCAGCACAATGGTAGGAAGTCCATGGGGATCTGAGGTTGCAGGGCAAGCTAGCAATCCTGCCCATTTGTTTGGTGTGTCCCTGTGCATACATGCTTCAGGAATCTAGATGGAGAGGTCTGGAGAATGAGGGTATGTGCTCGCTAACCGGGCTCAACTCACAGGTACTGTGATTACAAACCTGTCATGACCAGCAACCTCTCAACTGGGCACGCATCCTCTTTGGGACTGTTCCCCAAAGTTCTTGCTCTGTTTGCCTTTTCTGGCAGAAACATGAGGAAAGGCAGGCTCAGCTCAATCCACCTCCAGTCATACACCATCACTAAGTGACTTCCCTTGACATGCTTCTATCAGATACACCCTGAATGACTGTCTCATTGGTCAGAAACCTGTACAGACTCAGCCACCCTTACCAACTCATTTTCATGTGCAGAAAGCTCGAATTGGAAGGAGCTCCAACATAAGACCTGGAAGTTGCACTTGTCTCCACTTGGTGCTGAAGAGAGTCCAAAAATGCCCCCATAGAGTAGGAACACGTTCTAGACCAGAGCTATGTTTTATCATACATTTATTAAATGGATTGATATTGTTTATATACCCTTTGTTCCTAAAATTATTCCAGGATGCATTATAAAATTCACATAGCACAAAATGCAATTTTAAGAACCGTGGTTTTAGAATTGGGACAAAGGGAATACAAGGGCAGGACAGATAAGATGAAACCAGTTATAAAATCATACAAGCAGCACTCGCTGTGAGAAGGACAAGTAGTCGTATTTGTTTGCAGGACGTAAATGAGTCAGGTACTGACCTTGAATGCAAATTAAGGACCGTAGATAGATGGTAAATGCTCAGCTCTAGAGCAGGTGTTTGCTTGGTTTCTCTGCCAAAGGCATTCAAGTAAGGTGACTTCTGGAAAACAGGGAAGCGTTAGAGTGGCTTTCTTTAAATGTTGCAAGGGAATCTTTAGCATTGTATCAAATCCATCTCTTGACCAGTGTGGGGATCTCCATCACAGACATCCGGCCATAGCTCTGAGGGCAACTGGCTCCTGCATTTTGAGGCGCCTTTCAAAAACTTCCTGCAATGCCGTGAAATCTGCCTTTCTGTAACTTTGATGAAGCTGCAGATAAAGCGTTCTGCTCCCTTGCAGAGTCTTGCTCAAATTTGGGAGGATGTGGATGGGTAGGTTGGCAGGGATACTACTAGCCGGATGATTTTGTGAGAGGCTGAAAAATGCAGCCCCTGCAAAGCTCTCTGGGATTTGTAAGTGTGACCTTACTTGAAAAAATGGTCTTTGCAGGGGTGATTAAGGATCTTGAGTTAGAAAGATTATTCTGAATTATCCAAGTGGGTCCTAAATGCTATCACAAATGTCCTTATGAGAAAGAAGCAGAGGGAGGCTGGGTGTGGTGGTTCACACCTGTAATCTTAGCACTTTGTGAGGCTGAGTGGGAAGGATGCTTGAGCCCAGCAGTTCAAGACCAGCCTGGGCAACATGGTGAAACCCCATCTCTGTTTAAAAAAAGGATTAGCTGGACATGATTGGTGCATGCCTGTAGTCTCAGTTACTCAGGAGGCTGAGGTGGGAGGATCACTTGAAACTGGGAAGTCGAAGCTGCCACAGTAAGCCATGATCACACCACTGCACTCCAATCTGGGTGAGAGAACAAGACCCTGTCTCAAGAGAAAGAGAAAGAGAGAGAGAGATTTGACTCACACAGAGATGATGTGAAGATGGAAGAGAGATTAGAATGATGTGGCCACAAGCCAAACAATGGCAGCAGCCACAGAAAGCTGGAAGAGGTAAGGAATGAATTCTGCCCTATGGCCTCCAGTGGGGAGTGTGGCCCCACCAACAACTTGATTTGGGCTCAATGAAACTGATTTTTTACTTCTTGCCTCCATAATTGGTGAGAATGAATGTGCTGTTTTAATTCACCCAGCGTGAGGTCATTTGCTTCAGCAGCCACAGGAATCTCATGCAGATTTCTGGGCACATGTATGTTCTCTCCCCTTAGTCCTTCATCTGCCATGATGGCCATCATCACTCAGTTTGCACCATAGTCACTCAATCTACATCATCATCTTTCAATCTGCACCATCATCACTCAGTCTACACAATCATTACTCAGTCTATGCACTCATCACTCAGTCTACACAATCTTCACTCAGTCTACACCATCATCACTCAGTCTGCACCATCGTCACTCAGTCTACATCATCATCTTCCAATCTGTGCCATCATCACTCAGTCTATGCAATCATCACTCAGTCTACACAATCATCACTCAGTCTACACCGTCATCACTCAGTCTACACCATCATCATTCGGTCTACACCATCATCACTCAGTCTGTACCATCATCACTCAGTCTGCACCATCATCACTCAGTCTACATCACCATCTTTCAGTCTGCACCAGCATCAGTCAGTCTACGCAATCATCACTCAGTCTATGCAATCATCACTCAGTCTACACCATCATCACTCAGTCTATACCATTATCACTCAGTATACACCATCATCACTCAATCTACATCATCATCTTTCAATCTGCACCAGCATCACTCAGTCTACGCAATCATCATTCAGTCTACACCATCATCACTCAGTCTGCACCATCATCACTCAATCTACATCAGCATCACTCAATGTACACCATCATCACTCGGTCTGCACTATCATCCCTCAGTCTCTGCTATCATCACTCTGTATGCCACCATCACTCATTCTGTGCTATAATCACTCAATGTGCACCATCGTCACTCGATCTACATGATCATCACTCAATCTGCACTATCATCACTCAATCTGTGCTATCATTACTCAGTGTACACCATCATCACTCAATGTATACCATCATCACTCAATCTGCACTATCATCACTCAATCTGTGCTATCATCACTGAATGTATGCCATCATTACTCAGTCTACATGATCATCACTCAGTCTGCACAATCATCACTTAGTCTGCACTACCATCACTCAGTCTGTGCTATCATCACAGAATGTATGCCGTCATCACTCAACCTACATGATCATCACTCAATGTACACCATCATCACTCAATCTGCACTGTCATCACTCAATCTGTGCTATCATCACTGAATGTATGCCATCATCACTCAACCTACACAAACACCACTCAATCTGCACTATCATCACACAATCTGCACTATCATCACTCAATCTGTGCTATCATTACTTGGTGTACACCATCATCACTCAGTCTACACAATCATCACTCAATCTGCACTATCATCACTCAATCTGTGCTATCATCACTGAATATATGCCATCATCACTCAATCTACACGGTCATCACTCAATCTGCACCAGTCACTCAGCCTATGCCATCATCACTCAATCTGCACCATTATCACTCAATCTACACCATCATCACTCAGTCTACACCAACATCACTCAATCTACAGACCCAGCACATTATTCAAACTCCTCCAGTACTCTCAGAAAACTTCCTGATGGGTTCTTCTAGCTGACAAGCATCTTCTAGGGATACTGTGGGGATTAAACAAACTAATACTTTTAAGCCCTTAAAATGGTGCCTGGCACAAAGTAGATAGTATTTATAAATATTTGTTAAATTGGATAAAGACATAGAATCCTGTTTTGCCTACCAAGGTTCTTGCTTTTATAATGCTCTTCCTCTGTCAGATGTTCAGGAGTGAGGGAATATTTTGCATTTAGTCTTGGCTTAAAAAGACTAAGTGTAAAAATTCCCCTTCACAACGTTCCCAATTTTATAACTAAAGGTTGTGGTTAGAAGTGTTAGAGCCATGAGGTCTCATGAAGTCTTACAGGTGTTCCACTAAGGAAAGAATACAGGAAAATGCTTGTTTCCTACCACAGCTTCTTCCCTTGGAGAAAAAAGGCTAAGATTTAAATCGGGTTCTGGTCATTTGAGTTCCTATTGATTTAAAATTCTTTTGTTCCCTATTCCCTGTATTTGAAGAACAGGATATTATCCTCTTTCTCAGTAAAGGAAGACAGACCCCGCCCCAACTCCACACCCGGAGAGATCCACCATTAGAATACAAATAGGGACCCTCCATTAGACTAGGAGTGGAGACCAAGACAGACCCAATTTTGTCACTACTTGTGTGACTTTGAGCAAAGCCCTTAACCGTTTTTATTTTATTTTAAGATAAAGTCTTACTCTCTTACCCAGGCTGGAGTGCAGTGGCATGATCATGGCTTATTGTAGCCTCAAACTCCCAGGCTCAAGCAACCCTCCCACTTTAGCCTCCCAAGTAGCTGGTACCACAGGTGGTACTCCTAATTTTTTTTTTTTAAGATGGAGTCTCACTCTGTCACCCAGGCTGCAGTGCAGTGGCATGATCTCAGCTCACTGCAACCTCCGTCTCTTGGGCTTAAGCAATTCTCCTGCTTCAGCCTCCTGAGTAGCTGGGATTACAGGAGTGCACCACCCCGCCTGGCTAATTTTTGTATTTTTAGTAGAGACGGGTTTTTGCCATGTTGGCCAGACTGGTCTTGAAGTCTTGACCTCAGGTGATCCCCCGTCTTAGCCTCCCAAAGTGCTGGGATTACAGGTTTGAGCCACTGCGCCCCACCTCCTAGCTAATTTTTAAAATTCATTTGTTGAGATAGGGTCTTGAACTCCTGTGCTAAAGCGATCTTCCTGCTTCAGCCTCCCAGAGTGCAGGGATTACAGCATGAGCCACCGTATCCGGCCCTTAACCATTCTAAGACTGTAATTTTAAAAATGTCTTTTAACTTTTCTGGTTAATGCTTTTTGTCTTGCTGTAAACATCTAAAAATATCCTTTCTTTGGCTCACCATGATGTTTTTTTCCCAAGTCAGTTCAAATGACTTCAAACACTCTGGTAGAAAATCTTTTAACAAAAGACCACTTGTCTGTTTTCTATGTGACTTATTAGTCTATATTGTGCTCTCATAAATTGAGTACTTTTTCTACTGTGGCTCTTTGCTGTGTTGAAAACTCAAGAGCCAGCAGTGGGCTCTGTCAAAGCGTAACCATAGTGTGAAGAAAACTGATACATAATTGTGATTCCAGGACAGGTTTTCTAGGATGGCTGGAGTGCATGTACTTTTCAATAAAGATAGGGCACCTAAAAGTGATTTAATTTTTATTACTTCAAGTGGATTTTCATATAAATACATTTTGTTGTTGTTAGACTGCATCTCAGTGTAGGAGGGTGGTCAGGAGGTGTGGTTTGGGAAATATAGACATCATTCTAAGGCACCAAGCATCCCCACCACCTTCTAACTTCCCAACATAGCCAAATGGGCAGTTCTGCCTAATCTCAGGAATCGTCTTTAAAACAAGCTTTAAAATGAAGTCAGAGCAAAGTTAACAACTGCAAAATTTAGGTGGTAGACATGTGTTTTCATTGTACCATTCTTTCAACTTTTTTGTATCTTTGAAATTTTACAGTAAAAGTGTTGAAAAGATTTAGGGCCATGAATTCACAGTGTAGAGATGAGATGAACTCTCCAGGCTTGGGTGTGGGGAAGACTGTGGGGAGGTAATAACGAGTTACTTTCTCTTGCAGTCTACCTAGTAGGCTTTATACTTGAAGGGATTATTTATACTTGAAGGCAGCCTCCCTGCCTTCTTCCTGGGGTCTTACTCTTTCTTTCCCCACTTCAACGAGTGATATAAGAAATAATATGCTGAATGGAGTCTAACATTAGTGATGAATCAGATGGGCTTCCTTTGCAACTAGTGGGTCTAGGCCAGTCCTCTACCACATTCCACAGCCCTTAGCTGAACACTGCTCACAAACATCTTGCTGGTATTAGGGAAAGGGGTTCTAATACTTTTTAAAAATTTTATAATTTAATTTCAATTGTTTTTGGGAAAACAGGTGGTTTTTGGTTACACGGATAAGTTCCTTAGTGGTGATTCCCAAGATTTTGGCATGCTCATCACTGGAGCAGTACATGCTGTACCCAATGTGTAGTCTTTTATCCTTCACTTCCCTCCCACCCTTCCCCCAGTCTCCAAAGTCCATTATATTATTTTTATGCCTTTGTGTCCTCATAGCTTAGCTCCCACTTATAAGTGATAAGATATGATATTTGGTTTTCCATTCCTAAGTTACTTCACTTAGAATAATGGTCTCCAACTCCATCCAGGTTGCTGCAAATGCCATTATTTCATTTCTTTATATGGCTGAGTAGTATTTCCTTGTATATCACATTTTCTTGTAGATTATATTTATATAATCATATTTTTTTATTCACTTATTGGTTGATGGGAATTTAGGCTGGTTCCATATTTTTGCAATTGTGAATTGTGCTGCTATAAACATGCATATGCAAGTGTCTTTTTCATATAATGACTTATTTTCCTCTGGGTAGATACGCAGTATTGGGATTGCTGGATCAAATGGTTGTTCTACTTTTAGTTCTTTAAGGAACTTCCATACTGTTTTCCATAGTGGTTTCACTAGTTTACCTTCCCACCAGCAGTGTAAACGTGTTCTCTTTTCACCACATTCATGCCAACATTATTTTTTGATTTTTTAATTATGGTCATTCTTGCAGGAGTAAGGTGGTATCTCATTGTGGTTTTAATTTGCATTTCCCTGATAGTGATGTTGAGCATTTTTTTCAAATGTTTGTTGGCCATTAGTATATCTTCTTTTGAGAATTGTCTATTCATACCTTTTGCCCATTTTTGATGGATTTTTTTTTTCTTATTTGTTTGAGTTCCTTGTAGATTCTGGATATTAGTCCTTTGTTGGGTGAAGGAGCTTTTTAGTTTAATTAGGTCTCATCTATTTATTTTTGTTTTTGCTGCATTTGCTTTTAGGTTCTTAGTCATTAACTCTGCCTAAGCCAATGTCCGGAAGAGTATTTCCAATGTTATATTCTAGAATTTTTATGGTTTCAGGTCTTAAAGTCTTTGATCCATGTTAATATTTTTTATAAGGTGAGAGATGAGGATCCAGTTTCATTCTTCTACATGTGTCTTGCCAATTATCCCAGCACCATTTGTTGAATAGGGTGTTTTTCTCTACTTTATGTTTTTGTTTGCTTTGTCGAAGATCAGTTGACTGTAAGTATTTGGCTTTATTTCTGGGTTCTCTATTCTGTTCCATTGGTCTACATACCTGCTTTTATACCAGTACCATAGTGTTTTGGTAACTATGGCCTTGAACTATAGTTTGAAGTCAGGTAATATGATACCTCCAGATTTGTTCTTTTTGCTTAGGCTTACTTTGGCTATGCGGGCTGTTTTTAGGTTCCATATGAGTTTTGGGATTGTTTTTTCTAGTTCTATGAAGAATGATGATGGTATTTTGATGGCAATTGCATTGAATTTGTAGATTGCTTTTGGCAGTATGGTCATTTTCACAATATCGATTCCTCTCATCCATGAACATGGAATGTGTTTCCATTTGTTTGTGTTGTTGATGATTTCTTTTAGGAGTGTTTTGTAGTTTTTCTTTTAGAGATCTTTCATCTCCTTGGTTAGGTATATTCCTGAGTATTTTATTTTTTGCAGCTGTTGTAAAAGAGATTGAGTTATTGATTTGATTCTCAGCTTAATTGCTGTTCATGTATAGCGGTGCTACTGATTTGTGTACATTGATTTTGTATCCTGAAACTTCACTGAATTCATTTATTGAATTTAGGAGCTTTTTGGATGAGTCTTTAGGGTTTTCTGGGTATATGATCATATCATTGATGAGCAATGACAGTTTAACTTCCTCTTTACTGATTTGGATGCTCTTTATTTTTTTCTCTTGTCTGATTGCTCTGGCTAGGACTTCCAGTACTATGTTGTATAGCAGTGGTGAAAGTGGGTATCCTTGTCTTGTTGCAGTTCTCAGGGGGAATGCTTTCAACTTTTCTCTGTTCAGTATAATGTTGGCTGTGGGCTTCTTATGGATGGTTTTTATTACCCTGAGGTATGTCCCTTCTATGTTAACTTTGTTGAGGGTTTTAATCATAAATGGATGCTGGATTTTGTCAAATGCTTTTTCTGAGTCTATTGAGATGATCATATGATTTTGTTTTTAATTCTGATTATGTGGTATATTACATTTATTTATTTATTGACTTGCATACGTTAAACCATCCCTGCATCCCTGAAACCCACTTGACCATGGTGGATTATCTTTCTGATATGCTGTTGGATTTGGTTAGCTAGTATTTTGTTGAGGAGTTTTGCATCTATGTTCATTAAGGATATTGATCTGTAGTTTTCTTTTTTTGTTGTTTGTCCTTTCCTCGTTTTGGTATTAGGGTGATACTGGCTTCATAGAATGATTTAGGGAGGATTCTTCTTTATCTTTTGGAATAATTTCAGTAAGATTAGTACCAGTTCTTCTTTGAATGTCTGATAGAAATCAGCTGTGAATCCATCTGGCCCTGGACTTTTTTTGTTGGAATTTATTTCTGTTTCAATGTTGCTACTTTTAATTGGTCTGTTCAGAGATTCTATTTCTTCCTGTTTTAATCTAGGAGGGTTGTATATTTCTAGACATTTATCTGTCTCCTCAAGGTTTTCTAGTTTGTGCATGCAAAGGTGTTCATAGTAACCATGGATGTTCTTCTGTATTTCTGCAGTATCAGTTGTAATATCTCCTGTTTTGTTTCTAATTGAGCTTATTTGGATCTTCTCTCTTCTTTCCTTGGTTAATCTCACTAATAATCTATTAATTTTGTTTATCTTTGCAAAGACTAGCTTTTTGTTTCATTTATCTTTTGTATATTTTTGCCTAAATTTCATTTAGTTCTGCTCTGATGTTTGTTATTTCTTTTCTTCTGCTGAGTTTGGGTTTGGTTTGTTCTTGTTTCTCTAGTTCCTTGAGGTGTGACCTTAGATTGTCTGTTTGTGCTCTTTCAGACTTTTCGATGTAGATATTTAATGATATGAACTTTCCTCTTAGCATTGCTTTTGCTGTATCCCAGAGGTTTTAATAGGTTATGTCACTATTACTGTTCTGTTCAAATAACTTTTAAAATTTCCATCTTGATTTTATTGTTGACCTAAAGATCATTAAGAGCAGGTTATTTAATTTCCATGTATTTGTAGAGTTTCGAGGGTTCCTTTTGGAGTTAATTTCCAGTTTTATTCCACTGTGATCTGAGAGGATATTAGATATAATTTTGATTTTCTTAAATGTATTGAGACTTGTTTTGTGATCTATCATGGTCTATCTTGGACAGTGTTCCATGTGCTAATGAAAAGAATGTATATAATGCAGTTGCTGGGTAGAATGTTCTGTAAATATCTGTTATGTCCATTTGTTCTAAGGGATAGTATGAGTCCATTGTTTCTTTGTTGACTTTCCGTCTTGATGACCGGTTTAGTGCTGTCAGTGGAGTACTGAATTCCCCTACTATTATTGTGTTGCTATCTCATTTCTTAGGTCTAGTAGTAGTTGGTTTATGAATTTGGGAGCTCCAATGTTAGGTGCACATGTATTTAGGATTGTGATATTTTCCTGTTGGACTAATCCTTTTATCATTATAGAATGCCCACTTTCTCTTTTTATTGTTGTTGTTTTAAAGTCTCTTTTGTCTGATGTAAGAATAGTTACTTGTGCTTGCTTTTGGTTTCCATTTGCATGTAATATATTTTTCCACCCTTTTACCTTAAGTTTATGAGTCCTTATGTGTTAGGTGAGTCTCTTGAAGAGAGCAGATACTTGGTTGGTTGATTTTTATCCATTCTGCCATTCTGTATCTTTTAAGAGGAGCATTTAGGCCATTTACATTCAACATTAGTATTAAGATGTGAGGCATGGTTCTATTCCTTATGCTAGTTGTTACCTAAATACCTTTTTTCCCCCATTTTGTGTGTTTGTTTGTGTGTGTGTGTGTTTTGTAGGCCCTGTGAGATTTATGTTTTAAGAAGGTTCTATTTTGGTGTATTTCAAGGTTTTGTTTCAAGATTTAGAACTCCTTTTAGCATTTGTTGTAGTGCTGGTTTGGCATTGGTGAATTCTCTCAGCATTTGTTTGTCTGAAAAAGATTTTTTCTTGTCTTCATTTGTGAAGCTTAGTTTTTCTGGATACAGAATTCTTGGTTGACAATCATTTTGTTTCAGGAGGCTAAAATATAGGACCCTAATCCCTTCTGGCTTTTAAGGTTTCTGCTGAGAAATCGGTGTTAATCTGACAGGTTTTCCTTTATAGGTTCCCTGATCCTTTTGTCTCACTGCTCTTAAGATTCTTCTTTCATCTTGACTTTAGATAACCTGATGACTGTGTGCCTAGGTGATGATCTTTTTTGTGTTGCATTTTCCAGGTGTTCTTTGAGTTTCTTGTATTTGGATATCTAGATCTCTAGCAAGGCCAGGGAAGTTTTTCTCATTTATTTCCTCAAATAAGTTTTCCAAACTTTTAGATTTCTTTTCTTTCTCAAGAACACCAATTATTCTTAGGTTTCGCCATTTATCATAATCCCAAATTTCTTGGAGGCTTGTTCATTTTTAAAAAATCTTTTTTCTTTGTCTCTGTCAGATTGAGTTAATTTGAAAGCCCTGTCTTCGAGCTCTTTAGTTCTTTCTTCTACTTGTTCTATTGTCGAAACGTTCCGGTGCATTTTGTATTTCTCTAAGTGTCTTTCATTTCCAGAAATTGTGATTGTTTTTTCCTTATATTTATTTCTCTGGAGAATTTTTCATCCATATCCTGTATTGTTTTTTAAATTTCTTTAAGCTGGTTTTCAAGTGTCTCTGGTATATCCTTGAGTAGCTTAATAATCAACCTTCTGAAATCTTTTTCTGGCAATTCAGAGATTTCTTCTTGGTTTGGATCCATTGCTAGGGAGCTAGTGTGATCTTTTGGGGGTGTTATAGAACCCCGTTTTGTCATATCACCAGAATTACTTTTCTGGTTCCTTCTTATTTGGGTAGACTATTTCAGTGGAAAGGCCTAGAACTCAAGGCTTATTGTTCAGATTCTTTTGTGCCATGGGTTCTTCCCTTGATGTGGGGCGCTCCCCCTTTCCCTTGGGATGGAGCTTCCTGAGAGCTGGACTGCAGCGATTGTTATTGTTCTTCTGGGCGTATCCACTCAGTGGGTCCACCAGGCTCTGGGCTGATGCTGGAGAATGTCTGCAGAGTCTCATGATGTGATCCATCTTCAGGTCTCCAAGCCATGGATACCAGTTCCTGCTCTGGTGGAGGTGGCAGGGAGTGAAATAGACTGTGAGAGCCCTTGGTTGTAGATATGCTTAGTGTGCTGGCTTTCTTGAATGCTGGTTATGCCAGCAGTGAAGTTGTCACGTGGACAAATTCAGGACCTCTGGTTAGCCAGGATGTTACAGACAGTGGAATTAGCTGTTTTCTCCTTCCTGGGAACAGGGTTATTCTGCAATGAGTTGCTGTAATGGCCTGAGTTGGCTGGCCTCTAGCCAGGAGGTGGTGGTTTCAAGAGAACACCAGCTATGGTAGTAGAAGGGGGCTATAAGCTTGTCGTAAGTTGGCCAGGATAAGTATTCAGGTTTCTCGGATGATAGGTGAGGCCATAAAGCTCCCAAGAATTTATGTCTTTTGTGATCAGTTATCAGGGTGGGTAGAGAAACACCATGGTGGGGTTGGGCAGGGATAGGTAGGTCTAGGCTCAGACTCTCCTTGGGTAGGACTTGCCATTACCATTGTGCAGGATGAGGGGGTGGTTCTTAGGCCAATGGGGTTACGTTCCAGAAGGGATTATGGCTGCCTCTGCTGTGTCATCTAGTTCACCAGGGAAGTGGGAGATAGCTGGTAGCGAGAGGCCTCCCCATGCAGTTGGTGAGGCTGGTCTCACTCCTGCAGTGCCCCACTCAGCCCTTGCCCCAGGCTGTAAGCTTCCCCACTAAGAAACTAAGCACAAGTTTCAGGCCTTACCCCTCCATGTCTGCCCACATCGTTGGTGGTGGCTCCTGCGCTCATATCTGCAGCAGTTACCATTTACCCACTGGATTCTGCTCAAGAAAATTCATGCCTCATAAAAATTATTACAAATTTCAGTTGGAAGCTTCTTTCACCCTGTTTAAGACCTCCCTAATTCTGCTGTCTGCCTTCCCTGAGGGCTCCTGTGAGATGTAGTCCACGGATGGCTTTCCTGGGCTTGAACTGGAGACTGGGAGTGCCTACAAGGCTCTTCCCACTGCTGCTTCTACTTTTGTATTTCGTGCGGTTCCCTAAATCTGTTTCAGCTCTAGGTAGAGTTAAATCCTTCTTCTGTGATCTGGATTTTCAGATTCTCCAGTGGGGATGTGTGTTCAGAGGTAAGTTTTCCCTCTTTCACACATTGAGAACTCACAATTTTTTGACTGTCTTGCAGAATTTGCAGTGGTGTGCTGCTTCTTTCAAAGGATTTGTAAATTATTTTGGCTTGCCTGGCGTGTTCCTATGGTGGTCCTTGGAGCAAAAGTCCACGGTGAGTCTCCACACTGTTCTGTCTGTCCAAGTGGGAGCTGCATGTTAGCCCTGTCTCCCTGTCTCCTATCCATCATCTTCCTCCAGATCTACCTTTTTTTTTTTAATGACTAATAAACACTTCTGTGGTGATAAAAAAAAATGAGATTTATTAATTAAAAATGGATGATATGTTTATCTTTGTCTGAGTTAACAGATCAGACAGATTTGCAAAGCTATGATCATTGATGTATTACATTTTTGATCCTTTTTCTGACACTTTTTTTTTGAGACGAGTCTTTTTCTGTCACCCAGGCTGGAGTGCAGTGGCACGATCTTGGCTTACCATAAGCTCTGCCTCCCAGGCTCAAGTGATCTTCCCACCTCAGCCTCCTGAGTAGCTTGGACTATAGCTGTGTGCCACCACGCCTGGCTACTTTTTTTTTTTTTTTTTTTTGGTAGAGGCAGGACTTTGCCATGTTTCCCAGACTGGTCTCAAACTCCTGGGCTCAAGTGATCTGCCCACCTCAGCCTCCCCAAGTGCTGGGATCATGGGCATGAGCCACCGTGGATGGCCTCCGACACTTGTTTTTAACTGACCTTTTCCTTTTGGTTGTATGCCTTTGAATCCTGTTCTCCCTTTCTCCCCTTAACACTTACAGATGGTCAACAGCCCTCTCTGTCCTGTGGCTGTTTTGAGATGTTACCCCAATTAATTTTTTCTAATCTTTGGATTCTTCTGTTTAACTAGCTGTGCTGGTTTCACAGTCCTTGGGGACAAATTACAAAAGGCTCTTTATAAACCATTTACATGACTTCCTAGTGTCACTGTGAAGCCCCCACTGCTGAGCCTCGTCCAGGTGTCTATGTACTTTCAGGCCCTGCACAATCTCCAACACACTCTCCACCCTCTAATTCAACACGTGTTCTTGTTCTCTCTAGCAGGGATACTGGAAAGTTCCTTTCCTTTCCCCTTCCTCTCCAAAGCCCTCCCAACTTCAAATGCTGCAATAGGTGTTGCTACTCTGTACTGCCCGAGCACCCTCTCCCACCTCTTCATTGCACTGCACTGTGATTCTCTACTCATACTTCCGAGTCCAGCACTGTCCAGTAAGCTTCAAGAGGACCATGTCTTATTCACCCCTGTAACCACAGGGTCTGCCACAGAGACAGCAGGTGCTCAGTAAGTATCTGTGGCATGAATAATAATGAAAGAACAAATGAACGAAACAGGGAGAGTGGAAAGGGGAGAGGTGTTATTTGTTTTTAATTACAGCTTTATTCAGATGTAATTTACCCTTGTAAAGTATATAACTCAGTGGTTTTCATTATCATTTATTTTTGGATCACCCAATTTTAAAGATTACCTTAATTACTGAATTGAAAATTTACAAAAACTCGGTTTATTCTGAAATACTTTATTAAAAGCATTTCTATTGTAAGAACACAAAATATTTTAAGCCAGTAACAACATTTAAATTAAAAAGATATAAACATGTCAAAGGAATGAAACCTAGATGTTTTATTGTGTGTGAATTATGAGTGCTTACCTGGGCTTGTGTATAACGTATACATCTTCACCTGCTGCATGTCATTTAGTCTCTGCAGCAACATTCTTGGTGTCCGTGTGGGTGTTTCTATATGTGACTGTGAATATCTGTATGTAAATGGCTTGTCTCTTGGGTGCATTTGTGGGGGTGGGTATCCACTGCTATTATCATTGCTTTCTTTTTCAGAAAGTGTTTCCAATCTTTGCTTCATTTTACTCAACAGAAATGAGGAGGTTGGTTTATATTTCATGTCTTTTCTCTTTCAAATACAGCTGGTCATGCCACAGATAGTAAAGAAGAATAAAACTGTGAAAAATAAAGGATGTATTTAGAATGGCACATTCTGCTGAAAAATCAAACTGACAGACACTTACTAGGGCAGGCCCTGAGTTAAGGTGGATACAAAGGAACCTAAGGCATGCCTCTCCCAGCACCAGACTTCTGAGCAGGCTGGGGGAGTGAGGCATAAACACATGAAATTTTAATGCCAGACATAGATAAGTATAAAACATGAGATCATAAAAAACAGTGTAATGGCTTTCAAGTGATTGAAGATATACAACCTTATTTTCCTAACTATAAATTATCATTGACTGTTGGCCAAGCAGATGCACTTATGAAAGCAGAAACAAAAGATCTGACCCTGGGGCAATGTCAGAATTTCTTGGGCAAGTGACTGCTGTAGGTGTTAAGTTGAGCACTAGGAAGTAAATGGAAAAAGTAAGCACTGCAAACTGGAGTTTTTGGAAAGTCTTCACTTATTCCATGGAGAGGCAAAGCTGACCATATTTGGTTAGGTGGAGACGAGGGCCCTGCAGGACCCAAGGAGAGCATAAGGCAAGTTTGGAGAAGAGAGGACCTGTGGTGGATGTGGAACGTAAGTAGGAACGTGCCTGGGGAGATCAATTAGGATGACATTATGGAGGGCCACACTAATGCTCAGAGAAAACGAAAGACATTCTTCGGAAAGAGACAAGAAACTCCTATGTCAGCAATCAGATATGATGGAAAAATTGAGAAGGCCCCCAGAAATAGTGCTCCCTGAAGACTCACATGGCAGCAGTATGGGTTGCAGGCTGGTTTGGAGGTGTTAGAACCTTTAGGCAGGAGAGGGTGAGGTCTGAGTGAAAAGACATGAGGAGCATTTCAAGAGAAACACTATCAGAAAAGGACTCTGCTTCAACAGGAGAGTGCAGGTGACACTGAATTCCATATCAGACCTGTGGACACTTGAGGTAATGGCAGGACCGTCCTGGTAGGAGGCAGGGGACCTGGCACAGAGGGGAAGCTGGAGGTATGAGGCCTGGAAGGAAAGTGCACAGTTATGTGCACAGTGAGCGGGGAAGGAAGAGCACTGAGGACAGAATCCTGGCACAGGCAAAGAAGTCAGTGAAGAAAGATCTAACAGGAAGGGACTGGGTGGCCTGTTTCAGGAGGAGCCAGGAGAAAGAGGTTTCTGGAGCAGAGCTAAGGGAGGAGGAGGACTCAGAAAACAAGTGGGAATTGGCTTCCTTGTGTTTTTTTTTTTTTTTGAGACAGGATCTTGTTGTCACCCAGGCTGGAGTGCAGTGGCGCAATCACAGCTCACTGCAGCCTTAACTTCATGGGCTTAAGCAATCCTCCTACCTCAGCTTCCTGAGCAGCTGGGAGTACAGGTGTATGCCACCATGCCCAGCTATTGTTTTTTTTTTTTTTTCCTCCCTGTAAAGATGGGGTCTCACTATGTTGCCCAGGCTGGTCTTGATCTCCTGGGCTCAAGCCATCTTCCTGACTCGCGCCTCCCAAAGTGCTGGGATTACAGACATGAGCTACTGTGCCCTGCTCTCCTTGTGAATTTTAGGAGCATAGGTTCAGGAGACTCTGGGTGAAAGTATGTTTTACAAAGAGAAAAGGTAGTGAAGAAAGAGGGGAAGCAGGCTTACATCAGCTGTTCTGGAATGAAGAGCTGTGCATGTACGTAGGCAGAGGGGAGGGAGCTGCTATACAGGAGAGAGGGTCAATGAAGCAGTGATATGTCTGAAGACCCAAAAAGGAGGATTAGCTGGGCATGAAGAGAGATTGAGGCAACAGGAGTGGAGGAGTGGAGGATGGCGTGTTAGAAGAAGCTTTACAGCCGCTACTTGAAAGGAGGATGTAACAGAGCAAGGAGGGAGAGACCAAAGCGCAGCCTCAACTCTCCCCGATGGGGGTCTGCGTCCCTCTGCTCCAGTGTTTTCCTCACTATCTGGCCCAGCCTTCCGGGATCCTGCCTAAGGTCCTGCTTCCTAACACAGAGGCTGCCATCCACAGTCTGGCTGTGACTGGAGGGAGGGGGACACCCACAGGTCAGAAACAGCCCCAGAGAGGAAGCTGAGCACAACATGAGATAGGAAGGAGAGAAGGAGGAAAGAACGAGGAAGACCGAAGAGGACCTGAAGTGAAGAGGGAAGCTTAAGGAACTTGTGAAGGTCTCACTTCTCAGCAAAGTCAGAGCAGACACAGGGGACGACCAAAACAAAACAACTGAGGTATGGCCCTCTGCTGGAAGGGTCACTGGAGGTGACTATGAAGGCACAGGAGCAGCATGACATCTTCTGAGGTTCTGTGCACTGGCAGAGGTGGCTGCTCAGGAAACACTGCGAGGCTTTCTAGGAGACAGGTTGTCTCTAAGACAAACAGCCTTAGCAAAGCATGTATGATGGAAGGCAAAAGGCTGATAGATGCCAAGGTACTAACAGAGAAGAGCACAACGCAGCCTACAGTTTCCAGGTGTGGTTAAAAAAGAGGCAAGGCAGGTCAGAAGCAGAGGAAAGTGAGAGGTCAAGAGACTAGAGGTGAGAAAGGCAGCAAAAAGCTGGCATGGGGGAAGGGAGGGTGGAGAATGCTTGGGAAGGGTAGGAGACAGTTTTAGAGTCTATAATCCTAGTAGAATGGGTGGGAGTGGAGGTGTTAGAAAAATTGTGAGGATAGGACTCTAGAAGCAACAAAAACATGGATGTTGATGTCCCAGAGGGTGACAAAAGGAACTAAAGTGAAGACCCCTGGGAGCCATGTACTTAAGTCCTCGAGGAAGATGAGGGTGACCTAGAGGCAATTAGACGCTAGAGAATGGGTTATGTAAGGGCACCGACTTCTTTCGCAATGACATCTGTCTAATTTGAGAAGGCTATATGTCTGAATGCATGAACACCACATGCTTTCAGTACCTCTTCAGAAGTCCTGAGATTTATAGATGGCATAATCACTTCCAACATCCCATTCCATACTCTGGAAGAAGTAGACCATGATGCTTTCCAGCAGTAAGCCACTCACCATGGCCAAGAAGGAGAGCTTTCGGTTGATGTTTAGGGTCACTAGAAAAAAGAAGGTAGCCAATAAGTCCAGAATTAACGAAACGATACTGATACGTAAATTTTGGTGTAGTATGAATTGTTCTGTAAAGGTGTTTTTAGAAAAATCTATTTTTGTTCTTATTAATCTGTGCTGTTATCTTCTCCCACTTTTCTATCTACATGTTTTTAGAGAACCAAAGCCTCTGCTTACAATAAAACACTAAGCCCCTCCTCCTCAAATCAAGTGGCAGATTCCCATGAATATCAAAGGAGGAAACAAAAAACTCTAAGGCTATAAGAGAATAACGACAACAACAAAATGATACTTCCAGTGTCACAGTTTGCAAGATGACAAGCATTCTGATAAAAAGTATCAGGTAATAAGCTCATTTAAAATAGGACTTCGGCCAGGCACAGTGGCTCATGCCTGTTCCCAGCACTTTGGGAGGCCAAGGTGGGCAGACTGCTCGAACCCAGGAGTTCAAGACCAGGCTGGCAACATGTTGAAACCTTGTCTCTACAAAAAATTAGCGGGGTGTGGTGGCATATACCTGTGGCCAGCTTTTCAGGAGGCTGAGGTGGGAGGATCACTTGAGCTCAGGAAGTAGAGGCTGTAGTGAGCTGTGATCATATCACTGCACTCTAGCCTGGGTGACAGAGTGACATCCTGTCTCAAAAAAATAAATAAAATAAAAATAAATAAAATAGCAGTGTGTACAATATATGGGGAAAATGAAGGCACACAGGGCTGCCCTTCCTGGTACAGCAGAAATTGTCCTGGATTGAGATGCAGACACTCAGCAGTCTCTCCTGACTTGATAACTGCCCAGCCGTGTAACTTTGGACAAGTCATTTAACCCTCAGAGTCCCAGGAACTCATTCATAAAATCAAATAATGGCTGTTCTACTGACCTCAAAGGACACAGATGATGCATATGAGAGCATTTTGAAAACTATAAAGTATTACATGGGTAAATGTAACAAAACACTGAGTACCTGCTATAGAAGTGTTAGGTATTGTTACTATGTGATGAAGAATTCCAGTGTTCAACAGGTTATATAAAAACTGCACCCTAGAAACAAGGCTTTAAGCTTTTTATGGGTTGAAGGCTGAGAAGGCAAAATAAACACATAAACATACCTCTAATTGCCTGAAAATTTGATGTTAGAACAAATACTTTAATGAGTTTGAGGCACAGAGGTGTGTAGTCATGTTCCCAAATGACAGCTGGAATCAGCAAGAGTTTTCCGTAGCTAGATAATAATAATGCTTTCAGCAGCAAAATGAAGTTGGGCTTTTTTTTCGCCGTCATGGGCCGTTCTACCCACAGGAAGGTAAAAATGCCAATAAAATAGGCAGTCTGTTCTAAAGAAGAAATGGAAAATAAAAGTATGAATATCCCCATCCAAAATATATCCCCCTAAAAACAAATAAACCACAGTTCCAAAATACAGCTTAGCAGCTGACTTCATAAGAAATACTTTCTCGAGATCACAATCTCTTTTTCTTCTTCTTCTTCTCCTTTTTTTTTTTTTTAAATAAACTCCTGGCTTTTGTGTCAGATCCTGCTGGTATAATTTCAGAAACATTATCCACTGAAGAAAAAGTAACTCCATTAGAATTGTAATCATCAACTTTCTGAAGTTCCTTGAAGGAAGTAAGATTCTGCTTAAGCATCCTCAGTGTAAGAGCTCTCCAAAGAATAAAACAGGAGAATGGAGGCTTTTCAGTGTGAAAGATGGGACCCCTCCTAAGAATGGGATAACACAGGAAGACATTTTTCTTTGTGCATTCTTCCACTATTTAAGTGCCTATTATCCACACGATTTTTAATATTGTTAATTGAGACTTCCTTTACTCATTTTAACGACATTTTAAAATGCAATTCCTTACACTTTCAGAAAGTATTCGTAGGACAGAGTCCAGAGTAGCAGCAGCAATAGTTCCACTGTGTCCTATGGTCAGAACACAGCACAATCTGTTCAGCTTCTATTAACTAGGAATTTAACATCTCTTTTAAGTGTGCTGTAATTTTTATTAGGATTGTGAGTCATCTGATTACCCAACTGTGTCCATTCTGAGTGGCCAGTCCCTCATTTTATTTTTTCCCATATAAGCTACGTTATTAGCAGTTTAGGTGTCTGCAGAATTAGGTGTCTCTGGACACACGTATTATATTGCAGCAGAAACAACTATCCTCTTTTTTGACCTTAATAAAGCCAAACTAAAGAGGTTCCAAATGTAGGTGGATTAGGATCAATAAAAATAATTTAGGATGGTTAACCTCCATGAAACAGGATGTATTTCATGCTATCTCCCTTCGAAATAACTAAAAGGCTTGTCAGCTGCAAGAATTTACTCAGGTAGATTGTAAAGCTTGGATTTTGGATAAAAATAATAGTAAATAATTCCCTGAATGAACAAATAGTGAATGAATAGCAAATAACAAGAACCATCTAACAATGGTAGGTTGACTCCTGTCACTGGAGACATTCAAAGCTACAACCTCTCTCAGGAATCTAGACAGAAAGATTTCTTGCACCAGACAAGCTAGACTAGATAACCTCCACATCTTTTAAATTTAGGATTTACGAGATTTACGGAACTACACCAGCCCTCAGGCTCTCATCAATCAAGTCAGTTCAGTAGGAGCTGCTACCTACCTATAGAATACTCCAGTGTGGGAAACACTGAAGGGGGTCGGGAGCCTTTCCTCAGTCTCAGCGCTGATAGTGACCCACTGTGAGACTTTGGGAAAATCTATACATCTATGTTTCTGCAGCTATGGATGGGGGAACCCCTAACCTACCTACCTACCTCAGAGGATGATTGTGAAAATTAAATAATTCCTGTAAAAGCAGTTTTTAAATTATAAAATGCTTTATTTATGTAAGATATTCTTTTATTTTTTTGAGACAGAGTCTTACTTTGTCGTCCAGGCACGAGTGCAGTGGCATGAACGTGACTCACTGCAGCTTTGATCTCCTGGGCTCAAGTGATCCTCCTGTTTCTGCCCCTCAAGTAGCTGGGACTATAGGCACATGCCACCATGCCCAGCTAAGTTTTGCATTTTTTGTAGAGACAGAGTATTGCCATGTTGCCCAGGCTGGTTTCCAACTTCTGAGCTCAAGCAATCCACCTGTCTTGGCCTCCCAAAGTGCTGGTATTACAGGCGTGAGGTACCACGCCCGGCTAAGATATTCTTTTGGACTATACAGTCTAATTAGGGATTAGACTGAGACACATAAAAAAAGTTAAGTAATAGTAGAAAGAAACTTCTCATTAAGCATCAAAATGTCTACTACAGAGTAGTTGCTATAGGAATTCCAACCCATTTAAAAACAAGCCTGGTTTTTAATACTACATACAAAATATGGACATATAACAGTTTATCTTTAGAAATTTTAAGAAGGGCCAGGAGCAGTGGCTGATGCCTGCAGTCTCAGCACTTTGGGAGGCCCATATGGGAGGACTGTTTGAGCCCATGAGTTCAAGACCAACCTGGGCAACAAAGTAAGATACTGTCTTTATATAATTTTTTAAAAAAATTAGCCGGGCACAGTAGCATGTACCTGTAGTCCCAGCTACTCGACAGATGGAGGCAGGGGGATCCCTCGAGCGCAGGAGCTCCAGGCTGCAGTGAGCTATGACTGTGCCACTGCACTCTAGCCTTGGTGACAGAGCAAGACCTTGACTCTTAAAAAAATAAAAATTAAAAAAAATTTTAAGAGGCTTTGCTTTAAAGTTTAAAATCATATTAGGTTCTAATTCTTGGGCTAGATGATGTGCTCAAGGATGTTTTTAGTAGTATTATGTTTCATAAGATAAAAAGGCTAACATATTCTTTTGTATATTTCAATTATTTTAAATTGCCGCAAAGTCCAAATTGTACATAAAATTATCGATAGACTGGACATCATGGCGGTTAAGCTGTCATAAGCCTTAGTAATTAAATAATAATGGAGGCGGAGAGTTTTCTATGTATTTTCCATGGATATATCTCTAGTACCTAAAGTAGTAACTGGCACCTAATAAGTATTTTAAAAATATTTATTAAGGGAAGGAATAATAATGAATAGTGAATGAATAATTACCGAGTGTAACTGATGGTGACTTGCTCAAGTTAGAGTGCATACATGAATGTAGTATGCAATAATTCATTCAATCAGCTGAGGAAATATTTATTAAGCACCTACTATGGGCCAGGCACCTAAGTGCCTGAGCTACAACCGTGACTAAAACAAAGAGCCCTGACCTCATTCAGCTGATGTGTTAGTGGAGAAAGGCACTAACAAAAGATAATAACTTCTGTGGTATGTTAAATGGTAAGTACCATAAGAAAAACAAAGTAGAGCAGGAACAGGAGATCAGGAGTGCCAGGGGAGGTGGTAGCACTGATCAGGGTATACTTAATTGAGAAAGTGTCATTTCAGCAAACTCTTGAGGGGTATGCAGGAGTCAGACATCTGGGCATTAGGGGGACAGGCATTCCAGGCACAGGAAGAGCCACTTCAAAGGCCTTAAGGTGGAAGTTTTCCAGTGTTTCTGAAGCAAGTTAACTAGATGGGGAGGGTCAGAGTAGACGTGGGAGACCAGCTGTGGATAAAATGAGAGACATACTGGGAGGGGCAGATTCCAGTACAAGGCCCACTGTAAAGACTTCAGCTTGCACTCTGAGTGAAACGGGGAGCTACTGTGTTCTAGCACAACAGTGACATGATCTGATTTGGTTGAAAAGGACTACTCTGTGTTGCGTGCAAATACAAGGAGGCTACTGTAGTCACGTAGGTGAAGGATGAGGGTGGCCTGCACCAGGGTGGCAGCCCTGGAGGGAATGGAGAGTAGTAGTAGTATAATAGTAGAAGTGTGGCTGGGCGCAGTGGTTCATGACTGTAATCCTAGCACTTTGGGAGGCAGAGGCAGGCGGATCATGAGGTCAGAAGCTCGAGACTAGCGTGACCAACATGGTGAAGCCCTGTCTCTACTAAAAATACAAAAATTAGCTAGGCATGGTGGTGCGCGGCTGTAATCCCAGCTACTCGGGAGGCTAAGGCAGGAGAATAGACTGAACCCGGGAGGCAGAGGTTGCAGTGAGTCAAGACCATGCCACTGCACTCTAGCCTGGGCGACAGAGTGAGATTCCATCTCAAAAAAAAAAAAAAAAAAAAGTAGAAGTACTTTGAAGGTGGAGCCAACGGGATTTCCTGATGACCTGACTATGGGGTATCAAAGAAAGAAACACCAGGGATGACTGCAAGGCTTTCTGGTTAATGCAACTAAAAGAATGGAGTTACAACTGAGAAGGGGAAGGCTGTGGTAGAGGCAGAGAGATGAGGAGCTTAATTATGGGTATGGTGATTTATTAGATATCCAAGTGGTGACGTTGAGAAGGCAGATGGATGTAGAGTCTAGAGGTCTGGAGAAAGATCTAGATTAGAGATGGACATTTGAGAGTTCTCAGCAGACAGGTTATATGACCAAGAGAGCGAGGGCAGATAGAGAAAAAAAGAGGACAAAAGAAGACACACAGACCAGAAATGTGATATTGTAGTGGACTGGAGACTCAGTATTACTAAAGTAAGATTTCATTATAATCAAAGAGTTGAGAAGCAGAGAAGCATGGAACTAGCAATAAAATGGTCACAGAAATTAGCTCAACACAATTCTGACAATAGGAAAACAATAACTTATGAAGTCAAATTCTGAAAAGCACTTCCTGAACTTAAGGAATTTTGAGAAGTAGCCAAATTCCCTGCATGCAGTCATATAAGTAACAAGTAACAAAAAATAACGAACCCTATAAAATACACTGCATTAGTATAATGGAATTAGTACCATACATTGCGTAATATCTGGCAATTATCTCTATTAATAAAGATAGGACCTAGGTAACTTTCAGATTGGATAATCAAAACTTAAACATTAAGAATTTTATTGGCCAGGCACAGGGGCTCACACCTGTAATCCCATTGGGAGGCTGAGGTGGGAGGACTGCTTGAGCCCAGGAGTTCAAGACCAGCCTGGGCAACATGGAGAGACCCCCATCTCAACAAAAAATATAAAAATTAGCTGGAGATGGTGCATGGTGTGGTGGTGCATGGTGTGGTGGTGCATATCTGTTGTTCCAGCTATCTGGGGGGCTGAGGCAGGAGGATTGCTTGAGCCCAGGAGGTCAGGACGGCAGTGAGCTGTGACTGTGCCACTGCACTCCAGCCTAGGCAACAGAGTGAGACCCTGTCTCCAAAAATATGTAATAATAAAAATAAAAGAATTTTATCAACAATATTGTGCTTCAAAATATTTTATGAAACTTTCTAATCTGATAAGCACAACTATTTCCATACCATATATGTTGTAACAAATTTTTAAAAAGCAGGTGATTCAAACACACTCACCTCGTAGGTTAGTAGTGGTGGTGCTGAAAATTCCATCCCAAGTCCCATACTAACTAGCTCTTCTTACCAATGATTAAGACTACATGTCTTAGTTTTAACCAGATTAGTTAAGGAAGAATAGTTAACTAAGAATGGAAAGCGTGGCATCTCCTTACCTAAAGCAGCAATCGCAAACATTCTATAGAAATCCCATTCCTTAGCATATCTGATCAAGTCGTCAGGGGCAGTATTCTGGTTGGAATCTTGAAGCTGCCACCACCTCAGGTATGCTTCACAAAGCAAACAAAATATGCAGAGTTTTCCATGGATCTGATAGTCAAAGACATTGCCATTCAATTAGGTAATGAAACAGTTGCACTAATATCAACAGGTACAGAGTATTTGTGGCATCCCACCTAGTCACCTTTCAAATTCAGAACTGCCCAATTAAGTGGCTAATTGTAGTCATTTTGTAATCAGTGGGTTTTAATCAGCAATGTCCACCAGAAGCACATGGGGAGATTTCTTCAAAATTTAAATGTCTAAGCCCCGGTCCTGATTCAGAATCTTTATAGTAAAACATAGACATCTATATTTTGAAACAGTTCTGGGGGGATTCTAATGTGTACCCCTAGTTAAGAATCACTGCTTTAAATAATAGTTCACCTTTCATTACACATTTTTGACTTCTGTCCTTTCCACAGAATCAAGCAAAAAACTTATGTGATTCATGTATATGTGGGAACAGCAATAAGAGAACAGATTTAATCTGAAGATTCCATGATATTGAATAAGAAACTATTAGTCTGAACATCAATTTTTAAAAAATACCTCTGCCTGGATGAGTATGATTCAATATATTAAAAGAGAACAAATAAAATCTGGAAGTTCTTAAGAGTCTGAAATTTTGGCTAAAATAAAAAATACTAGGCAACAAAAATTGGCTTTTTTCTATGTAGTCCTCCTTCAGGTTGAACTTTCTCCATCAAAACAAAGTGAGGAAGAGGCTGGGCACAGTGGCTTATGCCTGTAATCCCAATACTTTGGGAGGCAGAGGTGGGCGGATCACTTGAGGTCAGGAGTTCCAGACTAGCCTGGTCAACATGGCGAAACCCCATCTTTACTAAAAATACAAAAATTAGCTGGGCATGGTGATGCATGCCTGTAATCCCAGCAACTTGGGAGGCTGAGGTAGGAGAATCACTTGAACCCCAGAGGTGGAGGCTGCAGTGAGCCAAGATCACACCACTGCACTCCAGCCTGGGTGACACAGCAAGACTCTGTCTCAAAAATAAATAAATAAATAAATAAAATAACAGGATGCCCAGTTAAATTTGAGTTTCACATACAGCATGAATAAATTTTTATTGTGTAAGTACGTTCCATGCAATATTTGGGATATTCTTACACTAAAAAATTAATTCGTGGTGTATATGAAACTCAACTTTAATTGACTGTCCTGTATGTTATCTGTCAACTCTACCCAAACTATTAAAGAGTTCACAATTCTATTCAACTTTATAAATCAGGACTTTGATTAAACTGAATGTTATTTATCTTATACATTCCTTTAATAGCAAAGTATAAAATGCAATAAATTATATTTTTAAAAACATTTTTCTTTTCATGTTTGCTTACCTCATTTAGGTATAATTCTCTCCCTACTTGGATATGTCTAATTGTATTCTGTTAAAAACCAGTGATGATTGTTTCCATTTACTAGCAGGTAATTCAGATTATGGCTTGTCAGTTTCCTGCCAGTGATCACATTCTTAAACACTCACTGAGCATTATGCACTTTCTAAAATCAACACCTATTATTTCTAGAAAATTCCAGATACGTTGCAATAAAAGACCCTCTTAAGTTAGAATTTTTCTCTTTTATAATATTCTTTACTTCTGCTTAAAATTCTTATTTTTTAAAATGCAACAGCATCAAATAAAATTAAAAAATAAAATGATCGCAACTTACATTTATTTGAGTATTGAAAAGAATATGTCTGTAGGCCTGAGCTTTGCACAATATAGCATTAATCAAGATGATAACAGGATCATACTCGATATATTTGTCTACAGGTTTCTGGCAGGATTTCTGAAATAATGCAGGATAATATTAGAACAAGCAAATGTATACTTTCTGAAATCCTCAAGGATTCCAAAACAGCAGAGTCTATTTTGGACACATATAGCAATATTGCCATATTAGCAATTATTTATATAAACTTCCATTCAGATACACAATGTTCGTCTATATAAGAAAGGGTTTCAGAAAAGACTAAATATAATCTTCTAGGCTAGGAATATTAATATTTTAACCTCATATTCAAGAAGCTAAAAATATATCTAATTTAAAGATTGAGTGTAGGCAGGAAAGTATTCCAGAAGATTTTACTTTCAATCTATACAGACTCTATGTCTAATTCTACTTTCAATTTGTAGGAATTATTATAAAATAAATACATTTATAATGCACTTTCATTGATAAATTATTGCCTCTTGGCTAGATGCCCCTGACTTTATGGTTCTTGGCACATGATTTGGAGAAAAGTACTCAGCAAAGTTACCTTGTCCCCAGAACTACTGAGAGCTGCAAGCAGGTAAAGAATGGGGCATGATTCCAAAGATCCTGGGGTGGCCGATAACAGGGGAAGCCTGGGTTTTTCTCCAGTAACATCAAGGATATGGAAAGAAAATGGTTTTTCTCTGCTAGAGTAGAGGCAATGGAGAGTGCTGGGCTGTGTAAGGAACTAGGTTGTGCAGCCTAGATCTAGGTTCCAAAATCAAGGCTCCCTTGGCTCTTAGCAGTTCACATTAAATGGCTTTTTTCCCCCCTGAAGGGTCACCAATTTAGAGTTCAGATTCTCTAGACACATGTGATTACAATGTTACCAAATCCCCACACCATTAGAACATAAAAAATGCAGGTATACACAAACAAGCTCATTAGAAATGTGACCTCTAAAGCAGTACTAGTCACAAAGTTGCATCAAAGCTACTATTCACTTTATAAAACTACAGCAGTACTCCCACAGCCACAGTTTTGCTTTCTGCAGTTTGTAATCTGAGGTCAACAGCATTCTGAAAATTAAATGGAAAAATCCAGAAATAATCCTAAGTTTTAAATTGCCTGCTGTCCTGCTCCACCGCCCGGGATGTGAATCATCCCTTTGTCTAGTGTGTCCACGTTGCAGATGCTCCTCGCCTGTTAGCCACCTAGTTGCTGTCCAGGTTAACAGGATTAAGGATCGTACTATTGCAGTGCTTGTGGTTCAAGTCACCCTTCTTTGACTCAACATTGGCCCCAAAGCACGAGAGTAGTGATGCTGGCAATTTTACAGCCAAAGAGAAGCTGTAAAATGCTTTAAGTGAAAAGGTGAAAGTTCTCGGCTAAGAAGGAAAAAAACAATCTTATGCTGAGGTTAAGATCTATGGTAAGAATGAATCTTCTACCTGTGCAACTGTAAAGAAAATAAATTGTGCTAGTTTTGCTGTGGCGTTTCATACTGCAAAAATTAAGGCCACCGTATGTGAGAAGTGCTAAGATGGAAAAGGCAGGGCCAGGTGCCATGGTTCACATCTGTAATACCAGCACTTTGGGAGTCTGAGGTGAGAGGATCACTTGAAGCCAGAAGTTCGAGCCCATCCTGGGCAACAAAGCAAGACTGTCTCTGTCTCTCTCTCAAAAAAAAAAAAAAAAAAAGAAAGAAAGAAAGATGGGAAAAGTATTACATTTGTGGGTGGAAGGCATGAACAGAAATGTGTTCCAACTGATGGTAATCGAGTTCCGTACTATCTATGGTTTCAGGCACTCATTGTGGGTCCTGGAATTTATCCCCCAAAGAGAATGGGGACTACTGGAATGGCTACAATTCAAATGCATAACATTTGGAAACTTTGAGAAGATAAAATAGAAGAGTTGCTAGTATAAAAACATTCTAGGCTGGCCTTTTAACTACGTTAAAGTGCTGGAAGAAAAATGAAGTGCACTGAAGAATACTGACCCTGCAATTCAAATGTAATAAAAAATTGGATGTGTTCCCAATTTAAATAGTTTCTCCACTTCATTTGCGTCATTACAGGAATAGGTATGTTTTCCAGTTACCAAGTGATCCAATGAAGGGAGATGTGCTGTTACCTCAAACTTAATTCTGCTTAATCAGGGCTGGGTGCGGTGGCTCATGCCTGTAATCCCAGCACTTTGGGAGGCCAAGGTGGGCAGATCACGAGGTCACGAGATTGAGACCATCCTGGCTAATATGGTGAAACCCTATCTTTACAAAAATACAAAAAATACAAAAAATTAGCCGTGTGTGGTGGCGGGTGCCTGTAGTCCCAGCTACTTGGGAGGCTGAGGCAGGAAAATGGGGCGTGAACCTGGGAGGTGGAGCTTGCAGTGAGCCAGAGTTCACGCCACTGTACTCCAGTCTGAGCGACAGAGCAAAATTCCGTCTCAAAAAAGAACAAAAAAAAATCTGCTTAATCAAACTGAGGCATAAGGAGTTAATATTTTTGCAGTTCTTTATCTGAGCAAGGAATAAGCCAGCATCTAAACAGAAGCCCCAGAATCAGAAATTCCATGTCCATGACAAAGAGCCGTTTGATATGTCTCCCTCCGCTACTCACGTGGAACATATCTCCTTCCTTTCTACATGCAAGATTGGGACACCAGAGAGGCTGCTTCATGTTAAAATGGAAACCCTAAGAAGTCAGGGGTCCTCTTTCTGTCCTTTAAATGTTCTCTAAAACCCATTTTTGGACAGCATCACAAGCCTAAGGCTGGGGATTTGGACAATACTTGGAAGGAGGTAGGCAGAAACCAACACCAGGAGACACAGCAGCTGTTATTCCTCTTGCATTTATCTGTTTGACAAATGTCTTTGGAGTTGCTATCACATGCATAACAATCGCTCTCTTATCTTGGCCATTTTATGGACCAGGAACTTCCAAGGTGCTAGATTCTCACCTTAAGCCACAGTTTCTATCCTCAAGGACCTAACAGTTTAGAAGCAGAAGACAAACATGCCTCTATGATATGGTCTGATGATCACAGTTCATTAGACTATGTAGCATCCAACAGCTACAATGGGATGAGCACAGGGTGACGTGAAATCAAACACAGGAGGCAGCTTCTGGTAGTATGTGATATCCTGTGTGCTTTGCCTATTACCCTTCTTAGCATTCGGTATGTTTTATAAATGCTGAGAAGTCATTAGAATTCGCTGGTTCCCTCTTAGTTTACACCGCACTTTCCTTGTTCTCCCTGTTATTTGCTTTTCCCTTAAGTGCTGCTTGCAACTTCCTTTCCCTCTGCCTTCGCCTTGAATGTAAAGAGGAAAACTACACACACACACACACACACACACGCACACAGGCACACACGAAACAAACAAATGTAGATATCGCAAAACAGACCACTGGGAGTCGTATTTATTCAATTTAGTATATATGTTTCTTTTCTTTTCTTTCCTTTTTGAGACAAGGTCTCACTCTGTCGCCCAGGCCTGGAGTGCAGTGGTGGGATCTTGTCTCACTAGTCTCTGTCTCCCAGGCTCAAGCGAACCTCCCACCTCAGCCTCCTGAGTAGTTGGGCCTACAGGCATGTGCCACCACCATGCCCAGCTGATTTTTGTAGTTTAGTAGACAGGTGGGGCACAGGCGGTGGTCTCACCAAGTTGCCCAGGCTGGTCTTGAACTCCTGACCTCAAGTGATCTGCCATTTAGTCTCCCAGTGCTGGGGTTATAGGTGTGAACCATCATGCCTGCCCAGATTTAGCAACTATGTTTCTTTTGTTTCTTATTTTGGCAAAATTGTTTCATTTACTACTTTATAGGCAAGTATCCTGAAAAGAGAAAAATCTTCCTCTAAAGGATCCCTACAACACAAGGACCAAGCATACTCTGGGAATTCAGGCTGCTTCCACCGCCTGTCTCAACATGGATATGACTTCCTCTGTCCTGCTGTGTTCTCCAATGCCTAACGAATCAGATCTCTTTTAGAATATAAATCAGCCAAACTAATTTTTTTCTTAAATATTCCTGCTGTTTCCTTCCTGACATCTCTAGGAGCATTCCCTTCCCTTCTTTAAGTCTTTAAGCTCCTCAAGGATAGGGCCGTGTCTTATTCATCTTCACATCTAGGATCCCAAGGGTGGGTGCTGAAGGAAATGCAAACTTAGGAGAATCTTATAGGAGTTTTGTTTTGTTAACATAATAACGAATGTATTAAATATCTGTGCACTTAAAATAAGCCAAGCCCTATAGTAAATACAAAGTACTGTACCTTTTTTTTTTTTTTTGAGACAGAATCTCACTCTGTCGTCCAGGCTGGAGTGCAATGGCGCAATCTCAGCTTCACTGCAAACCCTGCCTCCTGGGTTCAAGCGATTCTCCTGCCTCAGCCTCCTAAGTAGCTGGGATTACAAGCATGCACCACCACGCCTGGCTAATTTTTGTACTTTTAGAGAGAGAGGGTTTCACCGTGTTGGTCAGGCTGGTCTTGAACTCCTGATCTCATGATCCGCCTGCCTTGGCCTCCCAACGTGCTGGGATTACAGGTGTAAGCCACCGTGCTTGGCCAAAAGTACTGTATCTTTAAGCATACTTATAATAAATTGTGAAGAGCTAAAGCAGCAGGATTGGCTAAAAGCAAGGGACATATGCTATATTAGACAGAGGAAAGAGAAACACAAAAAGGCAAGCTGGGAGGAATGGCAGTGAAAAAACAAGCAAAGCAAAAGGAAAGGAGACTGGGATGAAAAATACAGGTGAGCGATCAGGCTGAGTACCTTGCTGACTCCAAGTTTGGTAGGGAAGAGACCAAAGTATGTATGAGTAAGCACTTAGAAACTCTGGAGATTATGTCACAACAAATGGTCTCATGTCTAAAAACTTCTTACTTTTTGTATCTCAGAGGTTGGAGAGCTTTTAAAATAATTCGTCGCTTCATGGTTTAATTTTTTAGTCTGGCATCAACGAAATGATTTTTCCTGAGTCGTGCTATTATCGCCTGAAGTTTAGTATGCATTAGTATGATAGTGACAAGGCCATTACAAACTCTGTCTCATTATGGAATGACTGTGGACAATAACGAATCCATAAAGTACTGTGCCACCATTCAATACTCCAAATATAACTCCAAAATCCATCTCCTGGGAGAAAGAGTATGATGTTAGGGAACAAAGGGGAGGGGGGAAGTGAATGTTGACCTGAACAGCTATCCAATAATTATTTTGCCTTTCCATAAACAAAACAAATACCTGTTGTTTAGCAAAGGGATTTCGTTAGCTTAATGCCAACAAAAAAGAGATTTTTTGTATTTTTAAAGACTACTAAAATGCATATACAAATACTAGCTTTTCTTCAGACCATGTTCAGTTATGTGGTTATCATCTTCCAAATGAACCATTTAATTGGACCAGTCCAAAAGTTATTAAGTTTAGACCACATATAAGATCTTGTTCTCTTCCTCCCCTGGATGGCCAAGCATATGCTAATCTAAAAACCTGGAAGGGATACACTTATTCAACAGATATTTACTGAGTGGCTACCAAATGTCAGTCGCTGTTCTGAGTGATACAGCTACGTTAATGAAAAAAACAGACAGAATGTCTGTCCTTGTGTAAATTACCTTCCAGTAGGAGAAGATACACAGCACAAAGTCAATTATATACAAGATTACAAGCAGATAGGTGTTATAGAGAAAGATAAAGCTGGGAAGCCTATCATACTTTTCAATAGGGTAGTCAGAGTAGACTCTCTGAGATGTTTGAAGGAGGTAAGGGAATTAGTCACACAGATACCTGATAGAAGAGTGCTCCAGGCATTGTGCAAACGCCCTGAGAAAGGAACCTGCCTAGTTTGAGAAACACCAGGAGGCCAGTGGGACTGCTGTAAAATAAGGAAGGGGAAGAGTAGCAGGAGACTACATAGGGCCTTATAAGCCAGTTCAGGGATTCTGGCCTTAACTCTGAGATGGAAAATCATCAGAAAGTTTTGGTCAAAGGAATGATATGATCTAAATTATATTTTTCAAGGATCAGTCCCTGGCTACTGTGTGGAGAGAAGACTGAAGAGGTGCAACGATGATGTAGGGAGACCAGATAGGAGTTACAACAATAGTTCGGGTAGACATGATGGTGGCTTGGACGAGGATTGTAGCAGCAGGAGTAGTGAGAAGTAGTGGATTCTGAACATAATTTGAAGACAGAACAGGATTTGCTGAATAACTGAATATGGGATGTGAGAGGAAGAGTAGAAATAGGGATGACACCAAGGTTTCTTGGTTTTAGGAGTTAAAATGGTAAAGTTGCCACTAACTGTGATGGGTATATGTGAGCTGTCTATTGAAATCCACGTGGAGAAGTCAAGTAGGTAGTTGGACATTTAAATCTGGTGTTTAGGGAAGAGGTTCAGGGTAGAAATATAAATTTGGAAATTGTCCAAATGTTGACGGTATAGAAAGCCATGAGACAGAAAGAGCTCTTCCAGGGAAAGCATGCAGACAGAAGGAGGCCCAATGACTACGCCTTGGAATACACCATGATTAAGAGCTAAGGGAGGTGAAGCAAAAGCAGAAAGGAGATTGAGGGGTAATAGCCAGTGAAGTCAGAAGACGATAAGAAGAGTACTGAGTCCTGGGAAGTGCACACAGCATTTCAAGGAGGAGGAAGTAATGAGGTAAAATGCTGATGATCATTAACCAAGAATCGACTACTGGATTTAGCAAAGTGGAAGTGGTGATCTTAACAAGAACAGTTTCTAATGAAATGTGGGCACGAATGTGACTAAAGCAGGTTCAAGAGAAACTAGGAAAGGAAATAGACAGTACAAACATATCTTAGAAGGTCTGCTTTCTTATTAAGAAGAAAAAGAGCAGAAGCTAAAGGGGGAAGTGGCAGCAAGCGTATTTTGTTGGTGGTGTTGGTTTTATTTTTATTTTTTTTGATGGAAGTAATAGTATGCATGCTGGTGGGCATGATCCAGCAGAAGGCAGAAGACAAGAATACAGTAAAGAAATAACAAATGCTAGTATTGGGTTTATGTTGGTTTATGTTGTTGCAAACCTGGTGGAAGTTCTCTTCTGTTTTCGCGGTGGCTCACGCCTGTAACCCTAGCACTTTGGGAGGCCGAGGTGCGTGGATCATTTGAGGTCAGGAGTTCGAGACCAGCCTGGTCAACACGGTGAAACCTGGTCTCTACTAAAAATACAAAAATTAGCCCGTCGTGGTGGTGCGGGACTGTAATCCCAGCTACTCGGGAGGCTGAGACAGGAGAATCGCTTGAACTCGGGAGGCAGAGGTTGTCGTGAGCTGAGATTGCCCCACTACACTCCAGCCTGGGTGACAGAGGGAGACCCCATCTCAAAAAAAAAAAAAAAAAAGAGAACAAAAACGAAATAAGATTGCCAGACAGCATGAAAGGCCTACATGAGGTTAATGGTCACAAATTTGTTTTCCCCCAGCAATGTACTGCTGCATGGGTACAGGGACAAGACCCGGCAATATGTTGGATTTAACAAGGGTTGACATTTTGATAAAGGAGGGAAAGCATTTGAGAGAGGAACAGGAAATTGAGGGTGTATGCACCAGAACGTTATGTGGTTGACAGATTATATAGGTATACACTCAGTTTGTCTATTCTCTTGTATATTACTACAGACCATAATTTACTAAAGAGATTATTAGAAAATCACAAGATCTGAAATGGGACAAAAATGTACTCTCTATTCTGTGACACGTTCTTTGCTAATTAATACCCCCAAAGAACCTCCAGCTTTGTAGACTCTTTAAACATAGGATTATTCCCTCTTAATAAACTACGAACACCTTGAAATGAGAATTTTTACTTCCTCACTTTTGGGTTTTGTACCACCAACGTCTAGCATAGTGCTTTGTACACAGTAGACATTCAATAACTACAATTGACGAAACCTTTAAAAAGCATCGTAGGTGGATTCAACATGAGTTGTGGAGGGTAAGGATGGTACCATCTCTTTGTCAAAGGGAGAAGAGCTACAAGGAAGTAGCTTTGGCATGAACCAAAATGTCAACCGAATTGATCTTTAAATTTATCTGCAAAATGCCCACATCTACCTCTGCCTGCCGGTCCGGTCCGTTCGCCAGGTTAGGTCGTATCACCCAAATATGCCCCAGGATGAGAAAAGCGCTGTTGGGTAGCTGAGTTCTCTATCAGTACAGATATTCATGCAAAGACCCCGGGCGGGAATATCAACTACCGAACTAAAGACTGTATCAGAGGACCCTGCTCCTCGCGGTCCCCAAATCCCGCCGCGCCATTTTCTTCTCAAGGACACCCCACACCTGACAACTCACACAGATGGTTATCTTCAGCACACCGTGGTTATAGTCTCGGTACAACTCTTTGGCCTCCTGGTTGCATTCGATGCACCTGTACTGGCAGGAGGCCGAGGCAGCAGTAGGAGTCGCTGCCACCCCATCCATATTCCCTTTCCCCTGCTGCAGCCCGCTCCGCCCGCCGTTGCCCATTTCCACTCAACTGCAGCCCAGAACTTCCGATTCTGTGGCGGGTAAGACGTCAGACGCCAGACCGGAAGATTTGCGCCGCGCGGGGCTTTTCGGGATTCGTAGTCCCAGCACCGGCAAGGTGGCCCGAGGCTGGTCGAGCTGGGACTACCATTCCCAGCACACAATGCTTCTCCCTTTGCCCCACCCCCTTGCCACGGTCCACCTGCCCGCCGTGGGTTAGAGGCGGGGAGGCCTGAGAGCCGGGCAAGGGCTGTTGCACATGCGCCTTGAGGGAAGATGGCACCTGCCGGCTGCTGCTGCTGCTGCTGCTTCTGGGGCGGCGCTGTGGCCGCCGCGGGCGCCGCCCGGCGTGTCCTGCTGCTGCTGCTGCTGGGGGTCCTGTCCGCCGGGCCGCGGCCGGGCGCCCTGGCCACCGAGCACTATTCGCCGCTCTCCCTGCTCAAGCAGGAGCTGCAGCACCGGCAGCAGCAGGAGGCCCCGGCGGGCGGCGGCGGCTGCAGCTCGCAGTCCGGGGACTGGGGGGACCAGTACTCTGCCGAGTGCGGCGGTGAGTGGGCGGCGGGCGTCCAAGTCGGCCGGGGCCACGGGGCGGCAGGGCTGGGGTCCGGGGCCGGGGTACGGGCCGCCCGGGCCTCACGCCTCCGGCTACGGCGCGCGATCCGCGGGAGCCGGCTCCGCCAGGGGTCCTGTCGGGCTGCTTCCCGCCGCTGCCACCCACGCCGCCGCGCGCCGTCCTGCAAACGCCTCTGGTCAGGGCGGCGAGTCGAGAAAAGAGCTGACAGCATGCTCCCGGGGCCAGGGCGGCCTCTCCTGAGTCTGAAGCGACTGTTGGAAGGGTGGCAGGGGAGACGGCAGGTGGCCCGGGACAGCCCTGTTCGCGCCGCCGGCCTGCCGAGGGGGCGAGGGAGGGGCGAGCGGATGAGCACCCAGCCCGGCGTCTTGCGGAGCCCGCCCCGGTAGGGAGACGCCTGGCCCATCTTAGGCCTGGAAATCAGGTTTCCTGATCTCCTGGGTTAATGTCTCGTATAAAACAGTTCCTAAAAATTCGATCCCTGGAATGGAAAAAAAGAGCAAGCCCTTCTTATCTGCTCTTTGACATCTTGCTTCCAGTTGTTTAAGATTAACCTGCGATCTGTCAGGTGTCTCCCAGAGTGAAAGAAGGCCCCTGCAGGCCTTGAGCCTGTGTGTCAGTGCCCTGTGTGTATTGGAGCTACGCCAGCTCATTCATTAAGAATGGGCGCTATTGGCTTCAGTTTAATAAATAATAGCAGATGCCTCTGGGACAAAATACATGTGTACATTTTTTCTTGTTTTGAAGTTCTGTCGTGAGTCTTTTTACCCATCAATCCCCTCCCTTTCTCTTTCCCCATTCTCTATGTGAGTTCCCTTATGGCTTGCTTTGGGAAAGGCCTGGGTCTAGCAAACTCACTAGGAGATGGTTGCTTTTAAGACTTGGCAGCGGTTTTCTTTAGCATTGTGTACCTGGGAAAACAATACTTTTTTTTTTTTAGTTGAGATGAGACATCAAGATTAGCACAATCTGATTTCCTTTTAGCACAATCTGACTTCCTTGAGGAAGTGTCACTCACTGAGAGGTATGTGACTTTTTTATTTTGCAGTAGGCGGCAGCTGGTAACAGCATAACACGGCTAGCCTTGCACAGTGGAAAACGAATGGCGTTTACTTACCTCTGTCACTTTCTGTATCTCTGAGCTAGTGAATTACCTGTCTTTGTAAAATGCCTCCTCTGTAAGTGGAAAGCACTGTTCACCTAATTGTGGGGTTTTATTTTCCTCACGAGGGTGCTATGAGGGAAATGAGAAGTAGCTGACATATATTGAGTGCTTGCTGTATGCCAGGTGCTGTTCTAAGTGCTTTAGGTCTATGAGCCTAGTATATTAGTCTGTCAGAAAAACAATAACCACCTCATTAGATGGTGGCTCATTTTCTCAGATGAACAAACTGAAACATAGTGAAATTGTCATCTTCTTGAGATCCCACAGCTGCCAAAGGAGGAACCCATGTAGTCGGGCTCCAGACAAAACCTTTGTCTTAACCACTAAGTTGTTGTAGGTAGGCAAACCACATCTGTAGTATTTACTTGCATATGGTGCATGTTGGGTAAATTTCCCTTTCTCTTTTGGTCATATGGTACTTACTGGCTAAAGGAGCCCCAGCGTTTAGACAGTAGAAGGTATATATTGATTAATACTATGAAATCTATTGGTATTATTGATGTCGGTGCCTCATTTGATTCTTTGGCGTCAGGCTAACCACCAGTATTTAAGAACCCTTGTTCAAGCCAGCTCTGACTTGTATTATGATTTTTCCCTGGAGGATGAACACTGTATCATGAAGCTTTAAACGTAATTTATTTAGATGTTTCTACCTTCTTTTTCTCTTTCCCATGTAGTACTTATTTTTTCTAGCTTGGAATTTAAAATGTACTGTTGCAAATGAACGACCTGAGTCTTTCAGATCACCTCCTCTGGCTGTGCGAGTAGCTGCCAACAGGTGCTAAAGGCAGGCAGCTGCCGCAGTGGCCACCCAAGAAGTCATTTCCAGAATCAACTACTTGGAGCTCCAGCTGTTTCCCTCAGCTTTCCTGGCTGCAGTATGCGACAAAAGCCATCTCTGTTGTTGTAGGGGCTACTGAAATACTTCTCATTTCTCCCTCTTCGCCCTGGACAACTGTGTAGAAGCTGGACCCTATGAAACCTGCTTCATTTCTTCTCTGCCCTAGGATGTGGGGATGACAGGATTTACAACTAACCATGCCATAGCCTGAGGGGCAGCTGATGCTCTGTATCTGGAGACTCATTTGAGCAACATTGGGGTCTAGACAAATGTCAGAATCCAGAACTAGTCAGCTCTTCAGAATCATACAGACTTGGCTTTACTAAGCATTGATCGTGCCATCGTCTCTTGCTTGCCTGTCCAGCCACAAACCTGTTCATATCAATCCAGCACATACACTGAGGACAAGCACAGCAGCACAACCACTTTTCAGAATCTTTCCCACAGCTTTCAGGTTCAAATGGCTGAGCTGATGCCTGCTTGGGTCTAAATTTAAATCTGCATAGTTTCTTATAAGCAGTATGTGTATTCCCTTGAGACAGAACTGCCAGTGATTGTACATACAAGGACAGTGGCTGGTGGGAGCCCACCAGTCCAAAAACAACACACTGGCAATGGCTGACCTAGCTATACACGCCACCATCACATGGAATCCAGGTCACAGGGAACAGCCTAATTGCTCAGTGGGCTGAGTCCTACCCAGATCCACTGCAGAGGTTACAGGCATGGATGCCCCTCTGGTGCCATATGTCTCAGCCTGAACTTTGCATGTTTCCCGTTCCCCCTTTTAACATTTTCTACTCCACATTTTTATGATTACCTTTTTGATTTTTGAATTTATTTATTTTTACCTTTTTACTTGAAAAGCATATATAACCACAAATTTGTCTTCTCTGTTTACTTGTAGAGAAAATAATATTTTTAAAAAAGGAACACTGTATTGTACATATTTTAAAAATAAAAGTAAAATTCCTGTTGCCAAAGCCCTATCTTTAATTTGTAACTGTAGAAGGAAATAACAGAAGTATTTTTCCAATTCTTTCCTCACTTTTTTAGTTATATCATCATAAACACTCTGCAATCTTTTTTAATCCTTTTGATACTGAAGTAGGTGCTGTTGTTTTTTTCTATTTTTTTAGAGGCAGGGTCTTGCTCTGTTTCCCCGGAGGTAGTTTAGTGGTGCTATCATAGCTCACAGCCTCAAATTCCTGATGTGAAGCCATCCACCTGCCTCAGCTTCCCAAGTAGCTAGGACTACAGACGTGTGCCACCATGCCCAGCTATTTTTTTTTTTTTTTTTTTTTCTGTAGAGACAGGGTCTGGCTATGTTGTGCCTAGGTTGGTCAAACTCCTGGACTCAAGCAGTCCTTCCACCTCAGCCTCCCAAAGTGTTGGGATTACAGGCGTGAGCCACCATGCCTGGCCAATGCTGTTTTTAATTCCCATTTTACAAACTGAGACAGAGAAGTTAAGGTTACACAGTGAAGAGTGGAGCCAGGATTTGAACCTGACCTGGCTATTTGTGTGTTATCTTCAGTAATTGTTGCATATTAGTATAATTTCTTACTAATATTAATGATCAAGTCCTATACCTTTAAGCTTTGTTGAAAGTTACATTCTTAAATCACTGTTAGAATTTTGTATTTGACTACAAATACAAGGATGCTTCACCGAACCTAGTATTTTGAACTGCATGGCTAGAATGGGTCTGTTCTTTCATTGAAAAAGTATTTGTATACCTGCTAGATGCTACTTAGTATTCTGGACCCTGGTGATGCAGCACAGCTGACTGAGTTCCTAGTGTGGATCCTGTGTCTTGATGAGGGAAGAAATAAGTATAGTTACGTACCATTTAACAACAGGATATGTTTTGAGAAATGTGTCGTTAGGCGATTTCATCATGGTGCAGACATCAAAGAGTGTTTACACAGACCTAGATGCCATAGCCCATTACACACCTTGGTTGTATGGTATAGCCTGTTGCTCCCAGGCTACAGACCTGTAGCATGTTACTATACTGAATACTGTAGGCAGTTGTAACATAGTGACAAGTGTTTGTATATCTAAATATAGAAAATGTACAGTAAAAATGCGGTATTACTGTCTTATGGGACCATTCTCATAGATATGTGGTCCATCATTGGCCAAATCATTATGTGGCGCATGACTCTATATAGTAGGGCCTGGTAATACATGCCTTGAAAATAAAGCAGTGTGACAGGATAAAGAGCAGTGTGCAGGTGCTACTTTAAGAGATGGCCTGGGATGGCTTCTGGTAAGGAGACATTTGAACTAAGACTTGGATAGAGTGAGATTTGGAGTGATCTTAGAAGTATCTTAATTTGCCACTCTAATTTTATAGATCTGGTGAATTAAGGTCTTGTGAAATTGTAACTTGTTCATTGATTTAAAAATTCAGGTTCTCTGCTTTTCTTTTTTTTTTTTTTGAAATGGAGTCTCGCTCTGTCACCTAGGCTGGAGTGCAGTGGCGTGATCTCGGCTCACTGCAACCTCCGCCTCCTGGGTTCAAGTGATTCTCCTGCCTCAGCCTCCCAAGTAGCTGGAATTACAGGTGCCTGCCACCAAGCCCAACTAATTTTTTGTATTTTTAGTAGAGACGGGGTTTCACCATGTTGGCCAGGCTGGTCTGGAACTCCTGACCTTGTGATCCGCCCACCTTGGCCTCCTAAAAGGCTGGGATTACAGGCGTGAGCCACCACACCCGGCCCCTCTGCTCTTCTTACCAAAGCTAAACTGTATCTCTTTCAAATGTAGTATGCATCATGTATTAAATTATATCTTTGTACTCTTTACAGACAGTATAAGGTATATTTTATGGTTCAAGCATATGCATTTCTGTAAGTTGTTTTTAAAATACTTTTGTTTTCTCCTCTTGTCTTGAAAATGTAGTAGTAACAAGAACAGTGAGTTTGTGAGAATCTTTTTTCCAATGCCTTCAGCCTTTTTTCACTGCTCTTGAGTGATGCAGCCCTGTACTTGATGTCTTAATTTTCTTTAGTTTGTTGAAATTAATGAACCCAGAATTGCGTTTATTCTATTTTTCCACAGTTCTTTATGGGAAAAGGCATTTAGAGTATGTCTGTCCAATTTGGGAATTGTGAACTGCCAGAAAAATAAGGAAGTAGCTGTGAACTTAGCTCTGTGTTTTTGACAAAATTGGTAACACTGAGATTGTCGGTGTATATGGTAGCTTTCTTAATTAAGGAATTGGCCATTTAAATACATGAAGTCAGTCTTTCCGCTCACAGCACATAGATCATTGCTATGCCTAGAGATGGGAGAGAATCAACAGAAGGAAACTTATGATATGAGAGCTATTTCCTTTTTTGCTCTATGAGGAAGTTGAGAACCACATTTTGTGCTCAGTCATAGCAACTGTGGTAACCATTACTGTGAGTGCATTTGGTCAATCCTTTCGTCTCCTGGCTCTGATTTCCTGTGTTTGTCATCATACATAGTTTAATGGCAGACCTTTTCACGTCTTGTTTTTCAAGGCGTACCTGAGTAAATTTGCCAGGGCAAAGTCGCTGTGCTCAGAGACTGAGGCACAGAGTGATGAAGAGATTGTGATCTTGCCACATCCTGGGCCCTGTGGCATTGCCAGAGGGTGTTTCCCTTTTATTCACTGAACAGCATCTTTCTTTTTTTTTTTTTTTTTTTTTTTTTTTTTTTTATTATACTTTAAGTTCTAGGGTACATGTGCATGACGTTTATATCATGTATAACTCCCCAATGCAATCCCTCCCTCCTCCCCCTCCCCATGATAGGCCCCAGTGTGTGATGTTCCCCTTCCCGAGTCCAAGTGATCTCATTGTTCAGTTCCCACCTATGAGTGAGAACATGCGGTGTTTGGTTTTCTCTTCTTGTCATAGTTTGCTAAGAATGATGGTTTCCAGCTGCATCCATGTCCCTACAAAGGACGCAAACTCATCCTTTTTGATGGCTGCATAGTATTCCATGGTGTATATGTGCCACATTTTCTTAATCCAGTCTGTCACAGATGGACATTTGGGTTGATTCCAAGTCTTTGCTATTGTGAATAGTGCCGCAATAAACAAACGTGTGCATGTGTCTTTGTAGTAGAGTAATTTATAATCCTTTGGGTATATACCCAGTAGTGGGATGGCGGGTCATATGGTACATCTAGTTCTAGATCCTTGAGGAATCGCCATACTGTTTTCCATAATGGTTGAACTAGTTTACAATCCCACCAACAGTGTAAAAGTGTTCCTATTTCTCCACATCCTCTCCAACACCTGTTGTTTCCTGACTTCTTAATGATTGCCATTCTAACTGGTGTGAGATGGTATCTCATTGTGGTTTTGATTTGCATTTCTCTGATGGCGAGTTATGATGAGCTTTTTTCATGTGTCTGTTGGCTGTATGGATGTCTTCTTTTGAGAAATGTCTGTTCATATCCTTTCCCCACTTTTTGATGGGTTGTTTGCTTTTTTCTTGTATATTTGTTTGAGTTCTTTGTAGATTCTGGATATTAGCCCTTTGTCAGATGAGTAGGTTGCAAAAATTTTTTCCCATTCTGTAGGTTGCCTGTTCACTCTGATGGTAGTTTATTTTGCTGTGCAAAAGCTCTTTAGTTTAATTAGATCCCATGTGTCAATTTTTGCTTTTGCTGCCTGAACAGCATCTTTCAGAAAATCCTCTGGTTTAGAAGTAGCATTTTATAGCATAAGCCCTGTGATGATGGCAGCCTATTATTCACTTTTTCACATATATCTGTTGTCATTAAGAGTTACATCTACGTTTTAAAAGATCTACACATTGCTAAACCTGTTCAGCTTCAGGTGATAAGGGCTAATTATTATTTTTTAATCTCTAGATGGAGGCAAAAGTTATGTGGCTTGGGTTTTAGAACCTACCTGGAGCATGACTGAAGGAAAGTCAAGGCTCTTCAATGTGCACCACTCAGTGTACAGACAGGTTAGCTTCATTGCACTCGATAAATACATGACTAACTTTTAAAACTTCTCCCTTTCACAGTGGGTTGTTTTAAAGAGGTCATTTTATTTGGGCTCATCTTATCTTGCAGATAGAATAAATACACGATTTATCAAAGTAGCAGAATTTTAATACTTTTAACTTTGGGTGAATGCTTTCCGACATTTTCCTTTTCTTATGTTTTGGTTTTACTTTTTCATCAAAATACAACATATATACAGGAAAGTGCATATGTCCTAAGTGTAGATAACTCAATACATTTTCATAAGCTGAACAACTTACATAATCAGAAAGAACCGAAATCAATAGCTGTCTGTTTTTAAGATTGCCGATAGTCTCATTCCATGCTAATCCTGGTTTCATTTGGGAACTGTTTTGCCTGTCTTTATATCTCATTTAGGGTCCAGCACCATGCAGTGGACTTACACTGCACATGCGCTGGCATTCTTTCCATAGACTTTCACTTAGGAATCAGTTGGTGCATGTCAGGACCACTTTTACAAGAGAGGACCAGTTGTCGTCTCTCGCAACTTTTCCCTGCTGGTGTTTGCGATGTTCTCAGTGACTCTGTGTTCCCTTGTCACTAATCTTTTCATGTCAGTGCCTAGCTCTGCTTCAGCATTCCCTGTGGAGTTGATGTTGTCTGCCAGTATGTGTGGGCTTATGAGAAAGCTTTTAGCTCTTAAAAGTATGTGTCACTTTGAGCATCTGATGCATCTTCAGTCTAGTTTATAAACTTACGCTAAGTAACTGCCCTTTGTGGGGAAGGCCTGGCCACCCAATTTGTTGGTTAAGGCATCCTTCTTCTGTTCTGTTCATGTAATTTGCTACTGTGCCTTTTTTTCCATCCTGTGCAGTGAATTCGTTTTCTTTTGATTCTTTACATGTGTTAATATTTGTATGTGGGTTAAGATACCTTTGATTTGATTACATTCAAGCTTTATTAAAAAACAAAACAAAGCAAAACTTCTGTCTCTTTAAGATGGCTTTTGTGGATCCCTGGTTCCAATGGATTAATTATATGTTTACTTTATAATTTAATACTCAGCAGCCAGTCTCTATTTTCAGTTTGCTTTACGATAACACATCTCAGGTACTGATGAATATTTCATTTCATTAAATGAAGCATGTAAATTCTTCAGAGCATTTTGTCTGTTATTACACTCTAAAAGGAATTTACCACTTGGGACTATATTTTGGGGCCATTGAGCAATGTAGTATACGATGTCAACTGTGGTTGTATTTTTTTTTTTTTTTTTGAGATGGAGTCTTGCTCTGTTGCCCAGGCTGGAGTGCAGTGGCGCAATCTCAGCTCACTGCAAGCTCTGCCTCCCGGGTCCACACCATTCACCTGCCTCAGCCTCCCAAGTAGCTGGGACTACAGGTGCCCGCCACCACGCCCCGCTAATTTTTTTGTATTTTTAGTAGAGACGGGGTTTCACCATGTTAGGCAGAACAGTCCTGATCTCCTGACCTCGTGATCTGCCTGCCTTGGCCTCCCAAAGTGCTGGGATTACAGGCGTGAGCCACCGTGCCTAGCCACTTATGGTTGTCTTATATGTGCAGAAATTGATAAAAGCAAAAGACACTACAAGTTGATACCACATAGCCACCTGCTCTTCAGGTAGTTCTTCCAGCCACAAGAATTCTGCCTTGTCTTCCCAGGTTTACCCTGTACCTGGGATTAGGACTGTTAATAAATAAGTTGTAGCCTATCCAAGGGAAAAGCCCAGTCATCCTTATATTCAAGTAGCTCAGTGTACCGTCTGTTATAACTAGGTGGTCCAGTGATGAGTGCTACCCAGCAGCTATTGATTTCCTTCTAAATTGGCCATGGGTTTGCTACTTGTAAGCTTTCAGTCAGTTTTCTCACACACATGGATGTGTGAGAAATACATACTACTGCCAGTGCCACCTTCTCTCCTTCCTTGGAGGTGATGACTGTCATCTTATTTGACTAAGAAAGAAGCAGTGAGAAAACAACTTCCTTGCTCCCCACCACCCCAGCTGCTGGCCTGCCGGCAGATGGACTGGTCGATTTTGCTTTCTGTGCTGTTGTGGTGGCTGAATGGCTGGTGCCTCTGCCTAGTTCAGCTCTCTGTTCACTGTCTGTCATTTCCTCTTGTCTTCCATCAGCATACAGATGGTCTTAATAACTACCATCCTGAAAAGACAAGCAACCAAGATGACCACACATCCCTCCAGCCGCTGCCCCATCCATCTACCTCCTTTTACAGCAGAATTCCTCAAAGGAGATGTTCATATGGACTGCCTCCACTACTCCACTTTCTCTTGGACCTTCTATGGTTAGCTTTTGTCCTCGTCACTGTGCCAAAACTGCTCTTCTTAAGGTCAGTGTGTGTGAGGTTTAGGAGGAGAGGAAAGAAGTTTCAAGACACTGCTATACCTAAATTGTTCTTACTAGGACCCAGCATTGGCAGAAGGAGTTGTGACAAATGTACCTTGTTCTTCATTGCTGTGGCGAGACCCAGCTGTGCTATGTCTTTGTTTTGTGACCTTAAACATGTTCATTAACCTTGAGTTTATTTCCCCATGAGTACAGTGGGCATGATGTGCCTTGTACCTACCTTGGAGGATGGAGAATCAAAAGAAATAAGGTTTGTAGAGGCATTTGGAAGCTGGGAAGTACTGTGAAGGCCAAGATAAGCTTAAAGAAAGCAGATAGAAAAATTTAAGGGAAAAACTCTACGATTTTAGCCTATAAGCATACACTAACATTTAACAATCCTTTTCTATGCACAGAGCTTTATACCTTTATTCTTTACAGTAGCCCTGTGAAGGTACCTGGGGGTGGTTATTTCTGTTTTACAGATGAAGGAGCTGAGGCTAAGACGTACTAAAGGACTTGCTGTAAGTCAAACAGCCAGGGAAGCGTCTGATCTGGGTTAGTCTGACTCCATAGCCCTGCCCTGAACCACTGTTACATTGCCTTCAAACTAACTAATTAAGTTTGAAGTCAGGGAAATACTAGAATTAATTATAAGACCTAGTTCTTTGAAAATATAGCTTAAGATTAGACAGTTATCTAGCAAGCCTAATCAAGAAAAATGAGAAGAAACAAGTGTTTGGCTTGAGGAATAAGCAAGTAAATAAATATGAAAATCATTACAATAACTATGTCCAGCTTTATGGCCCAGATGTAGAACCTTTCAAAGAAATGGATAGTTCTTTTAACAAAAGATAAATTGCTAAGTTGATTCTCCCACTATCTCTTAAATGTTCATCTTCACCAGGGTCAACTCTTCTCTAATTAAACGTCAGCTTCCTAAGCTTTCTTAGAGATTATACTTAAACAGTCTCAGCTTATCATCCACCGTAAGTTAATGATTATCAAGTCATCACATCCATATCTGTAGCATTTACCTTTCTCTGGACTTTCTTAACTACATGCTAGATGGCTTCCAGCATAATCACTTGACTCAAACCCAAAGTTAGCTCTTGACTTCCCTCTAAAACCTCTCTTCCTCTTAAACTCCCTGTTTCCGTTGATGGCACCACTTCTTCCCTCATTGCACAAACTGGAAACCTGTGTCTTTTCCCTCTTTCTGTGCCTAATTCTTCCTCAAGGCCTTGTCTTTTTTACTCGCTGTATCCTTTAGACTGTGACCCTCTGTTTCAACTTGATAGGTGCTGCCGCCATTCAGACTTTTCTCATTTTTACTGGCCATGGCCTCCCACCTGCCCCTTGCTCCGCTTGCCCCTTCTCTCCTCAGACACCTGTTAGTGATGTCACCTTCTGCTTAAACCCACCCTGCCTTCTTAGTTTAATGCTAAGAAGAAAGGGAATAAATGGGCCGGGCGCGGTGGCTCAAGCCTGTAATCCCAGCACTTTGGGAGGCCGAGGCGGGCGGATCACGAGGTCAGGAGATCGAGACCCTCCTGGCTAACACGGTGAAACCCCGTCTCTACTAAAAAATACAAAAAACTAGCCGGGCGCGGTGGCGGGCGCCTGTAGTCCCAGCTACTCGGGAGGCTGAGGCGGGAGAATGGCGGGAACCCGGGAGGCGGAGCTTGCAGTGAGCCGAGATCGCGCCACTGCACTCCAGCCTGGGCGACACAGCGAGACTCCGTCTCAAAAAAAAAAAAAAAAAAAAAAGAAAGGGAATAAATGAACTAGATACTGAACTTGAGCTGCGAGAAGAGGTAATAAGGGAAATTAGAAGGCCTAAATACAGCAAAGCTGGTATAAGTGAATTAGAAATAGAGCAGCAGTGGAATTGAGAAATAGACCCAAGAGTTGTTTTTTTAAAAAAGGATGTTTAAGAAGTTCTGGAGGTCTGTTTCACATCAGTGCACATATACCTACTACTACTGAACCATACAACCTAAAAATGGCTAACGTGGTTGCTTTTATCTGATGTGGGTGTGTGTGTGTTTTTTAACCAGAATTTAAAAAAGCCCCTCCCCCCCCGCAGGAGAACAAATTCTTTTTTTTTATTATTATTATACTTTAAGTTCTAGGGTACATGTGCATAACGTGCAGGTTTGCTACATATGTATATTTGTGCCATGTTGGTGTGCTGCACCCATCAACTCGTCAGCACCCATCAATTCATTATTTATATCATGTATAACTCCCAATGCAATCCCTCCCCCCTCCCCCCTCCCCATGATAGGCCCCAGTGTGTGATGTTCCCCTTCCTGAGTCCAAGTGATCTCATTGTTCAGTTCCCACCTATGAGTGAGAACATGCGGTGTTTGGTTTTCAGTTCTTGTGACAGTTTGCTAAGAATGATGGTTTCCAGCTGCATCCATGTCCCTACAAAGGACGCAAACTCATCCTTTTTTATGGCTGCATAGTATTCCATGGTGTATATGTGCCACATTTTCTTAATCCAGTCTGTCACAGATGGACGTTTGGGTTGATTCCAAGTCTTTGCTATTGTGAATAGTGCCGCAATAAACATACGTGTGCATGTGTCTTTGTAGTAGAATAATTTATAATCCTTTGGGTATATACCCAGTAGTGGGATGGCTGGGTCATATGATACATCTAGTTCTAGATCCTTGAGGAATTGCCATACTGTTTTCCATAATGGTTGAACTAGTTTACAATCCCACCAACAGTGTAAAAGTGTTCCTATTTCTCCACATCCTCTCCAACACCTGTTGTTTCCTGACTTTTTAATGATTGCCATTCTAACTGGTGTGAGATGGTATCTCATTGTGGTTTTGATTTGCATTTCTCTGATGGCGAGTTATGATGAGCATTTTTTCATGTGTCTGTTGGCTGTATGAATGTCTTCTTTTGAGAAATATCTGTTCATATCCTTTCCCACTTTTTGATGGGGTTGTTTGTTTTTTTCTTGTATATTTGTTTGAGTTCTTTGTAGATTCTGGATAATAGCCCTTTGTCAGATGAGTAGGTTGCAAAAATTTTCTCCCATTCTGTAGGTTGTCTGTTCACTCTGATGGTAGTTTATTTTGCTGTGCAGAAGCTCTTTAGTTTAATTAGATCCCATTTGTCAATTTTGGCTTTTGCTGCCATTGCTTTTGGTGTTTTAGACATGAAGTCCTTGCCCATGCCTATTTCCTGAATGGTACTACCTAGATTTTCTTCTAGGGTTTTTATGGTATTAGGTCTAACATTTAAGTCTCTAATCCATCTTGAATTAATCTTCGTATAAGGAGTAAGGAAAGGATCCAGTTTCAGCTTTCTACATATGGCTAGCCAATTTTCCCAGCACCATTTATTAAATAGGGAATCCTTTCCCCATTTCTTGTTTCTCTCAGGTTTGTCAAAGATCAGATGGCTGTAGATGTGTGGTATTATTTCTGAGGACTCTGTTCTGTTCCATTGGTCTATATCTCTGTTGTGGTACCAGTACCATGCTGTTTTGGTTACTGTAGCCTTGTAGTATAGTTTGAAGTCAGGTAGCGTGACGCCTCCAGCTTTGTCCTTTTGACTTAGGATTGTCTTGGCAATGCGGGCTCTTTTTTGGTTCCATATGAACTTTAAAGCCGTTTTTTCCAATTCTGTGAAGAAAGTCATTGGTAGCTTGATGGGGATGGCATTGAATCTATAAATCACCTTGGGCAGTATGGCCATTTTCACGATATTGATTCTTCCTATCCATGAGCATGGTATGTTCTTCCATTTGTTTGTGTCCTCTTTGATTTCACTGAGCAGTGGTTTGTAGTTCTCCTTGAAGAGGTCCTTTACATCCCTTGTAAGCTGGATTCCTAGGTATTTTATTCTCTTTGAAGCAATTGTGAATGGAAGTTCATTCATGATTTGGCTCTCTGTTTGTCTGTTACTGGTGTATAAGAATGCTTGTGACTTTTGCACATTAATTTTGTATCCTGAGACTTTGCTGAAGTTGCTTATCAGCTTAAGGAGATTTTGGGCTGAGACAATGGGGTTTTCTAAATATACAATCATGTCATCTGCAAACAGGGACAATTTGACTTCTTCTTTTCCTAACTGAATACCCTTGATTTCTTTCTCTTGCCTGATTGCCCTAGCCAGAACTTCCAACACTATGTTGAATAGGAGTGGTGAGAGAGGGCATCCCTGTCTTGTGCCAGTTTTCAAAGGGAATTTTTCCAGTTTTTGCCCATTCAGTATGGTATTAGCTATGGGTTTGTCATAAATAGCTCTTATTATTTTGAGGTACGTTCCATCAATACCGAATTTATTGAGCGTTTTTAGCATGAAGGGCTGTTGAATTTTGTCAAAAGCCTTTTCTGCATCTATTGAGATAATCATGTGGTTCTTGTCTTTGGTTCTGTTTATATGCTGGATTACGTTTATTGATTTGCGAATGTTGAACCAGCCTTGCATCCCAGGGATGAAGCCCACTTGATCATGGTGGATAAGCTTTTTGATGTGCTGCTGAATCCAGTTTGCCAGTATTTTATTGAGGATTTTTGCATCGATGTTCATCAGGGATATGGTCTAAAATTCTCTTTTTTTGTTGTGTCTCTGCCAGGCTTTGGTATCAGGATGATGTTGGCCTCATAAAAAGAGTTAGGGAGGATTCCCTCTTTTTCTATTGATTGGAATAGTTTCAGAAGGAATGGTACCAGCTCCTCCTTGTACCTCTGGTAGAATTCAGCTGTGAATCCATCTGGTCCTGGACTTCTTTTGGTGGGTAGGCTATTAATTATTGCCTCAATTCAGAGCCTGCTATTGGTCTATTCAGGGATTCAACTTCTTCCTGGTTTAGTCTTGGGAGAGTGTAAGTGTCCAGGAAATTATCCATTTCTTCTAGATTTTCTAGTTGATTTGCATAGAGGTGTTTATAGTACTCTCTGATGGTAGTTTGTATTTCTGTGGGGTCGGTGGTGATATCCCCTTTATCATTTTTTATTGCATCTATTTGATTCCTCTCTCTTTTCTTCTTTATTAGTCTTGCTAGCGGTCTGTCAATTTTGTTGATCTTTTCAAAAAACCAACTCCTGGATTCATTGATTTTTGGAGGGTTTTTTGTGTCTCTATCTCCTTCAGTTCTGCTCTGATCTTAGTTATTTCTTGCCTTCTGCTAGCTTTTGAATGTGTTTGCTCTTGCCTCTCTAGTTCTTTTAATTGTGATGTTAGAGTGTCAATTTTAGATCTTTCCTGCTTTCTCTTGTGGGCATTTAGTGCTATAAATTTCCCTCTACATACTGCTTTAAATGTGTCCCAGAGATTCTGGTATGTTGTATCTTTGTTCTCATTGGTTTCAAAGAACATCTTTATTTCTGCTTTCATTTCGTTATGTACCCAGTAGTCATTCAGGAGCAGGTTGTTCAGTTTCCATGTAGTTGAGCGGTTTTGATTGAGTTTCTTAATCCTGAGTTCTAGTTTGATTGCACTGTGGTCTGAGAGACAGTTTGTTATAATTTCTGTTCTTGTACATTTGCTGAGGAGTGCTTTACTTCCAATTATGTGGTCAATTTTGGAATAAGTGCGATGTGGTGCTGAGAAGAATGTATATTCTGTTGATTTGGGGTGGAGAGTTCTATAGATGTCTATTAGGTCCGCTTGGTGCAGAGATGAGTTCAATTCCTGGATATCCTTGTTAACTTTCGGTCTCGTTGATCTGTCTAATGTTGACAGTGGAGTGTTGAAGTCTCCCATTATTATTGTATGGGAGTCTAAGTCTCTTTGTAAGTCTCTAAGGACTTGCTTTATGAATCTGGGTGCTCCTGTATTGGGTGCATATATATTTAGGATAGTTAGCTCTTCCTGTTGAATTGATCCCTTTACCATTATGTAATGGCCTTCTTTGTCTCTTTTGATCTTTGATGGTTTAAAGTCTGTTTTATCGGAGACTAGGATTGCAACCCCTGCTTTTTTTTGTTCTCCATTTGCTTGGTAGATCTTCCTCCATCCCTTTATTTTGAGCCTATGTATGTCTCTGCATGTGAGATGGGTCTCCTGAATACAGCAGACTGATGGGTCTTGACTCTTCATCCAGTTTGCCAGTCTGTGTCTTTTAATTGGAGCATTTAGTCCATTTACATTTAAGGTTAATATTGTTATGTGTGAACTTGATCCTGCCATTATAATATTAACTGGTTATTTTGCTCGTTAGTTGATGCAGTTTCTTCCTAGCCTCGATGGTCTTTACATTTTGGCATGTTTTTGCAATGGCTGGTACAGTTGTTCCTTTCCATGTTTAGTGCTTCCTTCAGGGTCTCTTGTAAGGCAGGCCTGGTGGTGACAAAATCTCTAAGCATTTGCTTATCTGTAAAGGATTTTATTTCTCCTTCACTTATGAAACTTAGTTTGGCTGGATATGAAATTCTGGGTTGAAAATTCTTTTCTTTAAGAACGTTGAATATTGGCCCCCACTCTCTTCTGGCTTGTAGAGTTTGTGCCGAGAGATCTGCTGTTAGTCTGATGGGCTTCCCTTTGTGGGTAACCCAACCTTTCTCTCTGGCTGCCCTTAAGATTTTTTCCTTCATTTCAACTTTGGTGAATCTGGCAATTATGTGTCTTGGAGTTGCTCTTCTGGAGGAGTATCTTTGTGGCGTTCTCTGTATTTCCTGAATTTGAATGTTGGCCTGCCCTACTAGGTTGGGGAAGTTCTCCTGGATGGTATCCTGAAGAGTGTTTTCCACGTTGGTTCCATTTTCCCCCTCACTTTCAGGCACCCCAATCAGACGTAGATTTGGTCTTTTTACATAATCCCATACTTCTTGCAGGCTTTGTTCATTTCTTTTTCTTCTTTTTTCTTTTGGTTTCTCTTCTCGCTTCATTTCATTCATTTGATCCTCAATCGCTGATACTCTTTCTTCCAGTTGATCGAGTCGGTTACTGAAGCTTGTGCATTTGTCACGTATTTCTTGTGTCATGGTTTTCATCTCTGTCATTTCGTTTATGACCTTCTCTGCATTAATTAGTCTAGCTGTCAATTCTTCCACTTTTTTTTCAAGATTTTTAGTTTCTTTGCGCTGGGTACGTAATTCCTCCTTTAGCTCTGAGAAGTTTGATGGACTGAAGGCTTCTTCTCTCATCTTGTCAAAGTCATTCTCTGACCAGCTTTGATCCGTTGCTGGCGATGGGCTGCGCTCCTTTGCAGGGGGAGATGCGCTCTTATTTTTTGAATTTCCAGCTTTTCTGCCCTGCTTTTTCCCCATCTTTGTGGTTTTATCTGTCTCTGGTCTTTGATGATGGTGACGTACTGATGGGGTTTTGGTATAGGTGTCCTTCCTGTTTGATAGTTTTCCTTCTGACAGTCAGGACCCTCAGCTGTAGGTCTGTTGGAGATTGCTTGAGGTCCACTCCAGACCCTGTTTGCCTGGGTATCAGCAGCAGAGGTTGCGGAATATAAAATATTGCTGAACAGCGAGTGCACCTGTCTGATTCTTACTTTGGAAGCTTCCTCTCAGGGGTGTACTCCACCCTGTGAGGTGTGGGGTGTCAGACTGCCCCTGGTGGGGGATGTCTCCCAGTTAGGCTACTCAGGGGTCAGGGACCCGCTTGAGCAGGCAGTCTGTCCCTTCTCAGATCTCAGCCTCCGTGTTGGGAGATCCACTGCTCTCTTCAAAGCTGTCAGACAGAGTCGTTTGCATCTGCAGAGGTTCTGCTGCTTTTTTGTTGTTGTTTTTTATCTGCGCCCTGTCCCCAGAGGTGGAGTCTACAGAGACAGGCAGGTTTCCTTGAGCTGCTGTGAGCTCCACCCAGTTCGAGCTTCCCAGCAGCTTTGTTTACCTACTTAAGCCTCAGCAATGGCAGGCGCCCCTCCCCCAGCCTCGCTGCTGCCCTTTCGGTTAGATCACAGACTGCTGTGTTAGCAATGACGGAGGCTCCGTGGGCGTGGGACCCTCCCGGCCAGGTGTGGGATATATTCTCCTGGTGTGCCCGTTTGCTTAAAGCGCAGTATTGGGGTGGGAGTTACCCGATTTTCCAGGTGTTGTGTGTCTGAGTTCCCCTGGCTAGGAAAAGGGATTCCCTTCCCCCTTGCGCTTCCCAGGTGAGGCGATGCCTCGCCCTGCTTCAGCTCTCGCTGGTCGGGCTGCAGCAGCTGACCAGCACCAATTGTCCGGCACTCCCTAGTGAGATGACCCCAGTACCTCGGTTGAAAATGCAGAAATCACCGGTCTTCTGTGTCGCTCGCGCTGGGAGTTGGAGACTGGAGCTGTTCCTATTCGGCCATCTTGCTCCACCCCCCTCAAATTCTTAAGTGATTAAAAAAAACAAAAAAGAATAAAATAGATAAGTCTGATGAGGTGACCACAGAAAGAGGGAGCAGGTGCGAGTGTCATTTGTGAATGAGAGGCATATGCGGAGCTCTAGAGGCCGTGAGAACGAAGAGACAACTGTGCAGAAATCTCTGCTAAGGAGTTAAACTCTGATGCAATGAAGAAATGTCCGGAGATGATGTAGAAGAACAAGATAGAGTTCTGTGATGCATTTTTACATGGTTTCTGTAGTAATCAGCACTAATTTTACTTGTACAATGTAAGCAAGGAAGAAAAATGCTTTTCCTATCCAAGGAAATTTATACTATTTACGTACAGCTGATTGGGCTGTAATTATTTATTATATTATGTAGTTATCCTTTAATATAATCATGTATGATAGTAAAGTAATTAAAGCCATTGTGAGTTACATATTTTAAGATTGAAGAACAAATTTAACCTCGTGTTCCAAACAACTATAGTTATAACTCTAGCAACTATTTCTCTATTGCAGACCTTAGAAGATACATACATAGTTATAAAAATTTTAAGTAAAATATTAGTAAATTGAAACCAGCAAGCAATTAAAAGAATAATCTACCTCAATCAGAGTTTGTTTTAGAAGTACACAGATGGTTCAACTTGAAAAAATTAATTGGTTCATAAGCCAAAGGAGAAAAATCATAGAAACATCTAAATAAATCTCAAAAGATGCTTGATAAAGGTCAGCAAACTCTCCTGATTTAAAGTTTCTGGTAAAAAAAAGGCCGGGCACGGTGGCTCAAGCCTGTAATCCCAGCACTTTGGGAGGCCGAGACGGGCAGATCACGAGGTCAGGAGATCAAGACCATCCTGGCTAACCCGGTGAAACCCCGTCTCTACTAAAAATACAAAAAACTAGCCGGGCGAGGTGGCGGGCGCCTGTAGTCCCAGCTACTCCGGAGGCTGAGGCAGGAGAATGGCGTGAACCCGGGAGGCGGAGCTTGCAGTGAGCTGAGATCCAGCCACTGTACTCCAGCCCGGGCGACAGAGCAAGACTCCGTCTCAAAAAAAAAAGAACAGAAAAGAAAAAAAAAGAATAGTTCTTTTAATACTGTGAAGTATATCAGTCTCAACTCATAGCCGCCACAGAGCAGCTGTCCACTAGATGTTGATAAATGTTAGATGAAAAAGTTTTATCAAACGTTGATGAAATCTTAGTTATTAAATGAAGTATTAATGTCAGGAATAAGCAGGGGTGCCTGTTAATCATTGGCGTTATTGAGCACCTTTTGGAAGTTTCATCTAGTATAAAAAGATGCTAAATGAATATAAATATTTTAAAAGACCTTGATAAAATTACATGCAGATAATACAGTTATCAACTGAATAAATGGAGACATTAATAGGGCTGTAAAGAGTTCAATAATGTGGGCAGATAAAATATTCAGCACTAGGCAGTTAGACAAAGGATTTACCACGTGCTGATATTTCTGCCTGACTGCTCTCCCAGTGCTGTAGCCTCCTATGGTGAAATTCTTAATTTCCTTCAGGTCTCCCGTTCACTTATTCATGGCTAAGAGCACAGACTCCAGAACTAGACGGCCTCGGTTCAGGGAGGCCTCCACTGCTTTGCTAGAGGGTAGCCTCAGGAAGATTACCGTAAGTTCCTCAGGTTCATTTTCCTCATCTTTGAAATGGGGATTTGAAGGTTGCCTGTACAAGGTAACTGTGTGTTAGCTGATATTATTCACGTCCTCGGGAAGCTGACCAGGCCACGTCTTCTTACTGTGCTGTCGTATGTAGCTTTCACACTGTTGTTGGTTTACGTTTCTTTGTGTACTTTGATTGCTATCAGTTTTCCCACAGGGAACTATAATCTCTATGTAGAAGAAGCGTCATTTCTGGTTTTGCTCAGTAGAGGCTAACACAGTGATGGGAACATAGTAGATGCTCAACAAATATGTATTGAATCAATGGTTATCAACCCAATTTAAAAAATCACATGTAAATACTATATAAAATGTATGAAGTGTCACATAGTTTAATAAAATATTTTAAAAGATAAAATTTTATAAAGAAGTATTTCTTCTATTAATCTACAATTTTAATGCCATCCTAACACAAATCATAGAGAGATTTTTTGTTTTGGAACTTAAAAAACTGAAGTTTATCTGAAGAAAGAATGTTTATACAAATAGCCAAGAAAGTTTTGGAATAAAATTGGTAATGGCTTTGCTTTATATTAAAATGTATGTATTGTGTATCAAGATATCACCCTCTACCCCATATGTACAATTATTATGTATCAATTTAAAATAATAAAAACCAAAAAACATCTATTTATTGTGAGGCTACAATAATTGAAACAATGTGATACTGAAATCAAAACAAACAGATCATATGGGATTAGAAAGTTTAGAAACAAAAGTTTCTTATAGAGAACTAAAAATTTATTTTAAAAATATTAAATGAAAAGTGATATATAGTCCTAAGTTTAAGTAATTAGGAGAAAATTTAAGTCAGGTGCAGTGATTCATGCCTGTAATCCCAGTACTCTTTGGGAAGTTGAGGCGAGAGGATTGCTTGAGCCCAAGTGTTCGAGACCATTCTGGGCGACACAGTGGGACCCTGTCTCCACAAAAAATAAAAATGAAAAATTAGCCAGGTGTGGTAGTGCACGCCTGTGTTCCCAGCTACTAGGGATGCTGAGGTCAATGCTGCAGTTAGCCGAGATTGTGCCACTGCACTCTAACCTGGGTGTCAGAGTGAGACCCTGTCTCAAAAAAAGGAAAATAAAATTTAATTAAATGGGAAAACATTTATATTATATTACTAAGTTAAAAGGACAGATTACTAAGCAATGTATCTCATTCCATTCTGACATTATCCTAATGACGATAGTGGTAGGTAACATTCTTTTTGAGCTCTTCCTGTGTGTCAGAAACTGTACCATATGCTTTTCATATATTTCCTTATTTAAATATTACAACCACCCTGAGAAGTTGATACTATTATTGACCGTATTTTGCAAATGAAACTGGAAGATTACAGTGGCTGAGAGCCAGGAAGTAGTAGCAGAGAGTAGGAATTCAAATCCAGACTATCTGATTTCAGAATTACCACCTTTTATTATGTATACCAAAATTTTCAGTGGTTTTCAATGAATGATGCCATTCTAAATGATTTTTATTTATGTTCTGCAATTTCTGTATATTTCATATTTTCTACAATGAACATGAACATGAAATACTACTGTAATTTTTAAAAAATGTAAATATCCATGCAGAGATTGGACATTTGTTAGAGCTGTTGCTGAAGTTGCACTTAAATCTTAAAAAAATGTTTTTTAACTTATTTAAAAAAAATTTATGGGTACATGGATATTAGTTGTATGTATTTATGGAATACATGAGATGTTTTGATACCAGCGTGTAATGTGAAGTAAGCACATCATGAAGAATTGGGGGAGTATGCATCCCCTCAAGCATTTATCTTTTGAGTTGCAATCCAAATACATTCTTTAAGTTATTTTAAAATATACAATTAAGTTGTTATTGACTATAGTCATCCTTTTGTGCTATCAAATAGGAGGTCTTATTCATTCTTTCTGGGGTTTTTTGTAACCATCCCCACCTCCCCGCCATTCGCCTACTATACTTCCCAGCCTCTGATAACTATCCTTCCACTCTCTATGTCCATGAGTTCAATTGATTTGATTTTTAGATCCTACAACTAAGTGAGAACATACAGTTTGTCTTTCTGTGCTTGGGGTATTCCACTTAACATAATGATCTCCAGTTCCATCTATGTTGTTGCAAATGACTGGATCTCATTGTTTTTTGGTTTTTAGATGGAGTCTTGTTCTTGTTGCTTAGGCTGGCGTGCAATGGCGTGATTTTGGCTCACTGCAACCCCTGCCTTCTGGGTTCGAGCGATTCTCCTGCCTCAGCCTCCTGAGTAGCTGGGATTACAGGTGCCTGCCACCAGGCCCAGCTAATTTTTGTATTTTTAGTAAAGACAGGGTTTCACCTTGTTGGCCAGGCTGGTCTTGAACTCCTGACCTCAGGTGATCCACCCACCTTGGCCTCCCAAAGTGCTGGAATTACAGGCTGATCTCATTGTTTTTTATGGCTGAGTAGTACTCCACATTTTCTTTATCCATTCATCTGTTGATAAACACTTAAGTTGCTAACAAATCTTAGCTATTGTAAACAATGCTCAGCAAATATAGGATTGCAGATATCTCTTCCATATACTGATTTCCTTTCTTTTGGATATATACCCAGCAGTGGGATTGCTGGATCATATGGTAGCTCAATTTTTAGTTTTTTTTGGGAACCTCCAAACTGTTCTCTATCGTGGTTCTGCTAATTTACATTCTCACTGCAGTGTACAAGGGTTCCCCTTTCTCCATATCCTCACCAGCATTTGTTATTGCCTGTCTTTTGCAATATACACCATTTTAACTGGGGTGAGATGATATCTCATTGTAGTTTTGATTTGCATTTTTTGATGATCAGTGATGTTGAGCACCTTTTCATATGCCTGTTTGCCTTTTGTATGTCTTCTTTTGAGAAATGTCTATTCAAATCTTTCCCCAGTTTTTCTTTGGATTATTAAATTTTTTCCTATAGAGTTGTTTGTGCTCCTTATATATTCTGGTTATTAATTGCTTGTCAGAGGGGTAGTTTGCAAATATTTTCTCTCATTCTGTGGGTTGTCTCTTCACTTTGCTGCTTGTATCTTTTGCTGTGGAGAAGCTTTTTAACTTGATGTGATCCCATTTGTCCTTGTTTGCTTTGGTTGCCTGTGTTTGTGGGTGTTGCTCAAGAGATCTTTACCCAGACGAATATCATGGAGAGCTTCCCCAGTGTTTTCTTGTAGTAGTCTCATAGTTTGAGGTCTTGGATTTAAGTCTTTAATCCATTTGGATTTCATTTTGTGTATGGTGAGAGATAGGAGTCTAGTTTCATTCTTTTGCATATGGATATTCAGTTTTCTCAGCACCATTTATTGAAGAGACTGCCTTCCCCAGTGTGTATTCTTGGCACCTTTGTCAAAAATGAGTTCACTGTAGGCGTGTGGATTTGTTTCTGGGTTCTCTATTTTGTTCCGTTAGTCTGTGTGTCTGTTTTTATGCCAGTACCATGCTTTTTTGGTTACTATAGCTGGATTTAAATACTCTTAAATATTTCCTTTAAAAGAAAGTGTAGGAACAGATCCTAATGTCTATAATGTATTATAAAGGTGGCATTCAAATTGATAATTTAACAAGTGGTGCTGGGACAACTGGCTAACCATTTGGAAAATAGATAATTAGGAATTTTTTTCAATATCTTATGCAAGGATAGGTTTAGATGACTTAAAAATGAGCAAAGGATATAAGTGATTTATAAAAGAGGAGATACAAATGGCCAATAAACCAAAAGTTTAACTTTATTAGTGCTATGTTCAGATTGGGAAAGACAAAAAGAATGTCAGTACTCTGGAGGGAAATGGACCTTCTCAAACTGCTAGTGGGAATGAAATTGTTATTATATGCTAGGAAGGAAATGGGGCAATATATATGAAAATATTAAAATTGTGTACACCCTTTGACTTGACAATTTTATTTGTTGGAATCTATCATAAGTGGGTACATTTTCAAAAATATAGGTCAAGAATGCTTACTGAAATACTGTTCATATTAAGAAAAAAGTAGGGACATCCTAAATATCCAATGATAAAAGTATGGTTAAGTTCCATATTATGGAATGCTGTGCAGCCTTTTAAAATTATGTAGGTGTATATTTACTGAAACTGAAATGCATTCCACAAAGGAGAGGGATTGTTAGAATAAGGCCATGTATACACATTGCTTAGCACAGTGCCTGGCATATAGTAAGTAAGCTAAGTTTTCTTAGCTTAGAAAAGGCAGGAGAAACAGGTTATAAATGTGTAAGTTTCCAAAATATCTTTCATCGAGTCATTATTCTCCAACCATCTGCCAGGAACCATTACTATCTTCATTCTTGTGGGACTAAAACCTTTCCCTGGGGTTCAGATCAGACTTTCTGCAGTCTGACCCCTCACCTTCCAAACTCATACTTTTTCTTTTCCAACACAAACTCCCTTCTCTAGCCAGGGAGTAGAAGTAGGAGTCTCCTCACTGCCCTTTGCATTTCCTTGCCTTTGCACCTTCGTGTGTAACACTCATCATCCTATCCGGAATACCCCTTCCCTTTCTCTGCCCCAGTCTAAATCCATCCATTCTTTTTTCTTTTCTTTTCTTTTCATTTTCTTTTCTTCTTTCTTTCTTGTGTGTTTTTTGAGACAGAGTCTTACTCTGTCATCCAGATTGGAGTGCAGTGGCATGATCATGGTTCACTACAGCTTTGACCTCCTGGACTCAGGTGATCCTCCCACCTTAGCCTCTGGGTAGCTGGGACTACAGGCGTGTACTATCACACCCAGCTAATTTTTTCTTTTGTAGAGATGGTGTTTTGCCATGTTGCCCAGGTTGGTCTCAAGCTCCTGAGCTCAAGGGATCAGCCTACCTCACTCAGCCTCCCGTGCTGGAATTACAGGCGTGAGTCACCGCGCCCAGCCTCCATCCATTCTTTTAAACCCTGCTTATGCCTTGTGAAATTTAACATTGCAGCTTCAGTAATTATTCACCACCCCAGGGCTTCTTTGCCATATCATGTCTTGCTTCTTATTGTTAAGATGTACAACATGTGAGAATTTAGCTAAATTATATGTTCTTTGAGGACACAGACTGATTTTGATATTATAATTTATTCTCTCCCTCAGATGGTTCCTTGAACATAATTTAATGCTCTTTAATGACTGCTGAATTAGAACATATCTTTTTTTGCAATAATCTATCAAGGTGAGATGTTTTAATATAAAATTAACCATTTTAGAGCAAACAATTCAGTGGCATTCACTGTGTGCAACCACCTAAAGTTGTTTTCAACACTCCAAAGTAAAACCCCTTATCCATTAAGCAGTTTCTCCCATTCCCTCCTTCCCCTATCCCCAGCAATCACCAATCTGCATTCTGTCTCTATGGATTCACCTATTCTGGACATTTCATATAGATGGAGTCATGTGATGAGTGACCCTTTGTGTCTGGCTTCTTCCATTTAGCATAATGTTTTGGAAGTTCTTCCATGTTGCAGTGTGTATCAGTAGTTCATTTTTTGATAGTTGAATAGTATTCTACTCTGTATATACCACAATTTGTTTATTCATTCATCTGTTGATGGACACTTGGACCGTTTCTACCTTTTGGCTACTGTGATTAGGGCTACTATGAACATGAATACACAACACTTGTTTGAGTCCCTTTTCAATTTTGGGGTATATACCTAGGAGAAGAATTGCTGCATCATATGGAAATTCTGATTCACTTTTCCATAACTGGTGTACCATTTTACATTTTACATTTTCCATAACCATTTTACATTTTCCATAACTGGTGTACCATTTTACATTCCCACCAGCAATGCACAAGGGTTCCAAGTTTTCTACATTCTTGCTACCACTTGTTATTTTCTGCTTTTTGGTTATAGCCATCCCAGTGTGTGTGTGAAGAGGTACCTTATTGTGGTTTGATTTACATTTCCCTAATTGGTAATGAGTAATGATGTTCAGCAGCTTTTCATGTGCTCAATGACCTCTACAGGTCCTTTGCCTGTAAATTGTGTTGTCTTTGTTGGGTTGTAAGAGTTGTTTATATATGTTGCATACTGGACTCATAGTGTGTATTTTTTTTTTTTTTTTTTTTTTAGTCAGAGTTTTGCTCTTGTTGCCCAGGCTGGAGTGAAATGGTATGGTCTCGGCTCACTGCGACCTCTGTCTCCCGGGTTCAAGCAATTCTCCTGCCTCAGCCTCCCAAGTAGCTGAGACTACAGGCACCTGCCACCATGCCTGGCTAGTTTTTGTATGTTAGTAGAGACAGGGTTTTGCCATGTTGGCCAGGCTGGTCTCGAACTCCTGATCTTTGGTGATCCACTTGCCTTGACCTCCCAGAGTGCTGGGATTACAGGTGTGAGCCCCCGTGCCTGGCCTAGGGGGTATCTTTTAACATTTAAGTCTCCCTGGTTTGGCTTATTCTCCCTTTTGTGATTTTTTTTTTTTTTTAATATGTGGTAAATGCTACCCCATAGATGTTCAACTGAAGGATCTTAACAACAATATTAGTTCCACATGTGTCCTGAGACAAGCATTGTACTAGTACTGTTTCTGTCCTGTTGCCTTTAGATAAGTTACAACCTATTTAAACCTCATTTCACCATCCAGGAAGCTCACTGGCTTTGCTCATTTGAGAATGGTGGTGAGGACCATTACTAATGGTTGTGCAAGATACTTGCAAACCATAAAACATTACCCAATTATAAAAGTAGGATACAAGTTGCTACTTCTGTTTTTTGTTTTCTAGAGACAGGGTCTCACTATTTGAGACCCAGGCTGGTTGGTTTGCTGTTGCCCAGGCTGGTCTTGAACTCCTTGCCTCAAGCGAGCCCCCCGAGTTGCCGGGATTACAGGTGTAAGGCACCGTGCCCAGCTGGTTGCCACTTTTAGTGTTGTTCACACCTATTCTTATTTTGGTTTTGTGGATTCATAGTTTCTGATTCATAGTTAAGCACCTAAGAGCATAAATTAAGGTGTAGAGAAAAACCAAGAATGCTTGCCTTTCAGAGTCATCCTTTTTGAACTTCCATGACTCAGACTGCGAACCCAAGGGATCACCACCCTGTGACTCCTTGCTTTCCCTCAACACTGAAAAGATTCTGGTATGTATCTTCTCTCTGTGTTCTGTTTTTGTGACCTGAAGCACAGTAATACTAGTTCCAAAAAGTGGAAGTCGCCTCTGTCAACTAGAAGTTGGGCCTCATTGAGTCTATATGCATAGGATAAAGATAGGTCGTCTGGTATTTTGTCACATTGAATTATTATGACTTATGCATTGGATGGTTGATCATTCAGGACATAGAACTTTTAATTTGCAAGTCTCAAGAAATAAAGGGGACATTATAGTTCAACCTTATTTCTAGCAGCCTTATGTATTTGGAGGTATAGTAGACTCTTATTTTTCCAACCTTTGCATATGTGGGTATCTTTTATATCTATGTTTTCTATCAGTACCAACTGAACTATACAGTGGACCTCTCCATTTCAGGGGTGAATACTTGATGGTAGGTAATGTTTGCATCTGCCTATCCATGTTAGTGTGTCTCCTCCTCCAGCCTGGCTGCCTCAAGGGGGATGGGTCTTCTTTTTGTTCACACTCAACTCTATGAAGCTGATTGTTCTTTCTGTGTACAAGTTTAATATATTTTTTCTCCAGGCCTTTTCCTTCAACATCTGCATAGATACTCTTTGCATCTTCAGTTTAAAATTTCCTTTTAAGATATTCTTTTTTTTCAAACAAAGCCTTGCCTTTTCACGTCAGAACTACTGAAGATGGATTGAAACTGCAAACTAGAGAATGATCGGCTGCTTTTACCTAACTCGCTGCATAGTAATCAACTTGATATATGGAAAACTCTTGAATTAGACTTGCCTAAAACCAGAAGGGGCCATCTTGTAAAGCAGTGAGTTGGTCATCTCTGAAAGTGTTTATGTAGAAGTTGGATAATCCCATCTTGTATAGGCAGTTAGATTCTTAGAGTTATGAAAGTCTTCTTACTGAGAGTAGTTAAAATATTTTCTACTAGTTGCATTTCCAGTTTAAGCTAGAGCTAGCTAGTGACGTATGGGAGAAAGCTCATTAGTCTTGGCCTTTCCTTTTCCTGAGGTTGAAATATGGGACTTAGACTATTCATTTATTGATCCAGTCTCCCAATATTTATTTTGTACCTATTATGTGCCAGGCATTGCACTAGGTGAGTATTAGGAATACAGCAGTAAGCCAGATAGTGTTGGTCTTTGCATTATGTACCAGGCATTGTGCTTGGTGAGTATTAGGAATACAGCAACAAGCCAGATAGTGTTGGTCTCTGCGCCATGACGTCTATAGTCACCAACCAAATCATTATGCAAATAAACATAAAAGTGTGATTGTACACATCATATGAAGGAATAGCAAAGGGTCAACATAATCTCCCTTTATTTAGGGGTATCGGGCAATTCAGCTTTCAGGAACTGAAACGTAAGCAGGGATGAGAAAGTTGGATTGAAATTAGTCTACTAGTGATGTTGAGCTGTGTGTTCAAACTTACTTGAGCATAGCTTCTCAACTCTGTCCAGAGGCGATATTATAGATGCAGTATTAGAAATAGGAAAAATTCTTTTTCATCAAGAATTTGATTTGTTGTTTGGCCAGGCACGGTGTCTCACGCCTGTAATCCCAGAACTTTGGGAGGCCAAGGCGGGTGGATCACCTGAGGTCAGGAGTTCAAGACCAGCCTGACCGACATGGAGAAACCCCATCTCTACTAAAAAAATACAAAATTAGCCGGGGTGGTGGTGCATGCCTGTAATCCCACATACTCAGGAGGCTGAGGCAGGTGAATCATTTGAACCTGGGAGGCAGAGGTTGTGGTGAGCCAAGATCGTGCCATTGCACTCCAGCCTGGGCAAAAAGAGTGAAACTCCATTTCAGAAAAAAAAAATTTGATTTGTTTGTACTATCCTTCTCCTGCCCACTTTCTAATGAATACAAACAACTTGAAATCAAATGTATTCTTCGGTGTACTCTTGAGGTTGCTTAGTAAACAATTTGTGGAATTTTATTTCTGTCCTCGTCCCAGTATCTTTTTGCAGAAAGGCTTGGCAAATGGTAGACTCCCCTCAAATATGAAATAAAGCAATTTTTACAGACTCTTTTTCTTGGCTCTAAGCAATTTACTTGCTTTTTTTCCCAGCTTCACTCAGGTGCAATTGACAAATAAAAATTATATATTTACAGTGTACAATGTGATTTTATATACATATATATAGTGAAATGATTGCCACAATCAAGCCATCTAAGCAATTATTTGGGGTACAGTGGCACAAGCAGAGCTCCCTGCAGCCTTGACCTCCCAGGCTCAAGCCATCCTCCTGCCTCAGCCCCAACGAAGTAGCTGGGGCTATCGGCATACATCACCATGCCCAGCTAATGTTTTTTGAACTTTAGTAGAGACGAAGTCTCACTGTGTTGCCCAGACTGATCTCGAAATTCTGGAGCTCAAGCAATCTTCCTGCCTTGGTCTCCCAAAGTGCTGGAATTAAAGGCGTGAGCCACCATGCCCCATCTATCTAAGCAATTTATTAAGGAGAAAAATCTTTTGCATCTGTGAACTTGTCTGTAAATACTTGACAAAGAGGAAGGACTCATGTTCTGATCACACCCAGCTGTATACCATCAGTAACACCCATACGCATTGTTAAATCTGCCACATCTTGAAGTTTTACCGGGTTCCATGTGTGGAAGCTCCCAGCTACATAGCAAAACTGGAAGGAGCTGATAAGCGTTTCCCTCTCGTCATCAAGGTTTTACTGAAAGCCATAAAGTGTAAAACATTCCCACAATAGTGGCATTTTCTTGCTTCCACTTAAATCAAATGTAGCTGTAATTTTTTAAAATACAGATTTTAATACAAGTTTTCCTTCATTTGTGATAAGCTAAAGTGTATGTTTCTTTTTTTTTTTTTTTCCCAGAGCCAGGCCAAGTCTATTGCAGAACAGAAGAGATTTCCATTTGCCACTGATAATGACAGCACAAATGAAGAGTTAGGTAAGATTTGAATCTGGTAATATTCCTGTAATATTTGTCTCAAATTTTTGGTTAGATGCATAGCAGGAAGACAGGATGGTAAGGTGTGGAGAGACTGGCTTTGCCAATTTGAGCTGTTTGATCTTGCATGGGGCATTCAGCCCTTGTGACGTTCCGTTTATTATATGTCAAAAAAAAAAAAAGATTTGGATGGAATAATCTGTTTCAGCTCTCCATTTCTATGGAAATTAGTAATTATGGCAGTGAGCTCTTATGAGCTGTTCTGATTCAGTAAAAGGTTACTTGTGTGCTGTCATCAGATGTGAGCAATGAAGAAAGCAGAATAGAATCTCAGACCACCTGCTTTTCTGTGTAGTGAAATAGCAATGTTGAAGTTATTTTAACTTAAACTTTAAGTTATTTTACTCATTTGGCTAGTCATTTATTTTTGGGTCTAAGAATGTGGGTGTAGAAAAATTGAATTCATTCTTATCTACATGAGTCACATAGTTTGGTGTGTTCATTGCATGTTTTAAAACAGGCTGATTTTGTCAGTGTCAGATATGCACTGGGTGTGTTTCCCTCACTGTCTACTGAGTTTACATTTGAAGAAGTGGAGACAAAATTGAATACAGGGCTGAGAAGTGCAACTGGGCAGTCTATTGAAGCACGTGTTCTCGCATGGGGCCCAGTCGCCCAAAGCACCTTCAGGAATTCTTCTCTATCTAATTTAGGCATAATTATTTTATCCTTACCATGGCCATACATGTTTGATATTAAGATTAAGTGCTCCTTATACTGGCTTCTTTCCTGTTAGTGCAGGGTCTTGCTCTGTGGCCCAGGCTGGAGTGCAGTGGTGCAATCATAGCTCACTACAACTTTGAACTGGGCTCGAATCATCTTCTTGCCTCAGGCTCCTGAATAAGTAGGATTACAGGTACACGCCACAGTGCCTAGCTAATCTTTTTTTATTTTTTATGGAGACCAGGACCCACCATGTTGCCCAGGCTGGTATCAAACTCTTGGCTCCAGGGATCTTCCTGCCTTGGCCTCCCAGAGTGCTATTTTGAAAATGCTGATTACTTTGTGGTGATATTCTTTGAGGAGGCTTTGACGACTGCCCTTTAAGACATCAGATCTGGTCTTTTCTGAAGTCCTTGGATTCTACTTAGAGTAGTATTTATTTATTAAATAATGAGTTCAGAGCCTGATATGTGCCAGGTCTGTTTTGTTCTCCAAGAATAATCCTAGTAGACCCTGGGGGAGTATAGCCCCTGAGCTGGCCTACGATCTTTTGTACCCAGTATTTTGTCTTGAAGAAATGGCATCTGTGAACATATACATTGCTCGGAGATGTGGGGTTGCTGGTGAGTAGAGATTTCTGAGAGAAGTCCAGTTATACCAGCTTTGCCTTTATGTCTTTAGACTCCTACAGCAAAATTTAGATCCTAATAGTTATTTGTATTTGCACAAGATTTGGATTATGATTCTTCTTCTTCTTTTTTTTTTTTTTGAGACAGAGTCTTGCTGTGTCACCCAGGCTGGAGTGCAGTGGCCCAATCTCAGCTCACTGCAAGCTCCGCCTTCCAGGTTCATGCCATTCTCTTGGCTCAGCCTCCTGAGTAGCTGGGACTACAGGTGCCCACTACCAAACCCGGCTAATTTTTTTGTATTTTTAGTAGAGATGGGATTTCACTGTGTTAGCCAGGATGGTCTCAATCACTTGACCTTGTGATTTGCCTGCCTCGTCCTCCCAAAATGCTGGGATTACAGGCGTAAGCCACTGCGCCCGGCCGATTATTCTTTTATTAATAGATACTTCTGGTTTTGTTCACAAAATGTTGAGTTTCAGGTGGAGAGATTTGAAAACTGCATTTGATTTGAAGTGGAATTCAATCATTTCGATGTGGACAGCCATTTAAATATGTTCCTAAAGTACAAAATTTATCTCTGAAAATCATATTTGTTTTTATGGCTCATTGATTGATTTGTTCATTCAACAGATATTTACTGATTATGGGATAATAAATAGGAAATAAAAATTTAGATTTGAAAGGAATCTTTAAGAAAATTTTCTACAGGCATATTAAGCAAGACCCAGACAGTTATGCGAAGTGACTGAGGTCCCCATGATCACACGGCTGGTGAGTGGCAGAGCTAGAATCCGAGCTCAGATCTTGGCTTTCTGCACAATCATCATCTTCCTGCATTCAAAAAAGTACAAGTTTATGTTTTTATCCATGTTCATCTGACCATTAAGGAATTTCAGCCACTTGGCCATCCCTCCAGTGCACAGTGGTTTGGGAACTGCCTTGAATTTTCTCAGCGTACTAGGCTCCCTGGGAGGTCAGGCTCCGGAGCCAGGCAGCTTGCTGCCTTCCTCTCACTCTCTGCTTATGGTCCTTGGACAGCTTGTTTAACCACTTTCTGCTTTATTTCCTTGTCTGCAAAATGGGGTTAATAATTGTACCTACCTCATTGCAGTGGAGGAGCAAATGAGTTAATACTGGTAAAGGATAGTACTATGCCTGACACATATTAAGAATGCAATGCCTGTAACCACTGTGATTCTTGCTGCTGTTTTCACTGCTAATATTACTGCCCCCATCCCCTGCAACCCCCACCAAAACTAAAGGTATCCTCTGGTTACCCGGAGGTTAGCTAACTGAATGGTATCCATTGTCAGCATTCTGAATATGTATTTGGGCTTAATTTATCTTTTCAAAGAAAGTAGGGCAAAAGGGCTCTCTTTTTATTTTGAAGAGTGCCCCCAGAAGTGCTTATATTATTATGGTGTTAAATTTGAACTTTATTTTTACTTTATTGATTTATGAATATATTTTAAACTCTTTTTGCATTTCATATCTATTTCTGCTTTGTTTAATGTTTTTACTACTTTTAACTGTCAGGAAATATAAGCTCTTAATGACAGTAAAAGTTTTCGTTGCCCATCTTCTTGAACACTTATTTGGTCCTAAAGGGTATTGCAGTAAAGTTTTACAGAAAAGCTTTTTTGCAAATAAATGTTATCAAAATAGTTATGTTGAGTGATGAATAAAATGTTTTTTAAGGATTTTGGGGGGCCCAAGGGTTAAGCAGTCAGGGCAAATTTTATAGATGGTAATGTAATCTAGAATATTCAAACATTGTTTTTTGGATGGGTGGCAGAATTTAGTCAGAATATTGCTGTGTTTTCAGAGACTGTCCTAGCTCTAATTTCAAAGTACCACTCTCCTAAACAATGTGATACAAAATGATTCTTTAGTGTATATTTTGAGTAGCGTTTTCACTATAATTTGAATGGAAGAAGTAGGAAAAAGACTGTCATTGCATTATGGTGGTTTGTATTATCCACAGTTAAGCATTATGTTAACATATTTGAGTCCCTGTTTTTGTTCTTACTAGGTAATTGGCAGTAAATTCATCACTTTCAGGAACTGAGATTTGTGATGCTGTTTGGGTATTTCTCATAACATTCACAGTAAAAATCACATTGCCATGTTATGTGGACATTATTTAGGGTTATTACTAGCTTTTGTGATAGCTAGGAGACATCACAAAGGTTATTTGGGATCTGAAAATGAATGATGGGCTTAGAAAAAGATAAGTATTTCTTGTAGGCAGATATTTTATAGATGACTTTAACAATTTAAATCTAAATGGAATTGGAAGGCTGATTAGTAAGTGCGGAGTGGTGAAAGTGGAAGAATTCAGTGACACCTTATTAACTTCTAGGTTTTCTTTAACTGCTTCCAGTGCTTGGAGCTGCCTTTGGAGATTTACCAAAGAAGTTAGTTATTGATTCTAGTTTGAGGTACTTTATTCTTTCCTTTAATATTTTTGTATTTTGTTTCATAGCTATTGCTTACGTCTTGATTGGCAGTGGTCTCTATGATGAAGCAATACGGCATTTTTCAACAATGCTTCAGGTAATTTTTCTTCTTATTTATGGAATTTCGAGTTTATGGTCGTGACAAAAATATGGACTAATGCACAGCTGAAGTGCTGTAATACAACGTGTTTTTAAATTATACAAGAAAGCGAAATAAATTGGTATGGGCTGAGCACTTTCTTGGTGCCAGGCCTTGTGACATGCTTTCATTTAATCTTTGAAAGATTTTAAATACACCTTCATTTTAAATGAGAAAAAGGGAATCTAATCAGGTCAAGCAATTTACTCATAGTCTCCCAACCATCAAGTTGCAGAGATGGGATTCAAATGCAAGCTTTAAAAAAACGTTAGCATCAGTTCACTTTCCTCTCTACCACAATATCTCCCATGAGATATGGACACTGGAAATTCTTGAAATTCCAACTTATTTTCACACAGGAGTTGATCTTCATGATTAACTTAATTTCTACTCATACATATGTTTCTCACCTTAACGTATAATTATGAAACTCCTTAATGAAGTATTGGGTCTTTACTGATTGGTGGCTGTGCTAAAGTCTAGTTAAGATAAAGCATGCAAGCACTACATGTGTAAGAGTTGCAGAGAAGGCTGGTAGCTGCCCAATATCATTGGCCTTATATCTTGTATCATTATTTAACTGTATGCACTGTTGGTGCCTAACCATTTATTGATTGTTGTTGTGTCTTTCCAGTAAAGTACAGTGAAGAAGACATGGATTTTAGAGCTAGAGATGCCTTAATTCTAATCCACTCTGCTTCTTGCTACCAAGTTTTTTAAACTCTTGAGTTATGGAGATAATAATAACTACCTCCAAAAAAATTCTTTTTTGATTTAAATGAAATATCCTATTAAAGTACTTAGTACCTAGTGCCTGGCACATAGTAAGTGCTTAGTAAATTTTGGCTAGTCAAAGTACTATTCTGGTGTATTCGTCTGTGTTAATCATAGCAAGTGCCAACAAATACCTTACAGTCTAGCAGGCAGACTTAATTTAAATGATTCATTTTGAAATGTTAGCTCTGCTTTTGTTTTCTCTTTAAAAATATGGTTAATTATATTGATAACATCTTCATTCTCAAACAATTGATGAGGTATTTTTAGTTATTACTTTGAGGTCTTTGGATCCAAGGAGCAGTATATTTGGGTGCTCATGTGGAACACTATTCTTCAGTGGAATTTAAAATACAAAGGGTAGATTATAGATGGTTTTAAAAATCACATTTCTATTAAGTATTGGCAATGTTATAAAAGGTAAGCAAACACTTTTACACAGTTAACACTTGACCCTGGTTTGAAAGGGAGGTTTTGATACATTTATAGGAGCAAATATCAGTTAATTTAAGGCAACCAGGCTGGAGTGTAGAATCCAGCAGAAAATAGGAATTTGCAGATGTATTATTTTATTCAACTTTTTGAAAATGTTATTACCGTTGTGGTTGAAGACAATATAGTACTGTTAAAGAAAATATTTTAAATAATAAAAAATTTCCGAATTCTGCCACTTTAACGTGTTTAAATGTTTTATTTATGCCTTTTCAAGGTATGCAGTTGTTTTGTAATCTGAATATATGTACTGTTTTGTATTACTTTTTCACTTAATTCTATGCTATAAATGTTTTTCAGTATTTTTCTACAATCTTATTTTTAATGGCTCTATAATATGCCTTTGTTTTGTCCATTTATAGTTGTAAGACATTTCTCTTGCAGTTATGTTCAGAAAGTATATTAGCATTTTTCTCTTGGTGCAAAGAAGATAATGTGTTGAAATGTGATATCACATTTTCATCAATCTGTGATACAATGGGTTGCTTTCAGCTGGGAAATCTCTCTTTGAGAGCGTATGGATTATAAGGTTGGACTGCTTTACTGGCAGTTCAGACTATCGATGGGGCAGGGATGAAGGCAGTGGAAAGTTCAGATGCAGAAGAATGAACTGGGTAGTCATGTATATAACATATTTTTATATAGCAGCAAGAATGCCCTTGGCTTTCCTGCTGGTGCTTTCCTGCTGGTGCTTTCCTTGGTGATTTGTCTTCCCTTACCCTTTACCTCAGTGCTTCCCAGCTCTTTCCACATCATGGCACATGTGGAAATAATATTTGCATGGCACATGGATAAGAAAGAATAATTTGGAGGCATCCAGATAAAGCTTTGTGAAAATCTGTCACATTTTCTTTATATTTTACGACTGATAAGAAATAGAAAATTCGAAGCTTCTACACTCCAGCTAGAGAACAAGAACCTGTCTCTGAAAAAAAGAAAGAAAATACCAAGATTCGATGTTAAATGCTAACATTGTTTTCAAAAATTTTGATAAGAAACTTGATCCTACTTTTCTGGACGAAACTTTTCTATATTAGAGTTTATGTTTGAAAGTGATGCACACAGTCTCTGTTTGAGTTTTCTGTTGATTTCATCAAATTCTCGTAAGCTAGTGTCATCAAGACACTATAAAAGTAGGTGGTAGCAAATGTCCAAAGAATAGTTCTTACTTCTTCTCCAATTGACTGAAACTCCTTTTTTCATCACGAATCATAATTTGCATAAATCAGTCTCTTTAAATTATGTATTACACATATGATTATTCTCTAAATCTAATTACTCTTTTCTTTTTAGTTTTGTTTGTTTTTTCTTTTGTTGGCAAGCGTAGTGATAAAATTTCTTGCAGTATGAAATACATTTTTATCTCAATCATACTTTTTCATATCCAATATTTCAGAATAGTGATGAAGCTTTTCAAGTATATACAGATGTTGCTGTACTACTTTTCATTCTTCAGGTTGTTCCTGAACTAAATATCACTTGAGAACCATTTTTCTCTATATATGCTAATACATTTTTACCTGTTCCTTGCAGGACCTTCTAGATATGCAAAAATGCAGTATTTTTAAGCCAGTAAATGTCCTTTAACAGATCTACAAAGTGGTAGCTATTCATGCATAGACTTTGTTTTTTTTGAGTTCATTAACTCTTGGCAAATTTTTTTTTTTTTTTAAATGAGACAGCTCATGAACTCCAGTATGAAGCAGCAGAGCATGGAATATGATTCTGTTTATAGAAGCAGGCAACAAATGGGGACTCAGGGGTTTGGATTTTATTAGAATTGCTATTTTGATAAGCTCATTTAATATGAATTTCAAATCTACATATAAAGGGTACTTTAACTCCAGAATGACTTTTTGATATAAAGCTCTTATACCTTTCCTGTTGTCTTGGTTTCACCAGCAGGTTACAAACCTGGGAAATATTTCCATAATCCTTGGTGTTTCAAAGTGTTTATTGGAATGTGTATTCCCTGTGGTTTGATTTTCCTTTACAGCAGTATCAAGGTTTCTAACTGAGCACAATGACAGGATTTAATAGATGTCAGTCTGCATTGGAAACTCTTGATTTTTAAAGCTTAAATTCGTGTTGCCTCTATGCCAATGCCCTGAAGTCACTTCCATGTGTGTCAGTGCATCAGTAATAGTGTTCTTGAGTTGAAAAGTAGAACTTTTTCCTGATTTCTGTGCTGCTTTGGTCCCCATGCAGGGATGGGTATAACATAAATGCTTCAACAATTTTATGAGGCAATTTGGCCTTTGCTTCATTGTGTGATCTTGAGCTCATCTGATTTTGATTTGATTCCAGTGGAACTGAACTTGTAAAAGAACATTATTTCTTATTTTACATTAGCATACAAAATTGAAAACATTCCTCTGCACAGAATTTTAAATAACATCCTTTATGCAAATACATGTGTTCATCACTTAGGTGAAATCTAATCCTCTTTACATTGCTTATCTACTGACTATTTCAACTTGTTGGTTTTTAGATCCAGTAACTTTCCAGTTTTACTAAAAAGCCAGCCTTATAGTGGTAAATACAGTAAATACTGTAAAATTTAAAGTCACTATATAAGTAATGAGAATAATATATTAGACTTTTTTTTTGAGAATTGAGACATCTAAGTAGACACAACACCATTTAGGCAACTGTTATACCATGATTTTGCAGTTGCATAAAGTAAAATTGGAAGATTGAAGTATTCATTTTCATTTCACTCTTTTTAAGTTGAAGAGTATAGAAACTTTTTAAAGAAACTTTTAAAAAAGTTTCTGAAAACTTTATAAAGTATAAATATTATAAAAATATTTCGAAAAATAGCTCTTCAGAGCCTAATTTGTTTTTAGAAATAAAGATTGGTTTTTATTTGGAAAAACCCAGAAATTTACTATGGCATTCCATAAAGAAAAGTTTTTGGCTTTTTAGCTAATGATAGATAAAATAATAAATAAAGTATCAACTTTTAAAAGTAATAAAATCTGTTACTTAAATTTAGGAATGCTTGATACTGAACTGTAGATATAACAGCCACAGTAAGTATATGTCCCTCTTGACTGTTAGGAAAAAATTCTAAAAAGAAAGAATAAATTGGGCTGGGCGCTGTGGCTCAGGCCTGTAATCTCAGCACTTTGGGAGGACGAGGCGGGCGGATCATGAGGTCAGGAGATTGAGACCATCCTGGCTAACACGGTGAAACCCCGTTTCTACTAAAAATACCAAAACAAAACTAACCAGGTGTGGTGGCGGGTGCCTGTAGTCCCAGCTACTCGGGAGGCTGAGGCAGGAGAATAGTGTGAACCCGGAAGGCAGAGCTTGCAGTGAGCCGAGATCATGCCACTGCACTGGGCGACAGAGTGAGACTCCGTCTCAAAAATAAATAAATAAATAAATAGAAAGCATAAATTGAATACAGAAAACCTAAATACTTTACAGATAAGCACAGTAATCAATTCAGTGCTGTAGTAATGATGAGACCATGGGGTGACTTGAGGGGAGGCCCATGCGAGGGGCTCTGTTGTGGGGCACACATCCAATCCTGCAGTCAAGATGAGGATGGCTACCTTTAGGAGGTTGTCAGTATTCAGATATTTCAGCTGTTGCAAACTTTTGAATGACTGGGGTTTTTTTGTTTGTTTCTTTTTTGTTATTGTTTTAAGTTTAAAATTTTTATTGCTACAAAAATGTTATAGCTGCAAGAGCTGGAGGCCCACCATACGTTAACCACTGTGGTACATCTGTCGTAGAGCTTTGCCTTCCTGTTATCCTGGATCGGGCTCTTGTTTTCCATTGACTGCACCCCACTATTATTAGCCAAGTTGTCCTGCTTGCTTCCCCTTTGGGAAGAACCGGCTTAACAAAGCTGACTTTGATCAGATAGGCGAATCTCTTGTCTTCTGTGTTGGTTTTTGCTTGCTATTCCTAGTAGGTGGCAAGAATAGCATGGCTTTGTGTGGTATTCCTAACGCATGGAACCTGAGATAGCTAACAGTAGGCCCTTAGTAAATAATTGTGGAATGAATGGCTGACATCCATACAATGTACAGTGGGATAAAGGAGAAGGAGCATATTTATTTTCTAGGGGAGTCTGGAAGGAATCCAAAGGTGGTGTTTGAGCTTAGACTTAGGGGATGAAAGGAATTGCTTGGGGACCAAGGCAATGGGTGAGTGTTTCAGACAGAGGGGATAGCATTTGCAAATGCACTGCATTTGGGAAAGCATCTTGTATGTAGGGAATGATTAAATAGTTCTGATTTCTAGGGTATGAAATGAAGCTGAGTGTGGTGGCTCATGCCTGTAACCTCAGCATGTTGGGAGATTGAAGCAGGAGGATCGCTTGAGGCCAGGACTTTGAGACCAGCCTGGGCAACAAAGTGAGACCTCCATCTCTACAAAAAAATTCTAAAATAGCCTGAGGTGGGAGCATCACTTGAGCCCAGGAGTTTGAGGCCGTAGTGAGTTAGGCTTGCACCACGGCACTCTAGCATGGGTGACAGAGTGACACCCTGTCTTTATGAAAAAAAAGAAAAAAAAAGAGGAAGGAGATGAGGCTGAACAGTAAGGCAGGAAAATGATTAATATTTTCTGCAGAGCCATTTAGATGTTACTTTTTTTTTTTTTTTTTTTTTTTTGTGGGTTGCTGCCTGCCCTTTAGTGGGTCCTGAAATTAATTGACAAGTTAAGATTAGCACTTTTTTTTTTTAAGTGAAATATGCTGGACTAGAAACTCAGATTCCATAGTGTATAGTAAGTCCTAGGTGTAACTAGTGAAACTGTTTTCTGATACGTGTGTGTATATGTCATGCACATGTGTATGTGTGTACTGGATTGTAATGTAAAATGTATTTCAGTGATTTGGAGTGGAAAAAGTTTGAATGTCACAGTATTAGGTGTTGAGGAGTCACTGAATAATTTCAGTTAGGGAAGTGATATGATGAGACTTTGGTGTTAGATAACTCTTGGTGTGTATCTGGAGAATAGATGGGAAGAAATGAGAACAGGTAAGGTGATCACAATATCCTAGGTGAGAGAAGAAGGCTTAGAATAGGGTAGTGGCTGATGGAGTGGGCGGGAGGACACCGATCTGTTCAGGAGGTGAGATGGCCAGGATTTGGTGAGAGGTGTGTGAGCTGAAGAGCAGGAGGATACCAGAGCACCAGCCCCGGCCATGGGTGTGCGGGGATGCCAGTCGTATTAATAGAATAACTGCTTATTTACATCTTTTTCTGATTCACCTCTTGGTCATCTGGAGTAAAGTTTTTTCTCAGTTAGGAGAAAAGCGGCTCGGATAATGTATTTTGAACCATAACAAATCTGAGCATAGGTTTGGTTCTTCCTGGAGATCGATGTTACCTTAAGCAAGCTTGTCCAACGCATGGGCCAGATGCAGCCCAGGATGGCTTTGAATGTGGCTCAACACAGCTTTGTAAAGTTTCTTAAAACATTATGAGATCTTTTTTTTTTTTTTTTTTTTTTTTTTTAGCTCATTAGCTATCATTAGTGTTAAAGTATTTTATGTGTGATGTAAGACAATTCTTCTTCCAATGTGGCCCAGGGAAGCTAAAAGATTGGACACCCCTGCTCTAGAGGATGAGCTCCCTGTGCTCACTGACTCCGCACACCAGCCTGGCTAGGGTTCTGTTCAACCATTGACTGTTCTGTCTTCTGGCTTTTTTGCTACAGAAAAGCATGAAGCCAGTATTACTTTTAATTCCTCAATAGGTTCCCTTTTTTCCTGCTCCCCTTTTCCCCCTGACACCTGTATCCTTTCTCCATCCAAACAACTTATTCTGCCTTCCTTTAAGCCAGGAAAAATACTTCAGTGTTTAAAGTTCTTATCTCTGGGGGTCAGGCTTATAGGGCTCCTTTACTTTCTGCTTGGTACTTTTCTTCATTTTCTGAAATTTTTACAGTGAAACATGTATTACTTAAAACATATTTTTTTATTATAAATGAGCATGTCTGTTTTAAACAATTAACAGGAATATAACAATGTATTAAGTACAATGGGAATATATCTAGTAATCTCACTCCCCAGAGGAAATTCCTGGTAGCATTTTGGAGAGTTTCTTTCTGCACATAATGGCTCACACAATCATGTATAAGTATGATTTATTAAATGTAAATACCATCTTTCTGTAGGTCTATAACATGTACTGTTCCCCGCCCCACTTAGCAAATAGCATGGCAACCTCTATGCCAGTTACGTATAAGTTATAACTTATAAATCCAGAACTTTTTAGGGGCCAGGGAAGTAACATGAGCAATGAGAGTTGGCACAGTGTGGCTGCAATGGGTAGGCCCTGTGGTGAACTGATAGACTTGTACCTCTCATCTAAAGAGACAGCCAGTGCTTAGCTCTAGTCACGTATTTATTGCTGTGTGAGAATGCCAAAATGTGGGCCTATGTTTGTTGAATCTTTTGATGTTCTAAGAGAAGCTAGAAACCTAAAATTGTTTAGTTGAAATTTTGCAATTTTTCATACACCATGTAGTCCAATCTGCTGTCTGGATTGTGGCTAGTGATATGCCAGTTTACCACTGGATATAGATGCATCTCATTCTATTTGAGTAGCTTTTAAGAAAATTTAAATGAGTGTTATCTTCTCCTTTATTTTTTCCCATTTACTCATCATTGAAGTGGATGTGTTCATTTTCTACAATACTGGCAGATACCCTAGCTCAGATATGAAACTGAACAATAGATTAATCTATCAAGTTTTTGCAAAGTTTCTTTCTGGAGAATCCAGTGCTGTTCTATGAAATCCCTTAGCAGTACAGTACTTCCACCCAGGACCTTATAGCCAGAGGTGGCTGTTTATTCTTCTTTCTTAACTGTATAGCAAACCATTCAGAGAAGTAAAAATTGTAGAGGCTAAATGTAGATGAGAGGCAATTTCATTCACTCACCAACTAACCTGTATGTAAGGACTCAATGGCCAGGGTCAACAGATGTTTTGTCCTTGGTCCTAATAGGTGTTTCTTCCACCCCATCTGGATTGCAGAATAACCAGAGAAAGCATGGGAGCAGGCTACAAAAAGAGTCTGGTTTTTTATTTCGACCCATTAGTATGAAGGGTTGGATTAATCTCCCAACAGATTTCAGTGCAGCCTCATTTCTAGTTCGTCATTGTATTGGCACTGAGTGGTTCTTTCCTCTTCCGGTTATATCATGGATATATGAAAGGAAACACACTAGTTATAGGCATTACCCAATCCTTTGCTCACATCTCTTTACCCCTCTGAGCCGCCTTCTTCTCTGTAAGACATGATTGCTGATGCTGCCAGAGTTGTTGAGAGGATTGCATTTTAAATAGGATGACTCTGTGAAAGAAACCAGCATGTTGCTCCGTAATGTTGGTTCCCTTCTCCTCTCTTTATTATTTCTTTCAACGTGAAACTTTTATCACATTTCATTCAAATGAGCTTTAAGAATATAGACTTTTCAGGTTGGAGACTGCACATTGACTTATGAGTGGTGGTAGCATAAAGAAGTAGAGCTGTCACTTGTGGCATTAACGTGCTTTAAGCAGAAACTGATTTTTTGTTTTGTTTTGTTTATGGTTTTTGACGTGTTTCTGTTTTGGTCTGACTAGGAGGAGCCTGATCTGGTTAGTGCAATTTATGGCCGAGGGATAGCCTATGGAAAGAAGGGACTACATGTGAGTATGTAATAGTTAACGATTGCCATAGCGCCTACATGACCTGACACAGACCAGGGTTTTGCTAGAACTGCTACTGTTCATTGACCCTTGATGGCATGTGGAGTGGTATCTATCGTTCCAGTTCACAGATGAGAAAATGGCAGCTAGTAAGTGGTGGACTGGGGATTTCCACCCAGATCTTCTGAAGTAAACTTTGATAAACTGGATAGACTAAGAAAAGCATGAGAACCTGCTTGCATTCCTAAGAGATATTCAATGGTCCAAGTGGAGACTGGGCATCAATAGTGAACTAGGACTTAGAGTTTGAGTTCCTTTCACAATTATTAAAGGTTGATGAAAGAATAAAAGGTTTTTTTTAGGTGTGTAAAATTTATTTTTATTTGTTATATTTTATACTTTTTGCACATAGGTATAATATCTTTGTAGCTGTAATCAAATTATTCCCCTTATTTCTTTGAGGAAGGCTGGAGGAAGACTATAATAATCATATTTTACACAAGCAAAGGTACTACGGTATAAAAATGAAGACTCCTGAAATTATATAGTAAATCACGAAATGGTGTAAGTTCAGTTTTCCAAATTTTTAGTCTAGGACATTATATGCAAACTTTTTCTATTGTCTTATTGTATACTAAACATATTTGTGTGAAATTGTGCTTTGAGAGAGCAATACCACTTTTGCAACTTTTACATTAAAAATATTAAAAATTTTTAACATTTTTATTTTATTACAATTTATAACATATTACAATTAATATTGTACTAACCTTGTGCTGGCCTACTGGAGAAACTTTGTGTATCTGTATACTTCCGAGACATAGAGGACTGAGAATGAATTCAGAATTGGGAATGGTGGAAGTGCTTAGGAAGGAAACGATATTTTACTCAGAGCATCAATGAATGACCAGGTTGAAGTTGCACTAGTAAAGTTCAGAGCTGCCTCTTCCTAATTCACATCTTTTAAAATTATACATCTTGAGATTAAATTTGCATGTATATTTAATAAAAAGTTACACATGCATTTTTAATGTAAAAGTAACATGCAAATGTTAAAGAGAACTTACCTAAACTTCTTAAGATATAGATTTATAGGCTTATGTTTTTGATAGATACTATCTTGACCCATTTCTGTTCCCCTATTGCCACTGGTCAGCATCATTTCACGTGCTGGTATCCACATACTCATCCATTGAGATTCGTTGATTCCACGTTTAAGTAGATTAAGTTTAGATAATATCCTGCCATCTGTGGAACTTGTGATAGGTAGCCGGGTCTAACATGTTATTGTTGAGTAAGTAGATAGACTTGAGTGAGTTAAATAATTGTAATATCATGACTGATTTGACATGGCACATCTTTTACATAGAAGTGAAGTTCATATTTATTTTTAAACAATTGGTTATATCATTACTAAATTATTAGTTTTCTCAGAAAATCTTTTCAGCCTGGTTTTGAGTAACAGCATGTCTCATACTAAGCTAATGCCTTTTCAAGGACATTAAGAATGCTGAGCTTGCTCTGTTCGAACTGAGCCGAGTAATTACCTTGGAACCAGATCGTCCAGAGGTATTTGAGCAGCGAGCAGAAGTGAGTGTGGTTTTCTTTTTCCCTCTGTCGTTATTGGATTAGTTGAATCTCAATATTTTTCCTATCATTTTATTACTTGTAAATTTTAATGCTCCCTTAAAACCCTTATGTTTTTCTATGTAGGTACTTAATGCCTTTAAGCATGGTTGAAATTACTAGAAAACTATGGACCGAGTGATATTCCTGAACTAATACAGAAGAGTAATATTTAGTATGAAAATATGTGGTTATGATATGTACTACTTCTATAGCTATTCATTGAAAAACATAACACATATTTACTGTATATGTGCCCTACTCTAGCAAGACTTGATAGGACTGTTTGTCAAACTGGAATTCACAGCCCTTGGAAGTGTTCATTCTGCTGATGTGTATGTGTGTAAGCACTTACCTGTAATTCTTATGAGATAGACCTAGCTGCGTGGATACATAGATCAGGTGGATGATTACAGCCACATCTTAATGAAACTTGACATAGAGACAGATAACATGTGGTGAAGATGCCATGTAGTACTGGCTTAAGTAGACACGGGAGGTGCTTCTTTGGGAAGAGAAGAAGGGGAATGTTAGGAGTGTTTGCTGAGGCCATCAGAGGAAGCGAGGCTAGAGCTGATGCAATCCCATGGTGTGGTGGGGACAAGATGGAGGAGAGTGTGCAGCGCAGGGAAGAGAGTCTGTACAAAGGCATTCTGTTTTATGTTTTTAAGTGAAATGTGTTTATTTTACTTTCTGAAAATAATAAGCTATCTAGGCTTGATATGTGTTACTGTATTTAGTCTGAATAAAACAACTTTTAATCATCTGATATGATCTCATGGTTGAACTAAAGAAAAAGTTACTTTTTATTTTCTCTTTTGGGAGAGAAAACTAGTAAAGGAAGTGCTAAGGGTGTAGGAATTTAAAAACTGTATTTATGATATTTTTGTTCTCAAGATTATTGTGTCTTACAGTTCAGTCTCTTAAAGTGAATTTTTGTTTGGTTGGGGATTTGGCTTTTTGAATAAAATCTTTCTCAATGAATGATTTCATTTCTTACATCTTATCTATTTTTAATTGTAACCCTAAGGGTTAAGTGACTATAGTTTATCACTGCTTGAGACTTGCTGGTATTTAGTTGGTGTTTAGTGGCTAATTTGGTGACAACTTTGGTGATCATCTGCTTCTGGGAGAGGGGACTGATGCTTTTTCCCCTATATTACTCTGGTTTGTGTTAAAATCTGGTAAATCATGAATTAAATTAAGTATATTTAGGTAAGAATTATTTAACAGGTCTTTACAATTTGCATATCTCATAAAAAGCTACTGTTTATCAGAATGGCATTGGTAATTAGAAAAATAATTTTTAATTGTCTTATGTATAATAATATTCTCTTTTTCTGGCATTATTGGGCAATAATGTTACTACATACTGAATTTTCCAGCTAAATTATAACATACCATTTATATATGTCAGAAGTCATTTTATGAGAAATCTTTCACTTTCATGCTTTCTGAAATATTCTATATTTGATGAACATAAGTTAACTTTTTAAAGTTACTCATTATTATGCATATTGATTGTTGTGCTGGGATATAATAATTCAGTTATGTACCTAGGGGTTGATAAACTCGGGAGGGATGATTTTCCTTCCAAAATACAACCCCAGCCCACTGTGCTTTTTGAATTCTCAGACTTATATTCAATTTCTTTCCTCTTTCTGAGCTATCATGCTTACTACTGGTGATAGGCCTGCCCGAATCCTCTTTCTCGCTGATTTTAGAGTAGGAAATTATAAAATTTGGCAGAAATAACCTGTCTAATAGGGATAGAATAGGCTGGGCATAGTGGTTTATGCCTGTAATCCCAAAATTTTGGGAGGCCAACACAGCAGGATTGCTCAAGGCCAAGAGTTTAAGACAAGCCTGGTCAATGTAGTGAGACCCCTACCTCTGCAAACAAATTTTAAAAAATAAATTAGCAGGGCATGATGGCACGACACTGTAGCCTAAACTACTCCAGGGGCTGAGGTAGGAGGATTGCATGAGTCCAGGAGTCCGAGGTTACAGTGAGCTGTGATTGTTCCACTACATTCCAGCTTGGGTGACAGAGTGAGACCCTGTCTCTAAAACAACAACAAAATAAACCCTAATTTAAGGACGTTTATTCAGGATAAAGTGCTTGGGCTTGATTGCATGAACACTGATACTCACTTTGGATTTTCTTATGTCTTTTTGGTTTACTTTTGCATTCTGAACTGTCTTCTGTATTTTCATGTTGCCTGAATACAACTGATTGCTGGCTCAAAAGAGCTTTTCCAAACAGGCTTGCAGATATTTTTCCTCCTACTCTGCAGATCATGACTCATGAGTTAAAAGTTGTTACACAAAAGGGCTGAAAGAGCATCTGGAATCTTAGAAGTTGTCATTCAGCTCTTCTTACCATAGAGGACAGAGCTAAAGTCCATGGCGGACTCTAATCTGTGTCCAATAATTTGTCTATTTTAATGGTTCAAAGTTGTCTTTCAGGTTAATTTTGACATCTTTGTGTATATATGCCAAATTTTGATTTAAAAGATAAAGTCAAGGAAAAAAAAATCACATTGTAAGAAAAGTAACATCTGGTACAACCCAGAATGTGAAATAGTGACAAGGCAGTTGCTGCAGTCGTAGTTCATCAGTCTCCTGCTTGACTAGACAAAGATTAGTGGCACCTCAGCTGGTTGACTTTGAACACCACCACATAGTATATGGGGTCAAGGATTGCAGCCTGCTGAGAGTAATTTTGTGAGTGGAGTAGGGTGAAGTGGAATTGAAGAGTCAAAAACATTGGGATTTTAGGGTTGGTCATTGGTATTTTTCCTGATTACATGTTTGGGATTTCTAGATTCTGTCCCCTCTGGGACGAATTAATGAAGCAGTGAATGACCTCACTAAAGCTATCCAACTGCAGCCTTCAGCACGGCTGTACAGACATCGGGGAACCTTGTACTTCATATCAGAGGTGACTTGTTTTTGTCTTGAAGTATTTCTTTTTATGATGATGAAAATTTCATTTTTCCCTTGACCTCAGAAAGTGACTCTTCGATAGATTTGGCCTTTGGCTGTTTAGTAATATATCTGTGTCATAAGAGTTATAGGCCGGGCGCGGTGGCTCACACCTGTAATCCCAGCACTTTGGGAGGCTGAGGCAGGAGGATCACGAGGTCAGGAGATCGAGACCATCCTGGCTAACACAGTGAAACCCAGTCTCTACTAAAAATACAAAAAAATTAGCCGGGCGAGGTGGTGGGCGCCTGTAGTCCCAGCTACTCAGGAGGCTGAGGCAGGAGAATGGCGTGAACCCGGGAGGCGGAGCTTGCAGTGAGCAAAGATCCTGCCACAGCACTCCAGCCTGGGCAACAGAGCGAGACTCCGTCTCAAAAAAATAAATAAATAAATAAATAAAAATAAAGAATTATAAAAGCATTTTCTATAGCTGAAATTAAACCCAGTGGAGAACATTAAATACTAAAAACATTTTCTTGTTGGAGCTGTCAGTAATAACTAATTCTGGACTGGCATTTAAAAAAAGAGAAAGATAAATTTATTTGTGGATTGTATGTCAATCTTCCTTGCAAATGTCATCATAGAGAAGCAGGTGTGCATGTTGTCAATGTGATTATTAAACTTAGAGGTACAATTTGAATTTCTTTGGGTTTCACAACCCAAGAAACATACCCTGAGCTAGCATGGCTTTCCAGACTATAGCTTCTCTATGTAAGTGACCCAAGCCTAACAAGATTGTCTTTTATCATCAGAGTGACATTTATGATTGCCACAATTATTTCTGTGGCTTATAGTACTTTAAATAACAATTTTCTGTGCCAAAGAAAATATATTAAAAGAGTCTCAGCATAACAGATTTTAATATTAATCTGTGGCACAATTATTTTGGGACTATCCAGTATGATAAAATGCTAGTACCAGAAATTTCTCTGACAGATTATTGCTATAATACTATTTGAGATAAATTTTTTTGTAGTTAAGACAGAGTGCTTAATTAAACCTTTGTCAGTTTTTCTCACAATCGCTTTTCTTAAAAAGCTCCCAACTATTTGAATGAGTAGTATAAGCATTTAACCAATATATAGTATCATGAAATGTTTCCTTTGAAGCCAAAAAGGGCAGAGGATGAACTGAGATATTTTTTCTCTACCAGTCAAAAATTAGGAAATGTTCACATATCTAATAAATACTATTTTATTTTTTCCCCCACTCTCCTTCTTGTAGGACTATGCAACAGCCCATGAAGACTTTCAGCAGTCCTTAGAACTGAACAAAAACCAGCCTATAGCTATGCTATACAAAGGTTTAACTTTCTTTCACAGAGGACTTCTGAAGGTGAAAGTGTTGTGCATATGTGTACCATATGATGACTCTGCTTCTCTTTTGTGGGTGGGAGGAATTTCTTTTACTTGATGGCTGATCTGATGTAGAAGGTAATCTGAATCAGCATATTTTTTATTTATTGAGCTTTTACTCTTTGCTGGGTTCCTGGAGGGAGATACAGAAAGAGAAAGGATCAAAGGTTAATAAGTGGGAGAAATGATACTTTACCTTTATAGAGGATACAGTTTGCAAAGCTTTTTCCACATACAATTTATCATATGGTAAACATACTCAAGAACATAATATAAACAAAGTGCTTTGAAAATGTAGATAAGAAAGATTCACTGGAACTGCAGAGTTAGAGAAAGTTCCAAAGAACAGGTGGACTTTGTCCTGGAGCTGGAAGACTGATTGGGATTTGGGGGTGGAAGTGGGAGAAGAAAAGCCCATCAGGCAGAGAGGAAAGCGTGGGTGAAGACTTGGGGAGATGGAAATATGGGCAGTTCACAGAGTGGGAAGTAGTTGGGTGTGGTTTAAGGGAGATGAAGCTGGAAGGTCGGTGGAGGGCAGGTCCTTATCCTGGAGTACTGTGCTAAGCATTTTGACTCAAATTTGCAGGCCAGAGGAGCTATAAATTCTAGATTGCCAAAATGCATAGGTTCCAGCACTGAGACCAAATCTGTAATTTAGAAAGTCGATTCTGACAGCATGGTGGCTGAGGAGATGGGGGGCAGAAGGACTGACAGGGTGACATTGGTTGGGTCTAGGTCAGTGGGCATGAAACTGGACCCAGCTCCTTGAGAGACCACAGGGACAGGTTGGGAGACCCTTCTGAGATTGACTGTATTAGTATCACTTGAGGACTGCCTGACTGCTGGGCAGAGGAGGTAGAGGGAAACAGGAAAGCTATCTGAACTGACTGAAAGTATGGGCAGAAATGTGGCCTCTAGCCTGGCCCTTCCTCCTGCCCAGGCACTCGATTCCATGTTCTGATTCTGTGCGGGGAACCCATCGTGAGAAGGCTTGTGCCAGAAGCCGCGGGCCTGGAACCTGACGAGGAGCTGCCTCTCTCACCTGGGCTTCCTTAGTGCCGCTCAAGGCCTGCCACATAGTAGGTGCTCTCACAAAGGACACATCCAAGCTACCTGATGGAAGACAGACGGGCCTGAGAATGAAATAGAGTCAGCCTGCACTACTGAAAAGCGATTCATTCTGATAGGAGCCCCAGAAGGTGGTACTTAACGACAACTTTGAAGGCTGTGAAGAAATTCAGTAGTGTGTGGCAGGGATGTGTATTCTGACAGAAAGAACAGACATTTTATTATTGAAAGTGGTTTGAGGATCTGACATACATATATTTGGGTTGTGGGGAGAGTGTTTACCTGTGAAAAGGCTGCACATTGCAAATCCTCAGTGTTAAGGACAATGCCTGTCACATAGGAGGTGCTCAATATGTATTAGTGGAATAATGAATTTCAAGGACAGAGCATTGAAGTTGGTGTTGAAAGGTCTTGGTTTGAGCTCTTGCTCCAGGCTCCATGGGCAATCAGTTTCTCCTTCCACATCTATAAAGTGGAAACAATTCTACTTTCTGCCTCTTGGAGTGATCATGAGGATTCAATAAAAAACTCCATGTGAAAAGTACTTTGTAAGCTTTAAACAGGAACTGAATATTAATTATTATAGATTATTTTATCTGTGAAAATTTAAAATTTTACAGATTCTAAAAGAAAACTCCCATTCCACTAAAAGCCAAACCAAAAGGAATTTTGCAGATTCTATTTCATAAACCTCACATTCGTTTTGGAAGTATGTGGAGGATGCTCTTAATAAAGACCTTTCTCTTCCCTCATGATTCAAACTGGCAGCCATAGGCTTTGAGAGCAATTTCTTAAAACATGCTTTGAGCAGCTGCCAGGTGGACTTGTCCAGTTTATTTTGTATCTACCCTCTGTTCCTCTCATCTTCTCTGACAGTCACCTTAAATTTTAAAAATTCAGAACTTCAGTACTCTACTCAAAGAATATCCCTTGGATATCTCATGGAGGAGAAAAAGATTACAAATACAAAAAAATACCAAACTATTCCTATTAAGAGGTTGAAAATATTTTTAAAAATAAGCAAATGCAAACAATTTCACTTTTAATGTTGTTACTATAAAGCCAGGTTTAGGAATATGGACGGGGCTCTTTGGGGTATTTGAAAATGAGAATTTTTCAGAAAAGAGAAACTAACCACAAATTGCACAAGAACTGAAATTCAGTTTGATTTGCTTTAGATCTGCGTGATAAGAACCTAGAAACAGTGCTTTCATTTTGAGCGTTAGAAGCCCCTCAGCAAACTGGTCCTACCAAGTTATTTGGTGCTCTGTCCTTTTCACCATGCTCATAAGCACAGCATCAGCAAGTATAATAGATGGGAACTCTTGCTTTGCGTTTTTATAGATCTGCTGTCTGGGGAGGTTAGAGTGGTTACTTACCGTCTCCTTCATCTCAACGGCATCCCCGTGAGGTATAGAAGGAGTGGAGGGTGTCCCTGTTACACAGGTCGGAAAACTGAGTTCATAGTGAAATGGCTGAATTAATAAATGAACTTTGTTTAGATTTTTTTGTTTCTCTTGTTAACCTTAGAGACAAGTATTAAATGGACCAATAAGTTTGAGCTATTTTTATATCCTAAAGGTGGTCTCTCTTGGCCAACAGCAATTTAAAAATTAATTAAGTAGGTGATTGCTTATTTACTATATGATGTAATACGTTAGAAGTATATTAAGCAATATTACAAATTTTATGACTATTCAATTCAGGGGTTATATCAGGCATTTTGGATCTTCCTAGGGAAACAACAAAAGCTTTTCTATTGAATCCCATTGTTTTATCTATGTTGTAAGGATATTTCACAAACCATGTGTCCCAAGCACCATCAGCCTTCACTTTGAGAGTTTTCTGAGAGTGTTCTCTTAGTTAACAAGGAACAGCCCTAGGGTGGTGGTTGCCTGTCAACTAGTAGGAAAGATGGGGACTGAAAATGGTGGGATGGCATTTGCCAAGCAAATTAATTCAGAGCCAGTTCATATGCTTAGAAATTGATTCATTCAAACGTAGTTTCTTTGTTCCCAACGCCTTAAAATCTTGATTCTACTATGTCCCCTCTTTGGCAGAATGAGGTAGAGAGCTGTGCAGTGATTAGACAGGAACCCTGAAACCAAAGACTCTTAAAAGCTGAAGAGAAATCAGACTTTGAAGAACTGTGGCGTCCAAGCATGCTGTAAGTGGAGTGGGCAGCCCCCTGGGCGTCTCCACCTAGCTGTCCACGAGCACTCCAGACTTAACACGCCCCGATGGGCTCATTATTCCCTCCTGCCCCACCCCATCCCCACCTGCAGCTGCCCTTTCTCCTGTACTTCCTTACTTAGTTAATGCTCTCGCCACCCACCCGAGCTCTTCAGCTTAAAAGCTTCCTACCCTTTCTTCTCCCTCATCTCCCATACCCAGGCAGCCACCAAACTCTGTTGTAGTTTGCGTTTCAAAATGTCTCCTGAGGTTGACCCTTCTTTTCTCTCCTCAGAGACAGTTTCTTAGTTTGAGCTTTCATTATCTCTTGCTCCAACTACTGCAGCAACTCCCTCATTTGGCTCCCTGTCTCCATTCTCTTCCCTCCCTAGTCTGTCTTTGTTGCTGCTAGTAGTAATCCTCTCTAAAAAGTACATTTCCTGAGGACATGCACCTGTGTGAAGCCCCCTAGTCCTCACTGCCTGCACAGTTTGGCCCAGGAGGCCCTTCCTTTCCTGGCCCAGCTTTCCACATTAGCGTGGTCTCCCATCTTTTCCCTCTCCCCTGTACCCACCCATACACCCTGCACTCCTGCCTCACTAAATTTTCCACCATTTCTGAGTGATCTATGCCACTGTACAGTACTATTTCCCCCTCCAAAATGCCCTGTTTCTTTACCAAATTCCTTTTCATTCTCCAAGACCCACTCAATTGTCACTTCCTCCCTGAAGCCTGTTCTGTTACCCCAGGCTCAGTTAGTGGATTCTTTCTCTTCATTCTCAGGGACTTACTGATATCTCTTGTAGCTCTTAATTTGTATTCCGATAACCTGGTGACACAATTGGCTTTCTAACTAGACTCCATTCTTAGAGGACAGAGATAATGACTGGCTCATCCTTGCCTCCCCTGCACCTCACACTGTCTCCGGCACATAGTAAGCACTCAATACATGTTTACTGAATTAAGAATAGAGTGGTAAACTCTTAAAAGATCAAGGTTACACCGTGGCAAGAAGCCAAACTAAAAGTGATCTTTAACATTTCTTAAATGTTAAAGTTTATCCATTCCCATCTCTCTACCCAACTGTAGATATACAGCAGGAGTCCTTAATTAGTAGATTGTCATCCCATTGTTGCCTTTGAAGAGTTTGCACACCAGCCTCTCTTGTCCTGCTGTCTCCCTTTCAGAGAAAATCAAGGTGCAGGGAATGAATGCCTTTTTGAAAGCGATTAGAATTTTACTGCTTTTGCAAAACAATTTTGTGTGCCTTACCAAATCATTAAATATTTATTGAGTGCCTACCATGTGCAAAGTATGTGACATCTTCAGTAGTTTTCTTCTATGAATTATCTAATCATGTGTAAAATTATCTAAAGTCAAGTCTTTTGCATTAAAGCTATTAGAGATCATGATGCCTTATAGCAGGTAACTTTAGTAAGTATGTCTTTTCCTTAGGAAAAGTGTTAGTAAGCTATATAGTCATAATTTTTTTATTGCAGTGTATGAGTCACAGTGAAAAGTACATTTAACATTGGTTAAAACCTAGGTTGTTTCTACTTAAATAGAATGGGTCATTTGATTAATAGTTTTCATAGATGGAGAGGGAGTTAGGCAGTAGCCAAGTATACCGTGCATTTCCAAGGACAGCTTTCCAAAGCATAGCGCCTGCTTAGCAGTTCTCACTGTCTTAGCCACAGACTTGGTGTTAGGCAGACCCCAAACACCTCCAACTTAAGGTTTTTGTTTTGTTTTATTTTACTTTTTCTTTTTCCTTGTAGATCACGGGAATCCTTCAGATGGTGAATCTAGGAGCCTTTTTGCTTGTTTTATAAACAGTTTCACATTGGGCTTTCTTTTTTGTCTCTCGTTTCAATTTTAAATGTTGCCAGTTATGATCGTTTTAAATTATTTCACACAGCTGTTAGGCTTGCTTTTGGTCCTAGGGCCTTTATTAATTAAGGATATGATATTAATAATATGAAGGTGAAGTGATTAGTATTCAAAGTTTTAATGAAGTAGCCAGTAATAAAGTAGGTAAAATGGAAAGCTGATTTCCCATTGTAAAGGGGAGAAATTTAAGGCTCGTATTTTTCATAGTAATGCATTTGTTTACTGAAATTAAATCCTTCTGACTTATAGTTTATTGCATTTTCTGCCTGTCTTTTTTTAAAGTCCTCCTATTTAAAAGAAAATCTGTCAGACTATGTAGGATATATATTTAAATCCTTTTATGATTTAAGTGAAACTCAATTTTAACAGTTATGCAAATGAAATAATTTTCTGTACACTTTTTACAGGAAGCTATTGAATCCTTCAAAGAAGCTTTGAAGCAGAAAGTTGATTTTATTGATGCATATAAAAGTCTAGGGCAGGCATATAGGTGAGTAAAATAATAACAGTTGGGGTAGGAGGGAGGCTGAAGAGTGGGGAGACAAGATAGCTTCACATAATATTTTAAAAGAAATGGTATTTCTTAACCAAAGGAGATGGGTGTTTTGAATTGCACAAGTATGTATAGATTTGTTGATATTTTCTCTGGAATGCAGAAAAAATTGTATTAGAGGATGTCATGATACACAGTATTCTCTCTTAACTTCAGTGTGTGTGTTGGTCTAGAAAATGTTCGTCCTTCAAGGGTTGTTGTTTTGAATAGTGGCATTATAAGCTGTTGGGGTATAGATGCTGTTGCTACTTTCTTAGACAGTAACTAAGGTAAATTTCGTATGATCTCTTTGAAAAGTCCTAGAATGAAGGGATGGAAAAGTTGTGATTATAATGTACATCTATTGAGAATGAAAAGTTGTAACTAGAACTTGGCTTCCTGACCCCATGCATTGCCCATGCATTGCCCTGATGAATAGAGCTATTGTGACTTTTGGCTTAAAAAAAAAAAAAAAAAAAGTAAGCCAGGAGAGGTGGCTCACACCTGTAATCCCAGCATTTTTGGAGGCTGAAGCAGGCATATCCCTTGAGATCAGCAGTTCGAGACCAGCCTGGCCAACATGGTGAGACCCCCATGTCTACTAAAAATACAAAAATAGCCGGGCATGGTGGTGGGTGCCTGTAATCCCAGCTACATGGGAGGCTGAGGCTGGAGAATCGCTTGAACCCAGGAGTCAGAGGTTGCAGTAAGCCGAGATCGTGCCACTGCACTCTAGCTTGGGCGACAGAGCGAGACTCCGTCTCAAAACAGAAAAAAAAAAAAGTATATTGTGTTATGAAAACGAGGTAGGATGGCATGAGTGAAGGAGCTCATGACTTAGTTCTGCCTTGGTCATTCTGCAGGTATGAGTGCTTAACTTCTCTGAGCTTCTGGCTTCTCACTTGTAAAGGTGCCGCAAAAGCTAGAAAAGAAAGATAGTGACAGAAAGTCCCTTTATCAGGTACCTTATTCTGGAAGGATTATATTCAAGAGCTTATTTATCTGATAGTTTGAGGAACTCTTATACTAACTTGGAAAAAGTGTGTCTGGATTTGTTTGGGGTTTAAGGGATGATATTTATGCTTCCTGTCTCACAGAATTATTGAATAGAAATTGAAAACAGATTTGAAAGCACCTTGTAAAGTGCTGTATGAATGTAAGCAGGAATTATATTTTTTAAAAATGTCCATTATTTATAGAGAATTGATGTATAGAACATTTTGAAGTTTCTTCTATTTTTTTGTAATATATAAAAGAATGAACAGCTAGGCTCTGAGGCATGTGCCTGTGGTCCCAGCTTTTCAGAAGGTGAGGTGAGAGCATCACCTGAGCCCAGGAGGCTGATTTCAGCCTGTGCAATGCAGTGAGACCCGGTTTCTAAACCTATTTAAAAAGCAAATAAAGAGCAGATTGATCCATAACAACCATTTCCATTCTGGAATGGTTACAATTCTAAAATACACTTCTTTTTTCAGAATTCTAAATTATATAACGATTTACTAGATTTTAAGCAAAGCAACTTTGGTGACCAAAAAAAAAAAAAATGCATTTTTAAGGCTATGAATTTGATTGAGAATGATGAACTATTTAGGATTATAATTGGTATACTTTTTTCCAAATGGGAAAAGTATGTTTTTATCCATATATTAAAATTTACACACAGTTCTTTAGGGTTTGGGACTCATTGTGAATAATCAAGGAGAGGGGTTTGAATAAGCATCTGCCTTTGGAAATCAGCAGATGAATTTTCCCCACAGAATTTCAAGAGCTCTGTGGTTATCCTATAAGCTGGTAAGATTAGAAGTAAGTAGAATGTAATGTGTCAGAGGCTATAAAAAAGTAACAAAGGGAACACCCGCATCAAGGTATCTTGTTTACATATTGGTCCATAATTTTGAGGACAGCTTATTCTGTATGTTGCCTATAATGTCTATACTGTATTCATAACTATTATCAAATACCTAGAGAACTGGGCAATTTTGAAGCAGCCACCGAGAGCTTTCAAAAGGCACTGTTGCTCAACCAAAATCACGTGCAAACCCTCCAGCTCCGGGGAATGATGCTCTACCACCACGGCAGCTTACAGGAAGCCCTCAAGAACTTTAAGGTGAGCATCTGTAAATAAGAACACTGTAATTGGAATTCTTGGATTATTCTTCAGTGAAGTTTAGTGAAATGAATAGAGAAGGGGGACTGAGAATAGTGTTTCCACTCCCACCAAAAGAGAGAGAAGAAATCATTGCCCTTGTCCTAGAGACAAGGTCTGGTTTAACCTGGAGGGAAAACTAATTCCGGAGTAAAGAATAAGGCATTTCAAAGTTTTCTTAAACTCTATTGATACTAATGCAGCATTTTGTCCTCAGCGGTGTCTGCAGCTAGAGCCGTATAACGAAGTGTGCCAGTATATGAAAGGGCTCAGCCACGTTGCCATGGGGCAGTTTTATGAAGGCATAAAAGCACAAACAAAAGTTATGCTGAATGATCCTCTCCCAGGCCAGAAGGCTAGCCCTGAGTATCTTAAAGTGAAGTATCTCCGAGGTAAGTCAGAAAATCATAGAATTGTTGGATTTTCATGCTCAAAGCTGTAGAAATCATATTACTTGACTCTTATGTTCCATATGAAACAGTGGAGTCTGAAGGAGGCTAGGTGACTTGTCCACAGCCACGCCTTGTCAGTGCTAGTGTTGAGACTAGATGTTTATATCTTCGAAAGATCAGTCGAATGCGTTTTCTACCACTTTTTAAATTTTTACTTTCTAAAGTTAAAACATTTTTTACTTAAGTTGAAAAGCCATATTTTGAACTAAATGTGACAAGCATCTGGAGTATTTGTGTCTCATCACATGTCCCAAGAATACAGGAAGGGCAGGAAACTGACATTCTGTGAGGTTATTACTGTTTTTTTGTTTTGTTTTGAGACGGAGTCTTGCTCTGTCACCAGGCTGGAGTACAGTGGTGCAATCTCAGCTCACAGCAAGCTCCGCCTCCCAGTTCATCCCATTCTCCTGCCTCAGCCTCCTAAGTAGCTGAGACTACAGGGATGCGCCACCATGCCCAGCTAATTTTTGTATTTTTCATAGAGACAGAGTTTCACCATATTGGCCAGGATGGTCTCGACCTCTTGACCTGCCTCGGCCTCCCAAAGTGCTGGGATTACAGGTGTGAGCCACCGTGCCCAGCCAGTTCTTACTGTTAAATGTGAACTTGGTATATTTGACTTGTCATTCCTTCATATCAAAATTCTCATATATTTTGGAGAAATATGAGGTGAAGAAGAAAGCAAATCTTGCCGTTACCCTTTTATTAGTTGTAGTTTTACTCGCCTTTTATCTCCTGTCTCTGAAGACAGTTTTTTTTATTAAAGCTTACATTTTTTTTTGTTATTGTGAGCCCTTTATACCATGACTGTCCAAAAGAAAAAAAAGTAGAATGCTGTGTGTGTAATTTTAATTTGTAGTAGCCACATTAAAAAAGTGAAAATCAAAGAAGTGGAATTAATTTTAATAACGTATAATTTTAAATTCAGTATATCCAAAATATCAGTTCAACATATAACATAATTAATATGAAACTGCTATTCATTAGATACTTCACATTATTTTTTGTAACTAAGTCTTTGAAATCTGATATATATTTTATGCTATAGTACATCTCAATTTGGATGTTAAATTTTCATTGGAAATACTTGATCTGAATTTAGAATTTATAATATTTATAGTTGAAAAAGTAGGTTCATATGTGCAAGTCGTTTCAAACATACTGAAGTTTTCTAATGATTGAATCAAGTATCAGTTTGTAGGTTTAAATTAATTCAAATTAAATAAAATTTAAAACCCAGTTTCAATCACCCTAGCCTCATTAAGTATCCAATAGCCAGGTGCCTTGGGGCTACCTGTTGGACAACATCTTTCTTTACCCTGAATTACAATTCCCTTTTTTCCTGGTTTAGCAGAGCTTGCACTTGTGAATTATAGGCAGAAGGGGCAGGTACTCTGTACTTTGGGTTTTTTCCTACACTGCTTTCATAGAGATAAGCATCAGTCCATTAGTCAGTTGGTGAAATCATATACCCAATTAATCTGTATACCAGTTGACAGAGTACCAGGCTCTGTCTGACACAGAACTTGGATTCTCAAGCTCTGGAATTGAAAACAATGAGATTTTTAGTGGTTTTCCTGGAAAGGTGATTAAAATTTAGCCAAAGTAGGCCAGGCGTGGTGGCTCACGCTTGTAATCCCAGCACTTTGGGAGGCCGAGGTGGGGGATCACGAGATCAGGAGATCGAGACCATCATGGCTAACACAGTGAAACCCCGTCTCTACTAAAAATACAAAAAGTAAGTCGGGTATGGTGGCGGGCACCTGTAGTCCTAGCTACTCTGGAGGTTGAGGCAGGAGAATGGCATGAACCCGGGAGGCAGAGCTTGCAGTGAGCCAAGATCTTGCCACTGCCCTCCAGCCTGGGCGACAGAGCGAGACTCCGTCTCAAAAAAAAAAAATTAGCCAAAGTAGAACCAGACTGACCGACTTATATTTGACCTTGTTATCTCAAGTCAGTGGCAGGTTACCTCTATCATATACTAATAGTGACTTACTAAAATTTAGAAACTCTTTTTAGAATTCTTATAAATGAAGAACAGCTTGTTACAAAGTATTTGTATGGCAGTTAGCCATAAGAAAGTTTCTTTAGCAGTATTTGGATGTGTCAGATCTCATTTCCTTTCTGCAGAGTATTCTCGATATCTTCATGCACACCTTGATACCCCCCTTACGGAATATAACATTGATGTAGATCTGCCTGGAAGCTTTAAAGACCACTGGGCTAAAAATCTGCCTTTCCTCATAGAAGACTATGAAGAGCAGCCAGGGTTGCAACCCCACATAAAGTAAGTGCTTTAGATGAAGATCATTTTTTTTTTCCTTTGTCAAAACTGAGCTATAAGCTGGGCATGGTGGCACGCTACCCCCTGTTACTTCAGAGGGTGAGGCAGGAGAATTGCCTGAGCCCAGGAGTTCAATCAAGCATGCTATCCTTGTGTCTGTGAATAGCCATCCATTGTACTGTAGCAACACAGCAGAGACCCCATCTCTAAAAACAAAACAAAACAAAAAACACCTATAGCAAACATCATTTTAACTAATGAAATGGTAGATACATTAACATTAGCATTGGGAGTCAAACCAAAAAGCCCAGAATCAGTGCTTCTCTGTAATAGTGAACCATAAGTCCTAGACAGTGCACAGAGAGAAGAAAAAGAAATCAGTGATACGGATTAGAAAGGAAAATAGAAAGCTGTCATTGTTTGCAGATCACATAATTTTCTACAAAGGAAACCTAGAAGATCTACAAATTATAGGAAATGAGATTTAGCAAAGTCATTGTTTATAATCAATATACAAGAATCAGTTACATTTCTATATATGAGTAACAAAAATATCATTTATAATAGTAACAAATACTTAGAAAAAATCTTACAAAATCTGTATAAAACCTGTATGGAGATCACAAAACTTAATTGAAAGTTACTAAGAAAACAAATAAATGGTGAGAAATACTATGTTCATGGATTGGAAGTTCAGTAACATTAGTAGGCCATTTCTCTGCAAATTAATTATAGATTTAATAAAATGCCATTCAAAATCCCAAGTTTTTTTGAGGCACTTGTTGAGCAAATTCTGTATATTCTATGGAAGAACAAAGGACCAAGAATAATTAAGATACTCCCAAAGAAGAGGATGCTCAGGCTTGAAGGGGAAGGTTCTCATCCTACCAGGTGGCAAAACTTAATATAATAATGAGCAGAATGGTATTGGTGCAGAGATAGACAATGGACTAAAGGAAGAGAATAGATACCTTAGATAAATGGTAAAGGTGTGTTACAGATCAGAATAGGACTGGTCAAGATGTGGGAGTGGGCCAATTAAGTTATTTTATGGATAAAATAAAATTGATATTTGTGATGGCATAGTAATCTAATTCCAAATGGATGAAAATCTGAAGTATGAATGGCAAAATATTTTAAACTTTAGGAGGAAATATAAACGAAGATGTTTACGACTTTGGGGTAGACAAGGATTTATTAAGAAGCACAAAGCATAGATTTGAAACAAAAAGATTGATAAATTGGACTACATTGAACCTAAGAACTTCTGTTCAACAAATGACACCATAAGGAAAGAAAAATAAGCCCAAATTGAGTAAAGGTACTTGCAAACTTAATAACTGACCAAGAATTACTGTCCACATTTTTGAAGTGTCACTACAAATTTAAAAATAAGAGACAGCCAATAGAAAAGTGTGCAAAAGACATGAACAGGTAATTTTACCACGGGGAAAACATGAATGACAAACATGAAGACATACTTCAGTTCATAAATTAAGGCCTCATGAGATTTTTTTCAGCCACTAGATGAGCAAATGTTACAAAATCTGATAATAGTAATATTGGTCAGAAGGGAGATTATAGAGAACTTTTATACTCCTGATGAGAGTATAAGTTGCTACAACCACTTTGGAAAGCAGTTTGTCATTATCTAGTGAAGATGAATATTCTCATACTTGATGTGAGATTCTCTTCCTGTGTCTATTCAGAGAACTTTGTACTTGTGCACATATCTACCAGGAGAGACTTGAACAGGTCTACCAGCAGTATTTGTTCACAGCTAACACTGGAAATCAACCCAAATGTCCATCAACAGAAGAATGGATAAATGTGATACAGTCACAGTCACACAATGGGATATTATACAGCAGTATAAACAAATGACTCAGGCAACAATGTGGATTAATTTTTAAATGTAATGTTGAATAAAAGCAGCAAGTCAGTAGGCTGTGCTATCACATATTTTTTTCTCCCAAAGTTCATAAACAAAACTGTAGAGTATATTGTGTGTGTGTGTGTAACAAACCTAGTTTTTAAAAAGGTAAGTGAATCAGGAGCACAAATTTCAAGAGACAGGAAGATGGGATAGGAAAGCAGCATACAAGCAGATACAACTGCATGAATTCAGCTCTAGTTCTTAAATTGGGTAATTTGACTTTGTGTTTTCTATGTGTCTCAACTATTAAATGAACAAAAATAATAAAAAGAAAATTGATTGCTCATGGAAGTTTTTGTATGTTCTCTAACCGCTCCTTTTTTGAGAAACATTTCTATGCACAAAAGCATTAACATAGCAGGCCTATGACTGCTGTCCTTAGAAAGGACTGCTTGCAAGAGTGACCTTGGTTGGTATCTGGGAACTTGGATTTCGAAGGGATTCCTACCACTCCCAAAACTAATAGGAGTGGTTCTCTGTGCCTAAACTGTTTGTTCAAACAATGTGGTTTCTATTGAACACGTGCTTTCCTTCTGGGTATCCGGAATTTGGGAACTTGCCAGGCAGAAGGTGTCTATAACCCTGGCCACTGAGTCTTTAATGAGCTTTCCTAGTTGGCAGCATTTTATGCGTGTTCACAACTAATTGCTGGGAGAGTTTAATGTGTCATATATGACTTCCTTGGGAGAGGACCCTTGGAAGCTTGTGCCTGGTTTCCTCCAGACTTCTCCCAAGGTGCCTCTTCCCTCTGCTGGTTTTGTTTTGTGTCCCTTTGCTATAATAAATCACAAGTTCTAAGTCCACTGAGCCCTCCCAGCCAATTTCTGAGCCTGAGTGAGGGTGGTCTTGGAGATCCCCAGAACAACCTATAATTTAGAGTTTCAGTCTTTGTTATAAAAGCATCAAGCAGGTTGGCAGCTAAACAATAGTATTTCCATGTACCATTCCAAGTATACTTGTTCTAATACAACTTGGGCAGGGGTGAGGAATGGACAAAGGGCAGAGGTTTGGTTGCTTGTTGAAAAAGGCAATCCATTCAGGTATGTTTTCTGGAGAAGTTTACAGAGCAAATAATGGAAAGAGGTGTCTTCTGAATTGCACACTAGTTATCATAGTTTTCACTGTTACTAACCAGCATGTGATGGCAATTATGCACATGCTGTCATAAAGATTCCCTTTTAAACTGAGGTATAGTTGGGTGCAAAGGACTGAAGTAAGGATTTTGTGGTCATAGACTGCTTCATTAGTTTTCCAGTGGAGGAAGTGACTGCTTTTCAGGTGGAATTGGATTGCCAAATGTCTGTTGAAAAGTCCTTATCATGTGCATGTTTCTTTCAGAGATGTGTTACATCAGAATTTTGAGAGTTATAAGCCTGAAGTACAGGAGCTGATTTGTGTGGCTGATCGTTTGGGATCCCTGATGCAATATGAAACACCTGGTTTCCTGCCAAACAAGCGAATACACAGAGGTATTCTGGAAGCTATCTGAAAATGAAAATATTCCTGGCATAAGAGCAAGGGTGGTTAAACCGTGTTGTGTGTTTTAAAAAATTAGTATTTATTGTACTTATTCAAATTCTCCATGTGATCAGAATAGAAATGTGTAGAATCATTCAAACTGAATTATGAAAGAAGACTCCTTCCATCCTTGGCTTTTTTGCTATTACTGTAGTATAGACTAGAATATAGGTCTTAAGTCCTTACTTAAAATCAGACACCTGATCCAGGGAGCTATTTCCTTATCCCTGTGTGGAAGAATACAAACCTCAACTTGGGTTAGTAAGAGGCAGAGTTGGGAGCAGACAACCTGAGCTGTCTCTAGTTAACTCTGATGGGTTTTAATTTTAGTAGGACCATCATGACTGAAACATGCCTTGGGTCTTATTATATCACCAATACAACTGACCCTTTATGTGTTAACTATTGAGTTATCACTGAGACTCTGTAAAGTAGGTAGAACTCAGTCCCTCTAAAGTATACTAATTCTTCTCGATATTCCTTTCTCATAGCTATGGGTTTGGCTGCATTGGAGGTCATGCAAGCCGTGCAGCGTACATGGACCAACTCGAAAGTTCGAATGAATGGAAAGACACGGTTGATGCAGTGGAGAGACATGTTTGACATTGCAGTTAAATGGAGAAGGTAACTGACATCTCAGTGAAAATAAACTGTAAGTCTTATCATTGTCAAATAACGTCAGTCTGTTTTAGCTAACAGGCTGTGAACCCTGTTTTGCTTGCTAACACCAGGCCTTCTACGTTAGGTTTTCCTCTCTAAAGTTTGTCAGAAATTGTTGGCATCTTTATTCTTTGACATGCACTTAACTAATATTTTCAAAATAGGAATTGATTGGCCGGGCGCAGTGGCTCATGCCTATAATCCCAGCACTTTGGGAGGCCAAGGCAGGCGGATCACGAGGTCAGGAGATCGAGACCATCCTGGCTAATACAGTGAAACCCTGTCTCTGCTAAAAGTACAAAAAACTAGCCGGGCATGGTGGCAGGCGCCTGTAGTCCCAGCTACTCGGGAGGCTGAGGCAGGAGAATGATGTGAGCCTGAGAGGCGGAGCTTGCAGTGAGCCGAGATGGCGCCACTGCACTCCAGCCTAGAGGACAGAGCAAGACTCCATCTCAAAAAAAAAAAGTAGGAATTGATTGTTGTCACATTTCCAGTCACCTGTTTACCTGAAGCATTTTAGAAACAGTCTCTTTGAAAAAACAGATCTATTACCTGTGGTACCTTTGAATGAACTTCACTGGACCAGTCCCTTTATAGTTAATGGTGTGCCTGGCAACTAGCTAGTTTAGAGTAACCTTTGATATTCGTTTGCATGACAAAAACTGTGCTCCACTCCTAAACCTTTACCTTTACCTGGCTTCTCGCCCAGTCTAGCTGGAACATCTGTTTGGAATTTGTAGGTATGAACATCATATAATGGACTAGCTGTTGCTTTACCACCACCTTTGCAAACACTTCTACATGTTTTATTTGGAATGCTTCTGAACACTTCTGGTTTTATAAAGGTCTCTGTTTTATAGGATTGCTGACCCAGACCAGCCTGTGCTGTGGTTAGATCAAATGCCAGCACGAAGTCTTAGCAGAGGTTTTAACAACCATATCAATTTAATCAGGTATGAACTTTTTGTGCATCTTTCTTCTTTTCCTAGGACTTTATTCTCAAGACACAGGCCATGGAGACCAGGAGTGACCCATTGCTCCTTTCCTGGTGACTTTTTGACCGGGGAACATACACCTACGTAATCCTGCCTGCATTCCTTTCCTGTAGCCCAGCTGCAGAAAGAAACATAGTATGTGCCATGCTCCTTCCCCAGGCCCTTCTGTCTAATATAGAGCACGACCGAAGGGTAGATTGCAGATGTTTTCCTAGGGCGTCAGTCTTTAAGGAGTCCTAAAACATCATAGAAAATGATTAGATGGAGAATATTACATTTACCATAATATTCTGTTAATAATATTACATGGCTCTTGGCAAGTCTCTCGTTGTGGAGGAAAGGCTCTCCATCCCACCTCAATACACAAAGGGCTTGGATAAATAACACTATCTGGTAACTAAGCTGCCATCTGGGGAGGACAAGTCAGGTTGGCTGGAAAACTTCTGTTTTGTCCAGAGCCTCTGCTAGTTGGGGACATGGGTGAAATGCTCACTTCTTGACCCTTTCTTTATGTGCCTAGCTGCCTTCTAAATAAATGGTGAACAAATATTAAAGAATATCAGTTTCAAGAGGACCTATATTATCAGCCCATCTTTTAATGAATTTAATTTTAGATAAAATGTATAAATATGGTAGTTGTGTCACCTCTAAAATGCTTCTAGTTCAAGGAAGCTGAATTAAGAAAATATTATTCAGGCCAGGTGCAGTGGCTCAAGCCTGTAATCCCAGCACTTTGGGAGGCCAAGGCGGGCGGATCATGAGGTCAGGAGATTGAGACCATCCTGGCTAACATGGTGAAACCCCGTCTCTACTAAAAATACAAAAAATTAGCCCGGTGTGGTGGCGGGCGCCTGTAATCCCAGCTACTCAGGAGACTGAGGCAGGAGAATGGCGTGAAGCCAGGAGGCGGAGCTTGTAGCGAGCCGAGATGGTGCCACTGCACTCCAGCCTGGGTGACAGAGCAAGACTCCGCCTCAAAAAAAGAAAAAGGAAAATATTCTATACACCTTTGACATTTAAGTTTGGGTTTTAATGGAAATATAATTTGTATGTGTATTTATTTTTTTAACTTCTAGAAAAATTTATTTTCACCTTGTGGCTTGTATATTCCTATTTCTCATGGAATAATTTGTGATATAGATAGGTAGACTCAAGCAACTAACTTTAATTGAAGACTACCATGGATCAGCCAGTGTGCTGTGCTGTGCTGTGTGATGGGGATACAGAAGGGAAATACAGCCCCACCTGCCGAAAGCTCACAGCAGACAGACCAGCAGACAACTACTATGCAGTGTGTTAAGAGTGAGGTGATCACATGCACAGGATGCCATGGGAACCTGGAGAAGGGGTGCCTGATTCAGCCTTCTGGTGCTACCAGATCTGTTTGGAAAAATGGAAAACAGAGAGGTGGGGTGATTAACATGGACCAATGGATGAGTTAGGTATGATCAGAAAACTGTGACTAACTTGTTATGCCAGGTAGTGAGTTTGCAATTAAGGGAGTATCAGGAATTGAGGCTAGAAAGATAGGCAGAAGTCAGAACATAAATCATTCTGTAGTCCAAGCTAAGGAATTTTTTCCCCTGAGAACAATGGTGAGCCATTCAGGGATTATAAGCAGAGAAGTAACAGGAACAGATTTGCACATTGGGATGATCACCTTGGCAGCAGATGGCAAAATAGATTGGAGAGGAGGCAGGAACCTCGGAGGTAAGGGAGGAGGTTGGAAAATTATGTAGTTGTTCAGGTGGACAAGTGCAAAGGTCTCGAAAGCTGTATGGTAGTGAGTTGGAGAGGAAGAGCTAGACTCTTAGAAGGTAGACTCAGGAGCACTGGCAGTGGGCTGCAATCAGAGAGGGCATGGAGTTAGAGGAAGGCCACCTTCCCTCTCAGGTACATGGTTGTTCCATTAGGCAAGAGAGCGCCAGAATGAAAAGTAGGTGAACACGTTTAGTGGGGAGGCTGGGAGAAGTGTGGGGTGCAGGAGGGAATTCTTACTTGACAGTAATCTTTGAGGTTTGGGATGCCTGGTAGGAACCCAGGGAGCGATGTCCTGGGAGCAGTCGGCTGTGTCATGTGACTCAGCATGTTGGCTGAACATGGAGTTCTGGGAGAGAGTGTAAAAGAAAAAGATCAGAAGGGATAGAAATGTGAGGAAAAGAATATTCAGAGTGGGTAGAGGAAAGGAGACTGCTAGTGAGCTAGAGAGCAAGACAGGGTATTCGATAATGCTGTTGGGAAAACTGAGGGAGGGGACAGCACACTGCCCACAAGTGATGGGGTCTGTCAGAGGATGCTCATATGAAAGTCTGAACCTCACTTCAGGGCTGGGGGATTTGTCTTCCCATTGTGACTGATCTGGCGCCGAGTTTGATGCCTTTCCTGCCAGGATAGGCCCTGTGAGCTGGCAGGCAGTCTTGCTAAGACAGTGCTTTGCTTCTCCACTCATTGACTATGAAGTGAATTTCCCAGACTTTTTTTTTCTACATTATTCTCATAGTTTCTTATTTTTTTAAAAATTAACTTTGAAATTAGATGTTGGCTTGAGCATATTCTTCTATAAAAATATTCTTAATTTTATTATTTTTGCCTTAGGGGTCAAGTGATCAACATGAGATACCTGGAATATTTTGAGAAAATACTTCATTTTATTAAAGATAGAATTCTTGTTTATCATGGGTAAGCCTTTAATTTTCTCCTTCTTAGTAATGAGTTGATTTCATGTATTTTATATTTGTTGTATTTTTAAAACTTGAGAACTAAGCCTGTTGACAGGCTAAACAAGGTCTATCAAATTTTTACATAGTGTTTAGAATCATAAAGGCTTTCATAATCACTTTCTTTTTAATAACTCTACAAAATCCATAGACCTCAACTGAAGTGTTTTTAACTTTACATGCACTATTGTGACTTTTCTAGTCTCTTTCTTCTATAAAGCAGGATGTTTCTTTGGATTTATCTGTTAGGGATTTCAGCTTTAATACTTATTCTCCTTCACGTGAAAGGCAGGATGGTATATACAAAACAATGAGCAGAACACTAGGGGGAAAAGATCTGAATGCTTAAATATCACCAAGTAAATATAAGATTGGTGGAAAAACCTAGCAGAATACTTTCATTTGAGCAGCTTTAGAAGGAAAAAAGCAAAACAAAACATCTACATCTAATTTTAGAGCTGGAATAGGAAAATCAGGGTTTCAGAAGCAAACTCATAACCATACATGTTCACACAAACAGTGACTATTGATCCATTCTGCTTTTTCCTGTTTTGCCTTCTAAATGTTTCCTTAATTCTCGTCTGCTGCTGTTTCCTTAATTTTCATCTATAGTCCAAAACTCATTAGAATTGAACTATCCCATTATTTAGAAACTTTATTTGTGGCCTACCATTTTGAGTATTGAGCTCAAAATTGAGGTCAATTTATTTAACTTAAAGATAATAGCATGATTAATTATTACAGTTCTGCATTAATCTCAGTTGCCATCTCTCTCTGTCTCTCTTTAAGAGCTAATAATCCTAAAGGATTGCTGGAAGTTCGAGAAGCCCTGGAAAAGGTACACAAAGTAGAAGACCTTCTTCCAATTATGAAGGTAACTTTAGCATCAGCATGGCAGTCCATGTTTTTAGAGGAAAAGAAAACCAACAGCACTTTTTAAAACAGAATTCAGAATTATTAAATGCTATTTGAAATCACTAGTATGAACACATTCTGAAAAATAACCAAAATAAAAGAACATACAGGCATCAGACTCAGCTTGCGAGGAAGCAGTTAATATAGAAAAAAGAAAACTTAAAAATACTTATAATTGAATTCTGCTTCTGGCCACAGCTGAGTAACTGGTACTCAGCTGCCCTTCTACATGATTGCAGTTATAAAACTGGACAAAATATAAGTCAGTTATTTTCAGGCACTGGCTCATTACAAGACTCTGAATCTCACTGTCACCCCTGGTTTCTACTGGGAGTATTTATTAGACCACTGCATGGTAATGTGGAGCCCAAGCAGAGTACAGTGGTCTTGTAAGCTAAGGAGGTAGAGAGTGGAGTTTGGGTCTGCCAAAGTGGCTGGAATTTGCAGAGCAGAGTATAGAAGAGAAGGAGGCCATGTAGGCTGGGGAGTGCTCAGGGGTCAATGTGAGCACTCCTTTTCATCCTTGACTAAGACCTTGGTCATGAACATGCAATGAAAGACCATGAGAGGCTCAGCAGAGAGTGACTGCTGTGGGAAAGAAAGCTGAGCAGAGGTATCAGAGGTGTGTGTGCTGAGAGACATTGGAGTTTCGGCCTTGCCAATGTGGATGGATCCTGTGAACACCTCAGGCGTTTAGTTAAGACCTCAGAAAGGACACACTGTAAAAGTAAGACCACACTCTACAGTAAGGCTCACAACCTAGGACTGAGAACCATTTCTAAATAGACTGCCCTAACAAAGAATGAAACTAAGTCTAAAGGATTAAATGGATCAGCTAGTGATTTTACTACCTGTCAAAACTCAGTACCCTTTAAAGGAAGGCAAAATAACCTATTTTCTTTAATTACTAGAGAAGTAAATGCCATTGTTTGAATATGTTCCCCCCAAAATGAATGTGTCGGAATGGAATCCTCAGTACACACATGTTGGGAGGTGGAGCCTAATGGGAAGTGTTTAATGGTGGAGCCCTCATGAATGGATTAATGCCGTTATAAAAAGGGCTTCAGGGAGTGGCCTCTCTTGCCCTTCCACCTTCCGTCATGTGAGGCAGCAGTAAGAAGGCTCACATCAGATGCTGGCATCTTGATCTTGGACTTCCCAGCCTCCAGAATAAATTTCTGGTTTTTGTTTTTGTTTTTGTTTCTGTTTTTGAGACAGGGTCTTCCTCTCTTGCCCACACTGGGTGACAGAGTGAGACCCCATCTCCTTAAAAAAAAAAAAAAAAAGCTAGATAGTATGATCCAGGTATACCAGGCAAATGCTAATGAGAAGAAAAGTATGTGTGGCAATATCAGTAATGGAAACATTTGAATTCAATGGGAAGAACACTACAAGGGACAGAAATTATTTGATTAAAGTATAATCCATTAAGAAATTATAGCTCTGTGAACCTTTCCTCCATCTAGGAGTAAAACTACCCCAAAACATTCCAACAGCAGTTAGAATTGCTTTTCCAATTAGTGATTTGAACACTAACGTGGAACTTCAGTAAATGTTTTCCTTGTAGCTATAGTAGATGAGATTGATTCTTGTAAAATTTAGGAAATTTGTATGAATAAGCAAAGTGTGTCCATTTCTAAGGAATAACGAGGAAGTAGCATGTCATGAACAGAGCTGAGCATCTGACCCAGGACCCACATCTGCTGGGTGTAGATGAGCCTATTTTACAGTTATTCCAGGTTTTTGTCTGCTGAAGACCAAATATTCTGGCCAGAACTACCTTGGAGAGTTTATTGTGAGGGTCTGATGCACTAACACAGCGGCCCTCAACCTTTTCATACTCAATGTGTTGACTCAGTAAACATGTTCAGATGCCCCCTTTACTTACTCTTTTATTGCACTAGGATGAACTTCATAGATAATATGTCTCACCTACTAAAAAATGTCCACACAAAGTCATCTCAGTATCTCAGTTCACACAATGTCCACACAGTGTATCTCAGTATGTGGAAATTCGGGCATGCCTTCTCTTGAAGCCGGAAAGCAGCAGCCAGTGCTTCACACCTGCACATAAAATCATGGTGAATATGACAGTTACAAGTCCGTCAGCCCCATATCTGTGAGTTATTTGGTGAGCTACGTTGTCATTGGCAATGTGGTTTTCTGAAATGGTAAACCACGCTTAGCAAAGCTCCAAGCTATATATAGTGTACTCCTTAATGTATATGCTATTTACATTCCTGGCAAATTCAGTGTGTATGAAAACTTAGAATAAATAATCAGTGTTTAAGTGCAAAACAGTCGGTTCCAGGCTCACATATTGATTAAATGATAAACATGTTCTTCATCTACATGAAAATCCAGTGGGACATTAGAAAATCGTACATTATGTGTGACAATCGCTTGTACTGTGGGACATATAGTAATCTTGGCTCCCAACTATCCAATCCCTGTAATAATCAGTCTCCCATAAATTCCCTCAGTGCCCCACAGGGGGCAGAATGGCTTCACCACAGGCCCTGAGATGTAGCATATAGAAAGGAAACTGGAGTGTGCGTGAGGCGCTTCGGCTGCCTTCTTGTGGGTATTCTAGTCAGGCATTTAGATGTCCTGTGGTATTAGGCAGAATACAACATCAGCTTAGGGAGATTTTAATATTTTATATGTCTTTGTTTAAGAAGAAAAACAGAGTGGACTACAAGACTGTAGTCACTTAGCATGCAGCTGGAGAGACGCGGCATCGCCAGTCTCAATGCGCCTCTTGGTGTGAAGTCCCAACTGTTTGGAAGATGTAAGATGCTTGTTCTCTGTGGTGGGATGACATTCCACTTCAGCATTATACATCCAGCTTTTACCCAGGATTACAGATGTATTGGTACTTTGCAAGGCACACACAGCGGAATATACAACAAGATACTTCAGTGTTTAAAGTGCTTGGTGAAATGCACCAGGTCAGCTTCCACTGAAAGGCACAACGGTGCTGTTGATGAAAAACCAAGTTAACCTGTATGTCAGCGCCCCCTAGAGGCGGTTTGTTAGCAAGTAACGCGGACTGGAATTCACCAAGGCCTTTGGTGAATTCCAACTCTCACATTCCAACTCTGCGGCTTCCCTGCTGGCTGGGACTCAGCCAGACTTTGTCTCACCTAGTTCGTTTCTCATCTGTAAGATTGAGACCATACCTAGTGCTATCAGTATGTTGTGAGGATTAGATGAGAATTGGCACATAGTGTGTTAGCGCATTTCTTCTGAAAGTAGCTTTTTTGCATGAAAGATGCTTGCCTGTTCAGTGCCTGCTGTGGCCCTGATGGCCTGTGCCACTCATCCTCTGGCTTCTGGGCTGCTGGTGACACCTGGTGCATCTTTCTGTTTCTAGACAAACTCTCCCCTCATGAAGTAGCAGCCTCTCTTACGTTACTGTTGCTTCTCTTAACTTCCAGTCCATCAATTTTTTTAAAAAGGCAATATTAAGTTAACTGAATTTGGGGGTCATTTTCTGAAACTTGTTTATTGCCATTGCAGGTTTGTCCCAAATGTTTTAAACAGAAAGCTAACATCTGAAACTGTGTTCATACACTTATCACCCCGAAGGCCATTCTTAACTCTGAGTAATTCCTTTAACTTAACCGACTTCTCTGTGGCCCACAGAGTTGGGTGGGTGTGGGTGTGGGTGTGGGTGTGAATGAAGTTCTCCAGTTAGTGGATATAATCCTGGCTACTATTCAGAAAAATCAGACTCTGCTTTGAGCACTAGTATGAAAGTTGCATTTTTGAGTTACAGGATGTTAGGTGCAACTATTCTGCCATGATTCAAAGTTGCTGCCTACTAAGATGGGCATGAGAAAACATTCAAAGGGAGCTCTTAGAAGTGAGCAGTGCCCCTTCTTGATGAAAAGAACCTGTGAGCTTTTGGTGCTGAGGTTCTCTGCTGGCCTCTGGTGGGAGCTGTGGGGAGCATAACCTGGGCTCTGTTGGGGCCTGAGGACAGGCAGAGATGTCCTTGGCCACCAGGACACTATCTCTTGTATCAGATGACCTCCTTGGCCCTTTTTAAAAACATGTAAGGTAGAGCCAGCACTACAGAATTGCAGTTGGGGTTTACAGTGAATGAAACACTAGTAACGTGAATTTTCTTTTTCCCTGAAAGCAGTTTAATACTAAAACAAAGGATGGGTTCACCGTGAACACGAAAGTTCCCAGCCTTAAAGACCAAGGGAAGGAATATGATGGATTCACAATCACGATTACAGGAGACAAGTATGTGTGCTTCTTAATGTGGTGTAAGCTAGAGACGAGGCAGAAAGGGTGCCTGTGCTTATTGTTGCTGTAGAGTTTTGTCATGTTGAACTTTGGCTCCATCCTGAAATGAAAAGTATCAAGGTCCAGTGAGCAGTTATAACCAGTTATTTTTAAAAATTGACATCTAAAGTATGACACCAGCAGATACATTATCTGACTGTCTAAATCTAAGGACTTTCTAGATACTAAGTATGATGTAGTTTGTGGAAGACATTCTTCTGGGTTTTTGAAGTTCCTTGGGGGGCGCGAGGGAGGCTTTTACTAATAAAATGAAAAAAGATGAGCAGTTGGCAGATTGAAGTCCATTGTAGATTTAAATATATATATATGTAAGCCTATCTATCTATCTATCTATCTATCTATCTATCTATGAGAGAGAGAGAGAGAGAGAAACAGCTTTAATAATTAATGAGTAGTATAATCTTATAGAAAATTTAGAATATACAGATAAGCAAAGTTAACAAAATAAAAATCAAGTTATTTTCTTTAAAAACTGAGGTTAGACTGTTCCACTATTTACCCTTACCATTACATTATCACAGTCATTTCCCCAGTCATATTCTTAAAAGTATTTTTAGTAATTGCATAATATTCCAGTGTATAGATGTAGAATTTCTCTGATCTTTTTGTTATTGACCACTTAGGGTATTTCTCATTGTTTTACTTTATAAATAGCACTGTAGTAAACATTTTTGTTAACTCTAGTTTTATTTACATCTGAAATCCAAGCTTTGTCTGTCAGCCTCCATATTCCTTGAATTGTGGGTGGAATTGCCTTGAGCTGTGCACGTGCACACACCCCCCAACACACACACACCCCCATACACACACCCCATCTTCAGGTGCAGAGCCTTGGGAAGTGCCATATCCTCCCCCTGGTTTCCACCTGCTCAACATAAGACTGTGACTCACATTCTGCAGCCCCTCTGCCTCTTGGGCTCTGACTTTCTCACATACTTTTCCTCTAAGCTACAAGGAGCCACCTCTTCAAGTTTCACATCAAAACTTAAACAGGGCGGGGCGCAGTGACTCACACCTGTAATCCCAGCCCTTTGGGAGTCTGAGGCGGGCAGATCATGGGGTCAGGAGATCAAGACCATCCTGGCTAACAAGGTGAAACCCCGTCTCTACTAAAAATACAAAAATACTAGCTGGGAGTGGTGGCGGGTGCATGTGGTCCCAGCTACTTGGGAGGCTGAGGCAAGAGAATGGCGTGAACCCAGGAGGCGGAGGTTGCAGTGAGCCAAGGTTGCGCCACTACACTCCAGCTTGGGCGACAGCAAGACTCCGTCTCAAAAAAAAACAAAAACAAACAAACAAACAAAAAACAACTTAAGCCTTCATGAGTAAACAGCAGTTCAGCAACTTCCAGATTTCAGGGCTTTTCTATATCTTTGAAGTCTAGATCTTCACCTCAAGCTTCTTACCAAAGTACGTTCCCAATAAAGATCATTCTCCCCTGATTGCAGGGTGTGCTATTTAATGTAAAAAGTGTTCTCCTCCCTTTTCACACATCCACGATATGTATCCTCAGATCAGATTCCCAAACAGAAATGAAATTACTATATAAGTACAGTTGATCTTTGAATAACTCAGGGGTTAGGTGGATTGACCTTCCCACCCCTAGCAGGGAAAAATTTGCATATAACCTTTGACTACCCCCAAATTTAATAGCCCACTGTTGACCAGAAGCCTTACCAAAAACAAAAACAGCTGATTAACACATATTTTATATGTTATATGTATTACATTTTGTATTCTTACAGTAAAGTAGGCTAGGGAAAAGAAAATGTTACTAAGAAAGTCGGCTGGGCGTGGTGGCTCACGCCTGTAATCCTAGCACTTTGGGAGGCCAAGGCAGGCGGATCATGAGGTCAGGAGTTCGAGACCAGCCTGGCCAATATGGTGAAACCCCATCTCTACTAAAAACACAAAAATTAGCCAGGCATGGTGGCACGCACCTGTAATTCCAGCTACTCAGGAGGCTGAGGCAGGAGAATCGCTTGCACCCACAAGGGGAGGTTGCAGTGAGCCAAGATCACGCCACTGCGCTCCAGCCTGGTGACAGAGTGAGACTCTGTCTCAAAAAAAGAAAAAAAGAAAATCATAAGGAAAATATACTTAACTATGTATTAAGTGGAAGTGGATCCTCATAAAGGTCTTCATCCTCATTATCTTCACGTTGAGTATGCTGAGGAGGAGTTGGTCTTGCTGTCTCAGGGGTGGCAGAGGCGGAAGAAAATCCTCGTATAAGTGGATCCATGCAGTTTAAACCCATGTTGTTCGAGGGTCAACTGTACATGAAATTTCTCCCCCTGAAATGTGACGTCTTTCCTCAATTGCCTGCTTCGCTCCACTTGTTGCCTCCCTTGCTCTGGGCCTCCTGACCCCTCAGGACGACTCTGCCTGGCATCCCATCTCCTGTCTCCTGCTTCAGCAGCGCTTCACCAATGTTGCTAAAGCTCCATCTCACTGGACATTCCCCTAGCTCCGCAAATCTCTCCCCTCTCCATACGCAGCCATTTCCTGTGGCTACGCAAACCAGCTTCCCTGCCAGGCATTCACAGCCTCTCACAAAGTGGCCTCAGACATTTCCTGCTTGACCTGGACCGTCTCCCTGTTGGAACCTGGCCTGCTAGTCCGACTGGAATGCTTGTTCCCCAGTTCACCTCTGCTTTCTGATGTCTGGGTCTCTCACTCCCATCCCGACCCATGTTCAGGCCACTTCTCCCATGAGACCTTTCCTGCTTTTTTTCTATGTTGTCCAAATTAAATTCTTTTTTTGAACCTCTGATGAGCTACATTATGACCTGAATCATGGTTTCATAATAATTTGTGGCCCTTGGCCAGAAGTGGTGGCTCATGCCAGCATATTGGGAGGCCAAGATGGGAAGATTGCTTGAGGCCAGGAGTTTGAGACCAGCCTGGGCAACATGGTGAGACTCTGCCTCTGCAATGGATTTTTAAAAATAACTACAGGTGCGTACCAGTAGTCCCAGCTACTCAAGAGACTGAGGCAGGAAGATCACTTGAGCCCAAGAGTTTGAGGCTACGGTGAGCTATGATCATGCCACCGCTCTCCAGCCTGGATGGTAGAGCAAGAGCCCATCTCTAATAATAATAGTTTGTGGCCCAGTTTCTTCCTTCCTTCCTCAATCAAGGCAGCAGCTGGACTTTTCTTTGTAGGCTCCAAGGACTAAATGCAAACTTTGCTGGTGGCATTATACAAAAAATGCCTGTTGTATCAAACTTATATCCTCCATAGAACCTAAGTGGACCTTAAGCTCCACTTTTTTTTTGTTTTGATAAAAAACAAAACCATGTTGTCGTCCCTGAACTATCTTCCTACACACAGTTCTTGCTTGTGACCTTTAATCCTAATGGGGTGGCTTAGAAAATATTTACTGGTTGTTTAAATCCATTCTTTACTGTGTGTAATTGTTTTCCACATATTAGCCTAAGTTTGTGTAATAAGTACATGTAGTTAGACTTAACTGTGAGCAAATGAGTTACTGATCACTTAAAGGTGAGGCAACTATCACATTTTATGAAGAAATAATGCATTCTCATGACACCTGCCTTGCTTGTCTGTAGTTAGAAAGGTAAGGCACATTCTTGTGTATGTTTAGTGCCACATCAGCATGCTCTTTGGTTTTTAAAAAAACTTTCTGTGTTTGGCTGTTTGAACTTATAATACATGCCTTTGACACTTATTTTTGTATTTTCAGAGTTGGCAATATATTATTTTCTGTGGAAACTCAAACCACGGAAGAAAGGACACAATTATATCATGCTGAAATAGATGCGCTTTATAAAGATTTGACAGCAAAAGGAAAAGTATTGATTCTTTCATCAGAATTTGGGGTAGGTTTCTCTTTGTTTCCATTTTTCTGTTCTTCTCATGATTCTTTTTAAAACTTTTTGAACCTCTGCCCTTTCATTGAGATTGTACATCTTATGCTTGAAATTGGGTTGAATTGACCTAAAAAATATTTATTATTTCTTATAGGCAAAAATTCTCGTATTTAGTAACTACAGTAATGGGGAGGATAATAAATTAATAATTTAGTACTGTGCTACAACATTATCGTAAGTTTGGGCTTTGACAAAATATAAAAAAGTTGGTCCATAATGAAAATGACCTGTTCTTCACCTTTTCCTTCCATTTTCTTCCCTTCGTTGTGGTTGTTGCTTATAACCATATATTTATAATGAGCTTTTGAATGTAAACTGGATGATGTATTCTGATGAGTTAATGGCAAGGAAAGTACAATGAAGTTGTGTATACTTTGCACTTAATGGTCCTTTCCTGGTCTGTGGCTTCCTCCCTTGGTTGTCCGCCTGGGCTCGAGGTGGCGTCGTTGCAGGCAGCAGGGTGTGGTGGACATTCTATCCCCACCACACCCCCTCCCTGTGTTCTGCAGTGGACGGATGCCCCTTACCCTTGAAAAGTCACCTTATTTCTCCAACATTTAATCACTGCATCCATATAATTAAACATCTAAGTTTATATACATAATTGAGCATCATCCAAATCTCAATGCAGATTAGGGGAAGGGGCTTACCCAGATCATTTGGGGTAAGGATGCATGTTGTTTGAGGAAACATATTTGGTGTTAATAAATGCCTTTTAAAATTTTAGTCACAATATATATTTTGACATTTCAAATAACATTAAAGGAGACTGAGATTTTTATGTTTATCGAAGAGTTGCAGTTTAAGAAACAGGTGGGAAAACATTGCTCTAAATTGAACTAAATTGGAAAAAATGATACAAAAGGGTATAGAATATTCAAGAATTTGAAAAGTAGGTTCTTATGGGAGAGGAAGAAAACAATCCTTTTCTTGGTGTAAATTATTCTTGTGTGTCCTGTCACCTAATGAAAAATTAGTTCGTAATCTAGTATTTAAGTTTATGAGCCTGTGTCTTTTTTTCTAGGAGGCTGATGCTGTCTGCAACTTAATATTATCCTTAGTTTATTACTTTTATAATTTAATGCCACTGTCTCGAGGATCCAGGTAAGTAATATCCTGTCATTAAAATTATTTTAAATTGAGAAATGTGTTCTTTTATGCTTATCCTTCCTGTTATGGATGTAGGTACAGAGTACACAAAGAAATGGTAAGGAGCTCCCTATTTTTTTTCCAAAATCTACACGAAAAAATATTTCCTTAGTCTATCACATCATCAAAATAATTACAGAAGACTGTTCTAATATACTGTGCTTACGTTTAATAGGATAGGGATTCATCCATTCAACACAAGTTCATGGGAAGTTTACTGTGTACCATGCGCCGTGCTCAGTGTGTTTTAATTTTTTGTATTTGCCAGCCTCTTACTGAACTTCCTCCTCCTCTCCCTTTTCCATTTTGGGCTGTCAGGCGACCCGTAATCCTCATGTTTTATACTTTGGGGCCACCAGTCACTCTGTACTATTTTTACTGTTTTGGATAAATTCTTGCTACTTGTATATCAGGAGTTTTTTAGGTATCATTAAAACAAGGGCTATGACTGTAGAGTTTTCATTTCATTCTTCTTTTCCCAGTACTGTGTGCAGTAAATCATGTAAATGGCCTTTTGCCATTGCTGGCACATAGTTGAACTTAAGATGTTTTGGCTAAAAATAATACACTTGAATGTCTTTATCTTTGATTAATGCTTTAGGAAGTAAAACTCCCCTAAATGCGATAGTAAATTTGGTTATAGTATTTAAGACTCATTGAAACGAAATAGAAACATAAATGTTATCAGCATAATATTGCTATTTGTGTCCACTGAATAAGCGATGTGAGGCCTGTACACATCACCGCCTGTGGGCCCCACGTGCAGGCACCGTGCTCAACAGCCAGCATCCATCCTTTGTCCTTTGTCCTTGCAGCAGTTCTGCTGGCTCCTGTGTGACATTGAAGGAAGTGCAGCTCTGATTGTCCTCAACTCTCCCTCATCCCTACATCCCTTCAGTCCTAAATAGTTTGTTGGTTGTGCTTCCCACACTTCTGTTTCTCTCTTCCCTATACCCACTGCAGCTAGCTTTGCTCCTGCTCCTCTCTGTGCCCTGCAGCTCTCCAGCACCTTCTGAAAACCATGGGTTCAAGCCGAGCTTGGCAGCATGCACAATGCACAGTGCCAGCCCTGCCCTGCCCCGATTTGCCTTGGCTGCAGCACCGCTCTCTTCCGCTGCTCTTTCTCCTCCCCTTGGCTCTCCGCATGGGCTGTCCGCCACATCTCCCTGCCTTCTCTGCCGCTTTCATCTTCAGCCCTGGGGCCCTGGAGGATGCAGGGCACATGTCTTTAGCCTCTGAAGTCTTCCCTGCTGGAGAACCCCATGAATCACCTTGACTCGCTTTGCTTGGTGTCCGCCCGTGGCACTTGTGAGCTTTCTCTGAAGGTGCTCGTGCCATCCTTTCCCCCTGCTAGGATGCGTTATCTCATGGGCGAGAGCTGTCTTTATCTTGAGCCGATTTGTTTTGGGAAAAGCACAACACTGTGGTTACGATAGCGGGTCCCATGGCCTTTTGCCAGCTCCTTCCACCCAGAACCAGCCCGCCCCCTCTCTCCCCTCACCAAGAACAGAAGCACAGCACCTTGCAAACGCCTCCTACCCTAGACCTGCACATTCACAGCTCTATACTCGTTCTGGAGTGGCAGGGCAGCAGACCTTGCCCCACGAGCCTCCGAACCAGCAGGCAAAGGTATCCCACAATCTCCTGGCTCTAACAGCCACCTCGGAGCCCTGGCAGTTCACACACACGCCCAAAGCTCCAAACCATCTATCAGTTAGTACATTGTGAGAATGTATTCTGCATTTCTTCCTTGAAGGCCAGCATTTCTAATGCGTAAAAAGTAAGACTAGCATATGTATTTGTATTTACAAACTTTATTGTATACATGCATTGCTGGAGTGCAGTGGCATGATCTCAGCTCACTGCAACCTCTGCCTACGAGGTTCAAGCGATTCTCCTGCCTCAGTCTCCCAAGTAGCTGGGACTACAGGCTCATGCTGCCACTCCTGGATAATTTTTTGTATTTTTGTTAGAGATGGGGTTTTGCCATGTTGGTCAGGCTGGTCTTGAACTCCTGACCTCAAGTGATCCACCCGCCTCGGCCTCCCAAAGTGTTGGGATTACAGGCATGAGCCACCATGCCCAGCCTGATGTTTGTGTTTTTAGTAGAGACAGGGTTTCACCGTGTTGCTCTCAAACTTCTGACCTCAAGCGATCCACCCGCCTTGGCCTCCCAAAGTGCTGGGATTACAGGTGTGAGCCACCTCGCCTGGCCAGTAAATACATTCTGATAGTAAATAGTGAACTATTCTTAAACAAATAGACATATTTTCATGTTAAATGAAACATTTAGTGTTTTATTCGAAAGAAATTTTGAATAAATTTTATCTTTCATGATGGGAAGTCCATGGTGAAATTTACCATGGTAACTGTAGACCGTTCAGGATGGATTGACCACTCTTCTTTATTTAAATAGTGTGATCGCTTACTCGGTCATCGTGGGAGCACTGATGGCAAGTGGGAAAGAAGTAGCAGGAAAAATTCCCAAAGGGAAGGTACGTTGGAGGGGAAGGGAGACATGCTTGGTTGTGTGTTAAGTCCCAATTTACAGATTTTTATTTTAAGGTACACAAGTTACACCGATCTCCAGCTGAGCCTGTGTCCTCCATGTTTAGTAATGTTCCTAAATGTCTTTCTTTTTCAGTTAGTAGACTTTGAAGCTATGACAGCCCCTGGTTCAGAGGCCTTTAGCAAAGTCGCCAAAAGCTGGATGAACTTGAAAAGGTAACTACTTGAGGGGGCTCCACACAAGGGTATCATAACTGGAGTAGGAAAGGGAGTTTTCTGTTACTTTGGAGCTCTGTGAAAACTGGAATTATTATACTCATTTTTATAAGTTAATATGTAGTACAATGAATTTGATCCACTTTTTCAAGGTTAAAGTGTTTTGCTGTCGTATAAGATAACCTTTTAAGGGTGAATGTATGGATAAAAATGGACTATGAAGGCCAGGCGCGGTAGCTCACACCTGTAATCCCAGCACTTTGGGACACTGAGGTGGGAGGATCATTTGAGGCAAGGAGTTTGAGACCAGCCTGGGCAACATAGTGAAACTGCTCCCCTCTACAAAAAAAATTAGAATTAGCTGGGCATAGTGGTGTGTGCCTGTAGTCCCAACTACTTGGGCAGCTGAAGCGAGAGGATCGCTTGAGCCTAGGAGTTTGAGGCTGCAGTGAGCTATGGTTGCACCACTGCACTCCAGACTGGGTGACAGAGTGACATCTTGACTCTTAAAAAAAAAAAAAAAGAACCATGAATAAAAAGTTTAAAAAGTAGTTGGCGAAAGAAAATTACCAAAATCTTATTTATATGATCAGATATTCACTTCTTTTGGCCTACTTACTCTTAGGCTCAGTATTCAGGAGTATTTGAACTTGTAGACAGAGCCCATTTTACATTACTCTGAGTGGTAGCACTTAGCCTACTTAGTTGCATTTTATTGCAGCCAGGGATTTTATAGCAGCCAGGAATTATCCCTGACGGTCACTGTGTGTGAGGAGTCTAGCAGACCGTGATCGTTCCTGGCTCTTGTTTCCAGAAGCACTGGAGAGGACTGTGTGAATTTGAAGTGTGTGAAATTAAATTCACAGATGCCTCAGTAGTTATTGAAGAATAAGTAAGCCTCACTGTTCAACCTTAGTTATTCTTGCCCCTTCTCCTGCTTTTTTACATCCCAGCCACCCCCAGTTTTGCCTTTCACATCTATTTGACATAGCAACCACTCTATTGCTGGGTAATTTATATTCTGTTTAAAACAGAAAAATTTGTGCCTGTAGTCCGCCATTGCTCAATTTGTAATTTAGCTTTGCAGTGAAAGCTTCTAACAGTTACACCTTGTCCTGGTACATTCTTGTTTCAGATTTATTAGTTTGCACATGTTTTAATAATACAACCACCAGGCCAAAGGTCTTGCTTCTGTTTTTACATAATTGTACAATGTGAATCTTTTGAACATTCTTTAAGGAAAGAATAACAATGCTACCTTACATCCTGCAGTTGACACTTTACAGTGTACCTCAAAATACCTTATCTCATTCGGAGCTCATGGTAACTCTGCGAGTTAAGAACACTGTCCCTGTGACAGATCAGGGAAGTGCAGCCTAGAGAAGTAAAGAAAGCTAATAAGGAGTGAAGCTAGACCTGAAGCCTGTGTCTTTTGATTCCAAGCCCAGCATGCACCGCAGCTGGACATGTAAATCAAGAGTTTAATTTTCTTTTTCAAAGCTCTGGTTTAACTTCCAAGCAACTTGTCACACGTCGGCTGATACCACAGGCCGTTGGGAGAGGAGCCATTCTGTTCACAGCTCCTCCCTGCCTTTCTAACATTGTTTGATATTACAGAATGAATATAATAAATATAATGATAGGAAAAATATAAGCGCTGCCTTTTTTTTTTTTTTTTGCAAATTTTGTTAATTTTCATACCACTACTTTGTGTTTTTCTTTTTCAGTATTTCACCTTCTTATAAGACTCTTCCGTCAGTATCAGAAACGTTTCCAACGTTAAGATCGATGATTGAGGTGCTAAACACGGACTCTTCTCCACGTTGTCTTAAGAAACTCTAGTTCTGTTGTTGTATTTATACAAGTAAAGGGCCGGACCTCTTGCTTCTTAAGTTATTTTTTAAAACATGGAATTATAAAGAAATTAGGTCCTCTATTACTTTTGATACCAATTTTTGATAGGAGTTGAATACTTGAAGTCATTTTCTTTACTTTTCTGAACCATAACGAAAATCATGAAAGAGGCTTTCGGGGGAAAAAGCTACTTGACTTGGAGGGAAAGTGTGTATTAGCCAGCAACTTGTTGGTTTCCACTTATAAAGTCATATAACTCCTTTCTTACAGTAAAAAAAAAATTTTCCTCAACAACTAAAAAATAATAATGAAGATGAACAAAAACGAAACCAAATAGGAGTGTTTGTATTCCTTTAGATTTTTGAATATTTTTCAAACTTTCTTTTTACGTACATTGTGATAGAGCATCTTTTGTTGACTCACATAACCTCCATGTGTGGGTCCTTCATTTTATTAGAACTGTGGAAGAAGGTTCCTGGGCCATCAGTATGTGTTGCAGAGCTCAAAGCCAGGAACACTTATTTTGAACAATACAGACAGTATTTGCCAGTGTCCCAAATGCTGAATTATTGAACCATGTTTTTTTTTCCTTTGTTGAAAAAAATAAACCCGGGTGATTTCTATAAATCACCAGTTTTTGGCACTGGATTATGTATGTGTTTATTTTGTGAACCAGTTTCACTTTCAGGTATAAGAACATTCAGAAAATCTCTCTCGTTTTTTTTCCCAGGCACGGTAAATGACAGTGAGTAAAATGGGTTAATTAAAACTGCTGCTGTTTCCAAATGGCACCATCCATTAGCAAGCCTGCTCTTCTCTCCCTTCTACAGGACGCACCTTCCATCTCTTCGCTTGACCACTTCTCCCTGTACATTGTAATTTCTCTTGGACCACTTCCGTAGTCTCCTGACTCATCTTCCTGCTATTGCTCTGTTTAAACCCCACAGCCTCCCTTTGTCCTAAAATGAAACGCAGTCTCCTGCTGTAGCCTAGCTGATGTGGCTCTGTTTCTCAAACTGAATCTCTTACTCCCCACACTCCCCTTTGTTTGCACCATCAACTCACCTAGCCTTTTCCTTCCTTGAGAACCTTTCAGTTAACTTGACACTGTCCGATAGAACATTCTGTGATGACGTTCCAGAATGTTCTATGTGCTGCCAGTATGGTAGTCAGTAACCTCATGTGGCCACTGAGCACTTGAAACAGAACTGGTGTGCCTGAGGAGCTGAGTTTCACATTTAGTTTTGATTAATTTAAATTCAAATAGCTGCATGTAGCTAGTGGTTATTATATTGGTCCATGCAGCCGACAGAGTTCCTAGTGAGACTTTAAAGGTTTTTGCACAGAAATGATCCAGAATGGTGGTCTCCCAGGGTAATTTAATATCATTTTGAATTTGTGGTTATAGACTTGCCTGAGTAGCTAAGCTCTTACTATGATCCGTTTTTATTCACAAGAGTTCTGATACCAGATGTGTGGAGTTTTCCCCTCACACCAACCAATTCTCCAGCTTTCCATATATCAGCTAGAGTGGGAAGGGATCCTGCAATTCATATCTGACACTAACTTCCTGGAGTTAAACAGACCCCAGAGGTTAAGGGCTAGTCTCACAAGACTGCCCCCTTTTCAGACGCCAGTTGCAAGTCATTGCCTCCTGTACTCCTGACTGATTGGCTATAAGTTGGGGGTTCCCATCACACCCTCCCACCTCATGTTTGATAATTTGCAAGAATGGCTCACACAATTCAGGGACACTCCTTACTTACTATTACTGATTTGTTGTATCGGATACACATCAACAGTCAAATGGAAGAGGTGCACAGGGCAATGTATGGGGGGCAGCATGGAGCTTCCATGCCCTCTCCAGGCCCACCACCCTCCCTCCACCTCGATGTGTTCACCAACTAAAACCCCCAAACCTTTTCACTTAAGGTTTTTTATGGGGATTCCATTGCATAGGCATGGTTGATTAAATCATTGGCAGTTAGCTCAATTCTCAGCCCCTCTTTTCTCTCTGGAGGCTGGGGGTTAGGACTGAAAGTTCCTCTAATCACATGGTTAGTTTCTCTGGCCCCCAACCCCCATCCTCCAAGAGTCATCTCATCAGCATAAATTCAGGTATGATTATTAGAAGGTGCTTATTAATAACAAAAAACACTTCTCACCCTGATCACTCAGAAAATACCAAGAGTTTTATGAGCTCTGTGCCAGGAACTGGAGGGCAGAGATCAGATACAACTTTCTTATTACCTCAGTATCACAGTTCTATTGATAAAATTGCTCCTGTGAATCAAGATGTTCAAACTTTTAAAAAACTAACTTGAAAAAATCTAGAGCAAAATTTGCTAGTACATTAAGAACTTTAGTGTGGAATTTCTTTGGTATAGAAATGAGGGACAAGAAACTGACCTCCAACTCTGTGATCATTACTCTCTGATAATTTGGAAATGTGGAATAAAATTGATATGCCTCAGAGGAGAGACGAGCAAAATCACCTAAAGAAACCCAGTGTGTGCCAGACCAGCAAAATCTGAGTGTTCATGAATACCTCTTAAGATGTCTGTAATGGAGCCCATCATTCCTTCACTCAAAGTCTGTTCCTCCCCATGCTTCTCTGTGTCAGAAATGGCTCCCTCTTCACTCAGCAGCTTCCGCCAGACACCCAGGCGGCCTCTAGAGTCTACATTGCCCTCCTCCAGTTTTCAAATCATCACCATCCAGTCCGATCCTGTTTACCTCTAAGAATATCCCAGATCCATTCATGTCTAACTATCTCCATTGTTACCCCCAAGCCCAAGCTACTTAAAGCTAAACTAATTAAAATTAAACTAAATTGAATGCTTGTTTCTGTCTCCCTAGTTGCCTTTCAAGTGCTCAGTAGCCACATGTGGCTAGCAGCTATCTTATTGGACAAAGCAGACATGGGACAGCCCCATCACCACAGGACATCCCACTGAGCAGCACTGCTATCCTGAAAGCAAACAGCTCAACCCAACACACTGCTGCATCCATGTGGTCTTAAGCAAGGGTCCAGGGGCTTTTAGGGTCAAAACTACAGTGTTTGGTGGCAGCATGGGGGCACAAATGAGAGAAAGAAAAGAAACTTCTAGACTGGCTTGAAACGTTTCCTTCTGTTTTCTGATCCAAGGGGTCTGTGGTTAGGCCCGGGATCTCCAGCTTTACCTGAACGTCACGTGATTCACACAGAAGTGGTCCGGGAACCACACTCGAGAAACATCAAACTAGAATATCATGAAAATCTACCTCACTGCACCAGGGATTTTTTTTTTTTCCTCCCTAACTGCCATCATGAAACCAAGTATGTTCTTGAATATTAGAGCTGTGATTAGATTTATAATAGTCCTTTTTGCTTCAAACTGTGTTCCCATAAATATAGAGTCCCTTTAGTTTTAATGTTGTAAACATAAATTTTACGAGTTAAACTAGTCTACAGAAAGTTGGATATACAAAATGAGATCACACTACACTGTGCTTAATTTTTACTTTTTTCAGTTAACACATAATGAATTATATGTCAATAAATATATCTGTAACATTTTAAGTTGGATATACAAATATATATGTAATTAAGTCTTGAACACAGGCAGCTTGGTTGAACAGAACTTGGTTCACAAGCTTCAATTCCTACTGGGAATAAAGAATTTAACTTCGGCCCATTCAAGGTGACTTAGACATGTGCAGTTTTAAATTGCCTTAACTTCCCAGCCTCTTTGCCTTCGCCCTTCGGGAAGCAGTCTGATTTCCTGAGCCTGTAGTCTCGGCCGCCCTCGGGCCTTTTCCCAGATCCCCAGCACTGAGATTTAGCTCGTGTTCCCTATGCTAGGGTAGCAAGCCTTGGTCGGTCCAGCATCTACTGTTGATTGACCTCTGGCCGCTCGGGTCCGCTGGCCAACAGCGCATGCGCTGCTGCTTCTGCCTCCTCTGTGCAGCGGACTTTTCTACCTCCAGAGCCCTGGGCTGCCAGTACTGAGTGTGCAGACCTCGGAGCAAGTGCCCTGCCATTGTGGAGGCCCCCCTTGGGCCCCCTACTCTATTCTGTGACACACTGGGCTTGGGCCAGCTCTTGGCCACCTCTCGAGGGTTGGGGGGTTGCAACCGGATTCTTCTCTCCCCAGGGTTTGGGGCCCTTTGGGAGCTAATGTGTTTTAAGCACTTCCTGCGGCTGGCATTTTTCTTCTTTTTTTTTTAATCCTGAAACGGTGTCTCGCTCTGTCGCCCAATCTGGAGTGTGATGGCGCAATCTCAGCTCGCTGCAACCTCCACCTCTCGGGTTCAAGCGATTCTTCTGCCTCAGCCTCCCGAGTAGCTGGGACTACAGGCGCCCGCCACCACGACTGGCTAATTTTTGTGTTTTTGGTAGAGACGGGGTTTCACCATGTTGGCCAGGATGGTCTCGATCTCCTGACCTCGTGATCCACCCACCTCGGCTTTCCAAAGTGCTGGGATTACAGGCGTGAGCCATGGCACCTGGTCGATTTTTTCTAAGTTTTGTACATTGTTTTACTCATTTAATCCTTTGAAGAGGCCTGTGAGATAAGCACTAGTATTATCCCCGCTTAGGTGACAAATGGGCTCAGGTAGGGGAAGTGACTTGCCTGCCATAGCTCTTGAATGTTGCCTAGGGTGCTTGCCACGCGAGGTGAGTCCTCAGTGGAGAGTGGTGGTGGGGCCAGCGGGGATTTGACCGCCGCATTCTTGGCCTTAAACAAGTAAGCCCTTCTGTCAAGGAGCTTGATTGCTTTCGGCCATCTACCAGGTAGAAATGACACCATATTACCCAAGGGGCTTCCAGCAGTCATCCATCGGGGGCCACGCGGATTGGCTTGTTGTATAACACAACTCTAGAGATAATGTCAGAATGAACAGATTTGTCAAGGCTTATGTATAAGCCCAACAAAAACTGGAAATTGTCACTTACTAGGATCAGAATTTAAAATAATACGTATCTGTCCAAAAATAGATTCTGAATCAATGCATCTTTTAGTAGGCTTCTAATGCAAAGAACTAGAACAGGTTTTACATGCAAATTAACTCCTCGAATTACCAGTTTGGTGTAGAAGTAACTTCTAAAGTGAATATAGCACTTTCTGTTTCAGGTAAGTACATAAATGTTAACCATCCAGTTTCACAGCTGGATAAAAAAAAATACAACACGTAAGAAAAATATGAGTGAGAGAAGCAACTAACTGATACATGTATACTTGTTTTATACAGACGCCTTTCAGTGCTCATAGCACTTGAGAGCTAAGGAATTCTCAGATCATCTAGTCAAGCTCCTGTAATTTGCCATCGAGGAAGCTGGGACAAAAAGAGGTTGAGTAGCTGCCCAAAGGTCACACAGGGAATGCCACGGAGCTGGTGGTCAACCTAGGTAAACACTGTCATTGAGCGAAATGCACAAAAATACTTCAGACAGCTCCTCTGACGGGACTTAGCTTGTTCAGCCTAAACAGCTCCTTCTGTGGCTCCTCCCACCTCTTCTTCATACTCCTTAAAATGAAATAACTGTTCATAGTTAAACATAATAGTCCACATGTGGTCTGTCCAATAAAATCTTTTTACTGAAATACAACGCACATATGAAAAATGCACATGTGTGTGCACATTGGTGAATCTTCACAAACCTAACATAACCAGCTTTGAGATCAAGAAACAGAACATTACCAGCACCCCAGAATGTATATAAACATATGTTTATACGTATAAATAAATATACATCACATATTTCACATACACACAGCAGGCTACAGTAGCTCTCGAAGGCAGCTTTGTCACACTGTTGACCCAAGTCAACTAAAAATCTCTAACTTCAGTCTTCCCTAGCAGCTGTGTCTGTTTAATAAAGCTTTACCATTTAATCTTTTTCCCTCCACCAAGTGTCATCTAATATCAGTCCATTCTTATAGCTGTTTTCTTTTGTATTATGAAACCTGATTTTCATCCAGTATATTATCACCCTGTTTATTTTGTGTCAACCATAAGTGATTTCTGTTAAGATTAATCCAATAAGAAAAATCACCTTATCTCAGGCTTACTCCAGCCTTTACACCTCCAATCTTTTTTCCAGAAACACTCCTATCATTATAACAATTGATATTAGATTTCTGTTTGTGATTTTAAAAATTATCATCTGTGAACACTTCTATTTTAAGAGCCTTTACTTAAAAGTAAAATCTTGACTTCGTAATCCTTTTATTACAAGAACATTTTCATTAAAATAATCTTCATTCTTCTGTTCCTGTGCTACTTGACCCTTCTACTTTCCCTTTCTGTATCTGTTACATTTCTTCTTGCTCTGCCTTCAGGGCAGCTTTAACCGATACTCTGATTTTGGTAATGTGTGTGCATAGGAGCACAGCTCTGGCCCTCCGAGTGAGATGCTAGCTTGGCCATTGAGCAGCCCAGTTCTGTGCTCCACATCCTTGGGAGACCAAGAATATTGAAATTACATGCTGGCACATTCCTTCCAAAAATTATTTGAGCAATTGAAATGCCTTAGATAAGGGGGGGAAAAACCTTTTGTCAAATTCTTCCCTTCAGATAGTATAAATGCGCTGGATTCTTACATAGTGATGTGCCTTTTTCCAGTAGTCCAGATTGTTTTTTTCTTTGCTTTGTTCCAATTCAAGAGGTTCTCATGAATTAGCATGGACTACATGACAGTTGCACGAGATAACTTTAGATATGCAGGTCTAGCCACAACACGTAAAGCATGATGCCAGTTCTTTACACTGGCAACCAAATGGACATCGAATGCTAGAATTGCAAATAATGTTTATATTTAAAATTGAAATTATATTTTTAAAATAAAATTTAGATTTAAAGGTTTGATTTTTAATTTAATATTTGTAAACTGTAATCTGCACACTGCCTTTAATTTTAATAGATCATATTGAACACTAAAAATTTTTTAAAAGCTAAGTTTAAAAATGTTTACATTTATTTAAATTTTTTGAAAATATATTAGATCTGGCATATTTTTACTACAATTACATCTTTTTTAAAATTCTTTTTAATCCATTTCTGATGATAGAGCACAAATTCTTGAATATAACCACATTAGTGATTTTGCTGAAATGAAGGCAAGAATGATACATTTTAAGGAATTAATGAGATTTTTGAATCATGCATATCTTTATTACTCTGGCTGACGTCAGAACCTATCGAGAACACCAGATATGTAATAATGATTAAATTCGTTGGTCTTTGGCATTTTGCAAACTTTTGAATATGTTAAGCCTGTAGCTTTACACATGTTCCATATCCATTTTTTTCTTATGAAAGTACATTTATTAAAGTAAGAAGACAGGATATGTTTTATTTGACAATAGATTTGTAACTTCCAAGTCTTCAGATATGTGATAGGTGGGTCCATTTATATTCTGGCCCTGGACCCTCAAAATGTTTCAGCTGTGCTGGATGTGGGCTCTGTCTCTCCTTTCTGCTCCTCTCTCCATCTGCAAACCTGTTCTCCTGATATGGTGGGTGCAGGGCTACTACCAGTGTTCATCTTTGCACCAGCGACCTAAAACCAGCCCATCTTTTGCAGTTCTCATCCCAGAATCTCAGGGAAAGGACTCGTGATTGGGCCAGCTTAAGTCAGGTGACCACTTGGACCAATCCAGACTGCCATAGGGTAGAGTCATATGATACCCCTTGTTTAAATCATAAAAGGGATGGTGATTTCTGGATTAACCATCCCTTCATTGTATATTATACTTTGACAGAATGTAATTGCTTTATTTGAACAGACCTCTCTTTTAGTGGTTTCAAGTCATGCATTCACTTAATGTTTCTTTTCTTTTCTTATTGTACATAATTTCCAGAGCTAAAACTTTCCAAACCTAGGTTACAAGGAAGACAGCCCTAAACCCCAATTTGCTCAGAACAGTCCTGATTTATGCCTGCTGTCCCACTGTAATTATTAATAGTGCCATGTTCCATTCAAAAGTATCCTGGCTTGGATAATCATTCTTGGGTGCCTCTGACTGTAAGTGACCTTTTGTTTGGTGAGTGTGAAGGTTCACTTGTATCCCTGTTTGGTCCACATGGCACCTTCCTCCCAGACCCAGCCATCATTTGGACCCAGCAACTACTAGAGACCAAGCTGTGTCCTAGATGTTGGAGATATAGTTGAGTAAGACAGCAACCCTTTCCAGAAGGAGCTCACAGTCCCAACAGTGGAAATTGTACAAATTATGTCATGATACAGCCTAAGAAGTCTGGGTAGGAACAGAAGAGCAGGGAGTAGCTCTGCCTGGGGAGACTGGGAAAGACCCCAGAGAGGATGCAACATTGGACCGGGTGACATGAACTTCCCAATTGCTGACAATGGCATATTAGAATATACCTCATTTTTATTAGCTACATAATCCAAGGCTAAGATGTTTGTTATTCATAAATCTCACAGAAGATTACTGACTTGGGAGAATCCCATCAGGGATGCCTTTATGACAACGAAATCAGGCTACTTCATCCCCAGGTTGAGTCTTGGAGTAGGCGTCTCAGGTGTGCATGCAGGTATCAGGAGAAAGGAGGGGGAAGTGCTTGTGCCATGTGTGAACACCAGAATGTCCTCAAGTCCCTGGCAGAGGGAACTGCAGGATTCCAGAGTCAGGACTCCCTGATGCTCTAGAAAGAGCTAGAGTAATGACCAGCTGTAGAGTATTCAGTCAGGACACGTGGGCTCCAAAACCAACCCTGCCACCTACCACCAAGCAAAGCATTGAATCTCTCTGGCCTTACTTTACCTGGAAAAGGAAAGCGTGATACTAAGTCATCGACAGTGTTTTCTCCAGCTTTACAGTTTCGATATGTTGTACAGTGGGCCAATTACAAATTCTTAAGTTTTCTCTAACTTACTAGCCAATTTGAGAAGATTCAGAAAAACCAGAGCTCATTTAAAATAGTTTTTCCTTTTTCATGCTTTTGATATAACCAGAGGCTTTTATACTGATAAAGACTTATCAAAGGATCTCTGCATTTTGAATCCCATGTGGGAGATGTAGGGATAATTAGAGAAACCAGCCAAGAAACGCTGGCCAGTACAGGCACAGTGCCTCATCCCTGTAATCCCAGCACTTTGGGAGGCCGAGGTGGGAAGATTGTTTGAGCCCAGGAGTTCAAGAGCAGCCTGGGCAGCATAGCAAGACCCTGTCTCTACAAAAAATTAAAAAACTCTCCAGTCATGGTTGTGCATGCCTGTAGTCCCAGCTACTTGGGAGGCTGAGGTGGGAGGATCACTTGAGCTCAGGAGTTTGAGGCTGCCATGAGTTATGGTCAGCCACTGCACTCCAACCTGTGCGACAGAGCAAGATCATGTCTCAAAGCAAACAAACAAACAAATACATAAAAACTGGCCAGTAGAATAATACAGCTTCTGGCTCTTGCTTTCCCCATACCAGACTGTCTGGGTCACAAGGGCTGAAATAATTTCATAATGTAAACTTTGCTGTTTTTTCCTGCCTTCTTAGAGTAAAAAAAAACAAAACTCAGAAGCACTCTCAGGAAAGCCTTTCAAATTCCTTTTTGTTCTCTGGCTCCCAGTGACAAATACTTATTCTGTCTTTAATATCAAAAGTTGGAGGCAAAGCTTTGCACTATTTGATCCCTCCAGAAGCACAGCTGGGAGAGCAGCTGTCCCTGCAGAGCTGCTTCCTCTTGCTTGTTGGTAGAGCTACGATCTGCTTTGTCTAGGGTTTCTTTCTGCTGGATCTCTCACTCCTCTCTCTCTCCACTTTCTCCTGCTCCAACCCAAGTTAAACAGCTCTTATGTGTTTATTGGCCACTTGTATTTCTTTTCTTTTTTATTGTTTATTTATTTATTATTATTATTTTGAGATGGAATCTTGCTCTGTCAGCAGGCTGGAGTGCAGTGGCGCAATCTCGGCTCACTGCAACCTCCGCCTCCAGAGTAGCTGGGACTCCAGGTGCACGCCACCATGTCCAGCTAATTTTTTGTATGTTTAGTAGAGACGGGGTTTCACCATGTTGGCCAGGATGGTCTCGATCTGTTGACCTGGTGATCCGCCTGCCTCGGCCTCCCAAAGTACTGGGATTACAAGCGTGACCACCGCGCCTGGCTTTTTTTATTTTATTTTTTGGAATCAATGTCTGTAGCCAAGGCTTTAGTGCCATGGCATGGTCATTACTCACTGCAACCTTGAACTCCTGGTCGCAAATGATCCTCCTGCCTCAGCCTCCCAAGTAGCTGGGACTACAGGCATATGCCATCACACCTAGTTATTTTTTAAAAACTTTTTGTAGAGATGGGGTCTTGCTCTTTTGCCCAGGTTGATGTCCAACTCTGGCTATAAGCAATCCTCCTGCCTCAGCATCCTGAATAGCTGGAATTACAGGCATGCACCACCACACACAGCGATAGGGTTTCAATGTGTGTCTCCTCCAAATCTCATGTTGAAATGTGATCTCCAGTAAGTTGGAGATGGGATCCAGTGGGAGGTGTTTGGGTCATGAGGATGGGTCCCTTATGCGTGGCTTGGTGCCCTTCCAGTGGTAATGAGTGACTTCTTGCTCTCTTTGTTCACATGAGAGCTGGCTGGTTGTTTAAAGGAGCCTCTCATCTCCTCCTCCTCCCTTCTTTCTTGCTCCCTCTCTCATCATGCGAAGTGCTTGCTCCCTCTTTGCTTTCTGCCATGACTGGAAGCTTCCTGAGGCCTCACTGGAAGCAGATGCCAGCACTGTGTGTCTTGTACAGCCTGCAGAACCATGAGCCAGATAAGCCTCTTTTCTTTATAAATTACTCAGCCTCAGGTATTCCTTTATAGAAATGCAAAATGTATTCATATACCCAGCTAAGTTTTACAACAATTTTTTAGCGATGAAGTCTCACTATGATGCCCGTTCTGGTCTTAGAACTGCTGGCCTCAAGCAGTCCTCCCACCTCAGCTTCCTGAGTAGCTGGGATTACAGGCGCAAGCCACCAGCTTGTATTTCTTTGTTGAGCTGTCTTCATGATCTTCAGCTGTTGCTTTCAATGTATTAAGAAAGATTGGAAAGACATTATTTTGTGGTTCATAAATGTGAAACACACTGAAGGGTTTTCATGCTCACGGGTGAGATATCCCTCCCTCAAACCTTATGACAACGCTGGCACGTTACCTGTCGGACATGAGAAGGAAAAGAGAAATATTTGAAACACACAAAGAATATAAATAATGATACACAAAAGCTACGTGAAGGAGGCAAACTTCACCAATGCAGTTGGAGCCCTCCGTGCATCTCCCTCGATTCCCTGCCATCCCCAAAAGGTAACTGTGGCCCTAAGTTTTGAGATCATATGGCCCATGCATCTTTTTATAATTTCACCATAGATGTTTGTTTCTCTACCATTTCCTTGTGTTTAGGGATGTATCTGTAGCAATTTGTATTAGAAAACATCCTCTGGAATCACACTTAGGATAAAATAGCTTCACCACTATAGCTCACGACTTACACTAAAGACCACAGGCTCTTAAGCTCCCCCATGTAATAGAAATTAACACGGGGCCAAGCAGATTTCCCAGACATGGCTTTATTTTGGGGCTTGTACTCGAGTAGAAGGGAGACAGTGAAGGTGCAAGGATTCTCCAGGTAAGCTCACTGGGAAGAGCTGGTAGGACTTTTTTTAATCAGTCAAAGCACGGGACTTGGCATCAGGGGTAGGGTGTGCAGGCTGGGCTGGGCAAGGCACGTGAGGGGAAGGGCGTGCAAGTCAGTGCACCCTACTTAGCTGTGATGGCAGGAGCTACCTGGTAGTCTGGCCAGTAGCAACAAGGCTGTACATCAGTTTTTCAGCATTCCTTTCTGGGATGGGACATTCGGGAACCTTGGCTCAATATTTGGATCTCCTAAGGCCAGTTTCTGGAATTCTTTAAGTAAAAGGCATAAACAGTATGACAGCACAGAAGAACACTATAAAACAGCTATTTTCCTTGTATGACTAAAGCCTCGGTGTTGGCAAGCACAGTGTCAGTGAGGTAGTGGTGTGGGTTTTGTGATCAATGGGACAAGAGAAGAAGAAAAAACAGAAAGCATGTGAAGGAGGTGCCACAGCCCACTTTTATTCTATCCCACTTCCTCTAGTTTTATTATTTTTTTTAATTTTCACTATGTTGTCCAGTCTGGGGGACGGTGGTTATAGTGGTTATTCACAGGCACAATCCCACTATTGATCAGCACAGGAGTTTTGACCTATTCTGCTTCCAACCTGGGCCAGTGCACCCCTCCTTAACCTGGGTGACTGGGTGACCCCTGCTCCCAGGAATTCATTGGTACTGAACTTAGTACAGACACCGAATCTGCATAGCACATTCCAGCCCAGAATGCCTGGACTCAAGCGATCCTCCCGCATCAGCCTCCTGAGTAACTGGGCCTACAGGTACACACAGCCTTCTATTTTTTTCAATCATTTGAAAAAATGATTAGCTCATTTTTTTGTTTAGGAAAAACAAACATAGCTCATTTTTTTGTTTAGGAAAAATCATATTGGTGACGGGCAAAAAGATGATTCTCAGACCATCACATAGAAGACAGGAGTCGTGATGTCTGTGTAACAGAGAGGAGAAACAGCTTCTGCTATGAAAACCTTTCTCTACACTCTTTTTTCAATGTTACAAGTGTCTTTCCAATACAAGAAAAAGAAGGAGGAATGAGACGGTACACGGAGCACTGACTACATAAGCCTGTCTGTTTCCAGCTCATTCATTCATCCCATCTATCCAACTAACAAATGTTTATGGAGAACCCACCATAAGTGCCTGGCGCCGAGCTAAATGCTGGGGAACAAGAATGAGAAAGACACAGTCTCTGCCCACTCATAGCCAAATTAGGAAACAGACAAATAATAATAATGAGAACAATAATGATAGCTCCCGGTTGTTGAGCACTTACTATTTGCCAGGCACTTGCTAAGCATTTATTTATGTTATCTCGTTGAATCTTCGTGTGATATGCATGGAATGGGAAATAAAACAATACCTGTGGGCAAATGGAGGAAGAGAAAACATGAGAAAGTGACCTGAGATCGAACGGTGGGGCTGGGATTTGAACCTAGGCAGTCCGACCCAGTAAAGCCTGGGTCTTTACCAGCTTCACCTATTGCAGAAGAAATGAATAATTATGATCTTGTGAGATAAGAGCTGGGACACAGGGGCAGAGGGACCACGGGACACTGACATCCTGCAATCCTTCTTTGAAAGTGCAATCTTAGCTCCCTGCAGCCTCGAACTTCCAGGCTCAAGCAATCCTCCCACCTCAGCCTCCCGAGTAGGGAGGACTACAGGCATGCACCACCATGCCAGGCTAAATTTTAAATGCTTTTTGAATACAGATGGGGCTTGTCATGTTGTCCAGGATGGTTTTGAACTCCTAGGCTCGAGCTCTCCTCCTACCTCGGCCTCCCAGAGTGCTTGGATTATAGGTATAAGCCACCATGCCTGGCTTAGTATACTTTTGTTAGTTTTGTGTTAGAGCATTATAAATAAGCTAGTCATAAAACCTAGGGGAAAAGGCATCCACCAACTTGGTAACTTAGGGCCACAGAGAGATCACTGATGTCAAATAGGGTGGTTCTTTGCCAGGTGTCACTTGGCGGATCCCTGAGGGGCTGCAGAGCAACAGAGGAATTTCTCTTTTCAAAGTGACGGGAGGGACCGGGTGTGGTGGCCCACGCCTCTAATCCCAGCACTTTGGGAGGCCAAGGCGAGTGGATCCCTTGAGGTCAGGAATTGGAGACCCGCCTGGGCAACACGGCAACACTCCATCTTCTACTAAAAATACAAAAATTAGCCAGGCGTGGTGGCAGGCACCTATAATCCCAGCTACTTGGGAGGCTGAGGCACAAGAATCGCTGGAACCCGGGAGGCAGAGGTTGCAGTGAGCCGAGATTGTGCCACTGAATTCTAGCCTGGTGACAGAGCGAGATTTCGTCTCAAAAAAACAAAACAAAACAAAACAAAACAAAAAAAACAAAAAGTGACTTGAGAAAAGCAGCCAGAGTTGTATGGTCCAGCCAGACCTTAGGACTATTGCCTCGGTGTAGTGTCAAAGTGCCCAGCTTCTCAACAAACAGCTGGTTAGAAATCATGAGAAGTGGCCGGGCGCGGTGGCTCAAGCCTGTAATCCCAGCACTTTGGGAGGCCGAGACGGGCGGATCACGAGGTCAGGAGATCGAGACCATCCTGGCTAATACGGTGAAACCCTGTCTCTACTTAAAAATACAAAAAACTAGCCGGGTGACGAGGTGGGCGCCTGTAGTCCCAGCTACTCCGGAGGCTGAGGCAGGAGAATGGCGTAAACCCGGGAGGCGGAGCTTGCAGTGAGCTGAGATCCGGCCACTGCACTCCAGCCTGGGTGGCAGAGCAAGACTCCGTCTCAAAAAAAAAAAAAAAAAAAAAAAAGAAAGAAATCATGAGAAGCAAAAGACGGCAAATTAACAAAAGAGCAAATCATGGAAGGTTTGAGTATGAGGACTTGTGAACAATGGGGAAATAACTTCTGTCATCCATACTATGTGGTGTGGCTACGAACCCCTCAGAAAAAGAGTGAGGATAAACTTCCTGCAGAAACCCCCTTCCACTTTCTTCATGCTTCAGTCCTTTTCTGGACAGACCTCTTAGCAGGAAGTAAGGATTTAACATTTAGTTGCTGACATGAGTTTAGATGGCAACAGATCCCTAAGTCTACTTCCTCCTCGCAAATGGGCTTGGATTACTGCAATTTACAGGAACTGTTCTCTGTTTCAAATTAGTCAGAAAAATTACCCTAGCCTCAGCCTCTCAAAAGGAAAATTACACTTGTACTCAGGTCCTGTGCCTATGCGCATCAGCTATGATGGACAGCACTCACCCAGCCCTGTAAATCCAAGTTAAGTCTGTTGATACCTGGCAAATACTTGTTGATATACTTGCTTCTTTCCCTTTGGTAGCAATCAACATTAAACAGTGGACTCTCTTCCAAGCAGGAACTATATCCAGAAGGCTCCTCTGTGCCAAAATTCAAGACGTTTAAAATGCAGAGATGATTTTTCTGGAAGAAACCTTTGCAATAGGTATCAAAATCCTTAAAAATGTTTACTCTTTTATTATTAGGTAGAACTCTTTGGGTGGCAAGAAACCTATTCAAGCTAACTTAGGCAAAAGGAGTGCATTTCCTGCAATGGCACAGCCTGGTCTCAGGCAAGGACAGGAAGTGGATGTCTGTGGAGAAGCCAGGAACGTTGAGTCTCTCCCTCAAAATCACGTTTCAAAAGAATAGGATTCTCTTTTTCTCTTTCAATCCCTGCTGCGTAGAGATTGGCCTGTGTCTGAGTCGCAGTTTCAGGTTCCTAAGTAAAGTCCTCTGATTGACCCTGGCCTGTTGCAAGGGAGACAGGGTTGCATGGCACAAAACCAGCCCTGGTCACACACTGAGGAGAGGGAGGTAGAGTTCCAGGAAAGGTGGGTTTTCCTAAGGGTCTTCCTTCTGGTGTCTGTAAAAGCCCCCAAATAAAGGTTTGATTAAATAAATTATGTATCCTTTTATTTGGAATACTATGTGACTATTTACTTAGAATATTTAACAAAGTTAGAAAAATGTTCATAATACTGTTGATTGAAAGGGGAAAGTTATAGTGTAATATTTATTTTTATTATATAAGGATAACTTCCTTGTATAAAAAGAATTTTATTATTATTTTTTGTATATATACAGGTATGTGGAGAAAAGACCAGAGTGTATATAATAGAATGTTTGCAAAATTATATTTTATTTGTGTTTTCTCCATTTTGCACTTTTTTTTTTTTTTTTTTTTTTTTGAGATGGAGTCTCGCTCTGTCGCCAGGCTGGAGTGCAGTGGCGCAATCTGAGCTCATTGCAAACTCCACCTCCCACGTTCAAGTGATTCTCCTGCCTCAGCTTCCTGATTAGCTGGGAGTACAGGCGCCCACCACCACACCCGGCTAATTTTTGTATTTTTAGTAGAGACGGGGTTTCACCATGTTGGGCAGGATGGTCTCGATCTCTTGACCTGGTGATCCACCCACCTCAGCCTCCCAAAGTGCTGAGATTACAGGCATGAGCCACCATGCCCGGCCTATTTTCCACATTTTTAATGACATTTATTATTTTGATCATCAGAACAAAGTTAATTTTTAAATTAACTGACAAAATTATCTGAGATGGAAGAAAACTCATAATTTATGTTTTGAATTTGATATTTTACAATTTTTGTTTTTAATCTGAAGAGACAGGATCTTGCGGTCACTCAGGCTGGAGTGCAGTGGCGTGATCACCGCTCACTTCAGCCTCCAACTCCTGGCCTCAAGTGATCCTCTTGCCTCAGCCTCCCAAAGTGCTGGGATTATAAGTGTGAACCACCGCACCTGGCAAGTACTTTATAATTTCTGAAGACAACATATAAACAAATGCAATAAAGGTTACCTAAATAAGTGCCTCTTTTTAGAAATAGTTTGGAGAAAATAATTCAATACCACTTATGTATAGTTTTGTAATGTTCTTTTTAAATGCTTCTTAAAATATATTGAAAGTTAAGATGTTTCAAGGAAAGATTTTGAAAAATGTCCTGGTCTGAAGTCATTATGTTTTAGAAATCAAGTTTTTAAAACATCTTAAAAAGCTGTGTCTTTAGTATTTGGTGCAAAATTTAAACATTGCCTGCAATTGCGGAATAACAATAATCCTAACGATAGACATGATTGAAAAAGGTGGCCGGGTCCAAAAGAGAAACTTCTTTCGGGAAAAATGGCCATCCCATCGTTCTACATAAACTGCCAGTTTTTCTTTAGCGTGAAGTGAGAGGCTTGAGGACGGAAGCATCTGAAGGGAATTTCTTAGTTGGTAATTTCCTAGCAGAGAGGTTGAGTTAGGTGCTTCTCCCTCGATATGGTTCGGATCTGTGACCCTGTCCGAATCTCGTGTTGAGTTGTAACCCCAGTGTTGGAGGTGGTTGGGGTCTGGTGAGCGGTGATTGGCTCATGGGGACTGTTTCCCGGGGTTTAGCACCACCCCGCCTTGTTACTGACATCCGGTTGTTTGAAGATGCGTGGCCTCTCCCACTTTTCGATGCTTGCTCCGGGTCTGGCCATGTGCAGTGCCTGACCTGCTTCACCTTCCATTACTTTCCTGAGGCCTCCCCCAGCCATGCTTCCTGGGCAGCCTGCAGATTCGTGAGGCAATTCAGCCTCTTTTCTTTGTAAATTACCCAGGCTCAGGCGTTTATTTATAGCTGTTTGAGAATGGACTAATAAATACATCCCCTTACTTAGCCAGCCCTTGAAGTTTCAAAAACGAGGATCAAGCCGTGCCTGGGAGCATCCTTTAAGACGTTTGGACACAGGTTTTACTTGGAGTCTGGGAGATATGACCGAATCTGGAAGTCAAAGGAAAAAAAGCCAAGGTGAATCAGACAATTATGTTATCAAATCTCAGGAGAGACGACTAGCGTGTCAACACCAGGGCAGAGCTTCCAGAAGCTTCTAGAAGCCTTTCCCACCAGTTACCATCAGTTTCACTCAAACTGTTACCCATTCCCATGTCTACTGGTAGTGGAACCTGTTCCGGCATTGCCTTCCGCTCATTTCTACCTTAGCCTCTGATCTGACCCCTCCCTCTCCTCTGTCCATAGACTTAGCCTTCCCCTGGCTTCTGCTCTCTTCTGGCTGCTTTTTTGTTGACTGTCTTTTTTTTTTTCTTGCTTCCCTGCTCTGGATTGCTTGATCTCAGGCTTGATTCAGAAAGAAGTCATATGTAATAAGACAAAGTGATAACGATTTTAAAAAGCAACATCAAAGTTGCTGTAGGAAAGCCAAAAGGCCCCAATTATTTCCACCCGAGGTGGATAGCTCTGTGGCGGCTATACAGAGGAGGTGTGGAGAATGTGAGACCGCAGAGGCGAAGTAGAAATGTGCCAGGTAGCAAAGGACCTTCCCAGCAGAGGCAAAGTTGGTAGAAAACGTTCAGAGAGGTGAAAGTGCCTAGTGTGCTTGGGATGGCTTGCAGATGCAGCTGGAAAGGGAGTGTGGGGCAGAGGGGCGGGTCTTGCCTTCATCCTCAGGAATTAGAACTTCATTCTCTGTATGTAGATTGTAAAGCATAGGAATGACTTGACTAGAATTAGGAAGATCATTTGCCTTCAACACCAAGGATGGCTTAAAAGAAGGCAGGTTTTGCTCCTGCCCCTGATGTGGTTCCTCTCTGCAGCCTTAGCCCTCTCATGCCTCAGTACCATCCTTAACTGGGACCGCATTCCATGGTTCTGTTCTAGATCGCTCTCTCTCTCTTTTTGAGACAGTCTCGCTCTTGTCGCCCATGCTGGAGTGCAATGGCGTGATCTCGGCTGACTGCAAACTCTGCCTCCCGGGCTCCAGTAATTCTCCTGCCTCAGCCTCCCAAGTAGCTGGGATTACAGGCTCCTGTGATCATGCCCGGCTAATTTTTTGTATTTTTAGCAGAGACGGGGTTTCACCATGTTGGCCCGGCTGGTCTCAAACTCCTGACCTCAGGTGATCCACCTGCCTCGGCGTCCCAAAGTGCTGGGATTATAGGCATGAGCCATCAAGCCTGGCCAGGTCTCTCTTGTTTCAATTCTTTCACTGACTGTATCTGTTCTCATGGTTTCAACCATCATCCCTGCACCATTTCTAGTGCTGTCCTCCCTGCCAACTCTAGCCTTACATTTCTAGTTGGCTTTGAATCCTCTGTACCTACATGGATCACCAGCCCCTCAAACTCAAATTGTGTGCAGCTAGACTCTTCAAATCCTTCCCCCCAAAATCAGTTCTTCCTCCTGACTCATTTCTGCTCTTTGTTTCACCATTCTTCAAGTTATCCAAGCTTAAAACTTGACAGCAGTGACCTCTTCCTTTTCTTTGACTCTCATTGTTAACCCATGTCCAAGCTCTGTCAAGTATTTCTTTGTGATATCTGACACCTGTAAGTTCCCAGACCTACAACCACCATCCAAGCTCTGTCAAGTATTTCTTTGTGATATCTGACACCTGTATGTTCCCAGACCTACAACCACCATCCTACTTGAGACCTGTTCCTTCTTGTTATAGAAGCAACAGCCTCTTACCTGGTCTCCTGTCCCTGGTAGCTCTCCTGGGTCATCCTATTTTGGTATAGTTTCTAAAAAACTGTTCTGATTATATAGGGCCATGTATAAGGTAATATTGAGCATAATCAAAATTACCCTTAAAAATCTCTTAAGGAAGGCTGGACATGGTGGCTCATGCCTGTAATCCCAGCACTTTGGGAGGCCGAGGTGGGCTGATCACTTGAGGTCAGGAGTTAAAGACCAGCCTGGGAAACATGGTGAAACTCCGTCTTTACTAAAAATACAACAACAACAACAAAAAGAAATCAGCTGGGCGTGGTGCCACATGCCTGTAATCCCAGCTACTTGGGAGGCTAAAGCAGGAGAGTCTTTGAACCCGGGAGGTGGAGGCTGCAGTGAGCTGAGATTGTGCCATTGCACTCCAGCCTGGGGGACAGAATGACTCTGTCTCACAAAAAAAAAAAAAGAAAAAGAAAAATCTCTCAAGAAGATGCTATATTAAAATCTAACAAACTATGTCTCCTGAAATCCCACAACAACAAAATGCATTTCTTAGCTGAGCACAGTGGCATGTACCTGCAGTCCAAGCTGCTCAGGGGGCTGAGGTAGGAGGACAGCTTGAGGCCAGGAGTTCCAGGCTGTAGTGTGCTATGTTTGGACCTGTGCATAGCCACTGTGCTGCATCCAGCATGGACAACATAGCACGACCTCATCTCTAAGAAAAAACAAAAAAGACACATTTATTGTCTCCAGCAGGGGAATAGATTGTACTTTCTTCTGTTAAATGCCAGATAATGTAATTGACTTGCATTTAGAAGGCATTTTTGGAAAAAAAGATGTATTTTTAACACTCCCTCCATGCAAGGCAAACAAGAACTGAAATCGACGAAGAGACTAATAGCAGATTTGTATGTCCTTACCCATGCTCACCTCAGGTGTGAGCTTATGCAAAGTTCTTCTGTCCCTTTCCTTTAAAAAACAATTATCAGGCCAGGCGCAGTGGCTTGCACCTGTAATCCCAGCAATTTGGGAGGCTGAGGTGGGTGGATTACTTGAGGTCAGGAGTTCGAGACCAGCCTGGTCAACATGGTGAAACCCTGTCTCTACTAAAAATACAAAAACTAGCCAGGTGTGCTGTCAGGCACCTGTAATCCCAGCTACTCAGGAGGCTGAAGCAGGAGAATCGCCTGAACCAGGGAGGTAGAGGTTGCAGTGAGCCGAGATTGGCCACCAGACTCCAGCCTGGGTAACACAGCAAGATTCTGTCTCAAAACAACAAAACAAAAACCAATAATCATTATATTATTATGTTTGCTTTTGCTGAATGGATGTAATCCAATGGGTGGAATTAAGTGCAGATACGACAACATTTCTCTGGTGGTTCAGCTGGTTTGGGCTAGGGTGTCCACATGTCCATACTGAGGCCCTCTCCAGTGCCAGTCAGGGCTGGGTGGGAAGAAAAGGAACCTGGGGCCTGTCCCCCTGAATCCTCAATTCAGTTCAAAGTCCAAGGATTCAGAAGCTTCTCAGTTCAATCCAGGACACCCAGGTCTCTGTGAAGGTGTATTTTTCAAGTCAAGTTGGTAACTTCTAGATATTTAGACACATGGTATAGGACCCTCTGTTTGTATTCTTGCTTTGGTCCTACACTGAATACGTAGAATGTTTTCTTGAATTGGAGGGAGAAGCAGCAGTGGGGGCTTTCCCACACGCCTGCACAGTGCAAACAATTTCAAATTGTTGGGAAGGCCCGCAGCCATTCTCACTGTCTCTCCCCAAGTCTCCTGGGCTCCTGCTGTCTCCTTCTCCCAGGCAGTCTCATACTATACTACAAGTAAATCCCAAATACTTCTTACTTTCTGAGGTAGAGAATTCCGATGCCTGCATGGCACCTGTTTTCTAGAACCTGCTACTTAAAGTGTGGATCACAGGCCACAATAGCAGCAGAATCAGGGAGCCTGGTGGAAATGCAGCCTCTCAACTGCCTGTGAGGCAGCATTTCCTATTCCTTGGAGCTCTAAGGAACATAGTGGGGAAATGCTGGCAGAGAAGCAGTGGATGCTATAGGAAAATGTGGGACAGGGCAGGCAAAGAGAGGAGCAAAGGTGGGGCCTCCAACCTTGAAGAAGAATAAGAAAATGGAAAAGAAATGGTGAGAAAAGCAAAAACAAAGCCAGGACAACAACAAAAGCCTGAATGAAGAGAGTTTTCTCCAGGGGACCAGAGCCACCACAGCCTCCTGTCTCATTCAGCAGAGGGTCTGACGAGGGTGAGAACAAGAGAAAGCCCCTACTTGACAATCAAGAGGCAGAGTGAAACATGGGAGTGTGTTGAGGGGAGGGCCTTGGCTTGTAGGGATAGAGGATGGGAGGAGAGAACCAGAGTCTGGAGGTGGTGAGAAAATGGAATGGAGGGGAATCTGTCCACTTCGGAGAGACAGAGGAAACAGGTAGGAAATGCCCCGTGTGCATTTGGATGACAAATGGACAATACTGGTTTCTTTCCAGCCAAGCTGCCCCAGAAAGGCAGAAGGAGAAAACACAGCCAGGCAGCTCTGGGCAGAGGGAGAGAACACAGTCTAGTGGTGGAGGGGTAGCTTTGTTCTCTTCCAAGGCATAAGGACCTGACCCTCCTAAAATAGCCCAATGCCACCCCACACCCCTCTGCCTCAGGCTGCAGTGTCCACTGCTGGCTTCTGTCCTGCTGGGCCACATCTCTGATCCTTCAGAGGTGCCCCTAGCTAAGCCACAGGAAGCCCCCAGAGCACCTTCCTTCCTTTTCAGCCTTCCTGGGCTAAGTAAGGACACGCTCATATTTGGAGGAAGATAGGACAAACCCCAGGGCAAGAGGTAGGTGCCATGTGAGGGCCTCTCTGGTGCCATCTGTCTTGCCCAAGATGCTGAGACCATAAGAGTCCTGGGGAAGTAGCAACTCTCAGGGCAAGCCTGGTCACTTCCAACCCAGCATTCTTGGAACCCAGCCCCTTTTACTGTTGTCTGATGGGTTTTTCTTGCCGGAAGCACAGATAGAGCCAATTTACCAAGACAGCAGTATTGTAACAGAGAAATAGTTGAATAAATGGAGCTGGCTAAGCAGAAGACCGGGGTTTATTACTCAAATCAGTCTCCTCCAAAATTCAGAGACTGAGATTTTTAAAGAATGATTTGGTGGGAAGGGGGTGAGGGAATGGGTGCTGCTAATTGATTAGGGATAAAGTCACAAGGGTGTGGTCTTCATGCCCCTCTAGGTGGGGGCGAGAGGACCCAGTGGGGTCAGTTAGTTGTCAGAAATGCAAGTTAGAAAAACACCTTAAAGAAAAAAATCTTAGGTTCTACAATAGTGGTGTTATCTACAGGAGTAATTGGGGATGTTACAAATTTTTTGACTTCCAGAACAGTGCTGGTTCCATTTAACTATGCCTACATCCCTCTCATGACCCTAACCTTGTGGACTTTCATTAGTTTTACAAAGGCAATTTAGTTTTGGGAAGGGTTATTATCATCCTTGCTTTAAGGTTAAACCATAAACTAAATTCCTTTCAAAGTTAGCGTGGTCTATACCCAGGAATAAACAAGAAAAGCTTGAAGGTTAGAAGCAAGATAAGAGTTAGGTATGTTAGATTTCTCTTACTGTCATCATTTTGCAAAGGCGGATTCATTGCCTCCAGGCACTCAGCTCTGCTCTCCACTCCCTCCCTGTTGCTTGGGCTGGCGGGCTCTCACCCACCCACTCTCAGCCTCCCTTCCAACTATTTCCCTGGACTGCTCGCTCCTTCTCCTCACACAGCTGGCTTCAAATCTAAATTAAAAAACTGAACCTAAATAAGAAAATCCTGCAGTGGTTTTTTTTGAATTACTATCCCATTTGACATATGTAGAAACTGAGGCACAGGAGGTAGTCTGTTGGGGTCACACTCTAGAACACTGGTGCTGGGGTTGAAATGCAGGTGGCCAGGCTCCAGAGCCCCCTCTGTGCCTCTTTGAGGAGACAATTTCCTCCTCAGCCTGAGACCTCCTCTACCACGCACAGGCACAAACCTTCATGGCCAGGGAATCATTTGCCCAGGGAAGGGAGTGTCCAGGGGTGCCCAGCAGAACACAGAGGTCAGCTGTCCTTTTCAACACATTTCTACACTTGGCCACAGCAGCGAAGTGGCCACCCAGCATGCTTTGGACTTACATATGCTTGGCTCTGTGTCTGTAGGAGAAAGAGAGGTGGTTTTGCTTTTGTTTCGTTTTGTTTTGTTTTTTAATTTTTTTGTTTTTTTGAGATGGAGTCTCGCTCTGTTGCCCAGGCTGGAGTGCAGTGGCGCGATCTCGGCTCACTGCAAGCTCCGCCTCCTGGGTCCTCGCCATTCTCCTGGCTCAGCCTCCTGAGTAGCTGGGACTACAGGCACCTGCCACCATTCCCGGCTAATTTTTTGTATTTTTGGTAGAAATGGGGTTTCACCGTGTTAGCCAGGATGGTCTCAATCTCCTGACCTCGTGATCCACCCGCCTCGGCCTCCCAAAGTGCTGGGATTACAGGCTTGAGCCACCGTGCCCGGCCCGCTTTTGGTTTTTAAGTTTCACAAGCTTAGCTGTGACCATCGTGAGGCAAACACATGAGAGGCAGAAGACAGTGTGGTGAGATAAAGCCAGTTCTTCACCCCAAAGGAGTGGAGCCAGGGAAGCAGACGAGAAAGCAATAGAGGCAGCTTCTGATGTAATGTGGACCCTCCAGATCTCCGCCACTCCACCTTCCCCGCCCACACTTCCTCTCCTTTGAGCGCCCTGTCCAGGCGGTCGGAGTGATCCCTGGCCCCGTATTTTGTCTCTTCTCAGGACTGAGAGACTCTGTCGCCTCTTTCTCACCATGCTTCCCCTACCTGTGTGCCAGGTGAACCTCCTTATCCTTCACCCTCTGTTCTTTTTCTCCTACAAGAAAGTTATGGATTTTCTCTGCAGAGCCCACTGTGGCTTCTGCTTATTTCCATTGTAGCCTTTATCTGCCTTGTTATCATGCTACCCAGGGCAGAGAGAACGTCTTTCCATCCTAGAGTGTGGTCCCTGGCTAGGGCTCCATCCTCAGACCCGTGGTCGCAGACCTAGGTGAGGTCAGGGATTTCTGTTCTCCTCCCAAACGTTGCATTTCCCAAGACCACCCTGGCTTGCCACGTCCCCATCCTGTGCCTATAAAAACCCCGAGACCCTAGCAGGTAAACACACAGGCGGCTGGACGTTAAGGGCATATTCACAGGCACCGGCAGGCCGGCAGGCCATTGACCAGCAGAACAACTCGGAGTTTAGCTGGGGTGGTCAGAGAAGAGTTGGCCGCTCAGTAGCCTGACTCCAGGGGAAAACCTTCCCACTCCATCCCCTTCTGGCTTCCCCCATCTGCCAAGAGCTATTTCCACTCAATAAAACCCTGAACTCATTCCCCAAGTGCAGGTGTGATCTGATTCTTCCAGTACATGAAAGCAAGAATCCCAGGATACAGAAAGCCCTCTGTCCTTGTGATAAGGCAGGGGTCCAACTGAGCTGACTCACACAAGCCGCCTACGGACGGCTAAACTAAAAGAGCATCCTGTAACACACGCCCACTGGGGCTTCAGCTGTAAACACTCACCCCTCGATACTGCCATGGGGTCAGAGCCCCACAGCCTGCCCATTTGTATGCTTTGAGGTTTGAGCAGCGGGGCACTGAAGAAGCAAGCCATATCCCATTGCATGGCCTGTGAGGGACAAGGGAACCTTTCCCGTTTCAGAGGCGCCTGCTAATGCTGCTTCTTTTTTTCTTTTTTTCTTTTTTTTTTTTTTTTGAATCTCACTGTGTGACCCAGGGTGGAGTGTAGTGGTGCGATCTTGGCTCATTGCCACCTCCGCCTCCCGAGTTCAAGTCATTCTCCTGCCTCAGCCTCCTGAGTAGCTGGGATTACAGGCATGCACCACCATGCCCAGCTAATTTTTGTATTTTTAGTAGAGACAGGGTTTCAACATGTTGGCCAGGCTGGTCTCAAACTCCTGACCTCAAGTAATCCACCCACCTCAGCCTCCCAAGGTGCTGGGATTACAGGTGTGAGCCACCACACTGGCCCCTACTAAAGCTTCTTAACTCTGCTGTATATATACTGCTTAGAATGGGCATATTCTTTGGAGCTGGAGTTTGGAGAATGTCTCAAAGCTTCCTAAGCGTTGAAGACAGACACCATTCCTTCCTTAGGCTGTGCCGCCCACCAGCCTCTTCTCCTTGATGAACAGGGAAGAAGAGACACAGCACTAGAAGGAAAAGGGAGTTCTGGCACAGTCCTGGTGTTTGTCTATCCTTCCGAGATTGGCTCTGGGAGTGCGTGGATGCATTTTGGCTCCATGGTGAATGGCTGTTGGAGGGAAAGGATAATGTGTTTAGATTCCTGCTCTGTCACTTGTGAGTGGTGAGGCCTTGGGCAAGCACCTGACCTTGTAGAGATTCTGCTTTTTTACTTGTAAAATACTTTCTTCATAGGGATGCTATGAGAACAAATGACAGGCACCGTAAGGATTCAATGGATGCTTGTTTCCTTCATAGCACTTAGCACAGCCTAGTGCTTTTGTCTGTGTGCCTGCTTTTCATTCTCTTCCTCATCTATTAGATGACAAGCTTGATAAGAGCTGGGTCTTATGCTCATTGTTCCTGGGAGCCTAGCACAGTGTCTGGCACAGAATGAATGAATGACTGAATGAGTGTGCACTGAATAACATACTGCGATAGCACACTAGTTTGAGATTCCAGCCTCTGAATTTCATTCTCATCACTGACACTGAGATATTCCCTGAGCTTGAGTAGATCACTTTTTCTCTGTCTCTAGACTAGTTTCCCCAACCATTAGGTGAAGTAAATTTAACCTCTTTCTTCTTAATAGGAATATTATTAGGACCTACGTGCTAACGTATCCAAAGTACTTAGTGCTTCTCAGATGAAGGTTTCTATTAAGTAGGTACGATTAATCTCAGGGAGTTCCTTAATTTTCCCCAAATACAGGATACATGGCAAGGGTGGTTTTTGCTTTTTCTGAGGAGATTGGGAGATTTTGCAATAGTGGATCCCATATAGCGATTGTTTATTGATATAGGAACATAACTAATGTTTCTGAAATGTAGCTTCCTTGATTTGATCTCTATGTTATGACGTTTTCAAGAGAGCTTAATCAGAGCCCTCCATATTTCTGTTTGTTGGCAACAGGAGTGCCCTTTTGCTAGGAAGTTTACATGGGCATTACGAAAGGTGACAGCCACTGTAGGTGGCAGACCCAAAGGGAGAAGGGGATGGGGACAACATGCGGCAAGGAGGTTCTCTGGGGACTGCTTGTCTATGTGGGCACACTGCCACCTGTGTCATCAGGTGACCTCCTTGGAGCAACTGCTCAGGGGTTGCCAGGGCTGCGTGACTGTTGTCCTTATGTGGCAGTCAGTACCCACAGTCTGCTTCCTGCTGTGGCCATGGCAGCAACAGTGGCCATAGCATAGAGGAGAGGGGATGTGGTAAAGGTCGGTGAGATGGCATTTAATCCAGATCTTCAGAAATTGGTAGAACTTGGACAGGCTGGCCTGAGGAAGAGCAGCTTTCTAACCAAATGGTCTGATGCAAACCAAAGCACAAAGGTCACAATGAGGATGGTTTGTACCCAGGGCTTTGGTGATGTGCTGTCACTGGTGACAGCTGGTGAAGGCCAGAAAGAGCTGCTATCTAAAGTAATAACAAAAGTAGAGACACCCAACCGGAGGGTCTGTGAAAGAGGAGGAGGTCAGCAGAGGGGCACAGGGTGATTGTAGAGGAAGAGGCCTGCAGAGGGATGCAGGGTGATTGAGGAGGGGGAGGCTGGCAGAAGGGGGCAGGGTGATTGAGGAGGGGGAGGCGGGCAGAGGCGGGCAGGGTGAATGGAGAGGTGGAGGCTGGCAGAGGGGAACAAGGTGTTTGGAGAGGGGGAGGCTGGCAGAGGGGGCAGACTGACTGAGGAGGGGGAGGCCGGCGGGGGGTGTAGGGTGACTGAGGAGGGGGAGGCCAGTGTGGGGAGGGCAGGGTGATTGAGGAGGGGGAGGCCTGCGGGGAGTGGGGGCAGGGTGATTGGAGACGGGGAGGCCTGCAGAGGGGTGCAGGGTGATTGAGGAGGGGGAGGCTGGCAGAGGAGGGGCAGGGTGATTGTGGAGGGGGAAGGCTGGCAGAGGAGGGGCAGGGTGATTGGAGAGGGGAAGGCCAGCTGGTAGGGGAGAGAGGCAGGGTGATTGAGGAAGGGGAGGCTGGCAGGGGGGGGCAGGGTGATTGAGGACGGGAAGGCCAGCAGAGGGGTGCAGGGTGATTGGAGAGGGAGTAACCTGGAGTTGGGAAGACCAGGCACACCAGATAGACAATTAGACCTGGAGTATGCTAGTGGCAGTGGAAGAGGAAAGAAAAGGACGGCATACTTTGAAGACGATTGCAAGCATGACATAACTTTTTTCTTCAGTAGACCTGCAGTATGAAGCCATGAACTGAATTATTAACACAACATGACATTTGGGGGCCAACTTGTACGCAAGATGCCCTCCTCCATCCACCTCTCATTCATTTAAAAAGGATTAACTGAAGGCTTCCCTGAGGCTCTGGCCAGTGGTTTTCATGGACCCAAAGGTGGGGAGCCATCTGAGAGGGAAGGCTGTCCTCCCTTACTTCTCATCTTGCAGAAACTTCGCAGACAGCTGTTTTCACTTTTCTATATTTGTTCCCATTCTTCATAACATCTTGGTATTTTGATGTATTTCAGGTTAACGGAATTCAAGAACATAAATTCAAGCGGATAATATAATGAAAATACTACCATCTCCATCAGTCAGTCTTTTTAACTGCCTAAAGGTTTAACCAAGTCCCAGAGCTTTGGCTAATGATGAAAGAGGTAACAGAACAAACTCAAGTCTCTTGTTGAGCAGATGGAGCTGGTGGATTCCAGGACACTCCCCAAGGGAGCCAGGGATGACCATCTACGGATCTCAAAGTGGCGACATTTGCAAACCAGGACCCAGGAGCCCATTTAACAAATGTCAGAGCAGCCTGCAGAGAGGAATGGAAGGAAGAAACATGCATTCCACATCTGGGAGTGTTTAGAAGTTGGAAACCGATCATTTAGAAGAAGAGAGGAATTCCCTTTACTTCTCAATCAATAAATCATTGCCACATAGTTTAATAGCCTCCTCTCCGTTGGCCTCTTATTTTTAAATCTCCCTCATCCTCCCTCTCTCTCTAACTGCATTTATACACGGTTATTAAACCAAAGATTTATATGAGTTTAAAGCCATTTCCACATGTCTAATGTGGAAATGTTGGCATTATTCTTTCCAGGACACCAAAATTTATGTGAGGTCAAACTATAAAGGAGACAAACTGTCTCTTTTGTGCCTGCCCTCCCTCTGTCTCCAGGGAAGAGCTCTTTTGGGTGGAGGTGATCATGAGGACTTCCTGGAGGAGGGGGCATTTGAGCAAGGTCTTAAGGATGGGATTACTGTAGTTGGAGATAACCAGGTAGGAATTCCAGGTGAAGGGAAAAAAGAGTAAATAACTGATTCTAGAGTTATTTACAGGTATACCTTGTTTTATTGCATTTCACTTTATTGTGCTTCACAGATACTATGTTTTTTACAAATTGAAGATTCACGGCAACCCTGTATCGAATGAGTCTATCGGTGCCATTTTCCCAACAGCATATGCTCACTTTGTGTCTCTGTCAGCACTTTTTGTCAATAAGGTCTTTTTAAAATAATGTATGTCCTTTTTTTAAAGACATAATATCATTGCACACTTAAGAGGCTATAGTATAGTGCAAACACAGCTTTGATAAGCTCTGGGGAACCACAACATTTGTGGACTTGCTTTATTGTGATATCTGCTTTATTGCAGTGGTCTGGAACTGAACTTGAGTTATCTCTGAGGTATGCCTGTATATTTTTATAGAGGATAATAATCTTAAAGGCCTGTCTAAATGTAAACATTCAGGTACGTAGAAGATGTTTATTGTTTCTGAGAAGTTGTTTAGCATTTTTCACAGAGCAGTTAAGCCTGTCGTCTTTGCTAAGTATGGTATAGACAGAAAGAAGGGTCCAGTTTTGAGTCTCATGTGAGTCACATGGTTTTGCCCAGAGAAGACGATTCTGTTCCAGGCTGTGGGTGCAGAGAGTACCCCAGACCCAGCATCACTTGCCTTGGTGACAAATCAGTGTCTCAGGGAAAACTCTCCCTACAGTTGGAAAAATAGCCCAAAATATTCAAAGCACACTTTATGCTGAGAATAGTTGGGAACATCATCTTCTCGTCTTCCCTTACTTGCGCCGGCCCTCCTTTGTCTTGCCCGTGAACACTGCTCTCCAATTACGCAGTGACTCCCCTAAAGAAATCAAAGCTCACTCTCACGCATTCCCATGCTGTACCGGTGCCGGGGGTCGGGGGAGCAGAGAACAGTCCCATTGCAGGGCAGCATCTGGAATAACCAGCCACAGATGCAGGCATGAGTCATCGTTCTCTGGGAGCCTCGCCTGCATCCCTGCTGAAGGCCCACGCAGGGCAGGCCGGCTTGATCTACTGCCCATTGCCCTGCCAGGGCTCAAGGCGTCCGAAGAGTTCCCTCCCCAGGCTGCCATGTGTTTGCCACAGCGCACGGCACTTCACCAGCAGTTTGGCAATGGGCTCACGCGATGTTGGAGCTGGTCTCTCAGCTGTGAGAAGCAGGCTCGGGTGCTGCCTGTGGCTTCTCCATGGCCTTGCAGGACATCTCCATGGAGGAGAACAGGCTCACAGATGACTGTTTTGAGACAGCAAGTTCACTGGACACCCATTTGTACCAAGGGCATACTTAGCATTCAGCTGTGTAGCAGGCACTTTGGGATGGGTGACAGAAAAAGAACCCTGCCCTTATCTTCAGCTAAGGTAAAAGACCTGAAATAGCGGCCGGGCGCGGTGGCTCAAGCCTGTAATCCCAGCACTTTGGGAGGCCGAGACGGGCGGATCACAAGGTCAGGAGATCGAGACCATCCTGGCTAACACAGTGAAACCCCGTCTCTACTAAAAAATACAAAAACTAGCCGGGCGAGGTGGCGGGCGTCTGTAGTCCCAGCTACTCGGGAGGCTGAGGCAGGAGAATGGCGTAAACCCGGGAGGCGGAGCTTGCAGTGAGCTGAGATCCGGCCACTGCACTCCAGTCCGGGCGACAGAGCGAGACTCCGCCTAAAAAAAAAAAAAAAAAAAAAAAAAAAGACCTGAAATAGCCATAGATAACACTGAGGGACCATACATGCAGGCAGACATGACAAATACAACAGTTGTAAGTGTCGAGTGGACACAGAGTCAGGGAGGCTGGGGTGGCTGGTGTGTGCTGAGGGAGGGGTCTTTGCATATGTCACCCCTGTCATTTGACGCTACCCTAGAATGTGGATAGTTACCCCATCTTAAAGAGGAAGAAACTGGCCGGGCGCGGTGGCTTAAGCCTGTAATCCCAGCACTTTGGGAGGCCGAGACGGGCGGATCACGAGGTCAGGAGATCGAGACCATCCTGGCTAACACGGTGAAACCCCGTCTCTACTAAAAATACAAAAAACTAGCCGGGCGCGGTGGCGGGTGCCTGTAGTCCCAGCTACTCGGGAGGCTGAGGCAGGAGAATGGCGTGAACCCGGGAGGTGGAGCTTGCAGTGAGCTGAGGTCCGGCCACTGCACTCCAGCCTGGGCAGCCTGGGAGACAGAGCGAGACTCCGTCTCAAAAAAAAAAAAAAAAAAAAAAAGGAAGAAACTGAGGCTCAGACAGGTATTTAGCAGATTTTTGTGAGCCATACATCACCCCTTCGCCCACCTCTGTGGTGGGCAGGTGAGTGATGACGGCGCTCCACCTCCAACACACATCACTTCACTGTCTCAGGGCCTTTCTCCAAAGCCTTTGGGTCTCGTCAGCCTCCAGGGGTGCGCCCAGGGCAACCTTCAACCATGGGGAATAGGAGTTGAGTCAACAGATAAAGATCCCAGCCTCCCGTTCTTTGGGGGGACCAATTCTGAGGGGCTTGTAACACGGTTCACAGAGAGTGCCCCATGTGACTGATCTCCAGTAGCCCACAGTGGCAGTGGGCTCAATGACACATAATTGTTTGATTTTTCCTACTTCCCATCCCTCATTCCGGCTTCCCTGGCTCACTTCCCAAATTAACTACACATATCCAAGTCCATATCATAGTCTCTGCTTTTAGGGTAGCCCAAAGTAAGATAACAGGCTAAGGTGCTTGTTTAATGTCATCTATGAGGCTAAGGAGCTTGTTTAATGTCATCTATGAGGCTGCAAAGTGTCTGAACCAGGACATAAACAAACCTAGGGCTTCTGCCTCCCACGAAGGTTCTCTGTGCCTTGTGTGACCCTGTCTCCCTGGAGGGGAAATTTCCCAAGAGTGCTGAGTTTTTTTTTTTGTTTTTTGTTTTTTGGTTTTTTTTGAGACAGAGTCTCGCTCTGTTGCCCAGGCTGGAGTGCAGTGGCGCGATCTCGGCTCTGCCTCCCAGGTTCACGCTATTCTCCTGCCTCAGCCTCCCGAGTAGCTGGGACTACAGGCACCCCCCACCACGCCTGGCTAATTTTTTGTATTTTTAGTAGAGAAGGGGTTTCACTGTGTTAGCCAGGATGGTCTCGATCTCCTGACCTCGTGATCTGCCCGCCTCGGCCTCTCAAAGTGCTGGGATTACAGGTGTGAGCCACCGTGCCCGGCCAAGTGTTGAGTTTTGAGTCAGACCTTGAAGAAAGTAATGGATGTCACTGGCACGGGAGAAAGAGACAGTGTTCTGGGCAGCATGAAAGACCTGATCAAAGGCACAGAAGAGAGACCCAGAAAGCTTTGAAAAGGACAGCAAGAGGCAGGCTCCCTGGATGTTGGCTGCACAGAGGTGAGGGGAGGAGGTGATGGATGAGACAGTGACTGCTCCACTCTTACCAAAGTCACCCGCAGCTCCTGAGTCATGAAATGACATGACACTAACAATATCTGGGATATGATGAGGTGGTGCAGTGCAGAAAATGGATTTGAGTAGGCTGGGACTCAAAGGCAGTGACGCTGGCTCTTGTCCTTATGAACAGTTGTCCCCCAGGCCATTCTGATTTCCTATGAGGCAGCGAAGGGTACCCTGGACACAAGTTGTGTTTTAAGGCATCCTTGTTTGTGCTCCTGGATTGCTGGAGTCTCCGGTCTGGTAACCTGTCCGTGAGTCATGACAGGGAGCAACGCTGTATTCAAGGGTGGTGACATGTTACCCTAGAACACTGGTATAGTTACCCCCATCTTAAAGAGGAAGAAATGGAGGCACAGACAGGTACTTAGCAGAAGATTTTCGTGAGCCACATCTTACCTTTGAGCCTACCTCTGTGGTGGGTAGGTGGGTGATGGCAGTGCCCCACTTCAAGCACACCCCATTTCCCTGTCTTGGGACTTTCCACCAAAACATATGAATCTTGTCAGTCTCCAGCCCTCTCAGGGAAGACCCCAGGGCAACTTTCAACCATAGGGAAAGGGAGTTGAGTCAATGGATAAAGATCCCAGCCTCCTATCCCACCAATTTCAGAGTGTGGTCTCGGGACCAGTAGACCAGCATCATTTGGAAACTTGTTAAAAACAAAAGTTCTTGGCCAGGCACGGTGGCTTATGCCTGGAATTCCAGTGCTTTGGGAGGTGGAGGTGGGAGGATCGCTTGAGTTTGAGACCCATGTGGGCAACATAGCAAGACTCTGACTCTATTAAAAAGAAAAAGAAAAAAAAAAAAGGTTCTTGGTCCCTACTGGGGACCTACTGAATCAGAAACTGTCAGGGTGACGCCCTGAGCTCTCATTTAACAAGGCCACTCTACCATGCTTGAGCTTCGGAAGCACAGCTCGAGGATATGAACGTCTCTGCCAGTGTGTTCTACTTTAGCTGCTGTTTTCATCCTGTTGTTCTTAGTCCTAAAGTACTCCTTTAAGCCAAGCTGGGAAAGAAAACAGAAGTTAGTTCTTTGATAGCAGGTTCTCATTAAAACATAGACAAAACATCTAATAGAAAAATGTCTGACTAATGGACGACATCTGACTAATGTGATTTCACAGTGCCTGTTGCAGAGGAGATGTTCAATAATGTCAATTTCAGTTTTCTAAGCAGGGAGATAAGATAAAACATGAGAATATGGTAAGCAAATGCCAAAGAAACAAATATATAATTAATTATTTTAAATGATAAAGTGAATTTCTACTGGAAGACACCAGAAAGACATGAGTAGAACAGACAGCATTTCCCTGTTGTTGTGCTCTGTGAACAGCCAGGAATGCAGACAGAAGGGGAAGACCGTCATTCTGTCTTTGAGGGTGAACAGGCTGGGCTCAAACAGGGTGTGGCAGTTTTCTTGTAGAGGTTTATTTCTCTTCCTCGAGACCAGTCGGCCTTGCTGTCTCTCAATAACTTTTTTTTTGTTTTTTAGAGACAGGGTCTTGCTTTGTCACCCAGGCTACAGTGCAATGACATGATCATAGCTCACTGTGGCCTCAAACTCATGGGCTCAGGCAATCTTCCTGCCTCAGTCTCCCGAGTAGCTAGGAGTACAGGTGTGTGCCACCATACCTGGCTAATTATTTTATTTTATTTTTGTAGAGATGGGGTCTTACTATGTTGTCCTGGCAGGTCTCAAACTCCTGGCCTCAAGCCATACTGCCTTGGCCTCTCAAAGCTCTGGGATTAATAGATTTTTTTTTTTTTTTTTTTTTTTTTTTTGAGGCAGAGTCTCGCTCTGTCGCCCAGACTGGAGTGCAGTGGCGCAATCTCGGCTCACTGCAAGCTCCGCCTCCCGGGTTCACGCCATTCTCCTGCCTCAGCCTCCCGAGTAGCTGGGACTACAGGCGCCCGCCACCTCGCCCGGCTAGTTTTTTGTATTTTTAGTAGAGACGGGGTTTCACCATGTTAGCCAGGATGGTCTCGATCTCCTGACCTCGTGATCCGCCCGTCTCGGCCTCCCAAAGTGCTGGATTACAGGCTTGAGCCACCGCGCCCGGCCAATAGATTTTTTAAATGGGACTATTCTAGGGAGAAGAGTTCCAGGGCCATGACTGTTAGCCAAGATGTCAGACATGTAATGGGGATGTTGGCCATCAATTTGGGTATTTGATTGTTACACTGAAAAATTAGTGCTATGTTTGACTTGACTTCCAAATAAGTGACTTGGAAACTTTAATACATCGTGCCGTTAGGGTCGGTTTTTAATATCATTATTATTATATCCAATGGTTAACCTTAGACACATCAATCCAATGTTACAGATTTAACAAAAGACAAAGGAACCCCTGTTCCATGATCTCAATTCCGTCCCAAACTATGAGGTGAGTGGGTGGTTGTGGACAAGCTTAGATGAGTCTCTTCCGTTGATGCCTCAGTTTTCTGTAGAGAGGGAATTAATGATGCCAATTATGGAATACTTATTCATTCCTTCATAATTCATAATTCCTTCACTATGAATAAGGCATTACTGTTTACAACAGTAAACAAGACAGATAAGGTTCTCCTTATTGTAAAGTTTGCATTCAAGTGGTCACTCAAGAACATTTCTGAGGAAAATAACTGAAATGGCACTACACAAGGAAGAACTCCACAGCTCAGGACACCAGAGGCAGTTTGACTCAGTTAAAGCACTTGTTGCTATGTCTCCCTAATTCTTTCTCTTTTTTATGAGTGGGGGAGGCGGTGGGGACAGCTCTGTCACTCAGGCTGGAATGGAGTGGTGTGATTTTGGCTCACAGCAGCCTTGACCTCCCTGGGTTCAAGTGATCCTCCCACCTCAGCCTCCCAAGTAGCTGGGACTACAGGTGCATGCTACCACACCTGGCTAATTTTTATATTTTTTGTAGAGACGGGGTTTCGTCATGCTTCCCAGACTGGTCTCAAACTCCTGGGTTCAAGTGATCCACCTGCTCTGGCCTCCCAAAGTGCTGGTATTACAAGCGTGAGCCACCATATCTGGCCTCCCTAATTGCTAAGAAAAGCATTCCAGGAACGAATACCATGTTGTCTTAGTCCATTTTCTGGTTAAAACAGTACACTTGAAACTAGATAATTTATAAAGAAAAAAAAAGGTGGGAGGGGGTAAGTGCTGAGAAATTCCTTAATGGGTACAATGTACATTTTTCAGGGAATGGTCATCACTAGGCGATATATCCATGTAACAAAACTGCACTTGTACCCCCTGAATTTATACAAAAAGAAAAAGAAAAGGAATTCATTTCTTACAATTATGGAGGCTGACAAGTCCAAGTTTGAGTGGCTGCATCTGGAGAGGTCTTTCTTGCTGGTGGGGACTCTCTGCAGAGTCCCCAGATGGTGCAGGGCATCCCATGGTGAAGGGCTGAGCATGATTGTTCATATTTTTCTGCTCTTCTTATAAAACCATCAGTTGGCTGGGCGCAGTGCCTCACGCCTATAATCCCAAGACTTTGGGAGCCCAAGGCGGGTGCATCACGAGATCAGGAGATCGAGACCATCCTGGGTAACACGGTGAAACTCTGTCTCTACTAAAAACACAAAAAATTAGCGGGGCATAGTGGCAGCCCCAGCTACTTGAGAGGCTGAAGCAGGAGAATCGCTTGAACACAGGAGGCGGAGGTTGCAGTGAGCCGAGATCGCGCCACTGCACTCCAGCCTGGGCGACAGAGCGAGACTCTGTCTCAAAAAAACAAAACAAAACAAAACAAAAAAGCAAAAAACAAAAAACCAACCAGTCCCACTTCCATAATAACCCATTAATCCATTAACCCAGTATTGGTCCATGAATGGATTAATCCATTCATGAGAGCAGAGCCTTCATAACCCAATCAGTTGTTAAGGGCTCCACCTCTCAATACTGCCACACTGAGGATTTAATTTCAACATGAGTTTTGGAGGAGACAAATATGAAACCAGAGCACTTATGAAAACCTGAGGTTGCTTACACAGAGCCGGTCGAGTGTGCTCAAAGCCCTGGAGGGCCGATCTTGGGTGGGACGCTGATCACAGAAATAGCGCTGTTCCCACACCCTTTTCATCTCCCCCCATACTACTTAACATAAAGTAGCAAATGCCTCAGTGAAATGCTGACGATTAAAGGAATGCTCTTTGGACCACTGCAAGGTTTGAAAGCATTTCCATAGGTCAGGGACCACGTGTTAGCCTCTTCATTTTGTGAACAGAGAGAGTCTATTGGCTAAACCACATTCACAAAGAAAGATAATTTAGGCAGTCTCCATCCAAATTCTTACCTGAGAAGATGTTACAGACTAAACGCTTGTGTCCCCTCAAAATTCTGATGTTGAAACCCTACCTAATACCAATGTGATGGTATTAGGAGGTGAAGTCTGAAGAAAGTAATTATGACTAGATGAGGTTATGAGAATGGAGTCTTTAGGAAAGGGATTTGTGCCCTACAGGAGTCATGAGAGAGCTTGCTGTATCCCTTTTCCCACCATAGAAGGATATAACAAGAAGCTGGCAGTCTGCAACCCAGAAGAGGGCTCTTACCAGAATCTGATCATGCTGGCATGCTAATGTCAGACCTCCAGCCTCCAGAACTGTAAGAAATACATATTTGTTGCTGAAGTCACCCAGTCTATGATACCATGTCCCAAAGGGACTGAGACAGATTCTTAGTACTACAGCAATCCCACACTATTTTACTTGAAGTCTTGGTCTATTCGGGACACTATAACAAAATACTATAAACTGAGTGGCTTATCATCAATAGGAATTTATTTCTCACAGACCTGGAAGCTGGGAAGTCTGAGATCAAGGCACCCGCAGACTTGGGGTCTGGTTCTGCTTCCTGGCTCATAGGTTGTGCTTTCTGATGGCACCTTCTTGGTGTATGGTCACACGGTGGATGGGGCAAGTGAACTCCCTTGAGCCTCTTATAGGGGAACCAGTCCCATCCATGAGGGCTCTGCCCTCCTGACCTAAACATCTCCCCAAAGGCTCCACATCATCTTACCAGTTAGGACTTCAACATATGAATTTTGGGGGGATGTAAACATTCAGATTATATCACTTAATTACATATTTGGAGTTTGGGTTTTTTTTTTTTTTGTTCTCGTTTTTTTGAGACCAAGTCTCCCTCTGTCGCCAGGCTAGAGTGTGGTGGTGTGATCTTGGCTCACTGCAACTTCCGACTTCCCGGTTCAAGCGATTCTCCTGCCTCAGCCTCCCGAGTAGCTGGGATTACAGGCACATGCCACCATGCCCAGCTAATTTTTGTATTTTTAGTAGAGACGGAGTTTCACCATGTTAGGCAGGATGGTCTCGATCTCCTGACCTCGTGATCCACCCACCTCGGCCTCCCAAACTGCTGGGATTACAGGCATGAGCCACCGTGCCTGGCCAGAGTTTGGCTATTTTTATTCCCTCCAGGAGTAGATAATGATATATGTAAAAAAAAAATGTTTCTAATTTCAGCCAAGTCATCTGTTAGAGCCATATTTTAATTCCCCTGAGTTTCTTCTTATAATCTGGAAGAATTTGTCTTTTAGTTACCCCCTTATCATACAGATCACAGACTTTACATACTTTGGCCAATGTCCCTGAATTATCTCATGCTTTCATTATCTTGAAAACTTCTTTGACAATTAATTATTGCCAGACCCAGAACACCTCATGGGGTTGTTTTTTTTTTTTTGAAAGCAACAATTATTTCTACAACTGCTTTGAAAACATCATGAGACCAAGTTTCTAAGGGTACAGGCAGCTTCTCATGTGAATATCAAAGCAAGCCTGGGGATGTTAATTAAATTTCAAGAATACATCTTTAAATATTACCTACATTATTAAACAAGGATTAGAGGAGAGAAATCAGTGGGGTTCAGGTCAGTGTACTGAGCCTCTGTAGCATCAACTTAAACAGAGGATCTTACCCCAAAAAACTGTCCTTAAACTTCCGGTCTCATAAACAACCCGCCACTTACTGTGGAGGCTATATTTGGTGGTTCTTGCCTTTCCCTGCTTCAATATATTATGTTGTGAACATTGTTGATAATAATGTCTTTAACTGTAGAGCCTGCCACATTCATGACATTCCAAAAATATTCTGAGGATTTCTGGGCCGGAAGATGAGGCCATCTCACATTTAAAATAGGACTTTGCAAGTTATTTCTACTTCTGTGTGCAGAATTATCCAAGCAAAGACTCTAAGTAACAGTTGAAATGCTGGTTTTTGTTTTTGTTTTTTTATTTTACGAGTGGACACAATTCTCACCTGAGTCCTGTTAGTCTTGTTAAAATCAGTCAGACGGAGAGAGGGGGCTGGGGGAAGTAGGAGCTTTCTATAATTTTAATTTTGTGGTCTGGGACACACCTCAAAATTACAAACCCCGGCCCCCTACTGTTGGGATGTCGCCTCTGAGCCTGAAAACTTTCTGCTCCTCTTTGGTTGGTTTGCGAACATCGAACTGCCAAGAGTTCTGAGCTCCGTGGGTTGGGGAAAGGCACCTGGGCTACCGGCTACTTCATGCACACTCCCAGCCCTGAGGGGAGGCGAGGACCAGACGCCCCGCACGGGTCTAGCCTTCCACGTGTCCCTCCGGCCTCCGGGCTGCCCTGCGCCTCCCGGCTATCTGCAGCTCACCGCGCCAGGCCCCAGGCCCAGCGTCCCGGACTGGCCCAGAGAAAGCAGAGAAGGTGTGGCTCGTCCGGGAAAGGGACAGAAGGAAAGGAGTAAAAACAGAAGCCAGGCAGCCAGCGGCTCGGCCCGAAATGCCGGGGCTTTCTTAGGCTCACTGGAGGCTGAAAAAAGTTTCCTTTGTCAAGCAGTCGCCACGTGGCGCTATGGCGGTCACTACCGGGAATTAACCACGGCCACCCTCTCAGGGCGCCAAGCGCCGGCTCGGGGACACGCCGGCAACCACCTCAGCCGGCTAAGGGGAGCCCGAAACCTGCTGGCACCGCGGGAATCCACTATGGAGGCGTAAAGGGGGACCCATTGGGGTCCGCGAGGGGGTGGCAGGGGGAGGGGAGCGGAGGGAGGAGCTCCCGGGGAGGGGGCCGCGGAGGGCCGGGGTCCCGGGGCTGTAGGAGCTGGGTTGGCTTGGAGACCCGGGTCCGCTGCTGTGCAGGGCGGGGTTCCCGGAGGGGGCGGGGCTCTGGGCGGGGCGGGGCGGGGCGGGGGCGGGCACAGCGCGGGGCGGGGCGCGGGCCGGGAGCGGCAGGCAGGCCGGGCATGGCGTCCATGGCGGCGGCGATCGCGGCCTCGCGCTCGGCGGTCATGAGCGGGAACCGGCCTCTTGACGACCGGGAGCGAAAGCGCTTCACTTACTTCTCGTCGCTGAGCCCCATGGCCAGGAAGATCATGCAGGACAAGGAGAAGATCCGCGAGAAGTACGGGCCCGAGTGGGCGCGGCTGCCGCCCGCGCAGCAGGACGAGATCATCGACCGGTGCCTGGTGGGGCCGCGCGCTCAGGCGCCCCGAGACCCCGGGGACTCGGAGGAGCTCATGCGCTTCCCCGGCCTGCGCGGGCCCACGGGCCAGAAGGTGGTGCGCTTCGGGGACGAGGTAGGTGCGGGCCTGGCCGCGGACCCTCTTCCGCGCCCAGCGCCTCGAGGCGCCCCGGCCCGGGGGGCACATGCCGGTGTGAGGCCGCCCCAGCTGGTAGGGGCTGGAAAGGAAAAGGCAGGAATGGCAGTGGGTGGGAGGGGAGCCCCAGAGCCGAAGGTCGGGGGATGGGAGTTCCGCTAGGGGAGTTGGTTAAGAGGTGGGGTCGTTAAAGAACCTCCATCTAGACCTGATCCGCCGCCTCGCACGGACTCCAGAGACTTCTCCCGGAGCTGTCGTAAGCGAGGCTGACCAAAGTGCAAACAACAAGCAGTTTTAAACCAGACAAGCCTGGGTTTTAATCCAGCTCTGCTACTTACTACCTGTATGGCGGTGGGTGAATTAACTTCTTAGAGCCTCAGTTTCCACTGTGTAAAACAGGGATAATAACGCCCACCCCGTGCCTGCCTGTGAAGGCACTCAGCATATGATATATACTAACGTGAATACTTGTGATGAGATGTATGGGGAAAGTAAAATTGCCAAGCCAGGTAACAGGAAAGAAAAGGTGTCTTCCAAGATAAAGAGGGAAACCCATCCATCACCCTAAGATGTTTTCCAAGTGAGCACGACGTCCAGGGTGTGTTTTAGGGGTGAGCATGGTGACCCTGTTTTCCACCAAAAAACTAAGGGATGATAAGCTTAAATGAGCTCCAGTAAGTCTTGGCCACATAACAGGGCATGTTTAGGTCTCAGATCTAGGCACTGTCCAGACTGCTAGAGGGGCAGTAGAAACGCTGAATCTGTTCCAGAAAAAGCTCAGGGATGACCCACACTTAGGCACAAAGGCCTGAATCTTCTGTGGGGTTCAGAAACTTGGTCTTCTTTTTCTCAGAAATGTGTTTAACCGAAGCTTGTTTGGTGCCCTTAGAATTTGCACTGTGGCTCTTTGGCCTTTCAAATTCAACTTTTGCCATGAGGAGCAAAGTCAAGCAGAGCAAAAAGTATGAGAATGAAATCGCTCGCTGTTAAGGCTATTTCTTGGGCTAGAGGGGAGAGAAGCTGGGAGAGTTTTTTTTCTGAGGAAGTTGTGGATTATGGATGGAATTCAAGTTAGGGAGGTTTAGATCAGATTTTCAGGCTTGGGTGTGCTGAGACATTTATTAATACGAAGTGTTCGTGGTCATAAACCCACTTTAGTGTGAGGGAAACATGAAATGACTGAAGGATGCTGCCAGTGTTGCTCTATTCTGATGGAATCAAAAGGAAATTTTCGACTGGACTTCAAATTCTGATGGCTTTGCCAGGAAAAACAGGGTGTGGTAAACTGGGGAGGGGAAAATATAGGTTTTAAAATGTATTCCTAGAGCCGAAACATTTTCAGTGGGAAAATATGTGTATTTATAAAGATATGTGTGCAGTGTTTGTGCCCAGATTTGGGGGATGAAAAAGCAGGCAGCACTCCTTTGGAAGAGTCACGAATAAATATGAGAGGAAGTAAACTTCTATGTACTTACAAATGTTGGAGAGTGACTGTCATTTTCCCTTAGCTTGGTGTCCAGCTAAGAATATCTACACGCCCACTCATGATCAAAAAACCCTTGTCATAGAAGAGCCCAGTATCACTGACGAGGAAGAATATGGCCAAGTTAATTTTTTATTCTCATTCCTTATCTGGTGCCAGACTGAGCTGTTTCTTAATTTGTAAACTCAATGTGATTTCAAAGCAAGTGGGACTGTCCTGTGCTGTGATGCCTGCATGTCCTTCCAGGAGCAACTCAGGAGAATTGAATCTCAGCTTTGCAAAACCAGCTGAGAGCATGTTCTGAAATGCTTCTGACCAGCCTCAGCTCAGACGGCAGAGGGGCAGATAGACCCTGTATTTTAACAGAGGTACATAGGAACATGGCCCAGGGTACGCTTTTGCCTGCAGTGGCTGTGTAGGTTAATAGCAGTGGGGAATTTAAATTCCCCTGGACTGGGCCGGAGTTTGGCACCAAAGTGGAGTCAGTTGTCTCATTGTTGTCCCCACGAGATCATTCATGGAGGAGGGCCAGCTCCTAGGCACAGGGATGATGGATAAGGACAGGGTAGGCTGCTGAACAGAGGTACCCCCCAAATAGGTGACCCCAAGTTTGTCTTAAAGGACTGTAAACTAGATAGAGTGGGGCCCTGTGTCCCTTTCCCACTTGATCAGTCTTCTGATGTGGTCCTGGGGCCTCCGCAGCCCTTTCTGCTGCCCTGAAGGACACTGACTATTTCTTTGAATGGTGTCCTCTCCCGCATTGCCAGTAGTGTTTTTCTATCTCACATAGCAACATTTTAAGTCAGAGCATGCAAATGTAGCCTCCAAATGTGGTGACCATCTTCTAGACATTTCTTGTGTATTGCAGGAACAAATAGAAATTGATCGTTTGATGCTGATCACAGATCTTCATGGTTTTGAATGTGGTCAGGGGCTCAGTTCGCTCACTGAAGTTGCCTGTGCATCTGACAGGTGTGGCGTCCGTGTGTGTTTTCATCCTCATCCTCTGGCCTGAGGCCCAGATGGCCCCTTGCCTTGATGACTTAACCTGGTTCTCCTCAGGGAAGGAGGCTGCTGCCTTTGAGTACTGAAGCTGTGAAGGGCCCTATCAGTCTTTAGGTTCTTGCTTCCTTGGAAATCAGCTGAGCAAATATTTCTGAAAGCCTGTTATATTAGAGACAAGGCATTCTAGCTTAGGGTACTTCATCCTCCCATAATCTTTACCAACTCCTTTAAAAATCCCCCCATGTGAACATGTGATCTCAGTAAAAAAGCACAGAAGTATAGCTTCAGCCTAGGCCCTAACCCCTTCCCACAGCCACCCAACCCCCTTTTGTGGAAAATCTGGAGCTGCTGCTGGAAGAACGTGTCTCAACCAGCAAAAGGAGAGAAGCCTGCAGAGCCCCAAGTCCTGGATTCTTGTCCTGACCATGCCACCAGCAAGGTGTCGCCTCTCTTAAGGGGTAGTTTGCCCCTCTGTGAAGTATGGTGGCAGAACTCATGGCTCACAGAGTTTCAAACCCGCTGGCCTGGCTTGGAGCAGGCACAGACACTGGGGACATGCACTTTGGGTCCAGTACTTTGGTAAGAACATTAAGGCAGGTTTGCAAATGGATGCTTTTGACAGTGCTTCACCCGCGCTGCTTGATTGCTGCGTTCTTCCTCCAGCAGAAGGGTTTCAGGAATGGCTTACTTTGGAGGGGAAAGTTTTTCATTTTAGAAGGATCACCCTGTCTGCTTCTGCTGTTTCCTGTTATCCCAAAGGAGAAAACCCCACACACCTCTGAATTGTTAAGAATCTGTTGCTCCCTGCTCCGGCCCCCAATCTCCTTGTCACTGATCTAGCGAGATGTGAGTACATGGTGAGAATTACAGGGTTCCACATTCTGTGAGATATTCTTGACTCCAGATGGGCCCTAAGCAGATGACTAGGGAGCTTTGGGCAGCTGGTGCATCTTGTTTGCGTGGACCTGCTTGCCTCTTCCATCTCTCTATACGGTGGAGCTGGGCAGGAAGGGTGTTTCAATATCCCTAATTGGGGTTTCACATGTTGTGGAACATGGATTTTTAGACCCCGGAGCCAGACAGCTCTGTCCCCTCTTCAACAGCTTGGCATGATCCTCTGCCATGTCCTTCCAGCGCCTTCGTATCTGCCCCTCCTACAGGAACCTGGGGACTTGCTGTTGCTCTCTTACTCCTCTTGGCCTTAGCTTCCTTTTCTGAAGCTGTTTTTGCCTCCCTGTATCTCCTGCATTGCCTGTGGCCTCTTAGTCCTTAGGCTAGAGGACTCCACAGGTGCTGCGGCTATGGGTACCTGTGTTTAGCAAACTGCTGAGCTGCTGCACCCGCTCTGTGTGGTTAGGGCTATCTGCAAAAGACTTTTCTGCAAACCTAGGGGCCTGTGTGCTGGCCAGCCTAGAGGTTTGCTTTCTAAAATAAACTAATTTATTATAAAAGTTTTTACCTGTACATTAATGTTAAAAGTTTCAAACCAGGCAGAAGCAGCATTATAAAACAGCTGGTAGAATCAATCGCTTCAGAACTTTCTTGAGCATTACATCTTTGTTAGATTTGAGTTTGGCTGCTGTGTCTCCTCATCCTCTTTGCCTTTAGTAGACTGGCCTTTTCATTTTGAAATCTGACATTAAGAAAGTAAGAAAGAAAGAAAGAAGGAAGGAAGGAAGGAAGGAAGGAGAAGAAAAGAAAGAAAGAAAGAAAAGAAAGAAAGAAAGAAAGAAAGAAAGAGGGAGGGAGGGAAGGAAGGAAGGAAGGAAGGAAAGAGAGAGAAAATTAGGGAGTTGCTTTCTCAGCATTTTGGACTCATTTTTTAAGGAAGGTGGAATGCTTGATTTATGATTCCCACTTTTTGCCTGGTGTATCCGTGGATGTTTTAGAAAGGATGGCAGGGTTTTCTGAGTCCCTCTACCCGGGGCCCTGGGCAGGAGTTGAGATGACTCTGCTTCAAATCCAGTTCCACGGGCTGAGAGGAGAGGGCGGTTGGGCCTGTTCTGTGAGCTTCCCTTTCATGTTGTGGGTTCTCTGCCCTGAGTAGCACCTGGCCTGGTTCCCTGGGAGCTAGGGCCTCTCCTCCCCAGGCACCTCTGCCTGCTAGCTCTTGTGGGAGGGTGGCCCAGTGGCAGCCAGGGAACAGGTTTAGCAAAGAAATGAAGTGACTTGGTCACTGACATGCAGGGAGGGAGGGCAGGAAGCATGGCGACAGGTGTGGAGTCATCTTTTAATTGGTAAGAGTCACTTCTACACTCTAAGCAAGGGATTCCCATAGTACTAGATAAAATATCTATTTATTCTTCTTCTTCTTCTTCTGAATGAAGGAAGGAAGGAAGGAAGGAAGGAAGATGAGACCATTTGTTTAGACTTCCTGTCATAGTTTGCTCATTTCTTTAGAATTTCCTCCACCTACTCTGTATCCTGTTTCTATTACCATGCTCGCACTGAGTTTTTGTTTTGCTGTAATCTATGGAGGACTGAGTTCTGGATTCGTATTCATGGCGGAAAACATGCCGAGTGGTGAAATCAGGACTGTTTTTCTGTCTTTGGAACTGCAGTGTTGTATTTCCAGTTATGGAAACCCCCTTATCTCAGCAGAGTTAAAAATATTACAAGTCAAAGGGAAAAGCATGGATTCCATAAATATGTAAACAATACTTCCTAAAAATAAGCAGTTGGTAAAAAAAGAACATATTTTAATCATTCTTCCGTACTCTCCTCTTTTTAAATAGACTTAATTTTTAAGAGCAGTTTTAGAGTCACAGCAAAATTGAGCAGAAAGTACAAAGCTCTCATTACTTCTCTGGCTCCCCCACTGTCAGCATCCACGCCACAGTGGTGCATTTGTGACAGCTGATGAATGTACATTGACACATCGTTACCACCCAAAGTCCATAGTTTGGGGTTCACTCTTGGGTTGTCCACTGTATGGATCTTGACAAATGAATAATGACATGTACCCACCATTGTAATATCACACAGGGGAGTTTCACTGCCCTAAAAATTCTCTGTGTTCCATGTATTTATCCTTCCCTCCCCCCAACCCCTGGCAGCCAACGATGTTTTAACTGTCTCCATGGTTTTGCCTTTTCCAGAATGTAATGTGATTGGATTCATACAGTGTGCAGCCTTTTGAGATTGGCTTCTTTTACTTAGTGATACTCATTTAAGGTTCTTCCATGTCTTTCTGTGACTTGGTAGCTCATTTCTTTTTCTTGCTAAATAATGTTCCATTGTCTGGATGTATCGCAGTTTACTTATCCAATAACTGAAACACATCTTGGTTCCTTCTAAGTTTTGACAATTATGAGTAAAACATCTGTGTGTAGGTTTTTTGTGTCGACCAAAGTCTTCAGTTCATCTGGGTAAATACCAAGGAGTGTGATTATCTCACTCCTGTAACATATTTATTTGTGGAGAAATAAATATAGAAATAACTACAGCAGAAGCACTGTTGAATTTGTGCATGGAGCTGCGGTTGGGAGGCTCTCAGTTGGTCAACATGTCCAGGGTGCTGTCATTATCAGTGACAACAACCAGTGTTGTCAGTTGGTAATTAAGCCTTACAGTTGATCCACAGGACAGGCTCTGGCATCTCTGAGGGAGTGATGGGCACGACACAGCTCACCAGGAACAATGTGTTCCACCCGGGATGAGCCAAGATACCCAGGCCACCTGGCATCACTACAGGGTGACACACTCTGCAACCTATGGGACTTTCTGTCCTGCTCACATGTTCCGCTGTCTAAACCTTATTTCTCTAGCTTATAGAATTTCTCAGTTTACATTTCTTACCTTCAAGCCAAGATGCCACAGGTGTCAACCAGAAACTCTCCTTATTTATGAACTTCAGGCAGACGACCATTTCTGGCATCAATGTGTGTGTTGTCGTGTTCCCAGATCTTGATGCTGTTTTAGAATCACCCCAGAAAGCCTCACTCCCCGCCCAGCTGTTTTTCCTGGAACAGCTTGTGGAGGCGCTAAGGGAGCCCCCATGCTGGACAGCGCCCTCTGCAGGCGCTATCCATCCACACACCAGAAAGAAACACTTGCAGAATGTGATGAGTATCAGGATGTTTGTTATGGTTGTAGCCTGTGGTGTGCTGGTAAATATTTAACAGCCGGCTCAGGGGGAGTGAGGCGGACTAGCCCTGACTTCTAGCATTTGCCAGTTGCCATGACCAGATACTCCACCGTGGCCTGTTCCATGCTCTTGGCGTGACTAAGGGGATGCACAACTGGGCACTGCACTATGTGGTATTTCCACCTTACACATACAATGGATGCAAATAACCTCAAGATCATGGATAATAGTAACTGTATTGAAATGTTGAGTTTCTAGTGTTTGTTACTTTTTTTTTGGTGGGAGGGGCACACTTTGAAAAAACATTCAGTTTTTAGAGTAGTTTTAGGTTCCAGCAAAATTGAACAGAAAGTACAGAGGGTTCCCACACAGACCTTTCCCAAAATGTACACACAGACATGCATATGCATGCAGCCTTCCCCACCATCGACATCCTAAACCAGAGTGGTGCATTGATTTCAATCAATGAACCTGCATTGTTTTTATCATTGTCATGCAAAGTCTCTGGTTTACACTAGGGGTCGCTCTTGGCGGTGTACACCATGATGGTATCATACAGAGGGGAGCCACTGCCTTAACAGAAATTCTCTGTGCGTCACCTGCTCATGCCTCCCGCCCCCCAGGCTCTGGCAGCCACTGATCTTTTTACTGTCTCTGTAGTTTTGCCTTTTCCAGAATATCATATAGCTGGAATCATACAATATGTAACCTCTTTAGATTGGCTTCTTCCACTTAATAATATTCATTTGAGGTTCCTCCGTGTCTTTCCACGACTTTTTATTGTGGTAAAATACGTATAACAAAATTTACCATTTTAACCACTTTTCTTTGTATAGTCCGAGGCATTTAGTACAGTCACAATGTTGTGCAATCATCATCACCATCCATTTCCAGAACTCGTGTATTATTTGAAGTGAAATTATATCCTTTAAAGAATTAAACTCTGTATATATTAAACAATAACTCCCCATTTCCTGGCCTCAGTCCCTGATAACCTCTGTTCTACTTTCTGTCTCTATTATTTTGCCTACTCTAGGTACCTGTGGAATCATATCATTTTTGTCCTTGTGTTTGTCTTAGTTCACTAAGCATAATGTCTTCAAGGTTCATCCATGTTGAAGCCTGTATCAGAATTTCTTTCCTTTTTAAGACTGAATAGTATTCCATTGTATGGATAAACCACATTTTGTTTATGCGTTCATCTGTCAGCGGATACCTGGTTGCTTTCATCTTTTGGTTATTGTGAATGGCGCAGTTATAAACATTGGGGTACAAGGATCTCTGAGCCTGTGCTTCCAGTTCTTTTGGGTGTATACCTAGGAATGAAATTGCTGGAACAAATGGTAATTGTATGTGTAATTTTTTGAGGAACTGCCGAAGTGTTTTATATAATGGCTGCTTCATTTACATTCCCACCAAAAGTGCACAAGGGTTCCAGTGCCTCCACATCCTCACCAATATTTGCTACTTTCTGCTTTTTGATAGTAGCCATCCTTGTGGGTGTGAAGTATATTACCTTTATTTTTAATACAATGGATTTAATTGCAAGCTTATATAATTCACCTTTTAAATCACGCGGTTAAACAAGGTATTTAACAACAGGTTCAAGAAATTCCTCAAAATTTTGCAATCAGCTCTCCTTAGTTGGTGCAAGCCTGCTCCAACACACCTCTGCTTGCAGCCTTGCAGCCTCCAAAAATAAAAGTGTTTAGGAACCATAGAGTTGTCAAGCCCTCCAGTATCCATTTTTTATCAACAAGCAAAGAAGTAAATGCTGGCAATATGATTCAAACATGTATTCCAGCACTATGGAAAAAAAATATGCTTTATTATTATTTTTTTTACATTCTGTTTCATTTAGGGTTTAGGAGGTACACACTGAATTGGATGAACATTTCCCAGAGAAGAGCAAATACTCTCAAGGTCTCTGGGATGTTAGGGGAAAAGATTGTTTGTGTGTGTGTGTTTATCCCAGAGTTCTTGGAGCTGCGTGGGGACTGGCAGAGCCTTTTACATGTAGTGCTGGCCTCTGATAATTGCCAGGTGCTCTGTGTTTCTGGTGGCTTTCTATAGTTTCCCCTCTGCTTTTTGGCTTTCTCCTCTGGGATTTGGTGATCGGAGGCATCTTTCTGCCCTGCACTCCAAAGAAGACATTGTTTCTGGAGAGATTCAGTGCTGCCTTTGGTATGGATGCCTCTTACGGAATTTGACTCTGAGGATAAGTCCTGGCCCACAATGAAGCCCACTCTCTTGTCGGGTGGCCTAAGTAACAGATGTGTTTTGGCACTTAGATGATTTCAGATCCTAGGCGCCAGAGAGGGGGATGGGAAAGCCTTCCAGGCAGTCCTAGAAAAAGCCTATGTGATTGGTCCAAAAGCATGTGCCTGGCCTCATTTTGGTTGCCTGCTGGTCACCATGGGAGTAGAAGAAAGGATAGCATTGTATGCGTGTGAGTGGGTGCCACCACTTTGCAATTCTGATCCCATTTGCATCCAACACCCTAGGGAGCCTGTTCTTGCCACCAGTGCTTTTTGTGGCTAGAGCGTGCAGTCGAATGCTGACATCAGAGCTTCCATCACATTTTTGTTTGGCATGTTTATTTTTGTTAAGCACTTTATTGTTTTTTATGAGCTCAGAATTACAGAAACCCAAGGAATCTGCCCCTTGACTTCATTTTTTGCTGGAGCAAACAAAAGACGATTGACTCGACACTAAGCTGGGGAGAAATCACAGTGTGACCCTTTCTACCCCTGCGACCCCCTTGGAATTTCAGCTAATATGGGTTGCAGTCACTAGAGAGTTGGCTGTCCCCAAGCTCTGGGCTAAGTCTTTGTTCCTCAGAGTCTTGTATACTGAGCCACCTTCCAAAGCCAAAAGCCTTATTATTTTAATCTTTGCAGATTTCAAAGGGACTCAAGGTATATAATTAATATTTAGAATCATATCGAGTAACAGGGGAGTCCAGCTACATCATGCCCCGCCCTGGCCAGCGTTCCTGCCCTCTGCCTGCCCTGCAGGTGTTCATACACTTCCTCTTTCCATTTGGGTGGCCAGTGGCCTGTCCGATTCTGGATGGAAGGAGCACCTTTGCCAGTTGATTTCCATTTACCTTCTTCCAAAGATCCAAAGCCGGGTCTCCACTCTACCCTGTGGATGGCTGGCTGTTCCTTGTGGGACTAAGAGCTGTGAAGAGCCGGTGAAGTCTTAGGGGGAGTGTGAGTGTGGGGTGTGGAGGCTGGGGAGGAAAGTCAACCTGTGAAAATATCCAGGCGTGTGCAGAGATCATTTATTCACGAAGAGTTAATGAATGATTAACTAGAATAAATGATACTTATTCCATCAGCCTCTTTTATTTTTCCCATGTGAAAACAAAGCCCTTCTTGGTTTGATTACTTCTAAAAGGAACTCAGAGGGTTCTGAGGATTTTAGGGACTTTGGTTATTTAGCTTAACTGTACCCCTAGCATACACACAGAGACATGGACCAGGAGCCCCCTACAGCTGAAGGCTGGCCCTCCGCCTCTGCTAGGAGACATCTAATCGCAAATCCTTGGTAACTCACATTCCTTCAGGCATCCATTTCCATTTTTGGAGGAACGAAGTCTGTGCATTGGGAAGTAACTTGAGTTTAACTGAAATTCCAAACAAAATGAGGTTCCTCTCATTTTTAAAGGTTTTGCTTGACAGCCATGAGGCAGTGCATACCAACCAGTTCAGAAGTCAGGATCATACACAAATACCATTACAGGAGATTGACTGTAACACTTTGAGGATGGGGGTCTTCTTACTGTGCACATGGTCATCAGTTGCACACACTACATGGTTCTCAGAACTGACTGTTTGATACACTTTAATGCAGCTTGACCCAGTTTGTAAGGCTTTCCCCTGACTTTTGTAATTCTTAATATTTATAACTAGTATCTTTGTTAGTGTTGTTTTTTTCCTGATATAAATGTGTTTAGTCCTTTTATATGCACTCCTGGGAAAATAAAGACCTAATTCTGGCCTTTCAACCGTCTCTTCTCTGGGTTTTCCTTGCTCTTTACCCCCAGTATTTGTGAAGTATTTGTGCCACAAATGTACCAGTCCCTACTGCACCGAACCAAGGCACACAGCACAGCCATCAGGACACAGAACCGGATCTCTACCCTGTCGATGGCCAGCTCTTCCTCCTGGGGCCAAGAGCTGTAAGGAGCCTGTGCCCCCACTTTGGGAAGTCTTGGGGCAGTGTGAGTGTTGGGAGGGGGAGATTGTGGGGGAAAATCAACCTGTGAAAGGATCTGGGCAGAGTTTGTTTATTCACATATTCTCAAAGAGTAAGTGAGCGTCCGCTACAGGCAGTCGCTGAGTCTTCCAGGCACTGGGGATAGAGGAGTGGACAAAGGCCCTGCTGTGTCACCCTTGTCATCTAGGATTGACCATGCTTGGGCTATGCTGGGGAGTCATCACACACTTCCTTCCCCATCCCTCCTTCTTGGGAATAGGCCTTCAGCTGCCCAGACCCTGGCATGCCTTCGTTATTCGAGTTCAAAGACTGACCTCCCACTGGCCGTTCGTGTTAGGAGGTGTCTGCACAGAGAACGCAGGCTCGGGGTCTGGAAGGCTGAACGTGTACACTTGTATGTTGGTGAGGCACTCCCCCTGCGTGGGCCCTGGCATTTGCCCCCAGTGTCTGAGGCTAAGCTGGGGTGGCAGAGGCTCTGTCAGAAGCTGAAAGAAGAGGGTCTGTGGGCAGAACTGGTTTGCCCTGTAGATGAGAGGGAAGCCAGACCACTTCTTAGGGGCGCAGAGTCAGTGTACCTCTGGGTGGGAAGAAAACGGTTATCCAGGGATACTTAGGGAAGGACATAAATCACCTGGAGTTTTGGGGAGATATGGATATGATCTCAGTTTAAAATATTTTATCCCATTTTCGCCTGTATCACCCAGTGTATCCTGATTTTTCATTCTGAAAATAGTTCCCAGTAGAAGCAGTCAGACATGGTGCATACCTGTAGTCCCAGCTGCTCTGGACACCAAGGCAGGAGCATCACTTGAGCCCAGGAGTTTGCGTCCAGCCTGGCCAACATACTGAGACCCCATCTTTTAGAACAAACAAACAAACAAACAAAAATTACCCAATTGAAGCTGGACACAGATGAGACGTTTGCTAGCACAGGAATAACTGCAGGCAGAGGGTGGGACCTAAGGAAAGATGACTTCTCCAGGTTATTTGTGCAGGCCAGTGAATAAAACATACTGGATCCAAGGTCAAATTCCTAGTGATTGTTCTATAGGGCTCTTTCTGTCCTGCTCTGTTTGGTGGGGGTGGGTCATGATTTCAGAGTTCTTGTTATAATTAGTCACATGGATTACATTGGCGTTTTTCTTCATTGATTCTGCTGATCCATGCCCTTGAGCTCTCCGGTAGGCCTGTTGGGGAGGAGGGGAGCTACTGTGTTGGCATTGACTGGCAGATTATGGCCTGGCATTATTTTCCCGGATACCTCATTTAATCCTTATAACAGCCCTGCAAGGGAAGTATCATTCTGCTTTTACAAATGAGAAAACTGAGGCTCAAAAAGGCTAAGTCATCTTCCCAAGGCCGCACAGCTAATCATTGTTCAGGGCTAAGTCTGTGCCTGATTCTGCTGAGACCATCAAGCCCTCATCCACTCCTACTCAGCTCATCTGTCAGAGTCCATTGGGGGGCCTCACCGGCATTCCCTGTTGTCTGTTTGGCTGGGGAGGGGAGTGTCTGGCAGCCTCAGTGGGAAAGGTGAGGGAGCAATCTGGCCAAGATGGTCAGCACGTTATATTGAGAGTGTCAAAGCATCAGGCTCGTTTAGAGCCAGCAGTTGGGATTATTTCTAAGTTTTAGTTCCCTCATGGTCCTGGGTGGATGTTTGCATGTGATATGTCTAGGTCTGGATTTCAGATTTATTCTTGAATTTTTATTTCAGGATCTAACTTGGCAAGATGAGCACTCTGCCCCTTTCTCCTGGGAAACAAGGGTAAGTTGGATTAAATTTAGATCTATTTGTTCTTTTGAAAAGAATTGAATCGTTGTATATTTTTCTTTCAGCATTTGATGGACTCAGAAGACAGCCCCCTGACTGCCAGGCTGCAGGGGATGTGCCCATTGTTGGTAGAAAAGGAGGGGATGGGAGGAGCATGGTGAGGAACTAGGAAACTATTGTGTGTGGTGTGGTGATAGAGTTCAAAGTAGTAGTGCTTTCAGCCAGGGTCCAATGAGGCCCCATGATGCCCATTGATTAAGGGGGCCAGCCCTCTTGGGGGCCCTTTCTCTGCTCATACCTCTAGTCCCCAGCACTTAGCACCTTGGTGAGAGATGCCCATAAGACAAAGTTTTGAGCAAATGGCAGGCGACGAGCAGGTTGATAGACATAGACATGCATTTAGCTAATTCATCCCAACTTGGATCACTATTCTGTCTCCCAGCCATTCTTCTTCTTCATCATTATCATCATCATTGCCAGAGCTGCTTAAGAGCATCAAGCTTCACTGATGTTAATTCATTTTCCCCTCTTACTAAGTTGCCTCAGTAGAAGTACATTCATAGGCAAAATGACTAAAAGGCAGGTGTCTTTAACCCAAGGAACAGAAATAAAAGACCAAGATTTTCTGAATTCTAGAACAATTTGGTGGTGTGTGTTGGAGGGTTCTTTACGTCATGAGAGTGTGTTACAGGCAGAGACAGCGGTGAGCCTGGAATAGGGCTTGGACTCCTGGGCAGATCAGGGTTTTTAAATAGTGAAACTTCAAGGCACTGGTTTTGTGGTTTTTCACTTGTCCACATCGTTGCTGATCAGAGGAGGCCTATAAGCAGGGTGAGCCCGAGTGAAGGACCCTGAGAGGCCCTTATGTAAGCGACTGTGTCTTAAAATGAGATGTTGCCCAAGGGTTCAGATGGACAAGGACCTCTGGCACTGTTCTTGGTACACAGACAGTATTTAGTAAGCTATTGCCAGTTGCCCTGGGTGAAGCGAGCTGGCCTCAGGGCATGGGAGCGTGGGACAGTTGAGATGACTGTTAGAGTTAAGAGGTGATTTTGGGAAAGACATGGCATTAATTTAGTCTCCCTAGGAATCTGGGTACGGGTTGCAGGGGTGACCAACATTGTCTTGGGAGAGAGCACAAGATGTTAAGGAGCCACCTGCAATTGGAATAGCTCCTAAATCCAACACTGGATCCTGTGTCTACTGACATTGCAAAGGAAGTCATAGGTGGGTAAAAAGTACATCATTACATGGATTCTCAGCTGGGGCCCTCAATATTCCTTTTCTATGGGCTCCCAGAATGAGTAATTGTGAGAAACACTAATCCTATAGATGATATCTAGTGGGAATAGCCAGATAGAGTCTCTGTGTGTTGGAAATGAGCAACCTTGGGTGTGGTGGCCCAGAAAGCAGTGCAGATTTTCCTGGACTGGGTCTGTAGTTGATGATATCACAGTAATAAAGGCAGAGGAAAGTAAAAAATAGTTAAAGTGTCCTAAGACCTAAGCTCATCATGTTCCCCATAAGAATATGTATTCTCTTAAGAATTTACCTTGTTAAATGTTCCCGAACCAGCTATTTGTGGGACAGGACATTTCATCTTTTATTAACTTGGCATAAAAGACATTCTGGGACAAGGTAGTGCAGCTCCTGAAGTGGCCACTGATACAGACGCAGCTGCTGGGGCCAGAGTGGGAAACAGGTGCCTGGAGAAGTTCTCGAGAACAGAAAGAGCAAGTACAGTCCACTTGGATCACACTTGTGCTGAGAGACTCATTGTCCACAGATACCAGCATATCTGGTCCCTTAGGAACCAGTGTAAATTGAGGAAGCTTGCTAAATCTGGTTAACATGTGTCACCTATCATAACTTGCATCCTTTTAGTAAAGTCTAGTCTTCATTGCTCAGTTTGCAGTTTCATTTCATGTTCCTGTTAGATGAGAGTTCCAGTTTGTTTCACAAACTGTTGGGCTTACTCTGTGTCCTCACCTTCCTGTTTGATCTCTTGAGGTCAGACTTACTATAGTTTGCTATTAGAAATGTCTAGGGGCAAAACAGAGGGTATCTCGGAGAGCCAGGGAGCTGTCCCTTTCTTCTTCTTCACTAGACAGTGCCGAGTTTTAGAAAGCCCATCACTCATTCCTCTTTAGTCTTAACCCTGGAGTGCCCTGCCACCTTGCTTGAAGAGATTTGCCAAACTCTTCTTAAGACTTCAAGGCTTATAAGATCCTCATTGGAGAGCCACAAACAGGAGGTGGCTTTAGTGAAGGTAGGACCCCTCAATCTCCAGTTGCAGGAATGGAGGGAGACTTGGACCCCATTTCTTGTTACCCCTCAATTGATGCCTTCCTAACTCTATCAGTTCTCAATAGATGCATAACAAACTTAATGGCTTGAAGCAGCATTTTATGTGCTCATGATTGTGTGGGTCAGTGGTTGGAGCAGGGCTCAGCTGGACTGTTCTTCTGTCGGCCTTGCCTGGGATCACTCGTGTGTCATCTGATCTCCTGATGGGAGCTCGATGCTCTGAGAACCTTGCTCATGTGTCTGGTTGGTGCTAGGTGTTAGCTGGACCACATGTCTCCAGCAGCCAGCCTGGACTTCTTCACACAGAAGTGGAGAGATTGGTGTGCAGGAATGGAAGTGTACGAGGACTCTCTTTGAAGCTTAGGCTGGGTAATTGCATAGTATCATTTCTCCTCTGTTCTGTTGGTCAAATCAAGGCACAAGCCAGGCCAGATTCAATGTGTGAGGGAAGAGATTGCACCTCTTAATAGAAGAGCTGCGGTAAGTTTGCACCCATTTTAAATCTAAGATTCCATGCCCTAGTAGCTATGTCATTCATTCCATGCTTAACCTTGGTTATTTCTTTCCATTTTTAATTAATCACTCATCGATTTTTTTACGTTTTATTTTTAATTGTGGCAAAATACACACAACATAAAATTTCCCATCTTAATCATGTTTAAGTGTATAGTCTGGTGGCATTAAGTACATTCACATTTCTGTTCAAACATCATCATCCATCTTGAGAACTCTTTTCTAAAATTATTATTTTTAATTGACAAATGAAAAATTATATATATTTATGATGTATAACAAGATGTTTTGATATGTGTACACATCGTGGAATGATTAAGTCAACTTAATCCACACCTCCAGAACTCATCTCACAAAACTGAAACTCTGTTCCCACTAGAGAATGACTTCCCCCACTCCCGCTAGCCCGCGGCAGCCACCATCTATTTTCTGTCTCTGAAATCATTCATTGATTTTTTTTTCCAGTAGACATTTATTGTGTACCCTGTTTATGTCAGACATTATGCCGCAGGCCCAGAGTTGAGCATATGCCACTTCTGTGCTCGAAAAACAGCTCAGTGAGTGGACAGCTATGTTTGGTGGCAAATCTCACTTAGGACAAAAGCTATAGCCACCAAGTCACTCCAGTCATTTTCCCCATTCATTTAACCCATATTTGTACACATGTTGGGTAGATGTAACCTCATGCCCTCCTTCGGCTGTTCAGTTCAATAGGCATTTAATGGATGCCAGCAGAGTGCCCAGCTCTGACTTCTCCATCCTCTGACAAACCTACCTACACAAGGGTAAGCCTGACCCAAGGTCACGGCCATGGGCAGAATTAAGAATCACAGGGATTTTTGGTTTCTCACCCAACTTTTGCACCTCCGTATGGGTTCCTTTCTCTTGGCCAGCCCATGACCGTTCCACTTCCACAGAATGAACTGCAGTTGTGCTTGGGACCGGTGGTTGCTGCCCCCATGCAACGCAGCTTTGATCAGGAGAGCTCACTGTGGCCTCACTGTAGCAGCTGTGCGCCTGCCTCATTTTCCAGCCTGTCCCCCATGCCTCAGTTGCCTCCTCTGAGGCTGATGCTGGCTGTGGTGCCTCTGTTGCCCAGACTTCTTCCATCATGGAAGGGAGGGCTGCCGGTCCCAGAAGTGGTGGGGGTGGTCATGATTGTCATCTTTTCCACTTATCTATCAGCTTGGTAGGTGTGCAGGTGGAGAGGGGGCCAGTGGGGACCTAATGTTGCATTCCTATCTCATGCTACTGCTGTTTTGAGAGGAAAAAACTCAGTACTTAGAAGGCTTCAGACGGGATGAGGAGGCAGGGAGTGGAGAGAGGATTCTTTACATTCCCCAGGCGGCCTGGGCTGGAGAATTCAGAGAAGAAAATGCCTTTGGGGCAGGTCAGGCCCTGCCTCAAAGTTGGCTGGGCTCTTGGGAGCCCATCCCCAGCCTTGGTTGGCTGGGCTCTTGGCTGGCTGGGCTCTTGGTTGGCTGGGCGTTTTGACCCTGTCCCCAGCCTTGCCCCTCCTCCAAGCTGTCTGTCTGCTTCTCCTTTCTGGCTACCCCATTCCTTCACCTGATGTCCAGCTGCCTATTAGGACAGTAAGTAGGTTGGGCTGGGGATCGGTTTCTTGATTTGATGGATATCAAAAGATCTCAGGGGGCCAGTATAGATCATTCCAGAGTAGGGAAGCCTTCCAGAGCCCTCCTCGGGAAGACACGTAAACATTTATGAGCACAGGCCCTTCCTCCGTGCTGTGCCCATGATAGGGATGTGTATGCACTTTGAATTCTTTCACCCTTGGGAGGCTGGTGTCCCTGTTCACGCTGTGGGTCAGGACACCACGATGCAGGGGGTCAGGTGCCTGGCAGGTCGAGCGGACGAAGAGCAATTGGAGCTCAGGTCTATCTGTGGTTTGCAGGGCTTTGCTGCCCATGGTGGGACAGAAGGGCTGTTCCAGCAGGATGTTCCTGGACAGAGGATTCACTGACTCTGCTTGGTGGTTCCTCCTCACTTCCAGTCACAAGATTTCTGAGAGACAGGGCACCCTGGGGTGGCACCCACCCACCCTCAGCTTGGTCTCTGCGCTCCTCACCGAGAACCCCATCTCTGCCCAGCAGTCCCCTCCCTTCCTCCTGCCCTTCCTCTGGGCTGTGCCTCACCTCTTCCTGAGACAACAGTGGACCCCTGTGGGCCTCTGCTCTCAACCGTTCCCTGCTCTCCATGTGTGTGGGGTGATGTGTCACTCGCTCAGCCCTGCCCTCACCCTGCACTGCCATCCCACAGGCTCTGTTCTCACCCACCTCAGGGACCATGTTCCCTTGAACCTCAGTGTTTTGCTTAGTCCCCTGACCCCATCCACCTGAGAAGGCCCACCTGCCCTCCAGACTCAGCACAAAGCCTCTTTTCACACTTGTCCCAATCAGGAATCTCACCACGTGCCGGGTGTGTGCTGAGCACCCTCCCTGCATTGCAGCATGTAATCCTCACAGCAATCCACTTTACAGATGAGGAAAGCAAGGCATAAAGTGAGGATGTGAACCAGGCAGTCGTAAGCCCAGGGCTGGGCTCTTAACCCCGTGCAGCTTCCAGAGTTGCCCTCTTCCTTGTTGCCGTTAGGAAGCACTGTGATAGAGGAAACACAGTGATCATGCTGATGAATTCCTTGTTGGTGCATCTTCGTCCCTGTGAGATGATGAGCCCAAAATGGCAGACACAGTTATTTGTCCCTTAACCTTGACATCCCTGGGGCCTGGTGCACCTCTGCATCCATGCCCTGTTGGGCCTCTGCTGAGTTCTCCCTGGCTGGTGTTTGTTGCCTTAGAGGCTGACGGGGCGGGTGTTTGTTTGCTTACGTTCATTGCCCCGTCTCTTTGGGCCCCTGGGTTTGTCCCTGCCAGCTGCCACTTCTACTGAATTTGTGATTCTAAAGGTTTTGAGTGTCCTCCCGCTCATCTTCCTCCTCTTCCCTCTTTGGAGGGGAGGTGGCAAGAATGGGTGTTAAGTGGCTGGTGAATGTATTAGGATTTGCTCCATTAAATGGTGATCTTTTCTGACAAGGCTTCTGTAGCCTTTGTCTCAACAATTTAGATCTGTCCAAGGCTGCCAAGCCAAACAGTTAGTTTTGGCAGCCTGCCCTCATCTTTTACTGAAATATTACACATTCCTCTTCAGTGAGTGGGACGTTAAAAATAGACACTGGGCTCAGTTGTGGTCCTTCTGTTTTTAGAACAGACATGGCCAACTGAGACCCAGTTCCCCGCATGGGGCGACTGACGCCCAGCCCTGATCTGGCTGGAGGGAGTCCGCCCAGCAGAGCCTCCGTGGGCACTTGGGACATTGAGGCTGGGCTGTCAGTGTTGCTGTTAGGAGGGACGGTTTTCTTGTGGACTCTCCTATCTCCCCTGTCCCAAAGACTATAGAAGACCACTAAGTTGAATCCCCAAACCCTGGCTTTCTCTCTGTGGCCAGCGCCCATGAGTTGGCGTTCCGTGGCCCATAGGTTCCTCCCCTTCATGAGCCTCATCCTCCCGCCAGCCCTGGCTCCCTGTTGCTCAGTGCCGTGGGAGAGGCTGACATGACCTCCTTTCTCAAGAGCCCAGCTCTTTTTCCACACCTGTAGAAAATGGATTTTTGTTCTAGGAAAGTCTAGGACATGCCCTGGACTGGAAGAGACGGGGAATGGCCAACAGTGTGGAGTCACCGAAGCAAAAAGCAGTAAGACTTACTTTGAAATGACAAAAAGGGCTCTGCCTTCCTGTGGCCTGCATGTCGGTGTGTCTTTGAAAATGAGCTTGGAGCCACTTTTCGCTCTGTCCTAGTGCTGCGTGCACAGACACCAGTACACGTCCTGCGCGGGTAGAATGAGGTCCCTGGGCGGGATGGGCTGCAGTTCCTGAGAGATGGGCTTGATCTCCCCTGGGCCCCCACCTGGCCCTGCTAGAGTCTGTTTTTCTTATAGTTCCTGGAGTTTTTAGAGCTGAGCAGAGTCGGATCTAGACAGGAAAAAAGATTCTTCCCCTACCCCAAGAGGTTTGTGTCTAGAAATTCTAGATGACACACCTGTTTCCTTTGGGGAAAGCAGTGGGGAAGAGGCCTAGCACCCAGCAGGGTGATGGATAAGGGCAGTTTTTTTTTTTTTTTTTAATATATAGTAGTTTGAAATATTGATGGGGTACATGTGAAATCATAGACTGTATGTTTACGTTGGGGTATTTGGGCGTCCATCACTTCGAGTATTTATCATTTCTATGTGTTGGGAGCATTTTACGTCCTCTCTTATAGCTATTTTAAAATACACAGCACACTTCACTATAGTCACCCCTCTCTGCTATTGAACACTAGAGCAAACGCTTACTCTATCTCGTTAACCAACCTCTCTTCATCTCTTCCTACCCACACACCCTTCCCAGCCTGCAGTATCTATTTCTTCTACTCCCTGCCTTCATGAGATCATCAGGGCTGTTTTGTTAAAGGAGATTGTAGTTATACGTTATTTGCAAAATTATGAATTGCATACACATACATAGGGAAAAAGACTTAGAAGCAAATGCATTGGAACTTTTTTCTTCTTTAAGTTCTTGTCTTCCCCATAGTCACCTCCAGACCCCCTAAACTAGGTAGCTGCTTCTGCCAGCGAAGCCCTCTCCTCTAATCAGATGACACCCTCCTCTGAAGAGCTGTTGCCAGGTTTCCAGGTCTCCTGTTACCCAAGCAGAGATGGGAGCAACCTTTGTCATTCTGTTTGAGAAGGTCACACCCAGCTAAGTGCTGCCTGGTTCCCTTCCCGCAGCACCCCTGAAGCAGCCCAGGAACCACTGTGATGGGCATCTCCCCTCAGCATCCCTGGCTCTGCCCACTGCTGCCCTCCACGTACACAGGAAGTTCTGTCTCACCTTCTAGAGGCTTCTGAGCAAAGACACTCATGGGAGAAATTGCTGATCCTAAAAAAGCCTGGGGTTTGATGAAGTGCTCAGTTTTAAGTGCTGTCCTTACACTACAATTTCCAGATCAAAGTCAACTCTGTCCCCTGAGTTGGGCCCCACTTTCAAGCCATTTTTAGTGATTCGCCTATTTCAAGAAACCATCATCTCTATCCCACAGTTTTTCTGTATTCTGTTGTGGAATTTGGAAATACGCAGAGTATTCAGAATGCATCACTCGGAAACAGTCCTTTGAAATCAAATTAGATCACACACATACATAAAGAAATCCTACTATGTCCACTGCTCCTGGTGGCTTCCACGAGTGTCGTACCTGGTGTTATTTTGTAATGCAGGATGCCCAGCCATGGATTCAGGCTTGGAATCTCGCGATCCAGGTTGAAATCCCAGCTGCCGATCTCGTAGTGGGCTGGTGACCTAGGACAATTTAATTATCACTCCAATTCTCCATTTTCTCATTTGTAGAATGAAAATAATAATAATTTAGAAACAACATTCCTGACACATCAGGCACACTGAGTAGTCTACATTGTCTTTAACCAGAGCTCCTGGAAGAACCAATGCTTTGACGGCTGTCGCCCAGGTTGGAGTGCAGTGGCACGGTCTTGGCTCACTGCAACCTCTGCCTTCTGAGTTCAAGCGATTCTCCTGCCTCAGCCTCCTGAGTGGCTGGGATTACAGGCGTGCATCACCACGCCCGCCTAATTTTTGTATTTTTAGTAGAGACAGGGTTTCATCATGTTGGTCAGACTGGTCTCAAACTTCTGAGCTCGTGATCTGCCCGCCTCGGCCTCCCAAAGTGCTGGGATTACAGGCGTGATCCCGCACGTGATACACCGCGCCCGGCCCTTGGGTTTTATTTCCTGTAACATTGAGCTTCAGGGCAGCCTAGGCTTGTGTTTTAAAGTTGAATTCTTCATGGACTCATGATCTCATCTCCCAAGCCTGGAGGAAAGACGTCTGGCCATCAGAAGCTGGGCTTTTAGAAGTCTCAGACTCAGAGAGCGTGTGCAGCTCTCTATGTTCAGGGCCTGCAGTTCACACAGGAAAAGCAGTATTTCCATCCTTGCCCTGACAAATACGCCCCTGCCTGTTGGTGAGAATCCTGGGAGAGTGCTGCTGTCTGCAGAGACTTAAAGAACTGAACAGACCACTGATTATGTGAAAGACTGTGCATGAAAGGCATGAAGAACCATGTTGTGTATCTTAAGGTAGCACAGGCAGTTTCAAATTATTGTACTCAGTGACTGAAAATGCTACTGTGATGTACATCTGGTGGCATTAGAAATTGGGGCAGCCGCTAGAAAGCAGATTTGATAGTATGCATCCAAAACCATAAAAAGGAAAAGTTTAAATTGTTTGTATTTTGATATTTCACTTCTAGAAATCTGTCTAAAAAATTAACCCAAAATGAGGAAGAGATTGTATGCATGAAGATGTTTATGGCAACCTTAATTATAACAATAAGGCCTAGAAATAGCAAATTGTCTGATAATAAGAAAATGGTTAAGTAGGTGGTGTGACAGCTACTGAAATATTTTTACAATCATTAAAAATAATGGTTATAATGACCATACAACAACATGGATGATGCTTTTGATTAAGTGGGAAAGCAATACCCCAAATCACATGCCCAACAGAACTACAGCCTCATAAAACACATATATAAAAATGGTTACATAGAAATAACAAAAAGCAGTAGTGATTATGGGAGGAGGGAAGGATTGTGACTGATTCTTTTTCTTTTTTCTATTTCCCAAACTTTTTGTCATGTAGTTTTATTACTTTTATTTATTTATTTTTAGTATATATTTTCTTTTTTCTTTCTTTTTTTTCTTTTTTTTAATTTGAGATGGAGTTTCACTCTTGTTGCCCAGGCTGGAGTGCAATGCCGTGATCTTGGCTCACCACAACCTCTGCCTCTTGGGTTCAAGCGATTCTCCTGCCTCAGCCTTCCTGAGTAGCTGAGATTACAGGCATGCACCACCACGCCTGGCTAATCTTGTATTTTTAGTAGAGATGGGGTTTCTCCATGTTGGTCAGGCTGGTCTCGAACTCCTGACCTCAGATGATCCACCCGCCTCGGCCTCCCTAAGTGCTGGGATTACAGGCGTGAGCCATACCATGCCCGGCCTGTTTTTAATATATTTTGAGACAGGGTCTTGCTCTGTTGCCCAGGCTGGAATGCAATGGTGCAATTGTGGCTCACTGCAGCCTTGACCTCCCAGGCTCAAGCAATCCTCCCACCTCAGCTGACTGAGTAGCTGGGGACCACAGGCATGTGTCACCATGCCTGCCAATTTTTAAAAAAATTTTTAGTAGAGAAGGGGTCTCACTTGTTGCCCAGGCTGGTCTTGAACTGGGCGCAAGCGATTTTCTGTCCTTAGCCTCCCAAAGTGCTAGGATTATAGGCATGAGCCACCACATCTGGCATATTAATTTATTTTAGAAAGAGGCAGGGAAGTATCAGGGAGTAGAAATGGTGAGGGAAGAGAGAAGTCTTCAGAATTGATTTTAGACATAATTGAGATTACAAATTGCTTGTTCTGCAGAGCTTGGAAGACAACATTCTACTCCAAAGAGGTGGTTTAGGTTGCCATGTAATGATTTTGGTGGTCAAAACAGCTCAGCAGTATCATTTTTAGAGATCACTGTGGTTAGCAGCATCCAGATCAAGGAAAGCATTTTGTGGGTGCTCAGATGTGGGGCATGGGCTGTGACGGGTGCTGGGCCCTGCCCTCTGGGTGTTTGTGATCTGAGGCTGGGTTCTGACCCTGGCTGCGAGTGCCCTTGTGTTGCAGTGTGTACCTTTCCTCATTATTCTCCCAGTGAGGGTCATCACCTGCCAGGAAGGTGCTAGAACCACGCTGGAGGAGACAGGCGGGTGCCCTGTTTACCAAGCAGAGAGCCCTTACTCATCAGTAATACTGAAATGCCTTGAGCTGCATGTAGCATAGTGCATGAGGGGTTGTATTAGTATTAGTGTGTTCTTGTGTTGCTTTGAAGAAATGCCTGAGACTGGGTAGTTGATAAAGAGAAGAGGTTTAATTGGCTCACAGTTCTGCAAGCTGCACAGGAAACATGGCCTCGGCATCTGCTTGGCTTCTGGGGAGACCTCAGGGGGCTGTGGCTCATGGTGGAAGGCAGAGGAGAGCAGGTATCTCAAATGGCAGAGCAGAAGCAAGAGGGAGAGAGGCAGGGGGAGGTGCCACACCCTTTTAAATGACCAGATCTCATGGGAACTCACTATCATGAAGATAGCATCCACCCCATGATCCAGACACCTCCCACCAGGCCCCACCACCAGCACTGGGGATTACAGTTCAATATGAGATTTGGGAGGGGACCACCACCCACACTCTGTCATCCGGCCTTGGCGTTTAAGCTTCTGATGCATTTCAGCTGTGCAATGGAAGTCCTGACCATACCCACCACTCAAGACAGACAGTTCCAGCACATGGGCAACAACTCGTGTGTGGCTGGCATGCGTCCGCATGCTGAGGAGGGGGTACGTGAGCTGGCACACCTATAATGGTCGATTCTCAGTATCACTTTCTTTTTTCTCTCCTTTCTCACGTCCCACCCTAGAGTCAGATGGAGTTCAGTATCTCCGCCCTATCCATCCAGGAGCCGAGCAACGGCACCACCGCCAGCGAACCCAGACCACTGTCCAAAGCTTCCCAGGGCTCCCAGGCCCTCAAGTCCTCCCAAGGCAGCAGGTCCTCCAGCCTGGACGCCCTGGGCCCCGCCAGGAAGGAGGAGGAAGCATCCTTCTGGAAGATCAATGCTGAGAGGTCCCGAGGGGAGGGGCCTGAGGCCGAGTTCCAGTCGCTGACCCCTAGCCAGATAAAGTCCATGGAGAAGGGGGAGAAGGTCTTGCCTCCCTGCTACCGGCAGGAACCTGCCTCGAAGGACAGGGAGGCCAAGATGGAAAGGCCTAGCACCCTCCGTCAGGAGCAGCGTCCTCTTCCCAACGTGAGCACCGAACGCGAGAGACCCCAGCCCGTCCAGGCCTTCAGCAGCACGCTGCATGAGGCCGCCCCCTCCCAGCTCGAGGGGAAGCTGCCGTCTCCTGACGTCAGGCAGGACGACGGGGAAGACACCCTGTTCTTGGAACCCAAGTTTGCACAGGTGGGTGGCCTGCACCAACGTGTTCTCAGGCAGGGTTGCACCTTCTTCCATGGGGACTGAGAGGGTCCCCCATAAAGCAGGCAGGCCACAGGTGCCTATGCTCTTTTTCCTCTCCCCCCGCCTTCCTCCTTCCCCTGCCTCTTCCTCAGAGGATGCCTAGGCTCAGTGTGCTGAACCACCAACACATATGCAACAAGACAAGTTTTGCGAGTCGATCTGGGTGCCCTGATTTGTGTGCCAGTTAGTGGATTCCGTGGCCCACTGCGCTTTCCTGGGTGTGGGGGCTGCTATCAGAAGAGGCCCCCAGAAGGCGCTATGCCCAGGGCTGTCACAGCTCAAGGCTGTGTTAGGCCTTCTTTTTGGGAGCTATCCATAGAGGCAATAGTCTGTTCTTTAGGATTGGCCTGGATTTGGACCAGGGTAGCAGCCTGCTGGCAAGCTGCCTGCTGGCAAGGTGGGCAGGCACACTTGGGAGGCCACACTGGGTCTTGCCCCTCTGTGGGCCTTGCTGGACTCCTGGCTGCCTTGCTGAGGAGTGAGCCCAGGATGCAGTTTCCTTCATGTTAGCCGCACCCGGCCTCCTATGGCTCTTGAGACTCCTTGGTTCTTGTGGTCACTGTTCTTTTTTTTTTTTTTTTTTAATTTTTTTTTATTTCCATAGGTTTTTGGGGAACAAGTGGTATTTGGTTACATAAGTTTTTTAGTAGTGATTTGTGAGATTCTGGTGCACCCATCACCCGAGCAGTGTACACTGAACCCAGTTTGTAGTCTTTTATCCCACACCCTTCTCCCACCTTTTCCCCTTGAGTCCCCAAAGTCCTTTGTGTCATTCCTATGCCTTTGCATCCTCACAGCTTAGCTCCCACTTATGAGTGAGAGCGTATGATGTTTGGTTTTCCATTCCTAAGTTACTTCACTTATTATTAGAATAATAGTCTCCAATCCCATCCAGGTTGCTGCAAATGCCATTAATTCATTCCTTTTTATGGCTGAGTAGTATTCCATCATATATATATACACCACAGTGTCTTTATCCACTCACTGATTGGTGGGCATTTGGGCTGGTTCCACATACTGAATTTTAAAAGTTTTTTTATTATGATAAAATATTATTAATATAAAATATTATGATAAAATTTACCATTTTAACCATTTTACAGTATACATTTGATGGCATTTGAGTACATTCTCAATGCTGTGTAACCATCACTACCATCCATCTGCAGAACCCCTTTCAACCTGCAGAACTAAAGCTCTGGACCCGTTCAACACTAACATCCCATTCCTCCCTCCCCCGCAAGCTCCTGGCAAGCGCCATTCCACTTTCTGTTTCTGTGAATTTGACTCCTCTAGGTACCTCATATAAGTAGCACCATATAGTATTTACCCTTTTGTGACTGACATTTTACTTAGTGTGGTGTCTTCAAGGTTCATTCATTTTGTAGCATGTGTAGAATTTCCTTCTAAGGCTAATACTCCATTGTGTGCTTAGACCACATTTTGTGTATACACTGATCCATCAACAGACACTTAGGTTGGCTATTGTGGTCTGTTAGGAATAGTGCTATTGTGAACACGTATGTACAAATATGTGTTCCAGCCCCTGCTTTCCCTTCTCCTGGGTGCATACCCAGATGTGGAATTGCTGGATCACATGGTGGTTCTATTTCTACTTTTCTGAAGAATCTGCATCCTATTCGCCACAGCAGCTGCGTCATTTTACATTCCCATCAACATGGGTTCGAGTTTCTCCACTCCCTTGCAAACTTGTTATTTTCTGTGTCTGCTAGCGCCATGCGAAGGGGTTTGAGGTGGTGTCTCGCTGTGGTTTAGACTTGCCTGTCCCTGATCATGAGTGGTGTTGAGCCTCATTTTATGTGCTGATTGGCCATCTGTGTCTCTTCTTTGGAGAAATGTCCAATGGTCGCTTGCCCATTTTTAAATTTTTGGTTATTTTGTTGTTGAGTTGAGATCATCACTGATAACGTTGAATGTCACCCAGAGTGGATTTCCAGTGCTTCCATGCCTCCCTCGGCCGATGGCTGCACGTGCTGTCCTCCTGAGGAGGGAGGATCCAGCAGTGCTAGTACCTTCTCCCCACCTCGGCTCCCCATCAGCGCTCCAACCTGTCCTCCGCTTCATGTTTCTGCACCTTCTTAAGCCAGTGCTTTCAGCCCTCTCATTTCCTGCCTCCTCCGGTACCTGCCTGTTTCTCCGTTCTGTTTTCTGTCTATATCCTCCTGCCCATCAGCCCCTCCTTACAGACAGGCTGTGTTCGCTGCCTCCCTAAGCAGCACTCTTCTCTGAGACTCTGCACTGGGGGCTTCCTCTGAAGGACGTATTTCCATAAAATAGGTGATAGTCCCTACTCTAAAGAGAAGCAGGAACATGTTTCTGTGTGGGCAGTGGAGAGTAGGAGACAGCACATGAAATTCCTTTGAGAGAACAGATTTCTGAGAGTAAAGCACAGTGAAATGCCACTGCATTGAAGAAACTGGAAGGAAACCAGAATAAGGAAGACTGGATTGCACCTCTTCCATTCTGCATGTTTTGCCTCACTCTGCACCAGTCTCACGTGCAGCCAAACTGGGCCTGAGACAGGTGTCAAGGGCAAGCCCCTTAGGCCATTGCCTGCTCTTGCCGCCATGTATGCATTTTCTGCTTGCCGGCTGCTTGGAGGGCGGAGAGTCAAGGTTTCTTTGCTCAAGAGGACCTCAGCGCACCAGGTAAATGTCTGCCGGTGTTAGGCTGGAGGAAAGGGACATTGGAAACAGGCTGCTGAGTGGAAGCCAGTCAGAAGGTTTATGAAAACAGCAGCAGCTTGAGACAGCCTGTGCTTACAAGAGGGGACCTGTCAGTCAAGCCCTTTCCCCTGAAAGAACAATGAAATTAAACCAGGCCTTGTGGTGCATGCCTGTAGTCCCAGCTATGTGGGAGGCCGAGGCGAGAGGATCGCTTGAGCCCCGGAGGCTGAGCCTGGAGTTTGGGAAAATCACCTCATAACCTTTCACAAGATCTGAAAGAAATAAGCTTCACATTCTTTCCATGCTTTGTTTACTTTCTCAACTTTGCAAGTTCTTTTTTGTTGTGTTTACGTGTGATGTTTATTTTATATTTGAAGGAATATCTTTATTAATTGTTCTCTTATTTAGGATGAATAGATTTGAACATGGCTGTCATTCAGAAACATAAAAGATTTATGGAAAAATACAGAGACATCGTTCTTTTCTCTGTAAGGTCTGTAAGCTGCTCCCAGACACGCCTGGAGTTGGAGAGGGGTTAGTGTTGGGTGCTGGCAATGTGTAGATTGCATTGAACTTTATTTAATCTTCTGATTTCAAGCACTGAGATAAATTGAGGTCAGGGAACCTCTGAGACAGAAGTAGGTTCTTTTATCTGGGTCGTTTTAAATGAGATGCTGTTTTTAGATTATGCGTAACTGAAAAAAAAAGGCTCATGTCTGTCTTCCATGTTTTTGTCCCTTCTACAGGTCAGCTCAAGTAATGTCGTCTTGAAGACGGGATTTGATTTTCTGGACAACTGGTAAAATGTATTAGAAAAATGCAATGAAGAACCCTAAAATGTTTTCCAAAGTGGTGTGGTGGAGGAGGATAAAAAGGGCCACCTTTTCCTATGTATTTTCCTGGTTTCTTGACACTCTTTTCTTAATCATTTGGAAACTGGTCAATATTGCAGATTTTTTCTTTTTTGGTAGAACCAGATATATATGCTATTTTCAGTGATTTGATAACAGAAGTTTTACATTTGGAATTTTTAAGGTCTGTTAATAATTCAGGAGATCTTGTAAATGAAACTTCTGTTCCCAGCTCCACCCAATTTTCCCCTCCTCAAAGGATGTATTCCACCAAGTCACAAAAATCGTAAAAGTGATTTCCATCTCCTTCTCCATTATTTCCCCTCCCCCCTCCTCTTTTTAACATATGGGTTCCTTTTGAGGGGTGATTGAGGGTCATGTTATCAGCCACGACATCAGCGTGCTGGCCGTGACCCCGGAAAGATTGGCCCCCAGAGACCTTCTTAGCCAGCACTCGCAGCTGTCCGGGACTTGTCTGGCGGAAGCCACGTCTCTCACATCATGTGCCACCCTCCACTTTCACGCCATTTCCAGGGAACAGACTGCGGGTATGTGGCAGCGTAGTCTTTAAGCTGCTCTGATACGTATTCAGAGTACGGATCATTGTTTTTAAAAAAGAGTTGCATGTTTAAAGAGTTTTGTATTAACTTTTCATTATTTTGTATCTAGATTATCAGCAGTGGGGCTACCACTTTCTTTGGTTTTGTATCCATTTCCTCTTGGAAGTTCTTGTTGCTTATGTGACCTGTTGGTTGTTCCCTGGACTGGGCACCTGCAGGAGTCAGGGCAGATGGCAGGCGTGGCTGGAGGACAGGGCTCTTCTGCTTAGTTGTGTTAAAGTCTTCCAGCGTGGGACTGGTAGGAGCAGTGGGCTTTCTTTTTCCTAAGGGCTAGCCAGGCTGCATCATGACGGACCTTCCCCAGCCCTGACCACCACCAGAAGCAGAAGAGTGGAGTTTGTGATCACCTCAGCAGCACCCGTGGAGGCCTGCGTGGTGTCATAGCAGCATTATCTCTTGGAGCTGGTGCAGACGCCAAGGCTGCCCAGTGGTACAAGGTGGCCCACCTCCCCTAGGGAAGCTGCTGCACTCACAGGCTGCCCTGCCCAGTGGCCCTGGCGCTATGTGAACCTGCAGGGGGCATCCAAGCAGAGCCTCAAGCCCGGTATGGCGCCATCTCCACGTTGCCATCACTGCATTCTCACCTGAAGCCTTAATCTCTGCGACCCCTGCCAGTGAGCGCTTGGTTTCAATACCAAAGTGTGTCTTTTTTTTTTTTTTTAATGCGTGTTTCATAGGACCTTCTGAAATGATTTCCAGAATATTTTATCTGGCTCCAAAATAAAGCACATCACAACTCACCTCAACCCCTCATCACCTCCAGGAAAGTTTCTGCCAAAGCTGTGGCATAGCCAACATTTGGTTTGGTTCTTGCCAATTGCTTTATGTCCCTAAACCTCATTTCGCTCCTTGAGGTGTATTTTATCTTTCTCCTTCAGTGATTTACTGTAACTTTTCAAATATTAGTTCTTTCTGTACCATTTAAGTATAGTCGATATATGCGAGGCAAAAAAGGTGTCAGCACGGTGGTGAGGGGAAAAGGAGCTTAGAAATCCCAGTTGGCACAGCCTGAGCAGGCGCCAGCTCCCCTTGGGGCTAACGGCACCGTTCACACAGGAATTCTCAGAATCAGCAGCCACCTGCCTCCACCTTCTGCCTGGAGAGCACGGGGCTGTTACAGAATCTGTGGTAATAAATGTATATGTATGCGTTTGTATTCTGTAGTGTTGGTGTAGCACAGAAGAAAGACCTGTGTCTTAGACACTAGGCCGAGGTTATCTGCCTCTTCTCTTGGGAGGAATTCTGATTTTTTTTTTTTTTCTTTTTTTGAGACAGAGTCTCGCTCTGTCACCCAGGCTGGAGTATAGTGGCGCAATCTCGGCTCACTGCAAGCTCCACCTCCTGGGTTCACACCATTGTCCTGCCTCAGCCTCCCGAGTAGCTGGGACTACAGGTGCCCACTACCACGCCCGGCTAATTTTTTTTTTTTTTTTTTTTTTTTAGTCAAGACGGGGTTTCACCATGTTGGCCAGGATGGTCTCAATCTCCTGACCTCGTGATCCGCCCACCTCAGCCTCCCAAAGTGCTGGGATTACAGGCGTAAGCCACCACACCCGACCAGAAATTCTAATTTCTTTCCCACTTTCTCATAAAGCCCAATATTCTCTCCAAGTTCTTCTTGGTGCTGAGGGCTGTGGATATTATCGAAAGCTTCTGCCTCACTTAGTACCGACTGGGGCCCAGCACCTAGCAATGTTAACTCTAATAACAATGTTTCTTAATGGAATAGCCTCCTGAGATTAAATGTAAATCAAAAATTAGGAAATCTTGGAGGGGTCCTCAAGTTGTATTGCTTTGCTGTGCTTTTTGAAGAAGGGACGACCCGGAGGACACAGGCTTGTGTGTGGGTCTTCATCCTGCCTGACCGGCAGATCTTCCTCTGCACCTTGGGCAAAGTCTATGCAAACATGGTTTCTTAGCTCTACATTTGCCATATTTTTCCTCCCATGCATCAGGAGGGAGTTTCTAAATCCAGGAGTTTATATTTATTTTTTAGAAAATACACACTTTTCAGGAGAAACCTGAGCATGATTTTGGATTCTCCACCTCCCCCCGGTCTCTGCACCTGGGATTCAGCTCAAGGATTCAGTGTCTTCATTTTTACAAAAGTTCCCCCAAGAAATCAGCAACCAGCCTCTGTTTCATCTGGGGGCCCCTCCCTTGGCCCCCTGGGTTTGGGGGTGCAGCCCCACTGGGAACAGTGGGGGTCTGTCACCTGTCTGAGCCGCACCCTCTGTGTGGATGTCAGGAACAGCCTCCCTTTCTTTGGGTCTCCCTTTCTTTAATTAACGTTTTCAAAAATAATAAATTCTTACTGACGACTTGTAACTTAGTCATATTTTATACTCGTAGCCTTTAATAAAGCCATTTAAAAAACGCTATTTGTGTCTCTGATGGGCCTCTGCTGGTGTCAGGAAGCCTGTGGAGATGAGTGCAGTTGAACACAAAAGAGAAAAAGAGGTTCGTGCTAGTGAAAGCTAGCTTAAGCCACTTCCGGAAGCCTGCTTTGCAGTCTTGGCGCGGTCCTCTCTGCAGGTTTGTGGGAGGTGATGGCTCCTAGCAGGAGGGGTGGGCTCTGTCCTGGGGGACGCTTGCACAGCCCTCGGGCAAAATGGAAGCGTTGGCAAGGCTTTCCAGACAAGCTTATTGTATTGGGTGAGTGGCTCTGAAAAGCTGCCTCCCCCGAAAGCTTTCATGTTGTATGTAGTTAAAGCTGATTTTTGGTGGGAGGATGGGGAATAGAAATGCAAAATAAAATATGGCCAGTCAGTCTTATTCCATTCATTAAAGTGTAGGTGGTAAATTACCAACTATAAATTAAGGAGATGTCAATTTCTCATATTAAATAAGCTTTTAAGGCTAAAAATGGTGAAAAATGCTGACATAGGTTGGCAGACTTCTCCTAACTTATGCACAGTGGGACCTTGGTGCTTTCGGGACTGGAGATTTCTGGGAGAGTGAGTAATTGCACCTGCCGACTTAGTGGCATATAGTATTTGTGATGAAGTTTGTGGGTCGTCAGTGTTGGATGATTCTATCTACACATTATGAGAGGAAACAAAATAGCTCCCAAGCTTCTAGGTTTGGCAGTAACTCAGTGTGTGTTATTAACACATCTTTTAAAAAGGTGTTTCTATGCAAGAGGGAGGAGCCAGCAACATAGAGGCAAAACCTACCTGGGTATATTCAGCACTTTGCAGCCAGGGAGGGAAAATGCTGAATCTGGGGGTGTGAGAATGCTAGTTGTTGCGGGGTGGGACTATTCATGGCCTTTTCTGGCAGTTTTGTTTTTTGTTTTTTTTTTTTTGCTCCAAGGCAGTCTTCTGATGAACTTGCCAGCTTTCCGGGAACATGGGTACCAAGAGGGAGCTCCCTTGGAGGAAATCAGTGATTTTGAATCACACCCAAACTTGGGTAGAAAACGAGTGGGCAACCCTGGATTTAAGAGAAACTTAAGAGCAGGGCATTGGTTTGCTAGGGAGGCATAACAAAATGCCACAGGCTGGGTGGCTTCTGCAGAAGTTTATTTTCTCACAATTCTGGAGGCTGGAAGTTCGAGATAAAAATGTCAGCAGGGTTGGTTTCTGAGGCCCCTCTTCCTGCTGTGTCCTCACCAAGGTCGTTCCTCAGTCTGTGCTGTCTGTGTCCAAATCTCTTCTTATGAGGACATCAGTCGTCTTGCATTAGGACCCACCCTAGCCACCCCATTGTAACTTCATGACCTGTCTAATGGCCCAGACTCCAAATAGTCACATTCTGAGATATTGGGGGTTAGGACTTCAACATAAAGGAATTTGGGGTGGAGGAGGGACAATTCAGTTCCTAACAAGCAGCAATTTGAACTAGAAACAAAAAAATACCCCTCATAATGGCAGGCACAAATACAGTGTCCCGGAGTCAACGTAAGTGCACAGACTAAGGAAAAATCTAAAAGTTAAATAGAAAAATTAGAAGAAGATCTGAATAATCTTGGATGGGTAACAATATTTGAAAAGTTACTTCCCAAATAATTTCATAAAGTTAGTGCAACTTTTTTCTTTTTTTCTTTTTCTTTTTCTTTTTTTTCTTTTTTTTGAGGTGGAGTCTCGCTCTGTCGCCCAGGCTGGAGTACAGTGGCGTGATCTCGGTTCACTGCAAGCTCCGCCTCTCGGGTTCATGCCATTCTCCTGCCTCAGCCACCCGAGAGTTAGTGCAACTTTAATAAAAATTCCAGTTGGATAGTTTGAGAAATCTGATAAATTACTCTAAGTTATAAACAGAGAAATAGTTCACTAAAGAAGTGAGGGGGGATGGCTTGCTCTGTTATGAAAGCATGTTACAGGGCCATGGAATTACAGTTTGTTGGTATTGGTGCAAGAACAGACAACTGGAGGAATGAAACAGGATGGAGAGCTCAGGGACAAAACCATGTGTCTTTGGGAACCTAATTTACTATCAAAATGGCACCACAAACTGGCAGGGAAAAGGAAGGATTCTCACTATATGGGTGGATGAATTTGCACAGAGAAATGTAAATGTGGGTTCCTACCCCACACTATGTAGAAGGTGAGTTCTATGGATTAAAGACCAGATTGTCATAGGTAAAACTGTAAAACTAATAGAGGAAAATAATTTGTGACTTAGGGCAAGAAAGGTCCTTAATAAAACATCAAAAGCACAAACAATAAAGCAAAATAATCTGATTACATAAAAGTTTAGATTTCTATTAGTGAAGATAGATAGGGTTAATTAGCTGAGAGAATGGAGAAGATGTTTGCTATGTCAATTTTAATAAAGCACAAGCATCAAGAACATAGAGGGCACTCCTGTAAATTAACAAAAGGAGGTCAGTGATCTCAATAGAAAATTAACAGAAAATCCTAAAGACCATCAGTCTATGAAAAAGTGCTAAAAATAACTGGTAGAGAAAAAAATAGAGAGCTGGATCATGCCAAGTTTTGGCAAAAATGGGATAAAGCAGTGGTTCTCAACTGCAGAGACTTCCCCCACCCCAGGGCGTATTTGGCAGTGTCAGGGGACATTTTTTATTGTTACAGCTGGGGAGGGAGGTGCTACTGGCATTCGGTGGATAGAGGCCAGGGATGCTGCTAAACATCCTGCAGTCCACAGGGTACTTCCCCAGAACCAAGAATTATCCAGCTCCAAAGGGTAATAGGATCAAGGCTGAGAAATCCTGAGGTGGAGAAAACTGTGCAGCCAGCGTGTCAAGAGTAATCTGGTACTATTTTGCCAGATTATTTATACGTATATCCTGTGACCCCACAATTTCCCACATATATATCCCTTAGAAGTTCTCACACAGCTACTTAAGGGACCTGTTCATTGTACAGGGCTGTTCACTACAGTGCTGTTTGTTTGTGGGAGTTGGAAGCAAGCCGGATGTCTATCATTGGAAGGAGGGCTAAGTGCACCCACACCATGGAGTATTAGGTACCAATTAACAGCAATGAATTAGATGTATACATAGAAATATGGATGGATCTGAACAAGCATATTATTGGAAAAAGGAAAACACAAAATGGAATATTGTCTTAATCCCTTTTCTGTTGTTTATAACAGAAGAGCTGAAATGGGGTAATTTATAAAAGAAAGGTATTTATTTCCTACAGATATGGAAGCTGAGAGGTACAAGATTGAGGAGCTGCATCTGGTGAGGGCCTTCTTGCTGGTGGGGACTCTCTACGGAGTCTCAAGGTGGTGCAGGCTATCACATTGTGAGGGGACTGAGTGTGCTAGTGTGCTAGCTCAGGTCTCTCTTCCTCTTCTTATAAAACCATGAGTCCCACTCCCATGGTAACCCATTAAATTAATCCATTAATCTGTTAATCTGTGAGATTAGTCCACCATAAGGACAGTGCCCTCATGATCCAGTCACCCTTTAAAGGCCTCACCTCTCAATATAGCCACATTGAGGATTAAATTTCAGCATGAGCTTTGGGTGGGGGAGACATTAAAATCATAGTATATATAGCAACACCACTTGTGTAATTTTAAATATATGCAAATAAACAAGGTATATTTAAAAGAATTGAATGGTAGCCTATGGGAGGAATAGGGGTGGAAATAAAGGTGGCAGGAAAAATTGAACAGAGGGGTCTTAAGTGGACTGATGATAATCACGTGCTAGTAGGCACCCACTTGCAAAGAAATTTGATATTGTGCATCACCTAAGTCTGTTGCTGAGCTCTCACATGAGACAGGAGTCTCATTTATTTAGCCAGCTTGTTAGATCAGAGGTGGTCCTTGGCTGACATTGATTCAACATTTTGTGACTTGGCTGTTTGGCTGCAGTTGGTGTCACTCTCGATAGTTGTGTGACTCTATAGTTCATCAGCTGACATGTGTAAAGCTTAGTGGATCAATGCAAATGGGACCTGGTGCCTGTTCCTTGGGGACAGAAGTCACACAGGCTGTGTGAGGTGGGGAAGGGCACTCTGCAAAGGAAGAAATGATTTCATCAATTGACCAATGGCTTCACCACAGCAACCTGAAGTTTACTCCAACAAAGTTTGTCATGCAATAAAATCATAGACAATAATGTGTGAGGATTCCTAAAATTATTTTAAGTTTCCTAACTACATTACAGAAAGTGTTGGAAAATATAATTGAGTGCGTTAACACAATACCAGCATTTTAAAGCATTTTATTATGAAAATAGTCAAGTCCAAATGGAAGTCATGTATCTCACAGGGACAGCCCAGATTGGAAATGAGATCCAAATGCAAATCTGGAAACCACATGGGCCCTGGCAGTTCTCTTTGTGTCATGCTCTCTGTTTCCCTCCCTCCACCCCCTCATTTCGTTCTCCTTCCCTGATTCATCCAGCCCCAGGATTATAATACTGTAATGTATTTTTTATTCATAGTCTTACTGTGTTGCAGCCTGGTGCTGGGCACTGGAGATTCAGCAGTGTATAATACAGACATAGCTGCTACCCTCATGGGGCTTATATTCTAGTGGAGGAGACAGACTAAATATATGACTACACAAACAATTTTATAGTTGAAAGTGCTTAAAAGAGGGTTTCTGCTTCTGGCAATGACAGAGCAGTTGGGACAAGGCTTACCTTATAAACAACTAGAAAAGTGTACAAAGTATGTGAAACAACTGTTTATAGACTCTGGACAACAGACAATGTAGAACTGTGATCCTTGGGGGAGAGGACATGAATGAGATAAGCCTTATGATTCTGGCTTGAGACATTTTCTAGATTGTGTTGTAGGAGGTGGGGATTCTCAGTATAGCACACACGTTTCTCTGAGCTGAGGAGAACGAGTTTGGGGACAAAAAGGAGGCTGGAATTTGCATGAGGGAACTGCAGAAAAAGAGCTCCAGAAATATGCATTGGAGTCTCCTTGAGAGTGTTGGCAGTAATTTCTGGACTATAGCACAGGGGTGGGGGAGAAGTACAGACAGAGCCTGGCAGTTTTGCTTTGCTAAGGAGGATGAGTTTGAAGTTGGGGAGGCCAAAGGGGCTAGAATAGACAGGGCAGAGTTCCAAAAAGGAAGGGTTCCAGAAATTTGCGTAGAGATTTCCTAAATCTTTGGCCAAAGACCAATCTGTGCATGTGTGAAACTTTAGTGCCTGGACAAGATCAACTTCCAACGAAACAACAGTTAGGGAGCTACAAAAATGAATAATTCCCAGAGTTTACATGAGGCCAAGAATCACTCAACATCCCTCCAGCCACAGTGCAAACCAGGTTGCGTATGTAGGGCTCTCATCAGAGATGCTAGAAGGGCCATGCATTAGAAGTGGGGTTAACTTTGCCTTAGAATAAAGAGTAGTCTAGATCTGCCCTAAAAGAGTTTTAAAACAAGGCATGAAAGTGTCAAACCGACTCACAAATGACTTAGTTGCTACCAGAATAGGCCCAAAACTCTTTATAAAAATATCACAGTGGACTGGGCATGGTGGCTCGCGTATGTAATCCCAGCACTTTGGGAAGCCAAGGCAGGTGAATTGTTTCAGGTCAGGAGTTCGAGACCAGCCTTACCAACATGGTGAAACCCCTGTCTCTACTAAAATACAATATATATATATATATTAGCTGGGCCTGGTGGCAGGTGCATGTAATCCCAGCTACTAGGGAGGCTGAGGCAGAAGAATTGCTTGAACCCAGGAGGTGGAGGTTGCAGTGAGCTGAGATCGTGCCACTGTACTCCAGCCTGGGCAACAGAGTGAGACTCAGTCTCAAAAAAAAAAAAAAAAAAAAATCACAAAATGTAGCACTAAACAACATTAAATTCACAATGTTCAGTAACCAATCAAAAATTACTTATTTACTAAGCAAGAAAATGTGACTCATACACAGGAGAAAAATCAACTGATAGACCAACCCAGAAGTGACAGAGATGAGGAATTAGCACACAGGAGATTAAAACAACTGTGATAAACATTATGCAAATGCTCAAGGATGTGAAGTAAAATGTGAAGATGATGAAGAGGGTAATGGAAGCTGAAAGGACAAAGCAATATATAAAATAAAACTTTCCTGTATCAGATTAAAATTAGATGACACACTGCAGAAATTATTGAACTAAAAGACATAGCAATAGAATCTGTCCAAAGTGAAGGACAGAAACCAAAAGATTGGGAAAAAGAGGAATAAATCCTCATTGTCATGTGGGGAAATATTACAAGATCTAATGTATGAGTAATGAGAGTCCCAGAAAGAAAAGAGAGAGAGGAAGGGATCAAAAAATTTGAAGAAATAATGGCCAAACTTTTTCAAAATGTGATAAAAATTATAAACTTACAGAAGAAGTTCAATGAACCTGAAGTGGGGTAAACACACACACACACACACACACACGAACATACCAAAGCATGCTACAAATAACTGAACATCAATAATAAAGAAAATCTATAGAACAGCTAGAGAAAAAAAAGACGTATGAAGTACAGAGAAGGAAAAAAAATACAGAAATGACTACAGATGTTTCACCCCCAAATATACAAGCTTGAAGTAAGTGGAACATTTCACTCTGTCACCCAGGCTGATGTGCAGTGGCATGCTCATGGCTTACTGTAGCTTTGACCTCCCTGGGTTCAGGTGATCCTCCCACCTCAGCCTCCTAAGTAGCTGGGACTACAGGTACACACCACCATGCCTAGCTAATTTTCTTTCTTTCTTTTTTTTTTTTTGACATGGGGTTTCACTATGTTGCCCAGGCTGGTCTCAAACTCCTGGGACCAGCCTGGCCAACATGGTGAAACCTCATCTCTACTGAAAATACAAAAATTAGCCAGGTGTGGTGATGCACGCATGTAATCCCAACTACTGGGGAGGCTGAGGCAGGAGAACTGCTTTTACCCAGGAGGCAGAGGTTGCAGTGAGCCGAGATCATGCCTCTGCACTACAGCCCGGGTGACAGAGCAAGACTCTGACAAAAATAAATAAAAAAATTTTTTAAATCCCCACTATTTGATGTCTACAAGAAAAACACTTAACATTTCAAGTGGGAGCTTCAGGGGACACCTTGGAGAGAGGCCTGTTGGCTGGTCTGAGCCCTTCAAATGGAGAGCTCTGGGTTCGTTTCTTTCCTACCTTGAGGGTTTGCATCCAATTTTTGTTGGGAAAAGGTTCTGGTGAAAAGACATAAAGGTGGGAGACCCCTGGGCAGTGAAAGTGTTCGAGTTGCTTCCACAGTTCTTGTTCTCTGTCTCTGAGCAGTTCTCCAGCTCCTTTGAGTCGGCCTTGTGGATCCTCATAGCTGCCCCAGCTTAGGAGTAGCCTTGCAGGAGTTACCTGCCCCACCATTTGACGGACCGAGCTGTCCCAAAGAGTTGCCACTGGCCACATGCAGCTACTGAGCACTTGAAATGGGGCTAGTGCTAACTGAAGTGTGTGGAAGTGTAAGGTACACACAAGATTCCCAAGACTTAGTATGAAAGAAGGCAAAATATTTCATTGATACTTTTGTTATATTGATTACATGTTGAAATGATATTCTGGATATATGGGATTAAATAAAATATAACATCAATGAAAATTAATTTCACTTGTTTCTTTTTACACTTTAAATGTGGTTACACATATGTGATAAAAATCACGTATGTGGCTTGCATTACATTTCTGCTGGACAGCACTGCATAGAGCTTCACCCCCTTTTGGAAGGCCTTCTGTACGTTCTTTCATTTGACTCGTATCACGGCTCTACGTTAGGGTTAAGGTACATATTGTATGAAAATGAGTCACGTAGGCAGAAGACTGAAGTCTTGTCCTCACTTACTTCTGTGACTTTGAATAAGTCTGTTTTCTTCTCTATAACACAGATGTAATCATCCCTTCCCTGCCAGCCCCATTGGGTTCTCAGGAGACCAAGTTAGGAGACTCTCAGGGAGTAGAGTTGGTGTTCTTATTCTCATGAGGAGGAAGGGAGAGCATATGCCCCGAGAAGTGAACTAGCTTGTCCAGGCTGGGCACAAAGCACATCCCCCCGGGCCAGCATCATTTCTCTCCAGCAGGGATTCCACCGCTAACCTTTCAGGGCCATGTTCCCTTCCACCCACTACTCCATCAAGTCATCAGATTAATTTGACAGGAGAGGCCCCTGCAAAGGGCAGGTTTGCCTTTTGGCTCACCCCAACCTTTGGGGATTGTGAGCCAGGAAAATAAACAAGATCGACCTCAAAGAAGCGTACAAAATGGGCCTTGGGTCAAGCAGCTTATTTATGCAGCAGCTTTTCTTCCAAATAGCTGATGGGTTTTGAGTCTTTACCAGGCTATTTCTTCCAATGACTCCTTCACCCCTTGAAAAAAATGATGACCATATTTCTCTCTGTTTTCCAGTTGAAGAAATAGAAGAACATAGAGGCTGAATGTTCTATTCAGAGGCATCCAGCCAAACAGCTGCAGAGCCAAGAGCAGCATCCCAGGGCCAGGGGAGTAGGACCAGTGAGGTAAAAAGCAGGGTTGTATGCAGGAGGCAGAGATGGAGCAGCTGGCCGAGAGCAGCCCGTGAGGAGGGTGGACAGGCTGGCTGCTGCCCAGACCCAGGGGCTTCTTCAGAGACATGGTGCACAGATGAGTGGCCATGACTTTCATATGAATGAGTTCAATGAATGAGCTGTCTTTTAACCACAGATAGGCTGGGCACATTCTCTGCTTTGGGGGTCAGAAGGCCTTTTCCTGGGTGAAATGGCTTCCCTGTGGTAGATTCAGGCCTCATGCTGCACTCAGCTTCTCCCATGTCTAATGGCAATGCTGGTCACTGACTGTGCCAGTGTCTGGGCCTGGAGGATCACGTGGCCTTGCCAGAGCATGATGTGGGTTTGATTGTTGTCGGAAAGCAGGTTGAAGCCATCCAGAAAACAGCCACATTCTCTGTAGTGTGGTTTCTAAAAGAGCATCACTGACTGCTCACATTTGGGGTAGGGGTGGGGTCGTGGATGGGGAAGACATAGGGAGTGGCAGGAGGGGTGAGCCAGTCTCAGTGACCAAAAAGTGCCTGGGCCCTACACATCTTGGATCTTAGATCTGAGTTCCAGGGGCCTTGGCACGGTGTGTGCCTGCTCCACACTCAGCTCTCTTTCCTTCTAGAGCACGAGATTAAGAATACGGGGGTCTCCAATCCTCAGTTGCTTGTGGGACCCTCCTGGACAGCACCTCTAGTCTCAGCTTGGGGAGCTCCAGGTGAGGGTGTGCAGGAGGGTGGGGGGTTAAGAATGGACTTTGAGTTGCACAGACTGAGATTCCTTCCCAGCCATGTGATGTGATGGATTCTATCATCTCTCTCAACCTCACAGGGTTGCTGAGAGGATTGAATAAAATAGCTGTTAACATAACACCCGGCACACAGTAAGCATGCCATCAGTGACAGTCATTATTTTATCAGCAGTTGCACAATGAATCAGGGGCAGCTGGAGGTGAGGGGGCAGAAGGTGGCTCCCTGTCCCAGTGCCCCAAAAGGCTTCTACATAGCTAGCCAGACTCCTATCCTCCTTCCTTGCCACCATCTCTGAGGCCATGCCCATCCACTGAAGAGGGTGCCATGCCTTTGATGACTTTGCTCCCATTGCCAGGCCCCTCTTGCTGTGCTCTTTCTTTTGCATGCCACCTGACTCTGCCAGCTCCCTGCAGTGGGATTTGCTACCTCTGTTTTTCTGACTCCCCAAGGGCTGACTCCATAGAGGGGGTGTCGAATGCCTGGACCTAAGTTATGCTCAAGTTCCCTCCAACACGCCAGCTCCCACCCTCCAGCTCTCATTCTACTCAGCTCTTCCTCCAGGTGCATTCTGTGCCTGGCAGCACCAAAACAGGGATAGTGGATGAGGACAGTGGCTGAGAAGCCCTCCAGGCCTTGCGCAGGTGGAGAAGCAGGTGCCCAGTGTTGCTCCTGGCAGACTAGCCCTGCATAATCTGGTTTCTGTCTTCTAGCCCTTGCATATCCAGCTGTGCTCTCCCCGGGGCCTTTGCCCTCCTCCAACATGGGCTCTTGCACAGGTAGTGCACTGAGGCAGATGGTGCAGTTTTAGGGCCCCATGGGAGGCAGGCAGAACAGCTAATTTCTGCTGGAATCACTCACTTTCCTTGCATCAGCCTGCATCCCAGACTCAGTCAGCACTGATGCAGGGTTTCTGTGATCAATAAATAGCCTGCACTTTGGACAGTTTCTCTCCACTTCTCCTCATTGCAAGAATCCCAAATCCCTTGGGATTCTAGCCACAGCCACTTTTGCAATGCCATTTAGGAAAATGTGCTATTACGTGAATGACCTGCTTTCTAGAACTGGACCACTCATGAAAATCCTCCCCTACCCATTGGTTATGTCCTGTCAGGGGCGCAATTACAAATTGCTTCAATTACCCCAGGGAAGAGTTTCCATTTCTAAGTGCCTTCTTATCAGTAAGTCACGTAAGACACATGACTTAACTTTCCTCTTTGCCAAGTTCCTCATCTGTAATATGGGTAAAACAATAGTTTTGTGTCATATGGTTGGTATGAGGACAAAAGGAATAATACTGGCAAGCACAGTCAACAGAGACTGGCACATAGAGGAAACCTCACCTGTGTTGTTTGTCATTATCAGGGAACTCATTATCAAAGCAGCCCGAAAGCAAACTCTGGTGCCCTTTGCTTGCCCTGAAACTCGGTGACAGCTGCATCCTATAGCTTGGAGAGTTGCTTACAGTTTTGTTGTATCAGTGTCTGTCTTATGTAGCAAATGCAAATCAGAAGCAGGGATAGAGGTTTAATGCCCTCCAGGCACTAGGGTTACAACATGTCCTTTCTCCCCACAGCCTCCTGGTTCTTTGCTCAGCAAACTGCCATCTACCCTGAAACACATCTCCTGACTGGTGACTCATATAGCTATTTTTGGATTTTCTAGATTAAACTGTAATAAAAATCGACATAGATAACCATCTCTGCTCTCTATGATCTTAATAATCAAGTCATTTTACAAAGCACATTCATCTTCCGGCTGCCAGATAAAAGCATCCTTGACTTGCATGTCCAGTAGACCACCAGCTCCTTGAGAGTCAAGGCTCTGCCAGGCTTGCAGAATGTCCGGTCTCTGGAGCAGTGTCTGGCACCTGGTAGGCACCACTTCTGCTGGCCTTGCTGCTGCCAGATGGCTCTGGCAATTCATGTCCTCCCTCTGCACATCCTTGAAAACCCCATATGTTTGTGGGGGGCTATCTGGGGCTATCTCCACGGCAGGGCAACAAGAGAGACCATCATGACAGCCACTGGCCCATCCACTGCGTGGAGTGCAAACTGGACACCCAGAAGCTAGCTGGGCCTGAGCTGGACATTTAGTGCCAGAAAGTGAGTCATTGCCCCTAAGAAGAAGGCCTTAAGGAATGGTGGAGATACTGTCCAAAGAAGGGAAGAGGAATTTCAGAGATAGTATAGTTGGAGGAAAAAAAGAGCATTATTTCCCCAGTGAATACAGTTGACCTAATAAACCGGTTTCATTAGTTTAGCTCAGGCTATAATTTGGGCCTGAAAAATACCCCTTCTATTTACTATGTGACTTTTTTAGGGCCCTGTGGCCTGGTGGAGATGAGACCTTGAGGATGACACCTTCTGCTCTCTCTCCAAGCCCAGTGTCTTCGTGGAGGCAGCAGTTCTTAGACAAGTCTATTGGCATCCAATACCTGGCTGGCCCTGAGCCACTCTCCCAGGCATGTGGGACTTCAAGCCGTGGATGCAAGCCTTAAAAGTGTGAGGGGGGCAGGGGGTCTCACTGGGGTTCTTGATTCAGGGGTGAATGAAGTCCAGATTAGAATTAACACAGGGAGGTTTCCATTCTCCAAGGCTCTCGAAAGGCTCTGAAATCTATCAGGCAGATGGAGGCAGTGGAAGAGAGATAAAAAGGCTCTGGGTTTGGAGTTCTGAAGTCCAGTCCTGCTCTGCACACTATTAGCCATGTGTCACCTGCTCAGGGAGACAGAGGAGACAGGAACTAACCTGCAGTCCACAGGTGGTCAGGGAGTCTGCGCATGCTCTGAAATGACACACACGTTCTTATGTGTCTGTGCATGTACTGGAGGAACAGACTCATAACTTTTTTTAACCAGATTCTCAAAGGGGTCCCTGATTCAGAAAAATAAGAACCACTCCACAGAGGGACTGCTGAGATTCTGACCGTCACAAGCTTTCTGGAGTTCTAAATGGTGCTCCTGTCAGTCCCCTCCGTGGGTCTCTATGCTGTAGAGGCAAAGCCATGTGTCCTCGTCCTGCCCTGAGCCTGGCAGTGTGACTGAGAGGGGAAGCCAGGATGGGGTTCCTGTTGGATCCCACATGTGTTTCCTCCCTGGCTTGTGGAAGAAAATGCGTTCTCCAATGTGCTATGCTCTTCCTAATTGGAGGCAAATGATCCGTTAGAACCGTTTCCTTTGGCTCGCTGTCCAGAGGCTCTGGGCGTCTCCGAGGATGGATGCGGGCTGGATCAACGTCTCCAGCACCCCGTTACTGGGCAGGATCTTGTCCAACTTTGGCACCATATCAGGGGTGGTGGCTGCCCAAGCCTCAGGGCCCATTTGCTGGAGGAAAAAGACTCCACCTGTGACATTTCACAGTCCGTGACACTCTCGGTCTTCTAGATATACAGAGACAGTTCTGTCAGCTTTCTCTCCAAAACCTTATTGTCTTTAGGTCGGGTCAGAAATTCATAAATGGGCAGTTTGGGTCCTGGGGAATTCAGTCAAATGAACTGGGCAAGGTAGGCAACATCTCTGCTGATGGAACCCTTTGACTTCTTGCCCTCTTGCCCCAGGCACCGCCAACCTTTTCGGGGGAAGACCCAGACCAGGCCACCAAGGTCAGCCACCAGGATGTGGAGCTAGAAAAAGAAATGCTTAAATCTCCAGAGGCAAGTGACCTGAAGCGTGTGGTCCCCCGGCTTTTCTGGAGATAAAGGTCCCTGTGAGCAGACCGCACCACAGGCTATTTCTGGAAATCCAGGCTAAACCCATCCTTGGTCCACCGGGCTGGACTGCACTGCTGCCAGGGCTGCTGCTGCTCTGAAGGATTCTCGCTCTTGGACAGCTCATTTTTTGGTATATACTTTGCTTCTTCCGGGCCTCTTCTCCCCTCTTTTAAAAAAGGCCTGCTTATTTATTTAGAGATGGAGTCTCACTCTTTTTGCCCAGGCTGGAGTGCGGTAGGGCGATCTCCGCTCACTGCAACCTCTGGGTCCTGGGTTCAAGTGATTCTCCTGCCTCAGCCTCCTGAGTAGCTGGGATTGCAGGCCCACACAACTACGCTTGACTGATTTTTGTATTTTTAATAGAGATGGTATTTCACCACGTTGACCAGGGTGGTCTTGAACTGAACTCCTGACCTCAAGGGATTCACCTGCCTCGGCATCCCAAAGTATTGGGATTACAGGCGTGAGCCACCGTGCCCAGCCACCACACCTGGCCCCAATTTAAATATTCATTTGGCAGGAGAGGTGGGGAGTTTTATTTTCCCACCCAAAGGCTTCACAGTTAATACCCTGTCAGCTGCAAGCGGCCTCCCTAGCTGCCAGAACCCATCTCTTCCCGTGGACAGAGGCAATATTTTCCCTGGATGAGATGAACGAGCAGGGCTCTCCCAGAACATCCAGGCTTCTAAACCCTGTGCCATGAACGACCTCCACATCACTGATGCTGGCTTTTCCATCTGCCTGGCCTGGCCCTGGCCAAGTCACAGGAGAAGGAGGAGCCAAGTTTCAGAGGAAAAGAAATGGAATGAGTGCTTTTCCACCACATGGACATAATTATGTCTTGGATGAATTTTCCCATTTCCATCATTGCAAAAGATCTTGCAATGATCTTAAAAAGACAAATTGCCAGTGTCTTGATGCCTGCTGTCACCTGGACCCAGGAGTGGGATGCTGGGGAGTCATTATCCCTGGTATTTGTAGACAGCTGTGCAGTTTGCCATGACAGCCTTCCTGTGACTTGGACAGTATTGGTAGTGGGCAGGGGCCTTCTAACCGTCTCATGGTGCAGAAGTCCCCTCTGCCCACATCCTCCTTGTTCAGGGCCTCATCCCTCCCCCACACCCACTTGGCTCTTCTGAGACCCTTGGTTCACCTTCTTTCAATTGCCAGGCCCCCCATCCTCTTCTGGATTTCCTGGTTTCTTTCCTTCCCCATCTATGTCTTTCCTTCCATCTGAAATCCCTTGGCTGCCAGGGTCTCCTGCTAAAGCTTAGTGTGAATGTTTCACGCGCTGACTCCCATTGTCCGCCTGCTCCTGCCTCTTGGCTGCTGAGCAGAGCCGGAGAGAGGTGTGGCCAAGGCTTTGCAGTCCCTGATCTGTTCCTAGCCTCACTTTTCCATGGCAGCTGGTCTCTCGTGTCCTTCCTAAGCTCCCATACCACCCCCAGGGTCCTCTCTCCAGGACTTTCTTCTCACCTTTCCTCTAGAAATGGAGGCTCCAGACCTGCCTGGGCCCTCCTCTCCTGTTCTGGCGCTCTCTGTCATGCCTGCACTGGGTGACTTGGGCAAGCTGCCTTGCTTCTCACGGTACACTTTCTTCATCTGGAACGTGGGTGTGATGATGCTTCCGACTCTTGGGCTCTTGGGAGGGTCACACAGGAAGCAGGAGAAAGGCCTGGCTCCAAGAACAACAGCTGCTTTATTGGGGCCACCTTTGGACACAGCACTATCTGTTCAAAGCTGGTCCTCCATGCAGCCTCTTCAGCTTCTCTCTCCCATTCATGAGGATGGTTTCTCCCCATTAGCCCCAAGAAGCCACCCACCCACCTGCCAGCTCATGCCTGAGCTCCCCTACTCTACCTCCTGCCCTGCCTTATATGCTATGTACTATTTTCCTTATTTATGCAAATGTATGGGGGCTCTACTGCCCCATGTTCTTCCTTGTGTAGCCTTGAATCCCTTCTTTTTTTTTTTTTAACTCTTTTTTATCATCCCAAAGTAAACTGAAACAATGCTCCCTTCTGTTCAAATAGTGTATCAGTTATCTATTGCCACACAACCCTGCATCAAAACAACATCAGAATTCCATGGCTTAGAACAATAGGCATCTATTTAGCTCCTAGATCCCTGGGCCAGGGATTGGGGGTCTCAGCAGAACTGTTCTGGACTCATTCTCCGTCATGTGTCTGCAATCAGCTGGCACAGGGCCATCAGGGTGACTGAACTGTGTGTCCCTCTTGTACTCTGGTCAAATTAGACTACTACGATCTCATGGAAGTGGTTGAGAACAAGAGTGAGGTTTTTCAATATATCAGTTGTGTCCCATTGGCCGACACAAAGCAAATCCCAAGACTGGTCCCAGAGTCAAAGGGGAGGCACTCCAAAGTGATGGGGCAGGGACTATGGCACAGGCCAGGAGAAGGGTAGGGCCACATGCAATCAATCGATCACAGGTGACACCAGGAGCACTCACTCCTCTATCACAGAGGTCTGTTCCTGCAGCTGCCTCATTCCTCCTCCATGCTGCAGCTCCTAGTAGCAGGAACTGCATCAAACTCAAGGCTGTATCCCCAGCATTTAATTTATCACCGTGCCTGGCTCATAGAAGGCCCTCAATGGTAGTGGATTGAATTGAATGTTTCCTCTCATCTTAAACTCAGTCTCAAGGAGCTCGTCATGCATTTTTTTTTTTAAAGCCTGCAGCATCCGGTATTCCTATGTGGTCTCCCATCCAAGTACTTACCAGGCCCGACCCTGTGTAGCCGACAAGATCAGGTGTATTCAAGGTGGTAAGGCCATAGACTGTGCTCCGCTTTTAAACAGCTGTCCTTGTTCCTCTGTAATCAAATGCCTTCCCTCATTCCAGGGCCCACTCAGCCCCCTACAGACCAAGCTCATGCTCCCTGTGGTCAGGATGCTTGATGGAGCCATTTATAACAACTGTGCTTCCCTACATCCTTACTCATCCATATCTGTACTTTTGAAAGCCACTGGTAATCTTGGAGCACAATTAAGCCATTCATCAGCATCTGAAGCCTCTCTGACTTTTCAGTAACAAGCAGGTATCTCTTCTTCAGAACATTCTCCTCCCAGCAGTGTAGGACCATGGACAGAACTTGGCTTTCAGCCTCAGAGAGACCCAGGTTGCACCACCTTTCAGTGGTGTGGCCCTAGGCCAGGTATCTGCTTCACTCCTCTGCGGAGCTGGCTTCTCTCTGGGTCTTAGCTGTTGGCCCTCTCCATCTCCTCTCTGGAGCCTTGAATCAAACTCCTTTTCTGAAGACCTAGAAGGTAACTGCACTTCTGGAAGCCTTTGGAGCCCAAGAAGAGAGAGGGTTTGGGTTGAGGGGATGTGTTTTTTTTTAAAAGTAGTGGTGGGAAAAGCATGGACTTCAGATTCAAACAGACCAGAGTTCAAATCTCTCTCTAGTCCATGCCAACAAAATTCTGGGCCACATGACACATCTCAGAACATCTCTGACATCTCCTTTATTTTACTATTATTATTATCATTTTTTTGGAGTTGTATGTTACTTTTTTATTATTATTTTTAAAGTTCTTCGTTTTTCTCTGTCCTAACACGAGGCTCCTGTAAGGCTCTATACCTTTAGGTGTTCTCTTTTCACACTCGCTTTCTTGTGAAATCTTGGCTTTTAAATGACCTATCTGAATTGGCACCTTTTAAATTCAAATCACCAGCTCCAAAATCTCACGAAGAATCCATTCCCACATTCTCATTTTCGGTCAGGATGTTTTTACATTGATATTCCATAGTGACCTCAAATCTCAAACTGAAATATACTCCTCATCACAATGACCCATTTTGGTTTTGGTTTTGAGACAAGGTCTCACTATGTTACCCAGGCTGGTCTTCAGCTCCTGGACTCACATGATCCTCCCAGCCTCCGGAGTAGCTGGGGTTACAGGCTTATGCCACCACGCCTGCTTCCAGTTTACTCACTTGTGTTAGCGGGACCATTTCCTTTGTCTATCCCATGGTCACGTCAGCCATCTTTGCTTCATCCTTCCTCTTCCTGGCTCCTACCATTCTTTCTTTTCCATCAGGCTTTAGACTGGCCCACCACTGTTCCTCCAGAAGGTTGTGTGGAAGTGAGTAAGTATTCCTCTCTCTGCGCCTGTTCTACCTTCTTTCAAAGACAACATTAGAATTCCTGAATTTGTAAAGTGAGGAAATGAGGCACTGATTATTTTTCATTAGTCTGAGCCACATGTTCCCCAGCACAATTAAGGGCAGTGTCTAGATATTTCAGACACGAGAAGAGGATGAGAGAGACAGACTGAGAAACAAAATTCTCTGTGCTTCTCTTTCATCCTGTCTGAGAACCAAAAGTATTACCAACCCCGCACCCCTGGTGAATGCATGTGAGAAGCCTTGGCCTCTGGCCTCTTCACATCCTCATATGTAAAGGCATGAACAAGGATGGTGGGATTTCTTCCACGCCCGGCTAGCTCTTTCCAAGAAGACGATCTCATTTGTCTTGCGTCTTGGTGAAAGGCTTATTTTTAAAATGTACATTCCATTTTCCATTATTTAATAGGTACATAATGTCTTGCAGCTTCCTTCTAAGTGATTTCATGCATGGTGATTCCATGTGTTTCTCCAGTTCCTATATGGGCCTCAGTGAATCTCTATATATTTTTTTCAACACTATGGTAATAAAAACACATTGGGCAGTATGTGGCTGTGGTTTCATTTCAGAAAAACTTTAGTCTAGACCATCAATGCCCTGTGACTTAGGAGCAGGGGCTGAGAGGGAGACTATCTGGCAGATGATCCTGTATTGCCTCTTCCAAACAGAATTAGACAGGGAAGACACTGGGGTTTAAGCATGTGTAGGGTGGGAAGGGCAGGGATAGGAGATAATGTTAAATAAAAAAAAATCATGACATTTATTAAAGATAGTAAGGGAAGCCAGGCACGATGGTTCATGTCTGTAATCCCAGCACTTTGGGAGACCGAGGCAGGCAGATTGCAAGGTTAAGAGACGGAGACCATCCTGCCCAACACGGTGAAACCCCGTCTTTACTAAAAATACAAAAATTAGCTGGATGTGGTGGCACGAACCTGTAATCCCAGCTACTTGGGAGGCTGAGGCAGGGGAATCGCTTGAACCCGGGAGGAAGAGGTTGCAGTGAGCCGAGATCGTGCCACTGCACTCCAGCTGGTGACAGAGCACAACTCTGTCTCAAAAAAAAAAAAAAAAAGATGGTAAGGGGGATTTTATTTATTCAGAAACATCGAGATAGGTGTGGGGATCACAGCAGTGGTGCTCTGCAGTGCAGGAGAGAGATTGGTCTCAACTCTGAATACAACAAAGAAAAGTGAGAATTTATAGTGAAGGAGTAGAGTGGAGGGAGTGGTCACTGGATGGAAAATTAGTAAGAGGAAGCATTAGGGCTAAGGGGGATTCTGGCTAAACCAACCTAACAGGATTCTTGCTGAAGGAAGGCCAGGGTGATCAGACATTACCTGGCAAATGGTGGAAGATGAGGAACCTGATCAGATACTGAAGGTGATCAGATATCGAATATGGACAATCTGGTTAAACTGACTTAGCAGGGTTCTTGCTAAAACTGGACAATACAGACACGAACATGGAAGTCTGAAAATTGTGTCCATTTAAAACATTATATTTGCCAGAACTTTCAGAACCATGTTGTAAAAATCATAGAGAAACATGAAACTGGGAAGCTTTCAAAACCCAGGATTCAGAGAACACTGACAAATCTTCACAGGAGGTTGCAAATTCAACCTCAGAGATGTCTGGAAAAATATTCTACTCAAGCTTGGTCTTGATTTCCAAAGATCTACAAATCTAGTGAAGTTCTTGCTGAAGTGAAAATAGCCACCAGCCAACTGCAGCTAGAAGTTGAAGCAAAGGAAGTCTGAAGGCTAATGGCTCCTCAGTCTCAGAAACCACCCAGTGATGAGTACGCCCACCAGTGATGAACACGCCCACCTTTGTGAACAAAGGGAGGCATGAGCTGTCTGGACAGTCCCCATCAAGGGGCCATAATAAGTCAAAGGCACTAGAAAACAGTGATGGCAATTTTTCAGGAAATGGATTTCAATTTAAAAGTAATCAGAACAAAGTTACAGTTTTAGTTGTACAGAAAAATTGAACAGCAAGCAGAGTATATCCCTTCTTCCCCTCTCTCCTTCCACAGTTTCTCCTAACACTAACACACACACACTCATGCACACGCGCGCACACACATACACACACACATTAACACTGATGTGGTACATTTATCGCAATTGATGAACCAATACTGACACATTATTATCAACTGAAATCTATCGTGTACATTTGAGTTCATGCTTTGTGCTGTACAGTTCCAAAAGCACCTTCTGATTTTTGTGGAAAAATGCAGAAGTTAATTTAGAGAAAAAAAAACTTTATATTTAGAAAAAATGGCTAAGGTGATTGACTACTCATTAATCTGAATTATATATTATTTAGGAAGATTTATTCTGTGCAATGTGTAGAATAAAATTTGCATTAACTCTGGTCTTTCCTATAAGAGTTGTAGCAGGCACTTAGTAAGAATTTCATCATTACAATTAATCACATGCATGTATACTTTTCTATGGGAAATAACTTTTTACTAAAAACACATTACGTGTTACCTTTAGACAACCTATATTCATGGCACAAGTTGCATCTTTGCTTTCACAGATTGCAAAAGTCTGTGTAACCACTGTCCTCAGCAATTGTCACTATTACTTGGCCCAGTGCCATTGTGCAAGGGAAGGAAGGTTTTGTCTTGGCTCAGTGGTAGGAGGACTAACTATCTTCCCACATGGAGACATACTAGAGAGGATATTCTGGCCTCCCTGCAGCCTCAAGTTCTCTCCTCCATGGGAGAATAGCTACTCCACAGATCTGTATCTGCATGGAGAGGTCATGCATGTGTTCTATGCACTTTCAGCGCCACCCAGGTACAGGGTTTGTCAGTCTTAGGTGCTAATCTCTCAGCTCCACATTTATCCACATATGCCCTGCTCTGTGGCACTGAGGCTGGTTCTCTGCAAAACCCATTTCTGTTTTGTAGCTGCTCCCTGTGAGGCTGTGACAGTAAGAGGCCTGAAAAGAGACTGGGAGGCTTGAGGAGAAAGAGGAGACTTGCTCCTTCTTGTCTGCCTTCTGTCCACTTACTGTTGCTATGACCATCACCCTGAATTCTCCACCCCAGCAGCAGTAGAACCTTCCTATAGCTGCAGCAAAGTCAGTTTGCAGTTTTTCTAACCCTTGTAGAGTTAGCCTAAACCCACCCTCTTCAGAGCTGCTACATTGCCCTCATGACTAACCCATTCTCTACAATCCAGATTTAAGCAGCACTTCAGAGGAGTTTGCCCAGTGATGAATATATCTGATTCTTTGTTCACCAACTGGCTATTGCTATTTGTGCATTGACTCCACTGGTCAGAACCAAAGACAGCAGGAGAGGTAAGTGCAGCCAAATTCATCTAGCCTCACGCTGACTTTCCTATAATCCATACTGCCAAAGGAGGTGTCTGCAAACTACAGATAATTTGCCAACTGGCTTACTGTTAGGTACTGCGAATAGGAGAGAGGGCCTGAGAGAAGATCAGAACACAGAAAGAAGAGAGAATCTTCTCTTTCGGGTTTGACAGTGTGGTAGTTTCTGGAAGTCTGTAACACCAGCAAGAACAGGGTAACACCTGAGCAGAAGTAGGATTGATGTGGGCTCAATCCTGGGCAAAGGCAGTATCTTTTTGACAATTTCCAATCTCTGTGGTGCCTTCAACCATGTAGCAGCAGTAGGTACAAACTCAGGAGCACAACTCTTTTGTGTATGGAACAGACATGAATATTGCAGGGGGGAGGGAGTCTGAGGGTGAACTGTGTAAGGCCTACTAATGGCCCTCTAAATTATTCATGCCCTAATCCCAGAAACCTGTGAGTGCATTAGGTTATCTGGAAAAAGGGATTTTGATATGTAATTAAGGTTATAGACATTAAAATAGGCAGATTTTCTGAATTTCTGAATTTTCTGCGTGAGTCCAGCAGTGGGGAAAACGAAAACTACTAAATGCTGCTGTGGTCCCACCTAACAAAACTTACAAGCAAGGCTCAAAAGGATCAAACTCATTTCAGATAACTGTGTCCCTGAACAAAGCTCGATAATATTTATAGGAATACAAACTATCCAGCAACCATTGTCTAGCATTCAATCACAAATCACCAGTCATGCAAACAAGCAGGAAAATACAACCCATAATGAGGAGGAAAATCAGTCAGTTGAAACTGACCCAGAACTGACACAGACAATATATTTAGTAGACAAAGACATAAAAATGGTTATTATAACTGTATTCCATGTGTTCAAGAAGCTAGAAAAAATATTGAACATGTTAAATAAAGAAATGGAAGAAATAGGCTGGCATGGTGGCTCATGCTTGTAATCCCAGCACTTTGGGAAGCTGAGGCAGGTGGATCACCTGAGGTCAGGAGATCAAGACCAGCCTGCCCAACATGTTGAAACCTTGTCTCTATGAAAAATACAAAAATTAGCTAGGTGTGGTGCATGCCTGTAATCTCAGATAGTTGGGAGGCTGAGGCAGGAGAATTGCTTGAACCTGGGAGGTAGAGGTTGCAGCGAGCTGACTGTACTCCAGCCTGGGCAATAGAGCGAGAATCCATCTCAAAAAAAAAAATAATAATAATAATAAATAAAAATAAAAAAGAAAAAGAAAAAGAAAAAAGTAATGGAAGAGATTGAAAGACCCAAATTGAACTTCTAGAGATGAAAACCACAATGGCTTAGATAAAAAATACAGAAAATGTGATTAACAGCAGAGTGGACATTAGAGATAAAATTTAGTAAATCTGAAGACAAACTAGCCAATCAAACATAGAAGGAAAAAAGACTGAAAAATAAATTAAGAGAGCATGTTAGCTATGGAATAACTTCAAGCGGCCTAATATACATGTAATTAAATTGCCCAAAGCAGAAAGCAGAAGCAGGGGAACAAAAATATTTGAATGAATAATGACAGAACATTTTCCAAATTTAATGAAAACTATAAACTCACAAATCCAAGAAACTCAGTGGACACCAAGCACAAGAAACACAAAGAAAGTATAAAGGCACATTATAATCACATTGCTAACTACCAGGAATAAAGTAAAAAATCTTAAAAGATGGTAATGGATTTCTCATAAAAAATACTGTAAGTTAAAAGAAAATGGAGCAATGTCTTTAAAATATTGAGAGAAAAAAGAAACAGTCAATCTAGAAACCTGTACTCTATATAAAAGATACTATAACAAAGAAAAATAATCTCAAAAACATTGGAAAATACACTGATGTAAGTGAAAACAAAAACACAACATACTAAAACTGATGAGATGCAGTGAAAGTAGCATTATAAGGGAAATTTATAGCTATAAATGCATATATTAAAAAATAAGAAAGATTTCAAGTGAATAACTGAACTATACACCTCAAAGTACCAAAAAAGGGAAAAACAAAATCCAAAGATAGCAGAAGAAATAAAATAATAAACATTGGAACATTAATAAACAAAATAGAGATATAAAAACAATAGAGAAAATCAACAAAGCCAAAAGGCAGTTTTTTGAAAACGTCAATGAAATTGATAAGCCTTTAGCTAGACTGACCAAGGAAAAAAAGAGAGAAGACTCAATTTACTAAAATCAGAAATGAAAGGGGGGATTATAATCAATTTTATATCACCTATACAAAATAAATGAGTACCTAGAAACACAATCTACCAAAACTGACTCATGAGGAAACAGAAAATCTGAACAGACCTCTACTCAATGAGGAGAGTGAATCAATAATGAAACAAATAAAAAATCCAGTGCCGGACAGTATCACATGTGAATTCTACCAAACATTTCAGTAAGAATTAGCATCAACCACTCTCAAATTCCTCAAAAAATTGAAGAGAGAACACTTCCTAACTCATAAGGCAAGCATTAACTTTATAACAAAGTCAGATAAAGATAATAAAAGAAAACTATGTTCCCATATCTCTGATGAATATTGATGTACAAAGCTTCAGCACAATACTAGAAAACTGGATTTAGCAGCATAACAAAAGGATTATATATCATGATCAAGTGAGGTCTACTCCTGGAATGCAAGGATAGTTCAACATATGAAAACCAATCAATGTAACACACCATATAAATAGAATGAAGATACAACCTACATTATAATAGCAATTGATGAAGAAAAAGCATCTGAAAAAAATTCAATACCATTTCATGGTAAAAACACCCACCAAAGTAAAAATAAAAGAAACTATCTCAACATGATAAAGTCCATATATAAAAAACTTGAGGCTAACTTCATATTCCATGTTGAAAAGCTGAAACTTTTCTCCTAATATCAGAAATAAGAACACCTGCTATCACCACTTCTATTTAACCCAGTACTGCAAAGTCCTAGTCAGAGGACTTAGGCAAGAAAAAGAAATAAAAGGCATCCAAATGGGCAGGAAGAAGTAAAATTATCTGTGTTTGCAGATGGCATGATCTTATATGCAGGAAACCACAACAATTCCACAAAAATCTGTCAAAAAATGAATTCAACAAACTTGCAGGATATAAAATCAACACATGAATATCAATTGCATTTCTATACACTAGTAATGAACAATTCAAAAAGAAAATTAAAACAATTTAATTTACAAGCACATAAAAAGCCCTTAGAAATAAATTTAACCAAAAAGGCAAATACTTGTACACCAAAAACTATAAAACATGGCTGAATGAAATTAAAGAAGGCATAACTGGAAAGACATCCTATGTTAATGATTGAAAGACACTAAGATATTAATATTTCCCAAAGTGATCTACAGATTCAATGCAATCCTATTAAAATCTAGGTGCTGTTTTTTTTTTTTTTTTGTAGAGATAGAAAATCTTATCCTAAAGTTTATATGTCATCTCCAAGAATTCCATATAAAATAATAAAGTCAAAACAATCCTGAAAAGGAAGAACAAAGTTGGAGGACTCATACTTCCTGATTTCAAAACTTACTATAAAGTTACTGTAATCAAAACAGTGCAGAACTGGCATGAAGACTGAAATACAGACCAGTGGAATGGAATAAAGAGCCCAGAAAAAAAAAAAAACTATCATGTGTACAGTCATTTGATTTTGATGACTGCCAAAACCATTCTTTGGGGGGAAAAGATGGTCCTTTCAACCAATAGTACTGGGCTAATTGGATTATTCACATGCAAAAGAATGAAATTGGATTCTTACTGAACACTGTACACAAAAACGAACTCAAAGTGGATCAAAGGCCTAAATTTAATGGCTAAAACTATAAAACTCCTAGACAAAAACATAGAAGAAAATCTTCATGACACTGGTTTCGGCAATGGTTTTTTGGTTGTAACTCCAAAACCATAGGCAATAAAAGAAAAAAATAGATGAACTTCATCAAAATTAAAAACTTTTGTGCAACAAAAGACACTATTAAGAGAATAAAAAGACAACCCATGGAATGAGAGTAGACTTGTAAATCATATATCTGCTAAGGGATCACTATTCAGAATATAGGAACCACAACTCAAAAATAAAAAACAAGGCAATTCCAAAATGGGCAAAAGACTGAGTAGACATTTCTCTAAAGAAAACATACAAATGCACAATAAGCACATGAAAAGTGCTAACATTATTTATCATTAGGGAAATATAAATCTAAACCACAACAAGATGCCACTTCACACCCATTAGGATAGCTGTTATTGTTAAAAATAACAAGTGTTGGTGAGGGTACAAAGAAATTGGAACCCTGTGCATTGCCAGTAGGAATGTAAAATGATACAGCTAAGTGGAAGAAAAGCTTGGTGATTCCTTGAAAAGTTAAAAAAATTATAATATGATCCAGCAGTTTCTCTGCTGGGTATGTACCCAAAAAAAAAAAAAAAAAAAAAAAAACAGGACCTTAAACAGCTACTTGTACACCAATGTTTATAGCAACGTTATTCACAGTAGCCAAAGGGTGGAAATAACCTAAATTCCATAAACAGATGAATGGATAAACAAAACTTGGGATATCTCTACAGTGGAAGACTGTTTCGCCTGAAAAAGGAAGAAAATATTGATACATGCCACAACACGATGAAACTTGAAAACATTATTCTAACTGAAATAAGCCAGATACAAAAGGATGAATATTGTATGAGTCCACTTATTTCAGATACCTGGAATAGGCAAATTTCATAGAGATAGAAAATAGAACAGAGGTTGCCAGAGGCTGGATGGAGGAGGGACTGGGGAGTTATTGTTTAATGATTACATGGTTTCTGTTGGCATGTTGAAAACATTCTGAAAATGGATGACGGTGATGGTTCTGCAACATGGAGAATGTACTTAATACCACCAAACTGTATATCTATAAATGGTTAAAATGGTATATTTTGTTGTACGTATTTTACCACGATAAGATTTACAAAATGATTGTCGAAACTGATGATGATATTTGGGAAGATTTTAAAGTGTTTTCCTTACATTTTTATGACTTAAACCCATTATAATAAATATATCACAAAACACCCCACTGTTTATAAAGCAGTTTAGAAATAGCAGGACTTACAATTGGTGGATAGAGCTCAATGAGGACTTCATGAGTTATTATTGTGCATATTCCCATGATATGCCATCCAAAGTAATATATAGCTCTGTGATTTCAGCTAAGGAAAGTTCTGTTGCTGCAAATACACTGACCAATTCCTAGCAAAAAAAAATAAATAAATAAAATCAGCTTTGTAAATAACTGATTTGTTTTATATTTCTAGCAAATGAAATAATAGATCATGGTAAACGTAATATGGGTTTTATGTGGGACTCTCAACCCCACATTCTCTAACATTTCCAGGGACTTCACACCGAGTGCAGCTTAGATTGGTGATGTTTTTTTTTTTTTTTCTTTTTTTTTTTTTTTTTTTTTTTTTGAGGCGGAGTCTCGCTCTGCCGCCCAGGCTGGAGTGCAGTGGCGCGATCTCGGCTCACTGCAAGCTCCGCCTCCCGGGTTCACGCCATTCTCCTGCCTCAGCCTCCTGAGTAGCTGGGACTACAGGCGCCCGCAACCGCGCCCGGCTAATTTTTTTGTATTTTTAGTAGAGACGGGGTTTCACCATGGTCTCGATCTCCTGACCTTGTGATCCGCCCGCCTCGGCCTCCCAAAGTGCTGGGATTACAGGCGTGAGCCACCGCGCCCGGCCCCGGTGATGTTTTTAAGGTTGTAATAATTGTGTACAGCAGGCATGTTCTATGAATTGCACTGATTCTTTTGCTTAGCAAAAGGGCGTGCACCTGTTTTCTCTCAAAGGTTTTAACCATAATGCTCACGGCTCCTATGAGGGCCACGCTGTGTGCTTGCAATTTCTATCTGGAAGGCATAATGCCATCTCCAGAGCCAAACACCCTGGATGCTTTTGAAGCAGTGACAGAGCCAGTTTTATGTGCCAGCAAACGGCTGTTCAGTAAGCAACCCTTCACAGAGCCACAAAACACAAGCCTATTCTGACCATTCAAAGAGACTGAAGGGGACAGGAATATATTCTGAATCCAAGATTTCCTTTCATCCACACTTTTGTTCTACAAACATTAATCAACACCTCCCGTGGGTCCGAACCTGTACTGGGCACCTAGGATACATAACAATGAATGTGGCTTGACCTCGTCCCTGCTGTTGAGCTGCTCCTCATTCCTGGGGGAGACCTGCAGGGGGCGAGCGCTGAGAGGCTAAGGGCAGTGCTGTGACCCAGCCAGGCTACGGGCCCGGTTCCAAATGAAAGACCTGTCAGTCCCAGTCCAGGGCTGCATCCTGAAGGGCTTGTCTAACCATGCTAGAAGTAACCAGGACTTTGCTGGCATTCTTGGCATTTTTCTGGGAGCAATAGGGAGGCAGGAATTATTGTAAGCAGCGGGGTTACTCAGCAGCCTTCCTGCGCTGGCAGAGTGGGCATCCAGTATCCGCAGAGTGCAGAAGCAGAGGTCCCTGGGGAAGACTGGTGGAGCTGCGAGTGAGAGCAGCCCCAACTCTCCTCTACTGTGTGTTGTCAAGGAGCCCAAAGAGGCCAGGGTGAAGACACAGGCATGGGAGGAAGTGACATAGAGATGGAAACATAAAGTCTCCACGCTTCCTCCCATGCCTGTGACTGCAAGGAGACGTCCGGGTGGGTGACTCTCTTTTTAGAATGTAGACGGTAGACTGGGAAGGACAAGAGAGAACGCTAAACCCATACACACAAGTCGGGTTCTGGTAAGTGTGTATAATGAAGGAGCTGAGTATGTTGAGATGTTGAAAGGCAGGAGGAGTACAGCTTTATAATCCTTTATACATGTTTTATACTGCACGCTGGCTCACAAGGAGACTAGAACAGCAAACATGAACAAGGAGCAGTGTATAGAGTGAGATGAGAAGAACACCAAAACCTAGGTGTAAACCCAAGGAGAATGCATGATGAGACTATGAAAGAGCAGCCAGGGAGGCAGGTGAACGCCAGGGCAGGGTCAGGTGCAGAGTAGGAATCAGTCTTATGGGGGAAGGCGTGGTCCATGGCATCTCACATTGCAGACACCCCACACAGGATGCTGGCTGACGCTGTCCCCTGAATTGTGCCATTTTCAGGGCACTGTTGAAACTGTGCCCCAAATAGTTAAAGAAACCAATGACTAACAGAAACTCTTGAGTTTGCAGCATGGCAGGTAAAAAAAGAACTTGCTGAAACACTGAAACTCCCTCTGCCTACGAGATTTTTTAAAAACTGGCTGAAATCAGTTGTAACCACCACGGCCAATTGGAGTCTGTGCAGGACGAGCTTGCTGATATCACAGCCCTGAATTTCCACCACATGTTTCATACTAATTCCCCTGAAATTTGCATAGGGAACTCATGAGGAGGTATGGAGAGATAAAAACACATGCCCAAGGACTTTCTAGACCTCCTCTTTCCTCCACCAATCACCTGCTAATCTCAGAATGCACCCTCTGAATCTTTTCTAATAAAAATACTGCTTTGGAGCCAGCACAAGAAGACAGATTTGAGCTTGACGTTCTAGTCTTCTTGTGAATCAGTTTGCAGCATAAAGCTTTTCTTTTCTCAGAAATGCGGTGTCATATAGCATTGGCTTCTAGCACATTGGGCAGTGAGCCCCTTTTGTTTGAAAACATACTGTTCACTGTTCCGACTAAGGAAGCTCTTCTAGTGCATTGAAAAGTGACTGCAAGGAGATCGTCCGGGTGGGTGACTCTCTTTTTAGAATGTAGAAGGTAGGCTGGGAAGGACAAGAGAGAGCTCTAAACCTATATGGACAAGTCGGGTTCCGGTAAGTGTGTATAATGTAGGAGCTGAGTGTGTTGAGATGTTGAAAGGCAGGAGGAGTACAGCTTTCTGAGAAGCCAGGTCCTGATGTGGCCTACAGAGAATCTTCTGCATGGCCACATTCTTCTCAGAACTCTGAGCTCTGTCAGAGAATAAGATGAATTCTCAGGCTTGCTGGCCCCACTTCTGCTACCTTCTCTCCATCCATCCAGTTAGACCAGGACTGAGCCACACCTGACCTGGCCTTCTAGTTCCCAGAGGGAGAGAAGCAGCACACAATTGCAAGGTGCAAGGTGGCCCAAAGAGGTTAAGTGATATGATTAAGTCCACACAACTAGCTGGAGGTAAGTTCTAGACTGGAATACAGGACTCAAACTCTAAGTTCAATGCTGCTTCCATCACATGATCCTGCAGTTGCTCCATATGGTTCAGCAGTTCCCTTTCCTTGGAGAGTCCTACTGATAATGAACCAATAAACCTCCTCGGGAATATCACTGAGCTACATTCTTCCATCAGAGGCACTGTTCAGGCGCCAAGGAGAGTCTCACCCTCTGCCTCTCCTCCCACTCAGAAAGGCACTGTGGGGCTGGGAAAATGCCCCAGCCTGGCATCAGTAGCAAGCACAGCCTACTCTTGATTCACAGCTGTGGTGACGAGGCAGCCTTCACACTGGTACTTGGCAGGCGGTCTTGGCTCTCAGTAGAATAGTGCTTTGTTTCTACTAATGATCCAGTACACTGAATTGGGCTGGCACCAATGACCCTGGTACCTCTGCCAACCAGGTCACATGCTCTGTGCTTTCTGAAGCCCTGGCCCCTCAGTGCACTGCGTAGCTCTGCACAGCACAGGGTGGAGAGGAGCCTGGAGGCAGGCTCTGTATTTCAGATAAACATGACTGCGACTTGAGGTTCTCTCCAGGCACTGTCCAAAGGATTTGGTCTCAGGACCAAAATGTTATAGGTTGATATAGTATGATATGTTTCATGTTGTAGGTTGATATGGTTTGGCTCTGTGTCCCCACCCACATCTCACTTTGAATTTAATCCTTATAATCCCCATATGTCAAGGGCAGGACCAAGAGGAGATTAATTGAATCATGGGGGCAGTTTCCCCCATGCTGTTGTCATGGTAATGAGTGAGTCTCATGAGATCTGATGGTTTTATAAGTGTCTTGCATTTCCCCTCCTGGCACTTCTCTTTCCTGCTGCTTTGTGAAGAGGGTACCTTGCTTCCCCTTCACCTTGCACCATGATTATATGTTTCCTGAGACTTCTCCAGCCATGCTGAACTGTGAGTCAACTAAATCGCTTTCCTTTATCAATTAACCAGTCTCAGGTATGTCTTTATTAGAGTGTCACAGTGGACTAATGCATAGGTCTATTCAGATTTTCAGTATTCTCTGAAGGTAGTTTTGGTAATTTATCTTTTTCTAGGATTTTTTCCATGCCATCTAAGTTGTCTAATTTGTTGACATAAAGTTGTTTAAAACATTCACTTATCATTCTTTTAATTTCTGACGGGTCAGCAGTGATGTCTGCTCTTAGATTCTCAATTGTTAATTTGTGTTTTCTCTCTTTTTTCTTGGTCAGTTTAGCTAAAAGTTTATCAATTTTGTAATCTTTTTTAAGAATCACCTTTTCATTTCTTTGATGTTTTCTATTATTTTTCTCTTTGCTAGTCAATTGATTTCTGCTTTAGTCTTTATTTCTTTCCTTTTAAGGTTTAATTTGCTTCTCTCTTTCTCTAATTAATCTTAAGATGGAAGCTTAAATTACTGTTTTAAGAACATTCGGCTTTTCTAAGTCCTGCTTTAGCTTCATCCTGTTAATGTTGAGGTGTATAGACATGTGTAAATACATAGTTTATTTTATTTTTGTTTCATTCAGTTCAAAATCTTTCTAATTTCCATTGTAATTTTTCTCTTCAGCCCATAGTTATTTACAAATGTGTTAATTTCTAAAATTTGAGGATTTTCCAAACTTATTTTTGTTTCTATTTTAATTCCTTTGTGGCTGGAGAACATACTTCGAGTGATTTAAATTCTTTTAAATATATTAAAAATTAGGTTTATGGTCTAGTATGTGGTCTAACCTGGAGAATGTTCCATGTGCTTTTGAAAAAATGTGCATTAGGCCGGGCGCGGTGGCTCAAGCCTGTAATCCCAGCACTTTGGGAGGCCGAGATGGGCGGATCACGAGGTCAGGAGATCGAGACCATCCTGGCTAACACGGTGAAACCCCATCTCTACTAAAAAAAAAAAATACAAAAAAAACTAGCCAGACGACCTGGCGGCGCCTGTAGTCCCAGCTACCCGGGAGGCTGAGGCCGGAGAATGGCGTGAACCCGGGAGGCGGAACTTGCAGTGAGCTGAGATCCGGCCACAGCACTCCAGCCTGGGTGACAGAGCGAAAAATGTGCATTCATTACTTGAGGGAAGAGTGTTCTGTGAATGTCAGTTAGTCAAGTTGGTTGATAGTGTTGTTCATGTCTTCTATTTCCTTGTTAATTTTCTGAATTGTTGTTCTATCAGTTATTAAAAATGGGTTATTGAACTCTCTAACTACAATTGTTAAGTCTAAATCATCTATTTCTTCTTTTAATTATATCAATTTTTGCTTCATAATTTTGAGACTCTGCTATTAGGTACCATTACACTTGTAATTATTATATATTCCTAATGTATTGACCCTTTATGATACTGTAATGTCATTTCTTATCTCCAATAATATTTCTTGTCTTAAATTTTATTTTCTCAGATATTGATGTAGGCACTCAAGCTCTCTTATTGCCAGTAGTTACATGGTACTCTCTTTTTCATCCTTTTACTTTCAACTTTTGTCTTTTTGTGTGAAGTATCTCTTGTAGATAGTACACAATTGAATCTTGCTTTTTTATCCATTTTGACAATCACTGCCTTTTGATTGTAGTGTTTATTTATATTTAATATAATTATCAGCATGGCTGGATTAAGGTCTGCCATTTTGTTTCTATGTCTTATTTTTAAAATCTGATCTTCCCTTACTGCTTTTGTGCTAAACATTTTTTTTTTTTTAAAGTATTCTACTTTGATTCCTCTGCTGTTGTACTGTATTTTTGAGTTATTTTCTTAGTGGTTGCTCTGTAGAGTACAATCTGCGTCTTAATTTACCTCAGGTAATACTGACTTAATTCTAAGAAAATATAGAAATATTGCTTCAATACTTCATTTCTTCCCCTCTCCTTTATATCTCTCTGTTGTTATAAATCCAACAATACAGTGCAAGAATTAATGCTTTATATAATCTAATGTCTTCCCTCAAACAAAATTAGAATGGAAGATAACACGTGTTTATATAGTCTTTTATATTTACCCAGAGATATCCTTTTGAGTGCTCTTCATTTCTTTCTACAGATCCACAGTCTCATCTAGTTTTATTTCCTTTCACCCTGAAATACATCCTTTAATATTTTTTCAGTGGCAGGTCAGCTAATAATGAATTCTCTCAGTCTTTGTTTAACTGGGAATATCTTTATCATGCCTTCATTTTTGCAGTTCTGGTGGAAAAATAGAATTCTTGATTGAAAGATTTTTCCTTTGGCACTTGGAATGTCATTCTACTGCCTTCTGTCGTCTGTCATTTCTGATGAGAAGTCAGTTGCTAATTGCATTGTTCCCTGTTCATGATGAGTCATTTTTCTCAAGCTGCTTTTCAGATTTTCTCTTTTTTTCCCAACAGTTTGACTTTGACGTGTCTAGGTGTGTATCTCTTTGTGTTTCGTGTGATTTTGGTGTGAAGCAATAGCGTTAGATAGCTCGCGTATACTACTGTTTAATTAATTAATTTTTATTTTTATTTTTGAGAGTCTCATTCTGTCACCCAGGCTGGAGTGCAGTGGCACAATCTCGGCTCACTGCAACCTCCGCCTCCTGGGTTCAAGTGATCATACCTCAGCCTCCCTAGTAGCTGTGATTACAGGCTGCACAACCACATCCAGCTAATTTTGTTTTCTTTTCTTTTTTTTAATTGCATTTTTTATTTTTTTGAGATGGAGTCTTGCTCTGTCGCCCAGGCTGTAGTGCAGGGGTGTCATCTTGGCTTACTGCAACCTCCACCTCCTGGGTTCAAGCGATTCTTCTGCCTCAGCCTCCTGAGTAGCTGGGACTACAGGCACGCGCCACTACACCCAGCTAATTTTTGTATTTTTAGCAGAGATGGGGTTTCATCATATTGACCAGGCTGGTCTTGAACTCCTGACCTCGTGATCTGCCTGCCTTGACCTCCAAAAGTGCTGAGATTACAGGCAGGAGCCACCATGCCCAGCCACTGTTTAATTTAAAGGTAGCAGGGCATGAATTTGTTGGTGCCAAGACCTAAAGCATATATTACACAGGTGGTGATAGACATAATATGAATGGCCATAAATCACAATTTTCCTAAGACAGCTCCAGTTTACATCTATTGTCCTGGTGTAATAACTAATATTATTCCTTTCACACTCAAAAGCTGTTGGTTTGAATTATAAGCTACAAAATCACTCTAATTATAGTCAATCAAACTCATGCATGTGAAACATCTTCCTTTGTTTCTGGGTATCAGTATCAGACCATATAATTCAGAAACAAATAGAAGCTAAATTCATACACGTTTTTTTGTTCTCAACTCATGATCATATAATATTCTGCAGAGCCCTATTGAACTCTCCTTCAAGACTGATGGTTCTATAATTCTTGAATTCTTGCAATGAAGAACAGAGATAAACTGAAAGCATGTGATAGTATCTAACTGTTTTAGACATTTAAGAAAACACTGGTTCACAACAGTGGGACTTAGTTGCGCTGAGTGCCTGTTATATGTCAAGTACTGTGCCAGGCACCTTCTACTTACTTACAATTTCATACATTCATCATAAGATCTCAGTGAGGCAGAAATTACCATCCTCATGAATGGAGGAAACTAAGTCTCAGAGAGGTTAATAACTTTCCCAGGGACGTATAGATGGAAAGAAAACAGGACACCAAGTTCATAAACTTCATCTCCTGGGTACCTTTGAAGCACAGGAAAAATCAGTGAGAGACAGTTATGTGCTCCTGGACATAAAGGCCGAGAAGCACCCTGTGGGAGTGACACTAGAAAAAGGAGCTCAGAGGGTGAGTCCCCTTCCAAGTTTTACCTGTGAGCAGGGCTAGTGTTCACAACATCTAACAAACAATATGGCCGCAGTGTGCACTGATGAGAGTGGGCACAGGCCGAGCACAGGAGATGGCATGTCTGGGGTTGTACCAGCATGCCTCAGCACAGAACCTTGGTCCTAAGCCTGCTCCTGAGAGAGCCCTTGTCTTGCATCCACTGCTGTGTGAACCCAGGGAAGGGCTGGAAGGTAAAGGAGAAGATCATGGTGCCTTGGCCACGATCAGGGACAGGGTTCTGATGAAGCGCCACTTCTTTTTTTTTTTTTGAGACTGAGTCTCGCTCTTGTTGCCCAGGCTGCAACCTCTGCCTCCTGGGTTCAAGTGATTCTCCTGCTTCAGCCTCCCAAGTAGCTGGGATTATAGGCACCCACCACCACGCCCAGCTAATATTTGTATTTTTAGTAGAGATGGGGTTTTGCCACGTTGGCCAGGCTGGTCTTGAACTCCTGCCCTCAGGTGATCTGCCCACCTTGGCCTCACAAAGTGCTGGGATTACAGGTGTAAGCCACCACGCTTGGCCTCCACTTCTAACTTGATCTTCATCCCAACCGTTCTCCCTCCTTCCCTCTCGTCATCTCCCGCTCCCATCCTCCACCTCATCCGCCACAAGTGTACCAGCAAGAATGCGGGGCTTGGCATGTATTGGGCCAGTATCTTCTCATGTTACCTCCCATTATTCCAGTTCAGTGGATTCTCCTGTTTAGCACTAGTGAGCTATAATGAGGATTCTCTGTTCTGTTTTCCCCCATCATGTTGGGGATGAGTAAGATCAAACCTCACCAGAATCTGAACTCCTTGAGAAGAAATAACAGCATTCAGCTTTTCTGACCCAAAGTCTTCAGACACAAAGAATGTCTGGACTGGATAGTGACTTTTTTAGTTACTACCTCTTGTAGGAGGAGGTAGAGATTGTCACCTTGATCCACTCTTATCAGAGATCCACTCTTGTCCAATTATCGGAACTACCTGATGTCTTCCCCGATAAGGAAGCACACTTATGAGGCAGAAATGCTAAATTATGACCTCACCCCATTTCCCCCTCATCTTATTCCACACGCACATTTATAAAAACATGATTTATAAAGGATGTCTGATCACAATGACTGGAGCTACATGGAAGCCAGGATTCTGTGCATTAGAACTCTGAGTGATTCTTAATGGAAGGAAGTAAGGAAAGTTGAGTGTGGGAAAGCTAGCGATTCCTGAACCTGGATGTAAGGCATAGGTGGCGCCATCAGCCACCTTAAGGCGGTGACTTTACAAAGGAGTAGCACAAAATCAGAGAGTGTAGCTGAGTTCATTTCATTCTTCCCAGATCAAGATGGAGAAGGGAGAAGGCCGGACGATGAGAGGGGAGTGAGCCGTGGGCGTAATGGTTCCACACCAGAAGTTCTGAAGGTCAAGGTCCAGAAGCCAAGATTCAGCTGGGCAGGCTGCATCTCTACAAGGCAGCCTCAGATGTTCATTGTCAAATAGATGAACTGGGGGTGGGGGAGGGGGGGAGAGAGAGAGAGAGAGAGAGAGAGGGAGATGAGGGGTTGTTGTCCTTCCATGTCCCTTCCAGTCTCAGCCTCAGGAGTGGCCCCAATTTGCTGACATCACAGGAGATCTGCTATTTGATCATGTTGCCTGCCAACTTGGATGCCTGTCTCAACAGGAAACCATTTAAAAAAAAAAAAGAATTCTCAGCACTTGACATTTTCTGGAGGTTCTGAGTCCTTTCCGAGTGAGCTCACATCAAGCACAGATGGTAAGACAGAGATGGGAAAATGTGCTTTCTCCTTGTTAAGAGGACAGCCTTGCTGAGGCATCTTGGGCAGGGCAGTATTGAGTGCCTTTTCCTTGTTGATGAGGGGTCCTCTCACCTTTGGAAGAGAGGTGGCCCTCCACCACGGAGGGGCTGCAGGAAGTGGAAGCAGGTTCTGAAGCCGGTGGGTGTTACAAGTGAGCTGAAGGAGAAGTAGCATGGAATTCCTCCTCATTTTCTCTCCTGAGTCCACCCTGCCTCCTCCTTCTCAACAGCTTGCTTATCACAGCATGGTGACTTGGGGCAATGTGATTATATGAGATGGTTTTTTTCTCCCTTCTCTGTCCTCCTTCCTGGGCACAGCATATATAGTATGGGGGTTTCCGTAATGAAAGGTGCACAGGCTCTTTTAGGAAAGTGACTGCAGGTGAGGCCAATTCGGCCAGGAAAAGCTCCTGTTGCTTCTTTGGATGGGTCAGGGGAAAAGGAGAGGGACTTTAAAACATGGATACTTCAACTTGGCTGCACACTGGACTCACCAAGAGGATTTAAAAAAAAGAAACAATGTTTGGGCCTCGCCCCCAGAGATTCAAATTTAATCGATCAGGGGAGTGGCTGGGGTATCAGAATTTTTAAATCTCCCCAGGTGATGCTAGCATGCAGCCAGATGTAAGGATGGTAGGTTTAGAGGGAGAGAATGCAATGGTTTTCCCTGTTGTCCTGCAAAGTGATGATATGGGGCAGGGCAGGAACCCATTCCAGTCCCTACACCTGTGGACACTTGGGTTGGAGGTGTCCACACTTCCACCTTGAATCTGCAGCACTGGAATACTTCCTCCATGCTGCTGGTGCTCTGGAGCCTTTGACTAGCCAGGAGGCCACTCAGTAACAAACTTTCCTACTCTCTCCTTTCACCGTGGACCAGGGACAGCCATCACACTTTTCATGTCTTTTAGTGATATTACTTATCATTTACCTTAAAGTAAATGATAAATAAAGGTGCACCTAGGGGTCTCTCTTGTTTTCTTTCTTTCTTTTTTAAGAGACTTGCTGTCGCTGTCATCCAGGCTAGAGTGCAGTGGCGAGATCATAGCTCACTGCATCCTCAAACCCCTGGCCTCAAGCAATCCTCCCGCCTAGGCCTTCCAAATAGCTAGGACTGCAGTTGCACACCACCATGCCCAGCTTCCTCTTATTTTCATAATAGAATAGTTTGAGTGTGCACATCTTTCTTTGGAATCTTGGAGTGATCAAAGGAGGTATATTTATTACATGTGTCCTACATGCTGAAGGTGAAAGACAAAACTAGAGAAGAAAAATGCCCAGTTTCTGTTCTCAATGAAATAATAATGCATCCAGGAATCTGAGATACATACTTGAGAAAATTAGTGACGAGTCAACATAATTGCCAAATTATATGATATTATTATAAAGCAAAACTTTTGGTGTAATATATTAAGGCCTATGTCTCTTTCTGTAAATGGTTAAACTGAGGCACAGAGCAGCCTGATTAATCGAAATCAGAGCACAAAAGAGGGGAGGAGGTACAATCCTCTAAAACACATACTGTCATCAAGCTCTTTGTCTTTAAATATTCAGTAAAATGTTATCCAAACCCAAAGTTACTACTGAATTTTGAAATGAGCTGTGAGTGTGAGTATGGGAATCAGTGGAGAGGAGAAACCCCAGAGACTGGGGAGGAGCCACAGGCTGCCTGACTTTAGTGTTGTTAGGTAGAAGAGAAAGCAGACCTAGAAAGAGAGATACAGGGAGGGAAAGAAGGAAAAGGGAGATGAAAATTACAGAAACCACTGAAGGAAGCTGCTCCACAGGTTTCCCTCTGCCTTTGGGCAGGAGAATGTCTCAAGAGCGTTCTCAAGCTTTATGTGCACAGGAATCACTAGGGTCCTGTGAGGGGCGACTTCCATTCAGCAGGTCTAGGGCAGGGCCTGGCACTCCGCATTTCCAACGCTCTCTCCAAAGTGCTATCTGTGCTGCTGCTGGCCCATAGACCACCATCTGAGCAGACGGGGTCCACGGGGATTCTCTGGGGAAGGGGTGATTGAAACCCCCTGAAATCCTTCTCCCACGCCTCTGACACTCGGACCCATTGTCTCCCACCCCCATCATTGCTATGATGACCCCGGTAACTGAACAGTTTTGTACTTGTCAGAGTTTGGGGGAGCATCATGGGAACCACAGGACAACATGAGCAAGTGAGAGTGAGCACACCGGCAACTGGAAGGCAGGCAGGCAGGCTAAGTTACCCAAATGACAGAAGGAAGAGAAGGACAAGAAGGCAGAGTCTGCTCACTCACTCAAGTCAAGGTGATTAATCTCTCTATGCCACAGTTTCCACCCTGCAAAATGGGGATACTATTGGTACTTAGCTCACAGAATTATTGTAATGGCTCAATTGATTACTTAATAAGTAGTATCTCAAAAATATTCGCTATTTTGTTGTAATCACTCCCACAGCTAGATGTCAGCCCTCGCATGAAATCATGGGTTCGGCAAACATTTATGGAGCTTGGACTCTGCTGGGCCCTGGCTGGGTCCCTGAGCAGAGGGTCTGGATTGGCCATACCTCATTTATAGTGAGATGAATGAACTCCTTGTTCTTCGTACTGAGAGCCTGGAACACCCCTGATAGGAGAGACGGGGAAAGGCATCCTTTTAAAGAAAATTCCTTTACCAAGTTTGTTTCCCAGCGACCAAAAGGCCTTTCAGTGGAGCCTGTGGGGAAGCTGCTCCATCTGGTGGTTAACAAGGACTTTCATTAAGGACGGCAGCAGGACACCGGCTGAAAGGGAACTTCTCTGAATGGAGGGAGGCCTCCAGTCCTGTAGCAAGCCAGTGGTCACCTAAGCCAGTCAGCCGGCCAGCAGCTCCTGGCGCCAAAGCAACTCCCCTGTCTTAACCTTCTGGGGGGTACAGGGCCCTTGAAATCCATGGGCCCCAGAAAAAAAGCACATGTACATAAAGTTTGGCATGAATCTGAAAGTTGTTAGTCTCGCCCTTGTAGGAAGGGGCTGTGGGCGCTGTCACAGGACAGGAGGAGTCCAGCGGCACAGGAGAGCATGCCAGCACTGAGCTGGAGGCTGGGTCTACCACATGGTGTCACCTGAGCAAGTCACTGCGGTCTCTGGGCCTCAGCCTCCTCCACACCTTCAGAAGACGAGGTTGAGCCAATCAGCCCTGGCTTCACTTGAGAATCTCACAGGCAGCTTTAACAATACAACCCAAAGTGGGGCGGGGGACTATCACTGAACACAGGAAATGGAAGAGAACCAACAACCAAACACGGTGACTGGGTCTTATGTGGATCCTGAGTCAACCAAGCTACTGTAAAAAGGTGGCCTGGGAGATTTGGGCATGGACTGGGCACTAGAGAACATTGAGGGTTTGCTGAGAATTTTGTTAGGCATGCAAATGGCATGATGATGCTAAAAACAAGTCTATCAGCTTGAGATATTCAGATGAATGGACAGAGTTTATGAGATCTGCTATTGAATTATTTAGGGGAAAAAAGTGTGTGTTGCGGGAGCACAAGGAAAAAGTCAGCAAGATGATAATTTTTGAGGATGGATGTAAAGGTCTGGAAACACCTGGCGAATTTGTATAACTCCCGATGCTGTGTGCCACCCCTGAGATTCTAATAGAATTGGTCAATTGTGCAGCCTGGTCATCAACATTTCTTTAGGCACCCCTGGAGATTGTAATGTATAGCAAAGTTTGAGAAGTGCTGGTGTGAGGTGCATGGGAACCTATTATGATTCTTTATATCTAAGTGGAGGGTTGACATTTTTACAATAAAAAGTTAAAATGATACTGGAGTAAAGCTCCATCCTTGGTAACTGTAAGAGTTCTCCAGGTGAATCTAATGTGAGGATCCCAGAGTGGAAGGTGTTAAGCCTATACTATTCCTCTATTATAAGAACAAGCTGAGGCACTCTCACCCCTCTTGCTGGGAAGGATTAAGCCTGCGTGGTTTAGAAAGGGAAAGAGCAATTGAGAGAAGAGAAACTAGCAAATCTCATTATTTCTAGGGTCAGCTCTGACCACCCTGTAAGTCTAATGAGTGATTCTCTTTCAGGAGGGGTCTTTCTAGAATGCACCTCTCACTAGCTACCAATAACCCCTGGGGAAAGCCCAGCCTCCTGGCTTGATATACTAGCCCCTTTGGGGCCTGCTGGTCTCTCTGTGGTTTTCTCTCATCATTTCTTAATCAACACATATTCATTGATTGTCCATAAAGTATGGCTTTCCTGGAGCTTAGAGTCTAGAGGGGCTGTGCTTCAAGCAAGCAATTAGTGTTCTATTACCAAAGAAGCAGAGGGAGCTGTCATGCTGATAACCGAGGGTCACAGCCCTCACCTTTTAATTTTAATTTTATTTATTTATTTATTTAATTTTGAGATGGCGTCTCCCACTGTTGCCCAGGCTGGAGTGCAGTGGCACAATCTCAGCTCACTGCAACCTCTGCCTCCCAGGTTCAAGGCGTTCTCCTGTCTCAGCCTCCCGAGTGGCTGGGATCACAGGTGCCTACCACCATGCTCGGCTAATGTGTTGTATTTTTAGTAGAGGCAGAATTTCACTATGAGCTGGTCTCGAGCTCCTGACCTCATGATCCATCTGCCTCAGCCTCCCAAAGTGCCGGGATTACAGGCGTGAGCCACCGTGTCTGGCCCCCTGCTTTTTTTTTTTTTTAAATCAAGTATTCATACCTCGAAGTGGCCTATGGAATATAGATTAGAAAATAGCAAGCAGGACCAGCTGCATGATTTGTGAGGCCCAGGGCAAAATGGAAATGCGGGGCCTCCCGCTCCTAAGTTATTAAGACTTTCAAGATGAAAACGCTAGAGCATTAAAGTAAGCGTGAGGCCCCCTGGGGGGCACGGGTCCCTTGGCACCTGCACAGAGGGCATGTCCTCGTAGCCACCCGGTACTGAGTTCCAGTCCCCTGGATATACTTCATTCAGCCCCACCTTCGAAGCCACCTGTGAGGGCAGGATGGCTATGACAATACACTGCAAACACTGAAGCTCACGGCCACATCGTCTCTCTCTATTTGTGGTGTAACAAATCTTGTTTAAGGTAACTGAGTTAATGTCTAGGGCTTACAGGGTGGGGAGGTGGGGAGGAGGAGGGACAGAGACTCTCCTGTTTCTATATGTTATGATGGGATTTAACCTGAAATTGAACCTTTCCTCAAACACAAGGCACAAACCTGCCCCCACCCCATCATCCTCCCAGAGGCACTATGAATGTATAAAGAAAGGCGATGCTAAGAGACACGCTGCACGGGAGGCTGGCACATTCTGCTCTTTAGCTAACAGCAGAGGCCCACAGGTCCGCGCACATCAGACCATGGCTCTCTGTGGTCTGTCTTTGCCGTTACTTTCACCAGGCTGTTTCCCATGCACTCACGGAGGGTGACTGAAGATGCCACCCCGAGTGCACCCTCAGCCTCGCTGGGCACTTACGGCTCGCATTCTCCAGCCGGACCAGGCAGTTGAGGAAGTCATCGAAGTCCATCTGGAGCTCCTCATCCGCATATCTGAGCACGATCAGCTGTAGGAGGTGGCTGCTCAGCTGAAAGCCTGTGGGGATGAAGGAGGAGACCCAGGACCTGCCGTATCTGAGCCCCGAGGTGAGTCTGCACCTTTGAGGGAGTTCCCAGGCAGCCGAGGAGAGGCCTCAGAAGAGGGAGCCGCTGCTTCACTCCTCAAAGCTGGGGTCCCCACACCCAGTGGGACTGCTGTCCTTGGTGTGAATGCAGTGTGAGAGTGTGAATCTGCAGTGCAGGGCCGAGTGTGCGGGGGACTCGCAGGCATGCTTTCTGTGTTTAATGGCTTCCGACTTTAGTGAGTTCATGATCTTAGTTTTGACACCCATGTCCCCCATAGGGTCTAGCTGACTTTACAGGAAGCTTCGTTTGGGGGAACTTAACACTGGTGGTGTCTGAGCCCCACACGCATTCCTACACCAGCCTCCCCTCGTGTTCTATGTCTCAGGTCACTTCCAGCTGTGGCTCTAGAACGTTTCTCAGAGGGGATGCTGCTACCCACGGTGAATGACACTGTCCAGGGACCCATTCCTACACACCCACGATGGAGGAGGAACGCCAGGCTATGGCCAGGAGGCCTGGATCTGAGCCCTGGCACTGCTCCAGCCATGGCATATGGGTTTAGTTCTCTGGGCTTTGGTTTCCTCATTGTCAAGTGAGGGGTTTAGACACAGTGAAGTTCTTTCTAGATCCGATATTTAGTGCTTCTATTTTTTTTTTTTTTTTTTTTGAGATGGAATTTTGCTCGTTTCCCAGGCCGGAGTGCAGTGGCACGATCTTGGCTCTCTGCAACTTCCGCCTTCCAATTTCAAGCGATTCTCCTGCCTCAGTCTCTTGAGTAGCTGGGACTACAGGCGCCTGCCACCATACCCGGCTAATTTTTGTATTTTTAGTAGAGACAGGATTTCACCATGTTGGACAGGCTGGTCTCAAACTCCTGACCTCGTGATCCACCCACCTCGGCCTCCCAGAGTGCTAGGATTACAGGCGTGAGCCACCGCACCTGGCCAGTGCTTTGATTTCTCATCATTGCCCTTAGAGGTGATTTCTTTCCCCCTTTCGTTTTGGTCTACATGTTCGCTTTCTAGGAGGTGTTCACAGGATTGTTCAGAAATCCACCCAGGCTCTTTCTGCTTCTTTGTAATTTCAGCGGAGGAGCAGGCAGGTCAAGAGCAGAGCACAGAGTCTCTGGAGCCTGCACGGCAGTGCTGGCTGCCAGCCTTGGCCAGAATCCTGGTGTTTGGGGCTAGAGGAGGGGGATGAGGGGCGATCCTCCCTACGCCACGTCACGGTAGGAAAGACACAGCCATGCCCCTCCTCTCTGAGCGCTCCCTTTGTCCCCTGCTCAGTTCCTCCTCCTACCCTGGAAACAGTCACCATCTCCTAAGAAAATCAGGCACCCTTCTCAGCCTGGCACTTTGCTGCTCATTTGTAAATCATCTGATTTTCTTCTCCCTCACATAGGACCCGAGATGGTCCTGGCTGTGTATACTTCATCCTTTTTATCAGGCCTGAGCCTGGACTTGTTTCCAGATTTTGTTTTCCCTGGGAGGGAACACACTTTAAAAGGTTCAGGAGGCCCCTGTCTGTGAGGTGTGCTTGGTGAGAAGCACAGGCGGCCTAGTGGGCAGGAGGTCTGCAGAGCACCCACGGAAACTACGGTTGTGTGTGCAGAACATGGGACCACAGAGAGGCCAACGGCCATCCAACCCCAGGCAAGGGTGGGAAACGCCACCTGGAGCCCAGCCTTCGGGAAGGGGAGCAGGGTGTAAACTATGATGCAGTCATCCAGTTTGGATTCAGAGTCTGCTGCTGATAAAGCCCAGGACAGGGCCACAGGTGGCAGAGGGGCGTGCAGCCCACAAACCATGGGCGCTGCATGCTCTGTCTCATCCATGATAACAACCATCTGAGAGCAGAAATGAGAAGTTTGCAATCACTACAGCTTGCCACCAAACAGCCATGTGTTAAGTACTGGGCCAGAAAACATGGTCAGAGGCTATGAGGCCTCCAGAGGGCAGGCCAAGTTCAGTTTTAGCAGACACATTTAAAAAGTTTCTACCAGTGTTCACAGTGGTTTAAAATGAGGGCCCTGGTGTCAGCAAGTGAGTCTTGGGTCTGAACCCTGGTGCTGCCACTCCAAGGGCCGTGACCTTAAGAAGCACCAATTGGACTCAGAGGCCCACCTCCTGGGCAGCAGAGAGAAGACCTGCCATCTGCTCAGGTTGCCCATGGGCAGTACCTGGCATGAAGTCAGCCACCTGCATTCCAGTCTTTTCTTTACCTGTAGCTTTCAGTGCAGTCCGCAGTTCATAGGTAGATATAGTGCCGGATTTGTCAGCATCAAACCGAAGGAAAAGGTTCTAAAGGGTGGAGAGCAGAGGCATTGAGAAGGAGTGCACCTGAAAGGCATTGCCAATGGCAGTAAGTGGGTGACAGCCAGTCCGGGGGAGCTACCCTCCAGGGGCCGCAGAGGCCACGGTTGGACTGGGCCTTCCAAAAAAAGTCCGTCTCCCTTTTGTCTTCCTTTCCATCTTGGGTGGAAGCACGGTGGTACTCCCATAAGCATCGGAATAGCGTGATGCTGTTTTCCCTTCTCCCCTGCCTGAATACAACTCTCCTAGCCTGCAGCCTGCTGCACCTTTTTAAATCCTCTCCGCCCTAGGCGCACAGGTTCCCCCAGAGGCCAAGCCCTGCTCCAGGTTACATACAATCCACTGCTTCAGCTTGTCCCAGAACACTTTGAATTCATCAAACTCCAGCTTCCCATTGCCGCTGGTCTGTGCCGTGTAGGTTAAGGGAGACGTGAGTAGCGTTTCAGCCTGAGGCTCCTCGTGGGACCTCAGCTCTAGGACTGCAGACGGGGAGGGCTGATGGGCTGGCCTGAGTGACACAGGTTTGGGGCTCTGGGGAAGTGGTTTTAATGGTTAAACCACAAATCTCTGAAGAGGGGAAACGGCAGAGGTGGGATGGGGGTGCTCCCAAAAAGTTCACAAAAACAGAATTTCGTTCCCTTAGACGGGATCCCAAAGTGGCAAGAAGACCCCCACGTTCCTTCAAAAGCTTCCCACCCCTGCCCCTGGGCAGACTTGTGCATCTTGATTCTGATCCAATTTCAGCTTCGGGGTCCCCCAGCTTTGGGTTATTTTCTGCGAAGAAGACTATTCTGCTGGCTAACGGTGTCATGTTCTTGGAGAGTCTGAACTATTGAAGATTACTCTACTGTGCTTAAAGCCCAGGATCCATGTCTATTTCTGCTCAAATATTTGGAAGGATACGTCCATCAGGGAAATGATGTTTTTACAGGAGATCAGGCTTAGCTTCTTGAATTTGATGTCCTTTTCTGAAATTGCACATGAAAGCTGAATTTGGTTGACTCCAATAAGATAAACCTATGTACCCATCTGCTGAAAGCCCAATAATGTGGCTAAATCCAGGGCTGCTGGGGGCTGTGATGTGGCTACTGTCTTATGATGCTGGTGGGAGTAGAAGTTAACATGACCTTTCAGAAGGAAAATTGGAAAAATGTGAAAAAAGCAATAAAAGTGGGAATACGCCTTCATCCATTTATTCTAGTTCTAAGAATCCGGAGCAAAGAATTACATATGAAGATTTTTGTCATCACATTATTTATAGTGGCAAAAATTTGGAAGTGAAATAATGACCAATAGAAAGGCATGGTCAATACTTTAGGCTATGTCTACGTAATGGAGTATTATACGATCCTTAGGAATCATGTTTTTGCAGCCTATTTAATGGCAGGATTTAAATTTGTTGGAGAAATTTGTACTCTCATACTACTGCTGGTGAAAATGTGAAATAGTCACTTTAGAAAACAGTTGGATAGTTTTTAAAAACATTAAACACAGAATTAAACAATCCTCTTAACTAAACGTATAGTTAAGAGGATGGTTACGCCACCATGTAACCATAGACTGTGGCATGGTGATGGAACCATCCTCATAACTATATACCCAAGAGAAGTGAAAACACATGCCCACCCAAAAAACTTGTACAGGAATGTTTACAGTTGCATTATTCATAATGACCAAAAACTGGCAACAACCCACATGGCCACCAATAGATGAATGAATAAACAGAACGGGGCCCATCCATACGATGGGATATTATTTGGCTGTAAGAAGGAATGAGGCATTGATACATGGGTGGACTTTGAAAACATCATGCCATGTGAAAAAAGTCAGTCAGAAAGGACCACATATTGTATGATTCATTTTTTTCCCCCTGAGACAGAGTATGGCTCTATTGCCCAGCCTAGAGTGCAATGGCACGATCTTGGTTCACTGCAACCTCTACCTCCCAGGTTTAAGCAATTTTCCTGCCACAGCCTCCCAAGTAGCTGGGATTACAGGTGCCCGCCATCATGCCTGGCTATTTTTTTTTTTTTTTTTGTATTTTTAGTAGAGACGGGGTTTCATCATGTTGACCAGGCTGGTCTTGAACTCCTGGCCTCAGGTTATCCACCTGTCTCGGCCTCCCAAAGTGCTGGGATTACAGGTGTGAGCCACCGCTCTCAGCCTATGATTCCTTTTATTTGAAATATTCAGAATATGTAAATCGAATCTATAGAGAAAGAAAGTAGCTGAGTGGTTGCCTGGGGCTGGGGGAAATGGGTACAGGGTTAACACTGTTAATGGGTAAAGGGTTTCTTGTTGGAGTGATGAAACGTTCTAACATTATATGTCTACGCATGTGACACATATGTACATACATGCAGATACACATGTGTTAAGAGTGGTTATTTATGGTGGTGAGATCATTTGTGATTATCTTTGTCATTAGGCTTTTCTGCATTTTTAAGAATTTTCTACTATAAACCTGCATCATTTTTGGAATCAGGAAACAAAGCTCTTTTAAAAGTTGGCTGGGAGGAGCAGGGAGCCTGGGGGGTTGCGGGGGGGGACCCAGGCAGTGTGGTTGCTGGTCCCTCCATAGGCGCCCTGGGACCCCAATGTGGGCAGCACTTACTCTTTTGCAGCACAGCATTTAAAACATACTTAAGTTCCTCTGCTGTCACCTCCATGTCCTGTTGAAGTGGAGACAATTGCTTGTTACAGTCCTTGGCACCTTCTTTTCTAGTTTTTTTTTTTTTTGTTTTAAATCAATTCTGAGCTTGATTTGGCTCAAGTGACAGACCAGCCTTCAGGACCCTGCTCTGGGCAGATGTACCTATCTCCTGTGTGGCTGCAACTACATGTCTCATATGTCACATGTTTTAGGGACATGCCAGCCCAACTAGGAGAGAGCCTAACTTGAGAGACGTCTCAATCCAGGAAAGCGCATGGAAAGCTGGGCAGGGCAAGGCAGTGGTTTCCCAACTTCCCTGAGGGTCAGAACCACTCCTAGAATTGTCCTAAGCTCCTCAGATGGTTCCTATGTCAGAGGTAGTTTGGGAAAACCAGACTGAGTCTTCCTCTGCACCGTAGAACCGCCTGGAGAGCTTTAAAACAGTCCCGCATCTGGGGCTTACCCCAGGGACCCTTGAAATCAGAGAACCTGGGAATATGGTCCTATTTTTAAGATCTAGGGGTTGATTTAGAATTAAGAATAAGGGTGAATGATTTAGAATTAAGAATAAGGGTGAATTTCAGAATCATGGATCTAAGGTGCTCCAGGAAATCTCTGCAGCCCCCACCCCGGAAGCTGGTTAGAAATGGAGAGTCTCAGGCTTTTTTTTTTTTTTTTTTTTTTGATACAGGGTCTTGCTCAGTCATCCAGACTGGAGTACAGTGCTGTGACCACAGCTGACTGCAGTCTCAATTTCCCATGCTCAAGCAATCCTCCTACCTCAGCCTCCCAAGTAGCTGGGATTATAGGCAGGCACCACCATGCTGGGCTGATTATTTTTGCAGAAACGGGCTCTCCCTATGTTGCCCAGGCTGCTCTTGACCTATTGATGAGGAATCTGTGTTTTTTTCCCAGGATGCCCAGGTCACTTTATACACATGCATGTTTGAGGAGCACTGACATAGACCTCATTTTGGTCAGGGTTTTGCACTAGCCGTGTGGAATCCTGCAGGGTGCTTCTAACACATGTTCGCCCTGAAGCCTCTGGGCCTGGGGAATGGGGGTTTGGGATGTTTGGTGTTGGTAAGAAAGCACTGCACCAGCCAGCCCTCCACTGAAAGAGGAGGAAAGAGAAATGGAGCCACGTGCCCAAGTCATCCAACTACTTGGAAGAAAAGCAGGACATGAGTCGAGGAGGGCTGAACTCTAGAGGTACTTTTCTGGTTGTTAATCAAGGTCGACTGAAACTCCTGCAGCATTCCCCACTTCCCTCGCAAACCCTGGATCTCCATCTCACAGCTCCTGTCCCTCCCGCATTCACTCCTCTGAGCCTGTCATGCGGGGTCTGACCCAGCGTGCTCCAGATGGCGCCTGGAGCAGGGAGGTCACTACTGCCTTCCCCCCTCCCCACGCTCTGTCCCACCCAGGGCTGCGCTCAGCCACCTTCCTGCTGTACTTTAAGCAGTCACATGAGCCCCCCTTTTCTCCATCCCATCCTGTGGTCCCCTAATCTCCCTGCCTTGCCTATTTATTGCAGTGCCTAATATACTACCATTAGACAGCCCCTAGGTTTAGATATCACCACTCCAGGTGACCCCTTTCATAATTCAGGAACCCCAGTTGAGTGAAACACAAGAAACTAATAGAGTCATTAGCATCTTGACATGAATTAGTTCATCAGCTCATTTTATTTACGGCTCCAAGGGAGCACCTGTGGGGCAGTTTCTAGAAAGACTTCCCTCCCCCATGCCTAGCAGGTGGAGGAAGAGCCTCGATCTGTGTGAGGCTCCATCCAGGGTCCCCAAAAAAGAAGCTGAATAGTGGAAAGGACTGGGATAGGGTGGGAGACAGGAAGTTGCAATTGAATAGGGACTTCCTTGAACATGATCCCCTTTACTACAGCAGACAAAGTATTCTAATGGCAGTGATTTTCAGGCAGAGTTCAAAGGAGCCACCTCTTCAAGCCTTGCTCTAGCCTCCCAAAGGAAGCACCTGGGGCCCGGCGTGGTAACTCATGCCTGTAATCCCAGCACTTTGAGAGGCTGAGGCTGGAGGATTGCTTGAGCCTAGGAGTTTGAGACCAGCCTGAGTGACATAGTAAGACTCTTTAATTTTTTTTTTTTTTAATTAGCCAAGCATGATGGCATGTGCCTATAGTCCCGGCTACTCAGGAAGCTGAGGCGATAGGATCTCTTGAGCCCATGAGTTTGAGGCTGCAGTGAGCTAGGCTTATACCACTGCACTCCAGCCAGGACAACAGAGTGATACCCTGTCTAAAACAAAACAGAACTAAAAAACAATGTGTCTGGGTCCATTCTGTGCTCCTTCTCACTGGCCCCATCCACAGCTGCAGACTGTGTAAGTAAGAGATGTTGTAAACAGGGTGGTCTTTGGCCTTCCGTGATCAGTGCTTGTCTTTGCAACAAGCTCCATCATGCCTCGGGACAATGTTGCTGACCAACCCCACGACTGCAACCCTTTGCTGGAAAGCCAGGCCCAGGCCCTCAGCCCGGTGGGGAGACGGAAGCGGGGCGTGTCCTACCTCACCAGCGACTTGTTCAAACAGAGCTCGAAACCGCTGCTCCTCCTCTGTCTCCTGGTCAGGCGGAGTTGGCTTTGGGGGCTAAAAAACAGCCGAAGAAACTTGAACAAATGATCCACAAAAAGGAAACATGACAAAAATAGCAGAAAAGAAGCCAAGACACTCTGTGCCCAGCCCCATGTCACCCTCCTGATGCGGTGTGCATGAGCTGCGTCCTGTAGCGTGAGGAACATTTTCTCATGAAGGCTCTTTAGAAGGTGAGTCTACAAGGACTCTATTAGTTGGACCTGTGGAGCCCTTTTGCCTTACAGATGAGGAGGCCAAAGAACCTTGACCCCTGCCTAAGTTAGGTCCTGGCCACTGGATTTTCATGCTTCCTGCACTTCCTCTAGCTTACCTTTTACCACCCTGGACTGCAATGACTCACTTCATCATCTGTTTTGATAGCTGGTGAAATCGTTGAAGGCAAGAGTCTGTTTCTAGCACTGAGCTCTGGGCTTGGTATATAGAAAGCACTCAGTAAATGTTTTGGGTGGTTTTTGGTCTCTTTGGTTTTTTAGCACCATTAATAAGCTGTGCCCCAGCATGGAGAAGCAAATTCCCTCCTAAAAGCAGACCTCTGCTGCCCCGAACGTGTCAGACTGTTTCCAGCTATAGCATCTCAGGGCCTCTGGAGAGTCCTCCAGCCCTCGGATGAGGGTAAAACCACCCCCAGGTCTCCCCCTCCACACACACATAATGTAGGGGAGAAGTAATGTGTTCCCCTGAGTCCACAGTAAAAAACATCTCCCTGCCTCTCTGGTTTTCTTTTCACTGATTAGTTTTCTTAAAATACAATGAAAAGATAGTCTACCCCCTTCAGAAGTGGCAACTTCCTCTCAGGTGGAGTTGGTAGTGTGAAAGTTATTAAATCAAAATGAAGTCACTAATGTTAAGAAAACCCTGACAAGTAGAGCTCGGGAAGGCCAGAAGGTCCTTATGCTTATTTACCTGATAACAAAAGTATCACAAGAGGCTGCAAAAACCACAACCTTTCACAGAGGCCCTTGCAACCATACACAAAAATACTTCTACCTCTGCGTAGCAACTGCCTGTCCAACATCAGCCTGGCCTCACCTTTGTTATGGATCTTTGTAGCCAAGGATAATTATTTCAAAACAATTATGTAATCCTTCTCATTTTTTTCTTTAAAAACCTTTGTCCTCTTTTACCTCCCCAAATATGTGCGTAGTTTACTGTGGTATGCATATGCCCATTGCAGTGCTTTATCCCCAAATAAATAGCTTTTCTTTTAGAGAGTGTCTCCGTGTTTGTTATTTCAGTTGACAGTAGCGCAGAGGAAGATGACATTGAACACAACTTTATACCAAGCACCCACCTCACTTCCATGCCAGGTCCTTGTGTACTAGAGGAGCACAGACTAGAAGACATACATCTTGGTCTACAGGAGGTTAGAATCATAGATGCTTACTTGATCGCATATAACCATTCCCTGAACCGCAGAGTTTTACATGACTCTGTGATTAGAAGGAAGGTTTCCAGAACCATCACCTGAATCCTATACTCCATAGCAACATCAGAAGACTCACCTCAGGAAGGTCAATGTCTACATTTCCATCCATATCCCTGTATGGGCAGAAAAACACACAGGATTAACTTCTCATTGGGATCTGCAGAGCTGAAGAGCCCAGAGCTGTTGGAAGGTTCTGTCCCATTGAATCCCTTATTGTTCAGTGCTGTTTACATTTCACAGAGTTTGCAGACCCCACACATTGACACCCCCACCCTTAGTCATTCAGCCCTTGCTCAGAATGCAAATAAGAGGGACAGCCATTGTGTTAGGCCATTCTTGCATGGCTATAAAGAAATAGCAGAGACTAGGTAATTTATAAAGAAAAGAGATTTGATTGGCTCACGGTTCTGCAGGCTTTACATGAAGCACAGTGCTGGCATCTGCTCTGCTTCTCAGGAGGTCTCAGGAAACTTACAATTATCACAGAAGGTGAAGGGGAAGCAGGCAAGTCACATGGAAAAAGCAGGAGCAGGGTGGGGTGGGGGAGTTGCCACACTCCCTTAAACAACCAGATCTCATGCAAACTCACTATTGTGAAGACAGCACCAAGCCAGGAGAGATCTGCCCCCATGACCCAAACACCTCCCATCGAGCCCCACCTCCAACACTGGGGATTACAATTCAACATCAGATCTGGTGGGGACACATATTCAAACTGTATCATTCTGCCATGGCCCCTCAAATCTCATGTCCTTCTCACACTGCAAAATATAATCATGCCTTCCCAATAATCCCCCAAAGTCTTAAGTCATTCCAGCATTAACTCAAAAGTCCAAAGTCCAAAGTCTCACCTGAGATAAGGCAAGTCCCATTGCCTATGAGCCTGTCAAATCAAAATCAAGTTCCAAGATACACAAATTCCATTTTATACTTCCAAAATACAATGGGAGTATAGGCACTGGGTAAACATTCCCCTTCCAAAAGGCCAAAAGAAAGGGGCTACAGGCCCCATGCAAGTTTGAAACCCCGCAGGGCAGTCATTAAATCTTAGAGCTCCAAAATGATCTCCTTTGACTCCATGTCCCACATCCAGGGAACACTGGTACAAAGGGTGGGATCCCAAGGCCTTGGAGAGCTCTGTCCCCATGACTTTGGCTGCTGTCATGGGTTGTTGAGTGCCTGTAGCTTTTCCAGGCTCAAGGTGCAAGCTGCCAGTGGATCCACCATTCTTGGGTCTGGAGGATGATGGCCACCTTCCCAGAGTTCTGCTAAGCAGTACCCCAGTGGGGACTCTGTGCGAGGCCTCAAATCTCACATTTTCCCATCTGCGTTGCCCTAGTAGAAGTCCTCTGTGAGGGCTCTGTCCCTGCAGCAGGCTTTTGCCTGGGCATCCAGGCTTTTCCATACATCCTCTGAAATCTAGGTGGAGGCTGCTAAGCCTCATTCAGTCTTGCACTCTGTGTGCCTGCAGGCTTAACACCATATGGAAGCTGCCAAGGCTTATGGCTTGCACCTTGCACCCTCTGAAGCAGTAGCCCAAACGGTATCTGGTGCCTTTGAGCAGAGACTAGAGCTGGAGCAGCTGGGATGCAGGTAACAGTGTCCTGAGGCTGCATAGGGCCGCTGCGGCCCTAGGCCTGGCCCATGAAGCCATTTTTTTCCTTGGCCTGCGATGGGAGGGACTGCTGCTGCAAAGGTCGCTAAAATGCCTTTGAGGCCTTTTTCCGTTGTCTTGGTTACAGCACTTGGTTCCTTTTTTGTTATGTAAATATTTTTAGCAAGTGGTTGTTCCACAGCCTGCTTGAATTCCTCTCTCGAAAAGCTTTTTTCTTTCTCTGCTATATAGCCAGGCTGCAAATTTTCCCAACTTTTATGCTCCACTTCCCTTTTAAATATATATATTCCAACTTTAAGTCATATCTTTGCTCCCACATCTGAGTATAGGTTGTTAGAAGCAGCCAGGTCACATCCTGAATGCTTTGCTGCTTTGAAATTTCTTCTTCCAGATACCCTAAATCATCACTAGGAAGTTCAAACTTCCACAGATCCCTAGGGCATGGACACAATTCAGCCAAGTTGTTTGCTAAGGCATAACACACATAACCTTTGCTTCAGTTCCCAATAAGTTCCTCATTTCCATCTGAGACCTTGGCAGCCTGAACTTCACTGTTAATATCACTATCAACAGTTTCGCCATAACTATTTAACCAGCCTCTAAGAAGTTCCAAACTTTTCCTCATCTTCCTGTCTTCTTCTGAGGCCTTCAAACTCTTCCAACCTCTGCCTGTTATCTAGTTCCAAAGTCACTTCCACATTTTCAGTTATCTTTTTAACAATGCCCCACTCCTCTGTACCAATTTTCTGTATTAGGCTGTTCTTGTACTGCTATAAAGAAATACCTAAGACTGAGTAATTTACAAAGAAAAGAGGTTCAATTGGCTCACAATTCTGCAGGCTTTACAAGGAAGCATGGTATATTCCCTAGAAGTTAACCTGACTCTTTGATTTCTAGGGAGGCCTAGGAAGCTTACAATCAAGGCAGAAGGGGGAAGAGTCATGTCACATGGCAAAAGCAGGAGCAGGGGTGGGGCAGGTACCACATACTATCAACCACATCTCACAAGCATTTACTCAGTATCACGAGGATAGCACCAAGTCATGAGGGATCTGCCCCCACGACCCAAACATCTCCCACCAGGCACCACCTCCAACATTGGGGATTACAATTCAACTTCAGATTTGATGGGGACACATATTCAAACTATATCAGCTATCACTAAGAACTTGTGAATTCTGGGTTTATGGAACTAAAAGAAGTTAAGCCAGCAGTCACTCCCTATTTCTTTGATGAACTTTAACAAAGGCAACGGATAAAGTATTTTGTAGAATAGTAGCACCTCCAATGACCCATAAACAGTGCAGTTGCATTACACATTCACTCTCCATGAACTCTGCATCTTCAAGGAGGATGCATATCTGTTGGAGACCATTCAGCCTATTGAGTGATAGGCATTGGGGAGGGGGTGCATTTTAAAAGATTACAAAGTTGAATCAGAACCAAAATGACCACCTTTTTGTTTTGTTTTTTTCTGTGGCCCAGGTAGGAGTAAAATGGCCCAATCTTGGCTCACTGCAACCTCTGCCTCCTGGGTTTTAAGTGATTCTCTTGCCTCAGCCTCCCAAGTAGCTGGGATTACAGGCATGTGCCACCATGCCCAGCTAATTTTGTATTTTTAGTAGATATAGGGTTTATCCACGTTGGCCAGGCTGGTCTCAAACTCCTGACCTCAGGTGATCCTCCTGCCTTGGCCTCCCACAGTGCTAGGATTACAGGCATGAGTCACCATGCCCAGCCTAAAGACCACCTTTTGAAGCTGCATCCCTAACTCCTGCCTCTCCTCATAGATGTAAATTCCTGATTCCACTGGTGGGGTTGGGGAGGGATGGGTGTCTCTGTGCTTATGTTAGGGAAAAAGAGGAAAAATGATGCAATCATGTTTTTTTACTATTCACATATTTAGGGGAACTTGTAGTATTTGGATAGTAGTAATATTAACAGGAGGAGCAGCCTTCAGCTTTTGATGATGCTAAAAACATTTGGAGGAATACAGTCTTATAGATTAAAACTTGAAGCACTCTCAAAGAAAAACTGATACAAAATCAAAATCAAAGGGAATACGAATAAATACTAACGTTGAATGAGGGTAGTCCTCCCTTTCCTCTTCATTCCCTGGGCATACATGACATAACACTTTCAGAACTTTTGTTTGTTTAATCAGGAGCCTGTCTGAGAGCTAAACCAATGCACACAGAGCTCAGTGTGGATTTTTGTTACCAAGCTACAGAGCTGATTCTTATACTGAGTATCATAGCAGACTAAAGTATCTTATTCAGAGCAAGATTAAGTATGGAGGTTTTTTTGCCACGTACAAGTTACCTTATGCATGCCAGTGACTCTGAGCTCACCCCACTAATGGGATAGAGAACAAGAGGCATGGTATTGGCATAACTTGGGTCTCTCTTGTTCTTGCCACCCATAAGAGATGTCAGTCTGCATGGATCTCATACAGGGTACTTTTGTGTGAACAGATACTAGGATATTCATCCCCACCTTGTACTAGTATCTGGGAGAAGGCTGGAGAAAAATTATCCGGTAGAGTGTTTAAAAATTTAAGACTTTTCGGCCGGGCACGGTGGCTCAAGCCTGTAATCCCAGCACTTTGGGAGGCCGAGACGGGCAGATCATGAGGTCAGGAGATCGAGACCATCCTGGCTAACATGAAGAAACCCCATCTCTACTAAAAAAATACAAAAAACTAGCCGGGCGAGGTGGCGGGTACCTGTAGTCCCAGCTACTCGTGAGGCTGAGGCAGGAGAATGGCGTAAACCCGGGAGGCAGAGCTTGCAGTGAGCTGAGATCCGGCCACTGCACTCCAGCCTGGGCGACAGAGCCAGACTTCGTTTCAAAAAAAAAAAATTTTAAGACTTTTCAGCATCTATTTAGCCAAGAGAAAGAACCATGCCTTTTGTAATCAGCTTGAGAAACCCCACCAGACTTCGTAATTGAGTTTTCTCGATGCATGCCACCAATCTAATTCTATCTCACTAAACGAAAGACGAAACTAGAGTGAGTCATGTATTCACAGCTGTCTCTCTTGTTAACTCTGTGTAGATTGACTTTTTGTTGGAGACTTATCTAGCTTAAATACAGAATTAGCAGATTTTAGCATTCTCTGTAATCTTTAGAATATCATCATTGGGAAAAGAAATGGATTCCTCTGTCTTGAACCATTTTTCCCCCTGTGCCACAGAGCAACCCATGGTGAATGGGCAGTAAAGGGAAACATTTTCCACAGAAGTAACTGATATAAAATAATTTCGCTAAGACACTGTGAGGAAGATGTGGTGGAATACTGGGTATGTAAAATGAGAGGCAGATTTGCCAACATTTATTTCAATTGGAGGTGAAAGAACATGTCATTCTTGAAATTTGCAATAGCCACCGTCTTCATCATGCCCAGAAATGTCTAGCATCCTTGCATGGGGCTCTTACCCCAGAAGCTTCTTGGTAATAGGGTCTGAAAAATGAAGGGCTCCACCCAAGAGTGTCTTGTGAGCATGACTCTGGGACCAGTAGAAAAAAGCAACTTTTCAATGGTTTGCTTGAGGGAGGGAGGAGCAGAGCTAGAAGGAATATGTGCCTTGCCTTGCAGATGAGTTAACAAAGTGTCCTGCAGCCTGGCGTGGTGGCTCACTCCTGTAATCCCAGCACTTTGGGAGGCCAAGGCAAGTGGATCATCTGAGGTCAGGAGTTCGAGACCAGCCTTGCCAACATGGTGAAACCCCGTCTCTACTAAAAATACAAAAAAAATTAGCCGGGTATGGTGGCGGGTGCCTGTAATCACAGCTACTCTGGAGACTGAGGCAGGAGAATTGCTTGAACCTGGTAGGCGGAGGTTGCAGTGAGCTGAGATCGCACCATTGCACTACAGCCTGGGTAACAAGAGTGAAACTTCATCTAAAAAAAATTAATAATAAATAATAGAAAAGAAAGAAACTGTCCTGCCTTGTTTCTCAGGTACACATGGAAAATGGAAGAATGGAGTCTTGGCTCCAGCAGTTCCCGGATGACTTCTGTGTGAATAAACTACTAAAAGAAGTGGGATTCTGGAAGCTGTTCCTCTGACTCACTGGCTAATGGCTTTTTTCTCTGAAAAGATTCTCAGACAGAAATCAGCTTCCTGGTGGGGCTCAAAAGTGCTGGGAATCAGGATGTACTCCCCAGGGGGTAGCTTGAACCGGTCGGAGACTTCTCTCAGGTTGATGAACGTCTTGCTTCTGGCCCGAGAAGCGTGGTATCTGAAGAAGTCTTTGTTCAGGTGTTCGTCTTTGTCAGGGCACTGCAATGGGCAAGAAAGGGAAGGGTTTCCTAGGGAAGTTCCTCTTGGCTTTTTGGACACAGTTCATGGACCCTTGGTTGAGTCTCAGGTGTGAAACCGAGGAGGAACTGTGAATTTAGTACTCAGATGGAGAACTCTGAAACAGCAATGTGTTTCCCACCTACCTCGTAAATGGCATAGCCGATTGTCAGCATATTGGCACCAAATCTCTTGAGTTTCCTTCTATCTTTCTGCATCAGGGCTACAAGGAAACTACACTCCTCCTGCCCCTCATCTTTCTCAGTCAGAGACAATTTTATTTGTGGATTGGTCCAAAAGGTATCTGTCATTTGGGAGAGGTAGATTATTCTCCCTTTCTTAAGAAACCCCCCCAAAGACCACACACACGCACACTCACACATACCTATCCGCTCTCATTATATATCCTACCAAACATGAGAAAGTAATACCTTCTCTCCCTGTTCAATAAGCCCTCCTACCCTACTTTTGATAATCCCCAATGAGAATGCAAAGTATCCTCTCTTTCATATCCACCTTCTCTTCAACCATTTCCCATGCAGCTTTTTAAGGACATTCTTCTGGGTCTAGTCTGCTAAAGCTTGTTCCATCTTTTTTTTTTTTTTTTTTTTTCCACTTAGTATTTCAGAGGAGAGTGCAGTAGACTTCTGGTTGTCCCCCGGCATCTACTTGATGGTGGGCAGTTTGAGTAGGATTGACCTCGATCACTGCTCCAGCGTGAATTGCCAGTCCCTCTTGTCACCGAAGATTGGACAAAGCCAATCAATGCATAGCATTCACCAGGCAATATTGGTTCAAAGAATTTCCAATTAGAGGGAAATTGAGAACTTTTGTTTGATAACCCCAGGAGCTCTTGCTGTTCGTGTGAATGAGGGTTCAGGAAGCCCTGGAGACTGCTGCTAGCCCTCCTGTGATTATAAAGAAAGCCAGACAGGGAAAGAAGTCAACACAGAAAAGAGGGCAGAGCAGTGAATTACAAGCAAATGGAACCAGGGCCCTGATAGAACTGTGCCTGAAGCCCACCCTACTTTTCCTCTGAGCTCTTCAATTATGTGAGATAATAAATCCTTTCTACTGCTAAACTGACATGAGTCATGCTTTCCATTACTTGTAACGGAAAATAACCTAAGTGGTAAAACAAAGGAGTTTCCTCAAACAATTCTTACCCAACTAAATCTTTGCAGCCTTCTTTTCCCAGTCACTTTTGAAATCTTACTATGTTTCAGGCTTTCTCTGAGGACCCGGCCCTTATCCAACCCGGTGTCCTGAGTTGGAATGGACACTTGGGAGTGGCAGAGAGAGTGACAGACAGCCTACTTACCCAGGAAATTGCGGCAGCCCCCAGCCGTGGAGCCGCGAACCCAACTTCCCTGATGGACTGTCACCTCCCATTTATGGACCGCATCTTCCTCCAGGGCATCGGGAGTGAGGTTACAGATCTCCACTTTGTCAAAGTGGGCCTTGAAGTCCTTAAATGCCATCCTGCAACAAAGTGGAGAGACACGATGGACAGGAGGGCGATGGTGAGGGCATCATCCATTCACTCATTCATTAAATCATTCACTTATTCATTAAATCATCTTGTTCCTGTCCACAAGGAGTGGGGGGACTGCAAAGTGTGGGGAGATGGAAAAAATTTTTAAAGTAAAGTAAAGGTTAAAAAGGTAAAAACTGGGGTAAAAATATAGATTTATTGTAAATGTTAAGTGCTACGGAGAAAAATCAAATTGGGTTGAAAGTTGGGAGTGTAAGAGTGGGATGCTATTTTAAACAGGGAGGTAAGGGAAGGCCTTACTGATGGGGCACATTCTGAGTGGAGACTTGAACTACCAGGTACTGGGCAGAGCAGCTCTCTGGGGGTCTAGTCAGACCCCTCTGGACAGCAAGGCCCCGAGGCAGAGAGGTGCTTGAGGTGCTCATGGAACACCAGGAAGGCACGAGGCATCCGTAAGGAATAAGATCAAGAGATCACAGTATGTCAAGTAGATATAGGGATTTTGGCTTTGATTCTGAGAAGGTGGAGAGCCATTGGAAGAAAGTAAATGGAGGAGTCACATGCTCCATGGCTGCTGTGTTGAGAACATACTTTGGGGACACAGGTGAAGTACAGATGCAGCTGGGACGTTAGTGCTGATGTCCAAGTGAGAGACAAGGGTGGCTTGGTCCAGGCTGGTGGCATGGGAGATGGGAACAGTGGCCAGATTTGAGACATATTCTGAGGCAAATCTTACAGGATTTGCTAATGGACTGGATGTGAGGAAGGAGAGAATGAAAGGAATCAGGATGTTTGGTTTGAGTGACTGGAAGGATGGAGATGGGGAAGGCTGTGGTGAGACAGTTTGAGAGAAAAACTCAGGTCAGGTTTGGGCACGTGAATCTGAGATGTCTATTATACATTCAAGGGGAGATGTTAAGTAGACCGTTGAGTATGTGACTCTGCTATTCTGAGCAAAGGAGTTGAAGATGGAAACCTGAGAATTAGTGTAAAGATAGTTTTTAAAGTCATGAGACCAGATGAGACGCCTAAAGAGTCAGAATAGGCAGCAAGGAGGGGGACCATGGATGGGGCCCTGGGACACCTCAGTGCTAACAGGTTAGGAAGATGAGAGGGGACCAGGACAGGATGTTCAGAAGGAGCTCAGGTAGGAGGAGGACCACCAGGGCGTGTGGTCCCCTGCAATCCAGTACATCAAGGGCTCCTGATGGATCAAAATGATCCAATCGAGCAAAGTGAGAATCGGTGGCCTCTCTGGCAACATCAGGGTCAGTGGGATGGTGGGGCACACTCATAGCTGAGTGGAGTCAAGAGAGTAAGGGAGAAGAGGAACTGGTGGGCTTTGCTATAGAGGAGAGGAGAGAGCTGGGTCGGTCACTTGAGTGGATCAAGGGAGGCTTTCTTTTCTTTGCAGGTAGGAGAAATGATAGTGTTGGAGTGCTAAGGTGAATGATTCAGAAGAAAGGGGGAATTCATACATAAGGCGAGAGAAGAGAGCTGCAGGAGGTACATCCTAGAGCAGGTGAAAGATGGAAAGAGGCTACACAGGGTTTCAGAGTCAGGATTCCAGGAGGAAGGGCTCCATGCACAGAGTGATGATTTAACACCACCCATCACCTTGGGCAGGCTCAGCCCGGGTGTCGGGGCACCTCCTTCAAGAGGGTCAGGGCAATGGATCATTCATATGGACGCTCTTCCTTGCAGAGCCTCCTGCTGTGAATTTCTGAGTTTCCTCTGCCCGGCTTCTCCCACCTTCTGTACCAGACCTTCCTTCCACTAGCCTGACCTCAGGTAGCCTCTCAAACTCTAGTTTCTACCTCCTGCTCATATGCACTGATTAGTGTGATGATACTAATTCCAGAACTCAGCTTTCTTCTTGCAGTTTTTGTTCCTCTCTTGTAACCCCCTAAGTCAAAGTCCCCTGTACTTCAAAATTCAAAGTTCATCTGTAATTTCTAATTTGACAGCTTGGGAATCTCTCAAGCACCCTGCACGTTTTCCACAAATCTGGGGAACTTAAGCCCTCATGGTTCCTGAGACAGAGACGGCTGGCATTCACCAGCACAGGACTAGGGACTGCACCCCACTCCTTCCGTTTGGGAGTAGAATGTGAGCAGTGATGCATTTACTTCTGAGTCAAGATTTTTAGAAAGTGAGAGTGTCTTCTTCAATTTTTTATTTTATTCTTCTCTTCTTCTGGCTACATGCAGATGACCATGTGACCTTAGAAGATGGCAGAGCCACACAATAGAATCACTGTATGAACAGAGTCACCCACAGAATATGAACATCCTCCCTGGACTGTCACAATGAGTGAGAAAAAAACTTCACTGTGTTTGAGCTTTTATACATCTGGGGCCTATTCCACTACTGCAGCTAGTGTTACCTTGAGTCTTTGGTGCCTTGAATTACGGAACTACCATAACAACATTCTAAAATATGTTAGCAGTTTGGCAAGAGGGAACATGGAACTGTTGGAGCTGGAAAATGGGGATATTTATGTTATGCAGTTGCAAAACATTAGGTAAATCTGTTGCATGTTGTTATGGACTGAATGTTTGTAGCCTCCCCTAAATCTGTATGTTGAATCCTAACCCTCAAAGTAGTAAGTGTTAGCAGATGGGGCCTTTGGGAGGTGACTAGGTTGCGAGGATGGAGCCCTCACAGATGGGGTTAGTGCCATTATAAAAGAGGCCCCAGAGAGCCGCCTTGCCCTCTTTCTACTGCGTGAGGACACAGTGAGAAGGATCCATCTGTAAATCAGAAATAGGGCCCTCCCTAGACGTGGGTTCTGCCTATGTCATCATCTTGGACTTCCTGGTATCTAGAACTGTGAGAAATAAATTCCTGTTCTTTGTAAGCCACCCAGTCTGTGGTATTTTGTTATAGCCACCCAAATAGACTAAGACAACTGTAAAAATACAGAAGGCAGAACAAATCACTACTGAGGCTGTGTCCTACGGGAAAAGAATGAAAAAGGCTGGAATAATTATGGTTTTGGGTTGTTGTATTTTAAAAGCTGTTACAAGGAAGAGATAAGTTCAGGCAAGAATTGACTGGTTGGAGCACATGAAAGGGAATAGAACCAGAAACCAGAAATTGTTTCTTGCAGGGTTAGAAGGGCCAACTTCTAGATCCCAAACAGGAAGAAATAAGCCTGAAAAAGATTTTAGAGATGAAGGCCCAACACAAATATTCAATTAAACAAAGAGATTCAGGCCAAGGCAAAGTCCAGAGTAGAAATGTTTCCTTCCCACGTAGGTCAATATCTTTAGATGCTCTCAGGGTAGCTGCCAAAGGTACCTCTCACCAAAGTGGGTGTGGAGGGAATGCACCCTGTGAGCAGCAGAGCTGCCTATCTTCAAATTCACTGTGTAAACCCAGATGACACAGAGCGCCAAGGAGGTATGTCAGGCTGGAGACCAGACACTCTTCCTCTATTGGATTGCAGCAACCCCCTAAAGACTCTTCAACAAACCGAGAGCTGGGGTGAGCCCCCACCAAGACAGGAGGGAGATTAAATTTCCCTCTAATCTGGGTGTATATGAGGGGTCTGAGACAGACGAATTTGATTTGCCAAAAACGGAGAGAGAAGGCTGGGCGAGGTGGCTCATACCTGTAATTCCAGCATTTTGAAAGGTCGAGGTGGGTGGTTTCTCTGAGGTCAGGGGTTTGAGACTAGCCTGGCCAACATGGTGAAACCCCCTCTCTACCAAAGATACAAAATAAGTTGGGTGTGGTGGCGCACGCCTGTACTCTCAGCTACTTGGCAGGCTGAGGCAGGAGTATCACTTGAACCTGGGAGGTGGAGGTTGCAGTGAGACGAGATCGCATCACTACACTCCAGCCTGGGCAATAAGAGCAAAATTCTGTCTCAAAAAAAAAAAAGAGAGAGAGAGAGAGAGAAACATGGTGCTCCTTACGCCTCTGGGCCATGGGACTTGCTCATATCTGCAGTTAACACAGGAACAAGCACTGTACCAGAATTCGCCATCATCCAGAGCAGTGTGACACAGACGCTTCTGCTCAGCTGCACCAACAGAACGCCACTCCGGAGAACTAGGAGTAAACAAAATTGGTGTTCAGGCAGAGGTCATGAAGAGCAACAACGGCCTTGATGTGGAACCCACAGTGTGTGGTTATGGAGGAAATAAGTCCTGCTCAGTGACTACTCACTGGGTCCCAGAAATGCACCAGGGATGCAGTGGCCAGTGAGCCACTGGCCCCCAAATAAGAGGGCTGGCCAGAAAGTACATCTCCAAGTGCTGCTGATGGATAAAATACCCCTGAGGATGATTTGAACCACCGACATGGAAGATTATCTCGGGACAGTCACAAGGCATTGCATGCCCACGGGGTAGCAGAAGAGCCCAGCTGGAAGCCACAAGTCCACTGACTTTCGTGCTTGGCCTCCAACTTGCCATGTGACCTGGAGCAGTGCTTGGCCTCTCCTTAGTGGATAAGCTGACACTTGGAAAGGTGATAATGCCTTACACTTGCCCATGCTTGATGTTGTCTGTACTGGGCACCTTCTGTATGTGACCTCACTAGCAAGCCAGATGGGGTTCTGTGAGCTATGTGTGCCCATCCTGCAGACAAAAGGGCTCAGGTAGGCCCATGGACACATGCTCAGGGAAGAGTGGGGGTGGGAGTGGCTGCCTGTCACTCTCCAAACTCAGGATTTGTGACTCCAAGTTCATTGCATTTTCTGTGACCCCCACAGTCACCTCCAAATAGTTCAAAGTATGTCACCACTGTTGTGGTGCTACAACCAATGTAGCAGCTCCCTCTCATCCCGTGATCTCGACTCAAAATCAGCGGAGTACTCCCGAGATCCAAGGGGAGGATCAGCAGGGACCTGTCTCCAGGTGCTCGGGCCAGGATCAGAAGAGTGGAACTGGCAGCCATTATTTGCTTTTGGAGCCATTATCTTAAGTGGCTTACACCCAGATAATTGGCCTGACAGGCTGGCCATGTGGCGCCTTCAACCCTACTCACATGTCACCAGCAGCACAGTGAAGTCAGAGGGTCAGGATGGCTCCTGCCCCGTGCATCATCCATGGAGGCTGCATGAGTGGAAGACAAACTTCATTTCAGCCTTGGCTCCCAGTCAGAATGCACTTTCTTTATTTCTACCTCTGTGAGTCCCAGAAAACGGGAGAAACTGGCCCATTTTCCCTTTATAGGCTACTATCTCAAAGTTGAGGGGCACTGCACATCTTACATGATGTAGTCTCACTAATTTTGGTTTCAATATTTCTCTGTGCTTTCCTTTTCTGCCAGGAGAGGGAGGCCAACCTCTTCCCTCCTCAACCCATCTCAGCTCATCTCTGCCAATGCTTCTTGGTTCTCAGAAGGCGGCAGCCAAGGCCAGAGCAGAGGATGGTGGGGTGAGAACTTCCACAGGGGCGATGACAGCCTGGAAAGCACATGCCTGTGTGCTCTGCACCCACACTGGGGTCTGGCTAACAGAGCAGCAGCTGCACCATGCCTGGTGACCTGGTAGCTGTGTCTGGACTGAAGACAAACCCTGACTCAGTTTTAACCAAGTTCTAGACTAGCTTCAGATTTCCCCAGAAGCTCAGGGGCCATGGGTGTGGCAAGAAAGGCCTTCAGGAGCCCAACAAACAGAGGAGGAGCAACAGCTTCAGGTGGGCCCTGCCACGCACCCACCCAAGCATCTCTGGTTCCCAGTCACCTGGGCCGCTTCCCAAGGGACCAGAGCTGGGGGAGCTGTGAGGACACACACAGCAGACCTTTCCTGATAACTGAGAGACCAAAACTCTGGTTAACAGCTCTGTAATAAATGAAAATCCAATTCCACTTCCTCTATTTTTTTCCTTTTTTTTTTTTTTTTTTTTTTTTAAGAGATGGGGTCTTACTCTGTTGCTCAGGCTGGAATGCAGTGGCGCAATCATAGCTCACTGCAGCCTCAACCTCTCATACTCAAGTGATCCTCCTACCTCGGCTTCCTGATGTGTTGGGATTATAGGCATGAGCCACCACGCTCAGTCCCACTTCTATTTCTCTGCTGGCCGATTGGTCCTCTGCCATGGTTAGTGACTATCAGAGAGAATCCTATAGTTACACAGTAGGTAATATTTCAGGGATTCCCATACTCTAAATACACACACACACACACACATACACACACAGGTGCGCATGCACAGGCACGCTGCTTACTGGAGCTACTCACAACTACAGATAAAGCCTTTCACTATAACATTGAGTTATAAACATCACCATGGGAGGTAATACATTTATGTATTGACATAAATACAATTCGTGAAAGTTAGAGTACTGTTGTAAGTCTTTCTTGAGAATCAAGCTTGATGCAAGGTGGGCCTGAGGGCTGAAAGGGGAGGAAGAAGGGCCACCCCAGAATCGGGACAGGACCCTGAGTCAGAGCCTGGGAGGGTGGTAGACAGGTCACTCCTTCACATGTCTGCACAAGCCAGCTCTGGCCCCACACGCCCCGGGAACCAGCCAGAGAGGCCGGATAGGGTGACTGACCTGTCGCTCCACGACCCGTTCCACTCAACCTGGCCCCAAGGGTTCCGGACTCGGACGAGCTCAATTCTCTGGCCTCGGAAGTTTACCTAGAAGAGAAAAGCATGAGGGAAGTGTGAAATGATAAATATGGTGGAGGTTTGGCCACATTCACCCATGAGCTCCAGGTGGACCAGCTCCACCCGGGACTGGTTGTTGAAAGTCTCTTGCCTAAAACGCTGCTGAAGGTATGTAAACGTTCGCCAGTTCTTAACCAGCCCTTGGAACCTTCTAATTCCTATTGAATAATTGCTACTATTGCCAAAGATAATATATTAGGTACCAAAATGCTTATGCCACATCTGGGAAGTAAAGTGGAATTATAATTAACAAGAAATTAGTCCATGTGAATCTAGAAATGGATGGATTTCTCTCTAGACTGGGATCTCCCTAGAGGCAGGAGCCAAGTCTTAGGCATCTTTAACATCTAGTAGAGTGAATGGTAAAGAGTAGTCCTCAAAGATACTCATGGAACTATTACTGACCTTTCTTCATCCTAGCATCCCAGGCACAGATGAATGATAAGAAAATAAGCACATGCTGGGAATTTAAACACAACAATAAACAAAAACAGCTTTTACATCTTCTAAACCCAATATTCTCCTTGTTTCACGTATCTATGAGGATTCCTGCTGTTTATCTCAACCATCCTTGAGCCAGTGTACCCTCGGGTTCTGCCTGGGAGCAGGGACAAGGGCCAATGCATTTGAGGAGAGTTTTGGAGGAGAGAGAGTGAAAGTAAAAGACTTCTAGTTATCGACTAACCAGAAGCTGTAGCAGTCAGAACATTTTATCCTCATGCATTTGGCATAAATTATATTTTGGATGTGTAAAAATTCAAGTAACATCAACTCTTCAGAGTGCAAGATGTGGCTTGTGACTCACCATTTAAGGGGCTCATTTAATTTGAAAGGCTCAGGGCAGGTGAGTTCCTTGTAGGGGCAGAGGAAGCAAAATCAAGCAAACCAAGATGATGGGAGGTTTCTGTTGTTACGTGGAATACGTAGAAGATCTAAGCTAGAAAATCACATGCCCACTTGAGTGAGCGACCTGCAAGTCATGTATGGATGGGGAAGGAGGACAAAGGAATCAACACAAATAGCTAACATTCTAAAGAATCCCAAAGAGTCCAACCGCATCTCACACCTTGGCTCCAGTGAGGAGGAAGGGCAGGGCCTCCCTTCTATGTTCTTTACTCCCCATACATTCAGCAGATGTCACTCAACATGTGGGTGGCTACAGAAGACCAGGGGCACCTGTGCCTTCTGAGTGCTGGGCTTGAGACTGGTCCAGGGGAGGTATGGAGTGGGCAAGGCAGACTTCTGGGCTTTGCTGAGCTTGAGTCTGGGAGAGTGATACCTTTGGCTTCGTGTCTTCCTCTTTCATCCTACTCTTTATTTCTCTTCCCCTTGTGCTCCTCAAGGATCTCTCCTCCTAACCAACCACTCCCTCGAAGTCAGGGTGGTACTGTGTGGAGTCTGGGTGTTCTCAGGATCAGTTCCACCTGGGCTACAGCTACAGAGAATGGGATTTGTGGTGATTAATTTTATGTGTCAACTTGACTGGGCCATGGGGTGCCCAGATATTTGCTTCAAGGTTATTCTGGTTGTGTCTGCAAGGGTGCTTCTGGGTGACACGAGATTTAAGTTGATTGAGTAAAACAGATTGCCCTTCCTGGTAGAGGTGGGCCTCATCTCATCTGTGAAGACCTGACTAGAACAAAAAGGCAGAGGAAGGGGGAATTCCCTCTCTCTGCCCGGGTTCCTGAGCTGGGACATCAATCTCTCCTGCCTTCAGACTGGGACTTTTACCATTGGTGCTCCTGGTTGCTAGGCCTTCCTTTTAGACTCAGACCAGAACTATGCCACTGGCTTTCTTGGGCCTCCAGCTTGCAGACAGCAGATCATGGGACCTCTCACTCTTCACAGTTGCATGAGCCAATGCCTTACAATAAATCGTATTACAGTTGATCCTGGAACAATGTGGGGGGTTGGGGCGCCAACCCTCCTGCATTGTCAAAAAATCTCGTATTCCCTAAAACTTAACTCCAAATAGCCTACCATTGACCAGAAGTCTTACTGATAACATAAAGAGCCAATTAACACATGTTTTATAATTATTTATATTGTATACTGTATTCTTACAATAAATAAGCCAAAGAAAAGAAGTGTTATAAGAAAATCATAGGGAAGAGGAAATACATTTACTATTTATTAAGTGGAAGTGGATTGTTGTAAAGGTCTTCATCCTTATTATCTTCATGTTGAGTAGGCTGAGAAGGAGGAAGAGGAGGAGTTGCTCTTGCTGTCTCAGGGGTGGCAGAAATGGAAGAAAATCCCCACATAGGTCCAAGCCTGTGTTGTTCAAGGGTCCACTGTGTGATGTAGATAGATAGATAGATAGATAGATAGATAATGTGTGTGTATTTAATTGTATGTATGTATATTTGGTTCCCTAGTGATTCTATCTCTCTGAAGAATCCTGACTAACACAGGACTGATGGAGAATTGGGAAAGAAAGGAAATTAAAAATAAACAAAGACCAGGCGCTTCCACCTGCTAAACGAGTTTTGTGCTGCGGTGGAATCACACGGTTTCTCTCTTTCCTGGCTTGCCGTTTTGAATTCCAGCCTGCCTCTTTAGGTGACATAGTCCCTGAAATGTCTGAAAGGCAGACATTTAAACTGCAACACACTGAATAAATGCCTAAGGGACTAGCATTATCATGTGTCTCCCCTCACCCTGCGGTTGGAATTCAAGTCACCTACCTGGTCAATTCCCGTTATACTGTAGGCGTGACCCTTAATAAGACCAAACCGCGTCCGGGCCTCAGATTCCGCAGCACTTCCGATCTAAAACATGGCAAGAGCAGAGTCACACCCACCGTCTAAGTCAAGCCTCCCCTGCTGGATCAGACCTGGCTACAGGCTTGGCCTGGTCACAACCTCCAGCCCCTTCTGCTGCCCCAGGTGCAGGCCATGTGCGTGGGCTATGCACGGGACTCCTCTAGGATGTTTAGCAGTGAAATGCAGCAAGTTCCAGTCTCTTCCCAGGATGGGGAGGCGCTCGTTCCCAGTGTGGACTCCAATGAACAGTTCACGATTGTGTCCCCAAACAGAACAGCTTGTCACCTTCATGTAGTATAGTATGAGAGAGAAGACACAATCACATACATCCCAGAGACGAAAAGAAGCATATAACAATAGGATACACAGCTCTGCGTCACAAGCCTGAAAGTGCAGAGGAACTGGCTAATTCATTCGCGAAAAACAGACCCCATGGCTCATCTAAGAGGAAACAGAAAACTAGAACTGATCAAAAAAAAATACACAGTGTCATAGCAGTGCATAAAAAACAACAAAAAAATTGTAAAAAGATGAGATAAAATTATAAATGTGTGCGTTAAAATACCATTAGACGTCTATCTGCTATTTTTTCATAGTATATGCAATGAAAAAAAAAAAACAAACTTCAGAAAACTAGATAGAAAGATCCCATTTCAGTAAAATCAAACCAACTGACTTTGATGTTTGTGTGTGGACGTGTGTGCCTGTCTGTACAAGCAGAGAGAGAGCTGGGAAGGGTACAGGCCAGGTGATCCCAGTCCCAGGGTGGAGCTGGAGAACAGAGGCAGCTGAGAAACGGGTGGGAGGGAGGTAAAAATGCGCCTGTATGGGTCTCAAGATTGTTCCATCTGATACAGCAAGTACATCTTACCTTTGCCATTTGACAACCATTAAATAAAAACTTGTGTTTTATTTGTTATTTGTTTATTAGAGACAGGGTCTTGCTCTGTCACCCAGGCTGGAGAGCAGTGACACGATCATAGTTCACTGCAGCCTCAAACTCCTGGGCTCAAGGGATCCTCCTGCCTCAGACTCCAGACACACACCACCATGCCTGGTTAAAATTTGTGTTTTAATTAGCAGGAATAAACATTGCCCCCCAAGAGTTATGCCCCTTCTTAGGTGTTGCTGGGGTACCTGGTGCAGACTGCAGCCCCAGCATACTGCCTGGAATGGGAGCTCATGAGAGACTTACATCAATGAAGCAGCCCAGCAGGGAGCCTCTCTTCAAAGCCTTCTCTAGAATCTCATAGAAGTTCTCGGGGGCCTCTTTCATTTGGAAGGTCTCTGCCACACCCCCGGTGAAGTCTTCCATGGCCTCAATGGCGCTGCCTCCCTTCAGAGCTTCATAGCTCCCATTCAGCCTGCAAGGGTGGCAGGAGAGAGAGGAGATAGTCAGGGACCTAGGGAGGCCACCGGGGGCACCCTGCAGTCAGAGCTTTCCCAGCCAGAAGCATCTCCCAGGGTTTGTCCTGGCTGGGTGGAGTGGAAGGAAAATGGGAAGCAAGCATCAGGGTTTGCTTGGAGCTTTGAGGAAGCCAAAGATCCTGAGCTTCCTGCAAGGGAGGCAGTGTGGTGTGGTGGTATAGAGCAGCAGCCCTGGTGCCTGAGTGGCTGCAGGTTCAAATCCTAGTTCTACAACTTACCATCTGAATGACCAGGTCACTCAGTGCCTTAGTTTTCTTATATACAAAATGGGGGAGAGTTGTGCTTTCCCTTCTAGGACTGCTGTGAGGTTCAAATGCGTGTGTCTCACTCTGAAGTCTCCCATGGAACGGGGCCTGACTATGTGGACAGAGAGAGGCCCTTTCTCTTCTCTGGTCTCACATACTCCTAACCATTTTTTTTCATAGTCGTCTCTTTTATTCATAGGCATTTTACATGTAAGTGCTCTGCTTGATTGTTAAATAAGCTTTTCGATTTAGAATTTTAGAATCTGATGGGAGGTGATTGAATTACGGAGGTGGGTCTTTCCTGCACTGTTCTTGTGATGGTGAATGAGTCTCATCAGATCTGATGGTTTTAAAAACGGGAATTTCCCTGCCCAAGCCCTCTTTGCCTGCCACCTTCCACGTAAGATGTGACTTGCTCCTCCTTGCCTTCTGCCATGATTGTGAATCCTTCCCAGCCACGTGGAACTGTGAGTCCAATTGAATGTCTTTCTTTTGTAAATTGCCCAGTCTCAGGTTGTTTTTATCAATAGTGTGAAAACAGACTTAATACAACAGCTTATTTGAGCTCCTTTAGTTTTTACCTAATGTCCTTTTTCTGTTCCAGAATCCCACTCAGAACCCCACATTGCACTGAGTCCTCACGTATCCTCAGGCTTTTTGTGGCTGTGACAGTTTCTAAGGCTGTCCTTGTTTTTGATGACCTTGACGGTTTTGAGGAGTCCTGAGCAGGCATACTGCAGGATTAGAATTTGTCTAATGTTTTTTTCTCGTGTTAAGACTAGGGCTATTAAAGAAATGATAAATGCTTGAGGTGATGAGTGTCTCAATTACCCTGATTTGATCATCTCACATTGTGCGCTTGTAATCAGAATATCAAATGTGCACCATCAGTATGTACACTATTACGCATCCATAAAAATAAAAAATGAAACATTTTTAAAAATTAAAAAAAATAGCTGAGTGTGGTGGTTGGTGCGTGTAGTCCCAGCATTTTCGGAGGCTGAGGCAAGAGAATCATTTGAGCCCAGGAGTTCCAGGCTGCAGTGAGCTATTACGGTGCCACTGCACTCTAGCCTGGGTGAGAGAGCAAGATGCTGTCTCTAAAAAAAGTTAATAATAATAATAAAAAAAGAGTAGAGCTATTGGTTAGTGGAAGGAAGACCGGAGAGGTAAAGCTCCCCTCTCATCTCATCATATCAAGGGTACCTGCTGTCCACATGCCTTACCACGGCTGATGCTGGCCTTGATCACCTGGCTAAGGTGGTGTTAGTCAGGTTTCTCCACTGGAAAGTTGCTCCTTCTCTCCTCTTTCCATACTGAACTCTTTGGAAGGAATCATTATGTGCAGCCCGCATGAAAAAATTAGGGAGTTATGCTCCACCTCTCAAGGATGGAATATAAACATAATTTTTTGGAATTATTCTACACAGGATATTTGTTCCTTCTTCCACATTTATTTATACGATCATTTACTCAAAGTAGTATGGACCCATTGATATTTATTTTCTACTTGGGTTTATTTTGTGTTTTTTTGTTTTGTTTTGTTTTTGAGGTGGAGTCTTGCTCTGTTGCCCAGGCTGGAGTGCAATGGCATGATCTTGGCTTATGCAACCTCCACCTCCTGGGTTCAAGTGGTTTTGCTGACTCAGCCTCCCGAGTAGCTGGGATTACAAGTATCCACCACCACGCCCGGCTAATTAGTGTATTTTTAGTAGAAACGGAGTTTCGTCATGTTGGCCAGGCCGGTCTTGAACTCCTGACCTCAGGAGATCCACCTACCTCGGCCTCCCAAAGTGCTGGGATTACAGGTGTGAGCCACGGCACCCGGCCTCTACTTGGGTTCATAATCCGGTACTGCTTTGTCTGTTTTGTTGATTGAATTCTTCTAGCTTTGGCTGTTTGGAGCTCCTTCAGCATGCTCTTGTGTCCTTTTGGCATAGCCTTATTTGTGTGTGTGTGTGTCTTGCATGTATTCTCACTTTCTGGCACTATAAGATGATCTAGGCTCATTTTACGTATGTATGCATGCATGTATGTATGTGTGTATATATATATGTATGTATGTGTGTATGCCCTAGTCCTAGAATCTGCCTTATCTCCAAGAAGCCCTAGTTCCTTTGATTGAAGAATGATCTTAGAAACCAAGACTTGAGACATAGGTGTGCTTGTTGCTACAGGATTGTCATTGCTTCTAGCTCCTCTCACTGACAAAGCAAGGAAATATATATGTGTATGATAACCCAAGTATAGATCAATATATATGTGTATGATAACCCATGCATAGATCCGTGTATCTCTACATAACCATCTCTATTCAGCTAAATCTAAGTTCATTCTGGAATCTCCAACTCTAATCTGCATGGATCATTCTGGCCTCCTCCCCTTGCCTATCTGTAACCTCTCAATCCAACAGTGAGAAACTCGGTTCCTGCCATCCACCCTCCATTCACTCGATTGTTCAACTCAGTTTGTGTGTATAATTAGATCAATTTTTCATTTGTACTCCTTCAAGAAACCACTTTAGCAACTAGAGCACAGCACTCATGTACAATATCTTTTGCCTTTAATCTTACAGACTCCACTAATTTCCAAAGTTACTCAGGTCAGAACCTTTTCTTTCCAACCCCTTGGGTGAGGTTACTTCATGCATTTGAAATTGGCTTTCATAATTAGGGAGGCCAAGAAATCCCGCAATCTGCCATTTACAAACTGGAGAACCAGGAAAGCTGGTGGTATCATTCAGTTTGAGTCTGAAGGCCTGAGAATCAGGGGGTTGATGAGGTAAGTCCAAGTTTGAGTACAAAGGTTTGAGAACCAGGAGCTCCAATGTCCAAGGGCAGGGGAATATGGATGTCCCAGCTGAAGTAGGGGAGGGAATTCACCCTTCCTTTGTCTTTTTCTTTTATTTGGATCTTTAACAATTTGAATAATGCTCATCCACATTGGTGGCAGCAATCTTCTTTACTCAGTCTACAGATTCAAAAGCTATTTTCTCCAGAAACATCCTCACAGAAACACCCAGAAATAATGCTTCACCAGCTATCTGGGCATCCCTTAGCTCAATCAAGTTGACACATAAAACTAACCATAACACCATCTATACATCTTTTTTTTTTTTTTTTTTTTTTGGTGAACTGTTCTGCCAACTATTTTTGGCCTTTTTAAAGGACCCCAATAAACCTTTTTTATGTTTAGAAACTAGATGATGCACAGTTTCTGTTGCCTTGCTTGCATCCTGTTGTGTGGGGCACTCACCAGAAGGCAGAGCTGGGCTTGGGTTCCACCCACTGGACTCAGAAACAGTGCCCTGTGTCCCCTTAGGCCTGTCCAGTGGCACTGATGGTGTTTGCACAGACCTGGGTGGGACAGAGGGCAAGCGTGGGCATCTTTGGTTCTTCTTTGATGGCTTTAATTCTGTCCTGCTGAATTCAGGATTAATTTAACCACAGTATGCCTTCACTCTATTTTTGCCACTTTCATGCCCCACTTGGAGGTAGAAGCAAGACCATCCTTGCTTCTGTCTCTGGGGATAGGATTCTCATGGCTTGAAGATCCAGGCTGAACCTGAAAGTGGCTCCCAGGAGCTCTGCCATCATCTGTGGATCGAATTTAGGCTGCTGTGGCCTTTCACTAACAAGCCAGTGGGCTGGAAATTGACAGCCTGAGGAAACTGAGGCCATTTAGCTGGTGATTAAAAATGAATGTCTCGGTTCCACTTATATGAGGTTTCTAGACTAGTCAAATCATAAAAACAGAAAGTAGAGTGGTGTAGCCAGGGGCTGGGGGAAGAGAGGAATAGGAAGTTATTGGTTAATAGGGACAAAATTTCAGTTTTGCAAGATGAAAAAGTTTTGGAGATAGATGGTGGTGATGGCTGCACAACAACGTGGATGTACTTAATGCCACTGAACTGCACATTTAAAAATGGTAAAATTTATGTCATATACATTTTATCACGATTTTTTTAAAATAAAAAAGAAGCATCCTGTAGGATGGACAATAAAAACGTTTATGTCATATACATTTTATCACGATTTTTTAAAAATAAAAAAGAAGCATCCTGTAGGATGGACAATTGATGTCTCTATATCCATGTGGGTAACAGCCCAGATGTTTGAGCCATGCCAGTGTCTGAGAGAAGTCTGAAGCACTAAGTGCTGTCAGCACAGCCAGAATTCCCCTCCGCTTGCCTTCCCAGCTCTTCCAAAGGCCAGATTCACGACCCAAGGAGACAAAGGGTCATGAATGTAGCCACTGTTCCCAAAGATCTAGGCCATGACAGGAAAACCATCTCCAACCCCTCTTGAGCCCTGAGAGGGTTGGGTCCTGCCGAGCCTTACCTGCAAACCCAGAGCCCTGTTTTTTCCCTAGCCCTTAGATGCCTAAAGGCCAGTGGACAGACTCCTGTCGGGAGGCTGCCCGAGCTGGGGAAGCTGTCACTCACTTGGCGTAGGCTTTTTCCAGCAAGGAGCTCCAGAACTCATTGTGGTCAGCAGAGTGGAGGAAAACCAAGCGGTCCCTGAAGGTGGGCAGGCGGTCATCGATCACCACATCCAGCCACTCACTGTGCTGCCAGAACTGTTGCCCAGGAAAAAGACAGAAATGATGGGAGTCAGCTACATGGGAGCTCCAGGCCCTGTTTGTAAATGTTGATCCTGTTGCTTTTTTCCCCTCTGACCAAGCTATCCATAGACAGCTTTGAAAATCACACACAGGTTCCACAGTAGGGCATCTGGGCTTTGTCCGCTAAGTTACAAGCTGAGCATTGTACCCAGCACCAACCACTGACATCAGCTCAAAGACTCAGGGTCAACCCATCAAGGCCGCAGGCGATGGGGAGGCAGAACAGGAGTCACAAGTAGACACTCTACTGTGCTCTGAATTAGTTTTTCTTCTTCACAAGAAAGTTTTCTTTTGTGGGGGAGGGAGAACGTATTGTGGTGTTTGAGTTTGCTGTTTTGCGGCCCAGTTCTCCATTATTCTCTTCCACCCAGTTTCAGGGTCTAGCTCCAATTTGCCTTAACCTTGCTTCCTCCTCACCCATAAGTGGAGCCCCTAAGACTGATTTGTTGGCCATTCACACAGGAGACAGGTGGACTCAGTATTTCCTGTGTGCCAGGTGAGGAGGCGTGAGGAGAGTGTGGCTGTGTGTGAATGCATATGTGTGCACACATGTGTATACACGTGCATGCAGGCATGCATGACAGGTATGTGCACTCTTTGTTTTTGCTCACATGTGTGCAAGTGTATGCATGCAAGCACATGCATGTTTGCATGTGTGTATATGCACGCATGTGTTTGCAAGTGCTTCTACACATGTGTGTGCTTGAGCACATGTATGCGTGTGTGTGAGCTTGTGTGTGGTGTGCTGGGAACAGGAAGAAAGGTTGGAACGAGTCAAGGACCATGTGTAGTTTCTCTGTGTATCCTGCAGTGACCCACCTCCTCCCTATTCCTTCTGGTTCAGTTGGCCTGAGAGCGATCCTAAGGTAACCTCTAAGAGTAAGAAGATAGAGGTCGAAAGAGGAGGGTAGGCACAGTGCTTTTGGGAGCCATTTATTTACAGCTTTGCTGTGTCATCCTGAGCATCTTGCTGCATCAGTGATTCAATCCCAATCAGAAGAGTTGGCCACAGTGTGGCTGAGTGTGTGTGTGTACGTGTGTGTGTGTTTTAAGGAAGATTCCTGTCACCTGCTCCAGCTGGACCTCCCCTCAGGGGCTTCCCGGTCTTGGGGCTATCCACAGCTTCAGGTGAGACTGAGGCACAGTTGGGTTAGGTGTTTAAAGTCCAGGCCTGGGCCCTGGGCTTCCTGAGCAGGGGAGGGGTGGGGAGGAGCCTCAGTGCTGGCTTTCCTTGCAGAGGGGCTGGCTCAGGAGGCCTGTGAGTCAAGAGAGATGTATCCACCAGCCCCGAGAGCTCCGCTAACTTCCTAGCACCCACACACCTGTACTGTGGCTGAGGGGTGGAAGAGGAGTGTGAAGGAGGTGGATTTATTTCCAGTGCTCTGCTTCCTAGGAGGCCAAGGAGGGGAGCGGGCAGAGTATGGTTATTGTGGGACTCACAGGCACCAACAGGTTCATTCCTCCCCACCACCTGATCCCTGGCAGCACAAAAGGATGCTGGATCCCAAACCCCCGAGTTAGAGGTCTGGCTTGGCGACTTATTGTTTTGTGACCCTGGATCAACCACTTCCACTCCCTGGGACTCAATGTCCTTGGGGGTCAATGAAAGGACGGGGTCAGGGTATTGCCAAGGCTCCTCCCAGCTGTGACATTTAAGGGACAAGAACACTGGTCCCTTGAGGAGCCCAAGATCAGATGGTGATGGTTCCGGTTTAGAGGCAGTAGTTCTGCTGGATTTTCTGAGCTTAACCACCCCCAACACTGGCACCCTGGTGTGCTCAAGAGGACTGGAGAAAGACGGGCTCCTGGGGGTGCCATCAAGCCAAGACTGTGGTCTCAGCAGAAGTCACAGGAGGAGAGGGGAGACAGCCAGGCGGTGGCAGGTCTGTGAGAGAGCAGGGGTAGAATTTCCCTGGGACCCAAAGTGTCTCTGTCCGCCTCCCCCCACCCCCACCCCCGCCGGCGCAGTAGGCCCAACCCCTGGGAATTTCATGCTCCCTGAGCTACACGTGGTCGGCTCGCTGTCTGTGCCTTTGAAATGCTTCTGTGCCATTGGTGACAAGGCTTGAGAGTACCTCTGTTTATCAGAATGCAGGCCTCAGGGACAGAAGAAACGGGCTGGCCCTGAGTGGTGACCTGTGAGTCAGGAGAAGGTGACACTGCCTGGGGTGCAAGGTCAAGGAATGCCTACTTGGTGCCTGGCTCTGTGCCGGCTCCTGTGTGTGATGCCATTTAGCTCTACGGGAAGCCTGCGGGGAACAGTCAGTCTCTCCTTTCTTCAGATGAGTGTAGAAAGGCTTAGTGTCACTAAGAAAACTGCCTGAGGTCACCCACCTAAGTAAGTACAAGGGGCAAGTTTCAGTATCTGGTCGAACCCTACATAAGGACAAGGGTGGAGGAGAGAGTGGAGAGAGAGAAAGTGGAGGTGAAGGAGCAGGAAACCATCTCCGGGGGGCAAGCCTCACCCAATGTGCACCTCGGTTGAGGGTCTGCGGGTCACACGGGACTCCAGCAGATGTTGTCTGTATTTTTCTCAGTTTTTATTTTTTAAAATCCCTCAAGATGTCCAAATTTACATTTCTTCCGTAAGGAGAACCCCTGTGTTTATGAGAAATCAACCAGTTTCCTGGAGGCATAATCAGTTTAGTCAATTTGTGCTTAAAGCACAAGAAATTCCAAATAATAAAACTCTTAACATATGCACCCCAGATTTGCCAAAACATCACTTATGGTTTTACATGTATGTTCCATAAGGATTTGCCGTGCGATGCCGTTAATGTTATTCTGAGGCACTTAGCTGTTATTGCATGATAAAATGTGGCTTTAGCATGGTTTAGGACCATATGTCACACAGATCTGATGACATTTTTTTCCAGGGTTACTAGGCAGTGTGAAAATGCACCTGGCATCATGCTGGACCCCAGAGAGGTAAACCCACTTGCCCAGAGCTCCCTCTTACCTGGAAATGGAATATCCCAGCATAACCAGGGCCAAAGCTTTGGTCCTGGGGGATGACTCTGGCCAGCGCTTTTTGATTAAGCGTAAGGGAGGCGACGGCGGCTAATAGCCAGCAGTCTCCTGCAAAATGAAAGCCATAAATCACAATTTTCATTGCTATTTCACAGCAAATAGGAAAACTCGGTGTCAGAAGGGGACATGGGGAGTTTCAGATGTGGTCACATCTTTTCTACCTTTTAAAAATAGACAGGACACCAACAAATACCTCTCTCCTCCCCTTCTGCCTCCCTTGCCTGCTCTTCTCTTGCCCAGTCTATCATAAACAGCGGTTGCCTTCTTGGCACTGTTATAGGATGTGCTTACTTGGGTTTGAGACATATGGCTGCATGATGCATCAGCTCTGTGAATTCCAGCAACTCCCTTTCCAGAGGACTGAGGCTGCATACATCAGTGTCAGCATGGGCTGGGCGAGCAGACGTTTCATAACTGCAGCCCAAGTAGTTAGGCAGTACTTGGGAGGGTGGTTAGAAATCGCCTCTGCAGCCCCAACCCGGATTCAGTTTAATTACACAGATAGTGGTATGTCCGTGGTGGCTCCATTTGCTTTAAATTACCTTGCATTTTCAAGATTTATTGACTGACCTGCTGAACTTCCCAGCTGTGTCTTTATGTTAACACACATCTGGAGGAAAACTAAAAAGGGAAGTCAAACATCAAACCCTATTTTATCTGTGCTATCTGTGCTGTACAGACTCCTGGATGCATTCCTTTGCCCACACTGAGCATGGGCTGTGTCTGGTGTGTGCCTCACAGTGTCTCAGATGTTGCCTGTGTAAGCAGATATCTGGGAAGATCCATTGATCCAAATCAGCTTTATCCAGATTCATTTGTTTTCAGTAGACAACACCAATGTCATCGGAACCTAAGAGCCCATCACACTCAGCTTGGTAGTTTCTGAGTTCACATTTCTGGAAAGCACCGTGTACCATTGGGCTTAGGACATTGCAATATGGCCCTTTCTGGCTGTTTACACAGGCAAGAGAGACTCGCCAGGGCCGAACATCGGGAAAGCTACTTCCGAATCGCCCTGGTTCTGGTTTTCTGGGAGATGTCACCAGCAGAGTACAAGCCACTCCCAGCCTTAGCTGGGGCACAGAAGGATTGGTTTCTAATGCATCTGTTGGTCTTTGGGAGCCTCGGGTCGGCTTTGGGAGATGCCACTAGGAAGTGACATGACTGGAGCCTGCAGGATCATTTGTTCAGCAAACTTTACCAAGTGCCTCTAGGGTGGCAGACCTTGTGCCACGCAGAAGATACAAAGATAAGGAGAGACTTGGTGTCTGCTTTCAGCTTCAGGGCGGCCAGGCCAGCAGGAGTCTAACAGAGTAACCTCTGCTGTGGGCTGACCTTTCCCAGTTCTCCACCCAGTTTCAGCTTCGCCCAGTTGAGGAAAATGAGTGTTTCCTGGCCTGAGAACTCAACACCTCACGTGTATTCAGCCAGAAATGCCCTGAGCTTTTCAGGGGGAGATTGAGAAGCCAATGTTATTTATGCAATTTAAAAGAAAGACAAGCCGGGTGCGGTGGCTCACGCCTGTAATCCCAGCACTTTGGGAGGCCGAGGCGGGCGGATCATGAGGTCAGGAGATCGAGACCACGGTGAAACCCCATCTCTACTAAAAATACAAAAAATTGGCCAGGCGCAGTGGCGGGCGCCTGTAGTCCCAGCTACTCGGGAGGCTGAGGCAGGAGAATGACGTGAACCCGGGAGGCGGAGCTTGCAGTGAGCCGAGATAGCGCCACTGCACTCTAGCCTGGGCGACAGAGCGAGACTCCCTCTCAAACAAACAAATAAATAAATAAATAAAAGAAAGACAAAGACTCCACATCAAAACAAGGATGCTTTTTTCTCTCTTGGGCCTGGGCAGATGGATGGGGCTGGCCACCCAGCTGTGCCTGGGAGAAGTGCCCTCTGCGGGTCAGTGTGTTGCTCGGCCGTCTGGGTGGTGCAGAGCAGAGGGCACTATGGGAGGAGCAGGCTGGAGTGAAGTGGCACCATCTCGGCTCGCTGCAGGGGAGAACCCTGTGCCTCTCAGGTTCTCAGGGACCCCATACTGCGGTTGCTCTCCTGATCCAGCAACCCAACCTCACTCTTGCCATGCTCCATCCCCTCACACCCACCCAGCTCCCCCCTGCCTCCCCCGGCAGATAACAGCATGCCTTGATGCTATTCTAGGTGTGTTCTAGTTCTTGTTTTTTTTTTTTGTTTTTTGTTTTTATAGAGATGTGGTCTTGCTATGTTGCCCAGGCTAGTCTAAAACTCCCGGGCTCAAGAGATCTTCCCACCTCACCTTCCCAAAGCGCTGGGATTACAGGTGTGAACACTGCATCCGGCCAGATGTTCTAGTTCTTATTGTGGGTGGCAAAAGATCATGGCTGTTCATTTTCTTTTATTCTTTATAACGTATATATGCCATGGACAGTACTTTGGGTGTAGTAAGTGTTTCAACATCATATTTAGAATCAACCATCCACTAAAGTAAAATATAAGGTTGTAACTCCAAATATATGTTTATGCCAACATGACAAACCAAAATTTTGAAAAACAAGGAGCCAGTAGAATGATTTTCTATTAGATAGCCATGGAGGATTATGGGGTCAAGGGGAAAGGAGGCAGAGCAGGAGTGGGAGAGGTAGGCAGAGTCAGGGAGGATCTCCTGGAGAAGGACCACCTGAACATAAACATTGTGAAAAGTCTACATTGTATCTAGAATATGGCACACATGGGGGATTGGTTCCAGGACCTCGGTGTATACCAAAATCTGTGCATACTCAAGTCCCACTGTAAGCCCTGTGGAATCTGCCCATCAAGTCAGCCCTCTGTGTATGCGGGTTTCAAACCCTGGAATAGTATATTTCCTTCCTTCCTTCCTTCCTTCCTTCCTTCCTTCCTTCCTTCCTTTCTTCCTCCTTCCCTCCCTCCCTCCCTCCCTCCCTGCCTCTCCCTTCCTTCTGTCCTTCTTTTTTTTCCTTTTTGTTTGTTTGAGACAGTGTCTTACTCTGTTGTCCAGGCTGGAGTGTGGTGGCACGATCTCAGCTCACTGCAGCCTCAACTTCCCAGGCTCAAGGAATCCTCCCACTTTAGCCTCCCAAGTAGCTGGGACTATGGTCACGCACCACCAAGCCTGGCTAATTTTTCTATTTTAATTTTTAGTAGAGATGAGGCCTCACTATGTTGCCCAGACTGGTTTTGAACTCCTGGGCTCAAGCAATTCTCCTGCCTCGGCCTCCCAAAGTGCTGAGATTACAGGTGTTAGCCATCACACTCGGCCTGGAATATTGTATTTTCTATCAGTGTTTGGTTGAAAAAAATCCACTTAGAAGTGGTCCTGCACAGTTCAAACTCAAGTTGTTAAAGGGTCAACTGTAATTCTGTCTGTCATCCACCATCTATCTATACCTATCCATCCATGTATTTACCCACCTACCTTCCTATCATTATTTACTATCATCTATCTATTATTATCTATTTATTCTGTATGGTCTATCAGTCAATCAATCAACCTATCAATCTTTTTATCATTCTAATTATGCATCAATTTTCTACCTATCATCTATTTCTTACCTATGTTTCTATCTATCCATCTGCTTCTCTCTCTCTCTCTCTCTCTCAATTGTTTCTCTCTCTAGCTAATTAACTATTATCAGCCTAGGTTTGTGACTTTGGATCTTGTGTTTAGGGTAGCTCAGTTGCTCAGCCTGGAGGTTCCAGCATGGCCTTTCTTAACCAATAGGCCACAGTGGCAACCTCAGCTATAAGTAAGTCAGGATCTACACAAGCTTGCAGTGGTTTGCTCTCTCGGCTGATTTCGCTGGGGTTTTTTTAAAAAAAGTCTCTCTCTCTCTCTCTCTCTCTTGCTCTTTCATAGATAGACTAAAGGTAAACCCAGCCCATTTGGATTAAATCCTAAAATGCAAGACCCAATTTGAGTGACTAGAGGTGCATTCAGGGACCTGAGTGCAGGAGGAGGAGAGAGACTGGATTGCTGGGGAGCGGCTCCCCAGGGTGTGCTCCTCAAGAGGCAGTGTGTATAATGGTTAGCAGCAAGGGCTCTACTGCTAGAAGGTCTGAGTTCACATCCTGATTGTCTGTCTGCCACCTCTGTAACCTTGGACAAGTTACTGAGCCTTCCTCAGCCTCCGTTTTCTCATCTGTGACATTAGGAGGGTGGGTTGGGAAGATGGAATGAGGCCATGTGTGCTAGGGAGAGTGCCTGGCAGGTGATTGAGTTCATGTGTGCAGGTGTTAGCTACCGTGGTGGTGTAGGAGAGCCCGACCAATGCTGCTGGGTGTCACTCTCCTCTGTAAACTCTGGGGCTGTGAGCCCCACATCACAGGCACGTCTGACTCTAGAGCAACAGGGGTACAGGGGCTTGAGGTCACTGGACTCCATTCAGAGGGAACGAGGAAGCAGAGGCTGAAGAAGTGTTGTTCCCCCAACCCCATGCCTCTTGGGTCCTCAGGGACCCCATGCTGCGGTTGCTCACCTGTCCCAGCGACCCAACCTCCCTCTCGCCATGCTCCATCCACTCACTCACCAAGCTCTCCCTGGCAGATATCAGTCCTGGTGGCTCCTCCAATAATGAATTCCGGGTTTTTCACAATTTCCTGGAGGAATGAGAGTGTTATTAGACTGAGACCTGCCATGCTGCAAGCCACCATGAAAGGCGGGCTCAGGGTCTCTGCTTTCTTGGGGCAGAGGGCTTTTGCCGTGCTTGATTCTTTTCCCTGTGGAGGGCCACAGGAATGGAAAAGGCTGCCAACTCTCTATGCTTTGGACAAGCCTGGTCTCATCTTTGATAATCTCCTCCCCTGGGCAGTCCTGCCTACTGAGCAGCACTCAGTAACCAACCACTGGCCCAAGAGACTCAGGCCATACCTGGCCACAAAGTGGGACATCAGCCACTTGCTGAGGATTCCTGTGATCACTCAGGCACTGGGCTAGGAGTCCAGGGCTACCCCAACTGTGAGCTCTGTGACCTCTGTGGGCTTCAAAGAGCTGAGTAATGCATGCGCCACAGGCTGGGGCCTTGGACTAAACACACTCCCCACCCACCCAACTTCTCCAGTTTTTAATTTAATCCTTCCCCACCAGTGGATTCCAAATATATATAGGTTTAGAGACAGAGTCTTGCTCTATCACCCAGGCTGGAGTGCAGTAACGTGATCATAGCTCACTACAGCCTTGACCTTCTGGGCTCAAGCAATCCTCCCACCTCAGCCTCCCAAGTAACTGGGACTACAGGCATGAGTCACCATGCCCAGCTAATGTATAATTTTTTTTTTTTTTGTAGAGATGGGGGTCTCTCTATGTTGCCCAGGCTGGTCTCAAACTCCTGGCCTCAAGTGATCCTCTTGCCTTGGCATCCCAAGGTATTGAGGTAACAGACACATGCCACCCTGCCCAGTGTTTCTTTTTTTAGATATGCACTTAGGTAAAATTATATGTGTCTATACCATATAAAGAGAGATATCCACGCATCTCTCATATGGTTTCACCGAAGTAGATTATATATACATATATATATTATTCTATATTGCACATAAGCACATACACTATGTATATTAATCTAATCATTAATACATATTAATATATACATATACAATATGGAGGGATATTTCGTGAACAAAAAAGGGTAGAAAGTAATCTTACAAAATGCATATCTTTTTCCACCATTTGGGTTGCTGGGCTCCATTCCTGGCATTGGATGACAGCAAAGAGAGAGGGAAAGCCTCCGCCCTCTTGGAGCTGCCCTGGACGCAGTGGGCGGTGCTCGCGGAAGCCCCGCCCCCTCCCATCTCCTGCCCCTCCCCTCCCCCAGCCGGCCTCAGGCCTGGCCTCACCCACGGTGCCCACTGTGCCTGCAGCTGCCACCACCTCCCAGAAGTGGCTGTTTTGTTCAGGAGAGTTTTGCAAATTGCATCTGAGGAGGAGACAAACCATAAACCAGGAGAGAAAAGAGCGAGGATGGAGAGGGAAGGGGTGGATGGGGCAAGGCTAGCTACCGCAGACAGCAGGGGAGGCGTCTCTAGGGGAAGCGGAGGAGCAGAGACCTCAACAAAAGGAAGGAGGGAGGAAGCTGGGCCGGTCCCAGGAGAGGAAACAGCCAATCCTGTGACAGCGAGGCACGTTCTGGCTCGCCCTGCAGGGGTGGTGAGTTAACTGGGCCGGGGCCTGCAGAGGAGTGAAGGATTTTTCCCGCCTGTCCCCACTTTTCCAGGCACTAGGACTGAGGAGGGGCCTGGGCTGGAGGTGGAAGGTTCCAGCAGTGTCTGAGCGGATGCCGCGTGGGGAGCTCAAGCTGCGCCACTTTCCCCGAGAGACCTCTGCTTTGAATTGTCTTCCTCAGGCTGCTCAGGACCCTGCTTCTCCTCTCATCTTGTGTCCCAAAGAATCACAGGCAGGATAGAGATTTCTTTGAGTCAAGGGAATTATCAGGACCAAAAGCAGAAGCTTCAAGTGCTTGTGCTCTCTCTGCATCTCCCAGGATGTGACAGCCTGGAGGAGTGACAGACACCAGGGGCGCCTGCCCAGGGAGAGCTATGTGCGGCATTAGTGTCTAGAATATTCAAGAAAGTTTGGCCAGAAGAATTTCTGAAAAACACGGGGTGTTTTTAGATGCACCAAAACCCCAGGCCCGGCAGAAGTAAGGACCTCCCAAATGCTGGCCTCTCCTCTGCCAGGTCTCACACGTCTTTGCATTCCCAGCCCCAGCTCCAGGTAGCCTTGGAGCCTTTTCATTAAATGACTGATCTCCATGGTGGCTGGAAAGGGAGTGAAGGTGGGGGGCAGCGCTCAGTTCTGGGGTCCTGGCTTGCCTGCGCAGACCTCTCTCATCTGTAGTAGGTACACTGCTGTTCTTCCTCCTCCACCTCAGCTAGCACAGGAGTTTGCAGGTGGCTCTGAGCTGAGCCCAGAAGGACAATGCAAACCAGGACCACGTTAGTGGGCCTCGGTAGAGTCCTAGCAATAGCCTGCCCCACTCAGCAGTGGGGCTCAGGGTGGACCATTTAACTTCTCACGGCTGCATCCTCATCTGTCGCCAGCTTAGACATTCTGGACTTGTTGAAGAATGTGCCTGCCCGAAGGGAACCCCAGGAGTCTCCCAAGCCCTCCCTGTCTTGATTGCCCAGTCCCTGCCAGGGGATTGCCCTGGCAAGCAATGCCCCCACTGCCACTGCTACTCACTCCTCAAGTGGACATAAAATGGCCTGCAAAAGCCACAGATCCCCGCCCAGCAAGCTGTGCCGGCTCCTGGGGCAGGGCTGTTCCCGGATGCCCGCCTCCTTCCCATCCTCCCTGTCCCTCCCCTCCCCCAGCCTTCTGCAGGCCTGGCCTGGGCAACCGCACCAACTGTGCCTGCAGCTGCCGCCGCCTCCAGTTCCTGTCTTGCAATTGGTTGTTTTGTTCAGGAGAGGTTTGTTTTTGTTTTTGTTTTAAACCAAATCGCACCCAACGAGGAGAAAAATACAAAAGGAGAAAACTCAGAAACTCTCTCCAAGTAAACACAGATTAGTCATCGGGTATAAACCGGGGAGCTGACTGGATGTGTGACCGATTCCTCTGTGGGTCACTGTTTCTGGGAATTGGTGTGCACCCGGGCCAGTCGCAGGGGGTTCTGCGGACGCATGTGTGGAACGGCAGCTAGGCTGTGGGCCTGGGAGTGGTGTGTATGTAATGGCCCACACGCCCACATGTGCAAGGTGCCTGTGACTTGCCTTGGTGTGTATGCTCAGGTGTGGTACACATCTGTGCCTGTGCATGCTCCACATGTGTGCTAGTTGCATGTGCACTGGGGAGCACTGTCTACGCATGAGTGTCCTGCATGTGCATGTCAATCCTGGATGTACATTTGTTCCTGTGAAATGTTGTTTGGGAGGCCATGAGAATAGGGTTACCTGAAGTTACAGTCCTGTTATGTTATAGGACGATCATAGGTGTCTCAATTGCAGGGGTCTTGACAAACCTGAAGTGAACCCAGACTACTGCCTGGAGATGCCGAAATCCCTGAGGGAGGCATGCAGACCCCTCCCTCGCCCCTCCCCCGCCCCACTGCCCTACCACCAGGTGGTTTTCCTGGAGCACTAAGGGCCGAGCACCCTGGAATGTTTGCTTTCAGGGACTGTTCTGTTTATTTTGTACATCATCGTGGCTCAGCTGAAGACACAGACTCCTCTATTAAGCACACTGAATAATTTACAAAGGGAAAAGCCTTTCTTTCTTTCTTTCTTTCTCTCTCTCTCTCTTTCTTTCTTTCTTTCTTTCTTTCCTTCCTTCCTTCCTTCCTTCGTTCCTTTCCTTTCTTCCTTTTTTCTCTCTTTCTTTCTCCTTCCTTCTTCCTTCCTTCCTCCCTTCCTTCCTTCCTGCCTCCCTCCCTCCCTCCCTTCCTCCCTTCCTCCCTCCTTTCTCCCTTCCTCCCTTCCTCCCTTCCCTTCCTTCCCTTTCTCTCTCTCTCTCTTCCTCTCCTTCTCTCTTTTTCTCTTTCTTTTTCATTCATCCTTTCTTCACATGGCCTTCCAGTGAAGAAAAGTCACATTTCTAGCAAGGTCTGGAGATGCCAGACGCTGCCGTTCATAGCTGTCTGCTCATCCCTGTCATGTGCCCAGCACTATGGAGGCCATGGGGCCTTGGGGCTGTCCCAGAACAACTGACAACCGCTCCTGGGGGTCAGGGGAGCAGCACAGGGAACAGCAAGCCCACCATGCAGGAGAGGCTGTGGTCACGTGCCACGCTGTGCACAGGTCTGCCGGGGGGTTGTTCACATGGGCTAGAGGGGTGTGGGCCCTTTTAGGGAGGTGTCCTGGATTTACACTGAGAATTGAGGAGGAATTGCCTGGCCAAAAACAGATGGGTACAGACAAGGAGGGCTGGACTGCATGGTGGCTGCTCCCCATCAGGCTGGGAGATCCCACCCGATACTCCCTCCTCTTCTTTCTGTGCACCCACTTACACTCAGGTACACAGCTCCTTGCATGAGACCTGGGGGTGATCTCACCTTCTCTCCAGATTGAGCCTATCACCTCTCTGCCTCCCAGCCCCTCCCAGCCAGTTCCCTGAGTCACCCCCTCAGTACACTCCTTGCCCTGGGCTCCCTGGAGGGCAAGCCTAGCTGTCCACTGCCCTCCGATGTCCCCTTGGCTTTGTGCTCTGCCCACCCTCCCCAAGCACAGCTGTGTTTGACAAGAAGGTGGTGCTGGGGAGGAGGGCCCTCAGACCCACGGTCCCACGGGCTGCTGAGATATGCACCGCGTAGTGCTGAGCCCCACTGCAAACGATGCCCAAGCCACAGAGGTCTGCAGGGAACCTGGCAATGCTTGTGATTTCCCTATGGCCCGCTACCCCCGACCCCCTGTGACTCCATGCTGCAGAAAGAATCTCCATGCTCATCCTCAGCCCTTTTGCTCCTAATTTTACAGAAATCTGTAAGATACGACGTAAAGCCCCTAACTCCCCTAATTAAACAGATAGGGGTGCGGGAATGAGGACCAGACCAAAGGGACAATCTCAGTTGCAGACAAAGGAAAAGGCAGAACAGATTCTGAAAATGAGTCCATGGGAACAACAGCAACATAGTAGACCTGGGTTAAGATCAGTAAAGGGTCTGCCCTGGGTGGAGACAGTGCGATGAGGAAGGGACAGAGGGCTGGTACAGGGGCATGGGCGGGGTGGCAGGTCAGGGTGCATCTTGGCAGGGGCTCGTGTGTATCAAGGGCCCTGGCCTATAAATGAAGGCCTCGCCCAGTGTTTGGCGCAATGCCAGAGGAGATAACACTAAGGAAGACAGCCCCTTGGAGCGGAGATCTGGGACTCTAGAGTCGCTAGGCAGGCCCTGGTGGCCCTGGTCACCAAGGGAGGGGAGACTTCTAAAGGGGGAGACAAAGATGCCCTCCATGCTGGTTTGTGTGCCCAGCTTTTATCTTGGAGAATTCTAACTCTGACAGAAAGTAGGTGAGTTGTAGAGTACAGATTATACCTTAAACTAGGTGACATCAAGACAGACTGCGAGGATGGGGACCCTCCTAGAGTCAGGAAGCAATGGTGTTAGGTTGCAATGACAGCAGTAGAAATAGCAAGGACTGGCACTGATTCTTTACACACCAGGCTCTTTGCTAAGTGCTCTACTCATGGTAACGCAGCTGACCCTCATGAGAACCCCATAAATTGCATTATTGTCCCCATTTTAAGGAAGAGAAAAAGTGCTTCCAACCTTTTCATATCAAGCGCCTGTAGAGAACATGAATATTTATACAACACCCTGGATCAAACAGAAAGAACTGCTGCTTCCAGTCAGGGGCTCTGCTCACCGGGGACCCAGGAAATCAGTTTCTCTGGAACTCTATTTCTCAGGGCTCCTGACCTCAACTGCAGGGAAATCTCTGCCCATAGGTAAAAATGCACCCACAGCCTGCAGTCTGGGCAGCTGCCCATGCGCCCATTTGTTCATGTGCCGAGGCCGGAAAAAGCCCAGGGAGACCTAACAGTCACGGGCAGAGGGTCAGAGGTCCCTGTTTTATGTCTGGTAACTTCTGCTTTTTTATTTTGGAAATGTCCTTTTTCTTACTTAGCAAAGCATGATTTACTAATCCTGTCTGTAAAGTGCAACCCCACGTGATCTGCCAGTGTCCTGACCTCACACTGCAATTGGCCATATGCAGAGAACCAAAACCAATCACAGAGTGGCTTTGGGTTGTGGTGAGGAAGGTGCCTGGGAGCTTTCACCCCAACTCTGATAGGGCCACTGAATGCTCACTGTGATTTCCCCACGAACATGGTACCTTGTGGGATCAACTACCTGGCGGGTGAAGATCAAGGCACCTGTGTGCCTATGCATGCCTGCGCCCCCCACATATGCATATGCATATCCACGCACGTGTGCACACACTCACACACATGCACACACATAGTCAAATTCCTACACGCACAAGTGCATGCACACACATGCACCCCACACTGCCTACCTCAGGAAACAACAATAAAATGCTTACCACTTTGGAAACAGCGGCTTAGGTTTAATTTGGCCCTGCCCATGAAGAGCCCAGAGGTTTTGTGAATGTGCATTAGAAAAAAACCTTAAATCATCAATATTATTTTAATGTTGGGAGATAGAGAGGAGGTAGTTATCGTGAGTCCTTTGCTACTCGTGTGTAAGATGAGACTCAGAGCTAATCATCATCATAATTATAATAATAGCATCAGTGATAGTAATAATGTGACAATAGCTGTAATGTACTGGAAACCCTTCTTGTGCTAGACATTGGCTTGCGTTAGTCATTATTGTTTCCATTTTACAGGTGAGGAGACTGGGGCTCAGGGAAACTAAGTGATATGACTCTATGCATGAGACAAATTGGCAGGATAAGACGGGCACTCAGGATCTCACCTGTAGGACCAGCGTCCCTTGTACTGCCCCTCCTTGCCCAAAAGCAACCTGACCCCATGGTAGCCACTCCCAGGCCCGTACCCACCCGGAGGGAATGGAAGCCAGCCCAGCTGGCGCCGGGTCAGAGGTAAAGCCCTGACTAATCCAGCACCGCAAATATTGACATGGTGTTCCAGGCACAAGCTGGCACCTCTTGGGACCCAGTGACCAGCTGGTACCTCTTGGGATGACACCTCCAGACTGTCAGAGGTGGGGCACTGTTCACCCTGATCTCTGGGAATGGGGGATGCATGATTCTGGGGAGAAGATTCCTGCTTCCCTTGTATTCCATCTGTCACACAGTTGCTGAGACCTTGCTGAGCTAAACATCCATCCACACTGAGCACCCTCAGCTCTGGGCCAGAAGCCACAGAGCACTATACCTACGTGATCTCAGTGTTACCACACACACAGGTGGGGGCCTGTCCTTGTGGATAAGGTTTTGATTCGTGCCTATCACCTGCTGACAAGACCCGCTCTGACTCCAGGTCCTCAGCCTTGGTGGGAGTCAGAGAGCTTAAGGCAGGGGAGAGGGTACAGCCAGATGCCTTGGGCCCCCACTGCAGAGCATCCCAGGCCTGTATATCATTTTCTGCCTCCAAACTGCAAAGCTTTCCACAGTAGACTGGGGTGATGCACCTCTGTTGCGCTGAGCGTAGCTGGCCCCTCCCAGCTCCCCTGTTTCCACTTCCTGCACGAGCTTCTGAGTCTCAGCGTCATCTGTGCTCTTTCCCCTGCTCGCCCCACTCACCCCTGGTCGTTTCCACACAAAGGGGACCTGCGGCCTCTCGCTGTAGAACAGGGAGGAATTGCTGGCCGGGAAGTCTGCATCCTCAAAAAGGGTGCCTCTCTGCAGGCACTCCTGCCTCAGTTGCTCAAAGCTCTGGCCTGAGGAGTGGGTGGTCCGGGCGTCCTTGGGAACCGGGTGTGCCTGGGGCCCTGGGGCCCGGTAGAGGTAAGGCATAGCTGCTCCCTGGAAGGCCGGCTTGGGTCTGGCAGTGGATGGAAAAGGAAGTGAAGGAGTGAGCTGTGTGTGCCGGTCAAGAAGGAACAGCTCAGAGGACTCCTGGGCTGAGTGGCCCTCACCTCCACCTGTTTTCTGGGCACCTCCCTGTTAGACTGAGATGGGACACGCCCTGATGGAAAACAGCAGAGAGAGCCCTCTGCCCACTCTGTGCTCCTGCAGACCCAGAGGCAGCTCTGGGGCCTGGCACATTCCACTCAGAGGCGGCACCTCTGCGCAGTGCACTCAGGGGGCCTAGTGGGAGAGAGAGGATTGCCTCAGAAGGAAAAACAGCAAGAAACCCAACTGGTCCAGGAGGTGGGTTTATGGAGAAGCGCACGGTGTGGCCTTGAGTCACAACTCCTACATCAGAGAATGGCAGAATTTTGTAGTCGGAAGGGAGCTTGGTGAAGGAAAACAGGATGTATTATGTGAACACAGCTGGCACAGCTCCTGCACAGGCAATCCCATAGTGAGTAAGAGCTGGGGTCAGCAAACTTTTTCTGTAAAGGCCCAGATCATGAATATTTTCAGCTTTGTGGGCCATACAAAGTCTGTACTGTAACTGCTCAACTTTGCTGTTGTAGTGACAAAGCAGCCATAGATGTGACACAGATGAATGGGTGTGGCTGTGTTCCAATAAAACTTTATTTACAAAGGCAGGTGGGGGCCAGATTTCTTCCAACCTGACCCCTGATAGAGGACAACTCGCAGAGGACATCTGCTCCTCCTCTAGGGCGCATGTGCCTCTCTAGTTCTCTGATAAAGTTCCTTGTTGTTACAGTCCCGCAAATAGGATCTCAACTGAGAAAAAACAAATGTTAGAGGATGGAGGTGGTTTGATAAATGTGTTTGCACATAGAAATGATTAATACAGCTGGGTGTGGTGACTCACACCTGTAATCCCAGCACTTTGGGAGGCCAAGGAGGGTGGATCGCCTGAGGTCAGGAGATCGAGACCAGTCTGGCCAACATGATGAAACCCTGTCTCTACTAAAAATACAAAAAATCAGCCGGGTGTGGTGGTAGACACTTGTAATCCCAGCTACTCAGGAGGCTGAGGCAGGAGAATCCCTTGAACCTGGGAGGTGGAGGTTGCAGTGAACTGAGATCATGCCACTGCATTCTAGCCTGGGTGACAGAGAGAGACTGTCAAAAAATAAATAAATAAACAAATAAATAAATAAAAATAAAAAAGAAAGAAAGAAAAAAGAAAAGAAATGATAAATACTGGAGGGGATAGATAGCCTAAATACTCCAACTCGATATCACGCATTCTGTGCATATAACAAAATAGCACATGTACCTCCATCAATACGTACAAATATTATGTATCAATAAAAATAAGTAAACAAAAGTATTAGTCACCATGTGAAAACCCTGATGTTCTAAGCACTTTATAATGATTTCTGTGTGATTCTCTAACTAGTCAAAGTTGGGGTTTGGAGACAAGGGGTCTTGAGTTAATGGGTGCAGTTAAAAGGCCATGATGTGAATTTTTATATAAGCTCTCAGTTCCCAGGAGTGTGCACTCAGTCTGACACACATTCTCTCTAGTAGATCCTGCATATGGTTTTACAGGGGAGGTGTAGACATTAGAGTTGGGAATATTTGGCTTTCACTCTGCTATGGCCTGATTGCTTGTATTCCCCCCAAGATTTGTATGTTGAACCCATACCCTGCAAAGTAATGGTATTAGAAAGGGGGGCCTTTAGGGGGTGATTAGGCCAGAAGGGTGGAGCCCTCATGAATGGGATTGGTGCCATTATGAAAGATTAGGTCCAGAGAACCCCCTCCTCCCTTCCACCATGTGAGGACCCAGGAACCACAGAGTAGACCCCTCACCAGGCATGGGATCTGCCAGTGCCTTGATCTTGGACTTCCAGCTTCCAGAACTGTGAGCAACACTTTTCTGTTGTTTATCAGCCACCCTGTCTGTGCTGTTTTGTTACAGCAGCCTGAATGAACTCAGACAAATTCCCAGTTTTGCCTGGAGTGATCTTGAGTGAGTTATCCGTGCTGTCTGTCCCTGCTTCCGAGCTGTGAGTCAGGACAATCGGTGCTGCCTCCTAGAGGCATGGCAGGTTTGTGGAAACAAAGCCACTTGCAGAGTCGGGCACATGGAGGGGATCAGGAGTTGCTGATTCCTCCCTTTCCCCTATCCTCTCTGCACCCCCTGCCCCTTCCACAGATGCTGACTTTCATGGTCTCCTTCTGAGCCTGACTTGCCTCAACTTGCAAGGCTTCTCTTATGTCTCTTTGTTTGTACAATGAGGGACTTTGGGACTTGGGGTCTTCTGGCTGGGACCAGAGTGCAGTTCTGGCCCATCCAAATGATTCTTGGCTAGAGATGATGGAGCTGCCCACGAGCATCGCATTGCCCGCTGCCCTGGCAGATGGCTCTGGTTCGAAGTGATTAAGGAGGGCAACCTGGGGAGACAGGTGTGGCAACATAAGGGCCATCTGGTGACAACTTGGCAGGGAAACGATTACCAGCCCGGATCTCTGAGAACATCCCCTTCAAATGCTCCAGCAAGTGAGAAAGGACCTTGAAGTAAATTTCAGCACTGTCCAGAGTGGGTCCAGCACCAGACCCACTCCCAGCTTCAGGGATTTACGATCTCATTCTCCTCCCGACAGAAACTCCTCTCCAGGCTGGGGTCTTGTCCTTCCACCTGGGACTCTCTATGCATTGGAAGAACCTGTCTTTTCCTTTAGAGCCTTATTATAGTTGCTAGGTAATCAGAGAATTGCATCGTCATTGTGAGTAAAGCAAACATGCCTCAGAGTAGGAAACACACCGAAAAGGTTTAACAATCCTCCAGAAGCACAGCTGGAATTCCTCCTGCCCCCTGGCTCTCTGGGACTCTGAGAATGTCTGCGGGAGCTGGCGCATTCTCAGGATTTACATCCTCATCATTCTTCCTGCCCGAAGTCGGCCCACAGAGCCCTGGGCCCGTCTTTCCTGCAGAGCTCATGGCACCGGACTTCTCCATGACTTTGTCTTAGTGACTAATCCTGCTCCCAGCTCAGCCCAGCGCAGGGCAGGAGCACAATGCACATTTGCTGAGTAAACATTGAACCAATGCCCCAAGCCGATAGCATTCTTGGGTCTCTCCGTTTAGTTTTCCAAACCTTCACTTCTCAGGATGAACAATAGTTACAGAAACTGCAGCCACACAGTCTGAGGCCTACTAGGCCTTGCACACTTCTTCACCCACACTGGGAAATGCTCTGAGCAGCTCAGAGGGAAAGGACTCAGCTTGGGCAGAGAACCATGTGCACTGCTTTTAATAAGCTCTGCCCGCTTGTCACAGCCTAGAGACACATGCAGCTTTGAGCCAAGCAGGGACCATGCATCAAGAGTATTTTCCTCTCTTTAGCAGAGTAATCTGCTGAAGCAACTTCTATGTGAAGTGAACGTGACCCAGCAGCAGGGGCCTTCCTGGCCTCTCTTTCCTGTGCTGTTCTTTCTCTCTCTCCTCCACACTCAGGCCTGCGGCAATATCCCTTTGTTGCTCTCCTTCTTGTTCATCTCGCAGGGCGGCAGGGTGTGAACATAGTGCCTGCATGGCTCTGGGATGCCATAAGGAAAAACCCCAAGGACGAACGCCTGGAAGTTTCACATGGATGCAGGGAGACGACCCCTAGAACTCCAGCCGGTCCGGGCCTTACAGCAGGGCCCGGGTTTTGAGGGATATGCCAAACAGCCTGGATCCTGCAGAGGGCAGTGTCCTATTTTCCACCCCTATGATGGGCTGAGAGTGAGCCTGCCCGGCTGCAGTGTTTGTGGCCCCTTGGCTTGCAGTGTGGAAGATGGGGTGGGCTGGCGAGGAGGGTGGAGAGTGGAGAGGCAGGGGACCTGCACAGGTGTCCAGGTGAGAGGGGCTGAGGCTAACTCCAGATGTAATTGGAGTGAAGGCGGGAAGGGGACAGATTCTTCTAGGAGAAGTACTGTCAGGGTGTTCTGCTGGGGCACAAGGATGGAGGTGTGAGGGTGGCATCCTGCTTTCAGACTTGAGCAAATGGGTGATGGTGGTGACAGGAGGAGGAGAGGCAGACTTGGAAGAAAAGTTGAACACTTTGGATATGTTAAGAGTAAGACAGCTGGGGCCGGGCGCGGTGGCTCAAGCCTGTAATCCCAGCACTTTGGGAGGCCGAGACGGGCGGATCACGAGGTCAGGAGATTGAGACCATCCTGGCTAACACGGTGAAACCCCGTCTCTACTAAAAAAAATACAAAAAACTAGCCAGGCAAGGTGGCGGGCGCCTGTAGTCCCAGCTATTTGGGAGGCTGAGGCAGGAGAATGGCGTAAACCCGGGAGGCAGAGCTTGCAGTGAGCTGAGATCTGGCCACTGCACTCCAGCCCGGGCGACAGAGCGAGACTCCGTCTCAAAAAAAAAAAAAAAAGAGTAAGACAGCTGGGCGTGGTGGCTCACACCTGTAATCCCAGCACTTTGGGAGGCCGAGGCAGATGGGTCACCCGAGGTCAGGAGTTCAAGGGCAGCCTGGCCAACATAGTGAAACCTTGACTCTACTAAAAATACGAAAAATGAGCCAGGCGTGGTGGGGGCGCCTGTAATCCCAGGTGCTTGGGAGGCTGAGGCAGGAGAATTGCTTGAACCTGGGAGGCGGAGGCTGCAGTGAACTGAGATTGAGCCACAGCACTCCAGCCTGGGTGACGAGTGAGACTCCATCTCAAAAAGAAAAAGTAAAACACCCTCCTGCTTGCTGGTGGGAGTGTAAATTGGTGTCTCCTTTTTGGAGAACTATTTATGAATACCTCTCAGAGCTACCAATACACCCACTCTGATTCAGATACTTCCTTTCTAGAAATTTATGTTTATCCTGATGATAGAGCGCACCCCAAAAAGTGAAAGGTATACCAGGCTGTTCATTTCATGGTGGCATTGTTTATGTTAAAAAAAGAGTTGGAAAACACTTAGTGTCCTCTATTGGGGGAATGGTAAAGAAAATGATGGTCCAGGTAATCATGAAGTGGAACAGTATACAGCCATAAAACGGAACAAGGAAACTCTGCATACACTCATGTGGGAAGGTCCCTGGGACACAATGTTCAACTGAAAAGCCGAAGTGGCCAGGCGCAGTGGCTCACGCCTGTAATCCCAACACTTCGGGAGGCTGAGGCAGGCAAATCACAAAGTCAGGAGTTGGAGACCAGCCTTGCCAACATAGTGAAATCCTGTCTGTACTAAAAATACAAAAAATTAGCCGGGCATGGTGGCGGACACCTGTAATCCCAGCTACTTGGGAGGCAGAGGCAGGAGAATTGCTTGAACCCAGGGTGTGGAGGTTGCAGTGAGCCAAGATGGCACCACTGCACTCCAGCCTGGCGAGAGTGAGAGACTCTGTCTCAAAAAAAAAAAAAGAAAATTCAAAGTGCAGAATGGCATGTAGGGTATGCCAGCATTTGTGGAGAAAGAAGGCAAAAAATATTTATTTATATCTGCATAAAAATCTCTCAGAAACTACACAAAGATCTACTAATGGTTCTGTTTTCTGGAGGTAAGTGAAGTAGATGGGGGTAGAGGAATGTGGGGAGACTTTTCTATACACCTTTTATACTTTTTAAGCTTTAACCCTATAGATTTACCTGGCTGAATTTTTCTTTTTTTTCAATTTTATTTTAGAGTCAGAGTCTTGCTCTGTCATCCAGGCTGGAGTGCAGTGACATGATCATAGCTCACTGAAGGCTTGAACTCCTGGGCTCAAGAGATCCTCCTACCTCACCCTCCCCAGTGGCTGGGACTACAGGTCTGCACCACAACACTAGCCTTAACTGCTGTCGACTTTTAAAAGTCTACTTTGAAACTTAAAGCCCACAATGATGTTTTGGCCTAGGTGGGCTCTGCCTTCCCTTCCCCGTGTATGTCTCCTCGCAAGACGTCTGTGTGTTTGCAAAGGAGTTTACCTGTCCTGAAGGCCACCCCCATTTCCCAGAAGATGAGAGCTAGATCTTCACCCAGACCTTGCTTCCCTATCCATCCCCTCCCATGGTCATTGGTAAGCCTGACACCAGGCGAGGGTCTCACTTTCTTCATCCGGGGACTTGTCCATCGCTGGAACACTCCTCATTTCACCCCTGTCCTAACAGGCACTCATTCATGAACCACCACAAAGCTTTTCTTCAGTGGGAACGAGCCGTGATCAGGCATCACACCATAGGGTGAGAACCATCTCCTGAAAGGCAACAGAGCCCCCAGCCCAAATCTCTCCCACACCCACTGTTCCACAGGGTGATGCCCAGTCTTTGGCCTCAGCTGTCTGACTCAAGAGGTCCCAGCTTGGAGGTGCACAGGCTCGTGGACGACCTGGTGGTTCCCCTGGTTTCCCAGGACTGCACAAGCTGCCTGTAGCTTCTCTCAGCTCTGGCCTTGCTTTCTGGCTTGACTGTGGAATATAGTTTCCTCCAAGGCCTAATCTCCCTAAATAAGCTCTAGATCACTGCCCCTATGGCCTAAGGTGACACCGTTGAAATTGTACTTCCATCCCTGAGAAGTAGTTTCACTCCTTAAACATTCAGTGTTGAAGAATGATAAATATCCCTGTCTGCCTTCTGTTAACTCTCTGGGATTTCTTTCCCTGGAGTTTGACCTCAGCCCAAGATGATTTCCTTTCTCCTTCTCATCTAGGGGTTGGAGGCTGATGTTATGCACAGACCTTAGGATGACTTGAACCACAGGTGCAGCAGAATAGGAATTTACTCTCCACAGTTTAGGGCACAAAAAAATCCTAATTTTTTTTTTTTTTTTTTTTTTTTTGAGACAGAGTCTCGCTCTGTTGCCAGGCTAGAGTGCAGTGGCGTGATCTCGGCTCACTGTAACCCACCTCCCGGGTTCAAGCAATTCTCCTGCCCCGGCCTCTCTAGTAGCTGGGACTACAGGCATGCTACACCACACCCAGCTAATTTTTGTATTTTTCGTAGAGATGGTGTTTCACCATGTTGGCCAGGATGGTCTTGATCTCTTGACCTCGTGATCCACCCGCCTTGGCCTCCCAAAGTGCTGGGACTATAGGTGTGAACCACCATGTCTGGCCAAAAATCCTAATTAAAAAAAAAAAAAATTATCTCTTCTTGCTCTCTGGAGTCCCCAGTTACCACCTAGCACCAAAAATTGTATTTAGATTTTGTTGCGTGACACTCTTACTCATTTTAAAATGATCTCTCTTACTCTATCTCTCTTCTTCTGTCTCTGTAAACTAGCAGTTACTTCAAAGTTCAAATATCCTATAAGGTCTGTCAGAGGTGTTTCAGCCAGAGTGTTTCCAACTTGAATAGGAGTTGGGTAAAATAAGGCTGAGACCTCCTGGCTGCATTCCCAGGAGGTTAGGCGTTCTTAGTCACAGGATAACATAGGAGGTCAGCAGGTCACAAAGATATAGGTCACAAACAACCTGCTGATAAATAAAACAGGATGCAGTAAGGAAGCTGCCAAAACCCACCAAAACCAAGATGGCAATGAAAGTGACCTCTGTTCATCCTCACTGCTCATTATACATTAATTATAATGTGCTAGCATACTAAAAGATACTCCCACCAGCGTCATGACAGTTTACAAATGCCATGGCAACATCAGGAAGTTATCCTCTATAGTCTAAAAAGGAGAGGAAGCCAGGTTTCAGGGAAGTCTCCGCCCTTTTCCTGGAAAACTCATGAATAATCCACCCTTTGTTTAGCATATGACCAAGAAATAACCCTAACTATACTCAGTTGAGCAGCCCATACTGCTGTTCTACCTATGGAGTGGCCATTCTTTTGTTTCTTTATATCTCTAATAAACTTGCTTCTGATCTATAGACTTGTCCCGGATTCTTTCTTGTGCGAGGTACAAGAACCCTCTCCTGGGGTCTGTATCAGGACCACTTTCCGGTAACAGGTCCACTTTTCCCCAAATAAGTGATCTTCCTCCTCCTTCCTCCTTCTGATAGTGGCATCTAGGTCACAGTGAATCTTACCAAACCTGCCACTGGAGCAGGGACCTCTGGCTCTCTGGGATCTCTTGGTTGAGGTGTCTCTGGGAACCAGCTTCTTTCCTTATGGTATTTGCTGTGGAGGGGTTACAGCTAGCGCATAACTTGTGTTTCATTTTCCTATCAGGGGCAATGCACCGTAATTATCCGGGAAGCTCAGTCTGGCTCCAGCATTTCCCGTTAATGATGAGCCCTCCACCTGGTTTCTCTGTGCTTGCCAAATCTCAGAAACTCCATCGCTCTTCTCAGTGGTCCCCAGCTTTGGGGTCTCAGCTCTGCAGACTCTGCCACACCATCTCCTGCCCTGCTCAGGGCAACACCCTGGTGGACCAGGTGACTCTTAATTCTCAGCCACTCCCCACCCAATAGTGGAAATTGTGATTGGATATTTATTATTAGTATTTTAGAGACACTGCTGGAGTGCAGTGGCATGACCATAGCTCACTGTGGTTTCTAACTCCTAGGCTCAAGCCATCCCCCTGCCTTAGCCTCCCGAGTAGCTGGGACTACAGTCATACCCAGCTAATTAAAAAAAAAAAAAAACTGTAGAGGAGGGAGTCTCAGTATGTTGCCCACTCTGGTCTTGAACTCCTAGCTTCAAATGATTCTCCTGCCTTGGCCTCCCAAAGTGCTGGGGTTACAGATGTGAGCCACTGCACCTGGCCTTGTTATTTTTAATTATAGGGAGCATTGATAAAGTCTGTTACATAGTAGCAAGAGTATCCCTAACATGCCTTACCACTGAGAAATGATTCTTTGCTGCTGGAGGTGTGTGAAGTTTTTATATAGCAGGAGATGTAATTTTTTTTTTTTTTTGAGGCGGAGTCTCGCTCAGTCGCCCAGGCTGGAGTGTAATGGCTGGATCTCAGCTCACTGCAAGCTCCGCCTCCTGGGTTCACGCCATTCTCCTGCCTCAGCCTCCCGAGTAGCTGGGACTACAGGCACCCGCCACCTCATCCGGCTAGTTTTTTGTATTTTTTTAGTAGAGACGGGATTTCACCATGTTAGCCAGGATGGTCTCAATCTCCTGACTTTATGATCCCCCCGTCTCGGCCTCCCAAAGCACTGGGATTACAGGCTTGAGCCACCGTGCCCAGCCAGGAGATGTAATTTTTAAAAAAGTCCTTTGACTACAGAGATTTTTGTATTGTCTATGTACAATATTACTGGGTTTATCAAAATAATTTAACTTAAAATATCTCATTTGATTTATCTCCTACATCTATAGTTGTGTATTTAGTTATGGGACATACATCTAATTGAATTCCCATCTTTTTGTGGTAAAGGTTGTATTTTCAGCATCTCTTCATGTGTCTCATCCTTTTCCACTCTCCATTTTCTCTTTTTAATGCACCATTTTCTGATTCTTATAAATGACACATCCTCCCCCTTTGGCAAGGCAGCATTAGCCAGCAAGCATATCTAATGTTTGTGTGGATAGAAGGCTCAGGAAGAGAACTATTTGTCTCTTTTGAGCCTTTGGCTTTCACAAAGTGTCAGCAATTTTTATGATTCAACTTTCAGAAGAGATTTATTAGCTTGGGTCTCTAGGAAAAAATAACTTATAAGACCACTGACAATCATAGCTGTGAAGACATAAAGTAACATAATAAGCACTTTTTTTATAGCACTTCTTACACATGAGACTACTATGGTATGAGGTTCAGTTATGATTTATAAACATCATTTCTTGTTTAACGTGGGTAATTTTTTAAAGTATGAACTGGTGAGAATGTCAAATGGTGCAGCCAGTTTGGAAAAGAGTCTGACAGGTCCTCAAACGATTTAACATAGAGTTACCGTAGGAGCCAGCAGTTTCACTCCCGGGTATCTGTCAAGAGAACTGAAAACAGATGTCCACACAAAACGTATTCATGAATGCTTACAACAGCCAGAAGGTGAAAACAACTAATTGTCCATCAGCTGATGAATGGATAAATAATGTGTGGTATATCCACGTAGTGGAACATTATTCAGCCATAAAAAGGAATGAAGTACTAACGCTACACCTTGGATGAATCTTGAAAACATTATGCTAACTGAAAGAAGCAAGTCACAAAGGGTGGCTTGTGCAGTGAGGCCAGCGTTGCAGGGACTGGGATTGTGGCCATCTCCCATTCGCGGCTTCTTCTTTCAGCCTGTGTCTTGGTGTGGCTTGTTTTCTCAGAGAAGAGCCCGGAAAAGATACAAGCCTCTTCTGTGATGTGGGCCTGCTCCTTTCCTGCAGGACAATGAGCTCCCGTGCGGCTTTTGTCCGTGGCTGCAGTGTGTTCGTCTTGCTCAACGAAAAGAGGCGGCACGGGCTGGGGATGAGGTTGCAACTACTCCGGGAGCCAGGCATCTTCTCACGAGGTCGAGGCCTTCACAAACCCAAAGTGGAACCGCTGCGAAAACAGTTGACAAGCGGACACATGACCCAGGCACAGACGCGGAGGGAGGCTCGCCAAAGACAGGCTGACATGCAGGAAATCGCTTTTAGGCGCAAAGGGCACTTTCCTCCACACACACACATACACACACACACACTCACACTCACACTCACACACACACACTCACACACACTCACACACTCACACACACTCACACTCACACTCACACACACTCACACTCACACACACACTCACTCACACACACTCACACACACTCACACACTCACACTCGCACACACTCACACACACACTCACACTCACACACACTCACACGCACACTCACACTCACACACTCTCACACACACACTCACATTCACACTCACACTCACACACTCACACACACACTCACACTCACACTCTCACACACTCCGACTCACACTCACACACAGTCACACACACACTCACTCACGCTCACACACACACACTCACTCTCACACACACTCACACACACACACTCACGCACACTCACACTCAGACACTCTCACAATCACACTCACACACTCTCACATACTCACACACTCAGACACATTCACACTCTTACACACACACTCACACTCACACTCACACAGCCACACACACTCACACACACTCACTCACACACACACTCACACACACTCAGACACACACTCACACAGACACACACACTCACGCACACACACACACACACACTCTCACACACACACACTCACATTCACACTCACACTCACACACAGTCTCACTCTCATACACACACACTCACACTCACACTCACACACACTCACACTCACACACTCACACTCACACACACTCACACACACTCACTCTCACACACACTCTCACACTCACACACACTGACACACACACTCACACTCACACCCACTCTCACACACACTGACACACACACACTCACACACTCACACTCACACTCATACACACATACACACACACTCACAGTCACACTCACACACTCACACACACACACTCACTCACACACACTCACACTCACGCTCACACACACATGCTCACGCTCACACACACACTCACACTCCCACGATCACACTCACACTCTCTCACACACTCACACACATTCACACTCACACTCACACACACTCACACACTCACACACACACGCTCACGCTCACACACACTCACATTCACACGATCACACTCACACTCTCACTCTCACACACTCACACACATTCACACTCACACTCACACACACTCACACTCACACACTCACACTCACACTCTCACACAGTCACACAGACTCACAGAACACATTCACACTCACACACTCACACACACTCACACACTCACACTCACACTCACACTCACACACGCACTCACTCACTCACACACACTCACACTCACTCACACACTCACACTCACACACACTCACACACACATTCACCCTCACACTCACTCACACTCACACTCACACACACATTCCCACACACACTGAAACACACACTCACACTCACACACAGACACTCACACTCACTCACACACACACTCACACTCACACTCATACACACACTCAAACTCACACACACACGCACTCACACTCACACTCACACACACACTCACACTCACACACACTCACACTCACTCACACTGACTCACACACTCACACACACACACTCACACTAACACACACACGCTCACACACACACTCACACTCACACACACTCACACTCACACACCCACTCCCACTCACACACCCACTCCCACTCACACTCATAATCACACTCACACACTCACACTCACACTCACACACACTCACCCACACACTCACAGTCACCCTCACACTCACACTCACACACTCACAGACACTCACACTCACACTCACAGTCACACACACACTCACACTCACACTCACACACACTCACTCACACTCACACACACTCACCCTCACTCACACACACACACACTCACACTCACACTCACACACTCACACTCTCACACTCACACACACACTCACACTCACACACTCACACTCACACACACTCACACTCAAACACACACGCTCACACTCTCACACACACTCAGACTCACACACACACTCACACTCACAGTCACACACACTCACACAGACACACATACACACTCACGCACACTCACACTCACACACATACACTCACACTCACTCTCACACACCCACTCCCACTCACACTCATACTCACACTCACACTCACTCACACACACTCACACACACTTCAGCCACACACTCACACTCACCCTCACACTCACACTCACACCTCACTCACACTCACACCACACACTCACACTCACTCACACTCACACTCACACACACTCACACTCACACACACTCACACGCACTCACACTCACACACTCACACTCTCACACTCACACACACACTCTCATACTCACACACACTCACATTCACACTCACACTCACACTCTCACACTCACTCACACACACACACACTCACACTCACACACGCTCACACTCACACTCACACACACACTCAGACTCACACTCACACACACACGCACACAGACACACATACACACTCACGCACACTCACGCACACTCACACAAACTCACACTCACATTCACACTCACACACACACTCACACAGTCTCACTCACACTCATACACACACACTCACACTCACACTCACACACACACTCACACACACTCACACTCACACACACTCACACTCACACACTCACACTCACTCACACACACACTCTCACACTCACACTGACACACACACTCACACTCACACCCACTCTCACATACACTGACACACTCACACTCACACACTCACACTCACACTCATACACACATACACACACTCACACTCACAGTCACACTCACACACTCTCACACACACTCACTCACACACTCACACTCACGCTCACACACACGCTCACGCTCACACACACACTCACTCTCCCACGATCACACTCACACTCTCTCACACACTCACACACATTCACACTCACACTCACACACACTCACACACACACATACTCACACACACGCTCACGCTCACACACACTCACACTCACACGATACACTCACACTCTCACTCTCACACACTCCACACATTCACACTCACACTCACACACACTCACACTCACACACTCACACTCACACTCTCCAGTCCAACAGACTCACAGAACCCTTCACACTCACACACACACACTCACACTCACACTCACACACACACTCACACTCACACACGCCACTCACTCACACACACACTCACTCACACACTCACACTCACACACACTCACACACCACCCTCACACTCTCACACACACACACTCACACTCACACACACACTCACTCACACACACTCACAGTCACTCACACACTCACACTCACACACATTCTCACACACACTGAAACACACACTCACACTCACACTCACACACACTCACATTCACTCACACACACACTCACACTCACACTCACACACACACTCACACACACTCACACACACACTCACCCTCACACTCACACTCACTCTCACACACCCACTCCCACTCACACGCATACTCACACACTCACACTCACACCCACTCACACACACTCAGCCACACACTCACACTCACCCTCACACTCACACTCACTCACACTCACACACACTCACACTCACTCACACACACACTCACACTCACTCACACACTCACACTCACACACACACACTCACACTCACACACACTCACACTCACACACATTCTCACACACACTGAAACACACACTAACACTCACACTCACACACACTCTCACTCACACACACTCACACTCACTCACACACTCACACTCACCCTCACACTCACACACACACACACTCACACTCACACACATTCTCACACACACTGAAAAACACACTCACACTCACACTCACACACATACACTCACACTCACACACTCACACTCACACTCATACACGCACTCAAACTCACACACACTCACACGTACTCACACTCACTCACACACACTCACACTCTCACACTCACACACACACACTCACACTCACACTCACACTCACACACTCTCACTCACAGTGACTCACACACTCACACACACATACTCACACACACACGCTCACACACTCACACACGCTCACACTCACACACACTCACACTCACACACCCACTCACACACACACTCACACTCACACACACGCTCACACTCACACTCACACACACTCAGACTCACACTCACACACACACGCACACAGACACTCACACATACACACTCACGCACACTCACGCACACTCACACAAACTCACACTCACATTCACACTCACACACACACTCACACTCACACACAGTCTCACTCACACTCATACACACACACTCACACTCACACTCACACACACACTCACACACTCACACTCACACTCACACACGCTCACACACACTCACACACACTCACACACACACTCACACTCACACACAGACACTCACACTCACACACAGTCACACTCACTCATACACACACTCAAACTCACACACACGCACTCACACTCACACTCACACACACTCCACACACACACACACTCACACTCACACACTCTCACTCACACTGACTCACACACTCACACACACTCACACTCGCAACACGCACCATCACACACAAACACTCCACTCCACACACCACACACACTCACACTCACACACACACACACTCACTCACACTCACACACTCATACACACACTCACACACACTCACACTCTCACACTCACACACACACTCACACTCACACACTCACACTCACACTCACACACTCACACGCACACTCACACTCAAACTCACACACGCTCACACTCACACACACACTCAGACTCACACTCACACTCACAGTCACACACTCACACAGACACACATACACACTCACGCACACTCACACTCACACACATACACTCACACTCACTCTCACACACCCACTCCCACTCACACTCATACTCACACACTCACACTCACTCACACACACTCACACACATTCACCCACACACTCACACTCACCCTCACACTCACACTCACACTCACTCACTCACACTCACACACACACTCACACTCACTCACACACTCACACACACTCACACTCACACACACTCACACGCACTCACACTCACTCACACACACTCACACTCACACTCTCACACACACACACACACTCTCACACTCACACACACATTCACACTCACACTCACACACTCTGACACTCACACACTCACACACACTCACACTCACACTCACACACGCTCACACTCACACTCACACACACACTCAGACACACACACACTCACACACTCACACACACACGCACACAGACACTCACACATACACACTCACGCACACTCACGCACACTCACACAAACTCACACTCACACTCACTCTCACACACCCACTCACACTCACACTCACACTCGCACACTCACACTCAATCACACACACACTGACACACACACACACTCACACTCACCCTCACACTCACACACACACACTCACACTCACACACACTCACACTCACACACTGAAACACTCACACCCACACACAGCCACACACACTCACACTCACACTCACACACACTCACACTCACACTCACTGACACACACTCACACTCACTCACACTCACACACACACACTCAAACACAAACTCACACTCACACACACTCACACACACGCACTCACACTCATTCACACACACCCTCACACACACTCACACTCTCACACTCACACACACTCACACTCACACACTCACACACGCTCACACTCACACTCAGAATCACAAACACACTCACACAGACACACATACACACTCACGCACACTCACACTCACACACATACACTCACACTCACTCTCACACACCCACTCCCATTCACACTCATACACACTCACACTAACACACACACACTCACACACACTCACCCACACACTCACACTCACCCTCACACACACTCACTCACTCACACTCACACACACTCACACTCACACTCACACTCACACACACACTCACACTCATACACACACTCACACTCACACACGCACTCACACTCACTCACACACACTCACACTCATACTCACACACTCACACTCACACACACTCACATTCACACTCACACTCACACACTCTCACACTCACTCACACACTCACACACACACTCACACTCACACACGCTCACACACACACACTCAGTCACACACACACTCAACTCACACTCACACACACACTCACACAGACACACACATACACACTCACGCACACTCACGCACACTCACACTGACACAAAATCACACTCACACTCACTCTCACACACCCACTCACACTCACACTCACACTCACACACTCACACACACTCACACTCACCCTCACACTCACTCACACACACACTGACACACACATCCTCACACTCACACTCACACACACTCACACTCACACTCACACACTGAAACACACTCACACACACTCACACTCACACTCACACACTGAAACACACTCACACACACAGCCGCACACACTCACACTCACACTAACACTCACACTCTCACACACTCACACTCACACTCACTCACACACACTCCCACTCACTCACTCACACTCACACACACTCACACACACACTCACACACACTCACACTCAAACACAAACTCACACTCACACACACACACGCAGTCACACTCATTCACACACACCCTCACACACACTCACACTCTCACACTCACACTCTCACACTCACACACACTCACACTCACACACTCACACACGCTCACACTCACACACTCAGAGTCACACACACACTCACACTCACACTCACACACAATCACACACTCACACACACTCACACTCACACACACACACTCACACACAATCACACTGACACACACACTCACATTCACTATCACACTCACACTCACACACTCACGCAGACACACACACAGACACTCACACATACACACTGACGCACACTCACACTCACACTCACACATTCACACTCACACTCACACACACACACTCACACACTCACACATACACACTCACGCACACTCACACACATTCACTCACACACACTCACACTCACTCACACACACTCCCACTCCCACTCACACTCACACACTCACAGTCACTCACACACACACACTCTCACAATCACCCTCACACTCACACACACTGACACTCACACACACTCACACTCACACACACACACTCTCACACTCACACTCACACACTGACACACACACACTCACACTCACACACACTCACACTCACACTCACTGACACACACACGGACACACACTCACGCTCACACTCATACACACAATCACACTCACACACACTTACACGCACTCACACTCACTCACACACACTCACACTCTCACACTCACAGACACACCCACACTCACACACACTCACACTCACACTCACACACTCACACTCACACTCATTCACACACTCACACACTCACACGCTCACACTCACACACACTCAGACCCACACACACACACTCACACTCACACACAATCACACACACACTCACACACACTCTCACACTCACACACACTCACACTCACACACACAATCACACTCACACTCACACACACTCACACTCACACTCACAGACACACTCACACACACTCACACTCACACGATCACACTCACACTCTCACACACTCACACACACACATTCACACTCACACTCACACACTCACACTCACTCACACAGTCACACACACTCACACAACACATTCACACTCACACACACATACACACTCACACACACAAACACACACACACTCACACTCACACACTCACACACACTCACTCACACACACTCACACACACACGCTCACACTCACACACACTCACACACACACATTCACACTCACACTCACACACTCACACTCACTCACACAGTCACACACACTCACACAACACATTCACACTCACACACACATACACACTCACACACACAAACACACACACTCACACTCACACACTCACACACACTCACTCACACACACACACACACACACGCTCACACTCACACACACTCACACACACACATACTCACACTCACACACGCTCACACTCACACACACACTCACACACCCACTCCCACTCATACTCATACTCACACTCACACACTCACACTCACACACACACACTCACACACACACACACTCACACTCACACTCACACTCACACACTCACACACACTCACTCACACACAGTCAAACACACACTCACACACACTCACACTCACACACAGTCAAAAACCCACACACTCACACTCACACACACTCACACTCACACACACACTCACACTCACACACTCTCACTCACACTCACACTCACTCACACACTCACACACACACTCACACACGCTCACACACACACTCAGACTCACACACACAGTCACACTCACACACACAGACACTCACACATACACACGCACACTCACACTCACACACACACACTCAGACTCACTCTCACACACCCATTCCCACTCACACTCATACTCACACTCACACACTCACACTCACTCACACACACTAACACTCATACACACTCACACTCACCCTCACACTCACACACACATTCACACTCACACACACACTGACACTCACACACACTCACACTCACACACACTCACACTCACACTCACACACACACTCACACTCATACACACACACTCACACTCACACACACTCACACACACACACGCTCACACTCACACACACACTCAGACTCACACACACACTCCCACTCACACACACTCACACTCACACTCACACACTCACACTCACACACACACACTCACACACACTCACACTCACACTCACACACACTCACACTCACTCTCACACACCCACTCCCACTCACACTCATACTCACACACTCACACTCACACCCACTCACACACACCCACACACTCACACTCACCCTCACACTCACACTCACTCACTCACACTCACACACACTCACACTCACATTCACACACACTCACACTCACTCACACACACACACACTCACACACACACTCACACTCACACACACACTCACACTCACACACATTCTCACACACACTGAAACACACACTCACACTCACACACACTCACATTCACTCACACACACACTCACACTCACACTCACTCACACACACACTCACACACACTCACACACACTCACACTCACCCTCACACTCACACACACACACTCACTCTCACACACCCACTCCCACTCACACTCATACTCACACACTCACACTCACTCACACCCACTCACACACACTCACCCACACACACTCACCCTCACACTCACACTCACTCACTCACACTCACACAAACTCACACTCACACTCACTCACACTCACACACACACTCTCACTCACACACTCACACTCACACACACTCACACACACTCACACTCACACACACACTCACACTCACACACATTCTCACACACACTGAAACACACACTCACACTCACACTCACACACACTCACACTCCCTCACACACATACACTCACACTCACACACAGACACTCACACTCACACACACACTCACACTCACACTCATACACGCACTCAAACTCGAACACACTCACACGTACTCACACTCACTCACACACACTCAGACACTCACACTCACACACACACTCACACTCACACACTCTCACTCACACTGACTCACACACACACCACACTCACACACACACGCTCACACACACACTCACACTCACACACGCTCACACTCACACACACACACTCACACACCCACTCCCACTCACACTCATACTCACACTCACACACTCACATTCACTCACACACACTCACACTCACCCTCACACTCACACACTCACACACACTCACACTCACAGTCACACACACAGTCTCACTCACACTCACACACACACTCACACTCACACTCACACACACTCACACACACTCACACTCACTCACACTCACGCAGACTCACACTCACTCATACACACACACTCACACTCACACACACTCACACACTCACACTCACACTCTCACACACACACACTCACACTCACACTCACACACGCTCACACTCACACACACTCAGACTCACACACACACTCACACTCACACACACACACTCACACAGACACACATACACACTCACGCACACTCACACTCACACACATACACTCACACTCTCACACACCCACTCCCACTCACACTCATGCTCACACACTCACACTCACTCACACACACTCACACACACCCACACACACCCTCACACTCACACTCACTCACTCACACTCACACACACTCACACTCACACTCACTCACACACACTCACACACACTCACACTCACACTCATACACACACTCACACACACACACACACGCACTCATATTCACTCACCCACACTCACACTCTCACACTCACACACTCTCACTCACACTCACACACTCACACACGCTCACACTCACACACACACTCAGACTCACACACACACTCACACACACACTCACACAGACACACATACACACTCACGCACACTCACGCACACTCACACTAACACAAACTCACTCACACTCTCACACACCCACTCACACTCACACTCACACTCACAGACACACACACTCACACTCACCCTCACACTCACACACACTGACACACACACTCACACTCACACTCACACACACTCACTCTCACACTCACACACTGAAACACACTCACACTCACACACACAGCCACACACACTCACACTCACACTAACACTCACACTCACACACACTCACACTCACACACACTCACACTCACTCACACTCACACACACTCACACACACACACACACTCTCACACTCAAACACAAACTCACACACACACACGCACTCACACTCATTCACACACACCCTCACACACACTCACACTCTCACACTCACACACACTCACACTCACACACTCACACACACTCACACTCAGTCACACACGCTCACACTCACACACTCAGACTCACACACACACTCACACTCACACACACACAATCACACACACACACACTCTCACACTCACACACACTCTCACACACAATCACACTCACACACACACTCACACTCACTCTCACACTCACACTCACACTCACACACACTCACACAGACACTCACACATACACACTCACGCACACTCACACACACATACTCATTCACAAACTCACACTCACTCACACACGCTCACACTCACACACTCAGACACACACACACTCACACTCACACTCACACACAATCACACACACACTCACACACTCTCACACTCACACACACACAATCACACTCACACACACTCACACTCACTCTCACACTCACACTCACACTCACACACACTCACATAGACACACATACACACTCACGCACACTCACACACACACACTCATTCACACACACTCACACTCACTCACACACACTCCCACTCCCACTCCCACTCACACTTACACACTCACACTCACTCACACACTCTCACACTCACCCTCACACTCACACTCACACACACATTCACACACACACACTGACACACTCACACACACTCACACTCACACTCACACTCACTGACACACACTGACACACACTCACACTCACACTCATACACACAATCACACTCACACACACTCACACTCTCAAACAGACACCCACACTCACACACACTCACACTCACACACACTCACACTCACACTCACACACTCACACACTCACACACGCTGACACTCACACACACTCACTCACACACACACACTCACACTCACACATAATCACACACACACTCACACACACTCTCACACTCACACACACTCACACACAATCACACTCACACTCACACACACTCACACTCACACAGACACACTCACACACACTCACACTCACACGATCACACTCACACTCTCACACACACATTTACACTCACACTCACACTCTGACAGTCACACACACTCACACAACACATTCACACTCACACACTCACACACACACACTCACACACTCACACACACTCACTCTCTCACACTCACACACACTCCCTCTCATACACACAGACTCACACACTCACACACACACACACGCTCACACTCACACACACACATACTCACACTGACACACGCTCACACTCACACACACTCACACACCCACTCCCACTCATACTCATAGTCACACTCACACACTCACACTCACACTCACACACTCACCCACACACACTCATACTCACACACTCACACACACTCACACTGACACACAGTCAAACACACACTCACTCACACTCACACACACTCACACTCACACTCACTCACACTCACACTCACACACACACTCAAGCTCACTAACACACACACTCACACTCACACTCATACACACTCACACACACTCACACTCTCACACTCACACTCACACACTCACACTCACACTCACACACTCACACTCACACTCACACACGCTCACACTCACACACACTCAGACTCACACACACTCACTCACACTCACACACACTCACACACACATACACACTCACGCACACTCACACTCACACACACACACACTCACACTCACTCTCCCATACCCACTCCCACTCACACTCATAGTCACACACTGACACTCACTCACACACACACACTCACACTCACTCTCACTCTCACACTCATACTCTCACACACACTCACAGTCACACACACTCACACTCACTCACACTCACACACACTCACACACTCACACTCACTCACACACACACTCACACACACTCACACTCACACTCATACACACACACTCACACACACTCACACACACTCACACGCGGTCACACTCACACACACTCACACTCACACACACTCACACTCACACACTCACACTCTCAGACTCACACACACTCACACTCACACACTCTCACACTCACTCACACACTCACACTCACACACTCACACTCTCACACGCTCACACTCACACTCAGACTCACACACACTCAGACTCACACACACACACTCACACTCACACATACACTCACACTCACACACACACACACACTCACACACTCACACACACTCACTCACACTCACACACACTCACACACACACTCACACTCATACACACACACTCACACTCACACGCACTCACACTCATTCACACACACTCACACTCACACATACTCACACTCTCACACTCACACACACACTCACACACTCACACTCACTCACACACACTCACACTCACACTCACACACGCTCACACTCACACACTCAGACACACACACACTGACACTCACACTCACACACTCACACACTCACACTCACACTCACACCACTCACACACACTCACACACTCACACTCACACACCCTCACACTCACAAACACTCAAATCAGTTTCACACACACTCACACTCACTCTCACACTCACACACACTCACTCACTGTCACACACCCACTGCCACTCACACTCACACACACACTCACACACACACACTCACACACACTCACACTCTCACACACACACACTCACTCACACACTCACACTCACATACTCACACTCACTCACACACACTTACACTCACACACACACTCACCCTCACACTCACACACACACCCACACTCACACACTGACACTCACACACACTCACACACAGTCACACACACTCACTCTCACACTCACACTCACACACACACACTCACACGCACTCACACGCACTCACACTCACTCACACACACACACACTCTCACACTCACACACACACTCAGACACACAAACACACAGACACTCACACACACTGACGCACACTCACACTCACACACACACTCACACTCACACTCACACACACACACAGACACTCACACATACACACTCACGCACACTCACTCACACACACACACTCACACACACAGACACTCACACATACACACTCACGCACACTCACTCACACACCACACACTCACCCTCACTCACACACACTCCCACTCCCACTCCCACTCCCACTCACACACACACTCAGACACACAAACACTCACACAGACACTCACACATACACACTGACGCACACTCACACTCACACACACACTCTCACACTCACACTCACACACACACAGACACTCATACACACTCACGCACACTCACACACACTCACTCACACACACTCTCACTCACACACACTCCCACTCCCACTCTCACTCACACACACACACACATTCACACACACACTGACACACACTCACACACACTCACACTCACACACTGACACTCACACACACTCACACTCACACACACTCACACACACACTCACACTCACTGACACACACTCACACACTCATACACACACTCACACTCACACACACTCACACGCACTCACACTCACTCACACACACTCACACTCTCACACTCACAGACACACCCACTCACACACACTCACACTCACACTCACACACTCACACACGCTCACACTCACACACACTGACACACACACACAAACACACACACTCACACACACTCTCACACACACACTCACACTCACACTCACACACAATCACACTCTCACATTCACACTCACAGACACATTCACACACACACTCACACACACACTCATACTCACACATACACACACTCGCACTCACACACACACACAGACTCACACTCACACACTCACAGACACTCACACTCACGCACACACACAGTCACACACACTGACACACTCACACACTCACGCTCACACACTCACACACTCACACACACACTCACAGTCACACTCACGCACACTCACACTCACACACACTCACTCTCACACTCACACTCACACACTCTCACATACACACACACACTCACACACACACACACACTCACACACCACTCACACACTCACACTCACACACTCCACACACTCACACACTCACACACTCTCACATACACACACACACTCACACACACACACAGTCACACTCACTCACACACACTCACTCACACACACACACTCACACTCTCACTCACACTCACACCACACACAGTCTCACTCACACTCATACACACACACTCACACTCACACTCACACACTCACACACACACTCACACTCACACTCACACACACACACTCACACACACTCCCACTCACACTCACACACACACACTCACACTCACACACACTCACACACCCACACACACTCACACACTCACACACACTGACACACTCACACTCCACTCACACACTCACACACTCACGCTCACACACTCACACACTCACACACACACTCACAGTCACACTCACGCACACTCACACTCACACACACTCACTCTCACACTCACACTCACACACTCTCACATACACACACACACTCACACACACACACAGCCACACACACACTCACACACTCACACTCACACACTCACACACACTCAGACACACACACTCACACAGACACATACACACGCACACTCACACACAGTCACTCACTCACACTCACTCTCTCACAGACACACACACTCACATTCACACTCACACTCACACACAGTCTCACTCACACTCATACACACACACTCACACTCACACTCACACACTCACACACACTCACACTCACACTCACACACACACACTCACACACACTCCCACTCACACTCACACACACACACTCACACTCACACACACTCACACACCCACACACACTCACACACTCACACACACTGACACACTCACACTCACACTCACACACTCACACATTCAGACACACTCACACTCTCACTCACACTCACACACTCACACACAGACTCACACACTCACACTCACACACACACACTCACACTCACCCACACAGTCACACACACTGACACACTCACACACTCACACTCACACTCAGACACACACACACACACACACTCACACTCACACACACTCATACACACTCACACTCACGCTCACACACACGCTCACGCTCACACACACACTCACACTCACACGATCACACACTCTCACACACTCTCACACACACACATTCACACTCACACTCACACTCACACTCTCACACAGTCACACACACTCACACTCACACACCACTCACACACACACTCACACACACACACTCACACACTCACACACCACTCACACACACACTCACACACACACCTCACACTCACACACACTCACACACCCACACACACTCACACACTCACACACACTGACACACTCACACTCACACTCACACACTCACACATTCAGACACACTCACACTCTCACTCACACTCACACACTCACACACAGACTCACACACTCACACTCACACACACACACACTCACACTCACCCACACAGTCACACACACTGACACACTCACACACTCACACTCACACTCAGACACACACACACAGTCACACTCACACTCACACACACTCATACACACTCACACTCACGCTCACACACACGCTCACGCTCACACACACACTCACACTCACACGATCACACACTCTCACACACTCTCACACACACACATTCACACTCACACTCACACTCACACTCTCACACAGTCACACACACTCACACAACACATTCACACTCACACACACACTCACACACACTCACACACACTCACTCACACACTCACACACACTCACACACACACTCACACACACACTCACACACTCACACACACACTCACCCTCACACTCACACACACTCACACACACTCACACACACACTCACACACACACACTCACACCCCATCTATGTATTTATATATGCATATATAAAAATTGTAAAATACATATAATATAAAATTTACAACAACCATTTCGAAGTGCTCAGTTCACGGGCATCAAGTATATTTGCACTGTTGTGGACTCATCACACCATGCATCTCCACAAATCTTTTCATCTTCCCCAACTGAAATTCTGTGCCCATTAAGCAAAATCTCCCCATTCTCCCCTCCCCCAGCCCCTGGAAACCACCATTCTGTGTTCCGTCTCTATGAATCTGACTATTCTAGGAACCCTGTATAAGTGGAATCATACAGCATTTGTCTTGTTGTGACTGGTTTATCTTACTTAGCATACTGTCTTCAAGGCCCACCCATGATGTAGCATATGTCAGAATGTCCTTTCTATTTTGCCTGAATAATATTCCAACGTATGGATATATCATATTTTGTCTTTTTATTTATCTGTTGGTGGACACTGGGTTGCATTCACTTTCTGCAAATATAACACATACACAATGACACAGAAACTCCAATATGTGCCAGGGACCCCCACTTGTTAAAGGGTCATCTATAAAAGAGAAAGATAAAATACATGTGCCAATCTAAGAGAGCAGATGAGAAGCTTCAAGAGGCTTGAGTTGGGCCTCTGTGCATCACAAAGGTGGAGGCTGGACTGTTGTCTGGGCCTGGGCTCTTGGGTAGTGGTCCCTGAATGACTGGCAGAACAAACCCATGAAATGGTTTCCACGCAGAAGACAGTCATGTGGAAGTGGCTAACTGGTAGACCAGCCGAGATGAAGACTACTGCAGTCCTTGCAGCAGTCCTCAAATGGCCCCATCAAATCAAATGTAATGACCAGGCACAGACTAGGGTGAAAACAGTTGTGGAAATCCATTTGTATGTCTCTTGTAATATATGATTGGATTAACTCATCCCGACTCAATGAACTTCATTGCCAAGTTCTCCAGAGGAAAATTCTGTCCTTCAAGTACATTCTGTTTTCACACAATAAGCAAGGATGACATTTTGGCATGACTTGTTAAGTTGTAGCAAATGAGATAACTGTCAGGGTGTAGACAAAGGCAAATAAGTAACTTAGTCATTCGTCCAGTAAAAATTGACCTCAAACAAAGGCTCTCACTGGAGTCTCCTTGTGGCATTTCTCATGAGCACTTGCTTTCATAAGCTTCCCCCTTTGATGTTACTTTGCTAGGTGAAAGTGGGAAAGTGTATTTGGAAACAGAGTTTCAGAGCTGATAGTCATACTGTATCATTTCAATCAGAAAGGAGTTTTGCAAAAAGGTACTGACTTTTTTTTGTTTTTGCTTTTGAGACAGAGTTTAGATCTTGTTTCCCAGGCTGGAGTGCAATGGTGCAATCTTGGCCCACCACAACCTCTGCCTCCTGGGTTTAAGTGATTCTCCTGCCTCAGCCTCCCAAGTAACTGGGACTACAGGCATGTTCCACCACGCCCAGCTAATTTTTTGTATCTTTAGTAGAGACGGGATTTCTTCATGTTGGTCGGGTTGGTTTTGAACGCCCGACCTCAGGTGATCTGCCTGCCTCGGCCTTCCAAAGTGCTGGGATTACATGAGTGAGCCACCGTGACTGGGAGGGACCGACTTTTAACAGAGCAGTTATTTAAGCTTGTCCTCTGCACCTGGGATGGTTGTAGGTGCCTGTCTGCACTCACTGTGCTAATACAGTATAGTCCTCAAATACTGTTGGCCCTTGAACAACACAGATCTGAACTATGCGGATCCACTTCTCGGATTTTCTTCCACCTCTGCCATCCTTGAGACAGCAAGATCAATTCCTCCTCTTCCTCCTAATCCTACTCAACCTGAAGATGATGAGGATGAAGGCCTTGATGATGATCCACTCCCACTTAATGGAGAGTAAATATATTTTCTCTTTGTTATGATTTTCTTAATAACATTTTCTTTTCTCTAGCTTACTTTATTGTGGGAACACAGTATATAATAACTACAACATAAAAATATGTGTTAATCAACATTACATTATCGGTAAAGCTTCCGATCAACAGTGGGCTATGAGGAGTTGAGTTTGGGAGAGTCAAGTTATTCTTGGATTTTCAACTGCAAAGGGAGTCAGTACCTCTAACCCCAGTGTTGTTAAGGGATCAACTGTAGTTCACCAAGAAAGCCGGGGTTGATCCCAGCCCAGCCCCATCCTGCTCTTGGTGGGCACAGAGAGTTTTGAGACCTACCTCTGGCCAGACACAGTTCTAGGTGTGGAAATATTGCAATGAACAAGATCAACCCTCCAAATGCTCACTGTGTCCAGGTGCGGTGGCTCATGCTTATAATTCCAGCTCTTTGGGAGGCCATGGTGGAATGATTGCTTGAGGCCCAGAATTTGAGACCAGCCTGAGCAACATAGCAAAATTCCATCTCTACAAATAAACCAACAAAGTAACGACAAAAAATAATGCTCGCTGTACATAAACCAGCACGTAAGTAATATAATTTCATGGGATGATAGTCACTATAGAGAAGATAGGGGTGGTGCAGTGGAATAAGGTGAGATAGGGTTGTGGGGCAGGGCTCTTCTTTGGGGGTGATCAGAGGGGTGAAATTTGAACTGAGATATGAGTGATGAGGAGCTGCTGCACAAAAATGCTGGATAGAGGGAACAGCAAGAGTTGTGCCCTAGGAAGCTTTGAGTTTCTGTGTTTTTTTATTTTGTTGTTGTTGTTGTTGTTATTTGTTTTTTTTTTTAGATGGAGTCTCACTCTGTCACCCAGTTTAGAGTGCAGTGGTGTGATCTTGGTTCACTGCAACCTCTACCGCCCAGGTTCAAGAGATTCTCCTGCCTCAGCCTCCCAAGTAACTGGGATTACAGGCACGTGCCACCACACCCGGCTAATTTTTTGTATTTTTAGTAGAGATGGGGTTTCACCATGTTGGCCAGGCTGGTCTTGAGTTCCTGACCTCAAGTGATTCGCCCGCCTTGGCCTCCCAAAGTGCTGGGATTACAGACGTCAGCCACCGGGTCTGGCCGAGTTTCTGTGTTAACAGGACACAGAGGAAGTCAGCACAGCTGGAACACGGAGGACAATGAGGTGCATGGTACAAGGCTGTAGAGAGAAGGGCAGCAGCCAGGTTGTGTAAATGACTGCACATTGCAAGCATTCAGGAGTTTCCTCTTATTGCAATGGGCAGCCTTGTGGAGTTTTCCTCTGGGAGGAAATCTCACGGATTCACACTGAAGAACTGGCTGTGTTCTGTGTGATAACAGATGGAAGGGGACTGGAGGGGAAGCAGAGAGTCAGGTTGGGAAGCCTGTGGGACCCCTAGAAGCCACCCCTCCACTAGGTAAACAGTGTGGACCTAAAAGGGACAGCCTGAAGCACAAAGTATGGTTTACAAATATTACTCGAGCCAGAATAAGGACAGCTGCCTGGAAGCCTCAGACACAAGTGACCTTGGATATGAACTCCATTTGGCTTTTGTCACAAGGTTTTTAAAGGAACAAAAAGGGAGGAGTCAGGGAGTGGCCTGATACAAAATTCTGTCAGGAATTCTCATTGGTTTTCAGAAATAACATTGATTAGTGATTGGCTATACATTGTTAAGCAATAGGGTGTGGGTTACATTGTCCAGTGAGGCATTATTAGGTTTGAAAGAAATCAGGCACATTCCTCAGTCCTGGGCCCAGTACAAACAACATATGTCTCTCAATTTCCTGGGCCCAGTACAAACAACATATATCTCTCATATCTCTCAACTTCCTGAGCCCAGTACAAACACGTCCCACCATATATCTCAACTTTAGAAAAACATCACCTGGAAAAAGCCCTGATAACGACACAGCTGTTTGTAGTTTTACTGAAAGCACGGGAACCAATAGATCACCGCTAAATGTATAACTTAATATGTTAACCAATTGTAATGCTGTAACCCAAAGAATTCCCTTGTTCCTCTGTAACCTTACAAGTCCTATTTACATCGGGCTATAAAAAGCGAGCTCACGCATTGTTTGGGGCCCTCTTGTATGTTGTGGAACGGAGGGACCAAGTTCGAACTTGCAGTAAAGATCCTTGCCGCTTGGCTTTGACTCTGGACTCTGGTGGTCTTCTTCAGGGAATAAACGGTCTGGGCATAACAGGTTAATTCATAACTACTCTTAGCAATAGCAAGCAGTTTCAGTGAATGAATACATGGCTCAAAAGGGGCATGTAGGATGTGATTGCTGTCTCATTGTAATGCCTATCTGGGCTTAATAATTTGAAAAGGCTCACAGTTCTCAGGTAAAAGTTATTTTCCTTCTTCAACAGCTGTGGGCACTGTTGGAGAAGTATAACAGAAAACAAAATCTCCCAACCCAGAAATCCTCTCTACAAAGGTAGCAAAGAAAGAAAACACTCTCATTACTGAAAAAAACTTTAAACCAGAAAGTGTTACACACCACAAGCAACCTGCTAAGAGACAGCCAAGACAGGAAGGAATCTCACCTGTTTATGGAGCTAAGAAGACACAGCTTGTTCCACACACGTTTTCAAGACAGACAGTAACTGTTACCAACTGAGTCAGCTTTTCCCCTAAAGGCCGTGTCATGAAGCCAATATATGAAACCCAAAGCGAGCGTCAAGCAGCGCAGACTTTATTCAATGACCAAGGAATGGAGAAGCGGGAGCGTGGCCACAAATCAACTTCTTGTCTAGTGAGAGGCAAAGGGGTTAAAATATAGGGTATCTTGGCTGGGCACCCTGGCTCACACCTGAAACCCCAGCAATTTGGGAGGCCGAGGTGGACGGATCACTTGAGATCATTAGTTCGAGGCTAGCCTGGTCAACATGGCAAAAACCCATCTCTACTAAAAATACAAAAAAAACAAAAAAAGTAGCTAAGCATAGTAGCTCACACCTGTTATCCCAGCATTGTGGGAGGCTGAGGCAGGTGGATGGCCTGAGGTCAGGAGTTTGAGACCAGCCTGGTCAATAAGGTGAAACCCTATCTCTACTAAAAATACAAAAATTAGCCGGGGGGGGGGGGCGGGGGGATCACAAGGTCAGAGCCTCCTGAGTAGCTGGGACCATAGGCATGCACCACCACGCCTGGCTAATTTTTTGTAGTTTTAGTAGAGATGGTGTTTCACTGTGTTAGCCAAGATGATCTCGATCTCCTGACTTCCTGATCCTCCCGCCTCAGCCTCCCAAAGTGCTGGGATTACAGGCTTAAGCCACCGTGTCCAGCCCATCTTCCTGTTTCTTAAAGATAAGATAGAGAAGACAGGTTAGAGGAGAGTAGCAATTCAGCTATGTCAGGTAGGCATTACACTGGGTGACATAAGTAGTAAGAGAACCTGACAACACTATTTGTCACATGCAGTTCATTCTAACTTTACTTGGTAACTGAGGTGACCATCTGTATTAGCTAATGGGCTTTATCTAGAGAAAAACAAGTTTCTTACATCTTTGTGATGGGAGGCAGTTTTGCAACTTGGAGGCAGGTGCCCACTAAAGACAGGCTCTCACCCTCCCACAGACACTGGGAGCTGGAGCCACTGTCTCTCCCTTGATGTTTGCCTTTCAAAGAGAAGGCTCCTGGGTCCTTGAGACATGCCTGAGTCATCAAGCTGACAAAAGGCCTATCTGATCTTCAAAAAAAAGTTATATGCATTTGAAAGAGAGGAGAAAGTGCTTATAATTACAAGTTTTCTAAGGTAAATGCTCTGAGAATAAAGAAGGGAAGGAAATCTCTTCCCCCATTTTCAACTGGGAGAATTAAGCCTCTTGTTTTTAAGTTGCATTTGTCCTTACAGTGGCTACTAGGTGTTGGGAACACAGCCTGGGAGCTAGTAAGAACAATTGGGGTTGGAGGCCATTTGGCGCCAACAGGCTGTTGCTGAGCATGGATGAAAGTCCAGAGAGAGAGTGGAAGGTGGGGGTCAAAGGGCATGGTGGTGCCCTGCATGGCAGATGGTGGAAAAACTGCACCAGGCAGATGCCTCAGGCTTTCTGAGTCAGGGGAGAGGGTCAGGTGGCCTTTGCAGTTCTGTTTGCTGTTAGCCTGACTGAGTTAACTGCGTGAGTACTTGACTCTCTTTGCCCAGTCTACTAGTGGACAACCACATTTCCAGAAGGCTTTTCACAAGTGATAAAGCAACTAATGCTCTCCCAGGGCTCAGTGCCTGGCAGGCTCTGCTCCCAATGTTAACTAACTCACTGCCTGGCAGGCTCTGCTCCCAATGTTAACTAACTCACTGCCTAGCAGGCTCTGCTCCGAATGCTAACTAACTCACTGCCTGGCAGGCTCTGCTCCCAATGTTAACTAACTCACTGCCTGGCAGGCTCTGCTCCCAGTGTTAACTAACTCACTGCCTGGCAGGCTCTGCTCCCAGTGTTAACTAACTCACTGCCTGGCAGGCTCTGTTCCCAGTGTTAACTAACTCACTCCCTGTCAGGCTCTGCTCCCAGTGTTAACTAACTCACTGCCTGGCAGGCTCTGCTCCCAATGTTAACTAACTCACTGCCTGGCAGGCTCTGCTTTCATGTGTTAACTAATTCAATCCTCACTACAGCCCATGAGACAGGAATTGCAGGGAGTATAAAAATGTGTCAGATGTGTTTCCTGGCATTAGTAAAAGAGGATGTGAGACTAGAGCAAAACTAATGCATGTGCTGAAAGAGCTATGGTGCAAAGAGTACACACAAACCCTGTCTCCCCTTCTCTGTACACTGCTGTGGACACTGTTACAAAGCATGAAAATGAGGCCATAGATGCAAAATGCTTGAAAGGGTGACCCATACCTCAAAAGTTCTAAGTGGCAGCATTTTATTATCATGGTTATCATTTTGCCAGTTATATCTTAACAGGTATAAATATTGAAACCTCCTTAGCGAAAATTGTAACAGTGAGCAAATTATGACAGTGGAGGAGATCTGACCTAACCATCTCCTTCTTGCCTTTTTTTTTTTTTTGAGACGGAATCTTGCTCTGCCCCCAGGCTGGAGTGCAGTGGCGCGATCTCGGCTCACGGCAAGCTCCGCCTCCCGGGTTCACGCCATTCTCCTGCCTCAGCCTTCCGAGTAGCTGGGACTACAGGCGCCCGCCGCTACGCCCGGCTAATTTTTTTGTATTTTTAGTAGAGATGGGGTTTCACTGTGTTAGCCAGGATGGTCTCGATCTCCTTTTACCCTCTAAGCTGTCCTTGGTCATTTTTGGGCATGGGTCAAGGTCACCTTAGGAGAAATTTAGTTTATAGTTTAAATGATAATAGACCTTCCCAAAACTAAGTCACCTTTGTAAAACTAACGAAAGGCCACCAAGTCAAAAGGATGAGAGGGGCCTGAATTCTCCTGAGATGTAGACATAGTTAAACAATCACCAGCCATTATTCTGGAGGTCACAAGATTTGCAACTTTCTGAATTACTCCTATAATTAACATCACTACTGTAGACCCTAAGTTTGGCCTTTTCAGATTATTTTTCAGACTTTTGTATGTCTGATGACCAGATGACTTCATCTCAACGTGCGACACGTGCCTGTGGCCCCCCACCTAGAAGCAGACTTAGCATATGAGGACCCTTTTCTCCACATCCCTATGATTGCATCTCCAACCAATCAGCAGCATCTGTTCTCTAGCCGCCTGCCTAGCAAACTATCTTTTAAAAACCCTTGCCTCCACATTTTTGAGGAGGCTGATCTGAGTAGTAATAAAACTCTGGTGTCCTGTTCAGCCAGCTCTATGTGTATAAAACTCTTCTCTATTGCAACTCTCCTGTCTTGATAAATCAGCTCTATCTGGGCAGTGGGGAAGATGAGCTAATTGGGTGGTTGCAATATTACCTCTTCAATGTGACTGAGGTTCTTGAAGGCAGGAAATTGTCGTATAATTTATGTCTCCCATGTCAGAACCTTATATAAAGTAGTTATCAATAATTACTCATAGAAGATGAGAATTACTGGTTCCCTAGAAGTCATTTTCCCATTCCAGGCATGGTGCCTTTTAGGGGACAGAGCTCTGACTGAACTATATATGTCCTCCTTAGTTATTTACTTAGGGTCTTGATTTCTTCTGGAAGCTGTATTTGTCACTTAAATTTTGCTAGATAGTATGCATATTACTTAGGTTTTCACACTTTATGGCGTAAATCTGTACCTGGTATTCCCTCTCAATTTTCTAATCTCCTCTGTAACTGCAGTCTATTTATATGTGCTCAGTAAATATTTGTTGAGTCTGATTGACAGTTTTGGGTTAGGATCTGGACTAGCTCAGTGAGGGCAGTTGGATATTTGCCTCCTGGGAGGACATCTGGGGTTCACAATCTGGATGCTTGGTGTCATGAGACAATCTCTCTGCCCTGGCTTGTGGGGGCCACCCATGGGTTAAGGCATAAGTAACAATTCCTGACAAGAGTGGAGTCATTAATGTCTGGAGCAGGAAGCTGTGGGGAGTTGTGGTTTTTCTCTTGCCTCAACATTTTTGGAGGAGAGAGTCCTTTCTAGGCATCAGGGTCATCCCTGAGCACCCCTGGTGTGATTTTAGGGTTCTCCAAGGCCCACTGTGGTGCTAATTTCCTGCCACCATTCCTGAACATCCCACCATTCATATCCTCAGTGTAGAAAACAGAGACAGTAACTTTGACTCCAGGTCACCATTCACATGACGGCTTAAGAGAAAGGGAGAAGGGAGAACTTTCAGTATTTTATCCAAATTCTTTATTTGTCACTCAGCTAGCCCAGATGTCTTCTTAGGAAGCATTGCGAGATATGAAAGAGTGGCATGGGGTGGGAAGCAAATGGTTGGGGGGACATAGCATCTGGCTTTTTTGGGAGGCCCTGCTGGGTTGAGACAAATCTGCAGACAGGAGGAAGAAGGAGACGAAATGCACTCGAGTGTTATTCCTCTCCAGATCATGATTCTCCCAGTTTGAATAAGACTTTTCGCTGAGTTTTGGAGGAGAGATGCTTGGAAAGGATGATTGAAGAGATTCATTCACCCATTAGATACCCTACTATTGATTAAGGATGTAATGAAGTGATATAAGTCATCCATTAAGCTACTTTTTAAAAAAACATAGTAAATGCAAACTAAATAGAGCCCTCTCCCACCTTAGCCAGTAGAGTGACATCTTAGGTCCTTAGGTCAAGTCTTTTTTGTTGTTGTTGTTCTTTTAGTTTTTAAATTTGGAGGATTAGAGGATTAGGATGACAAAGATGGCACCTATGGGTGAAGGGGATATGGAAGGAGTGGAATGACATTCAGACTTTTTTTCCAGTAGGTTTGTTGGTTTAAAAACACAGTACCTGAAGATAAAATGCTTGGATTCAAATCTTGACTCCATAACTAACTGGGATCTGTCTTCTCTGTTCTTTGTCATCTTCATAAATAAAATGGGGAAAAATAACACTGTCTGTGTCTTAGAGAGAATAAAATAGAACATTGCATATAAAGTGTCTAACACAACTCCTGGCACATAGTCATCAATAGCTTGTTTATTATTGTGCTTGTGAAATTCCATTCACCTGGGATCCATTCAAAGTTGGCTCTGGCTGCCATAATGCCAAGTGAAGTCATTCCAGTTTTGTGGTCTAAATAGCACACACTGCCTTGTCCCTAGGAGAAATACCAACCCAGACGTTTTGAATTGACCATTTCCACTGGACCATTTATAAGGCAGTTGATCCTTCTTGTCATTAAGATGAGCAAAGCCATTTTTGTGGGCACTTCTCTTCACATTGATGTTCAGTCATTTAGGTCTCTGTGCAGTGGCTGGCAGGTGGCCCTAATGGTGACAGAAATCCCAATGACTACTGTCCTACTGGCTCTGGTTGGAAGCCTTTCTTAGCAATCCTACCATGACTGGCCTCGTGGATCCACTCTGAATTCTCTACTTCTCTTTGCAGTAAAAAGACATTAACTGATATTTCTCTTTCCAAATTTCTTTGCAATGTTTTCTGTAGAAGAACTGAACATTAAATAAACATTATTTCTAGAACTCAGTTTTCGCAAGAGATAGCATTTCAGTCCCACAAGGGCAATATTTATATCATTGCAACTACGGGGTTTTGGTGGGAAAAGGATGACAACATTTTTCCATTTGGATAGCTGTTTCTTATCTAAACTTATTAAATGGTGAGCAGAACTCTTCATTGTAGACTTTTCCCAACCTGAGTGCCAAAGCAAACACACAGAGTTCGGACCACTGACATGTTGCTGCCGTAGTATAAGGGCAAATAAGTCTGAATGGAGATAACAGACTTGGAAAAGGTACTTTCTGTCTCTACTTCATGATCCCTCCCTCTACTGACATGGAAATAGCACCCTAGGCCTTCCCAGGTCATCCCTGAACTAGGGAGGCATCCCCCGTCAAAACAAACTGAGGACATTGGAGAATTCGCATTTTACATAACAGTATTTTACTCAGATTTATGTGGCTGCTGATGAATTTTCATCAAAAAAGTGTTTTCTGGAATAAAATCCATTAAACCAATTTAATCACTTAATCAATTTTTATGTAGTGTAGTTAAATCATTTTTATTTTTCTAAAAGTTAATTAATGAAACATTTTCTATTTTTATTTCTGAAAGGTAATTTTCATCAGGATAGATTCTTTTCAATTTAAAGCTTATAATAAAGAGCTGATTAATCAATTAACTTTTGTCCTCTTCAGATTTTACTGAGTATAGCTTCTGCCACTGCAAGTTTTCTTTTATGGCCAGAGCCAAAGTTTCCTTTTGTTTTATTTTTCCCCTACCATAGTCAAGTCCAATGTCTCAGACTCAAATTTTGCATGTCTAAATTTTGCCAGGAATATTCTTTTTGTTTGTTTGTTTGAGACAATGTCTTACTCTGTCACCCAGACTGGAGTATAGTGGCATGATCATGGCTCACTGCAGCTTTGACCTCCTGGGCTCGGGTGATCCTCCCACCCCAGCCTCCTGGGAAAGCTGGGACTACAGGCACATGCCACCAAACCTAGATAATTCTTTGTATATTTTGTATGGACAGGGTTTTGCCATGTTGCCCAAGCTGGTCTCATATTCCTGGGCTCAAGCGATTCACCCACCTCAGCCTCCCAAAATGCTGGAATTACAGGTGTGAGCCACTGTGCCCAACAAGCAGCAATATTCTTTTTAATCAATTTTTGGTTGGTGACAAAGTGACTATTTCTACCTATAATATTCATTATGGATTGGATAAAACATATTGTCTAATTATTTTGGTGTCATTATATTCAGAATTCCCAGCATAGTCATCCCTTCACATAGGAATAGAATAATAAAATTATACATTAAGTAAGTGCTGTAAATACAGTAGGTATTTCTAAAGCTAATTTTTAAAAGAAAGAACAATGTATAAGTCTAGAGCTAACTCCTCTGTCACAGACAATCTGAATTAACAGAACAGAGTAGGGGTTAGCAAGCTTTTTCTATAAAGGGCCATGTAATAAATATCTCAGGCTTTGCAGTTCACATGTTCTCTGTTGCAACAACTCAATGGTTCTGTTGTAGCACAAAAGCATCCTGGACTATTCATAAACTAATGAGCATGACTGTGTTGCAATAAAACCTATTTACACAAACAGATGGTGGTCCAGCCCAGATATGGCCCATGGGCTGTAGTTTGCCAATCCTTGGAACAGATAAATGTTCATTCTATTCTTTATTTAGTAAGAGTGTCCTTTAGTTGCCAGGTTGACCATGAACTACCATAAATAGAGAGCTCCTGGAATGTACATTGGAAGTTTTTCTTTCCGCCCAGTTTTTCAGGATCACAGCTGTCATACAAAGCTCTGTGTACCAACAGTGCATATATCACCAGGCTCATATACAGTTTTCTTAGAGGAGCTCAACACCCTGTGGACTTAAGAATGATAAAACCTCTTGGTAGTGGACACAGAGAAGATAACCATTTTCCTGTCTTACTGAAAACAGAAGCAGAACAATCACCCGGACTCATACCACAGGACTAATTACGGATGGAGCATATAAGATGATAAAATAAAAACTAACAGGAAAGCAAAGCATGACACTAGCTTTGGTATTCAGTCATGCTTAGAGTTATTAGCCTCATCTGGGTGTAGCAGACAAGCTCTGGCCTTAGGAAAATATTATACTCTGCATTTTGATGACTCCCCTAAAAATAAAACAACTAAAACAATTGTAAAAAGCAAAACCTATTACAAAGAGGGAGCCAAAATTCAACAAGAAATATACTGTGCTTAATAGAATTGAATTCTTGAATAATGCTCTTCTGGCCTCTGAGTGAGAATAAAGGTGGTACTATTTAAGAATGTTTTCAGTTGCACATAACTGCCTGTATTAGTCCATTTTCACACTGCTATAAAGAAATACCTGAGACTTGGTAATTTATGAAGGAAAAAAGTTTAATTGACTCACAGTTCTTCATGGCTTGGGAAACCTCAAGAAACTTACAATCACGGTGGAAGGGGAAGAAGACACCTCTTTGCAAGGCTGGAGGAGATAGAAAAGCGTGTGTGAAGAAGGAACTATCAGGCATTTATAAAGCCATCCGGTCTTGTGTGAACTCTCTATCATGAGAACAGCATAGGGAAAATCATCCCCGTGATCCAGTTACCTCCCTCTCTTGACACATGGGGATTACAGCTGCCTCCCTTGACATGTGGAGATTACAATTCCAGATGAGATTTGGGTGGGGACACAGAGCTAAACCATATCATTCCCCCCCGGCCATTCCCAAATCTCATGCTTTGTCAGATTTCAAAACCAATCATGCCTTCCCAACAGTCCCCCAAAGGATTAATTCATTCTAACATTAACCCAAAAGTCCAAGTTCAAAATCTCATCTGAGACAAGGCAAGTCCCTTCCACCTAGGACCCTTTAAAATCAAAAGCAATTTAGTTACTTCCAATATACAAAGGGGTTACAGGCATTTGGATAAATTGGCCAAAACAAAGGGGCTACGGGCCCCATGTAAATCCAAAGTTCAGTGGAGCAGTCATTCAGTCTTAAAGCTCCAAAATGATCACCTTTGACTCCGTGTCTCACATCCAGGTCACGCTGGTGCAAGAGGTGGGGTCCCATGGCCTTGGGCAGCTCCACCCCTGTGGTTTTGCAGGGCACAGCCTCCTTCCTGGCTGCTTTCACAGGCTGCCATTGAGTGTCTGTGGCTTTTCCAGGTGCATGGTGCAAGCTGTTGGAGGATCTACTATTCTGGGGTCTGGAGGATGGTGGCCATCTTCTCACAGCTCCACTAGGCAGCACCCCAGTGGCAACTCTGTGTGAGTGCTGCAACCCCACATTTCCCTTTACATTGCCCTAGCAGAAGTTCTTCATGGAAGCTTCACCCTTGCAGTAGACTTCTGCCTGGACATCCAGGTGTTTCCATACATACTCTGAAATCTATGTTCCCAAACCTCAATTTTTGTCTTCTGTGTAGCCACAGGCCCAACATCACGTGGAAGCTACCAAGGCTTGGGGCTTGCACCCTCTGAAGCAATGGCCAGGGCTGTACCTTGGCCCCTTTTAGCCATGGCTAAAGCTGGAGGGGTTGGAACATAGGACACCAAGTCCAGGGGCTGCACAGAGCAGGGGGGACCTGGGCCTGCCCACAAAACCATTTTTCCCTCTTAGGCCTCCAGGCCTGTGATGGGAGGGGCTGTGGTGAAGGTCTCTGACATGCCCTGGAGACATTTTCCCCATTGTCTTGATGATTAACATTTGACTCCTTGTTAGTTATGCAAATTTGTGCAGCTAGCTTGAGTTTCTCCCAAGAAAATGGTTCTTTATTTTCTACACCATCATCAGGATGCAAATATTCCAAGCTTTTGTGCTCTGGCTTCCTTTTTAAACATAAGCTCCTGTTTCAGATCATTTCTCTCAAGTTCAAAGTTCCCCAGATCCTAAAGGCAGGGGTAAAATGCTGCCAGTCTCTTTGCTAAAGCATAGCAAGAGTGACATTTGCTCCAGTTCCTAATAAGTTCCTCATTTCCATCTGAGACCACTTCAGACTGAACTTCACTGTCCGCATCTGTATCAACATTTTGGTGAAAACCATTCAACAAGTCTCTAGGAAGTTCCAAACTTTCCCACATCTTCCTGTCTTCTGAGCCCTCCAAACTGTTCCAACTTCTACCTGCTACCCAGTTCAAAAGTTGCTTCCACATTTTTTGATATCTTTACAGCAGTGCTCCACTCTCTGTGGCACCAATTTACTCTGGCTAAAAATGCTGCAAATAGTGCTCACACAGTAGTGCAGAGAGAGGCACTCATTTGTACTAGTTTAAATAGCTCTATGTGCCAAGCAAAAACCCAGGTGTTTCCTATCATTTTTTGCTTGTTGGCTTTTGGTCCTTACACTTATTGCCTCATGGTTGCAAAATGGCTGTTTTGTCTCCAGACATTACATCAACATTTGAAGGAGGAAGAAGAATTAGTGTCTCAGCCACTGACTCTGCTGATAAAATGACAGGAAAAGCTCTCCTAAAAGCCCTCAACAGATTTCTGCTTATGTCTCATTGGTCAGAGCTATCTTACTTGACCACTGATGGTTACAGAGGAGAGTAGTGATGCAGGAGTTTTCTCGGTCCCGTTGCCAGTTGGGGACCTCTGACTGGTGATGCTGGAGGCCTTACTTGGGGCACACTACCTGCCACTGGAGGTGCCTTGCCCAACTGGCCCCCCTGGGCCAGGTCTGGCTTGTATACCAGTTCCTGAGTTCTTGTCCCACACCCAAAATGAATGAGGATGTGCTGAGCACTGAAGGGTGAGGGTGGTGGAGAAGAATTTTTTTGACCAAAAAACAGCTTTCAGGGCGGAGGGGACGCAGGGGTGGTCTGTCTACCAGAAGGTGGGAAAGTCCCCTGTGTGGTTGGGTCTGGGGCTTTTTATGGACTCAGAATGGGGAGTATGTGTTGATTGGTTTATGAGTGTGCAAAAAACGTTAAATAAAGCAAAGACACTACTCAAAGGTGGGCATGACAGTGCAGAAAATCAGTTAGGAAAGGACAGGTATATGTATAATAGGTGAAGGGTGGGGATCAATCAGAGGAAAGCACACCAAACAGGAAGACAAGTTCTTAATCCCATTCAAGGATTTAACTGGTAGCTTGGCTTTCAGGCTTTAAACTCTCTTCAGCTTGGAGGTGGGGTTTCACCGGGGACCCACCCCATCTGCTTAGGCATTTGGCTGCCTCCTCCTGCTCTTAGTAGGAAAGTGAGTGTTTTGTTTTCTCAATTTCTTTTCTCTGTGGATGTAGACAAAGGAGAAAGGGGTAGGGAATAGGGGGGTGTAGTCAGCCTCCCACAGTTTATTATCACTGAAATTGTGCCCTAAAGAATTAAAGAAGCCAGTAACTAACAGAAATTCTTGAGTTTGCAAAGTAAGAAACAACTTGCTCAAATGCTGAATCTCCCTCTGCTTGTGAGTAAAACTAGCAGAAATCAGTTGGAACCACCATGGCCAACTGCAGTTTGCACACAGTGCGCTTGCTGAAGTCACAACCTGAATTTCTACCATGTGTTTCATATTAATCCCCTGAAATTTTCTCATGGGACCCATGAGGCAGCATGAAGAGAAAACTGTGCAAGCCAGAGGACTTTCTAGGCCTCCCTTTCCTTTCACCAATCACCTACAATCCCAAAATTCACCCCCTAAACCTTTTCTAATAAAATTACACCCTGCCTTAAAGCCATCTCAGGGAGACAGGTTTGAGCTTGACCCCTGTTGCAATATAAAGCTTTCTCTTTTGTCAAAAACCCAGAGTCATTGCATTGACTTCTAGTGCATCAGGCAGCAATCCCTTTTTGCTTGATAACACCACTTTTCATAAGTACCTGAAACTGGATTCACTAATTATGTCAGCTATTGTTGACATTGACAGAGGCAAATGACTCATTTCTTATTTACAAATCTGCAACTTGACAAGAAAAGCCATTGGCTTGGCTATAACTTTTGAAATGTGCTGCAATCGGCCAGGCATAGTGGCTCATGCCTGTAATCCCAGCACTTTGGGAGGCAGAGGTGGGCAGATCACAAGGTCAGGAGATCGAGACCATCCTGGCTAACACGGTGAAACTCCGTCTCTACTAAAAATACAAAAAATTAGCCGGGCGTGGTGGTGGGCACCTGTAGTCCCAGCTACGCAGGAGACTGAGGCAGGAGAATGGCGTGAATCTGGGAGGTGGAGCTTGCAGTGAGGCAAGTTAGTGCTAGGCGACAGAGCGAGAATCCATCTCAAAAAAAAAAGAAAAAAAAAGAAAGAAATGTGCTGCAATCACAAAATTTCCCAGAACTTTATCTTATATGACTGTTCTCCTCCAGCTCATGGACAGCTATGTCTGAATCAACAGCAGTCCACAGGGCACTGCCCGAGGTATCAGGTGATGTCTAAAAGGATTCAATAGGAGGAGCAGGCATCTGGGAATACACCAAAGGAAATAAAGTCAACACCTAGTAACAATATCTGCACTCCCAAGTTCAATGAAGCATTATTCACAATAGCCAGGATATGGAAACAACTTCTGTCTGTCAACAGATGAATAGATAGAGGATAGATAAAGATTTGGTATACTGTATACACACAATGGGATACTATTCAGTCTTCAAAAAAGCATAAAGGCCAGGTGTGGTGGCTCATATCTTAATCCCAGCACTCTGGGAGACTGAGGTGGGTGGATCACTTGAGCTCAGGAGCTTGAGACCAGCCCAGGCACCATGGTGAAACCCTGTCTCTACGAAAAATACAAAAGTACAAAAAATCAACTAGGTGTCATGGCATGCACCTGTAGTCCCAACTACCAGGGAGGCTGAGGTGGGCAGATCACTGAAGCCCAGGAGGTCAAGGCTGCAGTGAGCCATGACTGTGCCACTGCATTAGCCTGGGTGACTAAGTGAGACCCTGTCTCAAAAAAAAAAAAAAAAGGCAGAGTGGAAATGTGCCACTTGCTACAACATGGACGACTCTGGAAGACATTGTGCTGAATGAAACAAGCCAGATACAGAAAGGAAAATACTGCATGATCTCACTTATATGTGGAATCTTTTTTGTTTTTTTAAAAAGTGAATATACAGAGATAGAGAATACAACAGTGGTTGCCAGGAGTTGAGGAGGAGAGCAGGGAGGAGATGCAGGTCAAGTGATACAAAGCAGCAGATATGTATGATAAACAAGTCTAGAGATCCAATGTACAACATGGGGACTATACTTAAAAACGCCACATTGCACTTAGGATTTTTGCTAAAAGAGTAGACTTCAGGTGTCCTTGCCACCTAAATGAGGTGAGATGATGGATATGTTAATTTTCTTGACTACCATAATCATTTTACTCTCTTCATGTCAAAATATCATGCTTACACCTTATATAAATATGTAAAAATTATTATTAAAAAAGAAAGAACAGGCTGAGAATGGTGGCTTATGCCTGTAATTCCAACACTTTGGGAACGTGAGGTAGGAGGATCACTTGAGACCAATAGTTCAAGATCAGCCTGGGCAACATAGCAAGACTCTATCTTTACAAAAAATAAAAATAAAAAAATTAGCCAGACATGGTATCATGCACCTATAGTCCTAGTTACTCTGGAGACTGAGGCAGGAGGATTGTTTGAACTATGATCATGCCACTGCACTCCAGTTTGGAGGACAGAGCAAGACCCCAACTCTAAAACAACACACACACACACACACACACAAACAACCATTTCTCCTGGGTGAAATGGGAGAGCTCGGACTATTTTATTTTTCAGGAGTCTAAAGCCCATGTGAGCCAACTTAAGAACATTCTGTTTGTATCTGAGTGTTCTTTATAGGAAAGAAATGGACTTTTCCTAACCTTAATGAGCCCATTTTACAAATTAAGAGCTCCAAATGCCTGGGTCCAGCCCCCATGATGTAGATGGGCAGCAATGAGGACCAGAAATGCTGGGAAGTGTCCTTGTCATGCAAGGAAAACATGGAACTTCAAGGATCCGTCATGGGATGCAGGCAGCAGGCTCCACCCCTCTCCCTGTTTTCCAGTAAATGATGTTCAGGGCTCACTTGCCCCTCCCAAGGCATGATGTGGGGCTGCAGTTCTGATCCCAGCAGAGACAAGGCTCCTGTCAAACAATTCGTTTTGGCTCAGAGGCAAAAAATGGAAACCCCATTTCTGTATTTACCCTTCATTCTTTCCTTACCTCATACAGCTCGTTCCAGGTTTGATTGCATCATATGCATATAAATAAATAATCTCTTGCTTTCCTGGTTTGGTTTAGTTTTGCTGGAGAGAGGAGTTTATGTGTCCATCCCATGACTAGCTGGCTAGTCAAGAGATTGGAAAGTAGGAGTCCTAGTTTAGACCAAGTCTCATCTCAGAAAACCACAGAGTAGAACTGATCCCAAACGTTATCATCCCAATAGCACCTGCCTGACTAATATATCACGCTCTGCTAACCCCATATGTGGTTGGTTTCCTGGATCCAATTCTGACTGATGGTGTATATTTGTCTGTTCTTTGCTGCTAACAACGACATACCAGAGACTGGGTAATTTATAAAGAAAAAGAGGCTTAATGGACTTATGTGTTCCACATGGCTGGGGAGGCCTCACAATCATGGTGGAAGATGAAGGAGGAGCAAAAGCATGTCTTACATGGTGGTTGGCAAAAGAGAGAAGCATGTTCAGAGGAACTCCCCTTTATAAAACCATCAGATCTCATGAGACTTATCCATTATGACAAGAACAGCACCAGAAAGACCCACCCTCGTGATTCAATTCACTGGGTCCCTCCCATGACACATGGGAATTATGGGAGCTACAATTCAAGATTTGGGTGGGGACACAGCCAACCCGTATCAGATGACTTACTCGGTTTCTATGTAGAGTCTCTGCTTTTCATTCAACAGTCTTCATTTAGCCACAGATAAACTCTGTCTCTAACTTCCACTGATGGAAAGAACACATAAGAAACAGAAGGTGTCTACTGGGAAGAAAACTGGCCTGAATCTGAGCTGGGTCAAATGTCTGTGGTCAGTCTGAATGGCTGTTCCTTATGGGAATAATTTACATTCTCAATAAAATTCTCTAGCAATTTTCGGATTGATTTTAATGAGCTTTAAAGCCTTACATAGAAGATCCCCCAGCTGATAGCCTTGGGCGTGGATTAAGGGCTTTTAACCAATCTTGTAACACGTTTAAGCAGATATTCTTTATTGGGTCCAATCTAACTAAAATTATTTTCTTATGTTCTCCCCAGTAACGTGCCATTATTAAGAGATGTTTGGCTTGCTTAGAGGCCACTTTTAGAGGGTCCTGAAATTTTAGTTTCTTTTACACCACTTTCCAGCATGTTACCCAATCAGTTGTTCATTATTTTTGCTGTTGAATGGAGTGATCATTCCAAGGACCAGAGGCAGGAGGCCCAGGCACAGTGGAAACTCTCTCAAAGACCAGGATCTTTGTGTTGTTCCCCGACATATGCTGAGCACCAGGAATAGTGAATGAATGAAACAAATTGTGAGGCTTTAAAGAGCTGAAATATTTAAACACTGGGCACAAGGTTGGTGCTTAATCAGTGCTAGATCTTCACCTCTCCCTTGTGCCCAGGTCTACTTATTACTGCAGTTAAACCACTTGCTGATCCTCAAACAACTAGTTAGTGGTAGAGCCAGGCCTAGGACCCCAGTCTCTACTGCTCCAACTAACCCATTCGCAGGCAGGAGCACTTTGAATGGTCTCTTATTTAAAAAAATTTAAATAAAAATTGTCTATTTATTTAGAGACAGAGTCTTACTCTGTGGCCCAGGCTCGAGTGCAGTGGTACAATCAGAGCTCACTGTAACCTCCACCTCCTGGCCTCAAAAAGTGTTTGAATTACAGGTGCGAAGCACTATACCTGGCCTGAAGGTTCTCTGGAGACAAAGCCACCTCTAAGTCATTGTGGGGCCCCAGACAAGTAATTTTTGAGGAGTCCTTATCTATAGGAACAAAGTGATTTTAAAAATGTATTACAGAATTTACAGGCCCATGTGAGATATAATTTTTCAAATGAAGATTTAGAGTAATGGGTAGAAAAGAGGTACGTGTGTATTCGTTTATTGTTCGGTCAGTGAATGTACAGCTTCTGCCTCATATCCAGGCACCATCTCTTCCTGCTCTTTGTTGTTAAATGTTCCATTCCTGGGTAATTTCACATCTGCCACCATGGATATGCCGTGGCTCCTTGAACCTGCTTGTGTTGAAGCAGGATCTTCCTTCCTGCCCCTGCCCTGTTAGTGCCATAACACTGTGTATTTAAGGCTGGACACATCACCGCTCCCAACCTGCCTCACCCACTGCGTCACTTGTGATCACTGGCTTCCGGCGACTCTCACCAGGTCATTATCGTGCTCCGTTATAATAACTACAAAAGCAAATCTTACCTATAGGAAAATAAGAATTATAACCCTTTTACCGGTCATGTGAAACTTGCCATTTGCAATTTGTACAGCATAAACATAGAACAGTACATCTTTCAAATGTGGCTTCTCTGGAACTCTGCAGGCCATGCAGGTAGGCTGCACTCTGAGAGTGTGTTCTCTTTCCATATTCGTCAGACTCTGCCTTTCACACCCGGACATCAGTGGAGAGGATATGCAAGGGCATGGGCTGAGGGAAAAGAACATCTCATCGTCCCAAGGAATGTTCTTTCCTCATGTGGTGTGGCTGGAGACCAGCCCCAGAAAGCATGGTGTCACTACATTGATTGGAGGGAAGAAGGGACATCTCTTAGAAGGGTCCTTAGCTCACACTGCAACACTTTGGAAAGCGCTTGCAAGAGTGAGAACAGCTACCGCTGGAGGACTGCCTGACACAGGGGGCAGAGCCTGCAGAAGGCGTGTGGTGACCATTTCAAGTCAGAGGCAGGGGACACACAGGGAGAAGGATGCCTACTGCCACCTGTACCCTCGAACGCTATAGAGCAGGGAGGACACCATGGAACACGGGTGGATGGGGGCAGACACACGAGCCCATACACAAGCCCAACAGTTGTCAAAGGGCAGTTGGTAGCTCAGAGCTCTGAAGTCCTGTGTGCAATGTGAGTCCCTCAAAGGAACACATCACCACCATTACAGCAGCCCAATCTTCTGTGGTCCTGCTGTTTAGTATCAGTGAAAGAAACCCTGTGTCAGTCATCAAGAGTGATTCGACTAGAAGACGGCCCTCCTAGAGCTGTGAGATGCCCCATCAGCTGGAGTCCCAGAGATCCTCAGACATCTGGTCACCCTGCTGCAGCTTGGAGAAGAGTAGAGTGTGGGGAAATGCACTGAAGGGGAGAAACAGGAACCAGGGATCACACAGGTCATGGTCCTGCCCCTCCACCAGTCTCGGGCACCAAGGAGGAACTTAGAAAACTTGGAGGAAAGTGCTCTTGGATACATCTTGCAGTCTGAGCTGGGGTTCTAATGGCAGTCCCATTGGGAGGCTCCTAGTTTCATGGTCCTAGTTTCATTCAACTCTTCTTGCCTTAGGTTACCCACTGTCTTTGGGCCATTTGGAGATAATACAGAAAAACCTGGTTATGCACATACTTGGAGTTCAGAACCCCTCTGCCAAACTACTAGTTTAATTAAAAAGTGGCTGGGTGCAGTGGCTCATGCCTGTAATCCCAGCACTTTTGGAGGCCGAGGTGGGCAGATCACAAGGTCAGGAGATCGAGACCATCCTGGCCAACATGGTGAAACTCCGTCTCTACTAAAAATACAAAAATTAGCTGAACAAAATGGCACGTGCCTGTAGTCCCAGCTACTCAGGAGGCTGAGGCAGGAGGATTGCTTGAACCAGGGAGTTGGAGGTTGCAGTTGCAGTGAGCTGAGATCGCACCACTGCGCTCCAGCCCAGTGACAGAGCAAGACTGTCAAAAAAAAAAAAAAAAAAGTGCAGCAATGTTTGTCTAAAGGGCAGGTGTCCCCCTACTCCTTGATACTGTCATTTTGTGAAGCATTTGCAGTCCTTTGGAGAACAAGTCTAAAACGGCTTATCAGAAATTAAACTGCAATTCCACATTAACAAGCACGATCTAATTTTCATTTTATTTAACAATTTTTTTTTCCACTTTCTGCAGAGACAGGGTCTCACTATGTGGCCCAGGGCTGGTCACAAACTCCTCCCAAAGTGCTGGGATTACAGGCATGAGCCTCTGCACCTGGCTTAAATTCCTTTCGTGATGCTCGAATCACGTGCCTGGGGAGAAATGGGCTGTCAAATAGGTTTAGGGAGAGCACATTTCCCAGCCAGTGCCTCTGCCTGGGCTGGATGTGTCTTTTCTCTTGCAGGAATAGGAAAGTTTGCTGATGCTCCTGGTCTTGTCTGAGAGGGTCTTGCCCTGGTCTTGTCTTGGGTAGGGCAAGGGAACACCCCCAGCCTTGAAGGACAGAGACCTGCAGGGAGGAGTGTGCCATCCCTGTGGCCAGTCCTGTTTCTGGGAGAACTGTGGACCATTAGACATGGATGGAGTCATGGAGATCATCTGGGCCCCAGCAATCCTACTCCCAGGGCTACTCTCACTCATCCTCAATGTCTTGCCTTGACTCCTCCTTTCTTAGTGTGAGTCTATTCTGATCTTTTATGCTGGACCAGGCTTCCGTTGTATAATCAGGACACTCACTGCTCTTTCCTTCCTAACGTTTATCCCAACTTCAAAGAGATCATTGTGTGCAATAATGGATTAATCCTGACTCCCAGTGAAACTACAGGCTACATGAGGGCGGGCTATGTCTCAGTTGTTTACTGTGGTCACCGAGATTCTGTGCTTGGCATGTAGTAGATTTCCAGTCAAAAGTTGTTGAACAAATTAATGAATGTGGTAGAAAATGTGTGGGTGTTGGAGTCAGACAGACCTAAATTCACCATTTTCTTTCTGGGTGACATTTAGCAAGTAGCTGAACCTTTTTCAGCCTTGGTTTTCTCTCCCCAGAAGATGGGGATAGTGAAACATGGTGCAGACATGTTGAGAGGATTTATGCACCTAGCATGTAGCAACTGCTCAATATTAACTTCCTGCTGTCTAGTTTCAGACACTGTCCCAACCCCTCTTCTTCCTTTCAATACTGCATTTCTTTAAAGAGGAGCTCACAACTCAATGTGCCTGCATCTCTTCCATCTGCTCAGCCTGGCTTCTCCCTCATGCTTCCCTGAGGCCACGTTGCAACTCACCAGTGACCTCCACCTGCCTCTTCTGGTCTTTAATGAGCTGTACAGACTTGGGAAATGACTGGCCGAGAATGATCTGGGGAGATGCATCTGAGCACCAAAGGCTTTAAGCCATCAGGACATACTGCTGAAAATACCTCATTCAGCCCCAAACTCCTCACTTTGCAAAACTCTCCCCCTTGGCTTCTGGAACAGCATCTCCTTCTTGCATTGCCCCTCAGACCCCTCCTCTCCTGACTCCTTCCCCCCGCCCCACCAACTTTTGGATTTCTGTCCTCTCTCCTCTCCTCATAGATAAAATGTCTCCACCCACAGGGCTGGAATTGTACCTTGGTGCATTTGCCTCCCTGAAAGAAAACCTGTTTCTCTACTGACACTTGTGAAACCAAATGAGTGGGGAATTTTCCAACACCAACCAATTTTCCAACTCTTCAGACACCAACTTCAGACGTCAATTGTAAGTAGTAGGTCCCCAGGTTACCCATACTTCTGTCTGGCTTGGCTACAAATCAGAGGTTTCCATGACCCCTTCCTCATGTTTTGCTACAAAGGCTCACAAAGATCAAGGAAACAGACTTGTTGGGGGGCGGTTCCAAGATGACCGAATAGGAACAGCTCCAGTCTACAGCTCCCAGCATGAGCGAGGCAGAAGATGCGTGATTTCTGCATTTTCAACTGAGGTGCCCGGTTCATCTCATGGGGGCTTGTCGGACAGTGGGGGCAGGACAGTGGGTGCAGCCCACTGAGCATGAGCCCAAGCAGGAAGAGGCATCGCCTCACCCGGGAAGCGCAAGGGGTCAGGGAATTCTCATTCCTAGCCAAGGGAAGTGGTGACAGACAGCACCTGAAAAATCGGGTCACTTGCACCCTCCCTAATACTGCGCTTTTCCAATGGTCTTAGCAAATGGCACACCAGAAGATTATATCCCGTGCCTGACTCGGAGGGTCCCACGCCCACGGAGCCTCGCTCATTGCTAGCACAGGAGTCTAAGATCGAACTGCAAGGTGGCAGCGAGACTGGGGGAGGGGTGCCGGCCATTGCTGAAGTTTGAGTAGGTAAACAAAGCATCTGGGAAGCTCGAACTGGGTGGAGCCCACGGAAGCTCAAAGAGACCTGCCTGCCTCTGTAGACTCCACCTCTGGGGGCAGGGCATGGCTGAACAAAAGGCAGCAGAAACCTCTGCAGACTTAAATGTCCCTGTCTGACAGCTTTGAAGAGTGTAGTTGTTCTTCCAGCATGGAGTTTGAGATCTGAGAATGGACAGACTGCCTCCTCAAGTGGGTCCTTGACCCCTGAATAGCCTAACTGGGAGGCACCCTCCAGTAGGGGCAGACTGACACTTCATATGGCCGGGTACCCCTCTGAGACAAAGTTTCCAGAGGAATGATCAGGCAGCAACATTTGCTGTTCAGCAGTATTTGCTGTTCTGCAGCTTCCGCTGCTGATACTCAGGCAAACAGGGTCTGGAGTCGACCTCCACAAACTCCAACAGACCTGCAGCTGAGAGTCCTGATTGTTAGAAGGATAACTAACAAACGGAAAGGACATCCACACCAAAACCCCATCTGTACATCATCATCATCAAAGACCAAAGGTAAATAAAACCACAAAGATGGAGAAAAAACAGAACAGAAAAGCTGAAAATTCTAAAAATCTGAGTGCCTCTCCCCCTCCAAAGGAAGGCAGCTCCTTATCAGCAATGGAGCAAAGCTGGATGGAGAATGACTTTGATGAGTTGAGAGAAGAAGGCTTCAGACGATCAAACTTCTTCGAGCTAAAGGAGAAAGTTCAAACCCATCGCAAAGAAGCTAAAAACCTTGAAATAATATTAGATGAATGGCTAACTAGAATAAACAGTGTAGAGAAGTCTTTAAATGACCTGATGGAGCTGAAAACCATGGCACAAGAACTATGTGATGAATGCACAAGCTTCAGTAGCCGATTCGATCAACTGCAAGAAAGGGTATCAGTGATTGAAGATCAAATGAATGAAGTGAAGCGACAAGAGAAGTTTAGAGAAAAAGAGTTAAAAGAAATGAACAAAGCCTCCAAGAAATATGGGACTATGTGAAAAAACCAAATCTACATCCGATTGGTGTACATGAAAGTGACAGGGAGAATGGAATCAAGTTAGAAAACACTCTGCAGGTTATTATCCAACCTAACAAGGCAGACCAACATTCAAATTCAGGAAATACAGAGAATGCCACAAAGATACTCCTCGAGAAGAGCAACTCCAACACACATAATTGTCAGATTCACCAAAGTTGAAATGAAGGAAAAAATGTAAATGGCAGCCAGAGAGAAAGGTTGGGTTACCCACAAAGGGAAGCCCATGAGACTAACAGCAGATCTCTCCGCAGAAACCCTACAAGCCAGAAGAGACTGGGGGCCAATATTCAACATTCTTTTTTTTTTTTTTGAGACGGAGTCTCGCTCTGTCGCCCAGGCTAGAGTGCTGTGGCCGGATCTCAGCTCACTGCAAGCTCCGCCTCCCGGGCTCATGCCATTCTCCTGCCTCAGCCTCCCGAGTAGCTGGGACTACAGGCGCCCGCCACCTCGCCCGGCTAATTTTTTATATTTTTTAGTAGAGACGGGGTTTCACCTTGTTAGCCAGGATGGTCTCGATCTCCTGACCTCGTGATCCGCCCGTCTCGGCCTCCCAAAGTGCTGGGATTACAGGCTTGAGCCACCGCGCCCGGCCTCAACATTCTTAAAGAAAAAAATTTTCAACCCAGAATTTCATATCCAGCCAAACTAAGCTTCATAAGTGAAGGAGAAATAAAATCCTTTACAGACAAGCAAATGCTGAGAGATTTTGTCACCACCAGGCCTGCCCTACAAGAGCTCCTGAAGGAAACACTAAACATGGAAAGGAACAACTGGTACCAACCACTGCAAAAACATGCCAAATTGTAAAGACCATCAATGCTAGGAAGAAACTGCATCAACTAACGAGCAAAATAACCAGCTAACATCATGATGACAGGATCAAATTCACACATAACAATATTAACCTTAAATGTAAATGGGCTAAATGCTCCAATTAAAAGACACAGACTGGCAAATTGGATAAAGAGTCAAGGCCCATCAGTGTGCTATATTCAGGAGACCCATCTTACATGCAGAGACACACATAGGCTCAAAATAAAGGGATGGAGGAATATCTACCAAGCAAATGGAAAACAAAAAATGGCAGTGGTTGCAATCCTAGTCTCTGATAAAACAGACTTTAAACCAACAAAGATCAAAAGAGACAAAGAAGGGAATTACATAATGGTAAAGGGAATTCAACAAGAAGAGCTAACTATCCTAAATATATATGCACCCAATACAGGAGCACTCAGATTCATAAAACAAGTCCTTAGAGACCTACAAAGAGACTTAGACTCCCACACAACAATAATGGGAGACTTTAACACCCCATTGTCAACATTAGACAGATTAACGAGACAGAAAGTTAACAAGGATATCCTGGAATTGAACTCAGCTCTGCACCAAACAGACCTAATAAACATCTACAGAACTCTCCACCCCAAATCAACAGAATACACATTCTTCTCAGCACCACATCGCAGTTATTCCAAAATTGACCACATAGTTGGAAGTAAAGCACTCCTCAGCAAATGTAAAAGAACAGAAATGGTAACAAACTATCTCTCAGACCACAGTGCAATCAAACTAGAACTCAGGATTAAGAAACTCACTCAAAACCACTCAACTACATGGAAACTGAACAATCTGTTCCTGAACGGCTACTGCATACATAAGAAATGAAGGCAGAAATAAAGATGTTCTTTGAAACCAGTGAGAACAAAGACACAACATACCAGAATCTCTGGGACACATTTAAAGCAGTGTGTAGAGGGAAATTTATAGCACTAAATGCCCACAAGAGAAAGCAGGAAAGATCTAAAATTGACACCCTAACATCACAATTAAAAGAACTAGAGAAGCAAGAGGAAACACATTCAAAAGCTAGCAGAAGGCAAGAAATGATGAAGATCAGAGCAGAACTGAAGGAGATAGAGACACAAAAAAACCCTTCCAAAAATCAACGAATCCAGGAGCTGGTTTTTTGTAAAGATTGACAACATTGATATTAGCAAGACTAACAAAGAAGAAAAGACAGAAGAATAAAATAGACACAATAAAAAATGATAAAGGGCATATCACCACCGATCACACAGAAATACAAACTACCATCAGAGAATACTATAAACATCTCTACACAAATAAACTAAAAAATCTAGAAGAAGTGGATAAATTCCTGGACACATACACCCTCCAAAGACTAAACCAGGAAGAAGTTGAATCCCTGAATAGACCAATAACAGACTCTGAAATTGAGGCAATAATTAATAGCCTACCAACCAAAAACAGTCCAGGACCAGATGGATTCATAGCCAAATTCTACCAGAGGTACAAGGAGGAGCTGGTACCTTTCCTTCTGAAACTATTCTAACCAATAGAAAAAGAGGGAATCCTCCCTAACTCATTTTATGAGGCCAGCATCATCCTGATACCAAAGCCTGGTAGAGACACAATAAAAAAAGAGAATTTTAGACCAATATCCCTGATGAACATCAATGCAAAGATCCTCAAGAAAATACTGGCAAACTGAATCCAGCAGCACATCAAAAAACTAATCAAGCAGGCTTCATCCCTGGGATGCAAGGCTGGTTCAACATATGCAAATCAATAAACGTAACCTAGCATATAAACAGAACCAAAGATGAAAACCACCTGATTATCTCAATAGATGCAGAAAAGGCCTTTGACAAAATTCATGCTAAAACTCTCATGCTAAAAACTCTCAATAAATTAGGTATTGATTGGACGTATCTCAAAATAATAAGAGCTATTTATGACAAACCCACAGCCAATATCATACTGAATAGGCAAAAACTGGAAGCATTCCCTTTGAAAACTGGCACAAGACAGGGATGTCCTCTGTCACCATTCCTATTCAACATAGTGTTAGAAGTTCTGGCCAGGGCAATCAGGAAGGAGAAAGAAATAAAGGGTATTCAATTAGGAAAAGAGGAAGTCAAATTGTCCCTGTTTGCAGATGATATGATTGTATATTTAGAAAACCCCATCATCTCAGCCCAAAATCTCCTTAAGCTGATAAGCAACTTCAGCAAATTCTCAGGACATAAAATCAGTGTGCAAAAATCACAAGCATTCTTACACATCAATAACAGACAAACAGAGAGCCAAATCATGAGTGAACTCCCATTCACAATTGCTTCAAAGAGAATAAAATACCTAGGAATCCAACTTACAAGGGATGTGAAGGACCTCTTCAAGGAGAACTACAAACCACTGCTCAACGAAATAAAAGAGGACACAAACAAATGGAAGAACATACCATGCTCATGGTTAGGAAGACTCAATATCATGAAAATGGCCATACTGCCCAATGTAATTTATAGATTCAATTGCCATCCCCATCAAGCTACCAATGACTTTCTTCACAGAATTGGAAAAAAACTACTTTAAAGTTCATATGGAATCAAAAAAGAGCCTGCATTGCCAACACAATCCTAAGCCAAAAGAACAAAGCTGGAGGCATCACGCTACCTAACTTCAAACTATACTACAAGGCTACAGTAACCAAAACAGCATGGTATTGGTACCAAAGCAGAGATACAGACCAATGGAACAGAACAGAGCCCTCAGAAATAACACCACACATCTACAACCATCTGATCTTTGACAAACCTGACGAAAACAAGAAATAGGGAAAGGATTCCCTATTTAATAAATGGTGCTGGGAAAACTGGCTAGTCATACATAGAAAGCTGAAACTGGATCCCTTCCTTACATCTTATACAAAAATTAATTCAAGATGGATTAAAGACTTAAATGTTAGGCCTAAAACCATAAAAACCCTAGAAGAAAACTTAAGCAATAGCATTCACGACATAGGCATGGGCGAGGACTTCATGTCTAAAACACTGAAAGCAATGGCAACAAAAGCCAAAATTGACAAATGGGATCTAATTAAACTAAAGAGATTCTGCACAGCAAAAGAAACTACCATCAGAGTGAACAGGCAACCTACAGAATGGGAGAAAATTTTTGCAATCTACTCATCTGACAAAGGGCTAATATCCAAAATGTACAAAGAACTCAAACAAATTTACAAGAAAAAAACAAACAACCCCATCAAAAAGTAGGCAAAGGATATGAACAGACACTTCTCAAAAGAAGATATTTATGCAGCCAACAGACACACGAAAAAATGCTCATCATCACTGGCCATCAAAACCACAATGAGATACCATCTCACACCAGTTAGAATGGCAACCATTAAAAAGTCAGAAAACAACAGATGCTGGAGAGGATGTGGAGAAATAGAAACACTTTTACGTGGGACTGTAAACTAGTTCAACCATTGTGGAAGATGGTGTGGCGATTCCTCAAGGATCTAGAACTAGAAATACCATTTGACCCAGCCATTCCATTACTGGGTATATACCCAAAGGATTATAAATCATGCTGCTATAAAGACACATGCACACATACGTTTATTGTGGCACTACTCACAATAGCAAAGACTTGGAACCAACCCAAATGTCCAACAAGGATAGACTGGATTAAGATAATGTGGCACATGTACACCATGGAATACTATGCAGCCATAAAAAAGGATGAGTTCATGTCCTTTGTCGGGACATGGATGAAGCTGGAAACCATAATTCTCAGCAAACTAACACAAGGACAGAAAACTAAACACCGCATGTTCTCACTCATAGGTGGGAATTGAACAACGAGAACACTTGGACACAGGAAGGGGAACATCACACACTGGGGCCTGTCGTGGGGTGGGGGGAGGGGGGAGGGATAGCATTAGGAGAAATACCTAATGTAAATGACGAGTTATTGGGTGCAGCACACCAACATAGCACATGTATACATATGCGACAAACCTGCACGTTTGTGCACATGTACCCTAGAACTTAAAGTATATTAAATTTAAAAAAAAAAGAAATTTCCTTGTTTAAAAAAATCCAAATCCTGGCATTGTCCAGAAAAATTTAACAAGTTTATTTATAATTATCATAAAGTTGAATTGCTGTAACTTGTTCACTGAAACATTTTGATTTGCATTAATGCTTTATGTTTCCATATTTATATTAAAAATTCACACACAAATAAAAATGGAAAAACTGCCAAAAAAAAAAAAATCAAGGAAACGTTTTCTTTACATTTACTGGTTAATTATAAGGAATACAAACGAACAGCCAGAAGAAGAGACACAAAGCATGAGGTCCACAAAGGTCCTTTTTAAGAGACAGGGTCTCTGTCATGCAGGCTGGAGTGCAGTGGCGTGAGCATAGCTCACTACAGCCTCAAACTTCTGGGCTCGAGTGATCCTTCTGCCCCAGCCTCCAGAACAGCTAGGACTACCAGTGCATATCACCACACCCAGGTAGTTTTACTTTTTGCACAGATGGGGGTCTTGCTATGTTGCCTAGGCTGGTCTCAAACTCCTGGCGTCAAACTATGTTCCTGCCTCAGTTTTCCAGAGCACTTGGGTTATAAATGTGGGCCACTGAACCTGGCCCCCGATCGTGATGGGGAGCAGGTTTCTGCGTGTGTGTCAACCCCAGCTCCTTGAGAGTGCGGCCTGAAGTCCTTGGTCCTGGAGGCTCAGCAGGAAATATGACAGTGACTGCACAAGCTTATGAGAACCTATGGCCAGGCAGCAGCAGCCGTTTGGCCAGGTCTTGTCTCCTGCAGCCCTCCTGCCCAGTCCCGGGGCCTGCTTGTATTCCCCCACACACCCCACCCATGCTCTCCCTCTTGTTGGTGAGTGTCACTCAAGCCTCTGCCTCAGAAAAGCCCTTCTGCAGCTTCCAAGTCAGACCAGCTCCTCCTCCAGGTGCAGGTCCAGCCATATCTTTCCCTCGCCCCTCCCCAGCTTGCACAAGTGAATGCTTTCTGCATCCTGAAGGCATTTTGTTTGTGTCTTTTAATCTGGCTGTGCTATTGTTGGTGTTTAACAGTCTCCCCAGCTACACTGGAAGCTACCAGAAGGTACTTTTCACTTGCTCGTGTGTTTTTCCCAGTGTCTATCAGAGGCCTTTGCACTGGGTAGGCACCAAATGGCTGTTGGGAGCAGCTGAAGGTCACACATCCCATGAGCGGGCAGCAGGGTCAGAAGTGGCCCCCGTGTTGCCTGAGCAAGACTCCCCCCTGCCCTGTGCCCTCCGCACCTCCGGCCTGCATGTCCCTGTGGCCTCTTAAGGGCACATCTCCCGGGGCTGGGTCAGGAGGCCTGGGCGGTTGGCCTTAAGCTGTCACACACCTAGGGAGATGCTCGTGTTTCTGGGAACCTTGGCGCCCACTCCTGCGAACTTCGGTAAATGTGTAACTCGACCCTGCACCGGCTCACTCTGTTCAGCAGTGAAACTGTGCATCGATCACTAAGACTTCCTGGAAGAGGTCCCAGTGTGAGTGTCCCTTCTGGCGTCTGTCCTTCTGGCCAGCCTGTGGTCTGGCCACATGATGTAACCTCCCTCCAGCCTGTGCACGGGCAGCCTGGGAACGGCTTCATCCCCACCCCTCAGATATAAATAGGGCCTCGTGACCCGGCCAGGGAAAGAAGCTGCCATTGTTCTGGGTACTACAGCAGAAGGTAAGCCGGGGACCCCCTCAGCTCCTTCTCAGCCTTGTCCCTCTCAGATGTAACTGAGCTGTGGGCCGGGAGGAGAAGGCCGGGAGGGGCACTGGTGATGCTGACGCATCTCTCCCCTCCCATAAGACCAGTCATCTGGACGCAGGCTTCCCCCACTCAGTGCCCACCCAGGGTCTTATAGGAAGAGCTGCTCCTCCTTAGCAATAGGACAAGATGGTCAGGTCTTCCTGCTTCCGCTGAGAAGAGTTAGGGTCTTCAGGGATGGAGCAGACTGGCACAGGAGCAGAGTCATCATGGTCAAGAGTCCACCAGGTCCTCTTGCCATCAGGAGGAACAGCAGGGCTTGTATAGGAAGTGGGGCCGCAGGGAAGGGCTGGGCTCGGTCAGTCCCCAGCTGGGATCCCCAGAGTGGTCACCCTACCCCTCCCTCGAGACAGATTCCCTGACTGTGTGTCATCAGGCTGGTCACCGTCTCTCTGAACCTTGATTTGCTCACCTATAAAATGGGACTAGTAACGATGCCTGGGCTCCCTCTCTCAGGGGCTCTGGTATAGCTGAAGAGAACTAATATAACATGAAAGTACTTTCTAAGGTTTGGGATAAGCTAAAAGGCAGATTCCAATTTTATTCCAGGGCAGCGTAGATTGGTGCTTAAACTTGCGGATGACAGAGTCAGAGGGCCTGGTTCTGAGTCTTAGTTCTGTCTCTTCCCAGCTGTGTGACTTTGAACAAGTCACTGGACCTCTTTGTTCCTCTGGAAAACAGCAGGAACCAATTCATTAACTGCTTCTCCAGGATGCATTAGGTCCCAGGGACTGTCCTGGGAATGTGGGCTGTATTAGGAAACACAGCAGCGGGAACCCTGCTCCGGGGCTCACATTCATGTCAGGGCAAACAGACAAAGACGCTGGACAGCACAAGTGCCTAACTACATGGTACAGAGGGTTATAAGGAGGGAAAAGGGGAGCCGGATGAGAGAGTTGAGAGTGCCCGGTGTGGTGGGGAAAGCTGCAGGGTGACATACAGCATCAAGGAAACCTCAGGGAAGGTGAGGACTATGATGGGGTCAGAGGGGTTGATATAAGAACGGTGCCCTGCAAATGACAGGCACCATGGGAGCGTGAGCCATCATCTTCACCTGTAGCATTCAGCCTGGGGTAAGTAGGGAGACATAGAAGGGGCAGGTGCTGGCAAAGAGGCAGGGGCAGGAGGGGAGAAGGCGGAGGGGCGCTCCGGGCAAGGGTGTCAGGCCCGCCACCCCAGAGCACCGTTACTCCCAGGACGCGGCTGCGTGCAGCCCTGGAACCAGCCTAGGGAGCAACCACAGATCACAATTGAGAACAAACAACAGTCTCTGCCTTAAAATTGGCCCATGGAATTGCGTCTCTGGAGATGGTACCTGCGCAGGAGCAGCACAGTGAGTGGGCTGCATCGACCAGCGCCATCCAAACCCCGAACAGTTGGCGCTTGTCAGGCAGGACTTCCCAGCAGTCCGTTGCCACAGGTTTCCCCTGATGACCTGATTTGATGTGACTGTCTAGATCAGGTGTGAACTGGTGGCTTAGGCTTCTCTGCACAGAAAGGCCTGCAAGCAGCAGGGAGAGTTTTCTGTTCTGTTTTTCCATGTCTTGTGCCTCTTCCTGAGAACAGCGGATGGAGTCAAATGCACGGGGAGTGGGGTGAGGTGGTAGCTGAGGTCAGAAGTCAAAGTCTCTTTGAGAACAGCGGATGGAGTCAAATGCATGGGGAGTGGGGTGAGATGGTAGCTGAGGTCAGAAGTCAAAGTCTCTTTGGCATTTGAATGACTGAAGTAGAACAAAACACACCAGGTACTTCAGCAGTTGCACCGTGTTGAGGGCAGTTGCTGGTTACCCGTCTGGGTGGGGGAAGCCAGCTGCTAATGTAAGAATAATGACTGGGTGTGCTTAGGTGAAGCAGAAAAATCTAGATATCAAGGTGGCCTTGAGTCAGTGATGACCTGCTACAGCGCCAAGGAAGCCTGGTGTAGCCCTGGGGGGACAGAAAAGGCTAAGAAGTGACGATATTGCAGTACACTCCCTCCACAAGAAATGAGTGAGGTGTGGTACAAACTGTTAGAATTGAATGAATCAATAGAATAAACGTTCATCCCGTCAATCAAGAAGAGTCAGATGAAATGCATTAGCAGGGCCAGCCCAGGAACCTCGTCTTCTGGGGTCTCAGGGTCGTTTTCATTTGCAGCAGCTGAGGCTGAAGCCCAGTTGCAAGGCCTTTGAGAGAACATGGTGCCGGACCCATGTCTAAGGCAGGGGTTCTAAACCCTGCTTCCATATCAGAGTTACTGGAGAAGTGTTTTTATTTTTAATTTTTATTTTTTTTAATCTAAGGAATCCAAGAATCAGTGGCAAGCCATGCTAGGTGTGAATGCCTTTGGGGCTCTGCAGGGGATAGCACTATGCAGGGATGGTTGAGAGCTGGTTTTGGGGTCGAGACACGTGGAAAATACTTGGGCTTTGGGTTGAGCCTGTGGTGCTCAATCCTGGCTGCATATTAGGACCACAGGGAGATGAGAAAACCATTCCCAGCCCTCACCCTAGGGCCCTTGAGTGAGCATCTCAGGGGTCTAGGAGGCCTCCACAAAGACCTACTGATTGGCACGTATGTGTTTTTCTAGGAGAGAACTTACAGCCGCAGGCAGGAGCATGTCTTACTCCGCTTGGGCTGCCATAAGTACCACAGACTGGGAGGCTTCAACAACAGAAATGCATTATCTCACAGTTCTGGAAGCTAGAAGCCCGGGAGCAAGCCGTCGGCAGAGTTAATTTCCTCTGGGGCCTCTATCCTTGGCTTGTAGACGGCCGTCTTCTCTCTCTGTCCTCACATGGTCTTCCCTCTGTGTGTGTCTGTGTCCTCGTCTCCCCTTCTCATAAGGACACAGGTCGTATTAGATCAGGGCTCGCCCTCATGGCCTCATTTTAACTTAATCATCTCTTTAAAGATCCTGTCTCCAAATAATGGTCACATTCTGAGGTCCTGGGGTTGAGGACTTCAACATATGCATTGTGGCCATTGGGGGAGTTAGGACATGATTCAGCCTATATTGGTGGATTTTGCACTTGGATCATGTAGGTATTTTCCATGGAGCTTAGAATCCATTTCTTTTCTTTTTTTGTAGACATGAATGGACTTATTCTGGGCTAAATGGTGACAGAGAGTATTGAGACCATGAAAAATCTGGTTAGATGGCACTTAACGATCAGTTAATAATCACCTTTCACCCTTTGCAAAATGATATTTCAGGGTACGCAGAAGCGAGCGCCCCAGTCTGAGATGGTTCCTGCCAGCGTGAGCCTGAAGGCCACCATCCTCTGCCTCCTGGCCTGGGCTGGCCTGGCCGCAGGTGACCGGGTGTACATACACCCCTTTCACCTCGTCATCCACAATGAGAGTACCTGTGAGCAGCTGGCAAAGGCCAATGCTGGGAAGCCCAAAGATCCCACCTTCACACCTGTTCCGATACAGGCCAAGACGTCCCCTGTGGATGAAAAGGCCTTGCAGGACCAGCTAGTGCTGGTCGCTGCAAAACTCGACACCGAGGACAAGTTGAGGGCCGCGATGGTCGGGATGCTGGCCAACTTCTTGGGCTTCCGCATATATGGCATGCACAGTGAGCTATGGGGCGTGGTCCATGGGGCCACCATCCTCTCCCCAACGGCTGTCTTTGGCACCCTGGCCTCTCTCTACCTGGGAGCCTTGGACCACACAGCCGACAGGCTACAGGCAATCCTGGGCGTCCCTTGGAAGGACGAGAACTGCACCTCCCGCCTGGATGCGCACAAGGTCCTCTCTGCCCTGCAGGCTGTACAGGGCCTGCTGGTGGCCCAGGGCAGGGCTGACGGCCAGGGCCAGCTGCTGTTGTCCATGGTGGTGGGCCTATTCACAGCCCCAGATCTGCACCTGAAGCAGCCGTTTGTGCAGGGCCTGGCTCTCTATGCCCCTGTGGTCCTCCCACGCTCTCTGGACTTCACAGACCTGGAAGTCGCTGCTGAGAAGATTGACAGGTTCATGCAGGCTGTGACAGGATGGAAGATTAGCAGCCCCCTGACGGGAGCCAGTGCGGACAGCACCCTGGTTTTCAACACCTACGTCCATTTCCAAGGTGAGGCAAGTCCCTCTGCCGGCTCTGCCCTAGGACTTAGTTTCCAATGCGTAGCTGAGCTCAGCAGGTCAGGCCTTGGAGATGGGCAGGGGCAGCCCTGCGGACATACCTGGTGGCCACCCTCGAGGATTGGGGAAGTGGCTGCTCCACTGGGTCCCTGGATGGGTGTCCACCTCCCGGACCTGCTGCCCTACTATGTGCACGACTACACTACATCCTTTTTCTTACATCATTTAATCCCCTTATGATGTGATGCAGAGGTATTTGTGCCTTTGTTTGCCGGCAAAGAAATAGAGACTCAGAGAAACAAAGTGCCTTGCTCAAGATGGCACAGCCACCAGTGGGGGTCCTGGGATTTCAACCCACATCTCCTGGCCCCACAGCCCAGCTCTATGCTCAGACGGTACAGGTTCTTATCTCTGGAGACGGTCAGGTGCTGGGGTCCCTGGCCTATGCAGAAATAAGCAATTGGCTTGCTTAAATCCCTTTCATGTTAGGAGGGGCATTACTGAAAACCCGTACTACAAAGATTGTTGATTTTTCATTTTTTTTTTTTTTTTTAATTGAGACAGGATCTCGCTCTGTCCCCCAGGCTGAAGTGCAGTGGCGCAATCATTGCTCACTGTATCCTTGAACTCCTGGCTGCAAGCGATCCTCCCACCTCAGCCTTCCAAAGTGTTGGGATTACAGGCATGAGCCACTGCACCCAGCCAAAGATTGCTTAAAGCATTCTTTTAACAAATACTCATTGAGGATTTGCTACTTGTAAGACCTTAAGCCTGGCATCTCAGAGGAGGCCGGAGGAGGGTTGTATAGGCCCTGACTCCAGGCTTTTAAAGGTCAATGGGCAAACGCCTAGGATATGGAGCTGCAGTGAAACGTGCTCCACAAGGTCCTCAGGGAGGGCTCGGAGCCCACAGAGGACAGAGGTCACTGGGGAGTGGAAAGCAGGCCTCACCTGGCAGTGAGGGGAACAGGGCTGGTGAAGCCAGGAGCAAGCACAATGAACCCAGCCTGCAGAGTTTGGGGCAAGGAACGAGGATGGGGTGTTTGGCTTGGCACGAGTGTTGAACCAGAAAATGGGCCTGGGGAGGGCAGAGCTGGAGACACTTTGAATGCCATGCCAGGTAGGTGTGGGAATGGGGACGCGTTCGTTCAGAGGTCATCCTGGAAGCCTGCCGTGTGTGGACTGGAGGCAGGGAGGGTTGTTTGAAGGTTACGCAAGAGTCCGGGCACACAGTCACGGGAACCCGCGCTCAGGGAGCAGCTCGGCGAATCCATGGGCGGGGTGGGGCTGAGGGGTGTGTCTGAGAGACATTGATGAGGCTCCGTCAAGATGTGTAACCTCATGAGGGACAGAGAGCCAGGTGGGCGGTGAAAGACAGGACTGTGGAGAAAGAGGTTCAGTGGCGCGTGGTGATTTTCTTACCATGACAACATCCTTGAGGTCTCTCCCTTCGGGTTCAGGGGAGGTGATAGATGGGGAACTGCTCAGCCCTGGCACTGACTGGTCACAGGGGCAGAGGCCAGCCTGAGGGTTGCCCGGTTGAGGGTGGCAGCACGCTGTGCAGGGCAGAGCAGGGACACATGGGCTCAGCCTGCTGAACCTAGGAGGAGTGCTGGGAGGAGCGCTCACTGAGAAAGAGGGTCCTGCAGAAGGCAAAGGCAAGAAAGCCAGTGACATCTGAAATGGGTCTCCCTTCGAAAGAGAGCCCATCCACCTGACCCAGACCTCAGAGCCAGGCCATGAGGAAGAGGAGAAAGAAGAAAAACACCAGTGACATCGGGACTCAAAGGAAGCCCGGCATCCTCGCTGGCCTCCGCCACATGCTGCCCTGACCCTGCCCCACTTCCTAACCTTTGCTGGTCTCAGTTTCCATCAAAGGACACAGCCCCTTCCTGCCCACATGGCCTGTCCAGTGAGATGATTGGGGGCTGTCTTGGGACCTCTAGATACCCCTTTAGCAATGATGTTCTATGTACATGACCTCAGCAGGCAGCTAGATGTGTCCCACTAGAGAGGACCTGAGGATCTGGGGCCCGATGGGCTCCACAGCACTCTTTGCCCAGCACCTGCTGTGCTGCTGAGCATGGGACGCTGGCCCCGGCAGTTTCCACGAGCCAGCTGACTTGAGCTTGAGAGATTTACCTAGCCTTCGGATGAGAATGGTGAGCTGTCAGACGAGCAGAGGCAAGAGGGCAGCCACTCTCATGTCAAATTCCAACGTCTTTTGGGGGGCAGCTTCCCTTTTTTGGTTTAGTTTGTTGGAAGAAAAGAATAGTCCCTTTCCCCCCTCTAAACTAAAAGCCTCACCAGCCTGGGTGGGCAGCACCGAGGTCCCTGCAGGGAATGTGCAAGGAGGATCTTGCAGTTTCCCGCTTACGTGCCCTCCGAGACTGAGTGCTCCGAGGGCTGAGGACGAGGAATATGCCAGGTCTGCCACTGCCTTCTCACAAGACCCAGACCCAGGGGAGGCACAGCCATGCCCAGCTCCCACCTGCCAGTTCTGTCCTCCCAGCTTCCCTACTTTCCTGCTGGGAGCTCCGATTCAGTACAAAGGGAGACCCCACTGTTTCTGAACCATCTCTATTCAGACTCCCAAGCGCCACGTGCCCAGAGGACTGCTCTGTGACAAACCCATACACAACTTCACCCTCTTCTCCTAAAAACAACCACAAAATGGGCCTTTCAAGGTGAGTGGGAGGACAGCCAAGGGCATCCTGTGATGCACTAGTGTAAGGTCGAGGCAGAGGGTGGGCCGCCGTCATAGAGACACCCCGCGTAACTGCTTCACACACAAGTTTGTGTCCTTCTCCCACGCCGCGCTCTCCCGAGTTCTCTGTCTTCTCCACGGCCCTGTAAGCGGGGCCAGGGGTGGGGAGAACAGAGGGCTCACCCCTGCCCCCAGGGCCCAGTGTGCAAATCCATTCATCACAGCAAGGTCTTGTGAGTCTCCCCAGTAGCAAGGGCTGCTGAAGAATGGAGCCCTCATTCCCGGAGCCTGCGGGGCCAGCTCTGGTATCCTGTGACTGTGATGGGGGAGGGTGGGGGCCACAGGACAGCCGGCAGGCTCTGCCACGGCTGGGGCTGGACACAGATTAAAAAGTGAGCATGAGCAGGGGCCTCTAGGAGCAGTGGGATACTGCAGTGGTGGCTGCGTGTCATTCTACGTGCGTCCAAACCCACAGAATGTAAAACACCAGGACGGAGCCCCAAAGAAAACCATCAACTTTGGGTGCTGAGGACATGTCAATGCAGGTTCATCAACTACAATAAATGGGCCACTCTGGTGTGAGATGTTGATCATGGGGAAGGCTGTGTGTGGGGGGACAGGAGTTATATGGGAACTTTGTGTACTTTCTGCTTGATTTTGCTGTGAATGTAGTCACTCTAAAAAATAGTATCTCTTAAAATTTTTAAAAAGTGTGTTGGGCTGGGCGCGGTGGCTCAAGCCTGTAATCCCAGCACTTTGGGAGGCCGAGATGGGCGGATCACGAGGTCAGGAGATCGAGACCATCCTGGCTAACACGGTGAAACCCCGTCTCTACTAAAAAATACAAAAAACTAGCTGGGCGAGGTGGCGGGCGCCTGTAGTCCCAGCTACTCGGGAGGCTGAGGCAGGAGAATGGCTTGAACCCGGGAGGCGGAGCTTGCAGTGAGCTGAGATCCGGCCACTGCACTCCAGCCTGGGCGACAGAGCAAGACTCCGTCTCAAAAAAAGAAAAAAAAAAAAAGTGAGTGTGTCAAATCACAGCCTCTGTGTCAGGACAGATGTAGGTTTGAGTTGACCTGGTAGGTACCAGTGGCGTATGTCCCTTAAGGTGACAGACACAAACCCCCGGGTCAGTGCCTGGCATGTTATATGTCTTCAGCAGGTGGCAGTTAGGGCTGCCTCAGTGAACTCAAATGGCTGCATTTTGCAGGAAGATTTGAGCTACACTTGGGGTCCTGTGGCCAGGAGAATACAGAGTGGCCTGGGGTGGGCCAGGGAAGGAGGCTGAGGCAGGGAGAGGGGCAGGATCTGGGCCTTCGGTGTCCGCCAGCCCTCGTCCCTGCCCCTGTCCTGGCTGACTCGTCCCTCCCCATCTTCTGTCTGGATTTCAGGGAAGATGAAGGACTTCTCCCTGCTGGCTGAGCCCCAGGAGTTCTGGGTGGACAACAGCACCTCAGTGTCTGTCCCCATGCTGTCTGGCGTGGGCACCTTCCAGCACTGGAGCGACGCCCAGGACAACTTCTCGGTGACTCAAGTGCCCTTCACTGAGAGTGCTTGCTTGCTGCTGATTCAGCCTCACTATGCTTCTGACCTGGACAAGGTGGAGGGCCTCACTTTCCAGCAAAACTCCCTCAACTGGATGAAGAAACTGTCTCCCCGGTAGGAGCCTCCTGGTCTCCCCTGGAATGTGGGAGCCGAGCTGTCCTTCTGCCCAGGCTGGGGGTGGGGTAGGGAGTAGACACACATGAGCTGAGCCTTGGGTGCAGAGCAGGGCAGGGCCGCAGTGGCATGGGGCTGGGCAGGCGGCCTGTGTGTCTGTCCACCAGCTCTCCATCCACCCAGCACCCAGCTCTCCAGTTAGTGTCTGTCTTTCAGGTGCAGGCAAAGTAAAGGAGGGAGGAATATGCTTTTTCTATGCTTACATTTGCCTGGTGGTTTTGGAGGGAGAGAATACATTGCAATCCGCCCTCTGAGAGAGGAACATTTTGGCCCCGCACCTGACACACAGCACATCTGTGGCATCCAAGAGCTTCTTGGAACTGACTTGCCAGGAGGGTTTGGACTCCATGTGATCGGGGGTGGGGCCTTCTCAGGGAGCATGCCTTGACTCCAGAATGCCCTTGCTGGCGGCTGGCGGCTGGCGGCTGGGTGGGGACAGGTGTCGTTAGCACCTCTTTCCTGCTGCAATTCCCTTCCATAGAGCCTTGGACTCAACCTACACATCCCCCTAGATCATCGAGGCCTGGAAATTTGATCCCAGAGGCAGGCAGGCATTGAGTGACACGATGGCTTCTTGACATCAGCTCTGCTTTTTATGTTTTAAAAATTATGGTGGTAAAATATACATAACAAAATTTGCCATCATAACCATTTTTGAGTGCACAGTTCAGTGGCACTAGGCACATTCACACTGTTGTGCAGCCATCACCGCTGTCCATCTCCATTTACCTTCTCATCTTCCCAGACCGAAGCTCTGCCCTGCTGAAACACTAACTCTCCATTTCCCCTTCCCCTGGGCCCCTGGCAAGCACCACGATGTCCTCGAGGTTTACCCATGTTGTAGCACGTGTCGGAATTTCCTTCATTTTGAAGGCTGAATAATATTCGCTTGCATGTGGTTACCACCTTTTGTCTATCCACTCGTCCATCGATGGGCACGTGGGTTGCTTTCACCTTTGAGCTGCCGTGACTAGTGCAGTGTACCCTGTAAACATGGGTGTACTGTCAGCTCTTATAAGTGCTTGATACATCACTGGAAATGTCCATGGGCTCTGAAGGATGCCAGAAGATGGAAGAGGCTCTATCCGAAGATCAATCGAGTTGACATAGCAATGTGTCCAGCACGAGTTGACACTGTACCCTCCTGTCTCCCTCCTTTTCACGGATGTCTTTTCATCAAGAACACTGCTGTTGCAGTAGTAAGACACAGTGCATTATTTAGAGAATAGCATTTTAAAAATTACCCAAGTGACACACCTTCAATGCGGCCAATCTAAAAACAGAATGCACCAAAGGACAACCATTCCTAGGTCCTCATCGGTAAATGTTCTTTGTCCCTGTCATAGTATTTTCAAATGACATGAGCGTTTTTTATTGTAGGTTTTGCTGAAATTTTCCACAAGGGGGAGGATGACCTAGTTGGATGGGAGGGCGGCAAACATCCCTGTCGTCAGGGTTGGGTGCAAGGAGCATATCTCCACCTGGCCTCTGGGAGAGCCCTCGCTGTGTGGCCTGGAGCCTTCCTAACTGTGCCTCATCTCCCCAGGGCCATCCGCCTGACCATGCCCCGACTGGTGCTGCGAGGATCTTATGACCTGCAGGACCTGCTTGCCCAGGCTGAGCTGCCCGCCATTCTGGGCACCGAGCTGAACCTGCAAAAACTGAGCACTGACAACCTCAGGGTGGGGAAGGTATGTGCAAGCCTGGGTCTGTGCCTGACCTGGGTTCCGAGTGTTCACAGGGTGGGAGGCATGGATGGAAGGGACACAGAGGAGGCTGTGGGTGGGGCCAGCAGGGCAAGAGGGAGAGGAGAGTAGGGCCAAAGGTGGGAGAGAAGTGGCCAGAGCATTCTGGGGCTTTTCAGGTGCACAGCAGCAAATCCCTCTCCTGCTCTGCCTCCTCCTACTGGGGGTGTGTTCCATGGTCTTGCTCTGCCTCCTCCTGCTGGGGGTGTGTTCCATGGTCCTGCTCTGCCTCCTCCTGCTGGGGGTGTGTTCCATGGTCCTGCTCAGCCTTGCCTTGCCTCAGGGTCCTCCAGGGACCCTACAGTGGAGTTGAAACCGGGATGAAGAGAGTGAGCACCCTTGGACCTGGGTCCGGCCCCTTCTTCAGGGAAATGCTGAGCAGCAGACAGAATGTCCCCCTGCCATGTGGCACCATGCACATCTGTGGCTACCAAGGGTGCGCCTGGATGCTCTGGGCCCTGTGCTCAGCGCTAGGGAGAAAGTAGGAGTTCCTACTGGGGCCAGTGGGCTGAGCCCTCTGTGCTAAGTTAGCTAAGTCCTGGCACTGGTGGGCCATGGCCAAGGGAGCCAGGAATTCTGCCCGGAACAGCCGGGCAGAACGTGAAGATGGGAGGACGTGAGGGGCGTGGCAGGAAGGAGCCGGTACGTGAGTTTGGCCACTGTGGCCGAGTAAGGGTCATCTACACAGACACACCCTTGCCTACACTGAGGGGCAGGCATACACTGTGCATCCTCCTGGCAGACTGGACAATGTCTCCCTCCAGGACAGTGCACATCACAGAGGTCCTGAGCCCTCCCTGGCCCTCTAGCCCTCAGCACCCTGGGTCACCCAGTGCGCCCTCAGAATGACCCTGATGTCTGCCGCTTTGCAGGTGCTGAACAGCATTTTTTTTGAACTCGAAGCGGCTGAGAGAGAGCCCACAGAGTCTACCCGACAGCTGAACAGGCCTGAGGTCTTGGAGGTGACCCTGGACCGCCCATTCCTGTTTGCTGTGTATGATCAAAGCGCCACTGCCCTGCACTTCCTGGGCCGCGTGGCCAACCCGTTGAGCCCAGCATGAGGCCAGGGCCCCAGAACACAGCGCCTGGCAAGGCCTCTGCCCCTGGCCTTTGAGGCGAAGGCCAGCAGCAGATAGCAACCCTGGACAAACCAGCGATTTGTCACCCCCAGTCTCCCACCTTTTCTTCTAATGAGTCAACTTTGAGCTGGAAAGCAGTCGTTTCTCCTTGGTCTAAGTGGTGCTGCATGGAGTGAGCAGTAAGAAACCTGTGGCAGCACAAATGCGCCTCCCAGGTTGCTGGGTTTATTTTAGAGAATGGGGATGGGGAGGCAAGAACCAGTGTTTAGCGCCAGACCACCGTTCCAAAAAGAATTCCAACCGACCAGCTTGTTTGTGAAACAAAAAAGTGTTCCCTTTTCAAGTTGAGAACAAAAATTGGGTTTTAAAATTAAATTATACATTTTTGCATTGCCTTCGGTTTGTGTTTAGTGTCTTGAATGTAAGAACATGACCTCTGTGTAGTGTCTACAGTAGCTTAGTTTTTTCCACAGATGCTTGTGATTTTTTTTTTTTTTTTGAGACGGAGTCTCGCTCTGTCGCCCAGGCTGGAGTGCAGTGGCCGGATCTCAGCTCACTGCAAGCTCTGCCTCCTGGGTTTATGCCATTCTCCTGCCTCAGCCTCCCGAGTAGCTGGGACTACAGGCACCCGCCACCTCGCCCGGCTAGTTTTTTGTATTTTTTAGTAGAGATGGGGTTTCACTGTGTTAGCCAGGATGGTCTCGATCTCCTGACCTCGTGATCCGCCCGTCTCGGCCTCCAAAAGTGCTGGGATTACAGGCTTGAGCCACCGCGCCCCGCCATGCTTGTGATTTTTGAACAACACATGAAAGATGCAAGCATCTGAATTTCTGTTTGAATGTGGAAACCATAGCTGGTTATTTCTCCCTTGTGTTAGTAATAAACGTCTTGCAACAATAAGCCTCCCAAAATTCTATCTTTCATTTAGCAGCCAAACAGATGTATACAATTTAGCAGATAGACTGTGCAAACGAAAGTGCTTTCCTGGACTTTGGATGGAATTTCCATGGGAGGCCTGAGCCAGTACTTAGCAGTCCTTTGAAGTTTTAGGTGATGCTTTTCTCTGGACACTTCCATTGGTAAGCAGTGGTGGCCATCTGTGTGATGGACAGGGTGTGGGAAGAGGGTGACAGGGAAGACCCCATACCCCATATGGCACCTGGGAAAGGAGCCAGGCAGACAGGACTTCTTCCATCCTGGTGACACAGGGCCAGACTGCTGCTGGTATTGTGCTCCGGGAGTGGAAGGTAGAGAAATAAGTCTTCACAAATAAGTATTTGCCATTTTTCCCCATCTGTTGAGTGCCTCCGCCTGCTCCTCCTCGATAGGATTAGGCCCACAGTTTGGAATCTTGGGGAGAACCAAGGAAATGGTAGGTACCCAGCAGGCCCGTGGCCGTCAGCTGATAGCAATGGTGATCCTGTCCTACCTATGTGTGTAAGGCACCTGATCTTCCTCCCTTCCATACATATTGCAATAAATAAGCAACCGTACAATGTGTTAGCTATTGATCAGAACTAAAGTGAAATCTGCCACAGGGATTACAAATCTTGGCTTCTCCCCTCCTCACATTCCTGAGAGTCTTCCCCTGATTTTGAACACGTCTCCCTAGCTCGATGTCAAGATGAGGGGATTCTGTCTGCGACAGCCTCAGTTGCTTCATCGTAACTCCTCATCACCAGTTTTATTCAGTTACCTTCCAGTCCCACTCTCAGCGCTTCCTGGCTTGCCCTGCCCTCAAAGTGGGTAGAGCTGGCACACATGGACTCTCCGAAACGGCTGCAGGATGCCAAGTTTCTCGGGAGAACTGGAAGTACAGAGACCAGAAGTGCCTTAAGGTCTCGCTATTCAAAGTGTGGCACTTGGACCTGCAGTGGCAGCAGCTGCCCTGGGAGCTTGTGAGAAGACAGCTTCTCACGCCCCTCCTGGACCTACAGAGTCAGAATCTGCAATTTTACGGGAGGTCCAGGCTTGGAAGTTGCTAGTAATGACCTGAGACAGTGCAGCCATGTGCTGGAAAAACAGAGCATTTAAATTTGTGACTTTATTTTAAAAGGCAGCTGGCAGTCGACGAACCAATTTCTTCTACTTAGTGGCGGTTTGGCTTCTGGAAGTTGCTAGGGGTATGAAGTTGCCAACCAGCGCTGTTCTCCCGCTGTTTTCTGTGCACTTGTAAATGGGAAGCTGGGTCAGGACAGATCTCTCAGCTATTAGAAAGATACAAAATACTAACATTTTGCAGGTTACTTAACACACACACACACACAAAACTCATTCCACAGGTCAGTTTCTCTGAAACATATTTTCACTAAATTCTAAGTGTTCCTGGAGTTGCAAGTGCCTGTCTCCTAGACTAGGCAATTACTCAGCAACTACAATCACTGTCAATCCGAGATTTCAGCTGCGCATGAGACCATGGTCAGGGGATGCTTTGAACAGTCTCTGAGGAAATTAGTGAGTTTGAAAAATGGAAAGCTTTTTTACTCACTTGGCAGTAAAACCTGATGGGGACAGACATCAGGCTGTTTAAGATCCTCAGAAGAAAAAGTTGATAGTGTGAATATTCCTCAATTTGCTGCACAAAGATGTACGTGTGATTATAAGGTGTTATTCCAGAAGCTCCTGGGGATATACACTATATGGGCCACTTTACCTTCCTAAAATCTGAAAAATTCCAACTACTGAAACATGGACTAAAGGTTCTGAATAGTGTATGGTGAATTTGAATACCATGCCATGTGATTTTTTTTTTCTAGCAGACTTTAGTTTTTTAGAGCAGTGTTAATTAAGCCCACACCAAAACGGAGAGGAAGATACAGCAATTTCTCATATACCCTCTACTCCCTTCCAGTCTCCCCACCTATTGACATCTCCCACCCAGAGTGGTCCATTTCTTACAACCCACGAACCTACACTGACACATCATTATTACTCAACATCCATAGTTTACATTAGGGTTGGCTCTTGGTGTTGTACATTCTCTGGGTTTAGACAATTTTCAGGAGTTTCACTGCCCTGAAAATCCTCTGTGTCCCTCCTATTCATCCCTCCTTCCCTCCTAACCACTGGTAACCACGGATCCTGTTCCCATCTTCTCCATAGCTTTGCCTTTCCCACCCAGGATGTCATACAGTGGAATCATTCAGTATGTGGCCGTTCCAGACTAGCTTCTTTCACTTTAGTAATATGCATTTAAGGTTCCTCCATGTCTTTTCATGATGGCTCATTTCTTTTTTATTGCTAAATAATATGCCATTGTCTGGATGTGTCACAGTTTATTTATTCACCTACTGAAGGACATCTTGGTTGTTTCCAAGTTTGGGCAATTGTGAATAAAGCTGCTATAGACACCCATGTGTGGGTTTTTCTGTGGACATATTTACCCCACACAATTTTTAAAGTTGCACAATGATCAGAGATGTTCTGAGTGACTCTGATGGACCCATAAACATGTCAGTGACTCTATCACTTCAAGAGAGTAGGGGTCTCAGGGCCCACACCCCTGAACTTGAGTAGCCTCATTCTTCTGTGAAGTTAGCTGGATCTAGGCGAGGAGTTTATGACTAAGTCCTCAAAAGCCAACACAACAGAAACAAAAATGGACAACCGGTACTAAGTAAACTAAAGAGCTTCTGCACAGCCAAAGAAACTACCAACAGAGGAAACAGACGAACTATAGAATGGGAGAAAATATTAGTAACTATGCATCCAACAAAGGTCTAAGATCTAGAATCCACAAGGAACTTAAACAAATCAACAAAAACAACCCCATTAAAAAGTGGGCAAAGGACATGAATAGACACCTCTCAAAAGAAGACACACAAGCGGCCAACAAACATGAAAAAATGTTCAACATCACTAACGATCAGAGAGATGAAAACCAAACCACAATGAGATACCGTCTCACACCAGTCAGAATGGCTACTACTAAAAAACCGAAAGAACAGAAGATGCTGGTGAGGCTGAGAAAAGGGAACACACACACGGTTGCTGGGATTATAAATTAGTTCAGCCCCTGTAGAAAGCGGTTTGGAGATTTCTCAAAGAACAAAAAAATAGCATTACCATTGACCCAGCAATCCCATTACTGTATATACACCCTGAGGAGAACAAATCATTCTACCAAAAAGACACATGCACTCATGTTTACCACAGCACTACTCACAATAGCAAAGACATGGAATCAATCTAGGTGTCTATCAGTGGTGGACTGGATAAAGAAAATGTACATATACACCATGGAATACTATGCAGCTATAAAAAAGAATAAAATCATGTCATTTGCAGCAACATGGATACAGCCAGAGGCCATACCCTAAATGAATTAATGCAGGAACAGAAAACCAAACACCATATGTTCTCACTTATAAGGAGGAGCTAAACACTAGGTACACATTGGGCCAGAAATATGGGAACAACAGATCCTGGAGACTTTAAAAAGGGGAGGAAAAGAGAAGGTCAAGGGTTGGAAAACTACTCGCTACTATGTTCACTATTTGGGTGACGAGTTCCTCTGAAGCCCAAATCTCAGCGTCACACAATATATTCATGTGACAAACCTGCACATGTACACCCTGCAGCTAAAATTAAAAACAGGAAGTTAGGTGGAGAGAGTGTCATCCTTCCAGGCTTGCTTCTATGTTTTGTGAGGTGGCTTCAGGGCAGCCCTTTACATCAGGTTAATTTGGCTCCACTGCTGGGGCCATACTCCCACCCTCCACGTCTTTCCACTCTGGACACACTTTTCTCGGGCCCGTTTTGCTCTGGGGCTTTTTTCTACCTGCTCCTTTCTGGGGATTCCTTCCTTGGCCTTGACAACCTCTTTACACAGGCAGGCTGGTCAATACCCAGCTCCAAAAGCAAAGCGACGCTCCAGAGACCTCTCTCTTCTCCATTACTCTGCACCCCCAGTTCCATTCTCTTCAGTGTCCCCAAACTCCACACTCTCTTCTCTCAGGGAGTTGGCTGGGCTCTGAATGTTCCTGTGCATCCAGAGACCCTCCATGCGAGACCCTGGGCCATGGCAGGACCCCCCACCTGCCCCTTCTCTCTAGGACCCTGCACTGCCAGCATCCAACACTGGGCGGCGCTGTTTCACACAGTGTAGATTTTCAGTTGTTTAGCATGGGAGGGTCAATCAGGTCCCAACATGCCATCAAGCCGGATTACACAAGAGATTTAAACAGTCAGAATGCCAGTCTGAAGATTAATAATCCTTTTTTTTTTTTTTGAGATGGAATCTTGCTCTGTTGTCCAGGCTGGAGTGCAATGGTGTGATCTCTGCTCACTGCAATCTCCACCTACTGGATTCAAGCGATCCTCCTGCCTTAGCCTCCCAAGTAGCTGGGAATACAAGTGCCCACCACCATGCCCAGCTAATTTTTGTATTATTAGTAGAGACAGGGTTTCGCCATATTAGCCAGGCTGGCCTCGGAACTCCTGACCTGAGGTAATCTACCCACCTTGGCCTTCCAAAGTGCTGGGATTACAGGTATGAGCCACCACGCCCGGCCAATAATACATTTTGGTTCAAGATTAGTGAGAGCTAAGGAAAAATGAGAATGCTGATTGTTCTGAAATTCAGTTTTCACACGAAAACTAGCTGAGGGTTGAATGGAAAATGGAGAAATTTTCGCAATCAAATGAAGGTAACCCTTCCTTCACTGAACAATTCACAGATGTTGACAGCCATCCAACACGAAGCTTAGTGGCTGATCAAAAGTAGCAGGATATTTTCAGGGCAAACACTGAGACTCACAGGCAGCACCAAGACTGTTTGCACATCTCAAAAGACAAGCAGCGTTTCCCTTAGGGCGCTGAGGCTGAGGTCTTACGTGGAGAGAGGATTGCCAACTGGCAAAGGCCTGCTTTTCACAAACTGCTGGAACTGACTGGATTGTCTGGCTGCCGATAGGGAGGGAAAGATCCACCAGATGTATTCAGATGCCATGAACAGAGAAAATAACACTGCCTTCAAACGTGGACCCCTAACAGATCTTGTTTAAGAATCTAACAGTTCAGCATCTGCAGTTGATCACTGCTTTTGAGTTCTGAGACATCAACATACTATAGAGATGTCCACGTTGTCAATGACTCAGCCATGCTGGCTCCAATTACTGTACCACCAGAGCTGTTGTTGCTGCTGGAGTGACATCTAGACCCGAGTACCAGAGAGCTTCATGGTTATTTCAAAAGGGCCCCGCAAAGGAAAATCAGCCCTTACCTCCTGCACCACAGTTCCTGAGTGACGGTGCTTTTATTCCATTGCTGGGATCATTAAGCCATGGGCAGCACTGTTTGGTGCCTGTGGGGTTCCCATATGGGCAACTCCATATAGCAGTGCTAGGGAGCTGCAAGGATTACCTTTATTGATCCCAGATCAGAGATTGGGGAGTTTGTCTGCAGAAGTTCCAAATCCTTTTTTTCTTTCTCTCCTTTCTGGATACACAACTGAAACTACAGTTCCAGGCCCCACATGCCTGAGCTCCACACACTGGAGTGAGGGGGAAGGATTTTTTTTTTTTTTTTTTTTGAGACGGAGTCTCGCTCGGTCGCCCAGGCTGGAGTGCAGTGGCCGGATCTCAGCTCACTGCAAGCTCCACCTCTCGGGTTCACACCATTCTCCTGCCTCAGCCTCCCGGGTAACTGGGACTACAGGCGCCACCACCTCGCCCGGCTAGTTTTTTATAGTTTTTAAATAGAGACGGGGTTTCACCGTGTTAGCCAGGATGGTCTTGATCTGCCCGTCTTGGCCTCCCAAAGTGCTGGGATTACAGGCTTGAGCCACTGCGCCCGGCCGAGGGGGAAGGATTTTGTGCTCATCCAAACTGGGGCCACAGCCACACCCTGGGCGTCTCCGTCATACTCTTCTCTTTCTGGTAGGCTGCAGTGGAGGGGAGTGGGCTGAACGGTGGCCTCCAAAAAGATATGTCCACCTCCCACCCCCGGAGCCTGTGAATGTGAACATATTTGGAAAAGGGTCCTTACAGGTGTAATGAAGCGTGGGATCTCAAGATGCGATCATCCCGGATTAACTGGGTGGCTCCTGAATCTGATGACAGTGTCCCTATCCGTCAGAAGGGGAGAAGGCCACGTGAAGACAGAGGCAGAGACTGGGGTGATGCTGCCATAACCAAGGAACCTCGAGCCACAAGACGCTGGAGGAGGCCAGGAATCTCCCCTAGAGCCTGCGGGGGGAGACACCATGAGCTTAGACTTCGGCCTCCAGAACTGTGAGAGAATACGCTTCTGTTGTTTTAAGCCACCACACTTGTGGGAATTTGTTACAGCAGCCCTGGAAATGAATGCAGGAGGTTCCCCCAGGGTGAACTTGGAAGCCATAGGATGGAGATGGTTGACTTCCAGTCAGCCTGGGTCCCCGAATGACCTACTCACGGCCACCCCAGCAGCATTATAGTAGAACGAAAAAACTTCTCCTGTGGCTAGCACCCTCTTTTAAGTCTATATGTTAGAAAAATTGAAACTAATTACAGGTTTATAGTATATAAGTATTATTTCATCTTTAAGCTTTATTCAATAGTAATTTCTCCAAAGCAAAGCAAATAAAACATGTATCAAAGAAAGGAGAGATGTTCTGGGGGAACCACGGACAAAGGCTCTGAAGTCTTTCGCTTTTTACACAAAGATTCTCGTTTCTTTTTCTTTTTGTTTTTTGAGACGGAGTCTCACACTGTTGCCCAGGCTGGGTGCAGTGGCGCGATCTTGGCTCACTGCAACCTCCGCCTCCCGGGTTCAAGTGATTCTCCTGCCTCAGCCTCCTGAGTAGCTGGGACTACAGGTGCGTGCTGCCATGCCCAGCTAATTTTTTATTTTTAGTAGAGACGGGGTTTCACCATGTTGGCCAGGCTGGTCTTAAATTTCTGACCTCAGGTGATCCACCCACCTTGACCTCCCAAAGTGCTGGGATTACAGGCATGTTTCTTAGAAGCAGGAGTTATGGCATCAAGGCTGTCATTGAGCAAGGCAGTGTGCTGAGTCCAGGGCCAGCGTGGGGCTTGACAGGGTCAAAGAAATTAACAACTTACATTCCAATTCTTGACTGTCAACTTCTTTATTGTAGTGCTGATTTTAGGGATGGAGAATTACCTAACAATTAGTAAACCAGGCTCTGGAATTATCTTGCTTGGGTTTCAACCCTACTTATTAGTTATCTTGATGATCTAAGCTCCGTCTCCTCATCTGTAAAATGGGAATAATAATGCTGGAGTTGGAGGGGCTGTTCAGTCATAACCCTCTCCTTCTATGTTCTAAAACAAATGAGAAGGGCAGAGCACTCAGGGAGATGGGGACAAACATTTGGGGTCTATCAATGAAGGCTGGGGTGGAGGAAGTAGCTTACCTCCATGTGGTTACTGAGGTAGCTTTGCACTGGATCAGCTTAGCTAGGCTGGACCTGTGTTCCCCATGACTCCCTTCATGGATGGTTTGAGGTTGGCCTTGGTCACAGGAAACAGCTGCAGGTGGTGGGGTGGGGTGGCTGCACGCTCACACGCACGTTGACCCAGAGCTGCAGGCTCTCCTGTTGGCTTGGGGCAGGAGGCAGGCATGCAACTTCTCCAGCTCCTGTTGAGTCTCTTCCTTCAGCTTCCCCGAATCCTGGGCCAAGTGCAAGTACAGCTTCCTCTGCACATCACCCCATCACTGAACCGGGGAGACCAGGAGGCAGCAAGAGCCAGATGCAAGCTCCATTTATCCTCATGGGTTCCAGTTCATTCTCGCTCCCCCACTGCAAGCCCGTCTTTACTTCCGATGGCGCTCTGCTGATGGTACCCCACCATACCACAGCCCTGCCAGGTGAGCCGGCTCCCACACCAGGGAGGTCAAGCCCTGAGAAGAAAACCCTTCTTTGTCTCTGTCCCATGGTTCTGTCACTGACCAAATTTCCCAACACTGAACTCTAGAACCGGACACATCCCCCTCCAGGGGCAGGGCCTCCAGTGCTAAGCCCAAAGCAGATGCTCTCTACACAGGGGGCCACTGTCCAAGGTCTGTTACCTGCAAACAGAAAGTGGAAGCCACTCTTTGTGGCGGGCTGGGGGCTGCATGGAAGCCCCTGGGGCTCCACACACACCTGGCTCTTGGTGCTTTCATCACCGCGATTTCCTCTGACTTCTCTAGCCCTCCTCATCCCGGGCTGTGCTAAAAAACTCAAGCCTGCTAACTACAGGACCTGCTCTCATTTCCTACCATTTACTTCCTCTCCCTACGGCTAACCTTTGAACAAAGAAGGGACTGAGATGCACGGGAATGCAAGACTAAGGACTCAACACAGCTGCTTCCAGCTCCTCATCAGGCTGGGAGGGCGGAAGCCACAGCTAAGCAGGGGCTGCACTGTGCTCCATGCTGCCTATGTGAGTTCGAACCAACAAACCAGTCTTGGAGTGCCTCTCCCCAGTGCTGCCAGCTCTTCTCAGGGCAGTCTTCCTTCCTTCTATCCACATCAGCTTGCCAGGAAGGGCGGGAACTGCCGACTCCTAAGGAAGGTGTGTTACCCCTCCAAGGAAAGGAAGTCGCACACATTGAAAGAAAGGGTTGGTGCTGGCCAGGACCCTTCCCATTGGTGCTAAGAGGGGCATCTGCCTGGAAGGGAACACATGTCATTACAGGGCACGAGTGATGAGGAGTGCTTTCCTGGTGCGGAATTCCCAAAGAAAAGGAGCACACACTCCCGGGAGACACTTCTTTTATTTAGGAAGGAGGTCTTTCCCACTGGTGCCGGCCCCTGCCAGAGGTTGGGGTGACAGCAGGATCAGAAGCACTGCTCTCACACACAGTGGGAGTGGAGGACGGCCTCCGGCAGCCTCTTTAGAAAGCCCAGGAGTTCTCTTTATTTCAGAGAAGGGCGTTCCTATACAGGACATCACTCCACTACAGTCGTCACTTCCAACTGCAGGCTCAGGGAGACAACTCTTGACATTCATAGGTATATATTTACTTTAATCATATTTTAGAAATCAGCTCTTCCACACTAAGATTTACAATAAAAATAAAATAATTTGTTCTGTAAACTATAGTAGAAAGTTTCAAACGTCTTAAAAACTATCTTCCATACAATGGAAAAAGGCTTTTGTGTTCTTTTTGGGCAAAGGAAGACCCAAATACGCTGAGAAGACGCATGGGCGTGTTGCTGCAGTGATCTGGAAGCACTTCTTTGCTATGGACGGTTGCGAAGAGAACAGAGTCACTTTCTCCCCTTTCAGCCTGGAAGTCCAACTCTTCTCTTGCTTAAGAATCTAACCTTGAGAGCTTCCAAGATGCTTAAGGCTGCTCTGCTGTTGCCTGGTCCTTGGCAGCAGCAACAAGCTCTGCGAGAGCTGGGAAGCTTTTTATGTCACTTGCTTGCAGTCCCAACTTTTGTATCTGCAAAGGCCATGAGAATGAATTATGTTACTGCAATTCAAGCTGAATGTGGGGGGCGGGAAAAAAAGAAATAAAATCTTCATCCTCTACTAAACCAGAAGACAGTTCCCTGAAGACTTGTAGGATATTTTTTCCTCTAGAGCAAAGGATTTACTTCTTGTAAAATGTGAGGTTTTTGGGGTCAAACACTTAGCATTCTAAGAAGCCAGTAGGTTAATTTATCTTAGTCCAACAAATCAGACAGAATAAGAGCCTCTTTTGTGGGCCTAAAAAACACTAGAAAAGAAAATCCACACTAGGGAAATAAAAAAGTGAACTATTTTTTAAGTAGAGAATTTTCAAAAAAGTACTGGCCTGTGCTCTTAGTTTCTTAACATATTGCCAAAAACCTTTTAGAATCAGATGAGTTGAAAACACTTTGCTTGGCACAGCAACTACCGTGGATTATTTGGTCACCGAGACATGGCACGCCATGTTCCCACTTTTGTTTAAAAATGACACCACCACCACACATACACGTATACATCTATACACACACACACGCACCACACACGCAGAGAAAGATCCAGAAAGATACACACCAAGTATCTGTCAGCATTCTGTGTTTGTTCTGGGGACCAGGACTGCGCGGGCATCTTTTTTTTTTTTTTTTTTTTTTTTTTTGAGACGGAGTCTCGCTCTGCCGCCCAGGCTGGAGTGCAGTGGCCGGATCTCAGCTCACTGCAAGCTCCACCTCCTGGGTTTAGGCCATTCTCCTGCCTCAGCCTCCCGAGTAGCTGGGACTACAGGCGCCCGCCATGTCGCCCGGCTAGTTTTTTGTATTTTTTAGTAGAGACGGGGTTTCACCGTGTTAGCCAGGATGGTCTCGATCTCCTGACCTCGTGATCCGCCCGCCTCGGCCTCCCAAAGTGCTGGGATTACAGGCTTGAGCCACCGCGCCCGGCCTTGCGCGGGCATCTTATCTTTCCCTTCTCTTTCCTTTTAGTTTCCTATCCCGCTCTCCTTCCTTCCTTCCCTTGCTTTTGCTCGTTGGCTCTTCACGTTTCTATAACATACTTTCTTGCTTGTAAAAAGTCTTTAGGTTTTTTTGCCAAATAAAGCAACATGGCCGTTGACTTTTACCAGGATATATCTCTACATTCATCTCAAAGCAGAAAACAGTTGAATTTTCAGTGATGATCATGACGTGTAAAAGAAATTCCTTAGTAAGCTAGAAAATCAAGGGTCTTGTTTTGACCGCTTTTATTTTTTGCTTTTTCTATTAACATTGTCTCAGTTCTCCAAATCAGGACCAAGTGTCCTCTTATGGAAACTTTGTAATTTCAATTTTTTTCCCTCTGGAAAGGCCTCCCTTGAGGACCTACTACTGTGTGGGACGACACTTCAACAGTTTAGAAGGCCAGTTTCTGAACATCTAGAGGTTTTATGAACTGTCCTCACAGTATCAGAACATTTCATTTCATGATGAAATTTCATTTTCACCTGAGTGAAAATGAAAAGACATTCATTGCATGTTATCCATATCACCTCTTAAGTGATAATATCCACATTACCATTCAGCCACATGCCATGATTCTAAAATTTGTGTTTTATAGGAAACCTACAAAAGCCAACCAGGGAAGCAGAGGAGTTGTGCTCAGAGGATTTCTTACGCACCATAGACGGGTAAATGCTTTCAGTTATTTTAAGCTAAACCAGTAAGGATTTCAAAAGCCTGGGGTTAGCACCAATTAAGTATCAGGCACCAGACCAAAAAGTCCCACTGTAGCGAGCTCTGTGAGCATGGGCACTGGGTAAACAAGCAGATGGCAGCACCAGAGAGCACGCCACTGGACTTCAAAATGGGAATTCTCCATTTTCTTCTACCTTTTCCTTCTCATATTGCCTGGAGGCAAAAAAATTTGGGAGCCCCGACTCCTAGTCGTTAACACTTGAGAAGCAATTCCCTAGCCACTGCAACAGCATCTCTGGGATCACGTGAGCCACCAAGTAATTGCCCGGCTCTCAGAATTTGGTTTCAGGCTCACTGGAGCGGCCGGCGGCTGATGGGTTACCTGTTCTCCTAAGTACTCAACGTCTAGGGCCAACTGCAGCCTGATTTTGTCGTCATCACTCATGCCACCACTGGGACCGACGGGGTTGGCGGGAGTGGTTTTTCTGGCTTGTTTCAGCCTTTTCAAGCTCTCTTCCATTTTCTTCACAGAGTTCAATACATCTGACACGGTTTCGTAGTACCTTGAGCAGAAGACACATTTAGTGGTGAAAAGAGGCATTTGTGTATAACACCAAATAGAGTGACTGGCTTTGTGGACCAAAAAAAGAGATTTTTAAGATACAAATTAGTTTCCAACGAAAATTCAGCCATGGTAAGTAATTAAGTTTTTTTAAATCATTTTTTTATATATATACACACACACACATATACAGACACATACGTGTGTATATATATAGTCTTAAGTGTCTAACACAGCATTCCCTCAGAATTTAAGAAATATGTATTTGCATGGATTTTGTTTAACATTTAATCGAAGGTAGACATCTGTAGCTCATGCCCCAGATCCAGTAACAAGTTCATTTCTAATCAGTTCTAGGAACAGTTCATCTTTTAGAGTGTAAAAGTATTTCAGAATTTTCAATAAAGTTCATTGTCTTTAAAATACTCTCAATATAATTTTGAAATTATAAATGAGTTATATTTCAAAGCTTTGTCTACAAGCTGGTTACTCGGCATCTGAAATACATTTGCCCACAAAAACTGTATTAGACATTATTGTTATGTTCTAAATTAACCCATAAATGGCCACTTAAATCTTAAGTAAATAAAATACTACTGCAAAATTAATATTTAATAATTAAAATCAGTAACAAAATTGAATAGCATACTTGTTGATTTAGGAAAAGAATATTTCATTAGAAAGAGACACTCATGTGCTTTATAGGTTTTAGGAATCGAGTCCTTGTCAGCTGTAATTACTTTTAAATGTATGTTTTCTCTTCCCTGATTACCAACCTAAGTTCTTTGATTATCTGTTATGATTAGAGCCACTCTGGACTGACAGGGCTGAGCAAAGAAAGGGCCTCCAAGAAGAATGTGGCTGGACCTTGGAGAACGGCACCTGCAGGGAACGCAGGCAGGGCCAGGAGACACAGGGGCACTGTGCACACGGCCAGCGAGGCCGCGGCCCAGGCAGAGGAAGCCGGCCCACGGGCCGCTCACGGGGGTGTGGGGAGGGACGTAGCAAACTGCGGGACCATACTCTGACTAATCCAGTGAAGAAGTGCTAGGCAGTCTCACTGCCTTATTCATATGCAGTGCTTGATGGCCTCGGGGGTTTCTGCCGCAGACTCTTCTAAGCAAGGCCCACAAGGTCTACTTTTAATTTACGTACTTATGAGTGCTTTCACTGAGAGCGCCTTCTAGCCACTGCTGAATTATTGCCTGTTTGAGCTTATCCTTGTGTCCGTTCTGAAGCTGGAATAAGGGCTTCAGAGCACTGTCCACATAGGAGGAAGCTGTGGTTGGGACCTCCTGGAATGATGTTGGTAGGAGATAAAGATGCACAGGAAAAAAACAGAAAAGAAACAGAGTAAGTTACTCAGACCTCAAGTCCAAAAGGATACTATTAATGTTCTAGTTTTGAGACATGGACAACTTCCATCCCTCCCAAAGGTAACACTGGGGTCCACAGAAAGCTGCCTGGAGAACACGAGGGAATAAGAAGAGCCAGCACAAGAAGGTGACGTCTGGAGCCAGGCTGGGTTCAGGTGCTGGCTGGCACAGCCACCCACGGCTCAGGGCATCAAAACTAGGGCACTGCTTCCTGTGGCTTCATGTCCACATCAATCACCTGGCAATCTCATAAAACTCAGGTTCTAATTCTGTTGGGGGCAGAAAACTCAGGTTCTAATTCTGTTAGTGGAAGGGTTGAGTTCTGGGACTGTGCTTTTCTAGCGAGCTCCCACCCGCCAGGTGATGTGAATGCTGCTGATCATCAGACCACCGTTTGAGAAGCAAGGATCCAGGCTCAGGAATGTAACCTTTCTTAGCTCTGGTTTCTTCATCTGCAAATGGCAATACTAGCACCCACTTTGTAGGAGGATAGTAAGACTATGTGAAGTGTCTAGCACAGGGTCTGACCCTAACACAAACTCTCAGGAAATATATTACTGTAGCAACCTATTGACTAGAAAGAGAGAGTTGGTAGATTACTGAAGAAAAACAACATATTTGGCAACATAAAATAGGTCTCTCTCCCCCACTTCTGACAGGCAGCTTCAAATCAGACAATAAGGAACAAATATAAAATGGCATCATATTTGCATATAACCTATGCACACCCTTCAGTATAGTTTAAATCATCTTTAGATCACTAACATTTGTATTTTTTTTTAATAAAAACTTTTTTTATGTGTGGAGACTGGATGTCACTACTTTGCCCAGGCTGGTCTCACACTCCTAGGTTTAAGCAATCCTCCTGCCTCAGCTTCCCAAAGTGCTGGGATTTTGGTGTGAGCCACTACATCTGGCCTATATTATTTTTTATTGTTGTAGTTTTTTTTTTTTCCCTGAATATTTTCGATCCACAGTTGGCTCTGTGGATGCAGAACCTGGGGACACAGGGGCCAACTATATTTCCAGTAACAATAAAGAGGGAACAAGATATAAAGTGTGGAATACCAGATATGGAGACAAAAATGTATAGGACTTTAAAATGTTATTAAAACGCTTTTTCTGAAAAACATACTTTTCCGCAAGACCAAAAGGAAACTGAGTACATCCTTAAATACTTTTAGGATAGGATGGGAAAGGTCTAACTATTTCGATTTGTGGCCCAGAGCCCCTGATCACCCCTGCCGAACCTCCCTCTCTTCATCAATACTATTCTCAGAACGGGATGAGCTCAGTCTGTCTCAGGCTACCCTGGGAATCCGCCGCTTCCTTCCTTCCTCTTTGGCTTTCCTAATACACACTTCCCCACCTCAGAATTCTCTCCCATGAATGGCGCTGACCTTATTGGTTCTTCGGTAAAGCCTGGGAACCTCCAGTGCGCTTTTTAGGAAACTGAAGCAAGAGTCACTTAAATCCTGGATGATCTTGCTACTCAAGGAGGGCACACAGGCTGACAAAGAGCTCTGGGAGTCCTCCAGGGCTGCTGTTGAGATTAAAGACTGGATTTAATCATCATGCTCAGGCCCAGATGTGACCTTCATTTGAAATACTGTCACAGCACTTACAGTGTGTACCATAATAAATCAGATCAAATGAATTAGACAAAACGTCTTACTTAGGGAAGTTATAATACAAAACAGAATAAACAACCAAGGATTTACAACTACAGAAGAAAATGTCAAATTAAATATACCCTACGGTCTCTGAAATTTTATTTTAAATCATTTCTTATTCAAAGATTTGCTTAGTCAAGATTCATTTTTACCTGTGATAGAAGAAAAATTCTTAAAGCCAATCATTTCAAGTTTTGGCTTGATTATTTCCAAGAGTTCTGGAAGCTGAAATAAATATGCACTTTATATATTCAGTTACTTTTTATAAATCAAAGGAAGAGGCGATTCTATTTGCATCTATAAACGCTAGAATTTGCTAATGAATGGTGAATCTAAAATCAGGAATTTCAGTAATTTTCATCAAAGGAAAGAAATCGTTTTAATGCTTTTACTATAAAAAGATTTCAACAACATGAGAAATCACATGGTTTAATGGCTACTAACAGGCACAGAAAATAAGCAAAAACATTTTCTACTCTATGGCTCTCCATAATACGAAAATAGACACAGCAAAGACCATATTCTTACTGAAAACATACACATTTTAAAATTCAAAACGGTATTTATTCAAGCACCACAAAATATCTAAAGTTGAGGAAAGCCGAACTGTGTATCAGAGGACTTAACCACTACATTCACCCCACAGAGTTAATGTTACAAGCAAAAACATATGGATCTATACAGAGAAAACAGAGGAAGAAGTTTTAATATTTTAGCACTTTCAAGGTATAGCTGAAGATTAAACATCAACAGAAAATACTGGGGTAAATTAATGTAAAGTAACTGAAATCCAGCCCACTAAAGATCATGCCTGAGCAGAATAAGGTGAGCTAATGGAAAAAAAAAAAAAGCCGGGGAAGCATGGCTGCTCCAGCTTGTCCCATCACTACTGAAAAGGAAGCAGGGTGGAGGTGAATACAATACAGAATGTACTCCACGCAGAAGAAGTGCACACCCTTAGAAACCCTATATGGACATGATCTGTCAGGGGAAGCTGGAGAGACACCTAGAAAGGGAGGTGAGGGGTTCTCTCTTGGGGTACCCATGGGCCCCACAATTTAAGCCCCGTAAGGCCCAATGGTGTTTGCCTTTTACACATGCTACCTTCTGTGAAAACATTAAACCAAGCACCTGGAATTCTTCTGGGACACAGGCTTACCTGCTCCTGAAGCTTGTCCAGGTCTGCAACCACATACACGAGCTGAGTGCGGGAAATGGAAACCACAGGCTTCGTTTCTAAAGGACCACTTCCTTGGTCTTCAGTGTTTCCTTGGGTGATGGAAGGTTCTTTGCTACCAGTTACCAAAGGTTTCTTGATCTCCTTGGGACTTTCATTAGAAATGGGCCTGAGTGAAAGCTGAAAAAGGATTTCACTGATTAACTACTTTTACACTAGCAAGATACACGAGCATTTATATATTACATATGTATGCATCAATAACTCACCACTAAATGCTAGCTGTCTACATAGCACTTAGTAAAAACTTACTAATAAAAGTACACTTTATTGTATCTACAGGAAGGAGTGAAGCACTAAGAGAAACAAGGACAAACTACACCCCATGTACATTTACCTTCCGGAACTTGTCTACTTTCTGGTGATAAAAATACCATGTGAAAAATAAAGTATCCAAACTACAATAAAATTAATGTTGGGGACATCACAGGTTTTAAAAAAAATCAATTATGTTAGGCAAATAACATACCATATTTGTAATTATAATTAATAAGGGTAAAATATCAAAATCCAAACCTTCAAATACAAAAAACAAAATGTTCTTTGCATAACATTGTTTATAAGGGAAAAAAATAAAAAAGAAGTACGCTAGCATCAAGAAAAGAATGGGATAGAATGGGATAATGAACATTCAGGGCAAAGTGATCTATTACAGATAAACAGAGAATTCCTGGCTAGCAAGAACGCATGCTTAGCCTAAGTGAATAATTGTCCTAACCCAACTCTGTCAGGGGAATCATACAGCGGTCTTCAGAAACAGCTGACGGCCCAGGGTGGTCCACTAAGACCTTTCTGAGCAGAGGGAAGGCAAAAGGGAAAGACAAACTAGATTTCACTAGACTCCCATTACCTGACAGGAGCTTTAGTCCAAATAAATCCTCACAACAGCCACGTATAGAAGCTGTTTTCCCATTCTCCAGATGAAGACTCAGCTTAATTTCTCTAGGTCCACAGAATTAAAAAGTTCAAGAGCCAAAGTTTGACACTAGCTCCAAAGCTGACACTCTTTCCATTAAAACGCACTGCAAGAGGAGGACTGGGATCCTTTCCTACTCCAAATAACAAAGATTTTATTCAAAGTGTGCTGTTTTCTCCATGTTGTCTTTTTCATTTTTTAGAACACATGTCCTTTGCATACTCCTCACACTGCCATGACTGGTCTAGCTGAGAGTCTGTTACTCACGCGTCCCCCAGAGAAAGGGCAGCACCGCAATCCGAGGTCCTAGCAAGAACCCACGGGGCTGGTGCTGAGCACCGGACTGTACCAACGCTCTGTGGATCAAGAATTTCTGGCTTTTTGTCGAGTATTAATAAGTCACCAAGGGCATGTGGATATTTAATACATCTGATTATTTGAAAAGGGAAAAGGATATTCAAAAAAGAAAAGATAATTTTAATACCTTTTTATGTTGATGACAATATCGTTTTGTAACCTTCCAAATATTAAGTATTAAAATGCACATATTTTTATTTCTAATCATTTTCATAATCACCTTGAAATTAAAATGAACATCTTTTTTTTTAATTTGGAGTCAGTTCAAAGAATCTGGTTTTGAGAAGGGAAAACATGGACTTGCCAGAATGGTGCTTTTCAATAAAACAAGTTCGTGATAACAGACACCCCTAAATGCGCTTGCAGGAGTAAAAGTGAAACAGAAACAGAGCTGCAGATAATCTTGGGAAGTCAGACGACTGTGGTCCTCTGAATTAACCTCTCATGGCATTTACAAAAATCTTACGGAGTTAGCCTAACATATCTTTAATTTTTATCAGTATTGATTATGGATGAGCTCCACGGCCAGCCCTTACCTCATTGACAAACACAGAGTATCGTGCCAAAATCTGCAGAGTGAGTCTCCACAGGCGATGCACCAGCAAGGGCAAGAACATCTCATCTGACCAACACCTCCTGAGGCTGCTCCAAGTTCTATGAGAAGCCAAAAGGCAATATGGACTTTCAGCTAGAGAAAAAACAACCACAACACACATTTAAGGAATTTCAGACAATTTTAGGCTATAATCTAATGTGAGACTTTCGATGTATGATTCAAAGGTAAAGAAAGTGGCCTTCTGAAGAAAACCATGTGGTCAGCAAAGCTGTTGGAGGCACAGGGATGAGGAGCGGCCACAATCCATGTTCCCTACCACATCCTTCATGCCACGCACAGTTTTACATGACACTATCTCCCAGGTGTCTGGATAAACATCAAACATACATTGCATTCAGAAATAATGTTTAATAGGTACTTTATACCAAATCAACAAACATGGGCTGGAGTGGCAATCACTTGCAGAGGTTTAAACTTCAGTTTCAAATTTGTCCTGTTTCACAAGATTCTTCCTCTATCTCAACATACTTCTTATTCTTTTAGAAGAAGTTAACTACATATGACCATTTTTGGCAAAGATAGATGAAAACAAATTCTGAAGCTAAAACTGATTCAAAATGACAGGAGATTTAGCTGCATAAAAGAGAGTGGAAATTTAAGTCGAGGAACCTAGATATAAGCACACAGTATTTCAGTGGTCACTAGGAATAAATATATGATGCAAAAATTAATGAGGCTTTCAGAGTATGCAAACATGTACTGGTAAGTCCACATACCTACAGCTGTTACCTGCCCAGCATCCCAGCATAGGCAGCCAGGGCCCAGGAGGCCCAGGATGCATGCTTCAGCTGTGAGTCATTGTCAGTGAGAGGCAGGAGCACCCTGACCCTCTACCATCCAGACCAGTCCTCAGCCTGGGAGGAAGGCAGATTGCAGCCCATTTGCTAAAAAAAAACAGCTGATCACATAAGCACACCAAGGGGCCATATCCCCTGGACAAGTTATATTCAGGAATGAAAATGAGGTCTGTCTCCTATATTCTTATTTCTTTTTCATCTTTATGAAGCAAGAACTCTATATACCAAAACTATTTGGTTTATTTTTACCTTATTAAAAAAAGAAGGGTTGGGCATGGTGGCTCATGCCTGTAATCCCAGCACTTTGGGAGGCCATGGTGGATGAATCACTTGAGGTTAGAGTTCAAGACTAGCCTGGCCAACATGGTGAAATCCTGTCACTACTGAAAATACAAAAATTAGCCGGGGTGGTGGTGTACACCTGTAATCCCAGCTACTTGGGAGGCTAAGCCAGGAGAATCACTTGAACCTGGGAGGCGGGGACTGCAGTGAGCCAAGATCATGCCATTGCACTCCAGCCTGGAAAACAGAGCGAGACTCCATCTCAAAAAAAAAAAAAAGTCAAACTAAGTGATTTTAAGGTCCAACTTAAGGCATGAACAAACAAACACACACACACACACACACACACACACACACACACAAAACCAGTGAAAGTATGCGCAGAGTATTATGATCTAGCTGATGTGGTGAACTGAATGAACTCATTTAGGATACCATGCCACTTATCACTTTGGGGGAGTTACCTGGGGCATCTTCCAGGACATCTGTAAGTGTTGCTTCTAAGGATCCTGCTATTTCTCTAAATCTGAGATAAAAACAAGAACACAAATTAGTGTTTATGACTCTGACAGATGCCTTTCCCTATCCATCCTCTGTTTTTCCTAAGTAACAGGAACTTTCTCTGTCACTCACTGGTAAGTCCAGCCTCAAAATGCCTGTTCTCCCAGCCTTTTTTTTTTTTTTTTAACTGAACAAGAAATCGTGACTAAGCCACTGTTATGTAAGGGTTCTCTGTTATTTGCAGCTGGTCTGAATCATAACTTACCCCATGTTTCTCAAATTAAACAAACTGCCAGTTAAGTCTCCAGCAAGAAGTTGTCAGGTGAGTAGCACCTGCTTATGATCCTCTACTCACTTCAAGGCCATAAAACTTTGGTTCCTCCAACCCATCTATCTTAACACCATCACAGGTAGGTAAACGTCCCCAGGGTAAGAAAGCTGCATTTTGTACCTGTGTTGGCAGCTTGAGAAAAATCATGGGAAGTAGCCAGTTAAAACTAGAACTCGCTGCTTGGTGCTCTTCTAATCTGCCGACCCTCTCCCACGTCCATGGTACTTGCCCTTCGGGTACTAATGCTCAGTGTCTGTACCAGCGCTTCCTAGATGTGCGTTCTTTTTTTCCTGATGACAGCTGGCTCACCTGGCACCTCAGCTCATCCTGTCACAGACCTCTGTTCTAATAATGGATATGGACATGTTTTTATGACTTTGTAAAAGGCTAATGTGTTATATAGTTTTTTTAAGCTAGCTGCTTCGGCAGGCATTGTTTTCTAACTGTATAACTCTTCCAATCTCATACCTGTCTTTACTAGCACGCTCTTTTGTCACCTGCTAATTGCCTTACTAGTAATGAATTCTGATGCATGCTCAATATCAATTTATCCAACTGATATGAAATTATTTTTTATAGTGCATAATGTGCTTTTAAAAAGCGGTTCAGAGACTGAGCTAAAGGCAACTGTCTAAAGAGTAAAAAGAACAGCTTGACACAGAAAGCTGCAGCCCTACCCAACACAGCTGAGCACTGAAGACACCAAGGCTATCCTGGACCATTACAGCTGGCTGGTTTCCAGTAGCCATCCTGTCTGCCCCATGGAAAGAAAGGAACTCTCTAATTGCCCAGTGAAGCTCACAAAGGCTAGTCTTTTCCTGGTGCAGTTGAGAGATACAGAAGGAATAAGTGACAGATGGAAAAGTGGGATAAGAAAGCACTGGAAACTAGCCCAGGAACAGCAGTAAGAGGAGGCAGTGACACTGAACATGGGAGCAAGGGAGATGGGACTGCTCTGCACCTGGGAGAGCAAACCAGCACCTAGAGCTCAACCTCAGACCCCCAGTCCTGCCTTTCTTCAAAATCTAAACAAAATACAGGAAGTTAGCCCTGATACAGAAAAGGCCTGATAGCTGGCACAGCACTGTTTGTATCAGGGAAAAACTGGAAGCAACCTAAATGGCCAAAAGAAAGAATATGGTTATAGAATCTGTGGTATATTCAATGGACTAGTATGCAGTATTAATGTGGAAGCTTGATGCTATAAACCAATAAGGAAAAATAGGTATAATTTAGTACTACGCAAAGACATAGGACACAGAGTTTTACGTATATTTACGATAATTCTGAAAAGCATACAAATGAAAAAGGACCAAAAAAATGCAGCACAGCCTTGATCCCTGCACTTCACAGAGAGGTTCTGCCTATCTGTGAGCAGGGGCAGTGATGCAGGATTACAACTGCCCGAGTCACTTCGCCCAGGTGTGCTCCCCAGCCAGGGGACCAGCCCCTCACACAGCTCTGCTGTGCGGTAACTGCCAGGAGTGAAGCAATAGAACATATTTCTTCTTGGAAAATGGCCAAAAGAGAGAGGGAACCTCTGCTGCAATCTGAAAAGCTATGCTGTGGTTTTCATGTGCACATCGAATGTCACTCTACTCTCAACAGGATCCACGTAAGAAGGGCAACCCCAAATACAAACATTTCTAAATTCTGAAATACAGGCCCGGGGAAGGTCTCCAGACATATTCCTCCACAAACACCACAGGTCTACAATCATACTTAAATAAAAATTACAATGGCGATAACAATAGTGATGCCTACTGTTTTTTTTCTCTGAAGTATCAGGAACATCGTAAGTGCACCCGTCTCTCGTGGATACACATGTCTGAGAGGAGTGCAGGGACAGGAAAGAAAGGGTTACCTGCACCTTAATATTACTATGTAGATTCCACATCATAAGACTGTGTTCAGCATATACTATGTAATACAGTATATACATGTGAATGTACTAGAAATATTTCAATTTTAAAAAGAACAGCAAACTGAAATTTAGCCTTTGGCATTTAAAGGGCTAACACCTGCAGTTTCCAGGTAGCCACTGACTCATTATAATTTGAGGCTGTTTTGATCACATCTGCATTTAATTTCTTCCTATGAGAAACTAAATCCTCATCTACTTTCCAATATGCCCATAGGAGCAAATGAAATGTAGACGCAGTGGGGTCTCAGGGACAGTGACAGGATACAAAATGTGTTCACAAGAATTGTGGTGATGGCTGGGGTGGGGAGGTGGCCTTTTTCCTGAAGATGATTGGGATATGGGTATACAGTCAGATCCAGGAGCAGAAAACTTTTACTGAGAGCGCAATATTAATATTTCTTCTTAGGAAATGTTCAACCATCACCACCCCACTGTCTTTAGGTTTACTTCAAATGACCTTGAAATGAATCTGATGACAATGCAACTCTGACCCTAACCATGTTTGCGGAACTTTTTGTCATCCTTCAGAGCAAACAACCCAACACCTGATAAAAATCAATAGAAAAGTTCGACAAAGTCTTCATGGAATTTACTTTTTAGATGGAAAAACAAATGTACTAAAAACAAGTTCTACACTTCATAACTCAAACGTATTTTTTTAAATTTCATGAATTTTAAATAAAAGAGGTTTTTTCAAAAAGGCTAATCAACTCCTTTGAAGGCTTAAGGCTGAAATCTGCTGAAGGTAAAAAAGACTTTCAGGGGCCGGGCGCGGTGGCTCAAGCCTGTAATCCCAGCACTTTGGGAGGCCGAGACGGGTGGATCACGAAGTCAGGAGATCGAGACTATCCTGGCTAACACGGTGAAACCCCGTCTCTACTAAAAAATACAAAAAACTAGCCAGGCGTGGTGGCGGGCGCCTGTAGTCCCAGCTACTTGGGAGGCTGAGGCAGGAGAATGGCGTGAACCCGGGAGGCGGAGCTTGCAGTAAGCTGAGATCCGGCCACTGCACTCCAGCCCGGGCGGCAGAGCGAGACTCTATCTCAAAAAAAAAAAAAGACTTTCAGGGAACTGGCTGAGTTTCAATGGAGTTTAAGCCCCAATTACCAGCTTTGAGAGAAACTGAAACGAAGGGAGATGCAGCTGAAGCCAAGCTGTGCCATCACCAAGGGGCCCAGCCTGGCAGAGCCAAGAGCACAGGCTGAAATAGCCCATGGGGGCTGCAGGAGGTGCAGTGGTGGGATGGAAGAGTGAGGTAACGGTGCATGGGTCCCAGGGTCTGAGGAAAAGGACCAGGAAAGAGTTTGGAGGCAGGAAGCAGAGGAGTATGTTTGTGAGGTGATAGCATTAGATAACCACAGTAATCTAACTCCAAACCTGGATGACAGAGAGATGGGGAAATGTAAACCTTATTTCTCCATAGCAGTATCATTTTATAAAACGATGCTTTGCTATTTTAAATCCTGCTCACAAATCAAAAAGGCTTCTTGCCCTGGCTTGATGTTGATTATCATATAACAACTATTTCCAGTGCATCCCATTAACATCTTAGATGAACAAATCCATAATTTCCTGCTGAGAGACAAACTACATGATGATGCAACCTTGGAAAATTTAGCATAAAACACAGTATTGTAAGTGAAAGGGCACCTTATTACTTCATTCTGAGAACTGTGATTTCATTATAAAAAGATGATTACATACATTCTCAATCATCCCAAGCAATTATCATCAGGGGACCTAATTCTTGATCTCCCTCTCTGTAATTATTCCTCAGAACTCTAGGGGAAAGGACTGCATCATAATTAATGAAAGCATCCAGCAATGTAAATAGAAAAGCCTATGATTCTTCAAAGAGCATTTCAGGTAAAATGCCATTCTATGGAAGAATATACCATGACCTCATTCAAGAGAATCTGCAAAAATGGCTATTATCATCTGTTTTTCCAATGCACTGTATGATGTCAAGGGTTCATCCTACATTTCCCGAAGTATTTTATAGAATGGCTTATTGACAAAGGTGAGATCATCATGAAACCTGGAAGAAAAATGTCACCATTTTCCAGAATAGAGGGCACAAATGTCACAAAGATGATAAGGGAAGCCGAAATAATGACGAGGCTTCTCATACACTAACAGATGGAAGCAGCTGTCAAGAACACTCAAGGCTGTGCTTCTCCCCATCCCCTCTAGGGGGCAGGTATCTCAGATGAGCAAAACCACATGGGAGACAGGTTCATTACTTGAGGCAGATGATGAAACAGGGAAAATGGAAAGAAAGAGCTGCTGTATAACTTCTACTTTCTCTTTTCACAGTGAATGAGGATACGGTGGGTGGGAATGAGGCTGGGCTTTGAGTCAGCTCCTTCCAACTCTTGTGTTCTGAGCTCTCCAATTACCAAAAAATAAAACTTATGTTTTTGTCACGCAAGTCAGACTTTGGCAACCATAATACTTCTTATGTATCTTTCTCCACTTTCAATTTTGTCTCCCAAAGCCTATTATGATGATCAGAGAAAAGGAGCCACTAATTGGCACAACAACCTTAATTGGCATTCAAATTCTGTTTTAGAAGGGTGTGTGGTGAATAAACGACCAACCTTATTTGAAAATAAACAGGCAAGTTCCACTTATTATTGAAGCTATGATAGGCAGGATGTGCTCTTAATCTTTTTACACTAGCCTGTGATCCACATTGCCGTTCAAATCTTCTGACAAAATCCATACTTATGGTGTATTTCTAAAATAAAAACAAATGGAAAATTTTCATTATCAGAAAACTAACCAGAACATGTACTGAAAACCGTAATCAAGATAAAGCAGCTTAACACATAAGAATCACAGTTTCCAGAGTTAACAGGGACCTTACGAGATCTTCCTTCCAACGTCCCATTGAAAGATGCATAAATGCCCAGAGTGGTTCTGGGATACGTCTTCCGTGTCTTCCATGGCAAAGCCCATCTGAGAGCCAGGCACTCTAAGTCCGGTGCTCTCTAAATGGTAGTGCTCATGTTCTAGGGCCCCCTACCCCAGCCCACTGGAATTTGAATTGACAGCAGATTAAACGACATAATTCATCATTGCCTCACATAGGAGAAAGAACAGAAGGAGAAAATTCTGAAGAAGAAAGGGAGAGAAGAGAAATAATTGAACCATGTGTGTATTCACATCATTTTTATAAATGAGATAGCATGAAAACTGACAGGGAGATGCACCAAAACCATTAAGAGTGGCAGCTAACTCGTAGCATTTATCATCAACACACTGTGCTTAGAATTGTATTATTTAATTTAACCCACAAAACTACCCCACAAGGCAACTGCTATCATCCTCATCATCATCCCCCATTTTACAAATGACGCTTCTTCTTCTGTTGAGGCTCGCAGAGAACCTGCTCAAAAGACAAGCTAGGAGGTAGAGGAAGCAGAATGCTACTCAGTCAGTAGAGCACAACTGCGACTGCATGTTGCTTTTGTGGGTACTTTATTCCTGAAGCCCCCAGGCTCTAAGAACACTGTTGATTTTTTATGTTCTTCTCAATTAAAAGGGGCTCAATCCAGGGTCACCAAACCATTAATCTAAATATGCTAAAGTCTGTGCTTAGACAGGATTTTGTAGTAGTAAAAACTATAGGCTTTAAATTTCTTTCAAAAGGTTTTGGGCAAACTTCTGTTATCCCAGAGGGTGGTCTAGGTGTGTGGAGTTGAGACAAAAATCGGGATCATTCTTCCCTTTTGGGACAAAACTATACCTCTGCATAAAATGGATGCTAAAAAATATATATAAAGATATTTCCCTCTTACAAGAAACATGTTACATTAAGGCTTAAAGCTGAAAGTATTTCTGGAAATAAATGGATACTATCTGCTGGAAACTATACTCACAAACATTAAGTATTAGCCTAAAATTCTAAAGTCAAGTTCTATCAGAAAGGTTCATTTCTGAGCTGAAACATTTCCTGAGTCAAACATGGTCAATATGAGTCTCTAAAGCATAGAGCAAATTGTAAAGCATCTTTACATTTGCCAGTGCTTAAAACTTACAATTGCTACTGCTTAAAGCCATTACTTCACTCTCCTTATGCTAGCTTAAAAGCCCTGCTTTTTAAAATCACAAATGTTGTTGCTACAAAATTTATTGAAAACAGCACAATCCTGTTATTCAATGCACTGTAACATGCGACAATCAGCCAAGAGATAAGGTAAGTTGCATTTCTGGGATGGTAAACCTCCCAGTGTGTTGTCTTATCTGTGGGAAACCTGCTGGGCCCCAGGCTGTTTACACTTATGTTGTGCCTCTCTACACTTAAAAAATCAATAAACAAATTCACCAGGGAGGCTAGACAAAGAACAAATACAACTTCCAGAAATTAAAAAAAATGACAATTAACTGGAAACTCAATATGCAGGTGGAAAAGAGTTTAGACACAACTAAGGATGGAATTAGTGACCTATAAGACAGACTGTGAAATTACCGAGAACGCAGCAAATACAGAGGATAGGGTGAGTCGGTCTAAACAAGAGATCTAGATGGAGATGATAGAGGAAGGAAAGAAAAGCACAACTGAAGAAATAATAAATAAAAATCTTCCAGAATGGATGAAAGACACCAATTCTCAGATTCAGAAAACCTATCAAATCCTAAGGATAATAACAAAAAAAAGAAGTTCTACTGGACATATCATAGCAGAACTTACTTAGCACACCAAAGTCACACAGAAGATCTTAAAAGCAGCCAGAGAAAAAAGGCATTAACTACAAAGGAATAACAATTAAATTAACAGCAAACTTAATAATGCAACTCAAAAGACAATACTCAAAGTGCTGAGAATTCTATTAATATATCCAGCAAACTGACCTTACAAACAGAAGCAATACAGTTATTTTCAAACACAAACTGAGAAATTATTAAAAAAATAAATTATTATCAACAGAGCCTTACTAAAAAGTCTTCTAACATGAATTTCAGAAGAATGATTCAAGAAGGATGAGCTGACATTCAAAAAGGAACAGTAAGCAATGACAAACATGTAGGGTAATTCCCAGAGGATAATGACTATTTAAAACAATAAAAATGCCCAGTTTTTAAGATTAAAAAAAAAAGAAACAAAATAGAAGTACAAGCAAGGAAACAAAAATATATACTATGAGAAGGGATGGCTGGCGTTAATGTGCTCTAAGTTCCGTGTATTGTCCAGGAGGAGGCTCAAGAACATCAATCAACTTTAGATTCTGTTAAATAACCACTAAGGTTAATCAATTTATGCAGAAATAAAGGGCACAACTTCCAAATTAGTAGAGGGGACAAAACGGAATAAAGATGGAAAACAGATCCCCAGAAGTCTAAAATACAAAGAAGGTGAAAAAAGAAGGAAGGAAGAAAAGATGGGAGGAAGGAAATAAGGGAAGAAAACTGGAACAAAGGGAAAGTACAAAATAAGAGTCAAATGCATTGACAATTAGAATCACTGCAAATTTAATAAAGTACCTAATTAAACGACAAAGATTATCTCATTGCATAAGAAACCAAAAACCAAAATCCAGGGAAGGAGAAGGAAGAAAAGTACCAAGAGGCTGAGCCTTTAAAATGATACAAAGGAAAGCAAATTTATACATTAACTTTTTAAATCCTAACCATGAAATCTTTAAAATAATGATTTCTTTTTTAAGGGGGAAAAAAAGGGTGGGGTGGAATAGGGCTGGACATGGGGGCTCACCTGAAATCCTAGCACTTTGGGAGGTTGAGGGGGAAGGACTGCATGAGGCCAGGAGTTCAACACCAGCCTGGGCAACATAGTGAGACCCATCTCCACAGAAAAAGAAAAAGAAAAAGAAAAAGAAAAAGAAAAGAAAAAGAATAGAAAAATTGACCAGGCATGGTGGTGTGCACTGAAATCCCAGCTACTCAGGAAGCAGCAGAGAGGACTGCTTGAGTCCCGGAGTCGAAGACTGCAGTGAGCTATAATTGTGCCACTGCACTTCACCCTGGGCGACAGACTAAGACCCTGTTTCAAAAATAGTAATAGTAATAATAAAATAAATATAAATTAAAAAAGGAAATAAATATTGGGGCTTTCTAACTTTTCAAATTATAGAGGACATTTATAGTCTATTTTAAAATCCAATCAATTCCTTTGTACTTGCTGCTTGAAAAAAATCCAATGAGTACTCTTTGTTTTCATTCAGAATTATACGGCAGAGATGTACAAACTTAATTTTTCACAGAAAACTGCAAAAACACTAGCTTTTAATGCTGCTCAGGATGTTTTTAAGAAAATAATGTACATTTCTACTCACACTTGTATCTAGACTTAATTATACTTTATATTATAAAATGAAAATGTTCTTATTCCTAAAAGTATCATAGCTCATATCTTGGATAAAGTGATGTGTGTGTTTTAAGGTAAATGTTCACTTAGCAACTCAAATTTTTATTTTTAATAAACCACAGAACCAAGACTAAGCAGAAGAAAACGCGATATTTCTCCAGTCTCCGGTTAACATCTTCAAGAATCAAGAGGATGGGCGGAGATACCTCATGAAATGCATCGGGATTCCCAGGATTAAAAAGCGAGGGTAACTTTTCTTCTAATCCTTGTACTATTTGTGGCCAGACAGAATTCACCAAAAAGTCATATCCAGGAACAGTATTGCCTTTTTCACTGTAAAATAAGGGCACATTTCAGTAAAATACACCATAATCTATTTACAAAGAGCAAATTTCCACTGTGTTTCTTCTGCCAAAAGATCTGCAGTCTAAAACTTATTTCAACTTAAAAAAAAAAAAATATTTGTAATTTAGTTTGTTTCTAGACTCAAATTTCTATGTCACTCCTTAATCTCAGTCTCACCTCACACCCGGCAAATCTCCTGGATCCGGACTCCTCCACCTGGTGTCAAGGCTAATCACCTTGGTACACTTTTCCCTCTAAAATACTTCCCACCACCTTTATACTCCCATCTTGGAAAAAAAAAGTACAGTAGTCTAATATTACAGGAAAAATAACCTTCACGTTACTGAATACCAATAAACCACACAGCATTGTAAATGATGCTAATTTATAAATTAATAACAGCTTTTATTTACTAAGCTATCTCTAAGATTACTTTCAGTTCTAAAATTCTGACTATCAAATGTGAAATCTTATCACAAATTTTGACACAAAAATCTGATAATAGATTATTTTTTTGTGTGTGTGTGCTTGTCTTATTTTGTCTTTGTTTAGCACCAGACTTTAAATTCCAAATTCCCAAATGTAGATGACAGGCAGCACTGAGACAAAAGCATGCGCTTCGGAGCCAGTGTGCCTGATTCAAATACTGGAGCACCGGCAAATCATTTAACTTCTCTGTGCTTTGGTTTCTTCATCTTTAAAATGGTGATGATAATAGTACCAACTTCACAAAGTCATTATAAGAATTAATATTTGTAAAGTACTTAGGATAGTGCCTAACACACAGTAAAAGCCCTATGTTAGTAACGGTTAAATAAGAGAGATTCCTTAAGTCTCTCATGAACTCGAAGACCTGTAAACATACATTCTAGGCAAACACCATTTCACTAATCCGCCCACTTTGTTTCATATTGTGTATTCTGCTCTATTTTAAGGTAATTTTTTAAAATGGCAAACAATTTAATAAATGTTCTTATTTTAGCAAAACTGGTAGTTTTGTAGCTAAGTTGCCATATCAAAATGGGACTTAACATTCTGGTAAGTATTAAAATAAAATTTTTAAAAGTTTTTGTAATTTTCCTGCTTAACAAAAATTATCAAGATAGACAAGTTATCAAGAAAGCTTTGTTTCACTGTCCAGGAAGAGCTAGCAAATAATGTTATTATAGTTTCACCTAAGTATTGTTAAGAAATTACTGGTGGGGGTGGAGGAGGGCCAGGAAGGGGAAAGAAGATGGCTGCCTCCTATATATCCAATTCCACACAACATATTATACACTTTCAAATAATAGTAAGAGCAGGCTCTGTTAAGGTATCTGGAGAAAGAAAGCACAAAATTGAGGACTCCAAACTACAGATATACATAATATAATCACTACTAAATGACAACATTTCCTCGTTCCCAAAATTAATGTCTAATGAAAGCCCCAAAGAGAGAATGTAAAACCTGGATTAGATGGATTAGAAAAGCTCATCTGTATTCTCTGGAGGAGAAATCACAAATGTTTTGGTGTTGCCAGTTATAAAGCTCATGAAGGGTGGCACATGATAAAAGAAAAGAGTGACAAGGGAAGCACCACGCTGGAAATCTGAAGCCAGGAGCCGAGCACGGGAAGGAAAGGGATACACAGAACCTGCAACACAGTGACGGGCTAGCAGCAGATGAAGATGATCTCGCAAGGTACAGTTCAGATTCCTCAAATCTCTAAGCCTTCTACGTGAATTCCCCCACACTAAAAACTGTGGAAAAGATCCCCTAAAGCTTTGAAGCTTGACATCTCTGGACCCAGACTGGCTCTGTCAAATCTAATGACTGATTGTTTCATATCTATGGCTTCATTTTACATCATGATTTCTACTATATTCTTATCCCCAAATCCAACTAAATCCTTATGATTACTAAACAAAAGTAGCAAAACTAGGCTTCATCTTAGGTGATACACAGGAAAGAGAGAGGGTACTGCAAATGCCAAGCAGCACATTAATTACCCCACATTTCTGCAAAGAACAAAAACTCAAGGCCAAATATATTGCTTGCTCCATGAAAACAGAGACCTTATTTGCCTTTTGAGCATTAAACTTAGTTAATTCTTTCATTTTGCAAACACTAACTGGGCAGCTGTTAGCTCTAAGACACTGTGTCAAGAGGCAGGGGAAGGTGTGAGCAGCGGAGAGGTGATCATAATGCAACATGGAAATTAATCAGCAGACACAAAAGCAACACGTCCTGCAATCCAGAGGACATGATGAATGCTGAACATTAGGACAAAGACTGTTTTTTTTTTTTCTAAAGACAGGGTTTTGTCATGTTGCCCAGGCTGGTCTGGAACTCCTGGCCTCAATCGCCCGCCTTGGCCTCCCAAAGTGCTGGGATCACAGATGTGAGCCACTACGCCCAGCCAAGGATGGTCTCTTGAAGGAGGTGGTATCTCAGCTGGAGATTCACATGGAGAGGCAGTTTGACAGGAAAACGAAGGGCACAGGAAGCGCAAGGCAAGCAGAGGAAAAACGCAGAAGCACATGAGTACAAGGGAGCTGGGGAAAGGCAGCTAGCACTGTGTGGCTGGAGCATCCAGGGATACGGAGGGAAAGTTCCACGGCGGAGAGAGTTCTCCAGTGGAGAGCTACCAGGCAAGAACAAAAAGGGCCTTGCCCTGCTTCAAGAAGCCTGGATCTTCCTCCACGTGCACTGAGAAGCCACTAAAGATTTATGAAGAAATCTACGAATCGCAGATTTCTGGGTAAATGTGACAGTCAGAAGCCTAGAGAAGGAGAGACTGGAAGTAGGCAGACAGGGTGGGGAGATTCTATTATTGTGGACAGCAGATGACAAGGCCTGGACTGGGACAATGGCAATGGCGAAAGTAATGGGATATTTATGAAAGAGAATCAGGAAGTCATGGAAACTGAACAAAGGGAGGAAAAATTGAAGATGAGTTCATAATTAGTATAAAACTTGTTGAATTAAACTGAACTGATATCTATAGACAGATTATGACATATTAGAATCATGGAAGGAAAGCAATTCTGACTTCAAACTAAATTTAGGAAAAAGTGCAGAGAAGAAGAAAGGCTAGACTTTGGATTTGGAAATGTGGTCTTCAGTCTCAGCTTCATCTCAGTGTCCACATCTTTGAAATGAGGCTAATGCAACCTGCCTCACAGTATCATAGGTAGAAACAATGAAATAACAAGATTCATAATGGATTCACTTCATACAAGACGGTCATCGTCTGTCGTGCACCTGTGCTTAGCAGGTGCGGCCACTGAAAGGGAGGTGGGGGTCCACACGGGGTCGTTTAAATTACCTGGAGATGGCACCTCCCGTGACTTCTCGAAGAAGGCGGCAATGGTGAGGAACAAACTCCAGGAGTTTATTATACATGACTTGAAGGCCATTGGGATGAGATTCAACAAACTGCTCTATAATCACCTATTAAAAGGAATATCATTTTTTAAAAAAAGCATTTTAAAGGGAAGTACAAACTATATATTTCAGAGAAAACAATAAAGAAAACTTTACAAATCTGCTTCCTCATGCTCACCCTCCTCCCTGTGACATATTTTCTAAACAGTGAAGTAAATAACAGGTCACATTCAAAACTAGTTCCTCGGATTAGGCTGCACAGTTATGACTGTTGGGGAGACATGGGCTGATAAACCATGCACTCTCATATGCTTCCCTGTGAGTTTGAAAATAAAGTAACACCGTTAAAAAAAAAAATTTAAAGCAGAGCACACGATTCTCCACTACAACTCCTCATTGTCTTCATACTGGCCTTTTCTTCTACCATCATGCAGATTAGGGAAGGGTTTGAGGCAGAGAAAGATAGAAAATATATTAGTTTATTATTTTATTTTTGTGTGATAAAATTGGGAGTCAGGAATGATATGACAAGATAAGCTGAGTTTAAATAAAACAGAATGTGGCTACTGAATTTAATATGCCACTGAAAGTTCAAATATTTCTTTAATTTAGCATACTATATTCAGTTCAGTGAAAAAGGAATAGATGAGTGACTAAAATATTTTCATTGGTTGGGCACGGTGGCTCATGCCTGTAATTCCAGCACTTTGGGTGACCAAGGCAGGCAGATCAGTTGAACTTAGGAGTTCAAGATCAGTTTGGACAACATGGCAAAACCTCGTCTCTACAAAAAATACAAAAAAAACCATTAGCCAGGCATGGTGGTATGTACCTGTAGTTCCAGCTACTTGGGAGGCTGAGGTGGGAGGACTGCTTGAGCCCAGGAGGTTGAGGCTACAGTGAGCCATGATCATGCCACTGCACTCCAGCCTGGGCGACAGAGTGAGACCCTGTCCCCCAAACCACACACACACAAATTTTTCACTTATTGACAAAGAAATAATGTACGTAATTTTTTCACCCCCATAGAGACAGCTATGGAATATAACAGGATATAAACAGAACTGAAAGATCATTTATTTTTAGTAATCTTAACAAGGCCAAAATAATTATTAAAATTAGTCCCTAAATTTCACTTTTATCATTGGGAGTCTCAACTTTCCACTTTAAAAAATAAAAGACTTTCACCCTGAAATCATGTGAGTATAATCCTTGTATTTACTAACCACAGTCAGAACATTCACACTGACAGGACACTGGAGGCAAGTCCCCAAACACTGAGGATGGCCTCAGTGACTTCTCTCAGTCTGAAGCAGATGAAGCCGCTGTTTTTGTATGTCAGAAACTGCTGAGTATCAGCAACTTTATATGGCACAATCTATACTCTGGCTGCTCAGAAGCGGGGTACACTTACTTCCTATATTTTAACTATATCCTAATAGGTGAAGGATACTACATAACCGAGTTCTAGATTTAAAGTATTACTCAGCTAATTTGTTATAAAAGCCCTTGATCTTTGAATATTCCTCCTCTCGCCTTCCCGGTCCAGTAAACTCCTCTGTATTTTTCAAGACTTGGGCCAAATGTCATTTATTCCCTGAAGACTTGAGGGTGCCACTGTCTACCCCACTCACACACCTTTCCACGTTCACAGCACTCTCTGCACCTTCCTCGTACACTGCAGTGTTGTCACTGCTTAATTGTCCACCCTGCTTAGTCCACCCATAAGACCAGTGGTTTGAAAACATTCTTTTAACAACTACTGAGGAACAATTGCCTGCCATGAAATTGACCTAAAAACATGTGGATGCACACCTTCTCCCTAGGTGAGAATGTCGCCCTTGAAGCCTGAGCCACAGCATTGCTAGGAAACCTGAGAGGGCACACCCAATTCCTGGCACTGTAACATTACTTCCCAACTGTAACTCACGAAGACCAAGCCTTCCTTACAGCTGGTACTGTAGGAACTGAGAATCTTTCCAGAAAGATCTCTGCTCTCTCTTCTTATCTTCCTCACACCCAGTAAAGAGTCAAAGACAGAGCAGAAGCTCATGAATGTTTGTTGAAGGAGGTGCACAGACCTCATCTATGTATGGTTTCACTAGAACTTGGCCAACTAAGGCCTCCGCGTCCCGTGTCTTGTCAATCGTGGCGTAAGTCCGCAAGCAGTGCCGTATTATGTCGACATCAGACGTCTGAAGGCCTTCTAATAGGAGGCCTTCCAGTGACTGCTGTAACATGGCTGTAATGCCAGCTATACGCTGCAAGAAAAGGTTGGTAAGTAAAAAAAACTCTAGTTAGAGCAATTTCTGAAACTGCAAATAGACACATAACAAGCCTCTCAACACCAATAGATGATGACATATATAAAATCAAAATAATAACTTTTCCTGGAGATAACAATGAACCCCCCCACCCCAATCTCTTTATAAGTAAATTTCTGCTTCATCAAAGAAGAATGTAGACAGAATTACAGAATGAGAAAAAAATTATCTTCCTCTTAAGCTACAGAGTCAATCTTTAGGAAACATCATGGATTTAAAATCCAATTAAGAGCTTTGGATAAATTAATTGTCTACATCATATAATATGTCCAATTCCATGAAATTCAGAATTAATTTTACTCTTATCATCTAGAAAATGTGACTGAGTCTTTACACAAAATCTATAATGTGTGACTCTTAGGAAGCTGGGGCCCAGAAAATTAAAAATTGAAAAAAAAAAATACAAGGCTAGGTTCAAAACCCTTAGATCAACAATATTACTAATTTAAACCAGAATTATTTAGCAAGTTCCTAAACACCAAACTGTGGAAATCCAAAACAACACTTACCGGTCTTACTTTGTCCAAAAGAGGCATGCCTTTGCTTTGAACAGCATGAAACTGTAACTGATTAAATTCTGTGGCAATTCTCTCCAAAATTTGTCCAGTCAAAAGGGGGCTAGTAGAGGAAACAATTACAGAAGTGTAATCCCTAAGGTCTCTATTTCCACGAGAATACATCATACACCTGGCAGTGAGAGGCTTTCACACCCACTATATTTTGACTTTTGTCAAAGTGTTTAACATGGCCACCTTGTTACAAGGTGAAAGCTAAAGCGTCTTTTGTGCCATTAGTCAATGTTCCCCAGGAGCCATATGCACAGCATGTTCTAAGTGCACTGGGGAATCTGTTGAGTACAAGGTGCTGCTGCTGCCTGGCCTTGACCCACAGGGACCAGACAGCAGCAGAGCTGGCCAGGCCTGTGTGCATGCAATTACATGTTTCTGCCACTGACTCCAAGCTCTCCCATTCATGACCTTCTTCTTCAGCTTCAACCTCCCTTCTTCTTCCCTCTTCCTCCCTCCCCCTTTCCCCTCTTCTTCCTTATCCTTTCTTTCTCTTTCCATCCCATTTCTTATAGCTGAATCCTTTCTACTTCTCTGCCTGCCTCACTCCCCTTGCTAAAATACCTCTAAATATTTCTAAAATACCAAATACATTTGTCTCCTCAATAAACGAAACTGACCCTCTAGCAGCAGTAAATATCTCAAAATATCTTATTTTAAATTTAAATAGTAACGACTTACTTTAAAATCACATTTACCAAACAGCAACAGCTGTCAACCTATATGCTCTGGGTCCTAGTGACAGGGCATTCTTCACATATCTGGCACAAAATATAATAAATGTACTCCCCCCCCAAAACATATTGTCAAGTGTCAATATCACTCAAAAAGAAGTGAAATAGCAGAGGAGAAGTATAAAGGTATAATCACCCGCTGTATACACTGAGGCATCCTGTGTATACTGATGGCTCATCAGTGAGTGAGGAAAAATGCCCATATCATAAGGACACAGCAAATGCTGCACTGAGAGCATCAGGGGTCTACCCAGTTCTGTATTTGTAGCATCCAAACTAGTTTAGAGGAACAGGAGCTACCCAGTGTGACCAACCAAAAAGGTTAACTCTTTCTTGAATATCCCTAACTCTTTCCTGAATAATCTCGTGTGAATTGATTATTTATAAATTATCTGAATGTTTCTTGGCTTAACAAGCATGGTATATCTACTATTCAGTAATATTGCCCTGGTTTTACCTTCTCTACAGCTCAGATTTGCAGATTTGAATTTAAGAAAAGCTCCTCAAAGATGATTCAGAGCAAGGAAGAATGCAGTGTCTATTATACTGAATATAACATACTGAATATAATATCATAATATAAGAGTATGTCTAGAAACAGACATCACTGAGGTAATCAGAAGCCCATTTCCCACTAGTGGGGGACGTTTGGTATCTTTTCTTAGGTACCTACTAGTTCCAGACACTGTGGGTGTAAAGATGTCAGGGGCCTTATAGACTGATGGAGAAGGCATGCAAGTCAATCAACAGTTCCAGTCTCAATCGTAAGTTGTCTGGTGGATGACCCGGAGGCCTGATGAATGCATGGAGATGGAGCATCTAAATCTGAAAGGTCAGGGAAGACTTCCTAAAAGAGGTGGTCTTGTAATTGAGCTTTATGGAAGGGAACTCTTGCAGTGTCTTGTTTATACTTTCTCTCACAGAACTGAGCGAGACAGGTTTAAAGAAAGCAGGAGGGATCAACAGTATCTCACACAAGAGAGAAGAATAAATTTTTACAAAACAAATCCATATCGTTTTATAACCTGCTTTTTTTCCACTTAGCACAGTATTTTGAACCTTTCCATACTTTAAGCATGTTTTGGGCTAGATTTGGATGGACTAAAGAGAAATCAGGCAGGTGAAAGGGAGGTAGAAGTTAAAGGAAGGGCTTTTAGTATAACAAATGGGCATACATAGTAAAATTAAGGAAGGATAAGTCAGCAATGTTCAGGGCAGTCAGGGAACCATAAGTAGTTCCGAATAGCTTTAGTGAAGAATACAGAAGTGGCAAGGAGCAGCTTGGGAGTTTAAGATTTACCCTAAAAACACTGGGAAACCATTGCTTCCCAATCACATAGTAAGATGTGATTAGACAAATCTAAAAGATCCATTTGACAGCTGCAGAGTTAGTTGTCCTAGAGAAAATGAGAGGTCAGTCAGGAGGTCACTGCCTGAAACGAGGCAATGGGAGAACCAAGAGGGAGAGGCAGACATCTCTCAATCTCAGAGATGCTAGAGCAGCAGACTCTCCAGGACTTGCCTAGTGAATGAAAGGAGGAGATGCAGGGAAAAAAAGGAGACAATGACTCCCCCAATATGTTTAGCCTGGTTAGTGAAGGAAATGAAGGCACTGTTTCCTAAGACGAGGAATGAAAGGGAGGAGTAAAACGTTTTTGCTGGTGGAGGCAGGGAAAGAAGATGAGAGCCCAGTTTTCAACATGATGAATGTGAAGTGCCTGTAGAACGTCCACTAGACTCCCCGCAGTCATCAGACTGATGAGTCTGAGGACTACAGAAGTTCGTCTGCAGATAAAGACATCAGCATCCAGGAGGCCCCTAAAACCATGGGGTTGGATGAGGTTACCCAGAAAGTGCTGATCAAGAGCACAGGGCCAAGAACAGTGCCCTGGAGAAAGCTGGCATGAAAAAGGGCAGTGGAGTCCATCAAAGGAACAGAGTAGGAATAAGGAAGGAGGAAAAGAAAACGGGGAGGCAGGTATCACAGATGCCAGGTGAGGACACTGTTGGGAGTGGCTGTCAACGCTGTTGAGTGGAAGACAGAAGCAGAGCAGTTAGTCGAATAGGGCTCCAGTGGGCTCTCAGAACTGACACTGAAGGGGACTCTGATGAGTGCAGATGAAGGGGAAGAGAAGGGACAGAAGCACAAGTACTATAGGCTGAAGAAAAAAGATGGCAGCGATTGACCACTTATTTAACATCTCGATCAGGAAAGAAAGTAGAGACCTAGGACATGAGAATAATTTCCTCTTCAGATGCCTCATCTCCTCATCTATAAAATGAGAGATACAGAGCATACTGTTGCTACAGTCTCTCCAAATCTAAAATTCTGAAATCCTAAATGTAAGAATTTAAGGATCCTAAATCCTAAAATTAAGAAATCCAACTTGTCTTGATAGTATGATCAGGACTTTGAACCGCAGGTATATTCCATTTGGTCCTGGTTGGTTTTCCTGTAGCTTATCCCATATTAGTCAAGGAAAAATATGATGGCTATCAACGTGGCTTTCAGAGATGCTTGTGTTAGGCCCAAACAAGACATGTATGAGGGTTTACTCTATGGCTACCAATCCTGCAAGTGAAGTTCCTATTAGTCTTATATGAGAGATGACAATACCAACACACAGAGTGAAGTAACCTGACTCAAGCTACCCAGCTGGTACAAGCAACATAAGCCCATGCTCTTTCCACTGCACCATGGGGCTTCCCATTCGTGTTCATAATGATACATTCAATTCATTTTCTGAGTCACTCAACGATCTGACTGATTTTAAATTCAGTGTGGGAAGGTAGTAAGACACTACAATATAACAAAGGAAACCGTCATCTTTTGCTTATTTCCTCAGTTTTTTCTTTGCTGTTTATAAATTTCAGCGAAATGTGTCCTGTACTATTTCTTAATGATATAACACTCGTGTATTTTGAACCTCAAGATACATCAACTGGAATACTCTGGGCCTGTCTAAATAATCTAAGATGACTGCTCATCCACACCTTGAAGGTCAATAGGGATTTTACTAGTCCATGGGTAAGGCAATTTCAAAAATAAAAACCTTCCACAGAAAGTACACGTTCTCTGACTCCCTGAAAGGTGCCGTGTTGGAACAGTGGTCTACGACCATCAAGGCTATATAATAACATGTATAAGCTTTACCATTTCATGCACTCTGCTTTGCTTGAGCTACATTTAAAAACACTAAGCCACAGACTGGGATTTTCTTCTTTATCAGAAATGAGTTCTAACTAAAAAAATTTTTACCCTGGATGTAAAGTATTAATTTATGAGTTATTTAGTAAAAAATACTTACCTGCTTGCTTCTAGTGCAGATGTTTCTTTAGAACTTTGAGAGTTTAAGATTTTTTCAATTTTCTCAACTGATCGAATTACTTGTATAAGCCTCAATACACACATCTATAAATAAAAATTAAGAATAAAGCTATTGTCATGTTTAATCTTCATTATCTTATTTTGTCATCCTAAGTGCAGGAAAATACAAAGTCAAAAGTCAGTGTAAAATTACCTATAGCATTCTACATTTTTAGCATTTCTACATAACACTAAATTCCCAAGAATGCAAATCTTTTGGCTTTCCAGAACAAACATATTTCAACATTGTATCACAATTTTAGAATTTAAAAAAACTTATTTTTTTTTGGTTTCTTATATTATATCCTTATTCCCTCTTTCTTTTCCCCATCTGTTTTAGGACAGGGTCTCGCTCTATCACCCAGGCTAGAGTGCAGTGCTGTGATCTTGACTCACTGCAGCCTCAACTTCCCAGGCTCAAGTGATCCTCCCACCTCAGCCTCCCAAGTAGCTGGGACTACAGGCACACACCACCATATCTGGCTAATTTTTTTGTATTATTTGTAAAGACAGGGTTTTGCTATGTTGCCCAGGCTGTTCTCAAAGTCCTGAGCTCAAGTAATCTGCCTGTCTCAGTCTCTCAAACTGCTGAGATTACAGGTATGAGCCATTCCACCTGGCCTCTTTTCCCCATCTTAAATAAACCTTTATTTTGGTACTACATTTATGTTCTTAAGATCCTTTTTTCATGTTTTTAGTTTCCAATCATATCTGTCCTCTTCATTTACATGTGCATGATATACCGATAAACCTAAGTGCCAATTTATTAAAGACATTTATTACACAAGGCAGATATTATTATCAGGGAACATTATAAAAACTCATTGTTAAAATAACAAAAATAAAGTCATTCATTAAATAAATAGTTACAAAGCATCTATCATGAACCAAGACATTCTTCTACACATTGGGAATATAAGTGGATAAAACAGGCAAAAATCCCCTCTCTCATGAAGTGGACAATCTTTTCTAGCAATGCACTACATTCTTGAATCTTTGGACAAAAGCTGAGAAGGGATCTAAAGGAGAGTTAAACAGAAGATCTCTAAAATAGGCTTCTCTCCCTTGAGATTTTAAAAAGTGTGCTTGGGTACTAAAGTTATCAAAAGAAAAACAAATACACAAATACATCTAATAACTACATTTAGAACACACTTTAATATAAAAGAGAGACATCATGCTCCTCTCTGCAAAGGTATCAAGCAGAGTAAATCATACGGTACGCCTGAAAGTGCCTGTTACTACAAGGTGCTACAGTGAATCAATGCTTTAATATTATAATATTTGAGTATACCTTTTTTTTCCTAATGTCCTCTTGTTTAGACACTCGTTCATCAACTGCCCGAATTCCTTCACTGACAGATGATCTAAGGCTCTTTAAAAGAAAAAAAAAAAAAGTACTGCAGAGATTGTTTCATAACATTATGAAATTTACACATTTAATTCAATTCCACAGGACTGAACACCTACAGGCCAGTATTACACAGATATTGACAAATTACAAAATATTAGACACAATTGCTGTTTGTGTCTCAAGATTTAGGGGAAAAATGACATATAAAGCTAAGGTCATGCAGGATCGGCTGCCGAAAGAAAATTAATGCATACACAACGAGCATCACAGGTGGTCAGGGTAAAGAAAGGATAACCTGAGTCAAAGTATAAGGGTGTCTGGTGGAGGAGATGAGACTTGAGGTAGATTCTAAAAGTTTGTGGATGCTGACAAGCATAGAGAGAAGATTATCAGAAGACAAGGCACGAAGATAGAACAGTTATGACATATTTCAGAACCAGTGAGGAATACATCCAGGGGTAACTGCAGGCTTCAATTTGGGCAAAAGCAGAAATAAAACAGGAAGGGTTCATTCAAGAGGGCTATGACTAGATAATACTTTTAGACTAGATTCTACACATTTTAAGTACTAATATATCACGAAAAAGTTGTTTTGGGAAAATTCAGAAGCAAGAAGTCAAGAACAGGAGGCAAGGAAAAGGGAGAGGTAATAGGTGGAGAAACATGTCCAGAAGCTAATGAATTCATCAGAAATTAGGGCCAAAATGAAAGTAATGGAAAAACTAGAATAAACTGGAGAAATCACAAAAATTCTATAGAAAAGTGAATTCATTCATCCCACAAATGTTCTGAAATACCTATTAAATGTCAGCTATTGTGCAAGCCAATGAGGATGCAATGGTGAAAAAGATAGAAATAGTCTCATAGAAAGAGTCTCATTTCTCAATGACTGCAGAATCTCACAGAGTAGCTTCATGAGTTGGAGGTCAAAAAGGAAGAACAGGTCTATTGCTAAACCAATCAGGAAAAAGATGGCTATAGAGACAGCTGTGGAAAGAAGGAGAGCATATGGTACTGGCAGGTGGCAAGGTAAAGACTAGAGCCTGCAGGTGACAGAGCAGTCAACAATGACAGAGCAGAATTCAGGAAAGTGAACTCACCTCCATGGGAGGCAATTTGGAGAGGAGAGGAGAGGACAGGACAGGACAGGACAGGAGAGGAGAGGAGAGAAGGCTGAGGACTGAGGCTTGGAAAACGCCCTATCTCCAAGGCTGGGGGTAAGAAGAGGTACACTGAAAGGAAGGCAGAAGAGCCACCCGAGAGCCATGTAAAAGCCACCCAGAGTGTGGAATCCAATAGTGGATCACAAAAACAATTTTCCTTCCATGGCAAGAAGAAGTACTTTAAAAGCTTTTTGAAAAAATCAAACAAGACATAAACATCTGAAAATATTTGCTAGTTTAAGGCACAACTCGAGACCTCTCTTTTAAGAATTATTTCTTGCCTGCCATTCCTATGGACTTCTAAACACTGACATTGCTATTATTCTGCATTTTTTTTTTTTCAGCACTACACATGCACTGAAGGTTTATGTATGTCACCTACTGTGAGCCTACTATGTGCCAGGGACTGTCTTAGGGGCTAAGTGCATAAGGCTACACAAGCTGCGCATGATCTAGTGGTGACATACACAGGTAATAATGGTGCAATGAACCAAGTTTATGACAGTTCCTCAAGGCTAAGACAGCATGGAAGTCACAGTGCCTGACACAGACTGTGGGGTGGACCAGCAGGGACAGGACAGGGTAGCACACTTTTCTGTTGAAAATGATGTCAAAACTTCCTTCTCTACTGTTCATCTGGATGGAGTCCCTGTCTCCAATGGCTTAGACATGGGAGTCCCAACTCATTACAGCAGACATTATCTCATAGGAACATTAAAATAAACACAATTAGTTATTACATTAATTGTATATTATCCTTCAGTTACATTAGGGTTTAAAGAGCTTCTGCGGATAGTCTAGGAACCTAACAATATATAAAATATTATTTGAGAAAATATTTGTAAAACTATAAATTTTTAAAATAGAAGCTATTCTTAAATTAGTGACTACCTACATATGAGTGACCTAACAGTAACAAGTTGAGTTTTTAAACAGCATTCTCCTCCCCCAACATTTTAAAGTTATATACTCCAAGAATCTGTCATCTTCAAATCAAACATAAATTTTTTTGGTTATAGTATCACACGCAAAAAATAGAGAATGATTTACAACTTTTCTGAGGGTATTATAATTACTAAACATTCAAAAAACAAAAAACAACAATCTAAGAGATTAAAGGAATTCTTTTTTGGAGGGGCAAACAAGCATATCATGCTTTATGGTAAACTGTTTAATGTTATTTGGGAAACTTACCAGAACCTCTTCTCGTAATTGTCCCAAAGGCACAGAAAGCTGGTTGAGGGCTTTGTCCATGCCAACCTAAAGGCAGAGATCATGTTGGCACACACACTTCACAATCAAGAGTAATAGCTAAGTATCTATTTAATGATCAATGCAGTGCTAGACTTAGGTTATTCCTTCTGTACAACAAAATGAACAACCATATTTTGCTAAGTAACTAAATAACATGTTATTTTACAATAAATATTGTTGATAGAATGTGAAAAAACCTTTGATGTACATGAAAACTATAAAAATAAAAGAAGTCATAATAAATAAAAGCTTTCTTAGGCACAATTTGCCTCTGAATAAAATATTTTAATGAATTTGAGAAATTTTAACTGGAGATAAAGAGCTATCTGTCTGTAATTTACAATATTCAACCAGCTGATGTGAAAGTCTCAAGGACTCTATCTGTCCTAACCATTATAACCCTTGAGAAAAATCCAAATGAAATATAATGGAAATAAAAATTTCTAGGTTTCTAATCCCACCACAACATTTATCTTAGATGTACATTTCCCAAATGCAAATATGGCTCATTAATTTTAATGCTTCTTAAAATTTCCATGGAGATGGCTACTTTCTGTACTTCTTTGGAGAGAGTTTTAAAAGTAAAATAAAATAGGAATAGGATGACCAAAAGGCAAACTTTGGGAGTATTAAAACATAAGCACTTCTAACCTACTTTTATAAACAGCTGATATGCTCAAGGCAAACTATTCTTACATTTTATAAAACCAAGCCTCGTAAAGATCAATATTGGCCAATGTTCTCTCAATCTAGCTCTGGCTAGCATATGTATCTGAAAGTAAATTAAACATTTCCTTAAGAACAGCTGATATTTGCTCTTGCAAATTGGTCTAAACCAGAGAGATTTCACAGTAATCAGCAGCTAACAAAAACAACCACTCTGCTATTACTAGCCTTTGCTTTTTAATAATATCAAATTCAAAAAATATTCAATCTAGAATAGTCTTAAATAAGTAAAAAAGCAAAATTGTATATCAAGAAAGTTTGGTTATTTTATTGATGAGATTAGTGATCTCTTCAAATTTCTGTGAGGATCTCAACTAAAAGGTTTCTAAAAACACACAACACTTCTAAGAATAAGTATGAGTAAGAAAGAAATTGTATGTGTGTAAATGGGACCGTGGATTGAAAGTTTACCAGGTTTGTTGAAAGATTGACAAAATCTGCATAATCCTTGTTGATGAGTTCGACCATGGCTGTTTTAAGAAGTTTATAGTAGAGCTCCAGGTCATCTCTCAGTTCTTCCAGCTGGACCCGCTTCCTACAGTCAGACACAAAATGATCAACATCGAAATCTTCCTGAAAAACAAAACCAGAGAAGAAAAAATTATGGCAATGACATCACAGTGACATATACAAATGAAATGGAAGAAAGAGTAAGAAAGCCCATTCCCTTCGTTTACAAGGCCATGCTGCTGCAGGAAGAAAGTGTCTTCATACATGAAAGTATGAAGGTGTTTGTCCGCTTTATAAAGGTGCCAAGAAGGGTGGCCCCTGACGGACAACATCCTCTCCTGTTGCCTAAAATTCTAAAAGTGAACTTCTTTTTCAAAACAACACAATTCAGTCAGGTTCTTCTCAAAATAGAAACGTTTCCCTTTAATTTTAAAGTAATAAATGTTCAATGTAAAACTTTCAAACAACAAAGAATTATATTAAAAATCTCCATCAGAGTAAAAAAAAAATCACCCAAATTCTCATGCTGTAGAGATAAGCACTATTTTTTTCTCTACTTAACACTGTGATTCACATCCTTCCAGATGTTTCTTTATGTGTCACATGCACACACAGAATCTTAATATTCATGCTGTATGTAAACTGCTTTTCCCCATATAACAATATAACTTGGATGTCTTTTCATAATCCATATAAATTTGCATTCATGTTTTACATGGATGTTGAGTATTCCACCAAACAAGATGTTCAGGAGCTTGTGGAGCACACTGCAGCTCAGCAAGGCCGCTGTGGTCAGACTGCCAGATTTCTCCTCTCTGGGCAGGCCATCTCTGAAAAAAAAGGCAGTAGCCCCAGTCAGGGACCTACAGATAAAACCCCCATCTCCCTGGGACAGAGCACCTGGGGGAAGGGGTGGCTGTGGGCACAGCTTCAGCAGACTTAAACATCCCTGCCTGATGGCTCTGAAGAGAGCAGTGGACCTCCCAGCACAGCATATGAGCTCTGGTAAGGGTCAGACTGCCTCCTCAAATGGGTGCCTGACCTCCATGCATCCTGACTGGGAGACACCTCCCAGTATGGGCCGACAGACACTTCATACAGGAGAGCTCTGGCTGGCATCTGGCAGGTGCCCCTCTGGGATGAAACTTCCAGAGGAAAGAACAGGCAGCAATCTTTGCTGTTCTGCAGCCTCCACTGATGAAATCCAGGCAAACAGGGTCTGGAGTGGACCTCCAACAAATTCCAGCAGACCTGCAGCAGAGGGGCCTGACTGTCAGAAGGAAAACTAACAAACAGAAAGGAATAGCACGTCCACTCAAAGACTCCATCCAAAGGTCACCAACCTCAAAGTCCAAAGGTAGATGAATCCACAAAGATGGGGAGAAACCAGTACAAAAATGCTGAAAATTCCAAAAACCAGACCACCACTTCTCCTCTAAAGGATCACAACTCCTCGCCAGCAAGGGAACAAAATTGGATGGAGAATGACTTTGACGAACTGACAGAAGTAGGCTTTGGAAGGTGGGTAATAACTAACTCCTCCAAGCTAAAGGAGCATGTTCTAACCCAATGCAAGGAAGCTAAGAACCCTGAAAAAAGGTTAGATGAATTGCTAATTAGAATAACCAGTTTGGAGAAGACTATAAATGACCTGATGGAGCTGAAAAACACACCATGAGAACTTTGTGAAGCACACACAAGTATCAACAGCCGAATCAATCAAGCAGAAGAAAGGATATCAGAGACTGAAGACCAACTTAATGAAATGAAGTGAGAAGACAAGATTAGAGAAAAAAGAAAAAAAGGAAAGAATAAAGCCTCCAAGAAATATGGAGTAGATGAAAAGAGCAAATCTGCATTCGATTGGTGTACCTGAAAGTGATGGGGAAAATGGAACCAAGTTGGAAAACATTCTGCAGGATATTATCCAGGAGAACTTCCCCAACCTAGCAAGACAGGCCAACATTCAAATTCAGGAAATATAGAAAACACCACAAAGAAACTCCTTGAGAAGAGTAACCCCAAGACACATTATCGTCAGATTCACCAAGGCCGAAATGAAGGAAAAAATGCTAAAGGCAGACAGAGAAAAGGTCGAGTTACCCACAAAGGGAAGCCCATCAGAATAACAGCAGATCTCTCTGCAGAAACCCTACAAGCCAGAAGAGACTGGGGGTCAAAATTCAACATTCTTAAAGAAAACAATTTTCAATCCAGAATTTCATATCCAACCAAACTAAGCTTCATAAGCAAAGGAGAAATAAAGTCCTTTACAGACAAGCAAATGCTGAGAGATTTTGTCACCACCAGGTCCTGCCTTACAAGAGCTCTAGAAGGAAGCATTAAACATAGAAAGGAAAAACTGGTACCAGCCACTGCAAAAACATACCAAATTGTAAAGACCATCGACACTATGAAGAAACTGCATTAACTAATGGGCAAAATAATGACAGCGTCAAATTCACACATAACAATATTAACCTTAAATGTAAACAGACTAAATGCCCCAATTAAAAGACACAGACTGGCAAATTGGATAAAGAGTCAAGACCCATCAGTGTGCTGTATTTAGGAGACCCATCTCACATGCAAAGACACACATAGGCTCAAAATACAGGAATGGAGGAATATTTACCAAGCAAATGGAAAGCAAAAAGAAGCAGGAGTTGAAATCCTAATCTAAAACATACTTTAAACCAACAAAGATCAAAAGAGACAAAGAAGGGTGTTACATAATGGTAAAGGGATCAATGCAACAAGAGCTAATTATCCTAAATATAGATGCACCCAATACAGGAGCACCCAGACTCACAAAGCAAGTTCTTAGAGACCTACAAAGAGACTTAGACTCCCACACAATAATAGTGGGAGATTTTAACACGCCACTGTCAGTATTAGACAGATCAACAAGACAGAAAATTAACAAGGATATTCAGGACTTGAACTCAGTTCTGGATCAAGAGGACCTAATAGACATCTACAGAACTCTCCACCCCAAATCAACAGAATATACATTCTTCTCAGCAGTGCACTGCACTTATTATAAAATTGGCCACATAACTGGAAGTGAAACACTCCTCAGCAAATGCAAAAGAATAAAAATCATAACAGACTCTCAGACCACAGTGTAATCAAATTAGAACTCAGGATTAAGAAACTCACTCAAGGCCGGGCGCGGTGGCTCAAGCCTGTAATCCCAGCACTTTGGGAGGCCGAGACGGGCGGATCACGAGGTCAGGAGATTGAGACCATCCTGGCTAACACGGTGAAACCCCGTCTCTACTAAAAAGTACAAAAAAACTAGCCGGGCGAGGTGGCGGGCACCTGTAGTCCCAGCTACTCGGGAGGCTGAGGCTGGAGAATGGTGTGAACCTGGGAGGCAGAGCTTGCAGTGAGCTGAGATCCGGCCACAGCACTCCAGCCTGGGTAGCAGTGCGAGACTCCGTCTCAAAAAAAAAAAAAAAAAAGAAAAAAAGAAAAAAAAAAAGAAACTCACTCAAAACCGCACAACTACATGGAAACTGAACAACCTGCTCCAGAATGACTACTGGGTAAATAATGAAGTGAAGGCAGAAATAAAGATGTTCTTTGAAACCAACGAGAATGAAGACACAATACACCAGAATCTCTGGGACACATTTAAAGCAGTGTGTAGAGGGAGCTGTATAGCACTAAATGCCCACAAGAGAAAGCAGGAAAGATCTAAAATTGACACCCTAACATCAAAATTAAAAGAATTGGAGAAGCAACAGTAAACAAATTCAAAAGCTAGCAGAAGACAAGAAATAACTAAGATCAGAGCAGAACTGAAGGAGATAGAGACACAAAAACCCTTCAAAAAAATCAATGAACCAATGAAACCAGGAGCTGGTTTTTTGAAAAGATCAACAAAATAAACAGACCTCTAGCCAGACCAACAAATAAGAAAAGAGAGAAGACTCAAATAGATGCAATAAAAAATGATAAAGGGGATATTACCCCCAATCCTACAGAAATACAGACTACCATCAGAGAATACTATAAACACCTCTAGGCGAATAAACTAGAAAATCTAGAAGAAATGGATAAATTCCTGGACACATATACCCTCCCAAGGCTAAACCAGGAAGAAGTCGAATCCCTGAATAGACCAATAACAAGTTCTGAAATTGAGGCAGCAATTAATAGCATACCAACCAAAAAAAGTCCAGGACCAGATGGATTAACAGCTGAATTCCACCAGAGGTACAAAGAGGGTACCATTCCTTCTGAAACGATTCCAAACAACAGAAAAAGAGGGAATCCTCCCTAACTCATTTTATGAGGCCAGCATCATCCTGATACCAAAACCTGGCAGAAAGACAACAAAAAAAGAAAATTTCAGGCCAATATTTTTGATGAACATCAATGCAAAAATTCTCAATAAAATACTGGCAAACCGAATCCAGCAGCACATCAAAGAGCTTATCCACCACAATCAAGTTGGCTTCATCCCTGGGATGCAAGGTTGGTTCAACATATGCAAATCAATAAATGTAAACCATCACATAAACAGAACTAATGACAAAAACCAAAACATTATCTCAATAGATGCAGAAAAGGCTTTCGTCAAAATTCAACACCGCTTCATGCTAAAAACTCTCAATAAACTAGGTCTTGATGGAACGTATCTCAAAATAATGAGAGCTACTTATGACAAACCCACCACCAATATCATACTGAATGGGCTAAAACTGGAAGCACTCCCTTTGAAAACTGGCACAAGACAAGGATGTCCTCTCTCACCACTTCTATTCAATATAGTATTCGATGTTCTGGTCAGGGCAATCAGGCAAGAGAAAGAAATAAAGGGTATTCAAATAGGAAGACAGGAAGTCAAATTGTCTCTGTTTGCAGATGACATGATTGTATATTTAGAAAACCCCATTGTCTCAGCCTAAAATCTCAAGCTGATGAGCAACTTCAGCAAAGTCTCAGGATACAAAATCAATGTGCAAAAATCACAAGCATTCCAATACACCAACAACAGACAGAGAGCCAAATCCTGAGTGAACTCCCATTCACAACTGCTGCTAAGATAATAAAATACCTAGGAATACAACCTACAAGGGATGTGAAAGACCTCTTCAAGAACTACAAACTGCTGCTGAAAGAAATAAGAGAGGACACAAACAAATGGAAAAACATTCCATGTTCATGGATAGGAAGAATCAATGTCATGAAAATGGCCGTACTGCCCAAAGTAATTTACAGATTCAATGCTATCCCCATCAAGATACCATTGACTTTTTTCACAGAATTGGAAAAAACTCTTCTCAAAGAAGAGCCCGCATAGCCAAGACGACCCTAAGCAAAAAGAACAAAGCTGGAGGCATCACACTACCTGACTTCAAACTATACTACAAGGCTACAGTAACTGAAACAGTATGGTATTGGTACCAAAACAGATATATATATATATATATATACACCACTGGAACAGAACAGAGGCCTCAGAAACAACATCACACATCTAAAATCATCTGATCTTTGACAAACCTGACACAAGCAACGGGGAAAAGATTCCCTATTTAATAAATGCTGTTGGGAAAACTGGCTAGCCATATGCAGAAAACTGAAACTGGATCCCTTCCTTACACCTTATACAAAAATCAACCTAAGATGGATTAAAGACTTAAATGTAAGACCTAAAACCATAAAAATCCTAGAAGAAAACCTAGGCAATACCATTCAGGACATAGGCTTGGGCAGACTTCATGTCTAAAACACCAAAAGCAATGGCAACAAAAGCCAAAACTGACAAATGGAATCTAATTAAACTAAAGAGCTTCTGCACAGCAAAAGAAACTATCATCAGAGTGAACAGGCAACCTACAGAATGGGAGAAAATTTTTGCTATCTATCCATCTGACAAAGGGCTAATATCCAGAGTCTACAAAGAACTTAAACATACAAGAAAACTGAATCTCCAATACAAGAGTTCATGAGAGGAGACCTTTAAGAAGTGGTCATGAGGGCTTTGTCCTCATGAATGTATTCAAGCTGTTACCATGCAAGTGGATTAATTTTTGAGAGAGGGTTATAAAAGTGAGTTCAGCCCTCTCTTGCTCTTGTATGCTCTTCCCATCCAATCTCTGCTACATGATACTCTACACCCCATTTTGACACAGCAAGAAAGCCTTCACCAGATTCGACCTCTTGATCTTGAACTTCCCAACCTCCAAAAATACGAGCCACATAAACTTCTATAGTTTATAAATTATCCAATCCCAAGTATTCTGTTTTAGCAGCACAAAATTAGACACTCACTAATATGGAGTGTCTTCATAGAATCTAAAGTCAAACTCTGGCTGGGCATGGTGGCTCATGCCTGTAATGCCAGCACTTTGAGAGGCTGAAGTGGGTGGTTCACTTGAGGTCGGGAGTTCAAGACCAGCCTGGCCAACATGGCGAAACCCCGTCTCCACTAAAAATACAAAAATTAGCCCAGCGTGGTGGCATGCACCTGTAATCTCAGCTACTTGGGAGGCTGAGGCATGAGAATCGCTTGAGCCTGGGAGGCAGAGGTTGCAGTGAGCCAAGATGATGCCACTGCACTCTTCCCTGGGCAACAGAGCGAGACTCTGTCTCCAAAAAACAACAACAACAACAACAACAAAATAAAGAAGTCAAACTCACTGAAACAAAAAGTAGAATTGTGATTACTAGGTGCTAGAGAATGGGGACTGGGGTTGGGAGTAATGTCAAATGATATAAACTTGCAGTTATAGTATAAATAAATTCTGGAGTTCTAATGTATAGCATGATGACTATAGTTAATAATATACTGTATTCTTGAAATGTGCTACGAGAGTAGCTCTTAAGTGTTCTCACTATAAAAAGAGGGGGTTAACTATGTGAGATGATGAATACACTACCTTGATTATGGTAATTATTTCACAATGTATACACATTATCAAATCATCACACTGTATATAATTTTTATTTGTCATACAATTTTTATTTGACAATCATACCTAAATAAAGCTGGGGTGGGCAAGCAGTATGAAATCAAACCTAATTTTAAAATGAGCAAAAGATCTGAAAAAATGCTCAACATGAGTTATTATTAGGGAACTGCAAATTAAAACAAGACACTAATGAACAGAATGACTAAAATCCAAAACATTGACAATACCAAATTCTTCTGAGGTTATGGAGCAGTAGGAATTCTGGGAAGAATGCAAAATGGAAGTCACTTTGGAAGACAGCTTGGCAGCTTCTTACAAAACTAAACAGAATCTTACCAACTGTGCTCCTTATTTAGCCAAATGGGCTGAAAATGTATGTCCATACAAAAACCTGAATGTGAATGTTTATAGCAGCCTCGTTCTAACTGCCAAAACTTGGAAGCAAATGTGATTTCTTTTAATAGGTAAATAGATGAACAAACTGTGCTATATCCACACATGGAACGTTACTCAGCAATAAAAAGAGATGAGCTATATCAAGGCACAAAGACATGGAGGAAACTTAAATGTATATTTCTAAGTGAAAGAAGCCAATCTGAAAAGGCTATATATACTATATGATTCCAACTACATATACGATATTCAGGAAATGGTAAAACTATGGAGACTAAAGAGATCAGTAGTTGCCTGGGATTAGGGATGGGAGGGTGCTGGGGGTGCTGAGCGTGCCGAGAGATGGGGAAGAATGGACAGGCAGAGCACAAGGGATTTGTAAAGCAATGAAACTGTTCTGTATGATACTGTAATAGTGGATACACGACACTATGTACTTATTAAAATCCATCAAATATAGAACACAAAGAATGAACTCTAATAAAAACTATGGCACTTCAGTTAAAAATAATGCCTCAATATTGGTTCATCAATTGTAACAAAGGTAAGATACTAAAGCAAGATGTTACTAGGAGAAACTGTGAAGCGGGACGGGATAGATGGGACCTCTGCGCTTTCTGCTCAATTTTTCTATAAAACTAAAACTGCTCCAAAAAATAGTCTATTAATTAAAAAATACTAAGGTAGATAAACTTTTTTTCCTGAATAGAATAGTATCCACTTTTTGAAAATAAGCTATTTTAGTTAAAAAGCAATATTTTTAAAAGTAGACTTTTTTCTTGTTAAAATATATATGCCTATGTCTGAAAAAGCTGGAAGAAGTCAAGAATTATGGTCTGTAAGCCCAGAAATTAAAAGAAAAATCATTTCTCTTTATACTCAGAGATATTTCTGACTTAAATATCAGAGATATTTCTGACAGGTAAAGTACAAATGCCCCAAACAGCTAGAAGTTGACTAACAAATCAAATACAGGATAATAAGACAGCAAAACAAACCAGCTGCGGAAAACTTAAGAACCATTAACTAGAATAGTAGTGACAATCAAATTTAAAACCAAATAAAGTTTAAAAGTTTAGCTGTTTCAATAACTAGTTGCACACAAGGATGGCAAACAATGACTGACACAAGATAACTGGGGAAGTAATCATTTAAAGCTTGCCTGAGACCCAAATATCAATATCCTCAACACTGAGAAAATTTCATAGAACTTTTAACAGAAGAGCAAAATTCTCCAAGCTGCCTCATGCTGAATGCCAAAAAGTAAAATGTTCCCCAAATATAGAAAACTATCAAATCATCAGCTACTGCAGCTGTGACAGAACCCAAATCCCCCAGACATCATTCTGTATTCATAATGATGGGAGGTACTACTAAGAGGGAACACCAAGCTGAAGACACGACCTCTGCCCTCAAAACATGTTCAGTCTCATTGAGATAAATACCAATACAAAATATTATGTGCTAAACTGTGGATTAAATAAACTATAGGTGGAAAGTCATAAAAGATTAGTATGAGCTCCTGTATGTCTGTGTGTTTCAAACCATTCTTTAAGACAAAGGACCAACAGATAAGAATAAATGCCCCTGCATATTCGATAAACATTAAATATTCACTACATGCAGAAAAATGAACCTGGACCCATATTTTTCACCATATGTAAAAATTAAGTCAAGATGGATTAAAAACTTAAATGTAAGACTTGAAACTATAAAAATCCTAGAAGAAAACCTAGGAAAAATTCTTCTGGACATTGGCCTAGGCAAAGGATTTATGACTAAGACCTCAAAACAGATGCAACAAAAACAAAAATAGACACATGAGACTTCATTAAACTAAAAAGCTCAGCAGAGCAAAAGAAACAGCAGAGTAAACAGGCCATCTACAGAATGGGAGAAAACATATGGAAATTATACATGCAACAAAAGACTAATATCCAGAGTCTACATGGAACTTTAACAAATCAAGAAAAAAACAAGTAACTCCATTAAAAGGTGGGCAAAGGATATGAACAGACATTTCTCAAAAGAAGACATACAAGCAGCCAACAAACATATGAAAAAATGTCCAACGTAACTAATCATCAGAGAAATGCAAATTAAAATCACAATGAGATACCATCTAACACCAATCAGAACAGCTTTTATTAAAAAGTCAAAAAACAACACTGGATGTGAGAAAGAGGAATGCTTATACACTGTTGGTAAGAAGGTAAAAAGAAAATGTGGTACATATATACCATAGAATACTATGCAGCCATAAAAAGATGAAATCATGTCTTTTGCAGCAACATGGAAAGAGCTGGAGGTCACTACCCTAAATGAACTCAGAAAGTCAAATACCACATCATCTCCCTTCTAAGTGGGACATAAATGATGGGTACCTGTGGACATAAAGATGGAATTAATAGACACTGGGGATTCAAAAGGGGAAGGGTTGGAGAAAGATGAGGGCTGAAAAATTATCGATTGGGTACAACATTCACTATCTGGGTGATGAGTACACTAGAAGCACAAACCTCACCATTACACACCACAACCACGTAACAAACCTGCACATGTACTTCCTGAATCTAAAATAAAATAAAATAAATAAGTAACAAAAATAAAACCACAATGAAATAAACCCAATAAATCCAATAAATAAATAAATATTCACAGTGTGACTCAGGCACTACTGTAATTACAGGAGACACAGCAATGAAAAGCAAAGACAACATTCCTGTTCTCAAGGAGCATATATTCTAATGGAGAAATGAGAACATCAACATGTAAACAAATAAACATTATGAATAGTGGTAACTGCTACAAAGGCAATAAAATGGAACCCTATGAAAGTGCGGGGTGAAAAGGGGATAGAAGACCCTTACAAAGCGGTATCTGAGCTGAGATCTGAATGCCATGAAGGCACCAGCCACGGGAAAGACTGTGGGAAGGGAACCCTTCCTCACAATAGCAAGCTACGGGCAAAAACATCCCTGGGCTCTTCCCTCCAGCCCCTGCCCTCAACCTAGTGCTGTCCCCGGTGCAGTGTGGCCCCACTGACACATGACCCAGTTAGTCTGGAACTCGTGTCTCCCAAGGCTCATTCTAAACCTTTATTTGGTTACCAAATTACTGAAGCTTGAGAAATTCAAAATGTATGCTAAAGTGCTTTCCAGCATCTATGGACAGATGATCTTAGAAGTTTTATGAAAGAGTAGCACTTAAGTTCTAAATAACTTATTATGTTTAAATGGATTCATCAATTTTATGTCTAAATCTTCTGTTCAATACTGTACCTGTGTTTGACGTATTTATGAGAAGGCAAAGAAAACCTATAACCTGTCCCTTCCCTTTAACAAATATTTGTGCTGTGTCCCAGCTGATTTCTTCTCTTTCTTTCTCCTTTTTACCCCAATTTAACACTAATGATAATCTGTGTGGTCTTTTAGCTTACTTTCTCAACTTAATTTCTTGAGCGCTTAAGCAGAATGATCTCATTCTGAAGTGCTCATTGCTGCGGGTATTTTAGGGACACCTGAGGAAGCCCAAGCCCCTGTTTGTGATTAATTTGTTTAGTTAAATCTTCAAAGAAATTTGATGTTAAATGCTATATGACTAGTTAAACAACAAAGATCTATTTACATCATGCTTATCTAACTTTGAACAACTATCCCAAGTAATAAAAACTCAAGGGACCACGAGTTCAACATTTTATTCAAGAAATACATTGTATAATATTGCAAGAAGTGACTTAGAAAATCGAAAGCCACAACTGCTCAGAAAGCTTTTTCTTTCTTTCTTTCTTTCTTTTTTGCATACCAAAGAACTTCTTTTTACCAAAGGCCAACTGAATAAACTGTATGTCCAATGGTACTGATCTCATACCATCGAGAAAAGTATTTCATATTAGGAAATTGCTCCATATATGGGTAATTAGAAAATTTTGTGACAATCAGTCTCAAATATATTCTTCATTTCTGTTGCAAACTGAAGCCAAAGAGAATTCAAGTTTTTCATGAAGACTGAAAATGAAACCATGAACCTGTCAGGTCAGCACTTTAGTTGCTGTGAAATGATGGCACACGCTATGCCGGGCACTCAGCAACACTGGGCTGTGCAGCTTTCACACTCACATCTGCTCTTCTGTATCTCATCAGGCCAAGAGTCCAGATCACTAGATGCGTTACGATTTGTTTTAAATAACTGATGACCCTCAATCTTGTCCCTACTGATAAAATGCATGTGCTTTAGCATAGGGACTATGTGATATTTTGGGGCTGTTCTTAGTATTCAAAATCACACATTCCAAAGTTCCTACCATCTAGAAAGGAAAGCATGACATGATTATTTTTCCAGCCTGGGAGTCAGGAGATAAGGGCCCTGGGTTGCCCCAGTTAGTTGTGTGACTTTGGAGGAAGTCACAACTCTGGACCTCAGTTTCTTTATCTGCAAACGGGAAGAATCTACTACAATTGTACCTCTGTATCCAAGCATTCCACACCCTCTAATTCAACCAGCCATGAATTGCAAAGATTCTTTAAAAAAAAATGTAAAAAATAAAAAGTAATGCAAATAAAAACACAGTATAACAACGATTTACACTGTATTAGGTAGTGTAAGTGATCTAGAGGTGATTTAAAGTATTCCAGAGGATGTAAGTAGGTTATATGCAAATACCACACCATTTACAAGAGGGTCTTGAGCATTTGCAGATTTTGCTATCTGTGAAGGGGTGGGAGATGTCCTGGAATCAATCCTCTGCGGCTACTGAGGGGCAACTGTAAGTTTCTTTATTCGCAGAAACATAAAATGACAAGAGCCAGAAGCACTGCAAAGAGTACTGAGATAAGCATCACCCCATGACACAAATGAGGAAACAAGCTCATGGAGGCCAGTGATTTTCACAAAATCACATGTGAGTGGTCAGCAGAGCTGAAACTGGGGCCCACATCTCCAGGTCACTGCTATTCAATCAGCCAGGCATTATTCTCTTGGATACACTTCCTGTTTCAATATTCCCTATTCACACACTTAGAATACAGAGGAGCCTCAGAACGACAGTAAGGGGTCCCCTTATCTGAGGGAGATACATTCCAAGACCCCTGGTCAATGCCTGAAACCAGATAGTACCCAACTCTACATACACTATGTTTTTTCAATCTGATAACCAAGATAGCTACTAATCAATAGAAACTGTCCATCAATGCAATAAACTGCTCTGGAATACTTCCAAATGTTCTGGAAAATGCTTTCTCATGTCTTCATGGTGTACACAGGTGGCAGTCTGATTACATACAAGCACCTGTTACATAAAAGCACCGAGATGCATTTAGAAAAGAGCACCCTGCCTGTGATGTAGAACATGGACTAGAAACAGGCAAGAATGGATGCCAGGGGACTATAGTAAGAAGCCACTAGATTATAATGGCCAAAGATAACGATGAGTCAGAAAGTGGGAAAAGAGGAGACGGAGAGAAGTAGACAAATTTCAGAGATATTTGGGAAGTGAAATCCTAAGGCTTAGTAACAGATTGGATTTGAAGAATGTGAAGGAGAGAGGTGTTATCAAGGATGACTCCTGGTTTTCTGACTCACAACCAGATGGATGGATTACCTCAGGTCTAGTATTACCTGAGATTGGTAATACCAGAAGAGCGCTAGGTTTGAGAGGAGATTGGTTTTTTTCATCTTCCCCCCAACAAATTCAGTTTTAAACATGCCGAGTTTGAGGTGCCACAGAGATAGCCAAGAAGAGATGTCAAGGTGCTGTGCACATGAGGTTGCAGATCGAAGATATTTGGGCCAGAAGTATGAATCTTTCACCTGTCTACACGTGGTCACTGAAGCTGCATGAAGTGGGTCACCTGGGGAAAGTGCACAGCATGTGAAAAGGAACAGACATGTGGCTGAGTCCATAACCCACCAGTTAATGGTTATGAGGAGGAGAATGATTATGCAAAAGAGACAAGGAGACCAGAGAAGCCAAAAGAAAACCAGAAAGCACCAAGTTTCAGAAAGCAAATGAAGGGAGCATTTGGTCTACTGAGGTCAGGGAAGGAGGCAGAAAAGGGCTGGTGTATCAACTTCCATCTAGTTAACTTTGGTGAGAAGTCTTTAGTGGAATGATGGGACCAGAAGCCAGAATGAAGTGAATTTAAGAGTGAAGGGAGAGAAAGGAAAGACAACCCATAAGCATTTGGCTGTGAGATAGAACAGAGTGAGGGGCTTTAACTGGAGGTTGGAGGGTCCAGTAGAAGAAACCAAAACAGGAGTGTGTATGAAAGCCAATGGGAAGCAGTGTGGAGAGGGTGGGAATAACAGGTCCTGAGAAGGGAGAGGGCACCAGATCCAAGCATGGGAGGCAGACCTCCGCAGGAAGGAAAGACCCCTACTGCGGTCCCGAACTACCTGTCAGGAACCGGATGGCACAGCAGGAGGAGCGCAGGGTGTATTTACAGCCACTCTGTTTCGGAGCTCCGCCTCCGTCAGATCAGTGGTGGCACTAGATTCTCACAGGAGCGTGGACCCTACTGTGAACTGCACATGCAAGGGGTCTAGGTTAGGCACTCCTTATGAGAACCTAATGCCGAATGATCTGTCATTGTCTCCCACCACCCCCAGATGGGACTGTCTAGTTGCAAGAAAACAAGCTCAGGGCTCCCACTGATTCTACGTTATGGTGAGTTGTATAATTATTTCATTATGTATTACAATGTAATAATTATAGAAATAAAGTGCACAATAAATGTAATGTGCTTGAATCATCCCAAAACCATCCCCTGCACCCCTGGTCCATGGAAAAATTGTCTTCCAAAAGTGTCAAAAAGGTTGGGGACCGCTGCCCTACACAACAGGTTAACGATGGGAGTGAGAACAGGTACAAACGCAAGAATGAGGTTGTTGTCAGCAAGATGAAGGAGGTGCCACTTGATGGCCTCTTTTTTCTGTAAAACAGATGAAGTCATATGTGAGACAGAAGGATGTCATTTCCACAGCACACCTAGGTAAGTGGGTTTAAGTTATCCCTGTTAGCCTACAATCTCTCTCCTACTAACAGTAACTTACATCCTAATTCATCTACTGATTGTCAACCCTCTCTAAGAGGTTACTTTCTCTTTTCTTTTTTTTTTTTTTTGATGGGGTCTCACTCTGTTGCCCAGGCTGAAGTGCAGTGCTGCAATCCTGGCTCACTGCAGCCTTGACCTCCACAGGCTCAGGTAATCCTCCCATCTCAGCCTCCCAAGTAGCTGGGACTACAGGTATGTGCCACCGCGCCTGGCTAATTTTTTAATATTTTGTAGAAATGCACTCTATGTTGCTCAGTGTGTATACTTTTATTAAGCTGACAAAGTCAACAGCATCATGCCACCACCACCTTTGACCCCTCAAGTGATTTGCTGATCTGCCACTCGTGCTTTTTGATCATTTACGTAATATCTTTCACAAACTATCCCCTCCTGTATTTCTCAGATCTCATAAAAACCACTGAAATAACTTTTTAAGTAGCCTCCTGCCACCAGTCAGTTCCAACTGCAACATATATGATCATGCCATTTAACCTGACTATATATGATCCTGCTTTTAACCTGACTATAACTCCACAACGAATACTGCATCAAGGGCAAATTCGTCAGTGTAGTATACAAGGCCCAATGCAACTTGCAATCAATCCCATCCCATCTAACTTTCTACTTTCCCAGTCTGTTTCCTGGCCATCCTTCCACATGCTAGCCACTGTGGACTAAGTGCTGTTTCTTGGCACACATGTCCTTCCTATCTACCATGCTAGAGAGCTAAAAAACGTATCTCACTTATCTCTATACCTTCATGTCTAGACTGCTGCCTGGCACATAGCAGGTGGTCATGGAATGCCCACTGATTAAACAACTGCTATGATCTATGGCAACCTAAACACAGTTTCCCATCAACTGACTGGATTTCCAAGCAGTCTCAAATCTCCCAACGCAAATGTCATATCCCAACCTTCTCACACGCACAAAACCTATCCAATTACAAAATGTGTTGAATGAGACACAAACACAGAAATGTATCCTGGACAAGTGTTCCAACCATCCTTTCTGCCATGGAAGTGTAACTTATATATAGTTACATGTGTTTAAGGAAACACAAATTGCAAATAACCTTTATCTTCAAGCTCCACCTAAAAAATCAACAACATTTTACACAGAACAGCTGTTCTATGTATTTTCTTCTATGTATGTTGTCACTTTTATAAGCACTATAAAATGTACGGCATATTCATAGAGCCATGAAATATGCAATTGCTGGCATTCCAGCCACCCTCCCCCATCCTGTTTGCACTCTAAGTTCTATTTTAGAACTTACATTTCTGTGATTTCACTTACTGAAGCTGCATATACCAAAGGCATTCTGTCAACTCAAGAGTGGGAAAGGTGGTGGGGTTAGTGGGTCAGAGAAGATGCTGGTGTTGCACCTTAAGAAATCAAGAGATGGACAAGTTGAGATTATTCTGTACTCCGAGATTCTTGACGTCAACAACGCCCCTGATCTCTGTGTGTGGCCTTTCCTCTTCCAGGGCACCTCTCCCCAGCATGTACCCTTAGCTATTTCTTTCCACCCTCATTTCAGGGTAGCTCTTATCCAGTGGGCGAAACAAAGGGTTTCTAGATCAATGAGTTGATTCTGTACATTCTTTCAAACATCCTAATGAAGTTACACCTTTTAGTACAGTGGTCTAATAGGAATATCACTTACAAGAATAAGGTACATTATTCCTGGGTATAGATAAGTCCTACATATTAAAAATGATATGGTCACACTGGAGAAGATACAGATATACTTAAAAAAAAAAAAAAACAGAGCTTTGGAGATGTAATCTGAATGCAAATATTATCAAAAAGAGACAGGCTAATCCAGAAAAATAGAAAACATTTTAAGTCACCAAGAAAGGCGGAGTAAGAGATTTCAATTCACTTGCTCAAAACTGTAGGTATCTACTAACAAGCTAAAACTTTTCGCTTTTTAACACTGAAAGCAGCTACTAAACGGTGTCAAAACTCCTAGTCCTCAGAAAATTAAATATAAACATTTTTTGAATGGTTTAAGTGCAGACCCAGAGGGTTACACCAAATAGATAGGCAAAGCTCCTCCTAGCTCTCACTCAAAGCCTGGCCATTTTCAAGGTTGTGCCTGATGAACTTTATCATCAGTGAAGTGTTTTCAGTTTATATTTATTTTCTCTAAGTTTACGACCTACAACTACCAACTTCTTCAAATGCATCATGTACAAAGAAGTAAAGCAACTTTTTTAAAGAGTAATGGTTTGCTTTGTCGTACTGCAAGTCAGTAAGAATGTTCTAAGCTTCTAAAGATCCCATTCCGGAAGCTTTAGCTGAATGTTAAGCAAAACTTCAGGTTAAGTTCTTTTTCTTTCCAACCGAGTCCCTAGGAAAGTACGTGGGCTCAGAGATTTATTCAACACACACTTAATGAGCTCCAAGACCCCGGTCAACAAGCTTCTTTCCGACAAAGGGATTGGCAACCTGACTGCACTGCATGGTAACAGGAACGGGTAACAGAGGCTTTGACATTCAGCTCAAAACCACTTGCCCAGAACTTTCAGACCTTTTCATGTAACATGCACGATTTTACAGAAGTGCTTTCTCCAGGCTGCACCTGCCAAACCTGAGGCCAAAAGACTCGTTGCGAAGTGCAGCGACGTCTCGGAGGAGGACCAGATACTGAGCGTGCGCGGGTAGGAGCAGCAGCCCGAAGAGAGGGCCCTAGAGGGCACAGGGCAGAGGCACCCCCATGGCCCGGCTTCGGGGAGCGGAGGCCGCGCGCACCTTCATGAACTCGTCCTTGTCGAAGCAGAGCGTGTCCGGCCCCTTGGGCAGGTTCATCCTACTTTTCTCCATCCCGCCGGCCACCGCCTCTCAGTGCCAAGATCCAAGCGAGAAAACGCAGGAGACTGCGCAGAAGGACTCGGCGGCCGCGGCCGCGGCCACCGCCAGTTTCCACGGCACAGGGGGGTCCGCTTCCGCCAACATGGCAGCGCCCGCTCCGCGGCCAATGAACGACGGCACCGCAAGCCGGCCTGCGCCTGGCTCTGGCCAAGAGGGCCACGGGGGCCGCCGCTGCTGCGCCGGCTAGGCCGTGCTGCCCTCATGCGGCGGAGGGCGGCACTGCAGCCTCGCGCGGGCCCCTGCGAGGCTGCCCACCTCCCTAGGAGGCGTGGCTGAGCTGCAGGGGTGGGTCAAAAGGGGTGAGCGGGTCTCCCTCCCAGCCTACCGTTTCTACTCCAGTGCCTTCTCCCCTGAGATTGCTCCGCTTCGTTATGCATGGCCAGAAGTTGGCCCTTTGGTTCTCAGGCCCGTTTTCCAGGTTGGACGTATCACTGGTCGCATTCTTCACCTCCCTGTGCGAGGTCACTGCTGCTGGTGGGCGCTGACGCCTCTATGGAGACCCCTGCCCTTAGCCTCTGCACCCACAGAGAAGTGTAGCGTCTCCTCCACTGGGCTCCATTACTGGGAACTCATAGAGAAGAATGTGGTCAGCTAGGCAGCTTTGGGTCCTCTGAGCCGCTCCCTGCTCAACCTCGGGCTCCGTTCCAGGTGGGCGGTCTCTGAGCCCAACTTTGGGTCTTCAAGGGGCTTAAAGGAGTGCCTCGCTGTCTGATTAAACAAAGCAGACAAATACATGTGCATGCATATTTATTTTTAATTTCAACCAGGAATGGACAAATTTTTGTGTTGTGGCCAGTACTGGTGCAACCAAACCAATTTCTCAGACTGTCTTCCTCCTCCTCCCCCTACCCACCCCAATTTTATTCTGAGATGTTCTTCCTTTTTCTCCTCCCTTGCTTTTTTCTCCTCTTGTCCCTTCCGCTAGCTGTAAATACCGTGGTCAAATGATGATGATTCATTTTTCTTCTTTTCTCCTTGACATTCTGATGACTCAAACCACAAACCTCACTTCACACTCTTCATTCTGCAAACCTTCCCTTCCTGCTTCTGTTGAGGAATCTAGGCCTCTCCTCCCAATTTTTCTCCTTGGAGATAAGATTAACGCCATGATGGCCCATAAAAAGGAATGGGACAGCAGAGGAGAAGACCTCACCATGAGACTTTGTATTTCAAGTATCTCAACTGGAAAACTGGTCACTTAAAAAAAAAAAAAATGTGGGCATAGAATCCAAAACGCTCTACTCCCTGGCACTGGACCTAGCAGGCCCTGTTGAAGAGCCTATTTCCTGCCAGTGGCTAGAGAACAGATGAACAGGATGAGAGCTGGAAGCTAGCTGGAGGATCAAACTATTCTGCTAGAGGACCAACTGGGAAAAGTGCATCCTAAGTCCTGTTATGTTTGTTTGACTGGAGGAAATGACAACCTCATTTTCTGTTTAATTTTTTGTTTTCTCTTGTTATGAAAATTTTCAAACACACAGAAGTTTAGAGAGTGCAAGAACCTCACCCTAGGTATTTAGCACCTCACTTCAACCATCATCAACCTGTCTCCTCTGCCCCTCCCCACCCACTGCATCAAGACCTTGTTGAGATATATATATATATACATACGTGTATATATATATATATATTTTTTAGATGGAGTTTTACTCTTGTTGTCCAGGCTGGAGTGCAATGGCATCATCTCTGCTCACTGCAACCCCCACCTCCCAGGTTCAAGCGATTCTTCGGCCTCAGCCTCCCGAGTAGCTGGGATTACAGGCATGCACCACCATGCCTGGCTAATTTTTGTATTGTTTTAGTAGAGAGGGGGTTTCACCATGTTGGCCAGGCTGGTCTCGAACTCCTGACCTCAAGTGATCCACCCACCTCAGCCTCCCAAACTACTGGGATTACAGGCATGAGCCAATGTGTCTGGCCCTTTTGTTGGAATATGTTTTAAAGCAAATTCCAAACACCACATCATTTCCTATCTCCTGATACCTCAGTTTACACATCAAAAGAAGAAGAAGAAAAAAAAAAACCCTGACATTTTGTAACACCTAACAAAACCAACAATTCTAATAACCAATCTATACTGGCTCTGAAAGGTGGGCCTTTATCCCAAGGTCACACTGTTTTTTTTTTGTTTGTTTGTTTGTTTTTTGTTTTTTTTTGAGATGGAGTCTCGCCCTGTCGCCCAGGCTGGAGTGTAGTGGCCGGATCTCAGCTCACTGCAAGCTCCGCCTCCCGGGTTCACGCCATTCTCCTGCCTCAGCCTCCAGAGTAGCTGGGACTACAGGCGCCCGCCACCTCGCCTGGCTAGTTTTTTTGTATTTTTTAGTAGAGACGGGGTTTCACCGTGTTAGCCAGGATGGTCTCGATCTCCTGACCTCGTGATCCGCCCATCTCGGCCTCCCAAAGTGCTGGGATTACAGGCTTGAGCCACTGCGCCCGGCCAGGTCACACTGTTAATAAGTGGCAAGTTGCAAACCCAGGCAGCCTGCTTTCACAGCCCAGTACCAAGACACAGGAGAGGATGCTGGACAGATGAAACAAAGATGTCTGCAACCCTGCCTTCTCTTTTGAGGCTCTGCAGGAAGTCTAGGTAAGCTGGAACTTGAACTCTTTCTTTCTTCACTGTAATTCCCTTCTGACATTGTTCAGAAATAAAATGAACCTGAATTTGTACAGACTGGTGGACTTATCTTGAGGATGCTAAAGGGATTAAGTGGCAAAGGTGATTGAGGGTCCCTGCTGCCTGCTGTCCTCCGAAGATTCAGAAGGGAGCCATCAGGACACCATGGAGTGGGATTCCTCTTGGAGACACAGAGAGTAATGCAGACCACCACAGCCAGGAGCAACAAGAAAGACTTCAATGCTGGCATCATACTCTACACAGGTCAAAGGCAAGACAGAAAGCCTACAACTGCCCAGAGGACATGGCCCTGGGTTTCCACTCAGAGCTGATGTTCAACTGGCACACACTATTTAGCTGTGCTACTTGGTAAATATTGCAACACCTCAAAGGTTGGTGAACCGCCTCTGTACAGAATCTGCTGCTGCCCTGACCCCTACCTTGGCCTCATGATCCAGCCAAGGAACCACTAGAGGGTTAGTGCCTGGCTTAGCAGGGCTCCTCTAGCCAGCTTCTGATTGGCTAATGTCTGTGCTGTTAAATATTTGTCTGCTGTTAAATATTTGAATGTCATCTCTGGTAGTGATACTTATTTCATAGTATTTGCAGGAAGAGTAAATTTAGAAGTGCATATAAAGCACCTACCTAATCAGTGCAAGACATAATATGGAGTCTTTGTACCTGAGTTTTTTTCCCCCTTTGTTGATCTGTAACTTTCTTCAAAATGAGACTTTAGTTGACACATTTTTCCATCTTTTTAAGTCTCTCTTTTATATCCCCTAATTTCATCCTTTCTTGGCATTTCTTTATAAAGCATGCACCTGCTACTTCATTTCTAAGTAAATATTAATCCCCCTTTGACTTTGCATCTCTGGAAAATTTTTACTTCCCTATTTTCAGTGGCATTGTGACAGGTCCCATTTTTTTCTTCCCACTCTCCCCTATTTATAGGCTCCACATTTTTGGCAGGTTTGCTATAGAACGCTCAAAAATTGCAAGGGGAAATATTATGCTCAGGAAATCATAGGAGCATTTTATCTGGTAATCATCACCAAGTTCTTATGCTGATCCTCTCCTGAACTGTTGGACTAAAGCAACTGAATTTTCCAACAGCAACCAGAGTCGCCCTTGTTCACTACTGAAGGATAGGAGGGTTTCCATTTTTAAATGGATCATGTGCTTGACCTGAAGGCTGAGGATACAGTTGGACGGTCCTGCATTCCTAGAGGAGGGCAGACATGGGGGTAGGGGTGGAGCAGGAGGGGACAAGGGAGACAGTCACCACCTTCAGGACTTGCACTCTGACTTGGAAAGCTCAATGAACCCAACTGGGCTATTTCAACATCTCCTATATTTTGTTTATAACTCTGCCTCATTCCAGAGTGGGTTTGAGGTGGTTTGGTTTGATTCCTGAACATTTCCCATGCCAATTAGAAGAGATTATGTTGGGGGGGGTCCCCAGTTCGGCCTCGTCTCCCTAATCAACTAGTAAATGTTATAGTAATATCCAAATATACTTCCATCCATGTTTTGTAATACACTCCACTCATAGAAATGGTAGGGATAATATCTTTTTCTTTTTAGCATTCCAGGGGAAATTGTGATTTTGAAATGAACCAAGAAGGTTACAGTTGTCTTCAAAGGAAAAAGAGTCAGCCTAGCATGCCATCCCAGATGTGACTCTACGGTGTATCCTGTGCCTTTCTTGACTTGAAGCTATTTTGCAGCTCTGTAAGTTGTAGTGGATAACTGATAGCAATGCAAATAATAGTAACATTTGCCTATAAACATGCAAATAAATTTTATCCTGTGAAAGTACAGTTGACCCTTTTTGCCTCAATTTCCTTTGGAAAAAGTCAGTTTTGCATATCTTAGGGAACTTCATTTGCACATCCCTGGCTGTATATTTGACTGGTCTTTAGATTGTCTCTTGAAGTGGTGGTAACATTTTACTAGTTCTCTTGTTAAGTACTGAGTTCAAATCTTTACAAGTATTCTTTTTATATTTGTATGAAAGTTATGATTTTAAAAAAGTATCCCTTAGCAGCATTTCAAATCATAAACTGTGATAGGATCCTCATAAATGAAAGTGCAGAGAAATAAAATCAGTGAATTGTAGAACTGTCTTCTGTGTGGCCAGCACTATGACAGGGGCTAAGAATGAATGAAGCTCAAGACTCAGCCTTTGACCCTGAAGAGCTCAGAATCTGCTTAGAGACACATGACCTTCAAGCATGATAAATGTATGTGACTCTTTCACATTAGTGCTCCTCGGGATTCTGCTAACCTTTCTCTTCCATGCTACCCTCTCCCACAGTCATCTCAGCTGTGCCCTTAGGGTTTCAGCCCTGGTCCACATACTCACAATTCTCCCATCACATCTTCACCATATGCTTCTTTCCCCCTCCACGAGACCCACGTATAATACTACTTCACTTTGATGTCCCACTGATGCCTCAAACTCAGCGTGTTTGAAATTGATTCATTATCTTTCCTGAAAGGCCTGCTTATCCTCCTTCATTTTGTTTCTTGATAAATGGCTCCACCAAATGCCAGCTGCATAAGCCAAACACCCAGAAATCAATCACAGAACTGAGCCAACTGGTTGCACTTTAAAATACTCAGCCACAAACCTCAAATGGGTGTAGAGGCAGAAAAGGAGTGATCCCTTTCCTCCCCATCATAAAGGGTCAAGGCTGACACTCCTATAACAAAAGACAGGTTAACAGAGAAAAGCATCAGAAATTTATTATGTGCACACATGTGCACTGGAATCATACAAAACATGAAAACTTCAAAAACAGCCAGCTGGTTGATGCTTAAGTATGCTCTTCATTGGGAAGAGGGGAGATAGGGGTGTAGGAGTGAAATAATTTACAGGGGAAATGAATGGACCCAGAAGACAGAAATTAACCTGAAAATGATTCTTTTTGGAATTTAGATGAGCCCTAGAGGCAGACAGTGTCTTGTGGAAAAGTCCATCCAGATGTGGTTGCACTCCTCAGTCTTCTTTCGGGCCATAGAAAATGAGATTTCAGGGAATGAGGGGAGGGCAATTGTGTTCCTCTTTGGAAGTCTGGTTTCCAGGTATATGAGGAACTTCAGAGAAGAACCTCATCCTGTGCTTTGTGAGAGACAAAGAACTGGAGCCAGAGAAGAGGATGGGGTGGTAGAGATCTTGAGGCTGCTTCTCCAGTTCAATGTGTCAAAGTGCCGTATGTCAGGGCACCGGTTTCTGAGCCCTGGCAGGATACTTAGCAGTGACTGCGAACTCCCTTGTCTCTCTAGTGGGCTTGCTTTCCCGCTAATGAAAATGACTAGCTCATGCCTTCAAGACTTGCCTCAACTTTCTCCCCTACTTCTTCCCCACAGCGCCCCCTTCCTCTTAGCTTATGCCCTTATGTCACCTACTGTTGGGGAAACAGAAGCAAATTGCACAGGAATTCTCACATGTTCTTACCATCAGATCAAATCTATAGTACATCTGTGTCCAGGTATTTTCATTTTTTATCATTTATTCCACACACATTTATTAAACACCTACTCTATGGTAGGCAATACACTGAGAATTGGTAATTCAGTAATGAACAGTACAGAAAAGTCCCTCTCATCATGGAATTTCCATTGTAATTGAACAGATGCACAATAAACTAATAAAAACTAAAAGTTCACTAAAGATAAAGCTGAGTTAGTGAGAAGAGCAGTGAGAGACTGTCATAGGGGAGCAAGTGTCCCTGCTGTCATGCAGCCAGGTCCGTCCACGGGGGCTTGGGACTCATTCTCTCCAGCCCTTTCCAGGACTCCACTCTGGGAGGTAACTCAATGCCTCCTTTCTTTTTTTTTCTTTTCTTTTTTTTTTTTTAAATGGAGTCTCACTCTGTAGCCCAGGCTGGAGTGCAGTGGCGCAATCTCTGCTCACGCAGCCTCCACCTCCCAGGTCCCCTTTCAAGCAGTTCTCCTGCCTCAGCTTCCCGAGTAGCTGAAATTACAGGCATATGCCACCATGCCCAACTAATTTTTGTATTTTTAGTAGAGATGGGGTTTCACCATGTTGACCAGGCTGGTCTTGAACTCCTGGCCTCAAGTGATCCACCCTTCTCGGCCTCCCAAAGTGCTGGGATTACAGGCATGAGCCACTGCGCCTGGTCTCGATGCCTCCTTTCTAATGGATCACTCCTGTCAGCAACCTCTGTGTTTCCTGCACTGCTGTCATTCACAGTATAGCTTATAAAATACTTCTTTGTAACCTGGCTTGGTTACCATTCCCCTGGGGATACCTGAAATCTCTGTATACAATCATGTGCACAGATCATCTTAAGAGAATCCCTTTCCAGATCCTCTCCTTCCATACACACTCTTTAGTAAAACTGATATGCCTAAGAATGCATCGGATATCATTAGTGATAGATCTAATTTCCTTTTATTTGGGATTCATGGATCAGGGCAGCCACCATCCTACAAAACAGAACAAGAGGACTGGACACAGCAGCGCATGCCTGTAATCCCAGCACTTTGGAAGGCTAAGGTGGGCGGATCACCTGAGGTTGGGAGTTCATGACCAGCCTGGCCAACATGGTGACACCCCATCTCTACTAAAAAATACAAAAATTAGCCAGATGTGGTGGTGGGCGCCTGTAATCGCGGCTACTCAGGAGGCTGAGGCAGGAGAATCACTTGAACCTGGGAGGTGGAGGTTGCAGTGAGCAGAGATCGCACCACTGCACTCCAGCCTGGGTGACAGAGTGACACTCAGTCTCAAAAAAAAAAAAAAAAAAAAATAGAACAAGAGGTCCCACTGGGAAATTGCAGAACAGCGGGGGTTTGGTAAGGTGTGAACAAGGAACCAGAACAATAGAAAAAATGAAGCTGATTGGTTAACATCAGGTTACTTCAGGTGACTTTTCTTAGGGGTTAAAGCAGGGGAAACTTCCGTATGATGCTGACACAAGTAGATTGGAATCTCCTGTTTTCAAGAAAAACTGGTCTGTTTGGGGATCTATCTGCTCCTTAAAGTTTCAGTTTGATTAAACAGCAGTTAGTACGAGTGACTCCATTTTCCTCTAGCCTGGTCCATTAAGGCCTACCGCAGGAGCTCAGCCCAAAAAACTGGTCTCCCTTAATTTTTTAACAGAAACTTCAACACTTAGGACTTGCTTTCTTTCTTGTTAAGAGGGAAGGGTATCACTAGAAAAAGAGTCTTTGGGTCAGGCGCGGTGGCTCAAGCCTGTAATCCCAGCACTTTGGGAGGCCGAGACGGGCGGATCACGAGGTCAGGAGATCGAGACCATCCTGGCTAACATGGTGAAACCCCGTCTCTACTAAAAATACAAAAAACTAGCCGGGCGACGTGGCGGGCGCCTGTAGTCCCAGCTACTCAGGAGGCTGAGGCAGGAGAATGGCGTGAACCCGGGAGGCGGAGCTTGCAGTGAGCTGAGATCCGGCCACTGCACTCCAGCCTGGGCGGCAGAGCGAGACTCCGTCTCAAAAAAAAAAAAAAAAAAAAAAAAAAAAAAACCCGGGAGGCGGAGCTTGCAGTGAGCTGAGATCCGGCCACTGCACTCCAGCCTGGGCGACAGAGCGAGACTCTGTCTCACAAAAAAAAAAAAAAAAGTCTTTGGGTTAATGTTAACATGCTCTGAAATCAGAAAAGCAGAATCCCTTTGGGTTAGTGACATTGATTCTTTTAAATTAAACTAAATTGCTTTGAGGGACTACCAAAAGTGTCCAGATACAATGGGGGTAGAAACACAAATCAGCATTTTAACAGATGTTTTTCAGATTCAGTATGGTTAAGTAAACAAAATAACTGAAATCTAGGGTTTTTTAAGAAATTAAATTGTATCAGGCAAGCTTTATTCCAATCAAGTCAATCTTTTCCTATATTTTTAGAATACTTAATATTTTCAGCCTATAATTAGTTTTAAAACATATAGATTTATGATGGAACTATTTCAGGTGTCAACTTAAAAATGTTCAAGATGGTACGTAAATTCTATCAGGAGGTGTGTGAGCAAAGACGTCTACTCCTGACAACATGTGCTCAGGGTCTCCTGGTTCTCATTTCCTGTTCTTGTCTCAGTTCACCGTAGTCACGTAGGTGTTCTCCCTACCATTCTGGATCTATATCCTAAATCTCCCTTAAGGGTTACCCTTTCTTATCTGATCTCCATATTTTCAGATTCCCCAGAGTCTCCTTCTATAACCACGTGCTTTCTAGACCAGGATTTCTCAACCTTGGCACAACTGACATTTTGGGCTATATTATTCTTCATTGCGTATTGTAGGATATTTGGCAGTATCCCTGGCCTCTACACACTGGTTGCCAGTATCACTCCCTGCCTGAGTTGTGACTATCAAAAATGCCTCCCAACATTGCCCAGTGTGCCCTGGAAGCAAGATCGCCACCTCCTATGTACCCTCATCTCTCCGTTTCAGAACCACTGTTCTCGATGATTCTAGACAGTATCATTGGTTTAAGTACTTTCTGTAAATGGAAGGCTCTGAAGTTCTAATCCTGACCTGTTTATTGAGCTCAGACTCATATCCAGCTGCCTATGGAATTTCTCCATGGAAATATGTTACAGACACCAGGTTTTTTAACATAACTTTAACCGGTTCCCTCCTCTACCTGTTCCTCTCCTGGTTTTCTCCCACTGTAGTAAAGGGCATTCCCTCCTACCTAGTGGCTAGGGCCTCCACCTTTGGGATGACTTTTCCCTTCCCCTATTCCCATCTGTCAGCAAGTCCTATTGATGTTACCTCCAAAACAGAATGCAGACTTGATCGCTGCTCCCATATGAATCCAAATCCTGACGTGTGTGTGTGTGTGTGTGTTTTAACCTCAGTTACTGTCATCAGGCTTCCAGTCCCGCGACTCTACAGAGACAGCTGTTTTTCAAGGTCATTTCAAGGTCACTCATAATCACCACATTGCTGAATCCCTTAAGTCATTCTCAGACCTCAGATTACTCAACCTGTCAGTCCCAATTGACAACAGTAGTCCCTCTGTTTTTCTCGAAATGTTTCATTTTTATTCACTTAGTTTCTGACTCTGTCTTTGTTTTCTGCCGGTCTTTGTTGGCTTATCCTGATCTCAACTTTTTAGCACCAATGTGCTCATGAACTCAGACCTGTTTTTGCTTAACTCAGAGTCTCCCTCAAGGCAAAGATGAAAGCATTGACTGGGCTATGTTCTTATCTGCAGGTTCAGCTGGGGAAGAATCTGTTTCCAGACTCATTTAGGTTTTTGGCAGAATTAATTTTCTTGCACCCATATGTCTGAGGGCCCTAGCCTCTTTTTGGCTAACTGTTGGAGTCTGTCTTCTGCTTCTAGAGGCCTCCTGCAGTTCCCTGCCACAAGACCTCTCCACAGTGGTTGACAAGAAGCCCTTTACTTCTTCAAAGTCAGCAGGAGAGCCTCTGACTCCAGTCAGCAAAAAAACAGACTTATGTAACATGGTATATTTGTAGTAGGGATAACCCCTTATCTCGCCATATTCTACTAGTTAGAAGCAAGTCTAGGTCCTGTCTACTTTCAAAGGACATAACATAGGTCAGATGTCAGAGGGCCACCTTAAAATGCTGGCTAACACACCTTCCCTATCTCTACTCCCTGCACCGACAAGCTCTCCCAGCCTCAGGGCTTTAAGTAACACTTCTATTTTAATGACGGTGACATTTCTGTCTCTAGCCTGGACCTCATTCCTGAACTCCTGTCTTGTATATCCAACTGCCTACTTGTCATCTCCATGTGGATTTAAGAGGCATCTCAAATTCAACACATCCAAAACCGGACTCCTGATTTCCTCTCAGACTTGCTCCTCCTATAGTCTTTCCCATCCTAGTAAAGAGCAGCTTTATTGTTCCAGTGCTTCAGGCCAAAAATCTTAAAATCTTGCCAATCCTTATCTTGTTCACAGAATCCACACATAAAATTCTGTGTGTTTTGCCTTCAAAACACATACAGAATCTCACCACTTCTCCCCACCTGCCCATCTACTGCCTTGGTCCATGCCAGTGCCATCAGTCATCTAGATCAGTGGTTCTCACCTGGGTCCAGCCAGTGTCATCAGTCATCTAGATCAGTGGTTCTCACCTGGGGAAGGTTTTGTCCACTCTTCTCCCCATGGGTTTTGGCAATGTCTGGAGGCATCTTTTGTGGCACCACTGGGGGAAGGGTCACTACTGGCATCTAGTGGTTAGAGGACAGGAGTGCTGCCAAACACCATACGACACACAGGGCAGCCTCCACAACAAGGAATTATCTGGCCCCAAATGTCAATGGTGCAGAGGCTGTGAAACCTAATCTAGATGAACACAAATAGCCTCTAAACTGTCTCCTTGCCTTTACCCTTGCTCATCCTCCTGCGAGTCTATACTCCACAAAGCAGTCTGACGGATTCTTTTCAAATCTAAGCCAAGGCAGGTCTCTTCTCTATTCAAAACCATACAATGGATTCTCAGTGGTCACAGAGGTAAGGATCAATCCTAACGAAGGCCTTTGAGGACTTACATGATCAGGTCCCCACTACCTCTCTTCCCTGTCTCCTACCACTTCCCCTCTTGCTCCATCCCTATTGATCCTTGTGCCTTTCTTCAAACACAACAGGCACGCTCCCGTGTTCAGTTTGCTGTTCACTTTGTTTGGAATGCTCTTCTGCAGATATTACTGCTGCTCACACTTTTATTTCTTCCAGGTCTTTGCTCAAATAAGAGAAACTTCCCTGACATAGCCCTAATAAAATAGCAACCTGCTCCTATAAACCTCCACCTGCCATGCCCCATACCCTGCTTTACCTTTTTTCCTAACATTTATCAACTCCTAAGATAGATAGATTGATAGAGAGATGAACAGATAGATAGATGAATAGCTAGATAGATAATAGATGGGTAGATGGATGGATACAAAGATGATAGAGATAGATAGGTAGATGAATAGATGCATAGATGGGTAGATGGTAGAGATAGATAAATAGATGATGGAGATAGGTAAGTAGGCAGATAGATGACACATTAGATAGATAGATATAAATGGATAGATGAAAGAGATGGATAGATATTGGTAGATGGTTGGATAGATAGATGATAGAGATGATAGGTAGGCAGATAGATAGATAGATAGATAGATAGATAGATAATTTGTCTGCTTATTGTCTGACTGCCCCACTAAAATAGAAGCTCCATGGAGCCAAAACCTGTATCCTTCTTATTAACTATTCTGTCTCTAGGGTCTAGTATGGTACCTGGAACATAGTAGGTGTTCCATAAATGTTGAAGAATGACTAGTTTCCTCATTTGTACTTTCACCTTCATTCTAGCCATTCTCCACACAGCAGTCAAAGGATATTCTTAAAATGTGAGAGGAATGTTATCACTTCCCTTCACCTACCCTTCCAAACCCTTGAATTGCTTTTTATTGCTCCTGGTTTTTTGTTTTTTGTTTTTTTTTTTTTTTTGAGATGAAGTCTCGCTCTGTCACCCAGGCTGAAGTGCAGTGGCGCAATTTCGGCTCACTGCAACCTCCTCCTCCTGGGTTCGGGCAATTCCCTTGCCTCAGCCCCTCTGAGTAGCCGGGATTACAGGTGCACACCACCAGACCTGGCTAACTTTTGTATTTTTGGTAGATACAGGATTTCACCACGTTGGCCAGGCTGGTTTCGAACTCCTGACCTCAAGTGATCCTCCCGCTTTGGCCTCCCAAAATGCTGGGATTACAGGTGTGAGCCACTGTGCCCTGCTTATTGCTCTTAAACTCTATTTGATTATTTACAAACCAGGCCAGATTAAGATTTTAATCTTTAATCACTGAAAAGATTATAGTATCATCACCAGTAGAGACAATTTTCTAAACATGATAATGTTAAATCCTAAAAATAAGTTTATTAGAAGCCTAACAATTTCAGTTTTTACCAAAATCTCATTAATCATCCCGCCTCTGTATCTATCTAATCTTTTCCAACTGCCCGGTTTTCCCTTCTGTTTCAGACCTTCACCATACTCTGCCAAAATTACTACAAAAGCTTTCCAATTTGTCTTCCCACCTCCAGCCAGATGTCTCCTTCCCTTCTCTCTCCACACCAATTCATCCTCCACATTAACTCCAAAATGATCATTCTAAAATATATATCCCCTTACATCCTTCTTCTACTTAAAATTACTCAAGATCTCTAAATTTCCTTAGTGAAAGTTTTTTTAAGACCCATTAGTTGCAAGTGGCAGCAATCCAAAGCAAACCGGATTGAACAAAAGGGAAAAAAATACAAAGCAAAACTTTAAAAAAGGAATCTTCATGTTCACATAGAAAAAGATTCTGTGGTAGTTCATAGTATTCAAAGAAGAGCAGAAAAAATAGAATTTCAGGATCAAGAAATTGGGAGTTAAAAATCAGTGGAATTTGTTTTTTTCTCACTGTCTGTGTCTCATGTCTACTTGTCTCCATTGGACTGCTTTCTTCTTTAGTCAGCATCTTTTCAAGTGTCAGGGAAGACTGCCACTGCCAACTCTGTAATCACATCCACCAAAGCCACTGGCTTCTGTGGAAAGACAGCATCTTTCCCACCATTTCTATATCAGTCCCAGGGAAGATTCTGATTGGTCAAATTAGGTCAGGTGGACCAATCAAATGTCCCCAACCAGACAGCATAAAGTGTGGGAGAAGTTTCCCACAGACATTAGCAGGCTGTCTGCAGAAGAAGGAAGATGAGAAAACGTAGTGGTCAGGCACAACTCAGTAGCTGATGGTTTCTGCAGTTTATTAAACATGGTACATAAAGACCTTCCAGATCTGGTGCCTGCCAACCTCTTCAACTCCACCTTAACCCACATCTTCCTCATGTTCTGTGATCCAGCCACAGTCAGCTACTTGAATTCTTGGGTGGCTTTTGCCTTCTTTTATCTCCAGCACATACCGCTCTCTGTACCTAAAACACCATTTGCTGCCTCATTATACAAAGATGATACTTCCACATTCTTCAGACCTTATCTCATACATTACCTCCTTCAGGAAGTCTTTGTTTTAACATGTGGATTTTATTATTATTCAAGTGTAATGAGACCAGCAGATCAGGAGATAATTATACTTGAAAAGATCATTTATTACTCACAGTTCCCAAGAGGAGGGGGCATACCACATCACAAAGGGCCACATGGGAAGCACCGGGGTTGGTCAGGAGACCCAGGGAGAGAGCTTTTGTGGTGGTTTTGTGGGAAAGAATGGGTGAGACAGGGAAGCAACTCTAGGATGGTCTAGTTTGAATAATTTCAACAGGCTCTGGGACACAGAGGTCATCTGTAGTTGTCTTGCACCTGGCCATGAGGCGATTAGGATAGGAGAATAGTGGCCCTACGTATGAGAGCCCAATAAGAAAGGAGGTTGTGGAGTGTGGGCTCTGGATTGGTTGGTTTTCATATGAAAGGCACACTCCGTGGCAAGTCATTTAATATCTCTAGGAATTAAACAGTCCTGGAGGGGCAATCCCTCCAGAGTCAGCAAGGCCTCAGATATAAAAGCATCAGAATACAGAAAGTAAGTGGCAGGGTTAATATAATCTTTCCTAGTGTTTTTTTCAGCATCTTCTCCTAAATCAGGTTTAGGCATCTCTTTTTCACGATTCCATAATACCCCTTGCACACTTCTGTGGTTGCAATGGCAGCAGTACCAGCAAGGATATCTTAACCAACAGCCCAGTGATCTTTGACCTTCAAACTACATCTAGGGAAGTGGGTAAGAATTTTGAAATAATTTTGCTTGAATTGGGGTTTCACTCATCCATGTAACCTCAACACTTTGGGAGGCTGAGGCGAGAGGATTGCTTCAGCTCATGAGTTTGAGACCAGCTTGGGCAACAGACTGAGACTTGTCTCTACAAACATTTTTAAAAACTTAGCCAGGCATGGTGGCATGTGCCTGTAGACCCAGATGCTTGGGAGGCTGAGATGGGAGGATTGTTTGAGCCCAGGAGGTCGAGATTACAGAGAGCCATAATCACAACCCTGCACCCTGCACTCCAGCCTGTGCGACAGACCCTGTCTCTAGTAAAAACAACAACAATGAACAAAATTTTTAAGCCATTTAATTTCAATTTAATGGATATGTGACCTCATTTTTATTGTCATAGTTTTTGAGACTACACATTTAGTTTTCATTTAAATGCCTTTAAAATATTTATTCAATTTCTTTCTACTAAAATGATGCAAACAATACTCTTAGGTGTATTATATACTGAATTTTGACACTTTGAAGAATACCACCACATTAACGTACGTAGCCATGATTAATTTATCTCTGTGCAGACTATTGAATAAATGTTTCTCATCTTTATTGTGTACATAGTTGATCTTCCAAATATGTAATTAGTTATAAAAATTGAAACTCTTAACTGCTCTTTTAAGATATTCATGCCTGTGCATATTCATGCATATGAAACTGAAATGCGTGAATACACAACTATTCCTCTCACTGCTGACTCTCTGACTCTATAATGCCTTATTGTCTTTATAAGTCACCTGCATGTGAATTAGGAAACAAAACTCCTTCTTCTGGGCAGATGCAGCTCTGTGTTGGGTGCATGACTTGGGGGCAGAGCATGGGATGGCTTTTGGCTCTCCTTGCTGCCTGGTCAATAATGCCTTAGTCTGCACTAACCTGCAAGAGCTTAGACAAAGGTGTTAAATGCACACTAGCTTTGCTCAAATGGGCAAGTCTCAACTCATCTTCCTCCCTGAGATCCTCATGCTATCCTCAGGACAGGATAGCCAGCCATGTAACAGCACACTATGGTGTAAAACTATACATCATGGTGTAAATTTGTGTACTCCTTATAAAATGTTTATGTTTGCATTTAGGAATGTAAGCATGTATTAGACATTCTTAGTGATTCAACTTTGAAGCAAAGATTTTCTGTCACCTTTTCTTCAATTTAAATTAAAGAATACCCTGAGATTTCAAGGCAAAATATTATGAGTCAGTTTTTATTTGTAATTATTTACCTTTGCAATCAAAATTTTCTCAAGGAACAAAATACAAATGAATACAACATAAAATATAGATATAATTTGGATGCTGACTCTCTAATTGTCAAATATAACTCCTCATTCCATGTTTCTTTGTATCACCTTATGATTCCTATTCATTGACTAAAAATTAAGTAAATATTATAAATTTTCAGTTACAAATTTATGGTAATGAAATATAGTTTTATCAATTTTACATGTGATGGATCTTGGATTTTTTTCCCCCATTTTAAAAATTAGAATTTATTTTCTAGAGCAGTTTTAGGTTCACAGCGAAATTGAGTGGAAGAAACAGATACTTCTCACATACCCTTCCCACTCCCCCACCATGCACAACTCCCCCACGGCCAACATCCCTAACCTAAGGGTACATTTGTTACAATTCATGAACCTACATTGGCACTTGAGGGAAAGCAGGTATAAATAAGACTTTGGCCGGGCCCGGTGGCTCACACCTGTAATCCCAGCACTTCGAGGGGCTGAGGCAGGCAGATGACCTGAGGTCAGGAGTTCGCAAAAAAGTAGCCGGGCGTGGTGGCGTGTGCCTGTAGTTTCAGCTACTTCGGAGGCTGAGGCAGCAGAATTGCTTGAACCCAGGAGGCGGAGGTTGCAGTGAGCCAAAATTGCGCCACTGCACTTCAAGCTGGGTGACAGAGTGAGACTCCATCTTAGAAAAAAAAAAAAAAAGTCTTTGGGGATAGTTTCAGGTATTCTAGAAGGAATTCATTCACTCAAGGACTCTGGTTTCCAGAGTTCTTGCTGTGCCTCCCAGGTTTTAAAAGGTCAGTCTGCGCATGGTGGCTCACATCTCAGCACTTTGGGAGGCCGAGGCGGGTGGATTGCTCAAGCCCGGGAGTTCGAGACCAGCCTGGGCAACATGGCAAAACCCCATCTCTACCAAAAACAAATAATAAGAAGAATACAAAAATTAGCAGGGCTATTTCTTTTATTTTCTTTTCTTTTTTTTGAGTGGCTGTAGTCCCAGCTACTCAAGGATTGAGGTGAGAGGATCACTTGAGCCCAGGAGGTAGAGGTAGCAGTGAGCTGTGATTGCAGGACTGCACTCCAGCCTGGGCAACAGAGCGAGACCTTGTCTCAAAAATAAATAAATAAATAAAAATAAAAAGGTCAATAACACGAGCACATGACATGGCTCACGCTTCATCTGTGACACAGGATGCAGAGTCAAAGATGTAAACATTGTCCATATAGTAGAGAGTCGAAAGAGGGAGTTAGTAAGTTTCCTGTATTTGGAATCGGCCATTTGTGGGATACTGGCAAGTTTTGGTTTCTGAAGATGGAAACATCAATTTACATTTTAATTTCTTAAAAAGAAACTAAAAAGTTAAGCAAGAGTCCACCCATTATTTGGTAGCGAGACTATAACACATTTCCATTTAACTTGAGCTCCCCCTCCTCCTTTTTCCATGAAGGGCCCAGGTCCACTCTGTGATCAGGTGAGGTTTGCTGGGAGTGAGTGAGAAAATCTGCAGAACCAGAATTGGGTCCCCCAAAGGGAAGAGAGCAGAAACCCCTCTTGTTCTCTTTAAGATTGACTGTGGGCCGGGCGCGGTGGCTCAAGCCTGTAATCCCAGCACTTTGGGAGGCCGAGACGGGCGGATCACGAGGTCAGGAGATCGAGACCATCCTGGCTAACATGGTGAAACCCCGTCTCTACTAAAAAAATACAAAAACTAGCCGGGCGAGGTGGCGGGCGCCTGTAGTCCCAGCTACTCGGGAGGCTGAGGCAGGAGAATGGCCTAAACCCGGGAGGCAGAGCTTGCAGTGAGCTGAGATCCGGCCACTGCACTCCAGCCTGGGCGACAGAGCGAGACTCCGTCTCAGAAAAAAAAAAAAAATAAATAAATAAATAAATAAATAAATAAAGATTGACTGTGGGTAATGAAGATTATCTTTTATAAAAATGAAGTCGGCCGGGCGCGGTGGCTCAAGCCTGTAATCCCAGCACTTTGGGAGGCCGAGATGGGCGGATCACGAGGTCAGGAGATCAAGACCATCCTGGCTAACACAGTGAAACCCCGTCTCTACTAAAAATACAAAAACTAGCCGGGCGAGGTGGCGGGCGCCTGTAGTCCCAGCTACTCGGGAGGCTGAGACAGGAGAATGGCGTAAACTCGGCAGGCGGAGCTTGCAGTGAGCTGAGATCTGGCCACTGCACTCCAGTCCGGGCGACAGAGCGAGACTCCGCCTCAAAAAAAAAAAAAAAAAAATGAAGTCAATACATTTTCAATTTGGCATGAAGTTACATTCCCATGTGGGCTTCCATTCCTACTGTCAAACCATCAGTCTCAGGAAAGACAGCAGGTACCACCGAAATCAAAATAGTCATCGATCGTCTTTGAGTCTCACAGTTGGGTTTTTTTAAATCTACAGCTAGACAAAGTTTCTTTCTTTTAACCTTTTAAGAGCCAGGCCTGATAGACTCTAGGATAGAGTTTCTTTGACATACAGAGAATCTTCTTTCCACCTCTCAAGTTGAGCCAAGAAGCTTCGTGTCTTTGAGTACAGGAAGCTTTGGGAGGTGGAGGTGAAGAGCTGGCTGGCTGAGCTTGCGGCAGAGCTCCTGGCTCCCCACAGCTGCCTGTGGTGTGCAGAGGACATAGGAGGCCCCCACTCCTGGTGGAGATTGAAAGTGAGAGCAAGAGGAATGGGAGTGTGGTAAGGCCACAGGACACTGGGACTTCACAATAGGATCCAGACTTCAGCAGCGAAGCCCACTAGACATGTCCATGACAACTCACAAGCCAACAAAGACCTACAGTGCCACGGGATGCAGCACAGATCCAGGGCCCTTCTGCCCCCTGCCTTGGGGTCTCCACCCAGCCCACACCACTGCGGGGTAGAGATGGGGAGGACAAATGGGAAAAGGGTGCCTTTACCTGGAAGGACTGGTTTACACAAATGAGAGGGCTTAACTCGGCCTTGAGAAGGAGCTGCATTTCAATTGTTTGCAGGACTCTCTTTAAACTAGGAGAGACTGAGATCTTTAAACTAGAAGAGACGGAGATCTTTAAACTCCCCCACCCTTTGCTTTCCCTACAAGGTGGGGGTCTACGAGGAAGAACAGAGAAGATAAATGGAGAAGCCACATTTCCTTTTCCCATATGATGGCAGTATATTTTCTCCCCCCATAAAATTAGCAAAAAATATAAGAATGTGAAAGAGTGACTGTGATTATTAAGGCCTCAACCACAGAAGAGCGTTGAGGCTCTGAGAGAGAATTCCCACGGGGGCCCAAGGAGACTTGCACAAGGCGAGTTTCGTTCTGGGCTGGTGGCAGCTGACATAGAAGAGCTCTGTCGGCCATTCTATAATAACGCAGGCTCATGTCCCAGGGAAAGGGTGTGTGTGCATGAATTGAAAGGTTCTTGTCAGAAAGAGCAGAAACTTTGGCCCCAAAGCCAGACTCAGGGGTGGGCTGCCCAGGTGGTCGACAGGGAGGCACTAAAACAACCCTGAAAATGTCACGAGATGAGATCAGCCTATGCAGCTGGAAGGGCTACTCTGACGAGCAGCTTTGGGGCTTGTCAGGGACTTGCTTAAGTGACAACTGGGGGCCACTAAACTACCTTCAAAAGAAGAGAGGGTACACCAGTGTTTGAAGCAGCACTATTCACAATCGCCAGGTGGAAGCAACCCAAATGTCCATTGATGTGACGCGGCTACGATGTCTGGGTCACATACCCTGGGATTCCTCGTCTCACGTCAGGAAAATGTGGGACACAGACACATGGGAGAAGTTTAGGAGCAGAGGTTTAATAGAAGAGAAAGAGAAACAGCTCTCTCTATAGAGAGAAAGGGATCTCCCAGCGGAAAAGACAGCTGGTGGCAAATGCAGGGGATTTTATAGTCCAGCTTGAGGAGGTGGTGTCTTATTTACCTAAGGCTCACAGACTGGTTCAATCAGGTGTGGCATCATACCGTGCGTCATATTGCACGTCATAGCTTGAGGAAGGCTGGTCGCCCCACCCTAATCTTATTATGCAAATAAATTATCCATGGCCAGTGTCATCTTGTTTACTCCTTACTATACACGTGGCTGGCAGAGAAGGGATGGTGGAACTGCCATCTTGAGCATGTCTAGTCCCTAGTTCCTGCTGGCTTTCACCCATGCAAGCCCCCAACTTGCTTGTCTATGTCTGCAGCTCAACTTTAAAGGCTGCTCTTTGTTAGAAAATGATTCGGGCTGCTTTTCATTAAAAAGAAAAGCCTTACCAAGGACTTCTATACCCTTACTATCTGCCTAAGTGATTTCCTCTTAACTCCTGTATTAGATGGACAAATGGATAAAACAAAATGTAGTCTACCCATGCAATGGCATATTGATTATCCAGCCTTAAAATGGAGGGAAATTCCGACATATGACACAACATAGATTAACTTTAAGGAAGTTATATTAAGTGAAATAAACCAGTCACAAAAAGACAAAGACTGTGTGATTCCACTTATATGAGGTACCCAGAGTAGTCAAATGCATAGAGACAGAAAGTAGAATGATGGTTGTCAGGGGTCAGGGGAGCCTTATTGCACATGAGGACTCTCTGTGGTATCCTCAGGTGGCACAGGGCATTGTATGATAACATGTTAATCCATTAATCTGTGAATGGATTAATCCGGGGCAGAGGCCTCATGATCCGATCATTTCTTTTTTTTTTTTTTTTTTTTTGAGATGGAGTCTCGCTCTGTCACCCAGGCTGGAGTGCTGTGGCCGGATCTCAGCTCACTGCAAGCTCCGCCTCCCGGGTTCACGCCATTCTCCTGCCTCAGCCTCCCGGGTAGCTGGGACTACAGGCACCCGCCACCACGCCCGGCTAGTTTTTTGTAGTTTTTAGTAGAGACGGGGTTTCACCGTGTTAGCCAGGATGGTCTTGATCTCCTGACCTCATGATCCACCCATCTGGGCCTCCCAAAGTGCTGGGATTACAGGCTTGAGCCACCGCCCGGCCCCGATCATTTCTTAAAGGGCTCACCTCAATACTCCACCTTGAGGATAAGTTTCAACAGAAGTTTTGGAAAAGATATTCAAACCATAATGAGAGGTGAAACTGGCTGGGCTTCTGGGTCGGATGGGGACTTGGAGAACTTTTCTGTCTAGGTAAAGGATTGTAAATGCACCAATCAGTGCTCTGTGTCTAGCTAAAGGTTTGTAAACGCACCAATCAGCACTCTGTCAAAACGGACCAATCAGCACTCTGTAAAATGGACCAATCAGCTCTCTGTAAAATAGACCAATCAGCAGGATGTGGGTGGGGCCAAATAAAGGAATAAAAGCAGACCACCCAGTCAGCAGTGGCAACCCGCTTGGACCCCCCTTCCACACTGTGGAAGCTTTGTTCTTTTCCTCTTTGCAATAAATCTTGCTGTTCCTCACTCTTTGGGTCCATGCCACCTTTATGAGATGTAACACTCACTCTGAAGGTCTGCAGCTTCACTCTTGAAGTCAGCGAGACCACGAACCTACTGGAAAGAAGAAACTCTGGACACATCTGAACATCAGAAGGAACAAACTTCAGACACATCGTCTTTAAGAACTGTAATACTCACCACAAGCATCTGCAGCTTCGTTCTTGAAGTCAGCAAGACCAAGAACCCACCAATTTGGGACATATTTTGGCAACCACCAAGGGACCATCACCTATTGCCAAGTGGCGAGTACAATCAGACCCCTTTCGCTTGCTATTCTGTCCTATTTTTCCTTAGAATTTGGAGGCTAAATACTGGGCACCTGTCGGCCAGTTAAAAGCAACTAGCGAGGCTGCAGGACTAAAGACGTGGGTGTCAGGCTTTCTGGGAAAGGGCTTTCTAACAACCCCAGACTGTTCAGAGTTGGGAGCATTGGTTTGCCTGGAACCAGCTTCCACTCTTCCTGTACTTCTAGGCTAAGCTGAGGGTCAACAGAGAGGAAAGCCATTCAGCTCCGGGATCCCGACAACAAGTTGGTTTACCCTATGGCCATGAGCTGACCTCTCAAAGGCATGTCACCCAAGTGAGACTTGCCCATCTATCCTATCTATCCTGACCATTACCCCTGGATCCTAATGCCTATCAGACAAACTTCCTCCCACCTCTCTTCTCCGAGGCTAGTCCCGCTTCTAAAAACTACTCCTTGTCTCTGGTACTTTTCTAGTTTCTCCTTTAAGAATGATTTCTACTATAAACTCCAGGACTTTATTCCCTTCTTTAGGCACTCAGGCTCACCAATCAGAAAGACATAATTTTTGCCCAAAGCCCCGTTATAGCAGGGATTATCTGGAATTTTAGGATCCCTCCTCAGACAAGCAGGCCTAACAACAGCTATTCCTGAAGCCAGGATATGGAGAGTCTCAGAAATTGTATCCTTCCTGTTCATATAAGTGAGGACAAAAGGTGTCACTCTTTCAACCCTGGAGATCCCTTCCCTCCCTCAGGGTGTGGCCCTCCACTTCATTTTTGGGGCATAACATCTTTATTGGGACCTTTACAGAGGTAAGGTCCCAGGAGAATGGTTAGGACTCTAACAGTTTTTCAAGAATGCATCGGTAAGGGCCACTAAATCCAATTTTTCTCAGTTCTCCTTGTGGTCTAGGAGGAAAACTAGTGTTTCTGCTGCTGCATTGGTGAGCGCAACTATTCCAGTCAGCAGGGTCCAGGGACTGTTGTGGGTTCTTGGGAAAGAGGTGTTTCTACTGCTGCGTGGTGAGCGCAACTATTCTGATCAGCAGGGTCCAGGGACTGTTGCGGGTTCTTGGGCAGGGGGATAAACAAACCAAAACCGAAGGTGGTTTTGTCTTTCAGATGGGAAACACTCAGGCATCAACAGGCTCACCCTTGAAATGCATCCTAAGCCATTAGGACCAATTTGACCCACAAACCCTGAAAAAGAGGTGGCTCATTTTTTTCTGCACTACAGCCTGGCCCCAATATTCCCTCCCTGGTGGGGAAAAATCACCACCTGAGGGAAGTACAAATTACAATACTATCCTGCAGCTTGACCTTTTCTGTAAGCGGGAAGGCAAATGGAATGAAATACCTTATGTCCAAGCTTTATTTTCATTGAAAACAATTTTTCAATTTTGCATACACAACTGTGCAAAGCTTGTAATTTACATCCCACAGGAGGACCTTCAGCTTACCTCCATATCCTAGCCTCTGTATAACTCCCCTTCCTATTAATGATAAGCCTCCTCTAATCTCCCCTGCCCAGAAGGAAATAAGCAAAGAAATCTCCAAAGGACCACAAAAACCCCTGGGCTATCAGTTGTGTCCCCTTCAAGCTGTAGGGGGAGGGGAATTTGGCCCAACCCAGGTACATGTCCCCTTCTCCCTCTCTGATTTAAAGCCGATCATGGCAGACCTGGGGAAGTTTTCAGATGATCCTGATAGGTACATAGATGTCCTACAGGGTCTAAGGCAAACCTTCAATCTCACTTGGAGAGATGTCATACTATTGTTAGATCAAACCCTAGCCTTTAAAGAAAAGAATGCTGCTTTGGCTGCAGCCTAAGAGTTTGGAGATACCTGATATCTTAGTCAAGTAAATGATAGAATGACAGCCAAAGAAAGGGACAAATTCCCTACGGGTCAGCAAGCCATCCCCAGTATGGATCCCCACTGGGACCTTGACTCAGATCATGGGGACTGGATCATAAATCTGCTGACCTGTGTTCTAGAAGGACTAAGGAGAATTAGGAAAAAAGCCCATCAATTATTCAATGGTGTACACCGTAACTCAGGGAAAGGAAGAAAATCCTTCTGCCTTCCTCGAGCGGCTATGGGAGGCCTTAGGAAAATATACTCCCCTGTCACCTGAATCACTCGAGGATCAATTGATTCTAAAAGATAAATTTATTACCCAATCAGCCGCAGATATCAGGAGAAAGCTCCAAAAGCAAGCCCCGGGCCCTGAACAAAATCTGGAGGCATTATTAAACTGGGCAACCTCAGTGTTCTATAATAGGGACTGAGAGGAACAAGCCCAAAAGGAAAAGCGAGATCAGAGAAAGGCTGAAGCCTTAGTCATGGCCCTCAGACAAACAAACCTTGGTGGTTCAGAGAGTACAGAAAATAGAGGAGGCCAATCACCCAGTGGGGCTTGTTATCAGTATGGTTTATAAGGACACTTTAAAAAAGATCGTCCAACGAGAAACAAGCTGCCCCTTGTCCGTGTCCACTATGTTAAGGCAATCACTGGAAGGTACACAGCCCCAGAGGACAAAGGTTCTCTAGGTCAGAAGCCCCTAACCAGATGATCCAACAACAAGATTGAGGGTTCCTGGGACAAACGCCAGCTCATGTCATCACCCTCACTGAGCCCCAGGTACGTTTAACCATTGAGGGCCAGGAAATTGACTTCCTCTTGGACACTGGCTCAGCCTTCTCAGTATTAATCTTCTGCCCTGGACGACTGTCCTCAAGGTCCGTTACCATCTGAGGAATCCTGGGACAGCCTGTAACCAGGTATTTTTCCCACCTCCTTAGTTGTAATTGGAAAACTTTGCTCTTTTCACATGCCTTTCTTGTCATACCTGAAAGTCTCAAACCCTTATTAAAGAGGGATATATTAGCCAAAGCTGGAAAATTATCTACATGAATATGGAGAACAAGTTACCCATTTTTTGTCCCCTACTTGAGGAGGGAATCAACCTTGAAGTCTGGGCATTGGAAGGACAACTTAGAAGAGCAAAAAATGCCCACCCAGTCCAAATCAGGTTAAAAGACCCCACCACTTATCAAAGGCAATATCCCTTAAGGCCTGAAGCTCATAAAGGATTACAGGATATTGTTAAACATTTAAAAGCTCAAGTCTTAGTAAGGAAATGCAGCAGTCCCTGCAACACCCCAATACTAGAAGTACAAAAACTGAACAGTCAGTAGAGACTAGTGTAAGATCTTAGACTCATCAATGAGGCAGTAGTTCCTCTATATCCAGTTGTACCCAACCCCTATACCCTGCTCTCTCAAATACCAGGGGAAGGAGAATGGTTCACTGTTCTGGACCTCAAGGATGCCTTTTTCTGTATTCCCCTGCACTCTGACTCCCAGTTTCTCTTTGCCTTTGAGGATCCCACAGGCCACACATCCCAACTTAGGTGGACAGTCTTGCCCCAAGGGTTTAGTGATAGCCGTCACCTGTTTGGTCACCCACTGACCCAAGATCTAGGCCACTTCTCAAGTCCAGGCACTCTGGTCCTTCAGTATGTGGATGATTTACTTTTGGCTACCAGCTCGGAAGCCTCGTGCCAGCAGGCTACTCTAGATCTGTTGAACTTTCTAGCCAATCAAGAGTACAAGGTGTCTAGGTCAAAGGCCCAGCTTTGCCTACAGCAGGTTAAATATCTAGGCCTAATCTTAGCCAAAGGGACCAGGACCCTCAGCAAGGAAGGAATACAGCCTATACTGGCTTATCCTCACCCTAAGACATTAAAACAGTTGCGGGCATTCCTTGGAATCACTGGCTTTTGCCAACTATGGATCCCCGGATACAGAGAGATAACTTGGCCCCTCTATACTCTAATCGAGGAGACCCGGAGGGCACATACTCAACTAGTAGAATAGGAACAAGGTGCTGCAGAAACAGCCTTCAGAACCTTAAAGAAGGTCCTAGTACAAGCTCCAGCTTTAAGCCTTCCCACAGGACAAAACTTCTCTTTATACGTCACAGAGAGAGCAGGGATAGCTCTTGGAGTCCTTACTCAGACTCGTAGGACAACCCCACAACCAGTGGCATACCTAAGTAAGAAAATTGATGTAGTAGCAAAAGGCTGGCCTCACTGTTTATGGGTAGTTTTGGTGGTGGCTGTCTTAGTGTTAGAGGCTATCAAAACAATACAAGGAAAGGATCTCACTGTCTGGACTACTCATGATGTAAATGGTGTACTAGGTGCCAAAGGAAGTTTGTGGCTATCAGACAACTCCCCACTTAGATACCAGGCACTAATCCTTGAGGGACTAGTGCTTCAAATACATATGTGTGTGGCCCTCAACCCTGCCATTTTTCTCCCAGAGAATGGGGAACCAATCAAGCATGACTGCCAACAAATTATAGTCCAGACTTATGCCACCCGAGTTGATCTCTTAGAAGTCCCCTTAGCTAATCCTATATACTGATAGCTTAACCTATATACTGATGGAAGTTCATTTGTGGAGAATGGGATACAAAGGGCAGGTTATGCCATAGTTAGTGATGTAACCATACTTGAAAGTAAGCCTCTTCCCCCAGGGACTAGAGCCCAGTTAGCAGAACCAGTGGCACTTACCCGAGCCTTAGAACTGGGAAAGGGAAAAAGGATAAATGTGTATACAGATAGCAAGTGTGCTTATCTAATCCTACATGTCTATGCTGCAATATGGAAAGAAAGGGAGTTCCTAACCTCTGGGGGAGCCCCCATTAAACACCACAAGGAAACTATGGAGTTATTGCACGCAGTGCAAAAACCCAAGGAGGTGGCAGTCTCACACTGCCAAAGCCGTCAGAAAGGTGAAGGAGGAAAGGCAGAAGGAAACCGTCAGGCAGATGCTGAGGCCAAAATTGCTGCCAGGCAGAACTTCCCTTTAGAAATACCTACTGAAGGACCCTTGGTATGGAACAACCCCCTCCAAGAGATTAAGCCCCAGTATTCCCCGACTGAAACAGAATGGGGGCTTTCACGGGGGCATAGTTTTCTCACCTCGGGGTGGTTAACGACAGAAGAAGGAAAGGTGCGTATATCTGAAGCCAGCCAGTGGAAAATACTTAAAAGCCTCCAGAAAACTTTTCATATGGGTATTAAAAACACTCAAGGCCAAATCCCTATTTACAGGGCCAGATCTCCTCTGGACCATCTCACAGGTAGTCAAAGCCTGTGAGGCGTGCCAAAGGAATAATCCCTTGGTTCATCGTAAGGCCCCTTTGGGGGAACAAAGAATAGGTCAGTATCCTGGAGAGGACTGGCCGGTAGACTTCACCCATATGCCTAAGTCAAAGGGATTTCAATACTTATTGGTCTGTGTCTATACCTTTACAAATTGGATAGAAGCTTTCCCCTGCAAGACAGAGAAGGCTCAGGAAGTGATTAAAGTCCTAATTCATGAAATAATTCTTAGATTTGGGCTTCCCCAAAGCTTACAGAGTGAAAATGGTCCAGCTTTTAAAGCCACGATAACTCAAGGAATTTCCAGGGCACTAAGGATACAATATCACCTTCACTGTACCTGGAGGCCACAATCCTCAGGGAAGGTCAAGAAGGCAAATGAAACACTCAAGAGGCACTTAAGGAAACTAACACTAGAAATCTCCCATGGCCTACTCTTTTGCCCATGGCCTTGTTGAGAATCCGAAATTCTCCTCACAAAATGGGGCTCAGCCCATATGAAATGCTGTATAGACAACCTTTTCTCACAAATGACCTCCTACTTGATCAGGAAATGGCCAACTTGGTCAATGATATAACTTCTTTGGCAAAATATCAACAAAACCTTAAAAACCTACCTGAAGGATGTCACAGAGAAAAGGGAACAGAGTTGTTTCAACCAGGAGATTTAGTGTTCGTCAAATCTCTCCCCTCTACCTCCCTATCCATGGACTCTTTGTGGGAAGGACCATACTCAGTAATCCTCTCTGCCCCCACTGCAGTTAAGGTGGCAGGAGTGGAATCTTGGATTCACCACACCTGAGTTAAACATTGGACATCCCCTGAGGAACCTGCAGGACTGACAGCTCAGGAGTCCCAAGATCAGCAAGACCAGGCTCTATACACCTGCAAACCGTTGCATCTCCTATTTTGGAAGGAAACACCCCAGACTAAAAAGGTTCCTACCACTGATCCTGAGGAAAAACCCCTTCCTCCTTAAAAAGGATAAGTGAAAACCTACATAATCTGTATCTTTAACACCTCTCCTTGCCCTTTTAATGGAATCCTTTTACTATTTCATCATATTATTAAGCAGCATACTAACCATACTGTTTGTGATAGGACTATATACTGTAGCTCCTACCAGGACAAAAATCCTAAGCACATCAACCTTGTTTCTATCTTCCTTCCTTCTGACAGCAATTTACTCCTACCTTTAACTCAGCCTAGATAAAATGATCTCGTCTTCCAAAGCAGCCTCTTTACCTTCCTATTTACTCTTTACCTATCTATCCCTCCTGCTTCCTTGGATACCTCATACAATCACCCCTCCCCTTCCACTAGCTTCTAATTACCTCTACAAGACTCTCAACTTAACCCAGTCTCTGTTAAACCAGTCCAATCCTTCCCTGGAAAATAACTGTTGGCTTTATATCTCTCTATCAACTTCTGCTTACATTGCCACTCCCATTCCTGAAAAAAAAAAAGTGGGTCTTTACCGACTTAACCCACCACCCTCATTATGAAGGAAAAGACCCTTTCTGACTTCTAAATATGCAATCATTAGCCAACTTCCCCATCTCCAATAGGACCAAGAATACCCTAACGGGACGTAAAAGCTGCAATCCAGCTTTTATTACTACCTACTACTATTACCTACTACCCCATCAGTGTAATTGCACCCTACAACGTCAAGCCCCACCTAATCATAGTAACTTCCGAGTCACCCAAACAGCTCCATTCAGATGGCTTGTCTGCTTCTCAGGGCCCCCAAAATCATCACTTCCTCCCTGCTTAACAAACAGTCCAGGTTTTGTAATGGTAAACATACTCCCTGCATGACCATTCACCCCTGCACCCCCTGCAGCAGCGTCCCCACCACTAGTGAATGCCTTCTCATCCCCTTTTTCAATCACTCTCTCAAATGGTTCCTAGTAGAGACAAAACAATTTTTTCTCCAATGGGAAAATAGAACACAAGGAGCCACTCAGTTTGCTCCCAACACCCCTTTCCAGCCACTCACCGGCCTTGGCAAGTAGGAGTATGGGAAAATGAAAACAACAAATTCACACACCTTTTTAACATACACAACCAGTTCTGTCTACCCAGCCAAGGTATATTCTTACGCGGAACATCAACCTATAGCTGCCTCCCCACTAACTGGACAGGCACCTGCACCTTAGTCTTTCTAAGTCCCAACATTAACATTGCCCCAGGAAATCAGACCTTATCAGTATCCCTCAAAGCTCAAGTCCATCAGCACAGAGCCATACAACTAATACCCCTACTTATAGGGTTAGGAATGGCTACTGCTATCAGAACCAGAATAGCCAGTTTATCTACTTCATTATCTTACTACCACACATTCTCAAAGGATTTTTCAGACAGTTTGCAAGAAATAACAAAATCTATCCTTACTCCACAATCCCAAATAGACTCTTTGGCAGCAGTGACTCTCCAAAACCGCCAAGGCCTAGACCTCCTCACTGCTGAGGAAGGAGGACTCTGCACCTTCTTAGGGGAAGAGTGTTGGTTTTACACTAACCAGTCAGGGATAGTATGAGATGCCGCCCAGCATCTACAGGAAAAGGCTTCTGAAATCAGACAACGCCTTTCAAACTCTTATACCAACCTCTGGAGTTGGGCAACATGGCTTCTCCCTTTTCCAAGTCCCATAGCAGCTATCTTGCTGTTACTTGCCTTTAGGCCCCGTGTTTTTAACCTTCTTGTCAAATTCGTTTCCTCTAGAATCGAGGCCATCAAGCTACCGATAGTCTTACAAATGGAACTCCAAATGAGTTCAACTAACAACTTCTACTGAGGACCCCTGGACCAACCTGCTGGCCCTTCCACTGGCCTAAAGAGTTCCCCTCTGGAGGACACTACAACTGCGGGGCCCCTTCTTCACCCCTATCCAGCAGGGATAACTCTTAGAGCAGTCATCAGTCAAATTCCCAACCACAGTTAGGGTGTCCTATTTAGAGGGGGGATTGAGAGGTGAAGCTGTCTGGGCTTTTGGGTCGGATGGGGCCTTGGAGAACTTTTCTGTCTAGCTAAAGGATTGTAAATGCACCAATTAGTGCTCTGTGTCTAGCTAAAAATTTGTAAATGCACCAATCAGCACTCTGTCAAAACAGACCAATCAGCATTCTGTAAAACAGACCAATCAGCACTCTGTAAAATGGACCAATCATCTCTCTGTAAGACAGACCAATCAGCAGGATGTAGGTGGAGCCAAATAAAGGAATAAAAGCAGGCCACCAGAGTCAGCACCTGCAACCTGCTCAGGTCCCCTTCCATGGTGCGGAAGTTTTGTTTTTTTGCTCTTCACAATAAATCTTGCTGCTGCTCACTCTTTAGGTCCATGCTGCCTTTATGAGCTATAACACTCACCATGAAGGTCTGCAGCTTCACTCCTGAAGTAAGCAAGGCCATGAACCCACCGGGAGGAATGAACAATTCTAGACGCACCACCTTTAAGAGCTGTAACATTCATTGCGAAGGTCTGCGACTTCACTCCTGAAGTCAGCAAGACCGTGAACCCACCAGAAGGAATAAACTCCAGACACATCTGAACATCAGAAAGAACAAACTCCGGCCCCACCATCTTTTAAGAACTGTAACACACACCACCAGGGTCCGCGACTTCATTCTTGAAGTCAGTGAGCCCAAGAACCCACCAGTTCCGGACACAATAACAAGTGGCAAATTTTATATTACGTGTATTTTCCATAATTTTCTAAAAAATGGAAAAAAAGAAGGTGGGTTCTATTAAGCACTGGGTGTGTTTTCCTGTATGAGGTGTGCCACTGGGATTTTCAACACCTCTACAATGCTGACCAAATTGTAGCCCAGTTAGCTTGCCTGAGGTGCCTAGGGACATCGTCCAGTCCTGGGCAAGGGAACCTGTGGGGAGAGGCATGACTGCACTGCCAACTGGGCCCTTCTTGGGTGGCACTATGGGCCTGCCCATCTCAAGGTCAGTTGGATCTCCCTGGCACTCTGGGCTGGAGGTCTACAGACTACCCCAGAAGGCTATGTGGCCACAGTAAGAGAAGCCACCTTTACCTCCATTCTCACTACCTCCCAGTTAGAAGGAGGTTGATGGCAGGAGCAGATGTCAGGAACCAGCAAAGGCCATGCAGGTGGCATCTCAGGACTCTCTACAGGGAATAATGTAGCAAAAAAGACCGAATCTCCTGAAATTTGGGGTGGAAATCAGAGTCCTCTTGATTTGAACAGTTTTACCTGGTGTTGCACCGCAAGATGGTAATGTGAAATATATTGTTTGCAAAGGGTAATTAGGGGCATCCAGAAATCTTAAATCCAAGAGAAAGACAGAATTGGGAGCTAGAAGGGCTAATCAGCTATTGAAGATAAGAGAGTAGGCGGCAGGCATAGGCTGGCTCAGAAGAATTTTTCTGAAAGATCTCCTTGTTAACAGCAGCCAGTTTTCGCTGGCTCTAGCATGTATGTGACATTTCTTATCTCAAAGTGGCTTAAAAGTACTGCTCAGCCCTTGACAGAAGTTGCAGAATTCCGTTTCTACATCACACAGGGAAATGGATTCTAGGGTTAAGGTTCTCTAAATCCAAGTTAATAATGGTACTCTTTTATTATTTCTATTTTATTTTGATACCTATGGCATTCCTTGGAGATGCTATATTACTGTTGGGAGAAAAACTTTTCCTCTATTACCTTAGGTCCAGATACCAGGGGTCTGCAAATTAACTGACAATTGATATATTAACAAAAGAAAAGACGAAGTTGATTCCCTTGTCTGTGGGAGTACTCAGTACTGATGAACTCACTGAACAGCTGGGGGTACGGGCTTACATGCCATCTTAACCAGGGAAGGGAAAGGGTGAGGGTAAGGGTGGGGGAAAGATAGAAGATTTGTTCTAGGAGAACAAATGGAAGGTAGACAGTTTTTGATAAGGTTTGTTTATGCACCTTCTCTAATGGTCAGTCTCCTTCCTGGCTGGAAGCTTCCCAGGACAGGGGATTTATTCTCAGAATTCTCTGTCTTTAGTCAGATAAGGGAAGCTCCAGAAAGGCGTCTTTCTGCCTCTGCTGTATTTCAGATGTCTTCAATTTAAAGTAATCTTTATGCTGTCTTGGTGGATCCAAGTGGGTCCCTTCATTATTATCACTTCTTTTATGTTCAAATGCTGTTATAAGAATCATGTCTTGATAACCGCACAAAAATTTGAATAGGTAGAGCTGGAGTAATAATCATAATGAGAGCTAACATTTGCAGCAAGTTTACTGTATGTCAGGCATCATGCTTAGCATTCTACATGGATTATCTAATGTAACCCTTGAAATAACAGCAGGAAGTGGGTGCTGTCATTTTTGCAGGAGGAAACTCAGGCTTGGGGAAGTTAACGTGTGGCCGTGTGATCAAGTGGAAATCAAACACAGGCTCCTCTGACTGTAGAACCGGACTTCTTGTAGTAATTGTTTACTGCTGCATAATCAATACTCCCAATGCAGTAGCCTAAAACAATACACATTATTATTTCTCACCATGTCTGGGAGTTTTCATGAGGCTGAGTTGGCAGCCATCTGAAGACTTGTTTGGGGTGACGGGATCCACTTCCAGGGTGGCTTCTTCCTGTGACTGTCACACTGGTGCCAGCTGTTGTGGAGGCCTCAGTTGCTTTCTGGGGGACTTGCTGCAGAGTGATCTAACTATGCAGCAGCTGGCTTCCCCAGAAGCCAAGGCAGCAGCTGCAATGCATTTTATTACTTATTCTTAGAAGCCACACACCACCACTTCTGCAGTATCCTATTAGTCACACAGGTTGGCTCTATTCACTGTGAAAAGGGACCACATAGGTGCACGGATTCCAGGAGTGAGGATCTCTGGGAGTCAGTTCAGGGCCAACTACCACATTTCTACTACACTTTTCCTTCTTTACTATCAACCTAGGCAAAAGTACTGTGAAATGAAATTTATAGGAGGCCACAGTTTTTGACTGAGCTCATGCACTAATCTCCAGCAGACCAGACCAAACCAAACCAGAATGGAGTCACTCATGCTGGGTGCCATGTAATGAAACTGAACTTAGACATGGGACATTTTCCTAAACAACAAGATTCACAGCAATCAATCCAAAGGGGCCTGGTCAGCCTGAAGCAGCGTGATAATGAATTCCCATCTGTCTTAACCCTACAAGGAAAATAATTTTAAAATGAACAATCTGTTTTTTGTTCCTTGTTTTTGCTTTCTTCTGTCATTTGCTCTCTGTAAAGCCAATTTCCTCTGCTCAGTTCATTAGAGCACCTTTTTATTTAATAAATGTGATGCTGCCTGATTCATGAATTGCTAATAAAAGCCAATTAGATAATTAAACTGAATTTGTTGAAATTGTATTGCTTGACAGTGCTTAGACAGGCACCTGGCACTTGGAAGTCTTTCAATAAATCCTAACTTGTTTACATGAAAGGAAAATAAAAAATTCAGGACCCCAAACTATGCCAAAGAGAAGAGTTTAGCTTTGGAACTGAGTCACACAAAAACTGCTTTCATTTTGTTCCTAAGTAGATAGCTGCAAAGATAGAAGGCCACATATCTCCCCAGGTGGCCTCCCTCACAATTTGCTCATGAGGAAATTCTTTGGGGCCCCAAGATCTTTATTCTGAAACAGAGTTCTTGTGAATTTTACCCTGACAATGTAAATTAAGAGCTTATCTTCACAGTGCAGGACAGGCAGGACTAGGAATCCCCCCCTCCACTCATCTGAGACAAGTGCATGTCTTATGACTGCTTCCCTTGGTCTCTGTACACTTTATCTTATATAAAAATGCAAACTCACCGAACATGAGACAAGTGCATGGTTGACCGTGTTCCTCAACTCACTCCTTTAACATATAAAATGTGGATTCGATGAGTGCTAACCAAAGCCTCAAAAAGAACAAGAAAAAAAAGAGATCTTGTTTTTCTTCCTTTAGGCTGGAAGCTGCTAAAGTACATTTAAAGGCTGAAAATAAGGAGCCAGTGAAGAGGATGATGGTGAAGATACAGGAAATATGGGGATCTGTAGAGCTTCAGAAGAAACCACTTGCCACCTTTTGTTTACCCTTCCCCCCTTTTATTCTTTTTGTTTCCTCTGCTGCCCACTCTTTCCCCTTTAAATATCGAAGTCCTCAAACTCTGTTTGGAAAAAGCACGAATCACAGATGTTCCTGTGATTTGTGTTCCTTTTCCCCAGGCACATACTGAACCTTGGCAAAATAAACCTCTGAATTGATTGAGACTTGCCTCAGTCATTTTCTTTGGTTTACATTTCTGTCTTTCCTCCCAGCTGTTTTCCAGCCCTCAGTCATTAGTACATAAGAGTTGCACATCAGTGCATAAAGAGTTGAAGGCATTTTGGTAGTAGTGGAGCAAATAAGCAGATGACATCCCACAGTGAGATATATGGTGTTAGACAAGGAGGAAAATAAATATTGAGTGTTGTCCATTGGTTTTGCAACTAAAAGCTCACTGGGCAGAGGGAAAATGCTTGCTTGTGGTAAATAGAGTAGCTCAGAGGAGTTTAAAGGTAGCTGTGTTGAGTAGATAACCATTATAGTAAATTTGAATGTGAAAGAACAGAGCTAGTGGGTAAGAGTCAAAGAAGGGATCTGACTTGATAAAGAGATTTTTTTTTCTTCCTTTAGGCTGGAAGCTGCTAAAGTACATTTAAAGGCTGAGGTTAAGGAGCCAGTAGAGGTGATGATGGTGAGCATACAGGAAAGAGGGGGATCTGTGGATGGGATAAGATCACTGGGGAGATGGTAAGAGATACTTTTAGTTATCCAGTGCTGGGTAACAAAGTACCCCGAACCTAAATTATTAAGATGGAGTTGGGTTTTTTTTGTTTTTGTTTTTCTTATAAATTTGCAAATTCGCGCTTAACTTGGTGGAGATGGTTTGTCTCTGCTCCACTGACCATTAGCTGGGGCAGCTTGGGGGCTGAGGGATGGAGTCATCTGAATGCTCGTGTGTCTGGTGGTTCATGCTGGCTGTCAACCAGGACGTTAGCGAGGGCTGAGCAGAAGCACCTCCACAAGCATCATGGCCGGATTCCAAGAGCAAGAACCCCAAGAAGAGAGGTGGAAGCCTTACCACTTGTTATGAGTCAGCCTTGGAAGTCACGTAGCTTCCCTTCCACTGTAGTCACAGGCCTGCTTAGATTCAACAGGAAGGACCATGCACCCACAGTGTCAACTTCCAACTCTAAGGAGAAAATGCAGGATGGGATATATTAGTGAGGTTATCTTTGGAAAATACAATCTGCCCGGATAGTCTCTGCACAACTTGTTACTTGCAAGTTCAGAATGTTCACAATCTAGCTGTCTGTCTCTTTTCTGTGCTCTAATATATGAGAAGGAGCTGACCAGTACAGCACAAGCACCCATTTGTGAGGTGTAGTGCAATATGGAACACAAAAGGGGAACTGCCTGGCTGAAGCAAGGCACACCACTTCATCTACCATATTATCTGGGCTTGAGTCTGCATTCTGGAGGACAGCTGGAGAGCTCTGACTAATGAGGTCTGCTGTGCAGAGTGGCTAAATGAAGTCATTGGAGCCCCTTATGAGGAATTTGAAGATAACTGCTGTCATCGATATTAGCAGTCAGGAGTAGGAGCAGAAGCTGAAAGACACAAATAAAAGGCACTCAACTGAAGCCATAAGGCAGAAGTGTTTATGAGTAAGCAGAAGCCATAAACTAGAGGGAATTCTGAAGACAGGAGGGAAGGTAATTCACAGTGCAGGAGTGGAGGAAGAAGGGACAATGGAGCCGAATCACAGCAATGACTGAGCATGAAAGCCAGGCAGGTGCCTGCTGCTGAGAGTGACCCCAAGAGAACCCATGGCTTGAGACAACTCTCCAGGTGCCTGAGTGCCAGCCAGGGTGGCAGCCAACATGGAGACCTTCTTCTCAGCTTCGCTGGGTCTTCCTATACTGGGATCTGATCTCCTGAGATTGGTAGACTTTGTTTGACCCAAGAGTGCCTATCTGGCACAGAATCTCAAAATTAACTTTAGGGGAACTTATTAGGGTGCCAAAGGAATATTTACTTAAAAAATCAATACCTGCCCACAAACTGGAATTAGCAATATCTGGCAAAAGATTATAAACTGTTTTGACAAGTTGCAGGTGACTCGCTCTATGTGTTTGTTCATTGTCTAATATTTGTAGAAAGACATTATAGTAAAGGATTTGTCTGGGGAATCCTACAATCATTTCACTCTGTAATATGCTCCTTGCAGATGGAAGGAGGGTATATTTTCTGAGCTGGTTAGCTGAAGGGCTCAAATCATAGCACACATCTGTCACTTCCATGCACTCTCTCTCCTGAATCATATTTATACTCAATTGAAGTCTTCTGCAGCCTTCAGCGGCTGATCACAAGTTGAGTGTCTGCCCTCCCAACAGACCAATGTCTAATGTCACAGCACAGGGCACAGGGATTATTTCAGTAAGTTCCTGCACTAAGAGTGGTGTTGGCAACTTTTAGAAACTCACCCCTTCATCCTGGGCAAGACTTCCTATCATGTGGCTAGAAAGAAACATCTATGACATTTATTCTGTGACCTATGTATTACTTTGTATGTTGCCAAACATTCAGCAAGCTAGTGAGTGGTCTGTTTATTTGCAAGCTAGGGCCAATGCTTCTTATCTCTAAAAGCTGAGTACTGCCATTGCCACCATCAACTGGTACAATCTTTTTTTTTTTTTTGAGACTGAGTCTCCCTCTGTCACTCAGGCTGGAGTGCAGTGGCACAATCTTGGCTCACTGTAACCTCTGCCTTCTGGGTTTGAGTGATTCTCCTGCCTCAGCCTCCCAAGCAGCTGGGATTACATACAAATGCCACCATGCCTGGCTAATTTTTTGTATTTTTAGTAGAGACGGGGCTTCATCATGTTGGCCAGGCTGGTCTCGAGCGCCTGACCTCAGGTGATCTGCCCACCTTGGCTTCCCAAAATGTCGAGATTACAGGCATGAGCCACCACGCCTGCCCAACTGATATAAACTTTTAACAGCTTTCTAAAACAGTCACATATTCTCCTCTTATTTAGCTTCTAAAAAGCATTGTGTATTACTCAGCATTCTAACTAGCAGGAAATAATTTTATTAAAGAGTATCAGGCACCTTAAAGAACACAAGGAGGTCAAAGTCAGGTTTTATGGCTGTGCCCCCAACAGAGCTAGATATACTACACCACAAGGCATTCCAGAGAAACTGCAGTGATACCCCAGCTGTGGGCCTGGAGAGAACCACGGTCATGCTTGCTGTAAGGCTCCAACACTCTGCCTCCATCCTTCTTAGAAACAGGTGTGTGTGGTACCTGTTTCTTCTTTCCCCATTGAAGCTTCATGTGTTCTGATTGACCTAGGACACATGCCCATGCTTAACTATACCAATCTTTGGTAGCGATGACAGTTCTTAGCTTTTAAAGGTAAGAAGCATCAGCCCAAGCTTGCAAATAAATGGACCATTCACTTGCCAGCTGAATGTTTGGCAGCCTACAGAATGACATATGGGTCATGGAATAAATATGTCATAGATGTTTCTTTCCAGCCACATGATAAGAAGTCTTGCCAATCATGAGGAGGTGGGTTTCCAAAAGTTGCCAAGGAAGGATGGCAAAGAACATTTCTGGTTCCTACTTTGGGGAAGCAAGGCAAAACAGGGGAGATTCTTCAACATAGGAAGAATGGCCAGGAGATGCTGAGCAGTCAAAAATTATAACAAATGTAACTGTCACCAGATGACCAGAGGCATCATTTTAATGTCTTCGTATGGATATTATTTAACTTCTAAAAATTACAGAAAATTGCTAATTGTAGACTCACAGGAGATCTGATAACAGAGCACCTTTTAGACTTCTCTAACCAGTGATGTTGGTTGACTTACCATGTGAAAGAGTCTTCTGAAATAGCTGTCCAGCTCAATTGCAATACAGTTTCTCGGTTATTTCATAACCCGTTTGAAGCAGAGCTCAAAGCTCTCTACTCAGTGGGTGATTGCATAATTGTTTTAGTTCATTTGTTAAACATAATTGTTTTGCCTTACTTCTGTCCTCCTCCTTTGATATATACTCTGCAACTAGATCCCTAATGAATATGATTAGTGCTTCCCATGCTGTGCAAGGGATAGAGGCTGTGATGTTGTTAAGTTGAAGACATGTCTCCATTTCATGTTTCAGGGACTTAGACACTCAGGGACCAAGTTAACAGAAGAGTTCTTCAATTGCTTTATTTGAACAAATTTTGCCTGTCATCATGCTGAAGGGGAGCTAGACAATAGGGAGGAAGGCAGAGGACACAGAACAGGCAGGGTATATCGTGTACATTGTGTTAACCTACCAGTTCCCTGAGTCACCCACCAACCTTGAAGCTAACTATAAATGTTTGAACACAGATGCTATGGTTTAAATGTGTCCCGCAAAAAGCATATGTTGGAAATGTAATTCCTAGTGCAACAGTGTTGGGGTCTAATGAGAGGTGACTAGGCCATCAGAGCTCTGCCCTTATGGATTAATGTCATTATTATGGGAGTGGGTTCATTATTACACATTTTTGTTTGTTTTGTGCTGCTATAAAAGTCTACCACCGATGGTAATTTATAAAGAAATTTATTTCTCACAGTTCTGGAGGCTGGGAAGTCCAATAACAGGGTGCCATTATCTGGTGATGGCCTTCCTGCACATGATGGAAGTCACCACATGGGTGAGAGAAAGGAGAAAGGGGGCCAAATTCAGCCTTTTATCAGGAACCTACTCCCACAATAACTAACCCACTCCTTCAATAATAACATTAATCCATTCATGAGTGCAGAGCCCTGGTGACCTAAAGACCCTGCCTCTCAACACTGTTGCATTGGAAATTAAGTTTCCCACACGTGAACTTTGGGGGACACATTCAAACCACAGCATTGTGGGAGTGGGTTTATTATAAAAGGATGAATTTGACCCTGAAAAGGATGAGTGTGTGCCTCTTTCTCTCTCTCCCCCTCTTTGCCCTTCTGCCTTGTACCATGGTATGATGCAGCAACAAGGACCTCACCAGATACCAATGCCTCGATCTTAGACTTCCCAGTTACCAGGACTGTGAGAAATACATTTCTGTTCATTATAAATTACCCATTCCATGGCATTCTGTTACAGCAGCACAAGATAGAGTAAGACAACAGACATCCCAGTATAAATGTGGAAGACAGAGTCTTGGAAACAACAAGTCAGAACATATTCTTGTGAAGAGTAGTTACCTATAGTGATCCCTTGTGAATTTTAGACATCATTCTTCTAGAGATCTCAGAGTGTTTTATAGACACTATCTTATCCACCCCTGTAATATCATCTATAAGATACTTATTCCCAAGCCTGGAAGAACTAAAGAACATTAGATGCATGCACTCTTAGATATCAGAGGAGGTGCCAGTGAATCATCACCTTTTCTGGGCTCTACCCTCTACTGAGAATAGATACCAACAAAATTCAGTTAAATGTGTCAGGTATTTAGGGCTAGGTAGGTCAGTACAGCTTAGACCCAAGACCGAAAGGGAATGCCTTACTTCCTGCCCCTCTGAATTGAAAAGTGGTGCCCAGTGAAGAGTCTGCATGGCCTAACCCACTTTGCCTATCCCAAATATATAAAGATTTTTGCCCTATGCTTTTTAAAGAGGTTTTATAATTTTAGCTTTTGTGTGTAAGCCTATATTCCATTTCTAGATAGTTTTTGGATGTGATATGAGGTAGAAGTGATGATTCATTTTTTCTTATATATATCTGGTGACAGAAGTGCTTCTGAGCCAGTGACAGAGTAGAGCTGGGCTGGGTCTTACCAATGCATTTCCAACAACAATCCTGAACTGCTTGTTTTCTGAGGAAGCGGATGATAAATGATCCAAGGAGCTGAAAGAAAATCCCCAAATTTAGCAATACTGTCTGCTGGATTTCTAGTTAGTTTTATTTGAAGTTCATACATTTTACCCTCCCTTAACTTTTTTTCTTATAGCATGGATTCTGTTGAACCTCCCTTAACATAGATAGATAGATAGATAGACAGATAGACAGACAGACATATAGATAGATAAAATCAATTCACTTGTTTAAATGAATCCTGAAAACTACTATAAGACAATAAGTTAAACCACTTACAAGAGTTTTGTTAGGTACTGACCTTTTGTTCCTAACCCTGTTCCCAGAAAAAATTCCTATTTTTGTGGGCAAAAATAGACCAGACACCTTTTCCCCACCCCATGGTGCAATGGAGTGCACAGAAGTCATGTTCAAATAAATCTTATAACTTAGATGTTACAGAGAACAAAACCATCATGAAGTAGATGAACTGTTGGAAACTGAGGTGCTCTGACTCAGCCTTTGCATCTTTGACTTATACATGTTTGTACAGTTGTACATTTCTGATTATTATAATTTTGTCTATCAGCTTAGTTATAAAATTTCACCCAAGGAGCAGAGGTTTGTTGTTATTGTTTTATGAAGAGTCCCAAAATTCTGCTTTAAAAATAAAACAGGACTCCAAATGCATACGGCAACATTTATTCTTCACACGGGGCATATACACAGCATGTACACGTGAAGTAGGTACACATGAAACCTCAACAATTACTACAAGGTACAAAATTAAGCACCGAATGGATGGAATCATTAATAAGTGCTATGGGACTACAGAGGATACTGAGACTATGGTGTTCTAGGGTGGTCAGGGAAAGCTTCCGGAGGATTTAGGCCTGATGTAGTCATTTAAGTTATGAAGAAGTCACCTCAGAAGGATCAGTGTGGGCAACGGCATAGAAAAGGAGTTGAGTATCATATGGTGGGACGGCAACTAGGCTTTCGATGGACCCATGAGCAACATGGTCGAGGTAGCCAGGATTCAGGAAGCCTCCTATCCCTATGGGATATTTCCCTGAATAAGATATCACAATTATAAGACACGTGATTACTTTATATACCACTAACTAGAGATTTTTACCAATTAAACTATGACATACCTTTGATTATAAGATGCATCCCAATTTCAAAGATGTTAGAATGTGTATGGGGAGGCATAAAAACATGGCTGGGTGTGGCAGCAAGCCGCCAAAATGACCGCAAACATCCCTCTGTCCTTGTGTGAACCCCCTTCCATAGTACCCTCCCAGATCTGTGTGACCAATAGGATATGGCAGAAATGAGGATGTATGAATTCCAAGATTAAGGTCAAAAGACACTGCAGCTCCTGTTCTGTTTTCTCTCTCTCTCTCATCATTGGCTTTTGAGGATACCCAGGCAACCTGTAGAGAGAGGCTCATGTGATGAGGAACCGAGGCCCTGCAAAGAATGGAGACTTGCCAATAATCGCACAAATGAACTTGAAAGTGAATTGTCCAGCCTTCAGATAACTTCAGTCCCAGCTGAGAGTTTGATAGCAACCTCATGAGAGACCCTGAGAGAGAACCACCCAACTAAGCTGCCTATAAATTTCTGACCCTCAGAAGCTGTGTGTAATAATAATAATTACTTAAATATTTCTTATTTTGAGCTGCTAGTTTGGGGGTAATTTGTTACATAGCCATAGATAGAATTAATGAATACCACATATAATGTGTGTGTTGTGTGTGTGTGTGTATATATATATATACACACACACACACATACTAGGTAAGTGTCAATCTGGGGCTCAGAAACAGATAGACTCATCTGATTTAAAGCATCCTCCTGAATTTTCCTCCCTGGCTGTCTGCAGATCACCTGCCATCATGAATGACACAGTAACTATCCGGACCAGGAAACTCATGACCAACCAAATACTTCAAAGGAAACAAATGGTCATAGATATCCTTAACACTGGGAAGGCAACAGTACCTAATACAGAAATTCTGGAAAAATTAGTCAAAATAGACAAGACCACACTGGATGTCATCTTTGTATTTGGATTCAGAACTTACTTTGGTGGCAAGATATCTGACTTTGGTGTGATTTATGATTTTTTTGGATTATGTAAAGAATCATGAACCCAAACATAGACTTGCAAGACATGGCCTGCCTCCATGAGAGGAAAAAGACCTCAAGAAAGTAGTGAGAAGAATGCAAGAATAGAATGAAGAAACTTAGGGGGTTGGCAAAGGCCAATGTTGGTGCTGGCAAAAAGCCAAAGGAGTAAAGATGCTGTAATGATGTTATCTGCAGACATTGTGTGGATGAATAAACTAAAAAGTTGCAAGTGAAAGAAAGGCATCCTACTGCTTCCACTTAGACCTTGAAATGCCCCAGAATCAGGTGTAGAGATTAGAAATAGGTAATCACAGTGGGACTCAGGTGGTGGATGACACAATTGCAAATGAGGATGGTTTATGGAAGCAAGACTGGAACGTACTGAGCCAAATCAAAGAGCCTTAATAGCAGAGACAGCTATCTGCCTTTGTCCTGAAACACTTCCTCTTCTTAAGGAGCCAACTTCAGAACAAAACCCCACTATATTTTACAGAAAGAATTAAGCGAAAATACTTGTACAAAATGGGAAGCTCAAGGGTAGGTGTGGATTCAGGCATTTATAGAACACCAGGACTTTGGGAAGATATAAATTAGTGCTCACTCCCAGAGGACCCTGTCAGCCAAGCTAAGGTATTTTGACTTTATTATACAAGCACAAGGCAGCCACAACTGATTTGAGACAGGAGAATTAGGTACTAATAACAATGTTTGGAAGATTGGCCATGTCATGTAATATGACTTTGAGTGAGAGAAGCTGAAAGCCATGGCTAGTTTCCAATGTGATGCTATTATTAATAGTTTAGACCTAGAGAATCCAACCTTTCTCATCCCTCTGGCCACTTGCCTAGCTCAGGGTCAAAGGTGAGCCTAACATCTCCGTTCTCAAACCCCCCTACATTTAGAAAACCCTCTTCCCATAGCCACTCACTTCTCACAAAAGTTCTTCTGTAGAAACATCCTAGAGATTGGAGTCTATCTGAGCTAATACTGTGCCGTCATGCTGATGCTGCAGTCTCACCAACGTACCTTAATGCAGTGGTTTCCCTGGGGTTCTTTGTCCTACATCCAAGAAAATTAAGGAATGCAGATGTAAGGGTGGGATTGGAGTCAATGTTTAATAAGCGAAAAAAGAAAGCGTTCTGCAGCAGAGAGGGGAGTCCAAGTGGATTGCCGGGTTACAGCTGAATTTAAAAGCTTTTTGTAAGAAACTGCTTTCTTCTCTGCAACTGTTTGAGTAACTTTTCTTACCAGTAAAGCTGTCTGTGCAATTCTTCTCTTATGCAGCTCTGGGTATGTCTCTAGGCAAACACAAAGTTCTGCTTCTCTTGTTTGTATAACTATGGGTTTGTTTTAGGTAAGCCCCCTTCTTCCCTGTGCAAGTTCCCACCGTGTATGTGCCTGTAAAGGGGAGGAAAGTTTTTCCTAGGAGCTCACTAATTGTACAAAGAACAAAGAGCCTTTGTGCTGGACCCCGTTTGCTTATCTGTTTGCAGGTGCAGACTGAGTCTTTTTCCCAGGTTATTTTATTTTTGCCTGTTACTGTGACTTTTCAGGCAGGCCACTTCTGCAGTCTGAATTTTTCCCAAATGATTTTCCTTTCTTTGTCCCTCACTGAGAACAGGGCCAAAGGGGTGCTGGACTGTGGGAGACGCTAAGGTGTGTGCAGAGACCTTGAAGAGGAAGAACAGACAGGGCATCTTTCCCCGGTGTGTGCAACGAGGTTCACAACAGCTGATGTTTAGATGGGAGCCTCGGACCTGCAAAAACAAAAGAAAGAAAAGCTCCCTATTGTTTATTCATCTAACAAGCTGAGAGAGACTCTAACGGTCATCAAATTCAATTCATAATTTTGAAAATAAGGCCTTGAGCCCACCTAGTGGTCTCTTGCCTTCCAGGCCAGTCTGGTGGCACCTGCTGTTTACCTCTTGTTCTCCTCAAAGGAAGGAAGCTCAGTGTCTACCTGTCTCTGAGGGGAGCCATCCATACATGGGGGAGTGACTTAGCATAGGGTTCTTTGGAAAGGAGATGCTCACTCGGGTGTTTTTGCTTATTTTTTGGTAAGTTAAGAGAACTTCGTTCTGGTACCTACCACTTTCACTAGGCAAAAATCATGTTTACATCTGGGTGAAAGAGAAAAGGATTCCTGCTTAGTTTCTTTTTTGTGTCTGCACTTAGGGAAAAGTTAGTAGATAAACTCTACCTATTTTTTTTAAAATAAGGCCAATTTAAGAGTGTCAAAGGATTCATGTTATTTAGTCAGGATTATTTGTTTTTACTCCTACACTTGTTCGACACTAGTATAGACTTATTCACCTTCACTTGGAAATTTTATAATTCTAACCCAAGGGAAAGAGCCCTTCTTTCATTTCTGTAATCCATTTCCTTCTTCACATGTCTTTTTATCTCTTTTTTTCAGAAAGTCACACACTTGACTTGTAACACTTCATGCTACCTGAGAAGAAAGGAAAAGTCACTTTGTGCTTGACTCGCATAAGATGACTGAAATACCTGTTCACAAGATTAATAGCAGAGCATTATTTACCAACCTGTGCATCTTATTAAACATCATTTTCTTCTCTTTATGTTTCACAAAAACAAGCTCTGCAGGGATCTCTTTTGGCAATATTGCAATCTAGTTAGCCAAATCATCCTTTCTGCTGAAAATAACTAAAAAGTTTGAAAATCAGAGCTTTCTTAAAAGCACTGATGAGCTGGCAAGAAACCAAGAAACACACAGGGCAAAATCTGAGGGCAAGTGGGAACTGAGAGAAGCGAACAGTCAGCTTTTAGCCTGGGGACGTTTGCCAAGCTTGATTCTGAGCTTCAGCTTTCGTTGCCTCTGGGAGCACCAGAGGCAGGAGGCAAAGCATGGGGCAGCCAAAGTGGGACATCCTGGGAGACCCTCTTTCCTCAAATATGGTACCCTGAAGAACCCCACCCTTAGTGTAGGCCTGGCGTGGAAACACATTGTAAACCAAAAGAAAATTCTAGGTCCCCCAACTGACCGAATGAACCCTCCACCCTTGGACAAGGGAATCCCAAAGAAACCTGAAAAACTAGTTCAGGCTATGATGGGAAGAGAGGTCAGATGTGTTATACCCTTCCCTTTGCAATTTAGGCACAACTGACCAAAATTATCATTAAAATAGAGATCATAAGACGGACAAAACAGACTTTTTGTGGCAATAAGATACCAAATTCTGATCTGACTCTGGTATAGCAGCACATGACAATAGGCCCTAAAGGAAATGAAAATATTTTGCCCCAAAGTATATTTCTTTGCATATTTTGAAATGGTCCTGCCAAGCCTTCTTTTGTGGGGGAAATCTGCATTTTGTAGAGAAGCTCCTTCCCTTTCTAGGTCTTTTCCTGATCAAAAAGAGATTTAACTGAGAATCTGACACCTTTTCAGATCCAAAAGGAGACATTTACCACTTATTCTTTCTGAAACCTGCCACCTGGAGGCTTTATCTACGTAACAAGAACCTTGGCCTATACCACGATCCTTATCTTAACTCAAGCGTTTCTTTCTGCTGACTTCAACTCTTTAGGCAGAGCTTAGCTCTTTCAACCAATTGCCAATCAGAGAATCTTTAAATCCACCTATGACCTGTAAGTTCCCACTTTGAGATGTCCCACCTTTCTGGGCCAAACCAATGTGTACCTTGAATGTATTAATTTATGTCTTTGTCTATAACTTCTGTCTCCCTAAAATGTATAAAACCAAGCTGTAACCAAACCACCTTGAGCATGTGTTCTCAGGACTTTTGGAGGCTGTGCTATAGGCCATGGTCACTCATATTTGACTCAGAATAAACCTCTTTAAATATTGTACAGAGTTTGGCTTTCGTTCCAGCAGCAATACCCACGTCCCCCATTACCACACTGTAGCATTGCAAGGAAAATTGCCCAGTTCCCTGGTGCAGAACAGAGCTGGGAAAACCCACCTCTGCAAAGTTGTACCACACACACTTATGGGGCAGGGCAAACCCCAAAAGTGGGGCTCAGCTCAGGAAGCCACATGGGTCCTTGACTCCACGCAGGATGGAATTCAAAAGCAAGCTGACGAAGTGAAAGCAAGTTTATAAAGAAAGCAAAGGAATGAAAGTGTGGCTGCATTGTAGGCAGAGCAACCCACATAGGCTGCTGATTGGCTATTTTTTTGGTTATTTCTTGATGACTTAATAAAGCTGCAGTGCATAATTCATGAGTTTTCCAGGGAAAGGGTGAGGATTTCCCAGAACTGAGGGTTCTTTTTCTTTTAGAACATATGAAGTAATTTCTTTGCTTTGGTGTTTGTAAATTATCAAGGCATTGGTGGGAGTGTCTGTTAGCATGCTAATATATTACAATTAATGTATCATGAGCAATGAGGTCACTTTTGTCACCATCTTGGTTTTGATGGGTTTTGGTTGGCTTCTTTTTTGCACCTTGTCTTATAAGCAGGGTCCTGCAAAACAAGTCCTGATTAATTCCTGTCTCACTTGCAGCACAGATTCAAACTATCTAGTTAAAACAACAACAATAATAACAACACACTCAGGGTAAAAATTTAGCTTCAAGGGACACTGGACTTGTGATTTTCCAGGCATCTGACAAAAGTAAGTATAAATCCTTTAGGAAAGAATCTGCCCTAATTTCAGACATCAAAGAATTTCCTCAAATAAATTTCCAAGGAAAACAAGTAGCTCACAGAAAAATATAATAAACATTTAAGGAAACAAGGTACTGTGAGGTGAATAAGCATAAACAACAAACAATAGAAACCGACCTGCAAAGACCTTAGATACTGGAATTATCAGACACAGAATTAAAATTCTTTTAATGTTAAAAAAATAGACAAACTTTAATATCTAAAGAGATTTCAAAGAGAATGAAGTAGAATGTCTAGAAATAAATGTAATAATTGAAATAAAAATCTGCATCAATGAATTTGACACCACCCATGTTAGACATGACTAAAGAGAGAATCGCTGAATAGGAATATAGCTCTTGATTTACACAAAATATCTCATAGAAAGGGAAAGCCATGGAACATTTGAAAGCAAAGTTATGAAGCAAGAAATGTAGAATAATAAAGTTTAATATGGGTGTAACAAATCTTTCAGAAGCGAAGAAAAGAAATAATAAGACAGACATAATATTTGATAAGATAATAGCTGAACATTTTCACAAGCTTTCAAAAGATAGAAATCCACATACAGTAAGTCTGAAAAGTACTTAGCATAGTGGAACTGCAGAATAACAATCACAAAGAGATCTGAAAAGGAATCAGAGAAAAGAGAGAGTGCCTTCAAAGGAGCAGCAATACATTCAATAGGTCTCAACAGCAACAATAGAAGTGGGATGACAGCAAAGTTGTGTTTTCAAGAGTACTAAGAGAAAAGTGCACATACACACACACATACACACACATCCCTCCAGCTAAAATATGTTTTAAGAACATATTGTGATTCATAATAAAAAATGCATATTTTAGTCTTTTTCCCTATTTCCTGGCACAGAGCTCCTGAAGCCCTTGTAATTTCCTTAGCTATTGGAGTGCTAGTAACATCCTTTGCTCTAATACTTGGTCTTTGACCCCAATTTCTGACACAGAACTCCTAATCCCTTGAAATTTCTTGGGTGATAAAGCATCTTTTGTTTTAGTGAGGTGACTCCCAGTGGGCTCCTGGTTGGGGGCTGGTCACCAGAAGACCAAGCTGTGATTAGAAGCTTGGAATTGTCAGTCCCGCCCCCACCACCTCATCCTTTGGGATAGGAAGAGGATCTGGAGCTTAAGTTTGTAAGCAATCATTCCTATGTGATGAAGTCTTCATAAAAATCCCTGAACTATAGGTAATACAGAGCTTCCGGGTTGATGACTACATGCGTGTGTCAGTAGGGTGGCACACCCCAATTCTTTCAGACCCTGCCATATGTACTCCATCATCTGGCTGTTCATCTGTATCCCTTATAATAAACTGGTAAACACAGGTGTTTCCTAAGTTCTGTGAGCCAATTTAGCAAATAATTGACTGCAAGGAGGGGATCATGGGAACCTCCAATTTATAGCCAGTTGGTCAGGAGCATGGATGAATGGATGACACCACCTGGACTTTTGAGTAGCATCTGAAGTGGGGGTAGTCTTGTAGGACTTTTAACTTGTGGGGTCTGACACTAATTCCAGGTAGATGGTGTCAGAATGCAGTTGAATTTAGGACACTCACTTGTCCTAAATTCAAAAACAAAACAAAAACAAACACAAACACAAAAAAACAAAAACAAAAACAAAAACCCATATACCTGGTCACAGAAGTGTTGGGTATGAGTTTAGAGGAAAAGAGTTTGTTTTTCCTATATTCAAGAGGTGAAGGCTAAATAAAGACATTTTTAGACTACAAAATTTGATATCACTTTAGAGAATTAAGGGAAATTCTAAAGGATGTTCTTTAAGTAGAAGGAAGATGATATTAGACAGGAATTCAGAGATGCAACAATCTCCTAAATTACCCTGTGAGGGATTTCCTAATACTATATCCATTTCACTGATTAGGACACTAAGGTTTGGTTGAGTTAGATCATTAACTCACACAAAGCAGGGGTTAATGCATGCCCGGGCTGTCTGATGTCCAGGCCCATACTGCCTGCCCAGAATGTGTGTAAGACAGTCACAGGGTTGAGCAGATTGAGAATGTAGGCAATAGGACTTGACTGACTCCAGTGAGCCTTTTCATAGGAGCAGGAGGTGATAACCGCCCCCACCCTCTGCTTTTTTTTTTTTTTTTAAGAGACAGGGATTCATTATGTTGCCCAGGCTGATCTCAAACTCCTGGCCTCAAGCGATCCTCCCATTTCAGCCTCCTAAAGTAGCTAGGATTAGAGTTGTGAGCCACCATACTTGGCCAAGAGGTGATAAACCTTTTTACCTGTTTCTTCATGGCTTTATCTGCTGGTGCAAGTGGGGAAGAATGCCACATACCTAGTCATTGATATTTAATATTGATACAATATAATGCCTACTCTTCTACCAGCACCATTTCCTCATGCTTTGGTACTCTCTGCCTATTTTGGGACAGGCCTATCCAGAAACAGCTGGTGAAGTTCTTAGGTTCTTTCACTTGAGCAGACCTGTGATAGGCACATCAACACCAAGGCCAGACACGGACCCAACTTGGGTCTAATCTCTTGCCAAGATACTGACCTCATTGGCACTGGATGGTCAGGTGTTGTTCCAAGAATGGCTTTTTAATCACTGTCCTTAGGGGAAGCATATGAGAACCAGGGAGAGATATGGACCTCTTTCTAAGACCTTACAACCAAGACATATATCTGTGTGAAGTACAAGTTTGAATATGTTCTGACACCTTCGAATACTTCTTCTGTTGTTTCTGATGAAATTAGCCCTAAACCATTGATTCCCCGACATTATTGCCTAACAGCCTCTTGCCTGGCACTCAAGGAATCTGGCAGAATTTTTCCTTTACATATTGAGTTACTGAAACCAACCAAAACTTTTGCTTATCCTACTGTCTAGTAGTCATCAACACAGACTGTCTGCTAAGTGGAGTTGAACTATTTTACTACAAGGTAATGATGCCTTGAGTCATGTACCTTGTACAAGAGAAGAGTCTGAAGGAAAATCTTTTTATTATTATTGAACCTAGTTCAAAAGGTTTGACCTCATTAATCATTACCCAGACCAATTGTTTTTCTGTATTTTATATTTTAGGCTTATGTTTTTAGACCCAAACTTGGGGTTCTTCAGCCCCCCTTTTTTTCTGTATTCTCCTTTACTTCCTCTCAATTCAAATTATGGCTATGTGTTTCTTAGCTAGCTGAAGAATTATTATCTTTCGTGTGTCTGTTTTCCAGACTTATGTATAAGCATTCATTTACTAATTCATTCAGTCATTCATTAACTCATTCACTCAATAGCTATTACCAAATACCTTCTATGGCCGGACACTGGGACAGAATTAACGTAGACACAGTCTTTGCCCTCAAGAACCTCGTATGCCACTGCAGGGGACAGATCTGTAAGTCATGATAAGACAATGACAGAAGTTCTAAATGGAATGTATGTGTTGGTACTAACAACACAAAGAGAAAACTGTACCCAACTCTTCGAAGACATGTCGGCGTGTGCCTTGCTGAAACAGGTGACATTTAAGTCAAATCTCGAAAAAGGAGCACGCTGAGGTTCATTTCATGACACCAGACTGCCTCTCAAGTGAGAATAGAATAAAAAATGCCCATCTGATTCTGAAACTGTAAAGATACTGATGACCTTCGCAAGCGAGGTGGAGTGGAGCCAAGTGGGAGAGCTGAATAGCTGTGAAGGTGATGATTGTGGGAAACCATTCACAACTACTGATTGGGAATGAAAGGAGAGAGATGGGTCATAGCTACTTATGAATGAGACAGGGTTGTGGATTTCTTAAGTTGGGAGGTGGGAGCGTTTTAGCAAAGGAAACAGTAGAAAGGAATAAAAAAAATACAGTAACTTCATCTCTGGGAAAATCCTCTCTCAGTTTCTACAAAATTATTTATCTACTCTTCATCCTTTCTTTCTTTCTTTATTTTTTTTTTGAGACCAAGTTTCACTCTTGTCACCCAGTCTGGAGTGCAATGGCACAATCTCAGCTCACTGCAACCTCCGCCTCCTGGATTCAAACGATTCCCCTGCCTCAGTCTCCCGAGTAGCTGGGATTACAGGTGCCCACCACCATGCCCAGCTAATTTTTGTATATTTAGTAGAGATGGGGTTTCACCATATTGACCAGGCTGGTCTTGAATCTCTGACCTCAGGTGATCCGCCCGTCTCAGTCTCCCAAAGTGCTGGGATTATAGGCGTGAGCCACCATGCCCGGCCCCATTCCTTCTTTTTGATCTTGTCGTTTCTCTTACTTGGTTATATTATTTCATTTCATTACCCTTCCTTGTTACCAGTTTGAAGATTATTATATGCGCTATGCTTTGCCACTGTCTTCTCAATATAAGTCTTAAGACCTAAAAACCCATGAATACATTACACTAAGTCAAGCTACATCCAAATCAAAGTACCCTAAGATTTACATATATTTGAGAAGTAAGCTCTTTATTTATGTAAGTATTCTAGCATCCTTAAGGAAGCAAAGTGCCAATGTGCCTGAAGAATCTTTGGGAGCCTGCCAACCAACACTGATTCAGCTTCTACCATGAGGAAAACATGGACCAGAGGCTGTGAGAAGACCCCAAATGTGAAACAGTGTCCTAGGCTCCATCCTTGAGGGTCATGTAATATCCATCTTGCAAAGCTTGATGTTTCCTGCTAAAACAGGTTTATGCAAGACATTTAAACCTTAAAAAATTGAAAGATAAGGGTCCATTTAGTTGCATAACAAAATGTCAACTGATCACAGAAAATTATTATGCCCTTTGGCCATCTTAATTCCTGGGGGTCAGGGTATCTTTGGAAATTACCTCCACTTTCTGTCAAGGGCATTGTACAACAGAAATATAAGGATGGAAAGGAGAAATTTTGATTTTTTCCTGTGGTTCATAGATCAGTTACAGCTCCACATTTCAAAATGTCAGACCTGCTTTTACAAAGGCAATTTTGTTTGTAACTACATGAATAATACATAAACACACAGTTACTGGAAAATATTCTAATAATCAAGCCTATTGAATAAAATGTTATGAGTCCCCTTTGACACACACAGCAACCCTACTGTCTCCTCACTTTGGCATATACTTTTCTAGACCCTTTTCTAGACATTTTTGCACATGGATATGTGTAAATTTATTTACACATCTAATTTTAAATGTTAAAAAATATTTTGCATGGTAACATTATTAATCTGCAATTTGAGTTTTTTTCATGTAACAATATAGCTTGAAGAGCATAACAATCTCATATATTCTTTGTATTCACTGAATAATATAATCTGAACATGTTGTAATTGATTTATTTAGCCCACCATTAGTGGATGTTTAGGTGGTTTCCAACTTTTTATTTCTATTTTTTGCTATCTAAAAACAGTGCTGAAATGAACATTCTTGGGCATGTACCCTTTTGAACATGTGCAAATATGTGTGTGGAATAGATTCCATTGTTTCTACTTTCCATCATATTCTTCTTTAAGGTGGTGCTCCCTCCCTCCTCCTGCCCAGATTCCCTTGGATTCTGGCTGTGTCTGTGGCCATCCTCTGACTTCTATATGCTTTTTTCCTGATGGCCACATCTGTGGCTTTCTTGGGACTACAGTCCTGAGCCACTTTGCTTACACCAGCAGACAGCCAGAATTGCCTGGGAAATTAGGTTCCTTTGGGGTGGGCCTTAGCAGATGACAGGTGGGACAGGTTATGAAAACCCAGCTCTTTCCCTTGAGTTGGGACATACTTGGAGGTGTAATGTGCATTTCAAAGCTCCTCTGCACCATCAAGTTAAAGCTGGGATTTTGCCTAAAAGTACACTCTCCCTTGACTTCTCTCCCCTTTCTGGCTGCCCCACTCATTCATCAGCACTTCCATAACTCATCACTTGCGTATGAATCCTTGACTCAAGGTCTGCTTCTCATGAATCCAACCAAGTCAGGAACCTCCCTGTATTGAACAAACTTAGTACAGAGTTTCCTCCAGAGAAAGCACCGTCCTTAAAGATTGTCCCTGTCTCCCTTTTGGGAGTTGTATTTGTTTTACCAACTGGGATGGTTAATTTTATCCATCCACTTGACTGGGCCACAGGATGCCCAGATAACTGTTTAAACATTATTTCTGGAAGAGGTTAGCATTTGATGGCATCATCTAATCCATTGAGGGTCTCAATAGAACAAAAAGGTAGAAACAGGTTGAACTAATTCTCCCTGACTGCTTGAGCTGGAACATCCATTTTCTCCTGCTCTCAGCTCTCCTGGTTCTCAGGCTTTTAGAATTGGAATGGAATCTACACCACCAGGTCTCTGGCTTTCAGGCCTTCAAACCACATGACTGGCTTTCCTGGGCCTCCAGCTTGCAGACAGCGGATCATGGGACTTCTCAGTCTCATAATTGCATGAGTTAATATGTTATAAAAATCTCTTTTTGTATATCTTCCACTGGTGGTCCTTCTCTGTAGAACTCTGTTACACCTACAGTTTAGAATGGAGTTGGATGGTCCTAAGGCTTCTTTAGCCCATTAAGAGCCTATTGTTGTAGAGCCCTTGGGGAGTGGGGTAGGATGGTAGAAGGAAAGAGCAGACATCAAGTCTCTGGCACCGTATCCAGGCAAGAGCCCTGCTGCTTATGTCCCTAAGCTGCCGGTCTTCTAACCTTCTACCTTTGGCTTCAATTAGAGGCAGACAGAGGGTCTGGACTACAAATGAGTTCTGGAGACAAAAAAGGGAGAGCCACTGGTCAGTGAGGCTAATGATAATAAAGCCCATTTACTTTCCTTTAGCTGGGTTGCAGGTGGAAGGCAGCCTCTGCTCAATGTTAACTGGATCTTGAATGCAGGCCTGCCTGTCTAACCATCTGCAGTGTGACTTGGTTGCTGCTGTGAGGGAAGCTGCTCACTTTTTCTTGCTTTGCCTGGCTTCCCTGTGCAGTGCCTCTCCACATCCCCTAATAAGAACACGAAGAAGGTGTTTGCCTGCTGCTTTCTGCCAGCTCAGTGCTGCTGCAATAGAGCAGAAACTTGGACCCAGATCTTCCGTCCTCCATTATCACCCTCTCGATAGTACTTACCATCACCCCTTGGTTGAAAGTAGAGCTGAAGAAACCCATTCTACAAACACTTGCGCATGTTCAACAGGGTATTTGCACAGGAATGCTCACTTCGGCATTGCTATGATCCTGAAGATGTGGCTGTACTTCTAGTTTTACGGCCAGGACTGATTATGCAGCAATGTTTAGCCACCCATGATGATTACCAGAGAGCAGTTCAGGGGCAGCTTATGACGGGCAGATGGGGTGGGGAAAGAAAGGAATGTATAAAATTGGCTCCAGGATAAAATCAGGGTCACACTGGTGAAGCTTGGAGAGATAACATAGCTGGCTTCCATCCCATTTCTATGACAACTTCCTACAAATTTCTGGAACAAATGCTGGAGAACACAGTAAAACTGAAGCTCCACCGGGATGGACTAAAAGATGGAGAGAGGATCATGATTATCACGGTGGGGAGTTCTTCCACACTGTCCTAAATTCTCATTTGACCTACAGATATTATCTTTAAAACTACTTGTTTTAATTTATTTAAAATTCACTTTTAGTAGCTAAGCTGTTTGTTTGTATAGTTACCTTCCCATTCTTTGTCCTCTATATTCTAGGATAGAACATGTCATCCATGTGAAATTATAAACTTTAAAACCCTGATAGCCACTGATCATGTTGGTAACCCTGAGCAAGTCACTTAGGCTCTGTCCACCCCACTCATTACCTCCACCTGTCTTCCTCCAAACTGTAACATGGAGTAACTATTATATCTTCAAAGCACAGATCTTTTGAAGATTATGCTGTTGCATCTGAAACTTGTGAAGCCTACCAAACATGCCTAAAAGTTGTTAATTTCTTAGAAAGATTTGCAAGTTAAAACCAAAAAAGAATACCCGTTAATACAAGACTGACTTTTAAAATTTGTATTTTATTTTTAGAAACGGGATCTTGCTCTGTGGCCCAGTACAGAGTGCAGTGATGCAATCATGCAGCCTTAAACTCCTGCAGCTCACTGCAGCCTTAAACTCCTGGGCTCCAGTGATCCTCCCATCTGAAGGCTGACTTTTTAATCATAGAAATGTTAAGTGTGCACCTAAATATTTTAGTTTTTTTTTTTCCTGAATCCACATATCTTCAGCTCACAAAAAAAGTCCTTATGGCCGGGTGTGGTGGCTCACACCTGTAACCCCAGCACTTTGGGAGGCCGTCGTGGGCAGATCACCTGAGGTTGGGAGTTTGAGACCAGCCTGACCAACATAGAGAAACCCGTCTCTAATAAAAATACAAAATTAGCCGGGCATTGTGGCGCATGCCTGTAATCCCCGCTACTTGGGAGGCTGCGGCAGGAGAATTGCTTGAACCCAGGAGGCGGAGGTTGCAGTAAGCCGAGATCACGCCATTGCACTCCAGCCTGGGCAACAAGAGCGAAACTCCACCTAAAAAAAAGAAGAAGAAAAAAAGTCCTCACATAAAATCATTCAAAATGCCATATTCTGGCATTGCTTCCAAAGGTTTGAATGTCAAATAGATTAAAAGTGGGTTAAACTGTATTTAAAGAATGAGCTGTGTGATCTTGGGAAAGAACTTAGGACAGGTTGGCATATATTAAGAATATGAAGACATGGAATATAATAATATATGAAGATACTCTCACATCTTTTCATCTATAGGCTCAATGACATCAGCAATATTACCCTGCTTGCATGGGTCAGATTGGAAGCACCTGTAAGTCTGTATTAAGCACAGCTTTTAAAACTCTGGCATATCCGTGGATAAAAGGCATGCTATAAATAACATTATTACATAGGTAAATTGTATACTTTTTGCAATATTTAAATGATTCAAGTGAGTGACTTTGTAATGGAAAGCACCATTATGCAGAATTGTGCCTGGGGAAGGTAATTGCAGTAACATTGCTGTGGTCTGAAGGAGAATGAATGAGCACTCATCTGCGAACCTCCTTTTCCATCCTGGCACCCTCAGTGCCTTGATGTGGACAATGAAACTGTTGCTTTATTTTCTTGCACCAGTTCTAACATTTAGGAATTGTAACAACATCGTCCCTTTATTTAAACAGATATTTGAAATCCAAATTATCTGAATTTACGAATTTATTAATAATTATGATCCATGACAGTACTGAGGGAGCTCTTTTATTTAAGAAAACAAGTGGTCGTAGCTGGGCACAGTGGCTCACACCAGTAGTCCCAGCTACTTGGGAGGCTGATATGGGAGGATCCTTTGAGCCCATGGGTTCGAGTCCAACCTGGGCAACATAGTGAGACTCTGTCTTTCTGAAAACAAAAAACAAACTCCATGGTGTGATATAAATATTTGATATCCTTTTTGATAACAGTTGTATTGTTAGTTCCCTAAAGTCTAGTGAATCTGATTAAGAGCGATTTAAAGCAAATATGAGCAAGAAAGGGGAAACCTAGGTGAACGCAATTATCACTGAAGACAGCGGCTCTGGCAAGGAAAAGGGTATCTGGTGATTCACATGAGCCTGTGGTGAGGAAGGGAGAGAGGCATAAGACATGACCTTGGACATTTATACTCCATCGTGTAGAATATGCAGAGTAAATCAAGGGAATCTGAGTTATAAGCTGGAGTGGGAAATCTACTTATCACAGAGATTTGGAAGATATTGCTTAAAGTGGAATCCAGAGATGGAGAAGCTTGTTCTACACAAAAGAAGCAGACAGTTAAGTAGCAAGGTTGGGTTCTATAGCACATCTGACTATCCACAAACCTGCCAGCAGAAATCTTGGTGGAGCATAGGGGTAAGGATTGAAGAAAAAATGATAAAAACAATACCCTATGGACATATGCTATAGGCCACTCGATCTGTTAGAGGGAATAGGTAATAAAGTTCCAGTGCAAATATTTTCTAGATCACCGTCCTTAAGCTGAAGCTACAGTATCCAGAAAGCTCTAAAAGGTTTTTTCATGAATTATTTGGCAGCAAAGTCTGACCTGATATGAAACTGTTTAGAGTCTTTTTTGTTGTTGGGGGTGCTTGTTTCTGTAATTTTTAATTAAACAATGTGCACACACATGGGAGAAGACATTAGGAAATACAGATCAGAGTAGAAAATGAAAATCACCTATGGTTCCACTATGTAGTTATAAAAATGATTCATGCTTTGTTATGTCTCCTGCCAGACTTTCATAGCTTTCCACCTACCTACTTACCTGCCCACCTACCTACTTACCTATACACCTACCTATATACCTGCACACCTACCTATCCACACACCTGCCTACTTACCTGCCCACCTACCTATTTACCTACACACCTACCTACTTACCTGCACACCTATCTACTTATCCACACATCTGCCTACTTACCTGCATATCTACCTACTTACCTGCATACCTGCCTGCTTACCTGCCTACCTACCTACCTACCTACACACCTACCTACTTATCCACACACCTGCCTACTTATCCACACACCTGCCTACTTACCTGCCCACCTACCTACTTACCTACACACCTACCTACTTATCCACACACCTGCCTACTTACCTGCCCACCTACCTATTTACCTACACACCTACCTACTTACCTGCACACCTACCTACTTATCCACACACCTGCCTACTTACCTGCCCATCTACCTATTTACCTACACACCTACCTACTTACCTGCACACCTACCTACTTATCCACACATCTGCCTACTTATCTGCATATCTACCTACTTACCTGCATACCTGCCTACTTACCTGCCCACCTACCTACTTACCTACACACCTACCTACTTATCCACACACCTGCCTACTTACCTGCCCACCTACCTATTTACCTACGTACCTACCTACTTACCTGCACACCTACCTACTTATCCACACACCTGCCTACTTACCTGCCCATCTACCTATTTACCTACACACCTACCTACTTACCTGCACACCTACCTACTTATCCACACACCTGCCTACTTACCTGCATATCTACCTACTTACCTGCATACCTGCCTACTTACCTGCACACCTACCTACTTACCTGAATACCTGCCTACTTACCTGCACACCTACTTACTTAGCTACACACCTACCTACTTACCTGCACATCTGTCTACTTACCTACACACCTGCCTACTTACCTGCACACCTACCTACTTATCCACACACCTACCTACTTACCTGCCCACCTACCTACCTACTTACCTGCATACTTACTTGCTTACCATGGCTACCATCCACCTATCTATAATTCCTAGACATGTAAATCTGCCTATACAATATGTAGCTATTTTTACAAAGGCCAGAGTATACCATTGTATACAGCACATTGTTTAATGAACTGCTTTCTTTTTCATTAAGTAACAGATCACAAACAGCTTTTTATGAAATTTACTACACATTTTTTTCATCATATAAAATGACTGCTTTTATGGGAATATACCTTATTTATGTAATCAAACCCAATTTTATAACATTTCATATTTTTGTATTTTTCACTATCAAAAGCAATGCTGTGATGAACATACTAGTAACTAGATCTATGCAAATAATTATAATTATTTCCTTAGTATGAACTTCCAATTGTAAGATTGCAAGTCAAAAGATATTTTGCTAATTATTTTATAAATTTACCAATTAATGCTCCAAAAAGTTTGTACTAATATGTAATCACCCCTCCAACATCTTATCACACTACCAATATGCTACAATGCTCATTTTCCTGCAATCACTCAACACTGAGTAACAAAGTTAAAAATCTTTGCCAACCAGTTAAGTGGAAAGTGATATTTAAAGATTTCAGTTTCAGTGTCTTTGATTACTAGAGACATGGAGTACTTTTTCATGAATTAATCAGCCAGTTGTATTTTTAAAATCTTTTTGTTGAGGCAAAACACAAGTAAAGAGTACAAATCATAAGTATAGCTCAGTGAATTGTCACAAAGGGAATAATGCATGTAAGAGACACAGGTCAAAAAGTAGGACATTACCATCACCTAGAAGTCTCCTTTGCATCCCCTTCTGGCCACCCTCCTCACCTTCCTCCCCAAAGGGAGAAATTGTACCTTCATACAATTTCTCTATTAGCTACCTATTGCCAGAAAAATGCCGCATGACAAACCATCCCGAAATTCAATGGCTTAAAACAGCAATCACTTATAATCATGGATGAGCAATCACTTATTGTCATGGATGTGTGAGTCAGCAGGAGTCAGTGATCCAGGCTGGGCTCAGCGCGTTGGCTCTGCTACCCTGGGTTCACCAGTGTGCCTGGGGGTCAGCTGATGTAGACGGGGCTTAGCTGGGTCATTATCCTGACAGCTAACGTAAGAGTTAAGTTTTGCTTCTGTTAGGATTTTATATAAATGAACTCACACAGTATTTTTTTACATCCAGCTAATTTCAGTCAATGTTATTTGTAAAGTTTTGTCCAATGTGTGTTCAGGAGTATGTTTTGTAGCAACTCACAAGAGCTGATGGTTATGTTTTCAGAAATTTTGAAATTTATCCGTTAAACATAATTATGAGAAAAATTAAATTATAAAAACATAATTAAATTACAATTAAAAACACAGGTAATAAATACTCAAACTGATTACTTCGTATCTGTCTAACTACATTTTAGTATGGCCTCTGCTTTCGGGTTGTTTCTACCTGTTGTAATTCCATGGAATACTCTGTGATGACGGGGCTATGGTGTGTTTCTGCCTCACCTTGTTTACAATTGTCACACGTTAGGAATAAATAGCTTAAAATTGGCCACAGCAGGAATCTTTGAGTCACAGAAATCAGAAAATGCTATAAATAAAAAGGGATGGATTTGTTGTTTTCTTGATTGTCTAGTCTTAAGAACGTGGTGAAAAAAATGCTAATATTGCAGATTAAACTTAAGTGTGTTGTGTCTGTGGCCATTACACTGAAGTACACAAAAAAATTGAAAAATTATTCTTCCAGTATTCAAAACCATTATCCAGTTCAGGATGATAGTTTGACAAATGAGAGAAGCTTTTCTCTCTTTTTGCTGAAGTCATTGAAAAATGAGAGGAGCTTTTTTTGTTGTTTGTTTGAGACAGAGTATTGCTCTTTTACCCAGGCTGGAGTGTAGTGGCACAATCTCGTTCACTGCAACCTCCGCGACTCCCGTGTTCAAGCAATTCCCCCGCCTCAGCCTCCTGAGTAGCTGGGATAACAGGAGCCTGCCACCATGCCTGGCTAATTTTTGTATTTTTAGCAGAGACAGGGTTTTGCCATGTTGGCCAGGCTGGTCTTGAACTCCTGACCTCAGGTGATCCATCCACCTCAATCTCCCAAAGTGCTAGGATTACATGGCTGAAGTGATTGATCCCAATTACCTGGGTCGATTGGGCTGCTGCTATGCAATGGAGGCAAGGAGGACTGTGTCTGGAACCCAAGGGAAGTCATCCAGTCATCTCTTAGTACTCCCCTTTCCAGCAGTAGAGATTAATGGACAATGTAGCAACATTTCCATGAATTGATGGACAATGTAGCAACCTTTCCATTAATCAATTGACAATGTAGCAACAAAAGAAATTTTTTGTCCATTAATGGACAATGTAGCAACAAAAGAAATTAAGAGATTAATTGACTATGTAGCAACAAAAGAAAAAGCAGCACAGCTGGGGACTCAGACCCTTTGGGAATGAAAGTTTGAGTCATTCTACCAGGTAGAAAGCCCTGAGCTGCTGAGATTTGGGCCAGGAGGACAAGAAAGTTATAGACTGGACTGTGGAAGAAAGAAGCCACAGACACCAACCACAAGCTCATGACCAGCTACAGAAGTGAGGACTGTAGAAGCTTGGCATATTTTCTCTTTGCTTTCTGTATGCATGTGTTTACTGACATATACTAACCATTTTTAAAAATCTCCTTCTTAATTTAAATTTTTATCCAAGTTGTTGGAGGTCAACTTTACAATTTAGTCTTTAGGTAATAGAATATTCCATGGGCCCATGACTAAATTTGAAGAGTAATCGAGGCAGTGATGGATACTGTAATTGGAGTTTTGCATCTTTTGGGATTTCGCATCTTTTGGGAATTTTGCTTCTTTTTATCTTGGGGAAAAGGTGAGAGTTCCTTCCTTGTAAGAAGGAGAGACATATCTTGTTAGGTAGAAATACTGAGATCTTTGGTTTTTGTACGGCAGTCAAATGTGTGTAGAAGAGTGCATATGAAAGCTGAGTGTTCGAAGGGGTAGTCTGTGCCAGGGGTCCATTTATGGCCTGTCAGCTCTAAATTCACCCTTCAGTACCTGCTCTGTAATAATGAACTGAACTTTCAGGCTTTCCTCTTTTACAGCGAACACGATGTTAAGCTTCGTCAGTAGAGGGCAGTGGAGGGGCATTTAGGGAACGTCCTTTTTAGCCGCAGTGGCTGTGCTTTGCTTTTCCCGCACCTGTCGCTCTGACCACCCTCAGTGTGTTCTGTATGGAGACATCGCTGGTGCTCTGCCCCAGCCACACGCCTGGAGCATGAGCCTCTTAAGGCTTTGCAGTCCTGGTTGGGGCCGAGGAACCACGTTGCTGTGCCCCCATCCTCCACCCCCTGCCCAGCCCCGGGGACAGACACTGTACTTCAGGCCTTTGACTGCAGTGTGGCCTCCGCTCCCTCTGGATGCCCCCACCAGCCTTGGCTGGCTCACACTCAAGAGGCCGGATTCCTGTTTACCAAGTGACAGTGGAGAAGCTCAGGCCCCAGCAGCCCAGAAACTCCCTTGACATCCAGGAGTCTGCAACTGCACCTTCTCAGCAAGGATGCGACCTGGGGAAGAAGCTCACCTCCAGGCGGCCCCTCCTTAAGGCCTTTTCCCTAACCCTCGGGTACTGGTTTTTGTTTTCTTTACATCTTTATAGTTATTCTCCTATAATAGTTTAATAATTGCTCATATTAAAATTCTCCTTTTTCTGTGTCCTGATTGGGCCCACACTGATAAGCAAGATGATAATGAAAGGAAGCCCCAGAATGTCAGCCGGGCCGCTGGCCTGTCCATCAATTCGTTCCAATTAGAACAAGAAGCCAAACGGCTCCAAGGGAGGATGTCTCTGGAGCAAAATGACAACTGATAGCTTTTCTCATATCATGGAAAAGTTAACTGAAAAGCTGTAGAGGGCATGGGAAGAATTGTCTGCACATACATAGAATCATAAGAAAATTAAAATTTACTTCATCACATGGAAAATTATATTGAGAAGCTACAGAGAAAATGGGAAGAAAATGAAAGTGATTTAAGTACTTACATTTAAGCAATGGTTAAATCCAGAATTAGCAATTAATTATAAAAGAAAGGAACTATATTAGATGTGTAATTAACAATATAAAGACAATTAAAGTGATTTAACCAAAATTACAATAAACCTGTGATTGAGAGGTGGGGGATAGCAAACAACAGGTGGGGATAGGGTGGTATAAGAAGCTAAATAACCATGCAATTGTACATGATATTGGAAAAAAAGGGGGCATTAGCAAAGAATAAGTCTGCCTGTCCAGAAAGCATATCACTGTTAATGAGTACATAAGCCAGGCAGGGTGGCTTTTGCCTGTAATCCCAGCACTTTGGGAGGCTGAGGCGGGTGGATCATTTGAGGTGAGGAGTTTGAGATCAACCTGGCCAACATGGTGAAATCCTGTGTCTCCTAAAAATACAAAAATTAGCTAGGCGATAGTGGTGCATGCCTGAAGTCCCAGCTACTCGGGAGGCTGAGGCAGGAGAATTGCTTGAGCCTGGGATGTGGAGGTTGTGGTGAGCTGAGATCTGGCCACTGCACCGCAGTCTGGGTGAGAGAGGGAGACTCCATCCAAAAAAAAAAAAAAAAAAAGATCTAGTATTCCATAGCACAACAGGGCACTACAGTCAACAGTACTTTATGGTACATTTTGAAAGAACTGAAAGAGTATAGTTGGAACTTTTGCAACTCAAAGAAAGGATAAATTCTTGAGGTGATGGACACCCCATTTACCCTGTATCAAAATATCTCAGGCACCCCATATATAGATAACAAAAATTAAAAATAAAAAATTAAAGCAAATTCAAAGAAAGAAAGTGTATCACCATGCTACACCAATGATGGGTACAAGGCAAAGGCCATGCAGAAACAGAACAGAAGAGCCCAGATACGTAAGAAAAACAGCAGGAAGCAAAAGGCCACTGTGAGCTAAGGCTTCTAAAAAGCTGACTTTCAAAGTTTGTTTTGTTTAACAACTTAGGCATTAGATGACCAATTACTCAGCTGTGTCACTATTCAGGACGGTTAATGTGGGGATGTCATGGAGAGTTGGAAAACATGCAAACTAGTAAAGGTAACCCAGAAGAACACCACTCGCCCTTTCGCTACGCAAAAATTTCACTCCGTGTTTCTGAAGCTTCCATGTGCATGAGGATGACCTGGGGTCCTGTTAAAATGCAGGTTCAGAGTCAGTACATCTGGAATGGAGCCTGAGATTCTGAATTTCTACACAGTTACCAGGTGGTGCTGATTGCTGCTGTTGGTCCGCTACTCTCTGAGTTCAAGAGTCTGAGTGACTGTAGATCTGCCATGCGACCAATCATTACAAAAAAAAAAAAGATACGATAAGTTGACTGAGACAGGACAGAATATGGGAAACATGAGTATATACATAACATCGTCAACCAAAAAGTATCTGAGACAGATCTCAATCAGTTTAGAAGTTTATTTTGCCAAGGTTGAAAACACGCCTGGAAATAAGGATTACAAATCTGCAGGAACAATCTGTGTTCCACGTTATTTTTCAAAGGTGGTTTTGAGGGCTTCAGTATTTACAGGGGAAAAGCAGGTGGAAGGGGAAGAGGGAGGATATGGTCACAGTAGAGAACCCACAAGTTGCAAGAGAAAAGGAGCAGGTACGGGAATAGTCAATTATGTGTTAGTCTTGTGCTCAGTGAGTTGGCACTTTGTATAAGGTGAACATACAGTAGCTATCTGTGGGGATATTTAACTTTTTATCTGTAGCTATCTGCTTAGGAACAAAAGGAAATGCAGCTTCTTGCATGATTCAGCTTTCAGCTTATTTTTTTTTCCTTCTGTCAAAGTGAATTGGGGTCCCGAGATTTTTTTTCTTTCCCAACATGGGGCTACTTATCTCTAAGTGCTATGGGGATAATTGACTCATATGTCCACAAATGCTAAAGAACTCCGTCTTGGAAGTGGAGGAGACATGGGAGAGAGCTAAGAACTTTGTAGAGACTTAGAAAATTCTCGACATCAAGGAGATGCATGAGAAACCACATAGATGAGAACCACCCCCCCCCGACCCCCCACTGCCACGAGCAGTGTTATCAGTGGTGACAACCAGCCCCGGTCTAAGAACCAGTGATTTAGAAAACTCTTGTTTCTATATGGATGGCATTGATAGGTAGATCTGGAAAGTGCACCAGTAATTTGTCAATTTTTCGTGAACTGCTTAAGAACTGTGTAAAGAAATATGGATTAGATGCTATTTACTATTAAGTGGAGTAGTCACTGGTTTAATAACCATACCTGAAGGATATTGATTAATTGACTGACGTCCACTTAAAGGAAGGTTTCCAGGACACTGTGTATAGCTCTTCCATGTTCAAGTTTGGCCCACGATTGGAATGAACCTTGGGATATGAAAGATGTACATCAGGTCTCTTCTGCAAGTGGCAGAAAGATCAACTCAAACAGCCTTAAGCAAAAAGAGAATGTATCCTCTTATTAAAGTCCAGATCTTGGGTGGGTTTCAGGCAGGTTGGCTATTCAAATGGCTCTGTTCTCTACAAGCAAACAGAGAGCCACAGAGTGATGGTGTGGATGTTGTAAAGGATGTACAGAAACAGTCAGGGTACAAAAGGAAGAGGGGTCAGATCTACTTGGGAAGAAACAGTCAGGAAAAACATCATAGAAAAGTCTTGACTGAGTCTTGGGACATAGGAAGACAGTCCTTAAGAAGTCAAGTGAGCCAGGCATGGTGCTCATGCTTTGGGAGGCTGAGGTAGGAGGATCGCTTGAGCTCAGGAGCTCCAGACAAGCCTGGGCCACATGGCAAGACCCTGTCTCCTCAAAAAATAAACAATTGCTGAGCATGGTGGTGCACCTGTAGTCCCAGCTACTTGGGAAGCTGAAGCCAGAGCATCACTCGTGTCCATGAGGTTGAGGCTGCAGTGAGCCATGTTTTCACCACTGTACTCTGGGCAACAGAACAAGACCCTGTCTGAAGAATAACAGGAAGAAGAAGAAGAAGGAGAAGAAGAAGAAGAAAGAAGAAAGAAGAAAGAAGAAGAAGGAGAAGGAAGAGGAAGAAGAAGAAGAAGAAGAAGAAGAAGAAGAAGAAGGAGGAGGAGGAGGAGGAGGAGGAGGAGGAGGAGAAGAAGAAGAAGAAGGAGGAGGAGGAGGAGGAGAAGGAGGAGGAGGAGGAGAAGGAGAAGAAGGAGGAGGAGAGGGGGGAGGTGGAGGGGGAGGAGGGAGGTGTTGGGGGGAAGGGCTGCCAGGGAAGGGGAAGGGGCTGTCAGGAGGCACCAGTGCTTAGTAATTAGGTACTTACATATGAGGTGCTGGAGTCAGAATGCCTAGGTTCAAATCTTGCCTCGACCTTGGGCTTGTTATACTTCACCTTTCTAGCCCTTTGTTGCCTTATCCACAAAATAGGAATATCAGTAAGATTTTTAATAATAGCTAACATTTCCTGAGGGTTTATGAGATACCAGGTGTCATGCTTAATGCCTCAGACATGTGTTACATTTACCTAGGAGATAGATATTGTTATTACCCCTATTTTCAGATGAAGAGACTATAGTTCAAGAAGTTAACTTTCTCTATTATAGATACAAAGGGGAGACTAAGAATTTAAACTCAGGCAGAGGCAGAACCTATGCTTTTAGTTATATACTCCTCCAGCTTTCCAGAAAATGTTTGGAAAACAGTTATCTTCATCCATCATCACAAGATTTTCAGACAGGTATTTTCCTCCATGTCTGTCACACACAATTCAACTTCACTTTCTCTGCAACATCTCTTCAACTCTCTTGAGAAGCTCAGATGAAAACAAAGTGAAAAGCTGCAAATCCAGCAGAAAATCCTTTTCAAAGGATTTGTCTACTTTATTTTAATGAATTAATTATAGAGACAGGATCTCAATCTGTTGCCCAGGCTGAAATGCAGTGGTAAGACCATAGCTCACTGTGGCCTCAAACTCCTGGCCTCAAGGGATCCTCCTGCCTCGGCCTCCCAAGTAGTTGGGATTACAGGTGCAAGCCACCACTCCTGATGGCTCTGTCCACTCTAAAAGTCACATTGGATTACTTTGAAGTGGTCAGACTTCTCATAATGCTGTAGTTTGAGGCATTTTCTTTTTGGCAAGAAGTTAAAGATCACAGGATCTTGCTGCAGGGGCCCAGGTGTTGATTTACCTTTGGGGCAATCCTCTGGCCTAGCATTGTGTGTTGTGGAGTTGTCTTCCTTTTCTTTTTCTTTTCTTCCTACTGTGAGCATGTCTGTGTATGTTCCACTCTGAGAATTACCATGTAGGGGAGTTTGAAAGTGTTGTTGTTGTTGTTGTTGTTGTTGTTGTTGTTGTTGTTGTTTTTCTGGGCCTGAGAATTAAACTGACACAAGACAGATCAATAGGAAAGAAGCATATGCATTCATTTCATACAACTTTTTTTTTGTGTGTGGCACTGGAGCCTTCGTAAGGAAATAAAGATCCAAAGATAGAACTAGAGTCAAATACTTACATGCTGAGTTGGACAAAGAGTAGTAAACGGTGAAAATGTGATAAGGCTTGGACTGGGCAGTTAATTGGGTAGAGAAGTGACTAGGAATATAAGGGTTAGTTTAACAAGGTTTGTTTGTACAAACTTCCCTTGGCTTCAACTTCCAGTCCCTGATGATAAGAATAACGCTTCTTTTGGCATAGGATGATATCTTTTCACATGAGAATTTCCTCTCCTCTTTAGAAACAGAATGAAGCTCAGAGTGATCTTCTTGCACCTGCTGTTTTTTTTAAGTGCCTTTAACTCAAAATAGTCAATATACCAGAACTGCATATTTGGGGCTTGCAAATTCTTAACCCCCTTCAGCTATTAGTAGCTCTATTGTGGTTGACTGCTTCTCTGTGTGAAGATCTGAAATATACAAAACATTCAAACTTTAAATGTTGATCTTCTGGGAGGAAACTGCCTCAAATATAAATAACCCTATGTAAGTGTAAGTCTTTTTATTCCAAATACCGAAAAGGAAGGGAAAACCCAGGCTTAAAGTTGACTTGGTTTCTGTTCTGGTGAAGAGGTTGGGATTATTTTTGTAGGATTTGAACTCCCACCATGAGGCATATCCCAACAAAACCTGCTAGCATGAAAGGCAGGTTGCAAATCACTGAAAGTCATTTGTATCAGTGGTTCTCCACCTTGCCTCTCCATTAGAATTCACCTGGGGAGATGGTAAAAATTCCCAATACCCAGGCAGATCACATCTGGATCTCCGGAATTGGGTCTGAAACATCAGTATTTTAGTGTGCAGCCAGTACTGAGACCGCTGACACTCAGTGGCACTCTTCAAGCTTGAATGTGCCTGTGATGCATCTGGAAGTCTTGAGAAAAGGCCAGTTTTGATTCAGTAGCTCTGGGATGAGGCTTTTCCAGCGAGCTTCCAGGTGACATGGATGCTGCTGGTCAGTGGACCACACTTCACATAGCCAGGCCCACAGGGTGTAGTTCTGCCTACAGAAATCGACACCAAAGGTCCTCAGGAACACAAGACAAACTTGCACCCCAAGAGGGCTGGTGCCAGTCCGTTATCAGTTCTATCAGAGGCTGCTCATCAGAATCACCTTGGCAGCTTAGAAGAAGAAGTTGGTTACCACCCTGGCGATTCTGATTGATTGGTCTGGGAGCTCTTAATCTATATTAAAAAATATCTCCCAGGGTGATTATGAGACACAGTTATGGTTGAGAATCACTGTTAAAATAGCCAATACTAAATGAATTCATTCTTTCAGAAAATTATGGAGTGATGGGTTTGAGCTGTAGATTTTTGCAAATCAAAATATTTTAGGGTCTTGGCTTAGGACACTGGGACTGTCTATTTGAAATCTACATTTGTCCCTGGACACACATGAAAGTTTAAAAGACTGCATTGATTAAAAATCTCAGTAAGTTAAGAAACCAACTTTAACTTCCATCCAAAAAGGTGAGGTGGTGGTAGAAAGAATCCACACTGAATCCACCAAACCAGCTGCACATCCCGGCCACACACATACCCTACATAAACAACACACAACACACACACTCTGTGCATATGTAACACACCCACAGCATACATACATACTCTACACACACATGTACATACACAACATACACACCCCACACAAAATACACAACAGAGACAACATACACACACCGCACACATACACAACAGGCATCACACACCACACACATACATACAGCACACACATACAAAACGCAACGCACACATTCCATACAAACACACCACACGTAACACACATGCACACCAAATACACACCACACACAGCACAATGCAATACATATCACACACACACACACATGCACACCCCACACCACCCCCATGCACACCCCACCTTAACGCAGTCTTAATATCCTTCTGGCCTATGGATGCTTTTCAATGTAGATAAAGAGCTCCCTGACCAATAAATCAGAGTAACAGATAGAAATAAAGATAGATAACACATCCAGAGAGACTCACAGTCTCTACAGGCAGGAGAACGATGGGCTGCCCTCAGAGCCACACAGGAGACAGAGGCTTATCCACACCCTGAACCTGCTGGCAGCCTCATTTCTAGTCTCATCTCTCACAGAGGCAGAATCTGCATCTTAAGTGCAGGAAATCTATCATATTTCTCTTCAGCCATTTGATACAATTTTGAAGTTGCAAATTCAAATCATCATTTCCCAGTAAAATTGTAGCTAAGTAAGAAACCCACATTCATGTCAAAATTTTTCTATTTTGGAATTTGTGGGTTTTTTTTTTTTAAGTGACAGGAATCCAAAAACAGCTACCTGTGTACTAAACAGAGCAGGTATTTGGAGATGTTTGTTATGAGGATGGTTGCAGCTCTGTTCCTGGAGGAACATGGGGAAGTATTGGAAACTTCCCTGGGCCCAAGCAGAGGAACACAGGACCTGGAGTGAACAACAGAGAGGAAATGTGTTTCCTTCCTGTAACTTCTGTGTAGTGAAGAGCATCACCACTCACCAAAGCCGAACAGAAGTCAAAGTACTTGTTGAATGAATCCTTGATCCTTCTCTTTTACACACTTACTGAATCATTGAGGTAAGTTGATTCTACCATCGGCTACCACTCCCATCCACCAGTCTTTTGTATCTCGAATCCCACTACTTTAAGTCAGGCTTGCAGTCTCTCTCTCTCTCTCTCTCTTTTTTTTTTCCTGAGACAGAGTTCTGCTCTTGTCGCCCAGACTGGAGTGCAATGGCGCAATCTCGGCTTACTGCAACCTCCTCCTCCCAGGTTCAAGCGATTCTCTGGCCTCAGCCTCCCAAGTAGCTGGGATTACACGTGATCGTCACCATGCCCAGCTAATTTTTGTATTTTTAGTAGAGACGTGGTTTCACCATGTTGGCCAGGCTGGTCTTGAACTCCTGACCTCAGGTGATCTGCCTGCCTTGGCCTCCCAAAGTGCTGAGATTACAGGCATAAGCCACCATGCCTGGCCTCGTGGTCTCTTTAAGACAAGCACAGTGCCCTTCTATCTAGTCCCCCTGCCTGCATGCACGCGGCCTCAAACCAGATGCTATGCTACCACCACCAGTGCATTGATTCATTCATTTCAGAAGCTTTCTTGAGCATTGTCTGTGCATCAAATGCTGCGCTTTGTGCAGGATGTAAACTGAAAATAAAATCCTAAGCCCCCCAACCAACCGAACGGACCCCTCTTGGCCAAGAGGACCCCAGGGAAACCTTAAAAATGGAGTTTCCAGCCATGACAGAATGGGAGGTCAGACACACCTCATTACACTCCCCCTACCCCTTCACAGTTTAGACACAACAACGGACAAGGATTAATGTCAAAACAGAGATTACAAGACTGACAGGACAGACTCTTTGTGGCAATAAGATACCAAATTATAAACAGGACCTTAGCCAGGCCAGGCGAGGGTTAAATCGTGTGCCCCACAGGTCACTCTGACCAGAGCAATGTTGCTTGCTTTTGCAGCCCATCTCTTGCATGACATCACAGGAAGATTAGCTGACTTCCTTAACTTAAACATTCCTTGTGTTGACTCCAAATTTTTAGACAGAGCTTTACTCCTTTAATCAATTACAAAGTAAAGAATGTCTGAACCAACTATGACCAGTACGCCCCCACTTCAGGATATCTCACATTTTCAGGCTGATCCAATGTATACCTTCCATGTATTGATTTATGTCTTTGTTTATAACTCTTGCCTTCCTAAAATGTATAAGACTAAACTGTAGTCCAACCGCCTTGGGTGTAGTTTCTTAGGACTGTGTTTCTCCAGGCTAGGGTCACTCATATTGGCTCAGAATAAGCCTCTTTAAAATATTTTACAGAGTTTAGTTTTGCCATTAACACTGCAGAATCAAAGTGCTAAGGCTATGTGGTGGGTACCTGAGATGGGTATTGCAAGATTTCAGGAGATAATGGAAAAAGAAAAACTAGCCCAGGCTGGCAGGGTCTGAACCAAGGTAGTAGTTAGAGAAAGCAAAGACGGAGGATTTTTTTTTTTTCTTTTTTTTTTTTTTTTTTTATTATTATACTTTAAGTTCTAGGGTACATGTGCATGACGTTTATATCATGTATAACTCCCCAATGCAATCCCTCCCTCCTCCCCCCTCCCCATGATAGGCCCCAGTGTGTGATGTTCCCCTTCCCGAGTCCAAGTGATCTCATTGTTCAGTTCCCACCTATGAGTGAGAACATGCGGTGTTTGGTTTTCTCTTCTTGTGATAGTTTGCTAAGAATGATGGTTTCCAGCTGCATCCATGTCCCTACAAAGGACGCAAACTCATCCTTTTTGATGGCTGCATAGTATTCCATGGTGTATATGTGCCACATTTTCTTAATCCAGTCTGTCACAGATGGACATTTGGGTTGATTCCAAGTCTTTGCTATTGTGAATAGTGCCGCAATAAACATACGTGTGCATGTGTCTTTGTAGTAGAGTAATTTATAATCCTTTGTGTATATACCCAGTAGTGGGATGGCTGGGTCATATGGTACATTTAGTTCTAGATCCTTGAGGAATCGCCATACTGTTTTCCATAATGGTTGAACTAGTTTACAATCCCACCAACAGTGTAAAAGTGTTCCTATTTCTCCACATCCTCTCCAACACCTGTTGTTTCCTGACTTCTTAATGATTGCCATTCTAACTGGTGTGAGATGGTATCTCATTGTTGTTTTGATTTGCATTTCTCTGATGGCGAGTGATGATGAGCATTTTTTCATGTGTCTGTTGGCTGTATGGATGTCTTCTTTTGAGAAATGTCTGTTCATATCCTTTCCCCACTTTTTGATGGGATTGTTTGTTTTTTTCTTGTATATTTGTTTGAGTTCTTTGTAGATTCTGGATATTAGCCCTTTGTCAGATGAGTAGGTTGCAAAAATTTTTTCCCATTCTGTAGGTTGCCTGTTCACTCTGATGGTAGTTTCTTTTGCTGTGCAAAAGCTCTTTAGTTTAATTAGATCCCATGTGTCAATTTTTGCTTTTGCTGCCGTTGCTTTCGGTGTTTTAGACATGAAGTCCTTGCCCATGCCTATGTCCTGAATGGTACTACCTAGATTTTCTTCTAGGATTTTTATGGTATTAGGTCTAACATTTAAGTCTCTAATCCATCTTGAATTAATTTTCGTATAAGGGGTAAGGAAAGGATCCAGTTTCAGCTTTCTACTTATGGCTAGCCAATTTTCCCAGCACCATTTATTAAATAGGGAATCCTTTCCCCATTTCTTGTTTCTCTCAGGTTTGTCAAAGATCAGATGGCTGTAGATGTGTGGTATTATTTCTGAGGACTCTGTTCTGTTCCATTGGTCTATATCTCTGTTGTGGTACCAGTACCATGCTGTTTTGGTTACTGTAGCCTTGTAGTATAGTTTGAAGTCAGGTAGCGTGACGCCTCCAGCTTTGTCCTTTTGACTTAGGATTGTCTTGGCAATGCGGGCTCTTTTTTGGTTCCATATGAACTTTAAAGCCGTTTTTTCCAATTCTGTGAAGAAAGTCATTGGTAGCTTGATGGGGATGGCATTGAATCTATAAATCACCTTGGGCAGTATGGCCATTTTCACAATATTGATTCTTCCTATCCATGAGCATGGTATGTTCTTCCATTTGTTTGTGTCCTCTTTGATTTCACTGAGCAGTGGTTTGTAGTTCTCCTTGAAGAGGTCCTTTACATCTCTTGTAAGCTGGATTCCTAGGTATTTTATTCTCTTTGAAGCAATTGTGAATGGAAGTTCATTCCTGATTTGGCTCTCTGCTTGTCTGTTACTGGTGTATAAGAATGCTTGGGATTTTTGCACATTAATTTTGTATCCTGAGACTTTGCTGAAGTTGCTTATCAGCTTAAGGAGATTTTGGGCTGAGACGATGGGGTTTTCTAAATATACAATCATAAGACGGAGGATTTTAAAGGCATGACTGCAGTATCACCAGAAGCACTTGGAGCTTAGTTCAACATGGGGCCCCTGGGTGGCTGGAAGGACTGTACCCCAGGGTCTGAAATTCAGGGAGAACTGTGGGAGGGTTGGTTAGGCCAGTTTGGACATGGTGAGTCTGAAGCTTCTGCAGCACATCCATGTAGAGGTATCCAGGAAGCTGAAGACTGGCTGAAGGTAAGGAGCATCTTAGTGATTCTTAGTGATTATCCTGGGACAAGAGCTGACACCACAGAGGTGGATGAAACTACCCTGAGAGAGTAGGGGAGACAGTGAAAAGCAACCACCAGTTCCTGGTGTGGGTAGAGTCCTGATCTAATTTCAGCACGAAGCCCTAGAAAGCTGCTTCTGTGTTTTCACCTCTCACAGAAAGCAGAATTTTGACATGCCAGTGGACAACAAACATTGGGTGCTTCCTGGATAAATTCCTGGACACATCTAACCTACCAAGATTGAACCAAAAAGAAACAGAAAATCTGAACAGACCAATAACAAGTCATGAAATTGAATTAGTAATAAAGTCTCCCAACAGAGAACAACCCAGGACAGATGTTCTCACTGCTGAATTCTACCAAACCTTTAAAGAAGAACTAGAACCAATTCTTCTCAAGCTATTCCAAAAACTTGAAGAGGAGGGAATTCTTTCAAACTCACTCTATGAGGCCAGCATTAGCCTGAAACCAAAACCCAGACAAGGGCACACACATGCATGCACGTGCGCGTGCACGCACACACACACTCGAGACTTCTCCTTGAATCCCTTTAGTCAATAAAGTAGGTAATCCAATAAAAAAATACATTTTTTTAAATGAAACTCAATAAAGTTATTTTTATTTTGAGAGAAAAAATATTTTGATCTTAAGCCAGAGTACTGAATCTACACTGAAGGAAGAAACTTCAATTATCCATGGGCCCCAGGACCTAGTGGCAGGGCAACAGGGTACAGAGAAAGCTAAGATCATGCCAGCATCCCCTCCGGAGGCCTAAAGAGGGGCCGTGGATAACCAGCCTAGGTAGATTTAAAGAAAACAGGAGAGGAGGAGGGACAGGTTTTGTTGGTGATGCTTCTTTTGTGCTCCTCTAAGACCATTTGATGCTGCCTAGAAATGGGTATGAGCTGAACTGGCTGATGCTCATCTTTGCTAGACATATCCTCCGTTCCCAAGGACCTCTCTAGGTCATTGACATCTTTCCCTGAGGGAACTGTTGGAGCTTCCTTATGTGGGGTAATGTACTGGGCTTCAGTGCAAGGAGAATGACTCGTTTCAGAGTGACACAGAACAGCGACCTCACTTAGGAGCCTGCTGGGCACTCCTACCCAGAAGCTTGAAAATAAAGAAGAATGTTGAGTTCCTTTGAGAGAAGTTCAGGCACCCACCTAGCCCTAAGAAATAGAAGAGTATCTTACTAAACAAAAAGATAATAGTAGCTAAAACAATGGCCAGGAAAGAATAATGAGATGTTTGGTTCCCTGTAGAGTCTAAAGATAACATCCAAACATATGTCCGAGTTGCTTTTCAGGAACCCAGTCCCCCACCAAGTGGATCCACTGGCACACGGACCTCAGCTGGGGGGAAACTGAAGACGGAGCTCTGACCACAGTTCTTGGTTCTGTCTCCAGGTTCCTGGAGGAAGTCATGCCCACGAACCAGAACTAACATTCTTTTCTGCTGACCCCAAAGGATTAAACAATGTTTCTCTTTCTTAACCAATTGCAAACCAGAAAAATCTTTGAATCTGCCTATGACCTGTAAGTCCCCATTGTAAGATATCCCACCCTTTTTAGGCCAAACCAATGTGTAACCGCCACATATCGATGTACTTGCCTGTGGCTTCTGCTTTCCTGAAACTTACCCCTACCTTTAGAAACCCTTATGTGCAAGCCGCCGGGGACATCAGATCTGAAGCGTGAGCTGCCAATTCTCCTTGCTTGGCGCCTCGCAGTAAATGCTTTACTTTCTCTCACTACAATCCCATGTCAGTGTTTGGCTTTGCTGCAAGGGGTCGGGGGACCATGGTTCCGTTCAGGAACAAAGTTATTTTCTCTCATGGCCACCTTTCTCCAAGGATTCAAGATTTACTGCAAACATTGCCTTGGCTTGAGGGCCAAATTGCCTGTCTTCATACCCACAACTGTGTTCCTGGTCACCTTGAAAAAACATGTAGATTTACTGATGGACACCATCTTGCTGTCAGGAATACCCTTTGGGCTGGGTGGGACCAGCAGTATTTGGTGGTCAATGGACTCGGCATTCTATTGGATGTAAAATTCATGTTTTCCAGTTGGCTGTGTTGCATGCTGTCACTGTGAAGAGCTGTGACAGCTTGCTGCAGCCAAGACTGGCATGTTAAACAGTGGAAGTGACAGAGTGACTGCACCCTGATGCTGGGCAGGCATCATGCCCATCACAGAGCACTGCGGGGCATCCCTCTGAATATGCTCCCCGTGGGCAGCCCCTTGCTGGTTGCTACGGGTTTCCGGAAAGACCAGAGTGAAGGTTTGTCATCAGGGTCCTTTGAGTCAGCCTAATGTTCACCCATGTAGGTGATGAGGGAAATGGAAAAGTTGAGGGGGCTCATGCATGGCTTGTTTGGGAGCTTTAGGTCTATTTCAGAAAAGGGACAAAATGCCTCTAAGGGACTTTCTCACCCTCCCTTCTCTCCTCAAATTTCAAAATGGCGGAAGGTGAAAGGCTACCTCTGAGATGAAGTAAGGACTCCTCTTAGGAGCTGAGGGGCCCTCCCATGCGTGGAAATAAAGGAAGCTCTTGAGTTCCTTCAAGGGAAATTCCAGGCACAAAGTTAGCGTTGAAAAGTAAATGAGCAACTTGATAAGCAAGAAGGCAATCATAATTTAAAGCAATAGCCAAGGAAGCTAGAGGTCAGGAAACGTCCTGTTCCCCATAGAAACTAAAGATAACAGCCTAACATATGTCCCTGAGTTGTTTTTCAGGAACTCAGACCCCCACGAAATAGACCTGCTGGCACACAGATGTTAGATAAGGGGAAACTGAGGGATGAATGCTGGCCACCATTCTTTGTTCTAAATTTCTTAGAGGGACCTGGAAGAGGTTATGCCCATGAGTTAGAGTTAACGTTCTTTTCTGCTGATCCTAAATGTTTAGACGAAGCATCATCCCCTGAACTACTCACAAATCAGAAAATCTTTCAGTCCACCTATGACCTGTGGGCACCCCCATCCCCTGAGATGTCCCACCGTTTTGGATCATCCCAATCTATAACCTCCATGTACAGATTGATGACATTGCCTGCAACCTCTGCCTCCTCACCTTTAAAAACTCTTACCTGTAAGCCATCTGGGAGTTTGGGTCTTAAGCATGAGCTGCCTGATTTTCCTTGTTTGGCACCCGGCAATAAATGCCTCACGTTCTCTCAGTGCTATCCCAATATCAGTGTTTGACTTTGCTGTGCTAGGCAAGTGGACCCCAGTTTAGTTCAAAACATCTTGAGCTGGAACAAGGGTCCTAGACAGAGAAGTTCCGGTGCTGCAGAGCAGAGATCAAGAGCAACAGCCAGAAACAGTACTGGCCCAGCCGAGAATTGTGGGCAGTGCAGGACGGTTCTCTGGGTGGCCTTGGACCAACCCAGTTCTCCCCCTTTTCTTGCCTGTAGTCCACAGGAATAACCGTAGGATGTGCTGGGAATGACATATCCTGAGACAGGGAGCAGGACGGCCCAGACCTGTTCCTGTCCCTCCTAGGGAATTTTAGTGTACTGAGTTGGAGAGGCACTGCCCAGGGCAGTGCAGGCTTTGTTCCTCTCCCCACTAAAGCAGGTTGCCCTTTGAAGCTTTGCCACCTGAATCACATAGTCCCTAAGGGATATAACCCAGGGTAGGCTGCCTTTTGGGGTCCATTAGCTGTGGCACAAAGTGGCACATGTGCAGACAAGACTCCATTTACTCTGAGCAGCTTTCTTGAGCCTTGGGGACCCGGCTTATAATGGATGAGACTTCTTCACATACCTCTTGTGTATGTGTGTTCTGCCTCAATGGACTCAGACACATTGGTGATCAGTGCTTCATGATCCTAGGCAGTAATATGGGCAAGTGTATATGGACTCCTGTGTCTCCTAGTTGGCATAATAATGATCTTTGCTTTTCACCATGCAGTTAGATTCCTCTCCTGGGATTGGCGATTAGCAGCCCTGCACTACAGATGGGGGGCCAGGCACTCTAAGCAGTGGCAGAGTCCCTGGGCACCCACTGATCACTGAGCTTGGTCAACACCTCTGAGACCTGGGAGGCCACAGAGAAGAACAGCATCCTTTCATGTTACATCTTAGGGCCACGTCGTCCTCCTCCCCTCAGCCAGTATTCTATGTGGGAGGAAGGGAACAGAGTTGGAAGAAACAACAGTGGGGCCAGGCTGTGATTTGCCCATTTAACAAAGAGCGATCAAAGCGCCTGTATGTGCCAAGAAGTGTGCCAGGTAGTGGGATATCCAGGTGTCATGGTGAACACAAAAAGCCACACCACAGGGGTGACATATCAGTGGGAATGCTTGTTTCCAAAAGCAACATAAAGAAATACACTACATAATGACAAATCATAGTAGGTGTTATGAAGGAAATGTTAATAACAAGGGTGCAGAGGTGGAGAGTGAGTGGTGGGGTGGTGGCATCTTCTTAGGCATCTCTGAAGGAGAGTGAATGAGGAGCTCATTGCGCAAAAGGGAGCGGTGGAGATGGAAGGTGGAAGGCAGAGGCAAGAGCAAAGCCCCTGAATTTCAAAGGCCTCGGTGCAGTCAAAGAGCAGAAGGATGTGAGGGATGCAAGTGAGCAAGAGTTGGAGGGGCTTAAAATGAAGTTGAATCCACAGGGCCAGATCACGCAGGACCTTCAGAGCCATATAAGAAGCTTAGATTTAATTGTAAAGGCAACGGGAAGCCATGGGGGCAAGTTGGGCTGGAAAGAAACGTTTGGGCTTCATGAAATTGAAAGCAAGAGAAAACTAGGGCAATCATAGGGCTGGTATAACAATGGCCTTCTGTTTATATCTCAATGACTTAAGACTGCTCTGTAAATCAGTTACATCTGAAGCATTTCCTGCTTCTTGGTCCCTGGGTGTTTTATCCTTTACATTAGTGAATCTCAACCCTGGCTGGTTAGTTACCTGGGGGAGCTCTGGAAAATTTACTGCTGCTGTGGTTTCATCTTTTGCTAATTAAGTCTGAATCTCAACCATAAACAAAGTTGACACATAAGTTACAGACTGGAATCTAATATTGTAACTCATATTAGACAACAGTTTAACATCCATGAAATAGAAAATTGCGTTCTTTTTAGAATAGATGAGAGAAAAAAAATTTAAAACTAGGAGAAGATAATCATGAAGACGGAGTAGATGCTGTTGATAAACTCCAAAAGATGCTCAACCTCTCCAGTAATTAGGGAAATGCTGAACAAAATAATAATAAATGTTATTTTTCACCCACAAGATGGGTAAATAAAAAGAAAATGACTGATAATGACCAGGATTGATAAGGATGTGCAAAAATTGACGTGCTCAGATATTCTGGAAGTAGAAATTAGTTCAGCATTTTTAAGGAGTTGGTAATATTTACTTAAATATGAAAAGCATATGTCCAACAACCCAATAATGCAGTAATTCAACTTCTAAGTTTCTCTCCTGCAGAAATACATGCTTATGTGCACAAAAACACATGTACGAGGGCAGCATCTTTTTTTAATGGAAAAAATCAGCATCTCCATTAAAAGAAAGACAGCTAAATAAATTATGGAATGCAATACTGCCTAGTTGTTTGAAAAAGATGTAGATCTTAGAATCTACATCTGGCAAAGAAATATGTCTGTTATATTCTTTTTTTAAAAGATAACATTGGTGTAATTTTAATTGAGAAGAAAAGCTTTGTCTGATATGTTCTTCAGTTAAGAAAGCAAGCTGGAGAATATTATGTATGGTAGAATCAACTTTATAATCCTGTTATATTTGTGTGTGTGTGTTTTATAGTATTTTGTGCATTGTTCTCTGTTTACCCCCTACCTCAAGGTCTTCAGTAATTTCTTGCTTCACGAGTCTTACAGGGCAGAAAACAGAAGCTGTTAGAAGTCAATAGGTCTTCCTGTGTTGTGTAAAATTCCAAATCACTGAAGAGATTACACTACGGTGTGCCTTTGAGAGTCAGAGAAGAGAGATAATGCCTTATGTTAACAAGTAGCAAGAGAGAGCAAGAGATTTCCCAATGACTAAAACAGAGCAGGAGGCAGGGGCTTAGACAAGATAAGAGGGAAACTTCATATTGCTTGAGGAAGTAGCAAACCTCGATGAGGGTGAAACCTGATGTGCCCTAGGAAAACAAGGTACCTGTGCTTGTCAAAGCCACCAGTGCCCCTGCCTCAGACTTGGCACAGCATCAGAAAAGCCACTTGACCTGAAGGGACCTTGTGGGCTCACACAACAGAAGAAGACCTCCTTGGCTGGTATATATCCAGGGATCTTTGTGCCACTCGGAGACTGGGGAAGCCCTAATGATGGGAACGGGGGCTTGGATCCAGACTTAGATTTTTTGTACAAGTAACAGGGGTTAAGACCATGCAATGGGGAAAGGATAGTCTTTTCAACGGCGGTGCTAGGAAAACTGAATATCCACATGCAAGAGAAATAAGTTGGATCCTTACCTTATACCACATATAAAAATAAACTTGATGGATCAAAGATTGAAAAGTAAGACAAAAAACTATAAAACTCTTAGAAGAGAACACACGGGAAAACCTTCATGACACTGGATTTGGCAATACTTTCTTGAGTATGGCCCCAATAGCAGAGGGAACAAAAGAAAATGTAGATAAATTGGACTTCATTAAAACGTAAGACTTTTGTGCATCACAATACAATATCACAAGACAGCAGCAGCAGAGTGAAATGGCAACCCATGGATTGGGAAAAAATATTTGCAAATCATATATCTGATAAGGGATTGATATCTAGGATACATAAAGAACTCCTACAACTCAACAACAAAAAACTAACCCAATTAAAAAATGGGCAAAGGACTTGAATAGACATAACATCTCCAAAGAAGATATGAAAACAGCCAAAAAGTCCATGAAAAGATGCGTGGCTTCATTAATCATTAAAGAAATGCAAATCAAAATCTCAATGAGACACCACATCACAATCATTAGAATGGTTATTATAAAGACATGAATATTGGTGAGGAGTGCAGAGAAATTGGAACTCTTGTGCATTTTTTGTGGGAATGTAAAATTGTGCAGCTGCTGCGAAACACAGTATGGCAGTTGCTCAAAAAATTACACATAGAATTACTATGTGATCCAGCAGTTCCACTGAGGCTGAGAGGTGACAATGTGCTCGCAGCCCTTACTCTCAGCGCCTACTCGGCCTGGGCGTCCACTCTGGCAGCGCCTGAGGAGATCTTCAGCCCGCCACGGCACCGCGAGAGCCCCTCTCTCGGCTGGCTGAGGCCTAAGCTGCCTACCTCTGCGCGTGGGGAGGTGTGGAGGGAGAGGTGACGGCGGGAACATGGCGCTCGTTGGCCATTGCTACTTCTGGCGGGCACGGGTGCGGGCGCAGGCTCGGCGGGCCCTGCACACGGAGTGGCCGGCTGGCACCCCCGGCCCAGGGCAGTGAGGGGCTTAGCACCCGGGCCAGCAGCTGCAGAGGTTGCGTTGGGTCCCTCAGCAGTGCCAGCCCGTGGGCGCTGCACTCAAATTCTAGCCGGGCCCTAGCTGCCTCCCCGCGGGGCAGAGCTCGGGACTTGCAGACCGCCATGTCTGAGCTTCTCTCGCTGTGGTGGGCTCCTGCGCGGCCTAAGCCTCCCTGACCGGCGCCGCCCCTTGCTGCGTGGCCCCGGGTCCCATCCGCAGCCCAAAGGCTGAGGAATGCAGGTGCAGCTAGGGACTAGGGGGAAGCTCTGTCTGCAGCCCTGTGCAGGAACCACTGGGTGAAGCCAGCTGGGCTCCTGAACTGGATGGGGACTTGGAGAACTTTTATATCTAGCCAGAGGATTGTATGTGCACCAATCAGCACTCTGTGTCTAGCTCAGGGTTTGTAAATACACCAATCAGCACTCTGTGTCTAGCTCAGGGTTTGTGAATACACCAATTGGTACACTGTATCTAGCTAACCTAGTGGAGACTTGGAGGACTAGCACTCTGTGACTCTGTGTCTAGCTCAAGGATTGTAATGCATCAATCAGCACTCTGTCTAGCTCAGGGTTTGTAAATATACCAATCAGCACTCTGTGTCTAGCTCAAGATTTGTAAATACACCAATTGGTACTCTGTATCTAGCTAACTAGCACTCTGTGACTGTGTCTAGCTCAAGGATTGTAAACACACCAATCAGCAATCTGTCAAAACGTACCAATCAGCTCTCTGTAAAATAGACCAATCAGCTCTCTGTAAAATGGACCAATCAGCAGGATGTGGGTGGGGCCAGCTAACGGAATAAAAGCAGGCTGCCCTAGCAAGCCAGCAGCAACTCGGATCCTGTCCCATACTGTGGAAGCTGTGTTCTTTTGCTCTTTGCAACAAATCTTGCTGTTGCTCACGCTTTGGGTTTCGGCTGCCAGTTATGAACTGTATCACTCACCCTGAAGGTCTGCAGTTTCACTTCTGAAGCCAGCGGGACCACCAACCCACTGGTAAGAATGAACAACTCCAGACTCGCTGGCTTTAAGAGCTGTACCGCTCACCGGAAGGTCTGCGGCTTCAGTCCTGACAGCGAGAGTACGAACCCACCAGAAGGAAGAAGCTCCAGACACATCTGAATGTCTGAAGGAACAAACTCCAGGCACACCATCTTTAAGAACTGTAAAACACCGCGAGGGTCTGCAGCTTCATTCTTGAAGTCAGTGAGACCAAGAACCCACGAATTCCGGACACAAGGCTACACACAAAAGAACGGAAAGCAGGGATTCGGACAGATATTTGTACACTCATTTTCACAAAGCAAGATTATTCACAGTAGCCTAAAAGTAGAAGCAACCCACGTGTCCAAAATAAACCATACAATGGAATGTTATTCTGTGTCTAGAAGGAAGGAAATTCTGAAGCATGCTACAAGATGGATGAACCTTGGAGGACATAAGCTGAGTGAAATAAACCAGTCACAAAAGGACAAATATTATGTGATTCAACTTATATGAGATTTAGGAGTAGTCAAATTCATAGAGACAAGGTATACTGGTGGTTTCCTTCCAGGAACTGGAAGAGGCAGGAAATGGGCAGTTATTGTTTAGCAAAGTTTCACTTTGGGAAGATGAACAAGTTATGAAGATGTATGGTGGTGGTGATTGCAAGACACTGTGAATGTGCAGTCTCCAATTTACAATGGTCTGAGTTATGATTTTTCAACTTTACGATGGTGCAAAAGTGATATTCAGTAGAAAACGTACTTCAGATTTTGAATTTTGATCTTATCCTGGGCTAGCATGTGCAATGGTATACTCTCTCATGATGCTGGACAGCGACAGCAAGCCACAGCTCCAGTCAGGGACACAATCACGAGGGTAAACAACCAATACTTTGCGACGCACTATGTTGCCAGTATTTTTGGGATATGATTTTGCCTGTCTATAGGCTAATGTAAGTATTCTGAGCACGTTTAAGGTAGGCGAGGCTAAGCTATGATGTTCAGTATGTTAGGGATGTGTGTGTGTTGTCTACACATATAGATACACACATTTAACATATATATGTATACGCACACACATATATATATATATATGAGAGAGACAAAGTTTCTCTGTTGCCCAGGCTGGAGTGCAGTGGTGCAATAATAGTTCACTGCAGCCTCAAACTCCTGGGCTCAAGCGATCCTCCTGCCTTAGCCTTCCAAGTGGCCACCATGCCTGGCAAATTTTTAATTTTTTTATAGAGATATGGGTCTTGCTATGTTGCCCAGGCTGGTCTGGAACTCCCGGGCTCAAGAGGTCCTCCCTCCTTGGCCTCCCAAAGTGCTGGGATTACAGATGTGAGTCAATATGCCTGGCCTAGGTATATTAAATGCATTTTTACCTTATGATATTTTCAACTTACCATGGGTTTATCAGGACATAGCCCCATAGTAAGTCAAGGAGCATCTATACTTAACACCACTAAACTGTGTGCTTAAGGTAAAAACGATACATTTTAAGTTATGTGTTTTTATCACTACCGAATAAAAAAGAAGACATAGGAAAAAAAGGAATGTAACATTTCATGTGACATCTGACTAGGGGGAATAAAGTCTACAGATTTCCTAGAATAAAAGGGTAGACAGCAGATTGCTCACAGTTTATCACTGGGAGAAGAGAAATTGCTTTCAGGGAAGGGCAGAAACCTTCAGTTTCACTCTCAGGCCTCTGTTTTGTTTGAATTTTTGACACTGAACATCGATTACTTTTCTGATTTTATTAGCTCACAAGAACTTTCTAGTTGTGCATGGGTCGACATCACCCCGTCTCACCACAGCCATGCTACCAGGTCCTACAGACCCTCATGCCTCCATGCTCAGGCTCCTTGGCCCCTAGACTTGCACCCCAGCTACTGATTCATCTCAATCCTTCACTGGCGACTCACTTCACTGGAGCACCCACACAGGCTGAAGCAGCACAGCCACGTGTCTCTGTGGGTCTCTGGCCCTTTTCCCAGCTTCTTCCTGTGCTTGCTCCTGCCACAGGCAGCAGGAGCTGTAGCAGCTGCCACCGCCACACCTCTTCAGCCTCTGGTGGTCAGGCCCGGCTCTGCATTACAGAAAGTTGCCTGACTGTTTAAAATTGATACATAATAGATGCACATCTTTTCAGGGTATATATGATAATTTGATACATTCGTATGATGTGTTAAGATTAAACCGGGGTAATTGAGATATTCATTGCCTTAAATATTTCTTTTCTTCATGCTAGGAACACTTGAATTATTCTATTCTAGGTATTTTGAAATGTACAATAGATTAATGTTAACAATAGTCACCCTGCTGATCTATCAAACACTAGATCTTATTCCTTCTATCTAGCTGTATTTTTATACCTATTAATCAACTTCTCTTCATCGCCCTCACTCCCCTTCCAGGCCTCTGGTAACCACCAAAGTACTTTCTATCTTTAGGAGATCCACTTTTTTAGCTCCCACATACAAGTGAGAACATGCAGTATTTGTCTGTCTGTGCTTGGCTCATTTCATTTCATGTGAAGGCTTCCAGTTCCATCTACGTTGCTGCAAGTGCCAGAATTTCATTACTTTATGACTGAAGAGTATTCCATCGGGTGTATGTACCACATATTCTTTATCCATTTGTTCCTTGACGGGCACTTAGGCTGATTTCATATTTTGCCTATTGTGAAGAGTGTTGCAATAAGCATGAGAACGCAGCTATCTCTTTGATATACTGATTTTCTTTCTTTTGGCTGTATATCCAGTAGTGGAATTGCTGGATCATATTGTGGCAGGCCAGGTCTCACTAACACAGGCCTCCGTAACAACTGTTTCAGGACTGACTGAATGGTTAAGTTAAATATTAAAAGCTAAAAAAAGCCAGTGCCCTTATGTAAAGGCTGGAATGTAACAAAAGCCCACCAAGAGTTTCGCCTAGGCCTTTCCTGAACCTTAAAGCATGATTAAACAAATTTGATTGGGAATCTGAAGAAACTCCCCAGCCCTCCACAAACAAGTTTATTGGGGGTCTGAAGAAACTTCCCAAACCTCCATGATTTAGCAGGAGACAAGATAAGAGTAATCACCGCAGCACTTGGACCCATTTAGATTAAGTAAGTTTACTGAGGCTCCAGAGAAAGGTCTTCAAGACTCAGACCTTAGTTACAGATTAAAAGAAGTTAATCACTTATGTCTTTAGATGAATGCACACTTACACGTAGACATACAGCTTAGAAGGTATATTAGCTCTGGGAACCTTTGTAATTTTGAGTCGGTCTGGCAATAATTTCCAGGCCTTCTCCCTGTATCCGATTATAGAAATAAAAACTCTCCTCCTCCCCAGTTTATCTACATCTCGTTACTGGGTCATAAGAAATAGCAGCCCGACCCTCAGTTTGGTCCGGGAACAAAATGGTAGTTCTATTTTTAGTTTTGTGCGGAACTTCCTTACCATTCTCCATATTGGCTGTAGTAATTTACATTCCCACCAACAGTGAGTGAGCGTTCCCCTTTCTCTGCATCCTTACCAGCATCTGTTATTGCCTGTCTCTTGGTTAAAAGACATTTTAACTGGTGTAAGAGGATATCTCATTGTGGTTTTAATTTACATTTCCCTGATGATCAGTGTTGGTAGGCATTTTTCATATTCCTGTTGGCTATTTGTAGATCTTCTTTAGGGAAATGTCCATTCAGATCTTTAGCCCATTTTAAAATCATATATATACATGTATATACACATACATATATATGTATATATACATATATACACATGTGTGTATATACATGTATATATGTATATACATATATACGTATACATACATACGTATACACATACATATATGTATATATACATATATACATACACACGTATATATACATACACACACGTATATATACATATATAATATATATTGCTATTAAGTTGTTAGAGCTCCTTATATATTCTGGTTTTTAATTCCTTGTCATATGAATAGTTTGCAAGTATTTTCTCCCATTCTGTGGGTTGTCTCTTCACTCTTGATTCTTTCTTTTGCTGTGCAGAAGCTTTTTAGCTTGATGTAATCCCATTTGTCTATTTTTGTTTTAATTGTCTGTGCCTTTGAGGTTTTACACAAAAAAATCTTCACCCATACCAATGCTCTGGAACATTTCTCCAATGTTTTCTTTTAGTAATTTCCTAGTTTATGGTCTTAGATTAAAGTGTTTATGCCATTTTGATTTGATTTTTGTGTATGGTAAGAGATAGGGGGTCTAGTTTCATTCTTCTGCATACGGTTGTCTGCCTGACTTCTTTGGACAACCTCTTTCGCTGGATCTGGTCAAGTTGGTTAACAGCACCTTTTTCCTGCTTGGGAGAAAACATCATTAGCTGAGGCATTTCCGGACAGCAATCGTGGAAAACATACAGCCTTCAGAGCTTTGATACTAGGAGTCCTCTAATCAGAAGTTGTGGTCCTTTGAGGTATTGGAGCAACTTACAGAAGCAATGGCCAGCCTGGCTCTAAGTATGAGAGATTATAGGGTGCCACTTGTTGGGATGGGCGTCATCAGACGGAGGGTTTGGATGACACAAGAGGCAGTCTAAAGTAAGTTATATGTGAAAGACGAAATCCTCTTCTCCCATTTTCCATGTCTTATCCTCCCATTTTCCATGTCTTACTTTCCTCTGTAAATATCAGCTCACTTCAGGGCCGGGCGCGGTGGCTCAAGCCTGTAATCCCAGCACTTTGGGAGGCCGAGACGGGCGGATCACGAGGTCAGGAGATCGAGACCATCCTGGCTAACACGGTGAAACCCCGTCTCTACTAAAAAATACAAAAAAACTAGCCGGGCGAGGTGGCGGGTGCCTGTAGTCCCAGCTACTCGGGAGGTTGAGGCAGGAGAATGGCGTGAACCCAGGAGGCGGAGCTTGCAGTGAGATCCGGCCACTACACTCCAGCCTGGGCGACAGAGCAAGACTCAGTCTCAAAAAAAAAAAAAAAAAAAAATCAGCTCACTTCAAACACTGTAACAACCTACTTTGGGAGATTTCCTCCCAGCTTCTCCCAGTGACCTCTGGATTTCTGGAGATATTCTGCTTGACATCTTGGCATTTGAGTCCCTATCACAGGAAATCTTCAAAGTCACACAAATCCACATTACCAACCAGGGGAATGCCCAGCATCCTATACAGAGGGAGTGCCTGTGTCTGGTCTCCATTCCAATGGGAGGAATTGGAGTTGACATGGTGGTAACTCATATTAAGTCTGGAACAGCTATAACTCCAGGCTTCTGCTGCCCAAGAGGAAAGATATGATAGGGTACACCACCTCTGTTTCTCAAGGAGCCACCCTCCATGAAACTGGACACATTACTCTTTCTTCTCTGCCTCTTAGAAGTCGTATAACTTCCAGATGGTTTTTTTGTCTCTCCTAATCCCAGTTTCTTCCTGAGACACGCTGTGGGGGCACTTCCAGAGTGTTTGAGGATTAATGGAGAGCCAGGTGCCTGCTGGTGCATGGCAGGTACTCAGCACCCTAGCAGAGATTCAGCCCCCTACTCTTGCCATCTGGAAAGTCACTTTTCAAATTGTTGATTATGCTTGTCCACTATAAGACCTGTAGGCATACATAAAACTGACATGTAAACTCCCAAAGAAGAAGAGAATTTTTCCTCACACTCTCATGAAACAAGATTAAATAAATAGAAACATATTCAGTCTCCAGCTGTGGCTGAATCTGGCCAAGGTGGCCTCCCCCTTGTCACAAGGAGACTCCCCAACTGTGGCTGTGGTGCCCCATTTTCCATGTACCCCATTTCCCATGTGCCATATGGTGCCTTTATATAAAGTTTCACATTCTTCAATTATAGTGTTTAAAAGGGAAAACATCAATTTGCTTCCCTTGAATTTCTGATTAACTGGAATAATCTCTCCATTTCCTTTTTAAAATTTTGTTTTATGTGGTAAATATACGTATGCATTAGTCTGCTCTCATGCTGCTCTGAAGAAATACCAGAGACTGGGTAATTTATAAAGGAAAGAGGTTTAATTGACTCACAGTTCTGCACAGCTGGGGTGGCCTCAGGAAACTTACAATCATGGCAGAAGACGCCTACTCATAGGGCAGCAGGGGAGAAAAATGCAGAGTGAAGGGGGGAAAGCCCCTTATAAAACCACAGACTTCAGGAGAACTCACTCACTATCATGAGAACAGCGTGGGGGAACCACCCCCATGAACTAATCATCTCCTGCAACATGTGGGGATCATGGGAACTACAATTCAAGATGAGATTTGGGTGGGGGCACAGCCAAACCATATCAACATTACATAAAATTTTCCATTTTAACCATATTAAGTATATATGTAGTTCAGCGGCATTAGGTTCGGTGGCATTCTCATTGTTGTGTGACCCTCACCACCATTCATCTCCTGATCTTTTTCATCTTCCCAAACTGGAACTGTACCCATTAAACACTCGCTCTCCATTCCCTGCTCACTCAGCCCTTGGCAACAACCATTCTGTTTTTCATCTCTGTGCGTTTGACTCCTATACGTGGAATTATATTTGTCCTTTTGTGTCTGATGTATTTCACTTAGCATAACGTCTTCAAGGCTCATCTGTGTTGCAGCACATGTCAGAATTTTCTCCATCCATTTTTGCAAAGAGAAGCTTGTTCTCCACTGCGGTTGTTCATGCTGCTTTACGCCGTTAGTCCTTTGTTCCCTTTCACTGTCAGGAAGAGGCAGACGGAAGGAGCATGACTGATCCACCCAGGCCTTCACATCTGTGTCCCTCTGAGCAGCTTTTTTTCCCAATTATGAGGGTTACCTTGGCAACTAATCGCTTTTCTAATTCTTTTTAAGGTTGTGAACTGATGACCAAATTACAAGGGCAAAAGATGGCAAAGATTGAGCATACATGTATGGAAGGGGACATTGTAATGATTTTATAAAATACAAAATGATTCTGATGTGTTTTGTACATTTCATACTTAATTTAAGAAATATCTTTGAGCACCCAACCAGGCACTGTGCTAGGTGTGGGATACAATGGGGAGCAAAAACAGATGTAGCGTACATTGAACCTGCAGGCTCTAGGGGGACAGACATTGATCCAAATAATCACAAACACAGCTCAACTGCTTGGAAGAAAGACCAGGTTTTTATAAAGCATAGTCCAAAGGCCCCAGCCTAGACTACGACATAGGAAAGATGTCCCCAAAGAAATAATACATGAACTGAGACCGGAAAAATGAGTGAGATTTGAGCAAGGAGCTTGGGAAGAGACAGAGGCAGCTCAGTGTAGCTGAGGAAGTATTCAGCGTGGTGTCAGAGCAGATAAGACATTCGTCTGCTTCCTAGAATGATCCAGAAACTCCCTGTGTTTCCTCTGGGAACAGAGGACAATGTACCTTGCCTTTTGGCAGGTAGAGGCCAAGGTAGGGATAACACTGAGCTGGAAAACACCTTTATTTTTGGGTTTGGTCTGTTCCTTCCCTGGGACAATATGTTTCAGAGGCAGGACACTGAACTGGTCTTAACCATGTCAGTGACCTGGAGTTGAGGTGGTAGGTGAGGTCAGAGCCTGGATCGGGGGTGGGGGATCAGGATGTATATGACTGGCCGGGTGGCCTCTGGGAACATGGGAGAGAGGGTCCAGCTTTAGAGAAAGATGGGAGCCAAGAACTAAAATCACAGTCTGGGCTTTAACCATCAGCTGGTGCTTAGGACAATGCATTCATAGCTGAGGGCTTTCTGGAGGCGACGGTCTGCGTTGGGGCTAGAACAGCATTGTGGCCAGAAGGCCCCAAGGCCATCATCAAGTTACATAGAAAGACCGCCCTCAGATAGAAAGTTTCCCAATGATTCACTGGAAGGACTCCCAAAACTCAGATTATGCTTATGGTTACAGCTCATTACAGTGGAAGAATAAATATTAAAATCAGCAAAGGGAAAAGGCATGGGGGTAAAGTCCCGGAGAGACCAGGCATACGCTCCAGGTGTCCTCTCCCACTAGAGCTGCACGACAGGACTTACTTCTCCCAGTAATGATGTGACACAACCTATAGGAAGCATTGCCAATCAGGGAGGCTCCCTCAAGCCTTGGGGTTCAGGGTTTTTATTGACAATTGGGCACATAGGCATGGAATGCTCATGTGGCTGATCTCAGTTATTCAGTCTCCAATCCTTCCAGAGGTCACACTGATATAGCATAGCCCCAGGCCCCCACCAAAAATTGGATTGTTAACATATACTGTCCAGCATGGGCCAAGGCCTCAGGTACACAAAGATACTGTTACCAGGCAGGATATTCCAGGGCTTGGAATTTGTCTCCCAGGCTGCAGTCAAGAGCCAGTTTCTTTGGAATCTGCAGGGTTGGGACAACCCAAACCTGCTGCACTAACCCTTTACTGCACAAACATGAATGCTGACTTATGGTCAGTGCAAGATGTTTGAGAGGAAAAAGTATCACAAAAAGAGAAAATGTGCCTTTGATAATTATCATCCTTTACAAAATTCTGGTTTGCCTTTTCCTTGAACCTTAGTTCCCCACTACTTGTGAAAGGCCACCCCAGCTTCCATGTTACTGTGGCCAGATCCCCTCACCATCCGTGCCTGTCACCTTGCCTGAATTGGGCTGCACTGAGGAAGAGAAGGAGAAATCAAATCAGCCCTGATCAGATATGTTATCCCCCACTTTGTAGTCACTATGAGACTGGGCTGGCTCTGCAATGATGCATACAGAAATCTGTGGGTTGCTCCCAGGGTTCATTCCAGCACTTGCTGTACACAGCTCGCAGATGGTGTTTGCAAGATATTTTATCCCCCACCTTTGCAGTTGCTGTGAAACTAGGCTACCCACTGTCTCCCCTCCACTTGCAGAATACCCTCCAACACCCCCCACCACCACCACCAAATAATGCTTATCTTAGCATTCAGAAATTTTCTTTATTAATTACAGGCCTCAGCATTTTACCAAACTGCTTCCACTTGCAACTTCTTAAAGGCAACTGAGCAAAAAGGACAACTATTTTCCCTGTGAATGTTTTAAATATACTTTAACAAAACAAAATGGGTTTGAAACAGAATAAAAAGCAATTTTCACCAGTTCTTCTTCCCCGCTCCCCACTTCACCAAATATTCCTGTCATGCATGTTATTGTTGTCTCACTTGGCAGTGAGATAATTTTCAGTTACAAATAAAAGTGCCTTTGAGTTTGCATTTACTGTATCTTCTCTTAGGTAAAGTCTTGCAGAGATACAATGTCAATCACACAAACTACTTCAGTTGTAGGTGTGTCTCTGCATTAAGACTTTTTGGTATCTAAAATTGTTTCACATTTTCAGCCTCTCAGTAGGGCTGCAGGTTAGCACTACTCAGAGGTGATGTTCTGCACACTGGTATGGTGGACTGGTCACTATCTCTCTGTTTAATTACTGCCAATGCCTACCAGTTATTAAGGACGTTGACTGTCACATCGCACTCTTTCTAGAAAGTGTGAGCCTAGGAGGCCCTGAGTTATACCCTGTTGAGTACATCAATTCTAAAATAACAAGATCTTCCTCATTCAACATCAGCAGAACAAAAGGCTTCACTCTAGGTGCCCTGCGCAGAACCCAGAAGAGTTCACAATTTCAGAGCACTTCATGAAATCACTATTAGTGTTTATGGTGACCTACCTCTTGTAGAGTTTTGTTTTAGAGACTTTGCTCACCACTTGCAAATATGTGTATATCCACAGTCCCATCATGTGTTACGGTCCGGATTTAGTTGCTTATTGTGTGATAAGGATGCAAGTCTCCTCAAAGGCATGTTCCTAATCAGGGCTTTAAGTCATAAAGGACGAAAGGCTATGGGGAGCTCTCCAACTGTGAAGTGAAGAATTCCCTGCGCCAACACTTCCTCAACTCATGCTCTACAGAATGGGGTAGGTACACTGAAAAGAGAACTCAGGCTCAAAAGCCTTTGGGATGTAGTGGGTCGAGCAGTCTTCCTTATTTCAGGGCTTTACAGAGTCTTTAATATACTCACACAGATTGCAAATATGCCAGGGAGCCATAGTATGTAAAGTTTCTAATATATCTGGCCCAAGAATATAGCATGTGTGTGTGTGTGTGTGTCTCACAATGTCCAGCTCCTGGTCTTGCATATTATTACTATTATTTGCGTAAGTATATACAATATGTGATATATAATGTTATTTGCATAATTTATGTGCTATAAAATGTACAACTGGATGGATTTTACTCCTAGGTGTAACATCTCTTTACCACCAGCCAGATTAAGACACAGAGCATTCCCATCTTCTCAGAAAGCTTCCTCATGTCCCTTCCAGTCAATACTTCTATGCCCTTCCCTGACTTCCCTGACTTCTACCCCTGACTTCCCTCTCTTCCCTAACTTCTATCACCGTAGATGAGTTTTCTCTGTTCTTAAACGTCTTAGAAAGTGAATCATAATACTCTAGGTAATCCTGTGTCTAGCCTCTATTGCTTAACATGCTTCAAGATTCAGCCATATTGTTACATGAAGCAGTTGTATTTTTCATGTTTTTGTTTGTTTGTTTTGAGGTCTTTCTATGCTGCCCCGGCTGGCCTTGAATTTCAGGGCTCAAATGATCCTCCCACCTCAACCTCCCAAGTAGCTGGGATTACAGGTGCTTGCCACTGCACCCAGCTGAAGCAGTACTTCTGAAACAATAGTTTTATCCCTCTTTGTCATGGTCCCCAAAGCAGGAAGGATACAGAGGACCTATTAGAAGTGACTTCACGGGCACGTTCATTGCTCTGACACAATCACAGGAATCAACCCGTGTGTGAGCACCCACCTGTGGCAACAAGAGACTTACTTTACAGTGAATTCATTCCAGTATTCCTCTGTCAACTGTGAAGCAAAACTGGAGGCCTGTCTTTGTAAAATTTTAAACACTTTTTATTTTAAGTTTTTATTTTTGTATTTTCTTTATTGGGAAGTCAATGTTGTATTACATCTTGGGACACCTGTACAAACCTTAATTAGAACATGAATAATCCTTCATTTTCTCCCTCATATGCTGGGGGAATGAAAATGAGTGGAAGACAGTAAGGCAGAGAGGTGAGCTCAAGGCTATTCACTTGCTCCAACAAATATTCAATAAGCATTGATTGAATGCCTAACACCACACTCAATTCTAGAGACTAAAAAAAAAAAAGAAAAGAAAAATAGATGGTCATTACCCTCCAAGTGCTCAGAGGCAAATAGTTAAAACTGGCACCGAGTTCAGTGCCTTAATGCACTGTGAGTCCCTACCACAGGATTCTGTTTCTCATTGGTGGTCCTGACTACACGGCAGTACCATTACCTGATGTGTGACTGTCCCCAACTAGAATTAAGTGAGAGGGGACTGTGTTTTATTCATTTTTGGCCACCAGCTTCTTCAAAATGCCTGGTTTATTCAAAGAAGCCATTCCACAATGAATGAATGAATGAATGAATGATGGAAGAAACGGCAGTGTCCTCATCCTGTCTCCACTGGTTTTTAGCCATGTAAGGTTGGACACATTCTGTGACTGGCCCTCGCTTGTTTTCTAATCGGTGAAATGGAGGTAGCCACACTTCTCTTGCAGGGTAGTTGGTAGGATTGAAAAGGCTACCTTGGTGAAGACTCTATCCTGGGCTGACACTTAGCAGATGTTCAGAACTATCAGAACATGAGGAAGAAAATCATGAACTAATGGTGTCTTCTGACCCATTATAGACTGAAGGAGGATGGACATATAGGAGTTTCCAGCCCTGATGACCTTTGTCCTCCATAAAGGAGGTCAGCCACTGAAGTGGGAGTAGACAGGTGAGCAGAGGCTGGGACAGCATGGGGGTTGTTTGGGGAAGTTTCGACATTGTGCATGAGAGTCATACGTGAAAGGTTTGTTAAGCTGTAACTTACAGAGTGGTTCCATTTTCCCCAGCTGAATTCAGAGAGACCATGTGGAGTGCTGCCTGGAGTTGAGTGATGGAGGTAACAGGCAAGGTGGAGGGACAACAGGCCTGCAGAGCCTATTTACCCAAGAGGAGTGACTGAGGAATTTACCCACCCTGAAACGGGGTGTATAGGGAGGGAAGCAAAGATCGTTGAGGACAAAAGACAGGCTTTCTAGAAAGAAGGCATGTGAAAGAGTCGCAAGGACATGAAGATTCGAGTGTGAGAAGGCCCTCTGAAATTCACATATTGAAATCCTAACCTCTGGACCTCAGCCAGTGACTGTATTTGAAGACAGGGTCTTTAAAGAGGTAGTTAAGTTAAAATAAGACAGTATGGGTGGATCCTAACCCAACACAACTGGTGTCCTTACAGGAAGAAGAGATGAAGACAGAGACACACTCAGAGGGGAGACCATGTGAGGATACAGGAAGAAGACGGCCGTCAGCAAGCCAAGGAGAGAGGCCTCAGGGGAAACCAAGCCTGCTGACACCTTGATCTTGGACTTCCAGTCCCAAAAACTTAGAGAAAATACATTCTGTTCTTTAAGCCAACCAGTTTGTGGTACCTTGTTATGGCAGTCCTTGCAAACTAACACAGGGGGAGATGATGGCATTTAGGACATTAGAGTAGAGGCAATTCAAGGTCTGGTAGGAATTTGGGAGTTGCAGGGGGACAGTGCACAGCTGTCACTTGCACCATATTGTAAACTCCTGGAGAAGTCACATTTTTTTTTTTACAGCTTTATTGAGGTGTAATTAACACACAGTGAACTGCATGTACGGTTGGCCCTTGGCATCTGGGCTTTGCATCCCTGGATTCAACCAACCAGGGATCAAAAATATTTTTAAATAAATAAATAAAATACAAATTTAAAAACAATACAGTATAACAATTTTTTACATTGTGTTAACATTACATTCCATGTTATAAGTAATCTAGAGATGATTTAAAGTATACCAAAGGATGTGCATAGGTTATGAGCAAATACTATGCCATTTTATTTCGAAGGCTTAAGCATCTGCAGATTTTAGTATTCACAGGAAGTCCTAGCACCAACCCCCATGGTACTGAAGAATAACTGTATTTTAAATGTACATTTTGATAAGTTTTGACATAAACACACACACACATACACACACACATATATACCCATGGAGCCATCACAATGAAGATAAATGAACATATCTATATTCCTAAAAGTTTCCTGCATCTCTTTGTAATCTCTCCCTTACGATCCACCCTGACCTCCCTCCCATCCCCAGACAACTGCTGATATGCTTTGTGTCACTATAGTTGTTTTCATTTTCTAGAATTTGATGTAAATGGAATAATATGGGAATAATATGATATGTACTCTTTTTTGTTGGTCTGGCTTCTTAATAAATTGCATCTCAATCATCTCTTTATACCCAGGGCTAAGCATGGTCATCCAATCAAAAAATCAACAAATATTTTAGAGTGCCTGCTAGGTGCTTGGTGTTGGCAAAACTATTCCAGATACATAATAGTTGTTTAATAAATGCTGGGTGAATAGTTCAGTGGATCCAAGTAACATAGACTCTATTTTTCACTGAGATATAATTCATATATCATAAAATCAATCATTTTAAAGTGGCCAATTTAGCGGTTTTTAATATATTTACAAAGTTGTACAACCATCACTGCTATCTAATTTCAGAACATTTTCTTCACCCCCAGGAGAAATCCTATACCCAATCCAACTCACTCCCCATTTGTTCCTCTCCCCAGCCCCTGGGAACCATAAGTCTACTCTCTCTATATAGAGGGGTACCTACTCTGGGCATTTCATATAAATGGAATCATATCGTGAAGGCTGTCAGAATCAAAATGGAATCACTTGTGTCAAAACCCTCAGAATTAGAGCCAGGGAAGTCCAGGAAGAGCAGATTCTCATGCACATACCTGATAATAAAAACTATCACCAAAGACTCTGCAAAAACCACAACCTTGCACAAAGGCTACCACAGCCTTACACATAAAACGTGTTTCTTCAAGGACATCTTCCCAGCAACAGCCTGTCCAACTTTGAACTGGCACCACCCTTGTTATTGATCCTTGTAGCCTAATATAATTATTTTAATTTAAATTATATGATCCTCTGCATTTTTCCTTTAAAAACCTTTGTCTTCTTTTATTTCCCCAAATATATCTGCCATATTCCCATTGCAATGCTTATTCTCAAACAAATATCTTCTATTTTTCAGAGTCTCTCTCTCTCTCTGTCTGTCTGTTATTTAGGTTTTGACATAATTTGGTGTCAGAAGTGAGATTGAAGCTGGCTCACCTTGGACAGATGGACAACCCCTGAAATTGAGTGAATTGCATGCCCTGAGCTCTTTGGAGCTCTCCACTTCCATGGCTCACCTTTTCTGCCCTGGTGAATCTCCTCTCACATTCCTGGACTCCCTCTTTTTGGTGAGTTCTTTTGACTTTATTTGGATCTATTTTGGTTATAAGGCTACTTAAATTTAAAAATCTTACATTTCTCTTGGGACTATAAAAGTCTATTCTGGCAAGCCCTTTCTGGTATAAAGATGAGTGTCTTTCTAGTTTGAGTACTTTGGTTTCTATAAAATTTGCATTCTGTCTGTGAGTCATGTCTTTTCTTGTAAATTTACCTTTTTTTTTTTTCTGCTGACCTGGTTTAACATTTTCTTTGATCTGTATGCCTGGCTTAAAAGTTTTGTGAGCACTCTTATTTTGATTTCATTTTGATTTGGTTACGCTTGTCTGTAAATAATTTGGCTTTTTAAACATTTTTTTCTCTCTGTTAACTTGTGAAAGTCTTCTGGGAGCAAAGCGTTCAGAATAGTGGGTGCAGAATAGCCAATGAAAAGCTGATGCGACTATTCCAAAGACTACATGAAATTTACAAAGGTGTGATAGTCCTCATGTGATGCTGTCAGTCATGATTCTGGTTATCCTGAATGCAATAAAAATAACTAATTTCCTCATCAAGTGTGAGCTCACATTAGATTTTTAACCATGACTAACTTGAACTTTTGTCATCCATAGTTATTGCTTTTATCTTTCTCTAAAAGCATTTATAACCAGTTGTAATCCAAAATTGCTTTTCATGGAAAAAGCTCTAACAAGTAGTTTTTTTTGAGAGGGAGTCTCCCTCTGTCACCAGGCTGGAGTGTGCAGTGGCTTGATCTCGGATCACTGCAAGCTCCGCCTCCCGGGTTCATGCCATTTTCCTGCCTCAGCCTCCCCAGTAGCTGGGACTACAGGCGCCCACCACCACGCTCGGCCAATTTTTGTGTTTTTAGTAGAGATGGGGTTTCACCATGTTGGCTAGGATGGTCTCAATCTCTTTATCTTGTGATCAGCCTGCCTCGGCCTCCCAAAGTGCTAGGATTACAGGCATGAGCCACCGTGCCCAGCCTGCCTACAAGAACTCTTAAATACAGGTTCCTGATAACTTTTATATCCATGGACTAAATAAATACTTCTGAACTCTAATAAAACTGATAGGTTCATAAAACTCCTCATCAAGATCAAAGAAAGCAAAACCTAATTACATAAAATTGAGTAAGTAATAAACAAAATGTTTCTATGACTGTTAGGTGGAACATAGTTGGTTCTCTGCCTAAATGTTTTGTTTTTCAAATTTAAGGAAACTTTTTCTCTTAAGCTGTCTACAGTTTACAGTAATTTGGTCAAGTATACTTTTATAAACAAAAGTATAAGCAATTACTTTTTCTCCCTACTCAATTTCTCCAAAATTTGGAAACTATTCATGAATATTTTTATTTTTTATGACAGCATAATTTTTTGCATAAATTCAATAAGGATGTGCTGTGTTTATAACAGGACACAAGTGAAAACATTCATTATAGTACCAAGGTTTTGACTGGGATGTCACAGTTAGATTGTTTATAAGTACAACAGGTGAAATCTGAAGTCTGCCTTGAAAGGTTTTAAAATCTGAGATTCCTGTGCAATCAGTCACTATCCTTGTTGCACTTTGTAAATGATCAGACGAAAATCAATGAAACCAAACTTATTTTACAAACAAATTTGCCTCACTCTGGTTATCTTTGATAAAAATGAAAAAAAGAAAACCTATAAAGCAAAAAATTATGTTTCCAGAAACATATATATTATACCTGTTAGTCCTGTGCATTATTTTCAAGTTTTTATTCCTTACCTATAGACTGGGCTAGATCCTGAATTCTTCTAGGTTCCTCCAATCCACTTTTTTTCCCATGGAATTACTAAAAATGGGAATCTCTCTGCTTCTGCAGCCCTATAAACTGAAATTAAATTTTAAGGGACAAGTTGCATGTCTGATGGAGGGGCTACATGGCAAGTTCATCAGACCACCTGATGCCATAACCAAACACACTCTAGCTGCAATCCAGGATATAACGTTGCTGGCTTCATGCTGTGGACAGCTTTTCCCAAGGTGACAAAACAAGAGCCCTCATCGTAATGAGACTCCAGCTCCTCTTAGTTTTTTCTCATTTATGCCTAGCTCTTTCGCTTGGCAGGATAATCATGTAATTAAAGTTTTACAGATACTACTGGGGGTACCTTGACAGAATCTGACCTAAAAATATTTTAGTCCACCTATTGGGAGGCTGAGGTGGGAGAATCGCTTGAACCTGGAAGGTGGTGGTTGCAGTGAGCCGAGATCGTGCCACTGCACTCCAGCCTGGGTGACAGAGCAGGACTCCGTCTCAAAATATATATATACATATATATTTTAGTCCACCTAACAAGTAACTTTAACACTATCCTCAATACATCATTGCTCATTCTGCTTTAATTCAACCCAGTCATGAGATACTAGATGACAGAAATACTCTGTAGTATCTATTGGTTAAATAAGAAAATATCTGTGCTATTGCTAATATTACATGCTGTACCTGGATAAATTTCTCTGGGAACGTTGAGACTCAAATATGCAAAATAATAAAACAGGCCACATCATTACAACAGGTCTCATCTAATTCACCATAGTAATTTGATTTACTCAATTGGTTGCCTTTAAACCTAGACTCATGGCTCAAATTTGTTACATAAACTGAGATTATCATATTACTATTATTTTTACTTCGTATTTTCTTTTCTTTTCCTTTTTTTTTTGTTTTTAACTTTGTACCCATTGCTTGTCAAATTTCTACAACACAAATCCTAACAAAAGAATGCTAGCCCAGCACTTTGAGATGATAATCAATGTTCATGGAACAGATAAAATTAAACCTAACAATGAACTGCAGGTAGACTTGAAAGCCACTCTTTCAGAAATTCCCTGTGGCTCAAATGTGGCTAAAAGAGTTTTGACACTGACTCCTAGTTGTCAATCACTCCCTCCATTGTGGGACCAGATCAACCCACGTCAGGTCCATTCTGGCACCAATATATAACCAAAACCTAACTACAGGATTATTGATGAGCAACATGTTCAAAGAAATATCTCAATCAAAAGGAGAAAGTGTAAAAGTTCTGAAAATCAAAATGAAGTCACTTGTGTGAAAATCCTGACAAATAGAGCCAGTGAAAGCCATAAAGGAAAAGATCTCACACATGTCTATCTGGTAACAAGAACTACCACAAAAGACTCTGCAAAAACCACAACACTGCAAACAGGCCACCACAATCTTACGCATAAAAAAGTGCTGCTGCCATGGCATCTGTCCAGCTACTGCCTGTGCAGCCTTGGACTTGCGTTATCCTTGTGATCCTTGTAGCCAAGGATAATTGTTTCCAAATAACTTATATAATCCTCTTCACTTTTTTCTTTTAAAGCCCTTGTCTTCCTTTACCTTCCCAAATATGCTTACTGTATTTTTATTGCAATGCTTACTCTGAAACAAATATCATTTAATTTTAGAGAGTCCCTCTCTCTCTCTGTTGTTTAAATTCTAACAACACAATATGCAGCTGTCTTTGCCTGTCTTTTCATTGAGCTAAGGTTTCCAGGGTTCTTCAATGTGTAGCATGTGCCAGTATTTCATTCATTTTTATGGCTGAAGATTATTCCATTATGTAGCTATGGCTCATTTTGTTTAGCTAGTCATCAGCTGATGATGGACATCTGGCTCTTTTCTACTTTTTGACAATTATGAGTAACATTGCCATGACCACTCAATTACAAGTTTTCTGTGAACACATGTCTTCAATCCTTGAGTATATACCTAGAAGTGAAATTGCTGGGTTATATGGCAATTCTATCGTTAATCTTTTTTTAGGAATAGTCAAACTGTTTTCCAAATGACTGTACTATTGCCCTCCCACCAGCAATGTCCGCTTCCTCGCCAACAATTGTTATTGTCTCTGTTTTGAATTCGAGCCATTTTTGTGGGTGTGAGTGGTTTCTCATTGTGGTTTTGATTTGCATTTCCCAGAGGAATATGTTGAGTATCTTTTTATTTGCTTCTTGGTAATGCAAGCTCTTATTAATCTATTAATTAATCCATGTATTCGAGTCCCAGCTGTGTCAATTATGTGTGGTCTTGGACAAGTTATTTTACTTCTCTGAACTCAGTTTTCTCATTCATAAGGTGGAAATAATAATCTCTGTCTTATGGGATTGTTGAAAGGACTAGAATGAATATATGCAAAGCTCTTGGCAGAAATTAAGAACTCAATGAAGACAGAAGAGATGTAAGTCAACATAATAAGTAAGTCAAATGATGCTGGAGTTGGGTCTTGGAAGGAAAGCAACATTCTAATAGGTAGCGATACAAAGAAAAGAGATTCCAACCAGAATGAGTGTGAACAAAGAGGAAGCCACAGTACAGTGGGATGTGAGCAATTACTGAAAACTCTGCATAGATTTGGCTAGAGTAGTAGAGTTCTCCTTCAAGAGGAGCAGTGGCAGAAAAAGGATTGGAGGGAAGGATGGACTCAGACACAGAGGGCAACAGGATAAGGGCAAGGGATGTGTGTCTTCTTGGAGTCCACCATGTGCTGCCCTGCTGTTGTCTGGGGACTGGGTGAAAGTCAGTATTGCCCTGCTCAGGACTAAGAGACATTGCTACCATTGGCACTGCTTGGATGTTCCTGATGCTCCAGAACTTCAATCACTTGGAAATTACAAGGGTTTTGATGCTCTGTACCAGAAATGGGGCAAAAGCCGAATATATATTTATTTCTCCTTATATGTATATATATATATAGAGAGAGATGGGGTCTTGCTTGTTGCTCAGGCTGGTCTTGAGCTACTCCTGGCCTCAAGCAATCCTCTTCCTGGCCTCCCAAAGTGCAGAGATTCATATATATATTTCTTATTATGTATTATGTCATAATCTCATATTATTTTTATCTGACCCATCAAATTCTGCTGGAAGGATCTGGTATCACATCTTAGTATGGACTTAGCCAGTGAGTCCCTCTGTTATTTCTCTAGAGATATCTTCACCCTCAGCAATCCTCCTGAAAGATGCTCATCCTGATTGCAGCACTATTCACAGTAGCAAAGACTTGGAACCAACCCAAATTCCCATCAATGATAGATTGGATAAAGAAAATGTGGCACATATACACCGTGGAATACTATCCAACCATAAAAAAGGGTGAGTTCATGTCCTTTGCAGGGACATGGATGAAACTGGAAACCATCATTCTCAGCAAACACACAGAAACAGAAAACCAAACATCAAATGTTCTCACTCATAAGTGGGAGTTGAACAATGAGAATACATGGGCACAGGGAGGGGAACATCACACACTTGGGCCTGTCGGGGGGTGGGGGTCTAGGGGAAGGATAGCATTAGGAGAAATACCTAATGTAGATGATGGGTTGATGGGTGCAGCAAACCACATGGCACATGTATACCTGTGTAAGAAACCTGTACGTTCTGCACATGTATCCCAGAACTTAAAGTATAATAACAAAAAAACGAGAGAAAGAAAAGAAATCCCAGACCCACTGATTAGAATACACCATTTTCCCGGATCCTGTTGGAAAATGGCACAAGGCAGACATCAACAATAAACAGGATGACACGTGAAATAGGATGATTCATTCAAACACAAAGACACTGTGGTTTCTCTTCTCCCTGCTTGTTTAACAACATCCTGATTCACAAGCACCCTTTGCTGGTGCTGGCTCTGTGTGGAGGAAGGCATAAGTTTGGGGGACAGATACAGCTGACTCTGCCTGTGACCACTGTCACCAGGGTTGCTTCCCAAGTTTTGTTTTAGAATCTACACCAAAGATGCACTATTAACACATTACATGAGCAACAAGCAGTTTAAAGCCTGAGCTTGTTCCTGTGCCCACTTAGGTTTTCTGATTTTAAATGAGGCCTGGAGTGATACATGTGGCTGCTCTGTTGAAGGATGAGGAACAGAGGCTTTTACAAGAGTTGACGTCCGCAGAAAATCAAACCCCTCTTTTCCCCACAGGTGGCCAAACGTCCAGGATGAGCGTTCTGTGGAAACAGAAGACAAAATACAAGTATGTCCAGGAAAATGCTGCCAGCAGCACAGTATCTACAGCATTTCTCTTTCAGGGCTAAGGAATTGGGTTACCCTGTGCCTCGCCTCTGCCCGCAGGAAAGACCATTCCTGGATTTACCCTTCAAGGGAGCAGTAGAAGCAGATCCAGCATGAAGTGAGGGACACGACCCCCCGTTACGCTCCCGGCACATCTCCTAGGCTGAGGCCATCTCAGATCGGAAGACCAGCTTTCCAAAGCAAGTCTCCTCCAAATCATGAAAGACAAAAAGGTGAAACATGGGATGCCCTGATGGTAATAGGATCACAGATTCAAAAACATGAGGGAGGTGGGGCTGGACAAAGTCTTTAGGAGACTGCTGAATTGTTGACTTTATTCCAAGTCAGGATCCCGAGTAATCACTGAGCCTCAGTATAATTATGTGCACATGAGAAGCTATTTATTTCTTGCATTCGGCTTATCTTTGCCAAGAAAGCACTCCTCCCCCATGCCTTAAAATGCCCAGAAACATGGTTTTGGATGAGCCACTTGGAGGGCTAAGGGCACCTGCTGACCGAGGCCCATGAGAACATACCAGCCCTGTGGGGAAAATATGGAGCTTATGTACCCACTGCCCTTTCCCTGCTCAGAGCAGGGCATCCCGACAGCAGCTATGAATGCCCCTGCTCTGAGCATCTCCCCATCAAGCTCTGAGCACTCCATCAGGGTCCTCTTCTGAGCCTGGCACTGTTCACTTGGGCAGAGAGTCCACTCAAGCCCCAGAGTCTTTGACTCCATTGGAGGTTCCTCCTGGGGCATCAACACAGCCCTCTCCCCCATATCTATTGGCTTTTGGGGAGCTGGGCCTGGGAAGCCCTTTTCTCTCCCTACACTGTGTTCATGCTGCCAGCCAAGCTGGAGCCTCTGCATTTTTTAGTCCAATTATTGGCAACTGTACAGGTTTCCCAGAACACCTGGCCCTCCTCACCCTCGTTCTGTGGCATTATTTAATCAAACTGGCTAGGACTATTTATAGCTCCCCTGAAAGGCAGCAGCCGCTCCATTCCCAGGAAAGTGGAACATGAGACATTAAAGAGTATTTTTCAAAAGAAAAAAATCCTCTCACGGACTCATGAGGATGCCATCCTGATGTGTCTTCCAAAAATAGACCTCCTGGACAGCTCCTCGGTGCCACCAGCTCTCTCTTCTGTGTGCCTGCCACCTGCCAGGCTCAGAGTGAGAAAGCTACCTGCTACTGTTCCCAAATGGTCAGTTCTAATTCTCCAGCCCTCCTCCAAACCCAGAAAATCCCAATATTCTTCCCTGGGTAGATGCCCATCTAATTGAAACAGATGGAGCCAAGGGAAATAAGTAAATCGCAACTCAACATTCCTTCTAGTGCAAGGAGTCAATGATTCTGGATACTCTGCCACTCTGTTCTCCGTGGGAACACCAAAACCCATCTTAAATACAACCTCTTTCATGCTTTAAGACTTATGGAAGGAAGCCCAGGCTCAATGATTTGCTCAAAGTCCCAAATGCTCTTTGGACTCAAGGCATTCTTGTGGAGCATCAGACAAATGTGTGGCTCTTGGCCAAGAGCCAGGGAGCACAGAAAAGTTCGAAGCTGGGGCAGGTGCCTGCTGGCTAGGCAGAAACAGTTACAGACCTTTGGAGATGAGAAGCAACCAAGAGGGTACGGTTGGAGAGCCTGGGGCAACAGAGCTAAGCATAGGGTTCAGGGGCAGACGATGCAAGCTCTTGTCCCAACTTCACCACTATGTGTGATCTCAGATAAGTGACATGTTCCCTAACCCAAGTGCCTTTATCCTATGCACATCACATTGTTGTGTTACATAAGATAATCCAGACACCGTGCCTGACACACAGGAAGCATGTATCATGGGTTAGCATAATGTTACAGAAGAAGAAACAGAGATACAGACCCTCTGAGAGACTTGTCCAAGGCTTCATGGCCCCAGGATCAGAACTGAGTCTCCTGGTTTCCAGTCTGGGATCTATTTATTATTATTATTATTATTACTTGTGTGTGGTACCAGGCACCTCTTATAAGAGAGTTAAACAAGACAAGTGGTCAAGAGTTTTAGGCATCAGTGAACACTCAGGAACTGAAGTATGAAGAAAACATTATAGAAAGAGGAGTATATACTCAGGGAAACTTGAATCTATGCTCCCAGGTTGTAAAAACTAAAAATAAAAATAAACCACATGAAGGAGCAAGAACCAAGAAGAACCTTCACAACTCAGGGAATATTTTGCTTCAGCTGGGGAGCCCTCACATTTTCCTATCGCATTGAAAGCCAGTCCTCAAGTTGGCTAATCTGAGGCCTGCAGGACAGAAAAAGGGGACACCCCAAACTGCAGAGGAAGGAAGGTGCCACTGCTTCTAGGCTGTTTCAGGCATAGGGAGGTAAAGAGGCTGGCAAACATGGGACATCAGGCAAGAGCTAACAAGCTAGAGAGCACAAGCAAGACTAACCAGAAAACAAAGAATAATGCAGACAAAAGGACAAACACTCTATGATTCCACTTGTTTGAGATACCTAGGGGAGTCAAACTCACAGTAACAGGCAGTAGAAGCATGGTTGCCAGGGGCTGGGGAGGAAGAGGAGTTAGTGTTTAATGGAGATAGAGTTTCAGTTTGGGAAGATGAGAGTTCTGGCAATGGATGGTGGTGGCGGTTGCACAACAATGTGAATGTACTGAATGCCACTGGACTGAACATGTAAAAATGGTTAAGATGTAGATTTCATGTTATGGGTAATTTATCACAATAAATAATAGATGATAGATAGATAGAATTATACAAAACAGAACTGCAGACCAATTTTTTTCAAATTGAAACCATCTTTGCAAAATTTATAGTGAGAAACATCTGATATAACCGACTCCATTTTGCTTCTAACCCCACAAGCTATCTTTGCTCGTTCCAAGCTACTTTGAGAGGAATAGAATTCATAGTTTAACTTTAGAACAAAGATGATAACAGCCCCTTCCTGAAACTAACCCCCTTCCTGCTTGAGGACCAAAACTACCTTTGTAAAACTAATAAAATATGACAATATTGGGATTGTGATGAGGGCCTGGATTCTGCAAAGATGTAGACATAGTTAAACTCTTATCAGTCATTGTTTTATAACTTGCCTTTCTTTAACTACTTACTACTCAGCAGTAACATAGCCAGGGGTCACGAGATTTGTTACTTCCCCAATTGCTTTTATGGATAATATCACTATTGTAAAATATAAGACTGATGTTTGAGATGTTTTTCAGACCTGGCATTCTGTATGAACCAACTGGCACCATCCTGACCAGTAACCCCACCCAAGAACTGACTCAGTGCAAGAAGACAGCTTCAACCCCCTATGATTTCATCCCTGACCCAAACAATATTTCCCATTCCCTATCTCCCTGTCCACCAAACTTTCATTGAAAAACTCTAGCCCTCAATTCTCGGGGAGGTGAATTTAAGAATTATCTCCCATCCTCCTGCTTAGTTGGCCCTGCGGTAATTTGTTTGTTTGTTTGAGACAAAGTCTCATTTTCTTGCCCAGGCTGGAATGCAGGGGGGCAATCTTAGCTTACTGCAACCACCTCACTGGTTCAAGCAATTCTCATGCCTCAGTCTCCCAAGTAGCTGGGATTACAGGTGTGTGCCATCACATCCAGCTAATTTTTGTATTTTTTGAGAGACAGAGTTTCACCTGTTGGCCAGGCTGGTCTAGAACTCCTGACCTCAAGTGATCCACCCACCTTGATTTCCCAAAATACTGGGGTTACAGGTGTGAGCCACTGTGCCTGGCCAGCTCTGCAATAATTGAACTCTTCTTTGCTATTCTCAGTGCATTGCCTTTCTGATCAGTGGGCAAAAAGAACCCACTGGCCAACTATAAGATGATGTGGTGTTCTCTGCTACAGGTGGCATGGACTTGCTCCAGAATTCTAGCTGTCTACTTTGTGATTCTCCTATTGAGGCTTGCCATAAACGTCACAAAGCATCTCTCGCCACCACAGATAACATTAGTCACTGAATCAAGTGGCCCAAGCAGCACGGCTGCACACCTTGCCACCTGGATCTGCTGCAGAGCCCTTCTCCACTCTGGGTCCCATTCAGATCTTGGAGCCTTCCATATCACTCAGTGAATGCATCAGAGCACCTTCCCAACGGTGCAATATGCTGCTTCCAGAACACAAAGAGGCCTACCACACATTGCACTTTGTTTTGTTTTGTTTTGTTTTGTTTGAGACAGGGTCTCACTGGAGTGCAGGCCAGGCTGGAATGCAGTGGTGCAATCATGGCTCACTGTAGCCAAATTCCTGGGCTCAAGCAATTCTCGCCTCATCCTCCTAAGTAACTGGGACTGTAGGCATGCACCACCATGCCTGGCTAATTTTTTTCTTAGTTTTTATTTTGTAGAGATGGGGTCTTGCTATGTTGACCAGGCTGGTTTCTAACTCCTGGCCTCACACGATCCTCCTGCTGCAGCCTCTGAAAGTGTTGGGCATGAGCCACCACACCCTGCCTGTACTTTCTTAATTTTAGGTATGAGATGCAATAATTTGTTCATCTGTTCTAATTAACATTACACCATTGATGCGATGGACTAATACGGTATTCTGTGGACTATCCATACAGTCTAGGTCTCTTTGGACTATATTTTGGCAGAAAGAAGGAAAGTTAACATAGCCCTAGGGCAATACCACAAATGTATACTGTTGTCTGTCCTATATGAACACAAACTGTTCCTGATTATTCTCCCTGATAGGGTTGGACAAGCACTCACTCAGTGAATCAACGGCCACATCCTACGTGCCAAAGGTTAATCTGCTCTAGCAAAGTTAACACATTTAACACAGTAGCTGCACTTGGGATTGTTATTGGGTTAGGTCTGTGGTTGTCCACTGTCATCAGCCATGAATCACTGGTGTTTGCAGAGACCAGACTGATGAGTTATGTAGGGTTTCAAAGAACCATCACTCCTGCTATCATTGTTTTTGCATTCTCCATAGAATATGGTATTGTTTTTTACTTACTGTCTTGGCATGGTTAGGGAGTGGTTTTAAACCTTCTTCTGAGCCTTTCTTACTTTAATACTTTTTGCTCTGCAGGTCAAAGAGCCAATGTGAAGGTTCTGCCAACTATCAAGCATGGCCACTCCAATTATTCATTTAGGGACCCGGAAAATGACTTCCCAGTGAACTCCCCATAAGCTGTATGTAGACCAGGGCCCCAGATATCAATATTAGTCCCAATCTTGTACCCAATATTTTTTAAAGGACTGGGTATTCCCCCTGCTCCCAATGCATGGTTGGTTACCTGAATAAATGGCAATAGATCCCATTGTGGGAAGGTCAAGTATGCTGGTTAATTCCATATGTCAACATAGCTAGGCTGGCTACAGTGCCTAGATGTTTCTTTAAACACCAGCCTAGATGTTACTGGGAGAGTATTTTCCAGATGTAATGAACACTTAAATTAGTAGACTTGAGTGAAGCAGATTACTTTCCATTTGTGGGTTGGCCTTATCCAATCAGTAGAAGTCCTTAAGAACAAAGATGAAGGTTTCCTAAGAAGACATTTTCCTCCAGATTGTGAACATAGAAACTCTGCCAAATTTTCAGCCTGCTGCCCTGTGGAATTCAGATTCAAGACTGCAACGCCAACTCTCCTGAATTTTCAGGCTGCTGGCCCACCCTATTGATTTCAGACTTGCCAGCTGCCCTCTCTCTTTAGCTAGTGAGCTAGAAATTTCCTAGATAAGTAGTAAACTCCCAGATGTATTATTCAGGCTTCCTCAGAGAAACAGAGTCAATAATAATATATACAGAACCAATAAAACACTATATGTGATACATAGTATATAGTATATAAATGATATGTATATGACATCATATATATAGTATATTATTGGTTCTGTTTCTCTGAAGAATGCTGACTAATATATCCAGGAATTTACTATTTAGTACACTTGCTGCATTATTGCATGGTCCTTCCTCATAGGAACTTGATCTCTTCTTGAGTCACTGGGTTCCATTTCTAAGAAGTGGCTGAGGTTGAAAAACTAGGCAAGGAACTTTGACTTTATATTGGGAGGACTGCCCTCAGTCTTCTGATCAACCTTCCTTAATTTCTTTATGCATTATATTATATTTATATTATACTTGTACTTTATACATTAAGCAACATTCTTGTCGGGTGCCCATTTGTCTTGCCTCTAGGGACAGCACGTTTTATGAACCATCTCTAGCTCTCTGCAGACCAGTTTCCCTATGCTGTCACGCAGGCTTGCTCCTTATTGTGATAATTGTGCCCAGCTGACTTCTGATGTTTAATTATCACCCTCTGACCTCTATTATTTCAGGATCCTATCGCTTCTATTGCAGTCATCATCCCTAGCTGACAGAGGACATCCTCCACTGAGCTTCTTGGCAAGGCTGGGATCTTCACCAGCGTGTTCCTTATGACTTTGGTAAACAGACATCCTCTGGGCCCTCTCACAGAGTCAGCTGGTGGATTTCTTGGCTCGCATTCTTGGCCTTGATCCATTTTAGGATGCCCACTTCTCTGAGTCTTTGAGGCTTTTCTCTTCCATCTGCCAAGGAAGTTATGATATTTCTATTTCACTTAATGTGAGCCATCACTTTTTCCAAGATCTTGAAAGCCTAAGATCTTGTTAGCCCTGTTTCCCAGGGTGCTATTAACCCTGTTTCTCAGCATATTAGCCCTTGCCAGGATGCTAAATCCTTTATCATGGAAGAAGCTCCTATAATAATAAACCACCTTTCATCCAACTTTATCTCCTGTTTCCCCTCGATTTAGCACCTTCAAGATTCCATTCCATGCATGCTCTCCCAGCTCCTGCAGGTATATGTTAGCCAGATTCTGCAGCTCCTTTGTCCCTCTATTTCCTTAGTAAGCCCAATACCCTATCAATAGACCTCCACAGAGATTTGACTTTTATAATTTGCCAGGATGGGAGGTGGGGTAGACCATGAGGGAAGCAAACTGTCTCATAAAATGCCAGCCTTACTTGAGGCTCCTGCACCATCTTTGAGCAAGGGAAAGAGCCGTCTTCTAACGAGGGGAAATGAGCCAATTCTAAAGGACCAGCTGGTTCAGGGGAATCTGGGGATTCAATATTCTCAAACACCTATATCCAGACACTGCTGTCTCAAATTGCAGGGTTCTATTCCTTCCTCATGAAGGCCTTGACCATGGCATACATAGGAGACCTAGTGGGGTGGGGAATTCAACCGTCCCAGAAACTCCTCTACTCTTAGGATTAAGTCCTGAGCCTGGTCTTCTCTCTGCCCTCCAGATGTAAGAGATTAAGTTTTCCTTAAAAGCAGCAAAAAAACCTTTGACTTTCAGTATTGCCTTGAATTGGTGGTTAATTGCTCTGACTGCCCTTATCTCTCATCAATAAATCAAGAGCACTCCACATCAACCACCCGCTTCCATAGTCCTCGTTGGTATGATTGTCTTCATTCTCTCATGCCTCAGAGATATTGCATCAGTCATGCTATCCTTTCTACTGGAAAGTCAACCCAACCCATCACTGATGGAACATTATGGCAGCTGCACCCCTACAGCATCGCCTCCTACCACTGGTGATGGGATCCTTAGGCCAACTGGCCAGCAAGTGATCCTGCTCCAACGTCCCCTTCAAATGACTCTAAATTAGAGGCTACTGCCTAGGGCCACTTCTGGTACTAGTAAATGGCCCTAGATTGGGTTCTCTGGAAAAAGACTCTGAGCCAGACTTTATGCTGAAGACTTTCTGCAGGTACGCTCAACAGATATACCTAGGGGAGTGAAGATGGCAGGACTGGGCAGAGGGAGAAGCCACCCTTCCCTGCAGTTGCAACTAAGACCTCAGGTGATCCTTTATGGAGTTCTGCATTGGCTGATTGTTGGCCACAGAATACCCCAGGAGGGGATGTAACCCTGGGTGAAGCTGTTTCCTGTGGCTGGGAGGGATGCAGATGTGAGCTGTCACCTGCTGACATTCTTGGCCTCTGGGGAATAGACAGTTACATAGGCCTTCAAGTTGGGATCCGGGATGAAAACCAGTATCCCACATACAGCTCTACTATGAAAGGGTACTTGGCAGACAAAACAAATAGATGTCCACTTTAACCTTAAGGAATGGATAGCCCAGCATCTTGGGAGGCTGAGGCAAGAGAATCGCTTGAGCCCAGGAGTTCAAGACCAGCCTGGGCAACATAGTGAGACCCCGTCTCTGCAAAAAAAAATTTAAAAAATAGCCAGGCATGGTGGCTCATGCCCCATAGCCCCAGCTACTTGGGAGGTGGAGGGATCACTTGAGCCCAGGAGGTTGAGGCTGCAATGAGCTATGCTCATGCCACTATACTCTAGCCTGAGCAACAGAGTGAGATTCTGTCTCAAAAAAGAAAAAAAAAAAAAAAAAGAATAGATAAGATCCGGATAGGTGTAGTGGATGGGGGAGAGAGCAGGGGTAAAGGCTTCAACATGGGAGTGAACAGGGACTATTCTAATGTGCAGGTCACCCACGGGGCAAAAGGGAGAGGGGTGAAAATCAAGTCTGTTTTGGATATTTGCAATAAGAGAAAAGGTCTCAACTTGTCCATGCCTAGTTGGGAAAAAAATTTTTTATATCTGGATTGTTCTGGCAATCCTGTGAAATTATAGCTTATGAAACAGTAGTGCTGTAGATTAAATGTGTATGTCTCCCCACATCCATATGTTAAAATTTTAATCCCTAATGTGACGGTATTTGAAGATGTGTCCTTTGAGAAGTGATTAGGTCAGGCAGGTGGAGCCCTTATGAATGAGTCCCTTAAGAAAAAGACCCCAGAGAGCTCACCCACCCCTTCTACCATGTGAGAACACAGCCAGAAGGCAGGTCCATAAACCAGGAAATGGGCCCTCATCAGACACCAGCTCTGCCAGTACCTTGATCTTGGACTTGCCAGCCTCCAGAACTGTGAGAAGCAAAATTTTTTTTCTTATAAGCTATTTGGTCTGTGGTATTTTTGTTAAAGCAGCTTGTTATATTTTTTCCTAATTTGGTCTTAAGGTTCTCTCCTGAGGGAGGCTGTAAACTCTAGGCCTGCCCTGATGGGGCTCCAGGGGAGGTGGTCATGAATGTTTACTGTGTGTCTTTCAGAGGATACTTCTTTATCCTAATAAAGAATGCCTAACTGTCTGGCCTGTGACCAGGGATCCCTATCACAGGAAGTGTGTTTCCCTTGGTAAATGCCTCTGTGGCTCTTGTCTGACCTATGTCCAGTTTCTTCCAAGTGAGATAGCCACTGTCTCAGGGAACGCTGACCTGGAGAGAAGTTTGCTTCAGGTGTGTTGGTCAGGTGAGACACAGAGGAGACGATGCAACAAAACACAGGAAATATCAGAAGCAGTGGATTACTTACAGATCCACAAGAGAAGGGGAGTACCAATAAGGTCAACAGGAAGACTGCAGGGTCAGGGCACTCAACCAGCAGGGGGACTACCAGAGAGGGAAGGACCTAGGAGCTGGGGCCTTCACTGGGGTCCCGGGTGTTACCCACGCAGGTTTCCTGCTGGGAGTTCTAATTGATGGTTATGGAGCAAGCAGGCATGAGTTCCATGGAGTTATGCTTACTGAATAATGGTCATTGCAGCATATCTGTGCAGCCCTCATCGGATGTGGGGGTCAGTGGGGTGAGATGCCACGTAGGCTACATCTAGCTGTCCCATAGCAAAGCGTGCACCAGGAGGTAGTTTTTTAAGGCAGATATCTGGGTCAACCACCTTGAGAAATTCGGAAGAGGTGGGTAACTGGAAACTGTGTCAACGGTGACTATTCTTTGCTTCCGGTATAAGAAGTTCAACTTGTATTCAAAATAGATGCTAAAGCAACATAAAATTATAGGAATTCACTACATAGCTTGAATGGATTAAGACAAGTAGGAATATACCAAAGATTGCAAATTCAAATGTGTACAGTGCTGACCAGGCAACATAAACGAGGAAAGCAGGCTGAATTTTACACACACATCACATATAAAATATGCCCAGCCCCTGCTAGTCTGTATGAAGGCTCTGAGCAAATTAGAAAATGATGTCCCCTCTGGGCTGATTCCTCCCCAAGCCAGGGGTAAGTGTGCACTGTATACCAGCCCTGACTTGTGCTGTTTGTGCAGGACACAACTTACACAACCATTAGGCAGTCTTGCAAATATGTTCTGTTCCATTTTTCTTCAAACAGATGGTCTTTTCTACCTTTCATTCACAGAAGAAGCAGCAGGAAAATAACAGCAGACTTTCAGCCTCAGTGCCAGAATGATAACAGGGAGAGCTGGGGACTGAGACAAACTAGCAGCGACATGCTTTGTTGTGCCCTGTGGAATGCGGACTTCTTGCTGCTACGTTCTATAGTTTTCTAATGTTGTAAAAAAATCTGAATTTTTAATGTGAAGTATCCTGTTCTTTGTGGCTTAGCTTTTACTTTTATTTTTTAAAAAACATGGTTCCATCCTAAGAAAACATACCAGCTGTCTGTTGTTTTCTATCTGCAGCCCTTTTGCAACTTGTCAATTAAATAGTAAACCCCTGGGGGCGGCAATCAGGGACCATGCTCACAAGATGTCTCAGAGTCTGAGATGCTGCTCAGCAGGGGAGTCTTGTTGGTTTGGAAGTGGCGTTGAAGTTTTTTCTTCAGATCGAAATCAAAGAAGTCAGGGAAAAATAAAATAAGATAAAGATGCTGCAGAACAAAGTATTCATAGCAGAGACAGAGAGAGCTGAGTGCCTCAAAATGAGTGAAATGCTCTTCTCTGGTAATAAGTAAAAGGAGTGGCAGGCATTTTGCTGAGTGTATTAAAGCAAAGCAAAACCTCTTGGTAATAAAACGATGAAGACATTTTTACTTTTTAAAACCTAAACCTCAAATCTGAGATGTCTCAACAATGATTAATAAGGTTCCTCCTTATTAAAGGGAATGTAATCACCTCCCCTTCAATTTTCTGATTCTCAGAATGAGAAGAATGGGAAATTAGCATGTTCTCTTCTCTCTGGATAGGGGTGCAAGTATATCTATTGGCCTAGGACTCAAAGGCCAGAGTTCTGGAAATGCATTAATAAATTCTTTATTGCAACCAACAGAACTCAAATCTGGTTACCTTAACCAAGAAGGGGATAGATTGAAAATATAATAGAGGAACACAGAATCCATATGAGGTCAGAGGCGAGGCTTGGAAAATGGCTGGGAAGAAAGGCATTCTCAGCTGGGCAATGTCACAAGCACCTGTAGTTCCAGCTACTTGGGAGGCTGTAGTTGGAGGACTTCTTGAGCCCAGAAGTTCAAGGCCAATCCAATCTGGCAATCCAATCTGACCATCTTTCTCATTTTTATTGAAGTATCTAGTATCTTCCATTTAATGTAATTGCTAGTATGTTTGTGATAAAATTTATTATAGTTTAATTTTTGTTTCACTTTTTAATGTTTTTTCTACTCTCTTGGTTTCTTTGTGATTAAATATTTTTATAATTCAATCATGCATTATTTTACTGCTTTTTATTGATAAATTACACTATGCACCCTGAACTTATTAAAATATCTTATAAGTTAATAATTTTGGTACTCCCTGGACAATGCAAAGACCTTAGAATATTTTAGCTATATTTATCCCTTTTCTGGCTTTCATACTGTTATTGAGCATATATATGTACATATGCATATATCTATATATACACATATATATGCTTAAATCCCACTAGACATTATTATCATTATTATATGGAAATCTAATTCTTCTATTGGAAACTTCTATCTGGGATAATTTGACTTCTGCCTAAAGAATCCCTTGACTATATCTTTTAGTGTAGGTTAGTGGGTGACAAATTATCTCCATATATTTGAATTATGAATATGTGTCTGAAAATATATTTATTTCACCTTCATTTTTAAAGATTAATTTTACTAGGCATAGAATTCCAGCTTGGCAGTATTTTCTTTTAGCAATTTGAAGACAGACATTGTCTTTTGCTTCCATTATTTTTGTGATAAATCAGCTGTCAGTTGATTTACAATTGCATCTTTGAAGGAATGATGTCTTATTTTTTTCTATGTGCTTTAAAATGTTTGTCTCCTGTTTTCAGAAGTTGGAGTTTGTTGTGCCTATGTGTGACTTTATTTGTATTTATCCTGCTTAGAATACATATAACTTCTTGACTCTGTGATTTGATGTTATTCATTGGTTTGAAAAATTTTTGGGGTGGGGCGTGGTGGCTCATGCCTGTAATCCTAGCACTTTGGGAGGCTGAGGCAGGTTGATCACTAGGTCAGGAGATCGAGACCATCCTGGCTAGCATGGTGAAACCCTGTCTCTACTAAAAATGCTGGGCATGGTGGCGGGTACCTGTAGTCCCAGCTACTCGGGAGGCTGAGGCAGGAGAATGGTGTGAACCTGGGAGGCAGAGTTTGCAGTGAGCTGAGATCCCACCGCTGCACTTCAGCCTGAATGACAGAGCAAGACTCCATCTCAAAAAAAAAAATTGGTCATTATTTACTCAAATATCTTTTACAGGTCCATTTCATATTCTTTACTGACTAGATATGCCCATGATATGTACCATGCGTCATATGACTTTTGTGTTCTTTTCTGCATTTTAAAAATCTGCTTATCATACTTTTATCTGATTATTTCTTATGGTTTGTATTCCAGTTCACTATTTCTCTCTTCTATTGTGTCTAATCTGCTGTTGAACCTATTCATTGATTGGGTTCATAGAGTCTTTAATTTTAATGATTATAACTTTTAGTTATAAAGTTTCCATTTTGTTCTTTGTAGTTTGCATTTCTGTGGCCTATTTTTCATCCTGTTTCTAAACTTCTTGAATGTTCGAATCATAGTTTAAAATCCAATTCTGATCATTTCAATATCTGGATCTCCTTTGGGAATGTTTCTATTGTGTAATTTTTTATCTTCTTGGTTTCTGGTCTATTCTTATATTTTTGTATGCCAGATCATTTTTAATTGAACGTCTGCGTTTTGTATAAAACATGTTTTGAGATTCAATATGTTATCTTCAGTTTACTTATGCTTAAGGCAAGCAGTCAGGGTGGAGATGGATTACTTTCAAACAATTTGAGACTGAGTTGATTTGAAATTGATCTTTAGCACTTGCGAGAGCTGGTCTATTTCTGATTCACTTGTATTCTAGGGTACAGTATTTGAGGATCTCACGTGAAAGTCTGGGGTGTTTTCTGGGGCCATATTTCCTTGGTTATTACTGAATATCAATTTTTGCTCCTGCCTCATAGAGACACCAAAAGTTCTGCACAGCTTCTCAGGCTCTTAGTTGTTTTCACTTTTAGAATAATTATAATACTGCCTCAAAGGGAGCAGCAAACATAGGGCTCGTTTTTGGGGGGTTCCCTTCTCTCTGGGATTTTGGCCACTAAGCTTCTGCTGCTTTGGTATCTCTAATGCTGGCAAATAAATTTCTTAAAAATATTTTTTCCATTTATTTGTTCTTTCTCAGTGGGAGGTTGGTCAAAACAAGCTACTCTGCCTTTGCCAGAAATAGATGTGCCCAGCATATTTTTAAACTAAACAGAATATAAAACAAATAAAAATATTAGAATGTGTCATGTAAGTATTGCTTGATAAAACTTTTTGCTTTGGTTATATATTTATATATTTTTGTATTGTGTATGGGTGCAGATGTAAAATATGATTGATATGGATCATGATCCAAAAAAGTTTGAAATGAACTCCTTTAAACCATTCCAAAGTGTAGGCTGTGTGCTTTAAATTCAGCATAATACACAAGAAAAGGCAATGGCTCCTCAACTCAAAAGACATGGATTTACACCCTCACACTGTCTTTTCTGAGCTATGTTAAAATAATCAAGACACTTATGCTCTTTGACCTCAGTTTATCTGCAAACTGAAGAATTTTGATAAAATATTTTATAATGTTCTTGCATCTTTTTTCTGTCAACTTCTCCAATTTAAAACTTGCTTAGGTTCTCTGTTTCTCATTTTCCTTACCTGTAAATAGAAGCCATGGAAATAATAAAAGTTCATAATTGTATTAGGCTATTTGCATTGCTATAAAGAAACACCTGAGGCTGGGTAATTTATAAAGGAAAGAAGTTTCATTGGCTCATGGTTCTGCAGGCTGTACAAGAAGTGTGGTGCTAGCATCACTTCTGGAGAGGACCTCAAGAGGCATCCAATCATGGTGGAAGGTGAAGAGGGAGCAGGCATCTCACATGGTGAGAGCAGGAGCATGACAACAAAGGGGGAGGTGCCACACACTTTTAAACAACCATATAGCATATGAACTCATTGAGCAAAAACTCATTCATCACCAAAAGGATGGTGCTAAACTGTTCATGAAGATCTGCTCCCGTGATCCAATCACCTCCCACCAGGACCCACCTCCAACTCTGGGGTTTGTATTTTAACATGAGATTTGGAGGGGACAAATATGCAAACCATATTAATAAGGAAGTACATTTCCCACATGTTGATGTCTTTGTAGTTGGGATGTGTCTTACAGGATATCCTTGTTAACTTTCTGTCTTGTTGATCTGTCTAATGTTGACGGTGGGGTGTTAAAGTCTCCCATTATTATTGTGTGGGAGTCTAAGTCTCTTTGTGGGTCTCTGAGGACTTGATTTATGAATCTGGGTGCTCCTGCATTGGGTGCATATGCATCTAGGATAGTTAGTTCTTCTTGTTGAATTGATCCCTTTACCATTATGTAATGGCCTTCTTTGTCTTGATCTTTGTTGGTTTAAAGTCTGTTTTATCAGAGACTAGGATTGCAATCCCTGCTTTTTGTTTTGTTTTCCATTTGCTTGGTAGATCTTCCTCCATCCCTTTATTTTGAGCCTATGTGTGTCTCTGCACATGAGAGGGGTCTCCTGAATACAGCACACCAATGGCTCTTTGACTCTTTATCCAATTTGCCAGGCTGTGTCTTTTAATTGGAGCATTTAGCCCATTTACATTTAAGGTTAATATTGTTATGTGTGAATTTGATCCTGTCATTATGATGTTAACTGGTCATTTTGCTCATTAGTTGATGCAGTTTCTTCCTAGCATGGATGGTCTTTATAATTTGGCATGTTTTTGCAGTAGTTGGTACCAGTTGCTCCTTTCCATGTTTAGTGCTTCCTTCAGGAGCTCTTGTAAGGCAGGCCTGGTGGTGACAAAAATCTCTTAGCATTTCCTTGTCTGTAAAGGATTTTACTTCTCCTTCATGTATGAAGCTTAGTTTGGCTGGATATGAAATTCTGAGTTGAAAATTCTTTTCTTTAAGAATGTTGAATATTGGCCCCTTTTATCATTGTGTAATGTCCCTCTTTTCTTCTTAAACTGTTGTTGCTTTACTGTCTGTTTTTCTGATATAAGAATAGCTATTTCTGCTCACTTTTGTTTTCCATTTGCATGGAATATCTTTGTCCACCTCTTTACCTTAAGTTTATGTGAATCTTTATGCGTTAGGTGAGTCTTTTGAAGACAGCAGACACTTGGTTGGAGTATTTTTATTCATTCTGCCATTCTGTATATTTTAAGTGAAACATTTAGGCCATTTACATTCAACATTAGTATTGAGATGTGAGGTAGTATTTTATTCATCATGCTTGCTGTTGCCTCAACACCTTGGGTTTTTTTTTTTTTTTTTTTCCATTGTGTTTTTGTTTTATAGGCCCTGTGAGATTTATGATTTAAGGAAGTTCTATTTTGGTGTATTTTGACATCTTGCTTTAAGATTTAGAATTTCTTTTAGCATTTCTTGTAGTGCTGGCTTGGAAGTGGTGAATTCTCTCAGCATTTGTTTGTCTGAAAAGACTTTATCTCCCCTTCATTTATGAAGCTTAGTTTTGCTGGATACAAAATTCTTGGCTGGCAATTAGTTTGTTTGAGGAGGCTAAAGATAAGACCCCAATTCCTTCTAACTTGTAGGGTTTCTGCTGAGAAATCTGCTGTTAATCTGATAGGTTTTCCTTTATAGGTTACCTGATGCTTTTGCTTTACAACTCTTGAGATTCTTTCCTTTGTCTTGACTTTAGATAACTTGATAACTATGTGCCTGGGTGATGACCTTTTTGTGATGAATTTACCAGGTGTTCTTTAAGCTTCTTCCATTTGGATTTCTAGATCTCTAGTGAGGTCAGGGAAGTTGTCCTTGATTATGTCCTTAAATATGTTTTCCAAACTTTTAGATATCTCTTCTTCCTCAGGAACACCAATTATTCTTAGTTTTGGCCATTTAACATAATCTCAAATTTCTTGGAGGCTTTGTTCATTTGTTTTAATTCTTTTTTCTTTGTCTTTGTCTGATTGGGTTAATTTGAAAGCCTTGTCTTTGAGCTCTGAAATTCTTTCTTCTACTTGTTCAGTTCTATTGTTGAAACTTTTCAGTGCATTTTGTATTTCTCTACATGTCTTTCATTTCCAGAAGTTGTTACTGTTTTTTCTTTATGATATCTATTTCTCTGGAGCATTTTTCATCCATATCTTGTATTTTTAAAAAATTTTAAGTTGATTTTCACTTTTCTCCAGTATCTCCTTGAGTAGCTTAATAATCAACCTTCTGAATTCTTTATCTGGCAATTCAGAGATTCTTCTTGGTTTGGATTCATTGCTGAGGAGCTAGTGTGGTCTTTTGAGGTATTATAACACCCTGTTTTGTCTTAGTACCAGAATTACTTTTCTATTCCTTCTCATTTGGGTAAATTATTTCAGTGGAAAGGTCTGGAACCCAAGGCCTGCTATTCAGATTCTTTTGTCCCTGGGGTGATCCTCTGATGTGGTGCACTGCCCCTTCCCCTAGAAACAGGGCTTCCTGCAAGCCAGACTGCAGTAACTGCTATTGCTCTTCTGGGTCTAGCCACCTATCAGGGCTACAAGACTCTGGGTCAGTGCTGGGGAATGTCTGCAAAGAGTCCTGTGATGTGATCCATCTTCAGATCTCCCAGCTGTGGATACCAGCACTTGCTCTGGTGGAGGTGGCAGGGACTGAAGTAGCCTGTGAGAGTCCTTGGCTGTAGATATGTTTAGTGTTTTGGCTTTCTTGAATGCTGGTTATGCTAGCAGTGAAGTAGCCACGTGGACAGACTCAGGACCTCTGGTTAACCAAGATGTTGCAGTCAGTGGAATTAGCTGATGTTTTCTCTTTCCTTGGAGAAGGGTTGCTCTGTCATGAGTTGCTGTAATGTCCTGAGTTGGTTGGCTTCCAGTCAGGAGGTGGCACTTTCAAGAGAGCACCAATTGCAATAGTAGAAAGGGGATATAAGCCTGCCCTAAGTTGGCCAGGATAAGTATTCAGGTTTCTCAGGCAATGGGCAGGGTCATAAAAGAGTTTATGTCTTTTGTGATCAGCTACTGGGGCAGGTAGAGAAATACCATCAGTTGGGGACAGAGTTAGGCAAGTCTGAGCTCAGACTCTCCTTGGATGGGACTTGCTGCTGCCACTGTGGGGGTAAGGGGATGGTTCTCAGGCCAATGGGGTTATGTTCCAGAGGGAATTATGGCTGCCTCCACTACCAGAGAAGTGGGGGAAACCAATGGCAATAGGCCTCACCCAGCTTCCACACAGTTGGTGTAGCTGGTCTTGATCCCACTGTGCCCCAGTACCAAGTTTAACCCCAGACAGCTTGGGCACAGGACTCAGACCTAACCCCAGGCTATTAAGTTTCCCCACCAAGAAAGCAAGCATGGCTTTCAGGCCATGCCCCTCCACATCTGCCCACACTGTTGGCACAACTCCTGCTCTCTTGTCTGGAGCGGTTCCCGTTTACCCCTAGATTCTGCTCGAGAGAGGTGCCCAGTCAAAATTATTACAAAGTTCAGTTGGAAGCTTCTTTCACCCTGAGGCCCCTCCCGAATTCTGCCAGCTGACTTCTCTAAGGGCCTCTGTGAGATATTGTCAGGGATGGCTTCCCTAGGCTCAGGCTGGAGGATGGGAGTGCCTATAAGGCTTTCTACTGCTGCTTCTACTTTTATATTTCATGCTCAATCTGTTTCAGCTTTAGGTAAGGTTAAATTATTCTCCTGTAATCTGGATAGTTTTCAGGTTCCCCCTGGGAATGTGTGCTCAGAGGCAGGTTTTTCCCCCCTCACACTTTAGACACTCACAGTTTTTTGCCTGTCTTGTGGAATTTACAGCAGCCTGCTGCTTCTTTCAAAGGACCTGTGATTTCTTTCTGTTCCCTTTTCTGACCAGCAACAGCCCAGTCAACCACCAGTCACTCAGCTGCAGACTTGCAGAAGCAATACCTATCCAGAGGTGATAGCTGCCACAGGCTTTTCTACCAGTTCCCATCCATAATCACCCTAAAAGCTCCAACTTGAACCCTGCACTAGCATTTCAGGTGGGCTGCTAAGTGAATTTCCTCTGATTCCTCAATTTCCTTTTCTGGTTCTTTACTTCCTCAGCTCCTCCCAGAATCATGCAAGGTGTTACTCTATACTTAGTGGTTCTGCTTCCCTCATTGAACACTGACTAATACTGTGTAGCTAATATTCATCATTGGAGGATGGTTCAGAATTCATATTTTCTTGCAAAGCAATAACAGGGTACTTTACAGATCCTAAGAAACGAAGATACTTACAAGTAAATGAAGCTGTCTTATATTCGGTACTGAGACTCATACAAAAGTATTGCCTTTCATATATCAAAAAATGTAATAGAAATTAGGAGAAATTACCAAATGCCTTTGAATAGATGAAACTTTCTTGAAGCACTGAGATGTGGTATGATAGATGTGTGCATTTTATGGATCAATCTTTTAAGGTAGTAATTATGGTAGTCAGAGATGGCTAAGCCCTTCTTCCCTAAGTTTGCATGCTGCTCCTCACATCAAAAGGTAGAATCTAACTTTCCTCTTCTTGAGTCTGAGCTTGACCAATAAAAGGCAGCAAAAGTAATACTCTGGGACATTTGAGGCTACATTATAAGAAGCCTATAGCTTCTTCCTGGGTCTTCTCAAATACACGCTCTTTGGTCATTTCCTCTGGGAACACAGCCACCATGCTATGAGGAAGCCCAATCTACCCATGGAGACTGTAGTGCTGTGGTCAGCAGCCCTAGCTGAGCTGCCCACTGACAACCTGCATCAGCTTTCAGGCATATGAGGCAGTGATCTTAAATGTGCAGACCATCAATCATTCAGATTCTCACAGCCTCAGCTAACATCTGACTGTAACCATAGCAGAGACCCAAAGGAGAGCCACCTGATGAGTCTAGTTCACCCACAGAACCAAGAGATGTCATCATATGGTGATTGTATTAAGTTATTACATTTTGGCATAGTTTGCTTTGCAGCAATAGATAAGAACAGTGGCACAGTTTAATTGGCAAACTTTTCTGTCATTATGACACAAGAGAATAATGTTCATTTTTAATTATTGGCATTTTATATTTGATGAAATGCAGTAATGACTTTCTTATTTCACAGGGTTCCTTTGAGAATTAAATCTCTCTACTAATACAACCTATTATTATTTTCAAAAGTTCTAAGACTGGTACTATCAACTTAAAAAAGATTTCCCCTGGGCTGGGCACAGTGGCTCATGTTTGTAATACCTCCTAAAAGGCCAAGGTAGGAGGATTGCTTGAGCCCAGAAGTTCAAGACGAGCCAGGCCAACAAAGGGAGACTCGGTCTCTACAAAAATATTTTAAAAATTAGCTGGGTGTGGTGGTGCACACCCGTGGTCCTAGCTTGAGCCCAGGAGGTTAAGGCTGCAGTGAGCCATGATAGTGCCACTGTACCAGTCCAGCCCAGCCTGAGCAACAGAGTGAGACTCTGTCTCAGAAAAAAAAAAAAAAGATTTTTTTCTAGTGCTATTCTCTTTCCTTTTCACTCACTTTTTCTTAACTGTCTTCTGCTCTGCTTCCCGTTGTAATTCTAAGGGCCTAATTCCATTCATTTTTCTGATCCTGTATTACTCTCCTCCTCTTTCCTTCACTGTCCCTTTTCTCTCTCTCTCTTTTTTTTTTTTTTCTTTTGAGATGGAGGAGTCTCACTGTCTTTCCCAGGAGTGCAGTGGCGTGATCTCGGCTCACTGCAAGCTCCGCCTCCAAGGTTCACGCCATTCTCCTGCCTCAGTCTCCCGAATAGCTGGGACTACAGTCGCTCACCACCACGCCCGGCTAATTTTTTATATTTTTAATAGAGATGGGTTTCACCATGTTAGCCAGGATGGTCTCAATCTCCTGACCTCGTGATCCGTCCACCTCCTCCTCCCAAAGTGCTGGGATTACAGGCGTGAGCCACCTCGGCCGGCCCACTTTTCCCTCTCTTGATGAGAAGGATCTGTGGTATCTAAGGCTCCAGCCATCTCCGACTTCAGAATAAAGTCACATATCCTTCTAATACCTAAATTTGACTGACTCAAACACCCCCTTCTTCACACAGGGACATCTACCTCCTCATAAGCCCCCAGGGAGTTTCAGGGTGCCACATTCACTTAGGAGTAGATCCCATGTTCTCCTTTTGTGATCCTCTAAAGAAATCATTCTAACATCTCTTTACTGCCAGGGATCTTGTCCCTCCGATAAGAGGCCACCAAGCCTGACCCCTGTCAGCCCTCACCATTGGGCAGGGGCACCTGCTGTCTCTCTGTTGCTCCAACTCTTGAATGCTTGGCTTATCTCCCAGCCCCACTGTAACTAGGCTATAATTTTTTCTGTACTCATAGTTTCTCCTGCCACCTTCCCTCGCTTTATTTTTAATTTTAAAAATATACTTTATTTTATAGAGCAGTTTTAGTTTCACAGCAAAATTGAGCAGAAATGACAGAGATTTCTCATATAACCCCTTACCCTCTCCCAAAAACCCATGTGCAGGTTTTGTGTGAAGTCTTTTTGCATCTTGGTAGCTTATTTCTTTTTAGCACTGAATAATATTTCGCTGTATGGATGGGCCACAATTTATCAATTTACCTATTGAAGGATTTCTTGGTTGCTTCCAAATTTGGGCAATTATGAAAAAAGCTGCCGTAAAAATCTGTAAATCAAAAATAAAATTCTAACCTTCCCAATTAACTGAATGGACTCCCTCCTGGCCAAGGGATCCCAAAGAAACCTGAAAAACTAATCGAAACCATGACCGAAAGTGGAAAGTCAGACATAGCTCATTATACCCTCTTCCCTTTGGAGTTTACGCACAACTGACCAGCATTAACATTAAGATAGAAATAAGACTGACAAAACAGACTCTTCGTAGCAATGAGATACCCAATTTCAACCTGACTCTGGTATAGCATCACTTGGAAGATAGTAGGCTCTGAAGAATATCAAAGTATTTTATCCCAAAAATGTATTTTCTTTGACATATTTTAAGACAGCCCTGCAAAGCCATGTCTTGTGTGGAAATTTGCATTCTGCAGAGAATCTCCTTACCTTACTAGGTCTTTACTGAAGAGTCTGATACCTTTTAAGAGCCAATGAGGAGGCTAGCAAGATGGCTGAATTGGAACAGCTATGGTCTGTAGCTCCCAGTGAGATCAACACAGAAGGCAGGTGATTTCTGCATTTCCAACTGAGGTACCTGGTTCATCTCACTGGGACTGGTTGGACAGTGGGTGCAGCCCATGGAGGGTGAGCCGAAGCAGGGTGGGGCATTGCCTCACCCAGGAAGCGCAAGGGGTCGGGGATCTCCCACCCCCAGCCAATGGAAGCCATGAGATCCTGTACCAGGAGGAACGGTGTACTCCAGCCCAGATACTGCACTTTTCCCACAGTCTTTGCAACCCACAGACCAGGAGATTCCCTCCGTTGCCTACACCACCAGGGCCCTGGGTTTCAAGCACAAAACTGGGGGGCCATTTGGGCAGACACCGAGGTAGCTGCAGGAGTTTGTTGTTGTTGTTGTTGTTTGTTTGTTTTTTGTTTTTTGTTTTTTTTTCATACCAGGCATGTGGAACACCAGCGAGACAGAACCATTTACTCCCCTGGAAAGGGGGCTGAAGCCAGGGAACCAAGTGGTCTGGCTTGGTGGGTCCCACCCACATGGAGCCCAGAAAGCTAAATTCCACTGGCTGGAAATTCTCGCTGCCAGCACAGCAGTCTGAGGCAGATCTGGGACACTCATGCTTGGTTGGGGTGGGGGGTGTGCACCATTGCTGAGTAGGCAATGATGTAGGCGGTTTTGCACTCACGGTGTAAACAAAGCAGCCAGGAGTTTTGAACTGGATGGAGCCCACCGCAGCACAGCAAGGCTGCTGTGGCCAGACTCCCTTAGATTCCTCTTCTCTGGGAAGGGCATTTCTGAACAAAAGGCAGCAGCCCCAGTCAGGGACTTATAGATAAAATCCCCATCTCCCTGGGACAGAACACCTTGGGGATGGGGCAGCTGTGGGCACAGCTTCAGCAGACTTAAATGTCCCTGCCTGACAGCTCTGAAGAGAGCAGCAGATCTAGCAGCACAGCATTCAAACTTTGATAGGGACAGATTGTCTCCTCAAGTGGGTCCCAGACCCCTGTGTATCCTGACTAGGAGACACCTCCCAGTAGGGACCGACAGACACCTCATACAGGAGAGCTCTGGCTGGCATCTGGCTGGTGCCCCTCTGGGATGAAGCTTTCAGAGGAAGGAACAGGCAGCAATCTTTGCTGTTCTGCAGCCTCTGCTGGTGATACCCAGGCAAACAGGGTCTGGAGTGGACCTCCAGCAAACTCCAGCAGACCTGCAGCAGAAGGGCTTGACTTAGAAGGAAAACTAACAAACTGAAAGGAATAGTAACAACATCAATAAGAAGGATGCCCACACCAAATCCCATCTGAAGGTCATCAACATCAAAGACCAAATGTAGATAAATCCACGAAGATGGGAAGAAACCTGCAGAAAAAGGTTGAAAAATCCAAAAGCAAGAATGCCTATTCTCCTCCAAAAGATCAAAACTTCTTGCCAGCAAGGGAACAAAAATGAACAATCAATGAGTTTGATGAATTGACAGAAGTAGACTTTAGAAGGTGGCTAAAACCAAACTCTTCTGAACTAAAGGAGAATGTTCTAACCCAATGCAAGAAAGCTAAGAACCTTGAAAAAAGGTTAGACGAATTCCTAACTAGAATAACCAGTTTAGAGAAGAACATAAATGATCTGATGGAGCTGAAAAACACAGCACAAGAACTTCGTGAAGCATATACAAGTATAAATAGCTGAATCAATCAAGTGGAAGAAAGGATTATCAGAGATTGAGATCAACTCAATGAAATAAAGCAAGAAAACAAGATTAGAGAAAAAAGAGTAAAAAGAAATGAACAAAGCCTCCAAGAAATATGTGACTATGTGAAAAGACAAAATCTACGTTTCATCGGTGTACCTGAAAGTGAAGGGGAGAATGGAACCAAGTTGGAAAACACTCTTCAGGATATTAGGCAGGAGAACTTCCCCAACCTAGAAAGGCAAGCCAACATTCAAATTCAGGAAATAAAGAGAACACCACAAAGATACTCCTCAAGAAGAGCAACCCTAAGACACGTAATTGTCAGATTCACCAAGGTTGAAATGAAGGAAAAAATGTTAAGAGCAGCCAGAAAGAAAGGTCAGGTTACCCACAAAGGGAAGCCCATCAGACTAACAGCACATCTTTCAGCAGAAACCCTACAAGCTAGAAGAGAGTGTGAGCAAATATTCAACATTCTTAAAGAAAAGAATTTTCAACCCAGAATTTCATATCCAGCCAGACTAATCTTCATAAGCGAAGGAGAAATAAAATCCTTTACAGACAAGCAAATGCTGAGAGATTTTGTCACCACCAGGCCTGCCTTACAAGAGCTCCTGAAGGAAGCACTAAACATGGAAAGGAAAAACTGGTTCCAGTCACTGCAAAAACATACCAAATTGTAAAGACCATTGACAATATGAAGAAACTGCATCTACTATCAGGCAAAATAACCAGCTAGCATCATAATGACAGGATCAAATTCAAACATAACAATATTAACCTTAATATAAATGAGCTAAATGCTCCAATTAAAAAACACAAACTGGCAAATTGGATAAAGAGTCAAAGTCCATTGGTGTGCTGTATTTAGGAGACCCATCTCATCTGCAAAGACACACATAGGCTCAAAATAAAGGGATGGAGGAATATTTACCAAGCAAATGGAAAGCAAAAAAAAGCAATGGTTGCAATTCTAGTCTCTGATAAAACAGACTTTAAACCAACAAAGATCAAAAGAGACAAAGAAGGCCATTACATAATGGTAAAAGGATCAATGAAACAAGAAGAGCTAACTATCCTCAACATATATGCACCCAACACAGGAGCACCCAGATTCATAAAGCAAGTTCTTAGAGACCTACAAAGAGACTTAGACTCCAATACAATAATAGTGGAAGACTTTAACATCCCACTGTCAATATTAGACAGATCAGCGAGATAGAAAATTAACAAGGATAGAAGGACTTGAACTCAGTTCTGCACCAAGCAGACCTAATAGACTTCTACAGAACTCTCTACCTCAAATCAATAGAATACACACTCTTCTCAGCACCACATCACACTTATTCTAAAATTGACCACATACTTGGAAGTAAAATACTCGTCAGGAAATCCAAAAGAATGGAAATCATAACAAATAGTCTCTCAGACCACAGTGCAATCAAATTAGAACTCAGGATTAAGAAACTCACTCAAAACTGCACAACTACATGGAAACTGAACAACCTGCTCCTGAATGACTACTGGGTACATAACGAAATGAAGGCAGAAATAAAGTTGTTCTTTGAAACCAATGAGAATCAAGATACAGCATACCAGAATCTCTAGGACACATTTAAAGCAGTGTGTACAGGAAAATTTATAGCACTAAATGCCCACAAGAAAAAGCAGGAAAGATCTAAAATCAACACCCTAACATCACAATTAAAAGAACTAGAGAAGCAACAGCAAACAAATTCAAAAGCTAGCAGAAGACAAGACATAACTAACATCAGAGCAAAACTGAAGGAGATAGACCCAGGAAAAACCCTACAAAAAAAATCAATGAATCTAGGAGCTGGTTTTTTGAAAATATCAACAAAATAGATAGACTGCTAGCCAGACTAACAAAGAAGAAAACAGAGAAGAATCAAATAGACACAATAGAAAATGATAAACAGGATATTACCACCGATCCCACAGAAATACAAACTAACATCAGAGAATACTATAAACACCTCTATGCAAATGAACTAGAAAATCTAGAAGAAATGGATAAATTCCTGGACACATGCACCCTCCCAAGGCTAAACCAGGAAGAGGTTGAATCCCTGAATAGACCAATAACAAGTTCTGAAATTGAGGCAGCAATTAATAGCCTACCAACCAAATTAAAAAAAAAAATCCAGAACCAGACGGATTCACAGTCGAATTCTACCAGAGTTGCAAAGAGGAGTGTCACGCACATCTGTGTGAAGACAGTCCACCAGACAGGCTTTGTGTGAGCAACAAGGCTATTTCACCTGGATGCAGGTGGGCTGAGACCAAGAAAGGAATCAGCAAAGGGTGGTGGGATTATCATTAGTTCTTATAGGTTTGGGATAGGTGTACAAAGTACATTCTCAAAGGTGGGGAGAATATTACAAAGTACCTTCTTAAGGGCAGGGGAGAATATATCGTATCAGTTAGGGTGGGACAGGAACAAATCACCATGGTGGAATGTCATCAGCTAAGGCTATTTTCACTTTTGTATATCTTCAGTTGCTTCAGACCGTCTGGATGTATACGTGCAGGTCACAGGGGATATGATGGCTTAGCTGGGGCTCAGAGGCCTGACATTCCTGTCTTCTTATATTAATAAGAAAAACAAAACAAAATAGTGGTGAAGCGTTGGGGTGACGAAAATTTTGGGGGGTGGTGTGGAGAGACAATGAGCGATGTTTCTCAGGGCTGCTTCAAGCGGGATTAGAGGCAACATGGGAACCTATAGTGGGAGAGATTAAACTGAAGAAAGATTCTGGGGTAAGGGGGGTAAGGAGTGATATTGTAATTATTGGTGATGGCCTGGATGTGGGTTTGTATGAATTGAGAAACTAAACGGAAGACACATGGTCTGAATAAAAGATGGAGAAAAATAAGTATTAAAGGACTAAGAATTGGGAGTACCCAGGACATCCAATTAGACAGTGTCCAAGGGGGTTCAACGTAATTATTTGCTTGGTTGGCAAGTTTTTGGGCTCTATCCTTGAGTTTTTTTTATGTTGTCATATACCAGGCCAGATTGACTTAGATAAAAACAACACTCTTCATTTAAAAATATACAGAGTCCCCCTTTTTTTAGCAGTGAGTAAGTCAGGGCCTTGGCAATTTTGGAGGAAAGAGAAATGCAAATCCAGCAGTTGTTTGTAAAAGAAGGATTAGAAATGGCTAGGAGAGAGTGAGTGAGATTGATAGTGTGGTGGAGATAGCTGGGGAGAGGTAGAGAGTGGCATAAGAACGGGAACGAGAATAAGAGTGAGTATAAAAGTAAAGAATAGGACTTCATCAGGGTGAAAGTATTGGAGTTTGTCCTGTCAGCAAAGATCATCTATCCACTCCAAGAGGGAGTCAAGAGGGGCAGATTGGGGATAAATTTTCACGATGGAAAGGAATTAAGAGGTTTTCAGAGGCAGGCTAACAGTTTGTAACCTACAAGAGAGAAGTTATGAAATGACAACAGAATAGAATGGGCCTGTGAAGCTGGCCTGTGAAGGAGATATACGTGTGTGTGTGTGTGTGTGTGTGTGTGTGTATTTTTGGTCTAAGAACTATCTGCCTTGAGTGGGGAGGGATTGATAGGTGGACACTTCACTTAGAGAGTAAATAGGAGTGACCAATGAGAAGGAGAAAAACTGGCCATGAGGGACAGAAGTTGAAATGCTAGCTGCTTCTTTAGCTACCTTATCACCTTATCAGCTTAAGTGTTGCCCTGAATGATGGAATCCGATGGCTTTTCTTTTTTTTTTTGAGACAGAGTCTTGCTCTGTCACCCAGCCTGGAGTGCAGTGGCATGATCTTGACTCACTGCAACCTCTGCCTCCCGGGTTCAAGCAGTTCTCCTGCCTCGGCCTCCTGAGTAGCTGGGACTACAGGTGCCTGCCACCATGACTGGCTAATTTTTATATTTTAGTAGAGCCTGGGATCTGATGCCTTTTGATGGCCCTTGCAGTGAATGACTCCAGCTTCCTTTGGAAGTAAAGCAGCTTTAAGAAGAGTTTTTATTAAGGAGGCATTAATGATGGAGGACTCTTGTGCAGTGGGGACATTTCTTTCTGCCCATATAACAGCATGGTGTGCAGGATATGGAAGGCATATTTAGAGTCAGTATAAATATTGATGCATAGTCCCTTTGCAAGAGTGAGGGCCCGAGTTAAGGCAATGAGTTCAGCTTGCTGAGAGGTAGTGGAGTGGGGCAGAGCAGTAGCCTCAATGATAGATGTGGAAGATACAGAAGATAGCCTGCCTTTGCTGGTGAGTGGCGATTAGGCCTGGTGGAACTGCCATCAATAAACCAAGTGTGATCAGGGTGAGGAACAGGAAAGAAGGAAATATGGGGAAATGGAGTGAATGTCAGGTGGATCCGAGAGATACAGTCATGGGGGTCAGGTGTGGTATCTGGAATAATGTGGGAGGATGGATTCAAGCCCAGGCCAGGAACAATGGTAATTGTGGGAGACTCAACAAAGAGTGAGTATAGCCGAAGGAGCTGGGGGGCAGAAAGTACATGCATCAAGTGTGAGGAGGAAAATAGATTTTGAAAGTTATGGGAACTGTAGAGAGTAAGTGGAGCATAGCTTGTGATTTTGAGGGCCTCTAAAAGTATTAAAGCAGCGGCAGCCACCGCACGCAGTCATGAGGGCTAGGCTAAAACAGTAAGGTCAATTTGTTTGGACAGTAAGGTGCAGTCCTGGCTCTTGTGTAAGAATTGTGACCACACAGCCCTGTATTTTGGCTGTGTGTAATGAAGAGGGATGGGATGAGTTAGGGAGAGCGAGTGTGGGAGCAGCTTTTAGGGCTGTTTTTTAAGGAATGGAAAGGGGAGTGGGGAAAGGATTTAGGATTTATGGGGTCAACTAGGTTTATCTAGAAGAGAATAATGGGTTGTGGAGGGAGGTATTGAGGATAGGAGAGTACATGAGTTTGGTACCACAGGGTGGATAGGCAAGACAATTTGGTTGATAAGGTGCAGATCCTGAACTAACCTGTAAGACTTGTCCGGTTTTTGGACAGGCAAAATGGGGAATTGTAAGGAGAGCTTATAGGCTTTAAAAGGTCATGCTGTAACGGGCGAGTGATAACAGGCTTTAATCCTCTTAAAGCATGCTGTGGGATGGGATATTGGTGTTGAGCAGGGTAAGGATGATTAGGTTTTAATGGGATGGTAAGGGGTGCGTGATCAGTTACCAAGGAGGCAGTAGAGGTATCCCATACTTGTGGATTAAGGTGGGAGACACAAGGGGAGATGTGAAGGAGGCTTTGAACTGGGGGAAAAAGTGGCAGTGAGGTGTGGCTGTAGCCTATGAATAATCAGGGAAGCAGATAATGTAGTTAAAATGTCTTGACCTAATAAGGGAGCCGGGCAAGTGGGGATAACTAAAAAGGAGTGCATAAAAGAATGCTGTCCAAGTTGGCACCAGAGTTAGGGAGTTTTAAGAGGTTTAGAAGCCTGGCCGTCAATACCCACAACTGTTATGGAGGCAAGGGAAACATGCCGTTGAAAAGAAGGTAATGTGGAGTGGGTAGCCTCCGTATTGACTAAGGGGACGGACTTACCTTCCACTGTGAGAGTTACCCAAAGCATCTATGATGGTCCAGGAGGCTTCCGAGGTGATCAGGCAGTGTCAGTCTTCAGCCACTAAGCCGAGAAGATCTGGGAAGAAGTCAGTCAGAGAGCCTTGGGCTAGAGTTCCAGGGGCTCTGGGAGTGGCCGCCTGACAAGTTGGACAGTCTGATTTCCAGTGGGGTCCCACACAGATGGAACATGGCTTAGGAGGAATCCAGGGCTGCAGGCATTCCTTGGCCCAGTGGCCAGATTTCCAGCACTTGAAGCAAAATCCTGAGGGAGGCGGTCCTGGAGGAACGCCTGGTCCCTGCAGTTTAGGCATTTTGAAGTTCTTGTGTGCTGGAGATGTGGCTGGGGTTTCTCTCACAGAGGAGGCAAGTAATTGCAACTCTTCTCTAGTATTGTACACTTTGAAGGCGAGGTCAATTAAGTCCTGTTGTGGGATTGAGGGCCAGAATCTAATATTTGGAGCTTTTTCTAATGTCAGGAGTGGATTGGGTAATAAAATACATATTGAGAATAAGACAGCCTTCTCGCCCCTCTGGGTCTAGGGTGGTAAAGCATCTAAGGATTGTTGCCAAATGGGCCATGCACTAGGCTGGGTTTTCATATTTGACGAAAAAGAGCCTAAACGCTAACTGATTTGGGAGAGGTCAGATAAAGAAAAAAGAGCATTAACCTTGGCTATGCCTTAAGCTCCAGCCACCTATCTAAGAGGAAATTATTGGGCAGGTGGGGGAGGCCTAGTTGCAGAATGAAACTGTAAGCCTGACTGAGTGTGAGGAGTGGAGGTGACAGAAGAATTGTAGGGTTGGGGAGCAGAGGCTGAGGAAGAATCGGGACCTGGCTCGGCCTAGTGAGGAGCAGCCTGGGGAGGAGGGGAGAGGTCAGATGGGTCTGTAGAAAATGAGGATTCACAGGACTCAGAGCTTGGGATGGAGACTGAAGGAACAGACAGGAGAGAAAGAAGAAAGATTTGGGATGAGTCTCATTGGGAGCAGAGATTGGGAAGGGACCGATGTGTAAAAGAATGCCTGGATGTCAGGCACCTCAGATCATTTGCCCATTTTATGACAAGAATTATCTAGATCTTGTAGGATGGATAAATCAAAAGTGCCATTTTCTGGCTATTTGGAATAATTGTCGAGTTTGTATTGGGGCCAAGCAGTGTTTCAGAAGAAAATAAGATGCTTAGGTTTCAGGTCAGGTGTGAATTGAAGAGGTTTTATGTTTTTGGGAACACAGGCTAAAGGAGAAAACGGGGGAATGGAGGGTGGAAGCTTGCCCATAGTGAAGGAGGCAAGCCCAGAGAAAAGAGAGGGTAGAGACATGGAGAGGGGGAGGGGGAGGGGGTGAGCAGTCCTGGGCTGCAATGTGGGTGAGCAGCCAAAGCAGGCATCCCCGCAATTGACTTGCCACCAAGGGACTGTGGGTGAATGACCAAGGCAGGCGTCCCCGCAGTGATCAGACACCAATGGAGTGTAGGTGAATAATCAGGCAGGCATCCCTGCAATGATTAAACACCAAGGGAAGACTGTCTTCCCAAGTCCATGCCCAGTGCCGGAGTTTTGGGTACATGGATAAAATGTGTCTCCTTGTCTCTACTAGAGAGGAAAAAGAACTGGAATTGGAAGGACAGGGAGATTGAAGGGTAGCGAGAGAGGAAGATTGAAGGGTAGCGAGAGAAGCTGGAGAACAGTGAAAAGACCACTTACCAGATTTGAAATTGGTGAGATGCTCCTTGGGCTGGTTGGTCTGAGGACTCGAGGTCATAGGTGGATCTCCTTACGGAGTGAGGGTGAGGACAGGGAACTGGTCTCCCGAAGGAGTCCTCCTGTCCTGGCTCTTCAGCACCTAATGTCACACACGTTCGTGTGGAGAGAGTCCACTGAATAGGCTTTGTGTGAGCAACAAGGCTGTTTATTTCACCTGGGTGCAGGCGGGCTGAGTTTGAGAAAGGAGTCAGCAAAGGGTGGTGGGATTATCATTAGTTCTTATAGGTTTGGGATAGGTGTACAAAGCACATTCTCAAGGATGGGGAGAATATTACAAAGTACCTTCTTAAAGGCGAGGGAGAACATTACAATGTACCTTCTTAAGGGTGGGGGAGACTATATTGTATCAGTTAGGGTGGTGCAGGAACAAATCACAATGGTGGAATGTCATCAGTTAAGGCTATTTTCACTTCTTTTGTGGCTCTTCCGTTGCTTCAGGCCATCTGGATGTCTACGTGCAGGTCACAGGGGATATGATGGCTTAGCTTGGGCTCAGAGGCCTGACAAGGAGCTGGTACCATTCCTTCTGAAATGATTCCAAAAAAATAGAAAAATAGAGAATCCTTCCTAACTCATTTTATGAGGCCAGCATCATCCTGATACCAAAATCTGACAGAGACACAACAAAAAAAGAGACCAATATCCCTAATGAACATTGATGAGAAAATCTTCAATAAAATACTGGCTAACCAAATTCAGCAGCATATCAAAAAGCTTATCCACGATGATCAAGTTGGCTTCATCCCTGGGATGCAAGACCAATTCAACCTATGCAAATCAATAAATGTAATCCATCACATAAACAGAACCAATGACAAAAACCACATGATTATCTCAATAGATGCAGAAAAGGCCTTTGGCAGAATTCAACAGTCCTTCATGCAAAAACTCTCAATAAACTATGTATTGATGGAACAGATCTCAAAATAATAAGAACTGTTTATGACAAACCCACAGCCAATATCATACTGAACGGGCAAAAGCTGGAAGCATTCCCTTTGAAAACCGGCACAAGACAAGGATGCCCTCTCTCACCACTGCTATTCAACAAAGTGTTGGAAGTTCTGGCCAGGGCAATTAGACAGGAGAAAGAAATAAAGAGTATTTAATTCGGAAAAGAGGAAGTCAAATTGTCTCTGTTTCCAGATGACATGATTGTATATTTAGAAAACCCCATAGTCTCAGCCCAAAATCTCCTTAAGCTGATAAGCAACTTCAGCAAAGTCTCAAGATATAAAATCAATGTGCAAAACTAACAAGCATCCCTATAACAAACAAACAGCCAAATAATGAATGAACTCCCATTCACAATTGCTACAAAGACAATAAAATACCTAGTAATCCAACTTACAAGGGATGTGAAAAACCTCTTCAAGGAGAACTACAAACCACTGCTCAAGAAAATAAGAAAGGACACAAACAAATGGAAAAACATTCCATGCTCATGCATAGGAGGAATCAATATTGTGAAAATGGCCATACTGCCCAAAGTAATTTATAGATTCAATGCTATCCCCATCAAGCTACCATTGACTTTCTTCACAGAATTGGAAAAAACTACTTTAAAGTTCATATGGAACCAAAAAAGATCCCATATAGCCAACACAATCCTAAGCAAAAAGAACAAAGCAGGAGGCATCACACTACCTGACTTCAAACTATACTACAAGGCTAAAGTAAACAAAACAGCATGGTACTGGTACCAGAACAGATATATAGACCAATATACCTTACATGTACATAATATATTATGTAATTGCCTGTAACTTCTGTCTCCCTAAAATGTATAAAGCCAAACTAACTCAACCACCTTAGGCACATATTCTCAGGATCTCCTGAGGCTGTGTCATGGGCCATGGTCCTCATATTTGACTCAGAATAAGCCTTTTCAAATATTTTACAAAGCTTGGCTTTTTTCATCAACACATCTGTGTGCAGATTTCTGTGTGGACATAAGTTTTCCACTCATATAGGTAAACACCAAGAAGCCAACTGCTGGATCCTATGGTAAGAACACACTGAATTTTGTAGAGTTTCCATTGCTCCACATCCTGTAACAACCCAACGAGTTAGTCCTGCCTTCTGCACAGACAAAATCAATTCCCTGAGACCATGCTGTTGCTGTAAAGAGTTTCATTGATGTGAGGCTGGCCATACAATGCAAGAGACAGAGTTATTGTTCAAATCAATCTCCTCAAAAATTTGGAGCCTGAGGTTTTTCAAAGATAGCTTGATGGGCAGGGAACTAGGGTATGGGTGCTGCTGATTGGTTGGGGATACAATCATAGGGTTGTGAAAAATTGTCAAGTATTGAGTCCACTTTTGGGTAAGGCCCACAGAGGAGTCACTGGTCTCGGTGGGGTCATCCAGTCATCAGAAATGCAAATGTCTGCAAAGACATCTCAAAAGGCCAATCTTAGGTTCTACAATAGTGATGTTATGTATAGGAGTAACTGGGGAAGTCGCAAATCTTGTGATCTCCAGAATAATAGCTAGTAATTTTTAACCTATGCCTACATCTTAGTAGAATTCAGGCCCCTCTCATCCTCCTAACCTAGTGGTCTTTCATGAGTTTTACAAGGGCAGTTTAGTTTTGGGGAAGGGCTATTATCATTTAAAGTATAAACAAAATTTCTCCCAAGGTTAGTTTGGCCCACACTCAGGAATGAGCAAGGATAGCTTGAAGGTTAGAAGGAAGATGGAGTCAATTATGTTAGATTTCTTTCACTGTCGTAGTTTTGCAAGGGCAGTTTCAGTCCTCACCAGCATTTGGTATTGTCAGCGTTTTGGATTAGGCACCAATTCAAAACATGTAACTGCTTTTAGAAAGTCTTCCCATTTTTTTGAACTCTTATGAGGGAAGGGAGAGACCCTCTCATATTGTTTTATAGTCAGAAAAGGAAAGAGAAGCAAAACTAAAGGCAGGTAGCCCAGCGCCTAGGAACCAGACCCGAAACCAAGGAACCAGACCTGAAACCGGCCTGGGCCTGCCTGACCTAAGCCTGGTAGTTAAAATTCGACCCCTGACCTAGCAATTGACGTTATCTATAGATTCCAGACATTGTATGGAAGGATGTTGTGAAACCTCCCCTTCTGTTCTGTTTCACTCTGACCACCAGTGCTCGCAGCCCCTGTCATATACCCCCTGGCTTGCTCAATCGACCACAACTCTCTCACGAGGATCCCCTTAGAGTTGTGAGCCCTTAAAAGGTATAGAAGTTAGCACCTGATGAGCTCGGATTTTAAGACGCTAGCGTGCCGATGCTCCGATTAAAGCCACTCCCTTCACTGTCTCGGTGTCTGAGGGGTTTTGTCCACGGCTTATCCTGCTACACTTAGAAACACATACAGACATGTCAAAAATTGTCTTGTGCATTCGATGTGGAGGTGTCATAGGGCAAACCCCAAAACTGGGGCCCAGCCTGAGAGGCCATCTGGGTTCTTGGCTTCACACAGGAAGGAATTCAAGAGTGAGCCAACGGAGTAAAGTAAAAAAAAAAGTTTATTAAGAAAGTAAAGGAATAAAAGAGTGATCACCCCACAGGCAAAGCAGCCTCGCAGGCTGCTGGTTGGCTATTTTTATGGTTATTTCTCGATCATATGCTAAACAAGAGCTACCTTATTCATGAGTTTTCCAGGAAAGGGGTGGGAAATTCCTCAAAACTGAGGGGTCCTCCCATTTTCAGACCATACAGGGTAACTCCCCATGTTGCCATGCCATTTGTAAACTGTCATGAGCTGAGCAGGTGGAAGTTTTACTGTGCTAGTGTATTATAATTAGCACGTAATGAGCAGTGAAGATGACCAGAGGTTGCTTTCGTTGTCATCTTGGATTCGGCAGTTTTGGCAGCTTTTTTTTTTTTTTTTTTTTTTTGAGATGGAGTCTCACTCTCTTGCCAGGCTGGAGTGCAGTGGCGTGATCTCAGCTCACTGCAACCTCTGCCTCCCGGGTTCAAGTGATTCTCCTGCCTCAGCCTCCCGAGTAGCTGTGACTACAGGCGCCCACCACCATGCCCGGATAATTTTTGCATTTTTGGTAGAGACAGGGTTTCACCATTTTGGCCAGGATGGTCTTGATCTCTTGACCTCGTGATCCGCCCGCCTCAGTCTCCCAAAGTGCTGGGATTACAGGCGTGAGCCACCGCACCCCACCCTGGCACCTTCTTTACAGCATTCTGTTTTATCAGCGGGGTCTTTGTGACCTGTATCTTGTGAAACTAGACCTGCTGAACTCCTATCTCAGACACATAGGTTGTCCTGAGGTTGTAGGAGTACAGAGGAGAGTAACACACTTTGTAAGGATTAACTTGGGTGGAGAAATTCCTAACTTCGCAGGAATTTTGACCTAACCTAAAGCCAGCCCTTTTGTAGAATACAAAGGCAGTGATTATGCATTTCTAAAACTCGAGTGGCAGAGCCGGGGTGGGGCTTTTCTTCTCACAGAAGCCACTGCTACTTACTGAGACAACGTGCTGAGAGTGACCTCAGGGGCACCTGTTGGCTGAGGGCCTGAACTCTTACACAAAACCTCCCAGAGCCACAAAGTCGCTCAAACGCCTGAGGTTGTTTGTGACAATACATATTAGAACTAAGCCATCAAACGGAGGAAGGATAGCTCTCCCCCTTGCTTCTGGCTACTCTCTCCTTACTGATTCAAGATGTCAGCCACATCTAGTGTGAGTCTCCTGCTTACCCTTCTCACTGGCTGTTCTTAAAGGGCCCTGAAATTAGGATAGAGATTCTATTAGTCAACGCCCGGTGCCGTGGCTTGTACCTACAGCCCCAGCTACGTGGGAAACTTCAGTAGGAGGATCTCTTGAGCCCAAATGTTTGAGGCCAGCATGGGCAAAAAAAAGAGAGAAAAGATTATATTAGTTGACTCAATTTGTCAAAAGAGTTTTGATGGTGAGGAAAATGAATCTGTTTTGTCTCCTTTTTTTGAATTAAGTCATATTGCATGAAGCATCTTTTGTTTCCCTCAAGTCTGTTTGGTAATTGCCCCACCCCCATCTGCTCTGTGCTGCCAGGGAGAAGTGTTTTTCCTGCCATTTCATGATGGTTCTCTTTCCCCTCCAGATGCCCCCAGGGAGCCTGCCGGGCCCGCGTCTGTTCAGAGCTGCCACTCAATTTGGCACAGCTCAGCCAGCTTAGTCCAGGCAGCTGGCAGTCGGCTGAGAGAGGAGGGGGTGAGGTGCAGGTTGGGGGAGGCCTCCAAACCAAGGTGGGAGAGGAGAGCCTGTGAATATCAGTTGTGAACACCTGTTCCTGCCTGAGTCACCAATTACACGCAGCACTTACCTTCCGCAGGTGTGCCAAGCCCCTGCTCCCTGCAAAGCACATTTTAGGTCTGGTAAGAAAGATGAAACATATGCATGCACACACACTGTATAATGTGCCAGGGTGACCCTAACGAAGCCTGGCCGGCTGGATGGCTTAAACTGCAAGAATTGACTCTCACGGTTCTGGAGGCTGGAAGTCTGAGGTCCAGGTGTCGGCAGGATCGGCTTCCTCTGAGGCCTCTGTGTTTGTCTGGTAGATGGTCAGCTTCTCCGTGTCCTCACACAGTTTTGCCTCTGTGTGTATCTGTGTCCACAGTTCATCTTATAAGAATACCAGTCATATTGGATGAGGGCCTATCCTAATGACCTCATTTTAATTTAATTACCACTTGAAGGACCTTATCTGTGAATACAGTCACTTTCTCCGGTACTAGGAGTTAGGACTTCAACATATAAATTTTATTCAGCCCATCACACACACACAAACACACGCTCACACACACACATTCACTTACACACACACACACACACACACCCGTTCTTTGCTCCAGGATTTTGATACTGCTGACCCCATGGGGAAGAAAGCAATTTCCAACCTCCAGCTTCTCCACAGCATTACTTTAGATTATACCCAGGGAGTTGCAAAATTGCTCCTGACCTCAGTTAAACTCAGGACCTGGCTCTGGTTCGTAAGGGGCTATTTTTGTGTTTTCTGCCGTTATGATTCTAATGTCCCGAAGAACAGGGCAGGGCGGCTGTGAGCTGTGCCGCCTGGATCTGGTGCAGCGTCTCTCACAGAGAGGCCCGGGCTGCCTGCCTCAGGATCACCACGGATGCGTGTCAAAAATGCATTCTTGTGAATGTTCCCAATATAAAGAGAAGTGTTTGCGGTGATGAAATATCTCAATTGCCCTGATTTGATCATTACACATTGTATACAGGTATCCAAAAAGTCACATGTACCCCCAAAATATTGTATTGATAAAAGAAACTTCCATCACCTAGAGATAGGCAGTATTAACACTTCGAAAGAAAAAAATGCATTCTTTTGACAGCAATAAAAGTGAGTGAAATGCTGCCATACTTAACAATGTGGTGAATTCACCAGCATAATATTGAGCAAAAGAAGCCATCACACAATAATACATTTGGTGTGATTCCACTTTTAGTTGATATTTCAAAACAAGGCACAATTAATCTGTAATGCTGGAAGGGTATGGACATGACTGGGAGGAGCGTAATCATCTATTTGGATGGCAGTTATACGAATATTTCTCAAACCATATACTTTTGATTTCTGCAATTTTCTGTGAGCATGTTATTCTCAACTTCAAAGGTATATATAGGAAAATGTCCCCAGCGTTTTCCCTTAGATTTTCCAAGCCACCGTTTCTCTTACTTTGAAATCTACTATTATGAAGCTATGGGGCAACAGGTTCTCTTTCCCTCTAGTAAATTGAAATCTGAAATTTTCCAAAAGAATTTTACCAAGGACTATGGCATGCCAAACAAATACCAAAAAAGAACATTTTAAAAGGAAAAAAAATGGTTTATCTAGAACATTGGCTTTTAACACACTTTGAAAGTCTTCTGCCCTTTCATTTAACCAGCTATGAGAGGGAAGGAAGGGGGAAGGGAGAAGTGAATTGTTCTGTGAAGTGGAAGATTCCTCTGTCCTCATACACATTTCAGTTCTTAAAGTAGGGCTCTTCAAATAAAGCATGCTTGCATACATACCTCGTCGAATATGTGCTGGATTTCAGGGACTGATTCACTTCAGAGGAGCACTCCTTTTTCTTGTTAGTTTCTGAAATTCCTGGTTTTCCTTAAGCTCAGTGAGATCCTGCATTTTGCAGGCCCCTTGTGGAGCACAGGTGTAAGTGTGCGTTCACTGGGAACAACTCAGCCTGGTCTGCTGAAGGCAGCAGGTGCTGCGGCAGGAGAGAGTCCAGGGAGGAGTTTTCACCTGAGCACACAGCTCCTTCCTTTCTAAGTTCTGTACCTAGAGAGTGCAGCCCGGACCAAGCTGGGATTCTGGATTATTTTGGCCACAGGGGTGAGATGGTCAAAGGTGACAGATTTCTGTGTCCCCCAAATAACCTGAATGCATCACCCAAAGCAGCTAGTCATCTTGAGAAGATGTCATACGTTCTGTGTAACTGAGCTGAATGAATTTGCAACGAGGATGCATCCACACATACAAACCTGCTGTCCTCCCCTGAGCAGGGTGATACTGAGAGAGATACTAAAAATAGCTAAAGAATTGTTTTGTTTTTAGAAATAGGGTCTCACTGTGTTTCTCAGGCTGGAGTGATCATAGTGCACTACGGCTTCAAACTCCAGGGCTCAAACCATCCTCCTGCTTTAGCCTTCCAAGTAGCTGGGACTACGAGTACACCACCATGCCCCATTATCTTTTGTAAATTTTCATACACCTTAAACGCAAAAGTTCACTCTTTGCTTATTAAAATGCATCAGAATCTCCTTATGCCTCAGCAGCAGCATCAGAACATCCTCTATCCAGTTTTTTAAACTATGTCTTATTTTTAAAAACATTTATTGAATTATAATATACATACAGAAATTTGCATAGAGCATAAGTATACAGCTTGATACATGTTATCAACAGAGTTGCCTGTGTAACCTGCACCTACATCAAGAAGCAGAAGTTCACATGGGTGCCTCCCAGCCCCCAGTCTCCGGCACCTTTCCCAGCCAGGGTGGCCTCTCCTGATCCTGCCTTCTATCCTCCTGGGTTGGTCTCATTGTTCTTTATACGACTCTTGTGTGTGGCTTCTTGGCTCAACATTATGTTTGTGAGGGTCAGCCCTGCTGTCTGTGGATGCAGTGTGTTGTCCTTGATGCTGGGTGGTGCACTGTGGGGACTGCACCACAGATCGCTTGTCTATTCTATTGTCGATGCACATTTAAGTAGTTTCAGGTCTGGCCCATTATGAACAATGTTGCTTTGAACATTGTTACACTTGCATTTTGGTGTACATTTATATGCATTTCTGTTGGGTCTGTACTTATAAATGGAACTTCTGGGTCAGAGGGATGCATAAATTCAGCTTTAGTAAACTGTCGTATTAGTCCGTATTTTGTGGCTTATATAAGAATACACGAAACTAGATAATGTATAAAGAGAAGGAATTTATTTCTGGCAGTTGTGGAGGCTAAGAAGCTCAGCATCAAGGGGCTGTATTTGGTGAGGGCTTTCTTGCTGATGGAGACTGTGCAGAGTCCTGGGGTAGCAGAGGGCATCACACGGCAAGGGGGCTGAGCATGCTAACTCAGGTTTCTTTTCCTCTTCTTATAAAACCACCAGTCCCACTCCTATGATAACCCATTAATCCACTAACCCATTTACTCATGAAAGCCCTCATGATCCCATCATCTCTTAAAGACCCGACCTCCCAACATTGCCACATTGGAGATCAAGTTTCAACATAAGTTTTGGAGGAGACATTCAAACCATAGCACCAGTGTTCCAAAGTGGTGGTACCAAGGGACACCCCCACCCAGCAGTGTATGAGCATCTGGTGTTCTACACCCTTGCCAATGCTTCTTATTTTCCGTCTCTCTCAATTCAGCCAAAAAGGGCTCATTTTTAATGATCACTTACTATATGTTAGGAGCTAAACATTCACATGCATTGTCTCATTTAATTTTGTAGCAATCCTATGAAGTCATACTCATTTTCATAGAGGTAGAAGTAAGGTTCCTCAAATCGCTAAACTGCGTGGCCTACATTGGAACCACACTGGCTGGTCTCCGAGCTGTTGCTGTCTTCTACTACACTGGTTTTGTCTTGGGTGCATGATATGGTTTGGCTCTGTGTCCCCACCCAAATCTCATATTGAATTGTAATCCCCATATGTCAGGGGAAGAACCTGGTGGGAGGTGATTAGATCATGGGGCAGATTTCACCCATGCTGTTCTTGTGATAGTGAGTGGGTTCTCACATGATTCGGTTGTTTAAAAGTGTGTGGTACCTCCCCCTTCACTTGCTCTCTCTCCCTCTCTCCTGCCACCGTGTAAGACATGCCTTGCTTCCCCTTCACCTTGCACCATGACTGTGAGTTTCCTGAGGCTTCCCAGACATGAGAAACTGTGAGTCTGTTAAACCTCTTTTCTTTTCTTTTTCTTTTTCTTTTCTTTTCTTTTTTCTTTTTTTTTTTTTTTTGATACAGTCTCACTCTCTCACACAGACTGGAGTGCAGTGGTGTGATCTCGGCTCACTGCAACCTCCACCTCCTGGGTTCAAGCAATTCTCATCCCTCAGCCTCCTGAGTAGCTGGGACTGCAAGTGTGTACCACCATGCCCAGCTAAATTTTGTATTTTTAATAGAGCTGGGGTTTCACTATGTTGGCCAGGCTGGTCTCGAACTCTTGGCCTTAAGTGATCCACCTGCCTCAGCCTTCAAAAGTGTGGGGATTACAGGAGTGAGCCACCGCACCCAGCCTAAACCTCTTTTTTTTTTTTTTTTTTTTTTTTTTATAAATTACCCAGTCTTAGGTAGTTCTTTATAGCAATGTGAGAACGGACTAATACAGTGCGTGTAAAGCCAGTGCTAGTGCCTGTGACGAGGAGCATTTTCTTCAGGAGCCTTGTTTCTAAATCCACGCCGGCAGTCACTGTACTTGTGCCTGATTTTCTGTTCAAGGTTTTACTGCCTTTCATGTAACCTGTGTTCAAGCACCTTAACCCTGTAAGAAAATGGGCACAGAGAGGGTCAGCCAGATGCATAAATGGAGAGCAGTCCCCAGACTCCTTCCTGTGGCTCAGTGACATCTCTTCCTTCTGAGGACAGCAAAGAGCTGGGAATCCCACACTGGCAGGACTGGATGCAGCATGCCCTGATGCTGCTGTTGTAGCGTAAGGAAACTCAGATACAGTTTAACAAGCAAAGAGTGAGCTTTAGTGTTGTATCCAGATGAAAATAGATCTACATCAGCCATCAAAAAGAATGAAATCCTTTCCTCTGCAGGCAACGTAGATGGAGCTGGAGGTCATCATCCTTAGTGAATTAACTCAGAAACAGAAAAGCAAATGCTGCATGTTCTCACTTATAAGTGGGAGCTAAACAATGGATACACATGGCGTAAAGATGGAAACAATAGACACTGGGGTCTGCAAAAGAGGGGAGGGTGGGAAGGGGATGAGGGTTAAAAGATCATCTATCTGGTACAGTATTCACTATTTGAGGAGTAATGGGTACACTAGAAACCCACTCCCCACCGGTATACCCACATAACAAACATGCACATATACCCCCGAATCTAAAATAACATTTAAAAAACATAAAAGACGAGAAATTTTGGCAAGGATGTGGAGGAAAGGGAATCCTGTACACTGTTGGTGGAAATGAGAATTGGCGCAACTGCTATGGAAAACAATATGGAGGTTTTTTTAAAAAAATCAAAACTAGAACTACAATATGATGCAGCAATCCCACATCTGGGTATATATCCAAAGGAAATGAGATTAGAATTTCATGGCCAGGAACAATGGCTCACACCTCTAATCCCAGCACTGTGGGAGGCTGAGGTGGGAGGATCACCTGAGGTTGGGTGTTTGAGACCATCCTGGCCAGCATGGTGAAACCTCGCCTCTACTAAAAATACAAAAAATTAACTGGGCGTGGTGTGGGTGCCTACAATCCCAGCTATCAGGAGGCTGATGCAGGAGAATCACTTGAATCCGGCAGGTGGAGGTTGCAGTGAGCCGAGATCATGCCATTGCACTCCAGCCTGGGCAACAAGAGCGAAACTCCGTCTCAAAAAAAAAAATTTTTTTTTTTAGTATCTCAAAGAGACAACCACATTCCCATGTTCATTGCACATTGTTCACAATAGCCAACCCACAGAAACAACCTAAATGTCCACCCATGAGTGAACAGACAAAGAGAATGTGTTACTGTATATATAATACAGAATATTATTCAGTCTTAGAAAAATAAGACAATCCTGCCATTGGTGACAATAAAGATGAACTTGGAGGACATCATGCCAAGTAAAATAAACCAGTCACAGTGGGACAAATACTACAAGATCCCACTTTATGATGAATCTAAAATAGTCAAACTCATGGAAGGGAAGAGTGGAATGGTGGTTGCCAGGGGCTGGGGCAAGAAGAAACGCAGAGTATTAGCTAAAGGGCACAGAGTTTTGTTTATACAAGATGGATAAACCCCAGATATCTACTGTGCAGCACTATGTCTATGGTTAACAATACTGTATTTTATACTCAAAGAAAAATTGCTAAAAGGGTGTATCTTATGTGTTCTTATCACAAAATAGTAATAATGATAATCATAATTAGAGAGAACGGGAAGAAATGTTTGGAGTTGATGGATAGGTTTACGGCATAAACTATGGTGACGTTTGCCATGGGTTTATACTTGTCTCAAAACTCACTAAGTTGTATACCTTAAATATCTACAACTTTGTGTGTCACTCATTCCCCAATAAAGTGTTTTTTTAAAAACTGAAGAAAATAGATTTACAGGGATTGGATTATAAAAGTGCTATCTATAAATTGTACATCTTGAGACTAAATGAAAACAAAAAGGTATAAAGAAGGTGTAAACCAACTACAATCCTGCCCCAAAGAGATAGCTTCTTTAAAAGATATAATTTGGTATATTCTTCCAGACATTTTTCTATTTTTCTAAATGTAAATACATGCGTATGTGTCTATGTGTACTGTTGAGAGACCAAAACAGACACTCCTTTATCAACTAAGGGGAACCCCAAGGTTAAGTAAACAAAAGTTACCTATGGGACGAGGGTTCAGGGCCAGCTGGCACAGCAACTCCCTGAATTCCTACAGCAACCAGGAAAACCACACCTTTGTTAAACTCCCTAACAATGGGAACTAGCAGGCAGATTGTCAGAGCCTTCCTAACTCTGACTGACAACTCAGACCACTGCAACTCTGTTGGACAAAGGACCGGACTTACAAATGTTATTTTCTGATAAGCAACTGTGGATCTTAAGCCAGTTTCAGCAGCCTATAGAGCCTGCACACAAATCGTCTTTGGGTCCTATAGTTCACCTTTTGATGCAAAGAGTCAAATTCCACCTCATTTTAATGCTAAAACCCTGCCACAAAGTGAACATGGGATGTATGTTACATATATGTTCACTCATTGTGCATGTGCTCAGCTCCTTCATAAATATGCATAGCTGTTCCGTCAAACCTGCTGAATATGTATGGCTCCATTGTGTAATACAGGCCCTGTGAGGCATAAGACCCATCCTGCCCTTTCCCTCTTAGAAGAGAGAGTAACTTTGGTCCATGCCAGAGACTATCTCTTGCTGATTTGCAAACTGATATTGCCAGTAAAGCTCTCCTTTCTACTGTTTAGCCATCTCTGGGCTTTTGGACAACAACAACAACACATGCACGCGCACACACACACACACACACACACCAGTGGAAGCATCAGGACAAAGCCTGGGACGTGTCCATGCCTGGAGAGAAATATGGGGCTTCTTTGGCTTCCGAGGTGTAATAAAAAATTTGTCTGGTCTTAGTCCCTCATTCCTGGGAGGTAACTCTAAAACCTTTGTGACTCCCCAAGGGATAGGAGCATGTTTTGCTACTCATTACAAACCCCTTTCAACCACACCTGAGTTTATGCTAAGGAGGTGACTTTATAGGCCCTTAAATGGGCTCTTAAACAGCTTCAAGGGAGGGACTGGCCATGCCAGAAAGACCAAGCCAATGGTTAAAGGGTTGGAAGTTCAGCCAGACCCTCTGATCTCCAGGGAGGGGATGGTGGCTGGAGGTTGAGTTCTGTCACATGGCCGGTGATTTACCCCATCCTATCTCTCCATTACACCAGGTGGGTGAACACAGGACAGAAGCTCCTGTGCTCATGACCCTCCTGGACCTTGTCCTGTGTGTCTCCTTATCTGTCTGTTTCTATCCTTTATAATAAAACTGTAATCCTAAATACTGCACTGTCAGTGAGTTCTGTGAGTCATTTTAGTCAGCTCTTGAACCTCAGGGGTTGTGGCCTGAATTTGTAGCCAGTGGGTCAGAAATGCAGGCAGCCCCTGAGATTTGTGGCTGGCATCTGAAGTGAGAACCAAACCGGCCCAATTTCCCCATAGAACAGATGTTTATGGGTTTTTTTTGTTTTTGTTTTTGAATAAACATAGAAATTGACCTTCCTAGGCTTCAGCCTGAAGGTTACATTTGTGTGTCTGAGTTCCTTTAGGCCTCCCAGGTAGTGCCAGGAAAGTGAAACTTACCAAATCACCACATGGAGACAGGGAGACACCAGACCCCTCACCACTGCCTAACCCACCATCTGCTTCCTGATAACAAACTCCTCTTCCTTGCGCTTACTGTTTTCCTTCCTAGCTATATTAACCCTTAACTTTAGTTGGAGGCAGAGGAGGCAGCTGACCTCACCCGAATAAAGCCTTCTTCCCCAGCAAAACTTGTCTCGGGGATTGGCTTTCTGAGCAGTGAGCAAAGGGACTAGACTGAACAGCTGGTGTTTGGTAACAAGGACAATCTTATGGAGAACTGAGCCCTTAAACCTTGGGGGTGTGCACGAACCCTGAGTGGTGAGCATCAGAACTGAATTGAATTGCTGGACTCCCAGCTGATGTCCCACAATTGGTGTCAGAACAGCTTTCACGGTGTGAAACCAGAGCTCTGCTTCCTACTGAGGCATCCATAACAAGGGATGCTCCCAAACAAGAAGAGGTGTTGGCTCCTCGGCAGCCAAAAAAATGACAGCTCCCAATTTCAGATGGTCTGATCTATCTATCTTTTATTAATATAGTGTCTTTTCCTAAATTTTTTTTTTAGGTGAAGTCTCTGTCACCCAGGCTGAAATGCAGTTGCGTGATCTGGGGTCACTTGTAACCTCCATCTCACGAGTTCAAGCAATTCTCATGCCTCAGCCTTCCAAGTGAGCAGCTGGGATTATAGGCACCCTCCACCATGCCCGGTTTATTTCTGTATTTTTAGTAGAGATGAGATTTCACCATGTTGGCCAGGCTGGTCTTGAACTTCTGACCACAGGTAATCCACCCACCTCAGCCTCCCAAAGTGCTGGGATTACAGGCATGAGCCACCGTGCCCAGCCAACCTCCATGTATTGATTTATGACTGCCTGTAACTTCTGCCTCCTTAAAATGTATAAAACCAAACTGTAATCTGACCACCACAGGACCACTTACTTAAGGCTTCTTGGGCTTGTGTTTTCACTGGACTGTGGTCACTCATATTGGCTCAGAATAAAACATTTTACAGAGTTTGGTTTTTCTGTTAACAGCGCTACACATGATCTCTCTGAGTTTTAGCTTCCCCATATATAAAAAGACAGGCTTGGATGATGTAAGGTTTAGGGTACTTCTAACTATAAAATTCCATAAATTATATTTTGATTCTAGTTTTAAAAAATTAAGAAACTATTGCAGCCACTGATGATTCACTTATACACAAAATGACAAAACCCACACAACATATGCCTTCGCATGAGTTTGAAATCTTACTAACAACAACAAAAAATGTATTTGTATTCTGTAGTGGTCATTTAATCAAATGGCTGCATGAAAATGTTCTGCCTCCACTCATTCTGCATCTAAACAGCAGTTCTGGACAAATAACAGCTGGCTGCGCTGAACGTGGCTGGCTGAGAGGGCACACAGGCCTCATGGGAGGGGCCAGCCTTGTGGCAAGCGAGGCCGACACAGTGAGTGGCTGAGCCATGACTTCACTCTGGACACACTTCTGTCGTTTCCTTTCTGCCAACTTTCTCCAGGATTTCTCCTTACTGCCCCTAAACAGAATTCTGCAGTCTCATTGTAGAAACCACATCTTTTATTTTCTTTATTCTGATTCTTTGACATCTTAGGACCTTGTGGACCCTGGAGGGACTGCTCCTCCCAAGTTAACCAATTCCTTGAGAGAGTAAAGGACCAACTGCCAGTGCCTTTTAAATGCAAACCAACCCATCCAGAACCCCCACTGCCCCCATCTCCCCTGTGAGCTGTCATGGTCTGGCCACTATCCACCTGCCTCTCCATGCCCCAGAGCACACTGAAATTATTCAAACCAACCAAGCCTAAGCTTGTTTGCCCTGCCTTGCCAGTTCCTTCCTATTGAAACCACAATAAAGGCTCCTGCCTACAGGCCCTCCCATCCCTCTGCCTCCTGATCAAGCCCGGTGCTTCCCCACATGGTCCTGTACAGCATGGAATGCTCTCTCTTCTTGGATCTATGAGAGACAAACTTTTTTCCATAGCAGATATTTCCTGATCTGTTGGCCTTACTATATCTAAATCATAAAATAATACCCATATTAAAAAACCCATGGTGCATTAATTCCCTGAACACTATCCCCACCTTTGGCCCTAAACCCTTTGTGCCACCTATCATGGCACCATGGACTGCCTTTGCATGCCACTTCCTTTCTGTTCCCAGATCGGCCTATGATAGATGAATACCAACCGTTTGCTTCATCCCCACATGTCTTCTGGCTCTGACCACTACACTTCTCATCACGTCTGCAGGGGCTGCTGAAGCAGGGAACTCAGTCTGGCTACAACTTTGCAACTACCATCCTGAGTGGCAGTGGCCATCCACCCACATGCTCATCTCTTCCTGGAATTGAATTCCGCCATTTCTGCTCTTGCAGAAAGTTCAAAGCTCCTTTTTGATTCTTGAGTAGAATTTTGCTTCTTGGGTCTTGAAGGGATGAGGCGACTACTCCACCCTCCTTACCTCTGCACTTGGCCTCCTGAATTTGCAGGTCTGGACTTCCGACATGAGCTGCAAAATCTCCACACTCATCCCTGTAAGAGGCCCACATCCTGTTTTCTCACAGCCCTTACCATCTGCTCCATGGCCTGGAAGACAGTGTCTGGCACCCAGAGTGGTAAAGTGGAAAGGCCCCACAGGTGAGGTCAGTCCCCAGCCATCTCAAGACCTTTAAGTTGCCAGCAGGACTATAGACTCAATCTGTTAGGCCACTGGTGAATAAATGCCCCTCCCAGAAACTCGGAGCACCAAGCACAGGTGCTGGATTACTCTGCCCCCAACCATTTCAGGGCTTGCTCTCCATTTCCAGGGCCAAAAAACTCGACACTAACCTTGAGTCCTAGGTCAACCTCTAGCTCACACCTGGGTGATGCCACACTGCAGTTGAAATGGCTTTTTCCTAGTTCCTAGGAGTCAATGCACAGAGCCTCTAAAATTCCACCTTAAGGTGTATAGCCTTTTACAGTTTGCAGATTTCTCCTATATACTGTCTTATTTCATCCATGTGAAACAGGTGGAAAACAACTTGGCAGTAATACAAAGCAATGGTAGGTAGCACAATCATAAAGTTTAGTTTTCTGGATGAATTGAGGAGGGGGAAGAATGAGGAAGAGAAGGAGGAGAAGAGTTCAATTCATTTTAAATAACCAGTTAATTCATAATATGAAGTTGGTTTTTCTCTTACCCCAAGTTTTTCTCAAGATCAAGAGTAGTGAGGTCTTTATGGAATAATAATTATTATTTATACTTACATAATGAGTTGTAGTTTTTTGTTTTGTTTTGTTTTTGAAACAGGAGTCTTACTCTCTCACCTAGACTGGATTGCAGTGGAGTGATCTCAGCTCATTGGAGCCTCTATCTCCCGGATTCAAGTGATTCTCCTGCCTCAGCCTCCCAAGTAGCTGGGACTACAGGCGTCTGCCACCACGCCCAGCTAAGTTTTGTATTTTTTAGTAGAGACGCGGGTTTCACCATGTTAGCCAGGCTGGTCTCAAACTCCTGGATTCAAGTGACCGTGTCGGCCTCCCAAAGTGCTGGGATTACAGGCGTGAGCCACTGCGCCTGGCCACATAATGGTTACAGCTTACAAAATACTTCTGAGTCCATTCTCTTATTTAATTATCACTACATAGCTAATTCAAGATTGATGCTTTATCCCTATTTTATTAATGAGGAAATCGAGGCTCAGAAAATTAAAGTTAGAAAGCATTCTAAGTTGAGCTTTAGATATCAGATGAATTAAAGTAGCCATAGTAACATGTTTGGAATGAAAACAAACTCATTTATGACTTCATGGCAAAGTTCTAGTTCTGCCTCTCTGTTCTTTTTCCTTGCGTTACTTCTCTGACTCTGGTAAATTCTGTTCCTAGACCCACTTCCACACCACACCACAGTGGATCATGCACTATCTTGTGGTGCTCTGAGAGGATGGAGGCATGACCCAGGTGGGTGGGGGGTAGGAAAGAAGTGGAGCACAGAGAAATACTGATTGGGGGTTGAAGGATGGGGATGTGGGCTCAGGTAGCAGGGGTGTTGTTTACAAAGTGTTCACTCACTGAAGCGCAGATCTTTGGGGAAGACCATGCAGTGAATACACAAGGCAAACTTAAGCTTAGCAGTCAAGCTGGTGAGAAAATAGTTCTTGTCCCATTCCTTGCGGGTATTCTTAAGAGTATACCTGTTATTTCTCTGGGTAAGGGCTTGTAGAGTAAATCATTTATTCATTCATTCATTTGAGACAGAGCGGGGACTCCTCTTAGGGACCATATGTCCCTGAGTTGCTTTTTAGAAACCCAGACCCCCAAAAAATGGATCTGCTGGCATGTAGACCTCAAATAAGAGGGAATAAAGGATTGAACCTGACAGCCCTTCTTTTTTCTAAATTTCTTCCTGAGGGCCCTGGAGGATGTCACACCCACAAGCCAGAGCTAACATTCTTTTCTGCTGATCTTAAAAAAAAAAAAAAAAAAAAAAAAAAAAGATTTTTTTTTTTTGAGACGGAGTCTTGCTCTGTCGCCCAGGCTGGAGTGCAGTGGGCGGATCTCAGCTCACTGCAAGCTCCATCTCCCGGATTTACGCCATTCTCCTGCCTCAGCCTCCCGAGTAGCTGGGACTACAGGCGCCCGCCACCTCGCCCATCTAGTTTTTTGTATTTTTTTTAGTAGAGACGGGGTTTCACTGTGTTCGCCAGGATGGTCTCGATCTCCTGACCTCGTGATCTGCCCGCCTCGGCCTCCCAAAGTGCTGGGATTACAGGCATGAGCCACGGCACCCAGTCAAAAAGAGTTTTTTTTTAAAAGACGGAGTCTCTCTCTGATGCCCAGGCTGGAATGCAATGATGCAATCACAGCTCACTGCAGCCTCAAACTCCTGGGCTCAAGCAATCTTCCTGCTTCAGCCTCCCAAATAGTTAGGACTGCAGGCATGTACCACCATGCTTAGCTAATTTTTAAAATTTTTTTTATAGAAACGGTGTCTCACTGTATTGCCCAGGCTGATCTTGAACTCCTGGCCTTAAGTGATCCTCCCACCTTGGCCTCCCAATGTGCTGGGATTACAGGTGTGAGCCATTGCACACAACATACTTGACAATTTTAGCAGGAAGTGCTACCTTAAGCATCCTTATTTTCCCTTTAGTAAGGGGATGTGGGTCTGGGAACTGACTGGGTCTTAGACAGGACCCCAAATTTCTGATGTAATAGCAGCCTCCATTCACCAGACCTGCAGTGTTTTCAGTTACACACCAAGTTGGGCCAGAAATCCTGCAATCAACCGGCCACACCCTAAGATCCCTGCAGGTCAGCTCATTCTGATAAGCCCTAATGTCTCGTAAGATGACTATACCCATTTCTCTCCTACTAGTCTAGTGTAACTGTTTGTCCTTTGCCACCAGGGCCCTTCCCACATGCTTGGTATCAAGGAGTCCTTTTTGATGGTAGCATCTTCCACCACTATTCCCAACTCACAGAGAATAGCCTCTATGCTCTTTTCAAAGATGCTGGTGTTTCCCTTACCAGTGTCTATCCCAGGCTTTGACGATGGGATTGGCCTATAAGGCTACAGCCACATTCCTCTCTTGATACCTGTGAGTTCTTTTGTTATATTGAACCTTACAGTTTCTAGCTTCTCAACTTTCCCTAGATTGTACTTCCAATGGGCCCTGGTCTTCTTGGGCCAGCAAGTAAACTATCAGAACCACTCTCAGCTGCTCCAGCTAGCACCACTAGATCCAGAATCGTAGGTGAGTGCACAGTGCACCCACATTTACCCTGATCAAGTGATGTTCCTTCCTCTTGATCAACAGCCTTCAAGATGCCTTTCCTCGCACATTCCCACATCTTTGCCAATATAATTAAGTCCTGTATGTCTTTTGGTGGGTGAATTCCCTTCTCCCCTAGTAAGTGCTGGGGTCTGACTTTAGTTACAGGTCTGGGGATGTGGAAGATGAGTGTATATAGATGAGGGGTTGGGGTAGGGATAGAGCATGAAGTGAGTCTGTCCCTCTGCCAAGGTAAACCAATGGCCACTGAGAGAAGGTAACAGTGTCCTCAGGCCAGACATGAAGAGCCTAACTAGGGAACGCAGAGGAGGAGGGAGCTCAGGGTGGGTTGTAGGTTGGGGATATTGAAGGTCTCCAAAAACTGCTCTATATTTCCATTCCATTTCTCTCTTTTCTAGTCAATGTCCTTACATATACAAAGAAACATAATGAAGATTTGAGTTCAACTGATAATGTAATTTTGCAACCACAGAACAAACTTTGCCTTTGGCTTCCAACTACTTCAGCCCCATTCTTTTGGCATTGTCAGAGAAATCTCTGGTTAAAGAAAGTCCATGCCTTGTGTTTTTCATGTGTCTTTCAAAACCAGTGCCCCACATGACCACATCTCTTGGACCCTTTTCATTTTGGTGCACGCACCCAGACTCCCAACTGCCTGCGTTCACATCTCTACCTGAAGACTCTCTGGCTTCCAGAGGTTACTCTAACGTGTGTGGCGGACCAGAAGGGCAGGGAACAGCCCCTTTTGGGAACAGTGCTCAGCTGATGACTGGTGGGAACTGGTGCAGAAACACCGCAGCTGCCTTGTCCTTTGGGTGGGGTAGTTCTGTTTTTTTTTTCTTCCTGAGATGGTGTCTTGCTCTTTTGCCCAGGCTGGAGTGCGGTTGTGTGATCTCGGCTCACAGTTACCTCCATCTCCCAGGTTCAAACAATTCTCCTGCCTCAGCCTCCAAGTAACTGGGATTACAGACACGCACCACCACGCCTGGCTAATTTTTAGTAGAGACAGGGTTTCACCATGTTGGCCGGGCTGGTATCAAACTTCTGACTTCAAGTGATCCACCCACCTCAGCCTCCCAAAGTACTGGGATTACAGGCATGAGCCACTGCATCGGACCTTAGGTGGGGGAGTTCTGAGATGCATGTTTTACTCTTTTCCCTAGAGTGCATGTATGCAGCTGAGCTCCGATAGCCCATGGTGGTAACTTGTCTGGTAACGCATTCTTTATTGTCTGCCTTCTCTTTCGTGTTTTGTTTCCCGCCTCCTCCCTGCGGATGTTTCCCAAATTTTTAGACAAAGCTTTGCCTCCTTAACCAATCACAAATCTAAATATCTTTCAATCCACCTTTTGACCTGTGGGCCCCCACTTCAAGATGTCCTGCTTTTTTAGGTCAGACTGATGTATAGTCTCCATGTATAGATTTATGACTTTGCTTATAACCTCTGCCTCCTCCCTTTAAAAGCCCTTACCTGTAAGCCATCTAGGAGTTTGGGTTTTAAGTGGAAGCTGACTAATTCTCCTTGCTTGGCACCCTACAATAAATACCTCCTCTTCTCTTGCTCCAATCTCATTGTCAGTGTTTGGCTTTGCTGTGCTGGGCAAGTGGGCCCCAGTTCAGTTCAAAAACACATTCACTCATTCAACGAATGCTGTGTTGCCAGCAACATGCTGAAGATACAAAATGACATCACAGCCCTCCACTCACTGGGTGATAGTGAATAGGGGTGGCAGACATCGCCAGTGACCCCTGGGAAAGAAAACCATGCTTTTTACGCCCTGAAAGGAAGTGACCCTCCAGAACAGGGATCAAAGTGAAGGGTCAGGGCTACAGTGACTTCCTAGATGCCCAACAGCCTTTGCCTTCCCAGAATTCCTCTAAGTCCATTTTTTTGGTGAAGAGTTTGTGTTTTGTCTTATGTCAACTTACCAGTTGAGATCATTTCAATAGGTAGATGGGCATTAAGGCATTTATGTAATACTATTTGTGCTCTCCACACCATAGGGCAACTTCAGTCCCCTCTGCCTATGGCCACACAGGAAACGGGTGCTTAGAGGAATTAAGCCCAGATTGAATGACAGAGTAAAATTAATCAAGCATTTACATCCCCCCTGGGTGAAGGGAACCTAAAATTGGGACCTCTTATAAGGCTGATTTCATGCAACACACATAGCCTGAGGCCACAGGGGAAGGTGATTAGAAGAGAAATAAATCACAGCACGGTTAGGGCTGGATGGATTCCCTTCTCCTCCCTGCCTCCCCACCAGCTAAAGGAAAGCAGCTGAGCCTTTGGAAGCAAAAACACCCTAAATAGAGAGAAAATTTCACACATATGCTCTGCAGATTTTCAGAAGATGAAATAATAAAGTACTTGTGATAGCAAGTAGCCTTTCTTGTATTATTTTTCAAAGACTGCTGGATTTAACCCCCTGTGGCTTCTAGGCTGCCCAAGTGAGTTCATAAACAATAATATTATTCTAATACCTTAAGAGGCCATTGACCACTCTTTGCGGTAAGGTCATGAAAAATACTCATCACTGAGGTTGAAGGCCTTAACAATTCCTGGCTCAATTTAAATCTAAATGATTAAAACAATTCTATGATACAATTCTTGAACTCCTGGCCTCAAGTCATCCTCCCCTCTTGGCCTCCCAACATGCTGGGATTACAGATGTGAGCCACTGCACCCAGGCTAATTAGATAATCTATTGTGTTGCTAGGGCTGCCATAACCAAGTACCATGGACTGGTGGCTTATATGACAGACATTTATTTTCTCACAGCCCTGGAGGCTGGAAGTCCAAGATCAAGGTGTTGGCAGGGTTGGTTTCCGCTGAGGCCTCTCTCCTGGGCTTGCAGATGGCCGTCTTCTCCCTGTGTCTTCACATGGGCTTCCCTCTGTGTGTGTCTATGTCCTAATCTCTTCTTGTAAGGACACCAGTCATATTGGATTAGGGCCCACTCTAGTGACCTCATTTTTCACTTACTTTTCTCTTTAAAGACCCTATCTCCAAATACTCTGAGGAACTGAGGGTCAGGGCCTCAGCATATGTATTTTTGGGGAACACAGTTGAGCCCAAAACACCAACCAAGAGCTACTCTTCACACAAAAGCAATGGTTTATGTATTTCTCTTTCTTTACACACGTAGGCCTACGTAGAATTCTGTGTTCTGGTTTTTTCATCAACACTCTTCTGCATTCCATTTTTTTTTATCACGGCCTTCATATTCATCTTTCACAACATGACTGCCTTGTATCATAGAAGTGGTATACCATGGACAATATGGGGAATATAGACACTGTGGACTATTAGACAGGGGGGGATGGGTTAAAAAAACTACCTATCAGGTACTATGCTCACTACCGGGGTGATGGGATCTATACTCCAAACCTCAGCATCATACAATATTCCCATGTAAAAAATCTGCATATGTACCTCCTGTATCTAAAATAAAAGTTAAAATTTAAAAACAAAGTGGTATACCATCACATATTCTTAGGCATTTAGGTTGTTTCCAGTTCTTCAAATGTAAATACAATAAGAAACAGAAACAGTCAATCAAACAGGCAGGCAGCTTGGCAGGGCAGACAGTGAGAGCCTTGCCATTGTCAGGCCCAGGCTTGTGTCTGGGCTCAGCCAGCTGTTACTGTGCAAACTTGGGAGGCTGGGACTTAATCTTCCTGAGAGTCAGTTTCCTCTTCTGTAGAATCATCCTATATTATGAGGCCGTGAGAATAACCACATTATATAATATTTGCAAAGCTCTTAGGGCAAGGGCTCAAAGTGACTCCTTTCTTCTCTTGTTCATTAACATCTTTGTATGTAGAATGTATCTGTGATTCTTCAAAGTACCACTAAAATTCCCTCTGCCTCCAAAAACATTGAGCCAATTTACACTATTATTGCCCAAGCAGCTGCATCTTAAGGCCTATCCCAGTTATTATTGCTGTGTAGCAGATCACCCCAAAATATAGTGTTACCAAACACCAGTTCCTAATGCTCACTGATGCTGTGAGTTTGGAATGTAAATAGGTGTGAAAATAAATAATTCAAAATCTAAGCTGTTGGAACTTTCAATTGCTTTGAGCCTCAAAGGAATGTGCTTATGAAACCTGAGTCACATGACAGGCATGTGACTTGGTCTGTCTGATTATAGATTAGCCTTCTTCCTTACCTACACTGTTTTGTGAAATGTTGCAAATGATTAAAGGGTGCCAGGGAAGACCCCTTCCCTCTTAGTATTGGTCTTTATTATAGATTAACTTCTCTCTTACCTTTTCCACACAAAGGCTTTGTGATTATGTTAAATATACTCTTTTAAATTGGAAAGCAAATGAAAGCAAGCCATACAGAAAAGAAAACAAACTATCAAATTGTTAGAACTCATAAACCAGGCTTGTATAGAAAATGTTGTAATCCTGTTAAATTTCTTTATTTTCCTCCTATATAAGCCAGACCTTAACTTTTCACTTCAGAGCACTAACTCCATTTCTGTGGAATTCTTGTTTTCTGAATGGTCATTCCCAGCTTTTTACTTGAATAAACTCTTTAAAGTCGATTCCAATCTTTTCACTTATTTCAGGTTGACACAGGGCATGAGGATGACTTGTCTCTGCTCTCCAATGTCTGGGCCTCAGCTGGGAAGAATTCATTGGCTGGGACTGAGGGCTTCCCTGCTGGAAACTTCCTCACATCTGGTACCCAGGCTGGGTAGACTGCAAAGCTCAGCTCAGCAGAGGCTGTTGACAGGGGCACCTAGACAGGGACTTCCTAGGGAGCCTGGGCTTCCACAGCATGTTCTGACCATGGGTGAAAACCAGCACAGGCCCATCCAACTCCAAGAGAAGGCACATAGACCCCACTTCTCCATGAAGAGAGTGCCACAGGACTTGCAGCCATTTTACTAAACCACCACAAGCCCCTTCGGTAAATGAGGGGGTCATGGGCCAGGACACAGTGAGGGCTGAGCTGCCACCTTCTCTGTCTTAGGGAGCGGGGAAGGAGAACACACAGATGTTAACAATTTTTGCCCTGTTTGGGAACTAAATGCATTATTTCAGTCCTTCCAAACATAGACAGGAGCCCTTGTCATTCTGGGCCTCAGTTTCCCCATCTGTAAAATGAAGGAGTTGGAATGAATGATCTTTCAAAGTCTATTTTGACTTTTTAAATCTAAGGTTCCACCGAGTCCCCACTTCTGTGATTTGGCAGATGAAAAACCTAGTGGATTATTCTTAAAGACCACCTGATCTGGAGCCGCACCACTCCCATCTGCCTCTGGGGCTGCTTCTTGACAGAGCAGGAGGTTCGCCATCTTGGTCAAGCCCCTCGTTCTAAAGTTCACCTTAATCAAAAACCGGCTAAATCCAAAGAGCATCAGCCTAATGGTTAAGGTCAGCATGACCTTAAATCACAAATAACATCTCCAACTAGAAACATTTCAAACTCCTCCTCACCCAGAGACATGCTAGTCCTGAGATAATCCTGCTCCAGCTGGGAAGATGCCATCCCCGAGATAACTCCCCTCCAGCCAGAAAGATGTCATCCCCAAGGTAACCTCCCCTCCTCCTGGAGACATTCCAACCCTGACATAAAACTTCTCCCTCACACAGAAATATTCCAAGCCTGTAATAAGCCCTCTCACCCTAAAACCAATATATACTCTTAGTCTGTAAGAGAGAGCGCTCCTGTCTGAAATCGGCCAGAAGCCCCTCTCAGGTTTATTTCCTCTAAAATAAATCTTTCTTTAACTGTCAAGCCACATTTTGTGTTTATTTCTTCTTTCTTTAAAACTCTTACACTTCTCAGGCTAAAGGCCCTCTTGAGGGCACCTGTTGCAGTGCCTTCTTCTACAGAGGCTTTCCTTACACCAACTCCCATGTCGCCCTCTCTCAATTCCATCAGAATTGGGTCTCCCTGAGGCTCTGCATCCAACTGCCAGGCTCACCTTAGCTCCCCTCAAAGATTCTCTGTGTTCAGGTCTCTCAGGTCTGTCCTGACCATCCCTCCTGGATGCATCGAAACAAAAATTTATTATAGAAAGCTTGTAAAAAATGCTAAGTAAAAGAAGTCAATTACATGAAAGGGCACTTATTTTATGATTCCATTTATATAAAATGACCAGAAGTCTATAGAGACCAAAAAGAAGTCAATTAGTGGTTGCCTAGGGCTAGGCTGGGGTGGAGAAGGCAGTGTTGAGGGAAAATGGGGAGCTGTTGCTCTAGAATATTGGGTTTCTCTGAAAGATGATTAAAATGTTCTAAAATTAGTTTTGGTGACAATTGTTCAACTCTGTGAATATACTAAAAGTTAATGGGTGATACACTTTTAAAAAAGCTTCTCTGGTGGTAAAGCTCACTCTCCCAACCCTCTCACCCCCACAGCAAGTGAGTGACAGGTGTCAGAACTATAGGTGCTAGACTCTGCTCCCACCTCTGCCCACTCTCCCCGTGTTCCTCCCAGAGCTCACCACCAGGTGCCACACCCAGGAAAAATGAAATGCAATTTAGCAGAGTTCTTAAAAAGCACCCGAGACATTACAGTTTCTATTACTACATAAGTGAGGGGAAATGCATATTCATAGCATATTTTATTATTTGATTCCATCATTGTGTTTTATCTGTGTGTGTCATACTGTCAAAAACAAGATTCTAAAATGCCAATCTGGCATTCTTATTCTGAGAAGGAAATTCCAGGAAGTTGTTCAGGCATTTTGCCCCCTGAAACAGCACTGCCTGTAAGCACTTACTGTCTACATCACTCATGTGACAAGCACAAAGATCCGCCCTGCATCCTAAGTGTTGTCACTGAGAATCCTAAGTGTTGTCCTCTGAGAATAGGTCTGGGGAGGGCCAGGCATTATGGCTTATACAGCTGTGCTCTCCTTTTTCCTCTCTTTCAGCTATCCTCTCACCCTGCCATCAGCATCTCGTCTCGAGAAGGGGATAGACAGTTATGTGCTGGATGATGCTGAAGCATCTCCCTCCTCCAGGAGCCTGCATCCCTATCACTCATCTCCAGCCTCCTCTCCTCCCTCAAGGCCTTTCCAGCCCCACCTCACCTTATCTCATGGATCTCAGGATGCTGATGTCTGGGATCCAATTCTAGGATCCCAGCTCTCATTTGAAGAGTAAGGGAGCACAAGGGTTACTTACCTTGCAGCCCCACAGTGTCCCTTGCTGCTGTCTCAGGGCTTCTCTTGCTCCCTGGGTACTCCTGTTAGCACAAGATAACACAGTCAAACCTCTTTTGGGCAGGATTCCAAAACAATCACCATAATTCCTCCAGCTCCCAATATGGATTCACGTTGCTCGATTAAACATATCCGTTTAAAGTAAAAGCCTCATTAATATCCAGGGTTGTAAACCCATTTTGTTTGGATAACTGCTTGCCTTATTGTTTTATTTGATTTATTCCTCTGCCAAACTCACATCATAAGGTCTCCTCTCCACTTAATTTAGCATCCAAACAAAACGTGCCTGTCTCATCAGGCCCATGCAGTCTTCAGGATTGGAAAGTCTGGAGGGGATCTCACCTCTCTCACTCTTTCCAGTGATCAAACTTCCCCCTTTCTTTCCCTGGGAATAGGGTCCCATGATATTTACACTCTGGGAAGATGAGGACAACAAAGCAAAACACAAAAGAATAAATGAAGGCATGCTTTCTGCATGGGACTTGAGGGACATTGGCTTAAATCCATCAAATTCAAGTTCAATTCTGCTCTGGGTCAACCCCACTGCTGGGAACCTTCACTGACAGGCTTGTGGGATCATAGGGATGATCTTCCCAGGAAAAATGGGGAGGATGATGATGGTGGTGATGGTGGTGGTGATGGACATATACTAGTCCTATTCACATTGATGACATTATCCCTCCAGGGTCACAGCTAACACAGGGTCATCTTGGCCAGAGTGTGGTGTTCTTTTCCATCTCCCCTCTACATGGCTAACAGTCTTCCTTTCTTTCTTTCTTCCTTTTTTTTTTTTATGTAAGACAGAGTCTTGCTCTGCCACCCAGGCTGGAGTGTAGTGGCGCCATCTTGGCTCACTACAACCTCCACCTGCTGGGTTCAAGCAATTCTCCTGCCTTAGTCACCCCAGTAGCTGGGACTACAGGTACTGCCACTATGCACAGCTAATTTTTTTTTAAATTTTTAGTAGAGGTGGGGTTTCACTATGTTGGCCAGGCTGTTCTCCAACTCCTGGTCTCATGAGATTTGCCTGCCTTAGCCTCCCAAAGTGCTGGGATTACAGGTGTGAGCCCCTGTGCCCAGCCTGGCAGTCTTGAACTTCTATAAAGAACCACTCTACACTGGGCACTCTCCTGGCTGACATTCTGCGCATAGTCCTGGACTTCACGGTTTTCCAGACGGGAGCACAGGGGGAAAAAAATGTCACTCTAGAGCTGACCCCTGCTAGTTCCTACAGCAGAACTCTGATAATTATGGGGCAGGAGGGGGTGGACGGTGCTGTCTCTATTACACATAAAGCTCTACCCCCACCTTCTTGCTAGAAGAAGATTCTGATCCTTCTCCCTGGGGAGAGCTCCCTCCCCTCCCACGTCTTGAGAGAATGACCATGTGGGGGTAGTTCCAGGGAGAGCCCCTGTCCTTCAGGTGTGTTGAGAGCTGGTGGAGGGCTTTGTTGGGGATGTGAGTGCCTGTGCTGAGGGGCGTGTCTCCGCCCTTCTCCCTCATGCTCTCTAGAACATGCTCGGGGAAATGTGTAGGAAACTGCTGTCCACACCTCTCGATTCTTCTGATACAAATAATAAGGCGGGTGCCAAAAGTCAACATTCTAAAGGAAGGAGTGGAGTGTAAAAACAAAAACCTTTTATTCCTACAAATCAATGCCACAGAAATCTAGAGATTACTGGGAGTCCCTCCTCCATCTCTTTCACAGCAGTCAGTTGTGATATGAAGGCTGAGGACAGAATGGTTAACTTAGGGGGCTCCAAAGAATTGCAGGGCTGGCAGCAGGTGTCAGTGGGGAGGTGAAGAGGAGCTGCTGGGGACGCCCTGATTTATCCATCATTGGGAAGATCTGTGGGTGATTTCACGTTGCAAAATGAATTTGAGTTGATTGGAGATTACCACAAGATAAATTCACACTAACTTACTCGCATTCAAAATACATCCTGAGTGGGAAGGAAGGGATCTCATGGCAGAGTACACTCAGGAGCCTCCACCCCATGCCGAGGCAACCATTATTTCCTTTCCTGAGGACAATTATTTCCTCACAGAATGTTTTTAGCTGTTTCATCAAAATAAGTGCATGCATGGACTCCTGTCAAGCATGTAGACTTCATCCATCATGTATGATGTGGCAGGGGAGAAAAATGGTGAGATTCACTGGTCCGGATAGTTTCCAAAGGCCCTCTTCTGATCTGCAATTGAGGAGGTCCGGGGTTCCTGCCTTGGGGAGTGTTGGAGAGAGGAACCGTGGCTTTCCACTCACTCTCACTTGCACAGACGGGTTTAAAGCCAAAACAAAGGGAAGCCTCCTTCATCTCACACACACATCGCTTCTAAAAAATACCCACAAGCTGCCTAAAATGGCTTTCTGGCAGTGAGGAGGAAAGAACACTAAAATGGGGGTTGAAATGGTCAGGGATGACAAGGCGCAGTCCTGGCTGTAGCAGAGACAGTCCAGTGTATTGTCTATGGAGTGAGGGGACTAAGCTACATCTTACTTGCACTTCACATAAGATTAAGGTCAATAGTCCACACTACTGGGTGCAGATGGGTGCTGACACCCTGACTCCAACCTTTGAAGAAACCAGTGATTAAATTCTTGGGCTTACAGGGTAGTGGATAACAAACACCTTGGTGAAAAGCTGAAACTGAAACTGCACCCCAAAGAGTAAGGAACTAGTAGCTAACAGAAATTCTTGTGTTTGCAGGATAACGGATAAGAAAAAAACCAACTTGCTGAAAAACTGAAACTCCCTCTGCTTGTGAGATCAAGAAAAGCCGGCTGAAATAAGTCGGAACCAAGGTGGCCAACTGGAGCTTTTGCAAAACGAGGTTGCTGACGTCAGAGCCTGAATTTCCACTGGAGGTTTCATTCTAACTCCCCCTGAATTTGCATATGCGACCCATGAGGTAGCATGGAGACGTAACTGCGCATGCCCAAGACTTCAAAGCCCTCCCCTTTCCTTCCACCAATCACCTTCTGATCCCAGAATCCACCCCCTGAACATTTTCTAATAAAATATTGCCTTGAAGCCAGCCTGGGGAAATAGATTTGAGCTTGACTCTTGTCTCCTTGTGAGTTGACTTTCGCCATAAAGTCCTTTTTAAAAACCCTGGTGTTATAGTACTGGCTTCCAGCACATTGGGGAGCGAGCCCCTTTTGCTGGATAACAGTGCTGATGGAGGTGATGGGGAAGCCAGAGCCCCCAGGCTACACCTTGGTACTCTGCTAACTGGACCAAGGTCTGACTCCAAAGTCAGAGGGCAATTCGGGATTCTTCTGTTAGTGCCACCCATAGGATATCACATTAAACTTTAGCCTAATGCTGAGGGAATGTGGGAATTTGCCCAATAGTAATGATGCCCAGTGGGAAACTATGTTCCTCCTGCGGATTACTCTCTGCCTACACATTCCTCACCCTGTGCCTTGCACATCCAGAGGCTACCAGTGTATCCCACCTAATCCAACATCTTGCTGCAATCCTGAACGGGCTTCTGGACTGGCCTCCATCACTAAACCAACAGGAATCCTCCACTATGAACCAGCAGGGTCCTGCGTTGTTGTTGCTATGGTGACAGTTACCCATGAGTACATCGAGGGAAAAATAGCCACATTTTAGCAGGTGTACAGTCCTAACACAACATACTGGTACTGGCTCATAAAGTTTTCTAGTTTTCCCTAAGACTTTTAAAATTAGGAACCAATATGTAACCGCTCAGAACACAATTTCCCTAGCAACCAGAGAAATGCCAGTCCCTCCTGTTAGGGAGGTTAAAAATAACATTGCATGTGCCACTGCAACCAACTGGAATCTCCAAATTCCCTTCTGTAACAGCCCCCTGGTCACAGCAGATGCCCAACTCCCCAAATCTCATCTATCATCAACGTAGCCTTTCCAGGGCACGAATGCAACTCACCTTCATAGAATTACTCAAGTCTCCTCTCTGCCTACAGAAAAAAAAGTCATAATCAGCTTGGTCTGCATAAGCAGGGGCTGCCCTCCTTTCCTGCCTCTTTCCCACATAGCACCCATGTTCTAGGCATAAGCCTTTCCTCAAAATTCTCTGACCAGACCATATGCCTGCCTGCCTTCTTTCATTCTTTCTCTTCTCTTTTTTTCTTTTTTCTTCTTTCCTTCCTTCCTTCTTTCCTTTCTTCCTCCCTCCCTCTCTCCTTTTTTCCCTTCTTTCCTTCCCTCCTTCTTTCATCCCTCCCTCCCTTTTTCCTTCCTTCTTTTCCTTTCTTTCCTCCCTTTCTTCCTTTCAGTATGATTAGCATATAAAAACATAAAAAGATCTTAAGTGATCAGTTCAATGAGTTTTGACAATTGTGTATGCAAGGCAAAAACACAGAACATTTCCACCACTCTAGAAAGTTCTCCCATGCACCTTTTCAGTCAGTCTACCACACTTCAACCCCAAGGCAACCATTTTCTGACATCAATTGCCATAGATTAGTTTTGTCTGTTTTTAAACTTCATAAATGGAATCAAACAGAATGCATTATTTTGTTTATTTCATTGTGTGGCTATGCCACAATTTAAAAATCTGTTCTTCTGTTGATGAACATTTGGTCTGTTTCCAATTTGGGATTATCATCAGTAAGGCTCTTACGAATGTTTTTGTGCTATGTTTTTTGTGGACACTTGTTTTTATACCTCTTGGGAAAATACCTAAGAGTGGAATTGCTAGGTCACAAGGTAGATGTGTGGTTAAATTTACTAGAAACCATCACACAGTTCTCCAAAGTGGTTATGCCTTTTGACTTTTCATCATCATCTATCAGAATTCCACTTGTTCCACGTCTTTACTAAAATTTAGTATTGTCTGTTTTTTTTTTTTTTTTTTTTTTTTTTATTTTAGCCTTTCTAGTATGTGAATAGTAGAATCTCATTGTGGCTTTAATTTGCATTTTCCTGATAACTAATAATGTGAGCATATTTTCATGTGTTTGTTGTCCATTTGTACATGTTCTTTTGTGAAGTACCTGCTCAAGTCTTTTGTTCATTTTAAAATTGAATTATCTTCTTATTAGTTATTTTATTAATAACATATGCTGAATATAAACCGTTTTTTTCAGATACGTGCTCTACAAATAGTTTTCCCTGTTTGTGGTTTGTCTGTTCATTTTCTTAATGGCATATTTGAATAGGCAGAAAGTTCTGATTGTAGTGAAGTCCAATTTACCAGTTATTTTTCTCTTATGGTTAGTCCTTTCTGTGTCTTGTCTCACACATCTCTGATTAACCCAAATTTGTACAGAATCTCTCATATGTTATTCTAGAAGCTTTTTAGTTCTGGCTTTTTCACACAGGTTTTGGGTCAGCCAAACTGTGTGTGTGTGTGTGTGTGTGTGTGTGTGTAGTGCTACAGACAGGGGTTGAGGTAGTTCCAGTTTCCTTTCACCATTGAATTTCTTTGGTGCCCTTGTGAAAAATCAGTTGACTATAAAAGTATAGGTCTATTCTAGACTCGGTTTTCTTTTTTTTTTTTTTTTGTTGAGACGGAGTCTCGCTCTGTCGCCCAGGCTGGAGCACAGTGGCCTGATCTCAGCTCACTGCAAGCTCCGCCTCCCGGGTTTACGCCATTCTCCTGCCTCAGCCTCCCATGTAGCTGGGACTACAGGCGCCCACCACCTCTCCGGGCTAGTTTTTTGTATTTTTTTAGTAGAGACGGGGTTTCACCATGTTAGCCAGGCTGGTCTCGATCTCCTGACCTCGTGATCCGCCCGTCTCGGCCTCCCAAAGTGCTGGGATTACAGGCTTGAGCCACCGCGCCTGGCCTAGACTTGGTTTTCTATACTCTATTTCTAGACTCTGTGATTGACCTGGGTGTTTATCCTTAAACAATACCATACTGTCTTGGTTACTGTGCTTTAGCACAAACCTTGAAATTGTGCAGTGTAAGTTCTTTGACACTTTGTCAAGATAGCTTTGGCATTTCTAGAGCCTCTGAATTTTCATTAACATTTTAGAATTAACTTTTCGGTTTCAAAACAAAGGTGCTGGAATTGATAGTTGAAACTGTAGATCAATTTACAATGAACAAACATTTTTAAATATTGAGCCTTCTAATTCATAAATATAGTATATCTCTCCACTTATTTGTGTCTTCATTAACTCCTCTCAATGATGTTCATAGTTTTCAGCATAAAAGTATTACATGTCTTTCATTAGATTTACACATAGATTTGATTAAAAATCAAAAGCCCTTGTTTGACTCTTCAAGTGCTTTTCTATATAAAAGTGCTTTTCTAATAAAAATAGTGTTTTATTTCTAATCAAATATTATCACTTGTTACTTCACCTGTGTACTTTTGCACATGTAGTTCCAGATGCATGGACTGCTTTTCTTCTTGTCTGCGTACCAGCCTGCTACTCTTCCTTCCAAATGCCACCTTCTCGCTATCCTTCTAGGCTGAGTTAGTAATCAGGTCTCCACATTGTGATCAAGGTCTGTGTGGGTCTGGATGGTCCCATTTCATGTTTTAGAATGCTTTATCTTTACATTTATCTAATAAATATGTAACATTTACATGATTTTTGGTATTCATGTCAAGTCTAGGCAGCATTTTACAGTGATAAATTGTAGCTGCATGAAACTTTTTGTTCTGCCACTCGTTAGGTATGTAATTTTGTCTCTTCATAAGTAAGAAGAAGATGTGTGCAAGCATGTTTCTTGTACAAATTACGCATTTGTAATGAGGAAAGCCTGGTTGCTCATCTCCTAGAACCTGGAAAGGTAAAATGTGTTCAATGCATTTCATAGAGTACCATCAACAATTAGAAATAGTGAATTCCATGCATATGTAGCAACATGATTGGATCATGAGAATAGTGCAATTGGGCGGAAAGTAAGAAATATGTAACACAAAAGCATTTGTGTACATTAAAAATTCACCTAACACCGAAAAAATGCATCAAAACAACAAACCCTATTTTTCAAGAACACATTCAAATGAAAGTATACATTAGAATCATTGTAGGGGAGGAAGGGTGTGTTATAAGAGTGGGAAATCAGGGATAAAAGGAAATCAATTAACGAAGAAAGGGTCTTAGCAGGCCACTGATGACAACATACTGGAAAACAAGGAGTTGGAGAAACTCAAGCTACTGTTGTTAACATTCAAAAAAGAAAACAGAAAAGGTAAAAACAAGTTTTTGAGACGATGAAGTGAGATAATCCATTAAAAGCACTTAGCAAGTGCCTAGCACATAATAAACACTGAATAATTTTATTGAAATGATTTTAGTAGACTACTAATATGTGCCAAAAAGCACAACTCCATGTAGGAAGGGACCTTGTCTAATTTGTTTATCCCAATCTCTTGAACACTGCAACAGTGCCTAGTGTATTGTAGATGCTCAATAAATATTTGTGCGTGAATGACAGGCACTGAGATTCAATGATGAGCAAAAGCAATATTATTTCTGCCTTTATAGAGATAATAGCTTGGAAGGGAGACAATCACTAATAAAAATATTAAATAAATATAAGATTGCAACTGTATCAAGTACAAGTGCTCCTGGTTCTATGAGAGTCTATTAATGGGATGATTTGAACTGGTCAGAGAGATCAGAAAAAGCTTCCCAAGGAAGTGACTACTGAACTAAGATGAGTAAGGATCAACTAGGTGAACAGGGGAGGATGATTTAGACAGGAAGAATAGCATGTGCAAAATCCCTGTGCCAGATAAGTGCTTGGTAAATACAAGAGCCTGAAAGAAGGCCAGTGAGCTGGGGCTCACAGAAGGAGAGGCCCCAGTCAGGCAGGAGGCTAGAAAGGGAGGTGAGGTCATAACACTCAATGCCTTGTCAACCATGCCGAGGAAATGTCTTCATTTCCCCTGCAATGAAAAATGGGTGAAGGGCTTTAAGAGCAGAGAGACACAATCAGATATGGAGTTTTAGACAGTTGTTCAGGCATCAGTCTGGAGCCAATTGGAGGAGCCCAGAGTAGATGGTGAATCTAGTTGAGAGGACACTGCCTTAGCACAGGCGAGAGCTCACTGAAGCTTGCACTAGGCTGGTGTTGGAGAGAGAAGTGGCTGGATGGTAAATGGTGGCTAGAATCAAGACTATCTCACTACTGATGTAGAACATGGGGCAGATCCATTCAACATGGCTGGCTCCTGGATGTCAAAAAAAGTCTGAATCTGCCTGGAATAATTTTGGTGCTCATGGGAGGATCTAATGGATCATAAGATGTTCAAAGCTCATGATGAGATGAAATCCCTGAATAAACAGGACTTAAAGTCTCCTTCTCCCATGTTTCCTGATACTATCTTACCACTTGACAATTGGAGGGAAATGGGGTCTATAACCGTCTTAGTCCAAACGACTTTCAACCTAGTTGGTGCTGGTACTGGCCTTATTAATGTACAAATTCATGACATTCATCAACTAGCCTTGGAGTCTGTTGCTGCTAACAGGCCCCACAGCACCATAATATCTGCCTCCTGATCTCCATAACTTTTCTGATCACACCAGTCCAGACTACATCCCTGCCTGCCAGCAGGAGAGAGCATACACTCTGCAATCAGGCAGTCACCTACAGGATCAGGCCAGGGGACACCCCAATTCTATCCAGCACCACACCTCCCATAACTATCCCAGCCTGTCCTGCCACAACTGTTCTGAGACAGAGCTATGCTGACCTCTCAAACAAAGCCCAGTTCCATATTTGGTGTATGACCTCATGTTCTCAGTTTCTCCTCAAGAGGAGCTTACCCACACCCCCAAAAAATCTGCACTCAAAGAAAAAGCCCACACCATGAGCCGAGCCAGTGCCTTGGCCTAGCAGTCATCCTGTGCATGCTGGTACCTTCTTAATCCCCCACAGAAGAGACCCTCACTCCTCGTCATGTGATGCCTCAACCTCACTTCTCATGGAAGGCATTTCATGATCATCTTCAGACACGAAGAACCCAAATACGTATGATATCTCCTTCTCAAAAGTCAATTGCAATGAATGTACGTAGCAAATAGAAAACACCAATAATTAGAGAAACCATCATCTGAGTAGTGAATTGTCTCTCAGATCCTTCTTTTTCTTCTCCTGGGTATCAGCTAAGGGCTTCTCCAGTACAAAACTTGCCTTGCACTTCTGTGCTTTGGGACCCCAGGAGTATCAGTTCTGATCAATCAGTGAACACATCAGTCACCCAGACAATCAGTTGACAGATTTTTCTAAGCCTCCACAGTATACAATGCTGCCTATGTGGACAAAGAGTTTCTAGAGGAGGGAAGAAGATATAGTCCCTCAAAGCATAAGGATTGAGAGGTCCCTATTTCTGCATAGCCTCCTTGAATGCAGAGAGAAATTCATTCTTGCATGTTCAGAATAACTGCCAGCTGGGCAAGCTTGCTGCTCACTCTCCCACAACCCTGAAAGACCAAGGTGAAGTAACAAACTCTGCGTAAGCCAAGCAGCTAGGGAGCAAGCTCTCTTCCAGTCAAATCATTGATGGAGTCTGACCTGGACACCCTCTTTCTACCGACTCATAGATGCAAACAGTTCTTGTCTCTTTGATATCCAAGTCTCATGATTCTACATTCGTCTCATTTTTATCTCACATGTATACATTTAAAAATGTTTAAGGGTCACAGCAGCTGTGTTAGTCCCTTTTTACACTGCTATAAAGATCTACCTGAGACTGGGTAATTTATGAAGAAAGGAGGTTTAATTGGCTCACAGTTCCATAGGCTTAACAAGAAGCGTGACTGGGAGGCCCCAGGAAACTTACAATCATGGCGGAAGGTGAAAGGGAAACAAGCACATCTTACCATGGTGGAGCAGGAGAGAGAGAACGGAGGGGAGGGAAGTGCCACACCCTTTTAAACAACCAGATCTCATCAGATCTCTATCACAAGACAGCACTAGGGGCTGGTGCTAAACCATTAGAAACCACCCCCATGATCAAATCACCTCCCACCAAGCCCCACCTCCGACACATGGGGATTACAATTTGACATGAGACTTGGATAGGGACACAGAGCCAAACCGTATCACCAGCATTACTCATAATACCCAAAAGATAGAACCAATCCAAGTGTCTATCTACAGATGAATGAATAAACTGTAGTTTTTCCAAATTATGAAATATTCAGCTTAAAAGAAAGGAAATTTTGGCACATGTTAACAATATAGATTTATTGAGGATATTATGCTAAATGAAATAAGCCAGACACAAAAGGACAAATATTGTACGGTTCTATTTAGCTGAGACAAGTAGAATTCAAATTCATAGAGTAGACAAGTAGCCTCAAATTCATAGAGATGGAAAGTAAAATAGTGGTTGCCAAGGGGTATGGGAGGTGGGGACTGGGAATTATTGTTTAATTAGTAGAGTTTCAGTTCAGGATAATTAAAAAGGTCTGAAGATAGGTGGTGGTGATGGTTGCACAACAATCTGAATGTACTTAATGCCACTGAACTGTATAACTAAAATATTTAATATGGTCAATTTTATGTTATGTATGTTTTACTATAATTTTTTAAGTTAAAAAAATTACAAGGGAAAGACATAGCAGATGAGACCAATAGGCATTAATATGTTTGCTCATTGAAAACAAAGTTGATTGCACTCTAGGAGGTCATCTAATTGGCTGATCCTGGTGGGAACCTCTGCTCTGACCATTGGCCCCACTGCCACCCACCAGGACAATCTGGTCTTGGAAGTGTAGATGGAGCCTACGGGATTCACAACTTGTTTATGAAAGCCAGGCCAGAGATAAAACTGGATGGATGGATGGATGCCTGGAAGATAGAAGTTGCTGGAAAGACCAACTACTATTGAGGAAGTATGGTAGTTTTCCAATAAGAAAGATGGTAGACAGGACCTCAGATATTGACAGCCCATCCCTAAATACTCCACTGGACATAAACACTATGGTACTTGCTAGAAGAAACCCTGGGAATGATCTGACTGAGTGCTTTCATTAGAGAGATGAGGCAACTGAGATCAGAGGGGTTAAATGATTTTCCTAAGGCCACACAGATCAGAAGATGATGCATGACCTCCTGACTCTCTAACGAGTGCCCTTTCTACTCTTTAACAAAATCACCTACATTCTGAGGGGGACTAGTCCACCCCGAAATCTTTGCCATAGAGGACAGATACCAGAAATCATTCCAGAACACCTGCAGCTGACACAGTTTACCTTTCCCTTCCAGCCTCTTTCTAAATTCCAATTTGTTCTAGCCATGAAAGTTTTATTCTGCCCTTGCCTGAGTAAACCTCAGCCCTGGAAAATCAATTCCATTGTGCGTCATCTGTGTCCCTCTCCTAAGTAGTTGGCCTCTGCTGGAAAATATCTCAGGACCATGCACACCAGATCCATCGCAAAGTGCATCCTCAGGGAGGCCCGCAGGGCTGCTCTGTGCTCTCTTTAGTTGTTCTTAGTCATTCTTTCTTGGTTCCCTCTCAGAGACAGCTCTGAATGTCCCCCTCACCTTAAGCTCCCTGGGGAGTTCTCACCTTACCATTTGTCACTGACTTCATCCAGAAAGTTGAGGTCAGTGGTTCTAAATTTATTCTACGCCACCCATTTCCTGACCGACAAGCTTGCGTCCGTCCCTGCCCACTTCCACTCCTCCCCCCAGGTCAGAGCTATAGGGTCCTTCCTCCTGCCTCAAACTAGTGGGCTGCTCGAGTTCCAAATCCCTTTTTCCAACCACCACTGGGTTCTCCATCCATAAATGATCCCCTTTCTCCATCTTCAACCACCTCTTAACTAAGTCCTTCCTCTCAAATCAAAGCCTTCTTCAAAGATGTACCCACTTGATCCTTCAAATTCTCACTGCCCATTCTCATCTCTGATTCCTTGGCTGCCTCCATCACTTGACAAGAACTGTGCTGGCTGGAGTCACACATGGTCCAATCCAGTAGGCGTGCTTAGGGGTGTTTTTTTTTTTTTTTTTTGAGATGAAATCTCCCTCAATCGCTCAGGCTGGAGTGCAGTGGCACAATCTCGGTTTACTGCAATCTCTACCTCCTGGATTCAAGCGATTCTCCTGCCTCAGCCTCCCAAGTAGCTGGGATTACAGGCATGTGCCACCAGGCCCAGCTAATTTTTTTGGTATTTTTAGTAGCAATGGGGTTTCACCATGTTGGCCAGGCTGGTCTCAAACTCCTGACTTCAGGTGATCCACCCGCCTCAGACTCTCGAAGGTGTGTTTTTCTTTGCAATGCCTTGTCTCTGCAGCATTTGACTCCACTGACCTCTTATGTTTTATGGAAATCCTCTCCTTCTCTCTCCCTACTTCTCCAACTATTCCTTCTTAGTTTCTTTCATAGCTTTCTCTTCCTCCACCTGCCTCTCAAACATTGGTGTGTAGAGAGAAATGGCTTAGCCCACCGTCTTCCTTTTCCCTGAGCAATTGCATCCACGCTTTTGGTGTCAACCCCTCATCTCCTACATTGGAATCTAGCTCTGACTGCTACACAATACAATCTAAGTCCTGTAATTTAGCATATAAAGACTTTCATGAATAAATCTTAGATTATGATTATATTAAATCAATTGTTTAGTAGATTATACTATTTAATAACATTATGAAAGGCCACATTGTTTTAAAGGGTAAAATCATGACTTTCAAGCCAATATAAAATGAACACGAATCAGAGTTTATTTTGCTCACTATTTAATCTGAGAAACAGAAACATGTTACAACCAATTAAAAGGAAAACCTCAAGAGCAGACACATGCAGAGGCAATCAGCAATGTTAATATGAATTTGCTCAATAGGCACAAACCTGTCTTCTTTCATGGTGAGGAAAATAAATTAATTATACTTCCATTGGACAAAATTAATTTTCATGTCTGTGGTCAAGAGTCATTTGTATTGATAACTAGGCCAGGTGGTACACGCCTGTAGTCTCAGCTACTCAGAAGGCTAAGAAGGGAAGATTGCTTGAGCCCAGGAGTACAAGTCCAGCCTGGGCAACATAGCAAGATCCCATCTAAAAAAACATGAATCTGCTAAACTGCTTATAGTGTGTAAACTAGCTTAAGATGATGAAAGTTAGAGAAGAGTATACTGGATAGGGCACTAATTTTTCCTACATGTCAAAGTCATTCACAATTTTTCCTGGTTGTCTGTTTCCTCTCCTCAACCTGTAATCATAATAATCTCAAAAAAGTGTATTTTTGATCACCAAAAAAAGACTGGTCTCCCTAGGTTTGGCCTAATTATTACCATGGGGCAGCAAAATTGTTACTTAACCATAGATGCTTTCTTGAGTTTGCTTTTGCACATTTAGAACTTTATATTATTGAATAACTACTGAGGCCACAAATTAATGTCTGCCTTAAAGTTTTCTTAAGTGATCTCCCCTGGGAGAGACTTAAGGGACTATATCATATTCGTGCCCACTAGCAGTGAATGGGAGTTGCTATTGCACCACATCCTCCCCAGAATTTGGTGCTGTCAGTGTTCTGGATTTAGGTCATTCTAATAGGTGTGTGGTGTTATCTCATTGTTGTTTTAATTTGCATTTCCCTAATGATAAAGGATGTTGAGCATCTTTTTGTGTGCTTTTTTTTTTTGTCATTTGTACATCTTTGGTGAGGTGTCTGTTCAAGTCGTATTTATATTTATTTATGTATTAGGCTGGGTCTCACTCTGTTGTCCAGACTGGAGTGCAGTGGCATAATCTCAGCTCACTGCAACCTCTGCCTCCTGGACTCAAGTGATCCTCCCACCTCAGCCTCCTGAGTAGCTGGGACCACAGGCACGTGTCACTGTGCCCAGCTAATTCTTTGTATTTTTGGTAGAGATGGGGTTTCACCCCGTTGCCCAGGCTAGTCTCCAGCTCCTGAACTCAGGCAATCCTCCCACCTCGGCCTCCCAAAATGCTGGGATTACAGGCATGAGCCACCATGCCCAACCTTTTTCTTTCATAATTCAGCTGATTTTGGTCTTGTTGAAGGTCAGTATGCAGACATTATGAGCAATTTGTACACAATTCTTAATGCACATACCAAAAATTTAAGAAGCCATGTAGTTTTTAATTCTTTTCTAAACAATTAATTTGGTGACTTTCCAAGAAATTAATCCAGAAAAAGTTAAATCTGGAAAATTTACAGTCAAAAAAGATGTTGAGTACCAGTATCTTCAAAGGTTGATAAGCTGTTACATTGTCTCAGTGATTCACATACTGATGTCATACATCATATATACCCAAACTTTCAAGCTTTCACAGCAAATTATTAATAACTACGTTATTAAGAAAAGTGGAATGCTACAACCAAAAACACATATTCTGATAATGAGAACCAAGATCAAGGACCAGTTTTCTTTAAAACACAATTCTCCTAAAAACACCATGGGAATAGAAGGAATTTAAAATGTTCAAGGCAGATACACCATTCAGGATCAGCAATAGTTTTTGCAGCTTACCAGCAGCCTTGGGGACATCACAGCCTTCCATTGTTCCCCTCCGGTTTCTTCATGTTGTGGATCAGCGCCTCTCTTTCCTTGTCCTATTGCTCCTGCTGCTGCCTGTAAATATACTTTTCTTGTGTCTGTTTCACATTCAAACGCCTTGAGCGAGGATATGAGTGATTCCGTTAGCCCCATCATCCAAGTTGCATTGAGTTGCCGGAGATTCTTGACCTTACAGATGACAGGCCAGCGTATAAATTAGCTAGCTCTGGAAAAGGCACCCACCCATGGTCCAATTACCTGTGAGCAGGTGGTGGGGGTCGCATGTGTCAGGCACGGAGTTTAAAGGGTAGGGCCCTTACCTTTAAAGTGTGCTCCCCGACTCTCAGAGGGGGCACAGTGCTTGTACAGGTTAGTTCAGGTTTTTCTTGGGCAAAGTGGGTTATAAGGTTTCTTCCATTAGTGATCCTCCCCCATCATCATCCTTGCTAATAAATATCTCCTCAAGAATACTCTAACATTTAAATAGAGAAACCCCTAAAGCACAAGGTCATTGAATCTAAATGAGTTTCTGGCTTGAGGGCCTATTTCTGCCTCAAATGCCATAGTACCTCCCAGAATTCTTTACTGCAACTGAGTAGAGACCTTAATGCTATTGTCGTCTCACTATTATCATGTCAGAGCATGGGCATTGTAACTTGCAGGACGTATCAGTAGAATAAAGATTAAAAGAGGACCAGGTACAGAGGCTCATGCCCATAATCTCAGGACTTTGAGAGACCAAAGCAGGAGGATGGCTTAAGGTCAAGAGTTCAAGATCAGCCCGGGTAACATAGTGAGAACTTGTCTCTACAGAAAAATTTAAAAATTTAAAAAGTATCTGGGTATGGTAGCATACACCTATAATCCCAGATACTCAGAAGGCTGAGGGAGGAGGATCACTTGAACCCAGGATTTTGAGGCTGCAGTGAGTCATGATCACACCAATGCACTCCAGCTTGGGTGACATAGCTAGATCCTGTCTCTAAAATAAAATAAAATGAAACAAAAAGTAAAGAGGAGGAGAGTGCATTTTGGGTCTATCCACTCCAGACATGGGATTTCTCCTATTGGACATGCTACATTCCATTTCTAAAACTCACTTAGCCATGACAGCTGATAGATAAATCAATAGATAGTGCTTTATGCTTAATGATAATCTCAACGAACATTTGTATATGTCTTAGTTTTACATGCATGTAGCCTTATAACATCTCATGATATAGGCATCATTATGGCCACTACGTAGAGAAGCGAACTGAACTGACAAGGAGAAAAGTTAAGTAGTAATTTATCCAAGATGTCACAACTGGTAGGTGAACTCAAAATTTCAACCCCAATACTTTGAACTCAGTCTTTCCACTATGCTATGAAAAGGCTCAGGAAAAGTGACGCTATCACTGCCTCCTGAAGACATCTCTAACAGTAATATTGTGTGTGCATCTCAGAAATGACCTCCAGTGAGTATGCAAGATGAGATGCAGTACGTGTGGGTATTTTTAGGATAAGATGATGTGACATTATATCTTTGGCACCTCATTTAAGTAGACCATGTTTCCTAAAAAGGAGACGTGGCTTTGTCACTTAAGCAAAGGTCTCTAAGAATCCTTCAGAAATATTAGGTTTTTTTTTTTTTTAATGAGACTCTGTCTACAGAATAATTAACATTTCCCCTTCCTTTTCCTCTATGTTTAGTGAGGAACATAACTTCATGGGGTCCAAAGCAAGATATTTATCAAATAAGAGGAAAAAAGTGTGATGTCAGCCAAGTCTGACCCTGGGATATTCCTCCCTTTTCTTTGTGTGTACTTTAAAATTTACCTTAATCCAGAACCAAAATATTTCCCTACTGTTGTGCCCAGATCTTTCTCATCTCTGTTTGATGGCTTTTTGCTTCACAGCAAAAATCACAGGGGCAATTGTAATTAGAGTGCAGTCACATCTGCATTTCAAATGAGCTCAATCCATTTTGGTTCTCATAATTTTGAGGGCTGAATAAATAGTGCTCTTCCAGTTGTGAATGGCTGCAATATGGAGCCTCAGGAGAGAGGGAAACTGTAGGGTTCGACATGCTCTGAACTATTCCTGCCAGCCGCAGTGCTGCTTTGAGGGCTCATTACAAACCTAGATATTATTCTCTTTGCAACGTTTTGAAATGGTCCTGAAGAGTTCATCTTTAAGCTGAAGCAGTTTTATCTGGTTATCTTAACCTTCACACAACAGTAATCCACTCTTTCCTCAAGAGAATCACTTAGAAAAACATATCCTTCACTTGTGACAGGCAACATACCTGAAATGTCAACATTAGTAATTTACAAAAAAACTGGCAACTTATTGTTTTGGTTTTCATGTAAGACACCTGTCATGGAGGGAGGTGAAGCATGATTACTGTTCCAAAGGCCATTGTAGAATTGCTTGGGTTTAGTCATTGAGTCACAAAGACCTTCCATCAAAATCAAAGGCTAAATTCTTGTTTCTGTCAGTAGGCAATTTAGGTGTCCTGAACAACCCTTCTGATAGAAATAACTACATTGTTGAATAAACACTACATTTTTCCTTTAGAATGCATTGCTGGATGGCACCGAGGTAAGATATCCACAGAGATACAAAACAAAGCATAACCAGGACCCTTGGGACTCAGACAAATGCAAAGTTAGCTTTCACCTTGAAGGTTTCTGCTGAAAACTGGAATACTTGAGCTTCTGCTTTGAGGACAACATAAGCATGAAAGGCAAGATTAAAATCCTAGGGCCCAACCCAGTGAAGGACTTGATGCAAAATACCTGCATAACCCTGAGACCCCAAAGGGCTATAATTTAAATGTTAGGGTGAACTAAATATAAACTCTAGTGTGCAGAAAGTAAAGCCAGGAAACTTACCTATCTAGACTTGGTGCTAAACAACAACAACAATAACAAAATTCCTCTGAGAATACATAATTAAGTTATTATAAGGGTTTTTAGTCCAAATTCACATAACATCTGCAACCACCAAAAATCACAAATAGAGCCGGGCGCGGTGGCTCAAGCCTGTAATCCCAGCACTTTGGGAGGCTGAGACGGGCGGATCACGAGGTCAGGAGATCGAGACCATCCTGGCGAACACGGTGAAACCCCGTCTCTACTAAAAAAAAATACAAAAACTAGCCGGGCGAGGCGGCGGGCGCCTGTAGTCCCAGCTACTCGGGAGGCTGAGGCAGGAGAATGGCGTAAACCCGGAGGCGGAGCTTGCAGTGAGCTGAGATCCGGCCACTGCACTCCAGTCCGGGCGACAGAGCGAGACTCCGCCTCAAAAAAAAAAAAAAAAAAAAAAATCACAAATAGATGAATATATTCAAAGTGGTCCCAGGTTGGTAACACCTCTAGCATGCTGTAAAAAGCAGATGCAAATTCTCTTTGATAGACTTCAGTGTCAAGCCAGCTTCTAAGAAGTCAAGGAAATCCACCTTCTGGATGCAAGGAAATTAGCCACTCACAGTACCAATACAAAAACCTGTAAGGAAATAAGGTACTGTGTGTGAAAATTAGCAGCTCCAGACAGCTGAAACAAATCCTCAAAAAGAACTTGAAAATATGGGCTAGGAAATGGATTTCCCATAATGACCATGAAGATATTTAAAAACCAAATAGAACTGCTAAGATTTAGAAAGCAATAAAGAAAATGAAAACTCAATGGATAGATTAACCAGTAGATTAGATAAGGCTAGAGAGAAATTTAAGGAACTTGAAGATAGGCCAAAAATATTTTTCAGAATGCAGTTTAGAAAGATAAAGGAAAACAAAAGATGAAAGAGGAGATAGAAACAAAGGCTAAAATGATAGGCTATAGCGTATGTCTTAACAAAAAGTACCAACAGGAGATAGGGAGAATGGGTAATATTTTAAAAGACTATAAGAATTTTTTTAGAATTGTGGAAGGACACCAGTTTTCAGGTCCGGGGAACTCAATGAATTCCAAAATTGATAGCATATGAAAGGTTTGCTATGTAAGAAAGAAAGATAAGCAAAGAAATTGGTGAATATGTACATCTACAATACAAAGCAATGTCAATAATATCTAATTTATAGGTCAAAAATAGTCTATTATTAAAATTCTGGACAACATATAATATAATTTGAAGGGATGTTAATTATTATTAAAGTTTTCTAAGGTCGTCCTCCTACTGTTCAAGAGGAGGTTAAAGATGCTGCTTTAGTCTTTATAAGCTAAAAGTATATACTGGAAGATCTAGTGCAGCTATTATGAGGCTAGAAACTGCTCTAAAAAGAATACAAATAGCAAATGCATCTTTATTGCAGTAGTACAAATAACAGCAAAAGGTTGAAAACAGCCCATATGTTCAGTAGTAAGTAGATGACTCGTTGAATACTCTATGAAACATCCACACAACAGAGTTCCTTTACAACAATGAAAATATGATTTCCAAACAAAGTAGAAAGAAATAGGATGGTATGTGGAGGAGAAAACCCTCAATCAATCCAAAAGATGGCAAGAAAAGGACAAAGAAAACACAAATATAAAAAAGTGGGTGAACAGAAGCATATGATAAGATTATAGAAAAGAATCCAAATCTGGTACATTGGCAACTACATTAATGCAAATGAACTAAATTATATAGTTGGAAGCAGGTATTGAATTGGGTTAAAAGCATTCTATGCATATGCCTATTACAAGAGGTATACCTAAAACATAAAGATCTCAAATTATTGAAAGCCAATGAGTGGAAATACATATACAAGGTGAATATTATCCCCCTAAAGCTAACAAATAGACACTAAAGAAAATAAGTTTTGCTAGATATTTTACTAGCTATAATGATAAAAGGTACAATCCATAAAAATGAACTTGTAGGACCTTAATGTTTAACTTCAAAATACATAAAGCAAAGATTGATATATCTGGTAGAAAAAAATATGAAAATTTGTCTCAAAAATGGGATATTTAAAAATATCTGTAGATTATTGTAATTGATAAATCAAGTAAATCAGATGTTAATAAGTATATAGAATATTTGAACAGCACATTTTACAAGGTTTAATAATCTTGTTGAGAGAGAGAGAGAGAGAGAAACATTATACCTCAAAACTAGAGAAAATATCATTTTAAAAGACAGACAGGTAGGTGACTGGCAAGATGGCCAAATAGGAACAGCCCTGGTCTACAGCTCCCAGCGAGATCCATGCAGAAGGCGGGTGATTTCTGCATTTCCAACTGAGGTACCAGGCTCATTTCATTGGGACTAGTTAGACGGCGAGCTGAAGCAGAGTGGAGCATTGCCTCACTCTCAGGAAGTGTGAGGGGTTGGGGAACTCACTCCCCTAGCCAAGGGAAGCCATGAGGGACTGTGCCATGAGAAGCTGTGAACTCCAACCCAGGTACTATGCTTTTCCCATGGTCTTCGCAACCCGCAGACTAGGAGATTCCCTTGGGTGCCCAGGGCCCTGGGTTTCAAGCACAAAACTGGGCAGCCATTCGGGCAGACACCTAGCTAGCTACAGTGTGCTTGGAACAGCAGTGAGAGAGAACCATTCACTCCCCTGGAAAGGGGGCTGAAGCCAGGGAGCCAAGTGGTCTAGCTCAGTGGATCCCACCCCACGGAGCCCAGCAAGCTAAGATCCACTAACTTGAAATTCTCATTGCCAGCATAGCCATATGAAGTCAACCAGGCACTATTGAACTTGGTAGGGGGAGAGGCATCTGTCATTACTGAGGCTTGAGTAGGTGATTTTCCCCTCACAGTGTAAACAAAGGCGCTGGGAAGTTCAAACTAGGCAAAGCCCACCTCAGCTTGGCAAAGCCACTGTAGCCAGACTGCCTTTTTAGATTCCTCCCCTCTGGGCAGGGCATCTCTGAAAGAAAAGCAGCAGCCCCAGTCAGGGGCTTACAGATAACTCCCAGCTCCCTAGGACAGAGCACCTGGAGGAAGGGGCAACTGTGGACACAGCTTTAGCAGACTTAAACGTTTCTGCCTGCTGGCTCTGAAGAGAGCAGTGGATCTCCCAGCACAGTGCTCAAGCTCTGCTAAGGGACAGACGGCCTCCTCAAGTGGGTCCCTGACCCCCGTGCATCCTGACTGGCAGACATCTCCCAGCAGGGGTCAACAAACACCTCATGCAGGAGAGCTCCAGCTGGCATCTGGCTGGTGCCCCTCTGGGACGAAGCTTCCAGAGGAAGGAACAGGTAGCAACCTTTGCTGTTCTGCAGCCTCTGGTGGTGATACCCAGGCAAACAAGGTCTGGGGTGAACCTCCAGCAAACTCCGGCAGACCTGCAGCAGAAGGACCTGACTTTTAGAAGGAAAACTAACAACCGTAAAGGAATAGCATCAACATCAACAAAAAGGACGCCCACACAGAAACCCCATCTGAAGGTCACCAACATCAAAGACCAAAGGTAGATAAATCCACGAAGATGAGGAAAAACCAGCACAAAAAGGTTGAAAATTCCAAAAACCAGAATGCTTCTTCTCCTCCAAAGGATCACAACTTCTCGCCAGCAAGGGAATAAAACTGGATGGAGAATGAGTTTGACGAATTGACAGAAGTAGGCTTCAGAAGATTGGTAACAAACTCCTCTGAGCTAGAAGAGCATGTTCTAACCCAACGCAAGGAAGTTGAGAACCTTGAAAAAGGTTAGAGGAATTGCTAACTAGAATAACCAGTTTAGAGAAGAACATAAATGACCTGATGGAACTGAAAAACACAGCACAAGAACTTAGTGAAGCATACACAAGTATCAACAGCTGATTCAGAGATTGAATATCAACTTAATGAAATAAAGTGTGAAAACAAGATTAGAGAAAAAAGAATGAAAAGGAATGAACAAAGCCTCCAAGAAATATGGGACTATGTGAACAGACCAAACCTACATTTGATCAGTGTACCTGAAAGTGATGGTGTGAATGGAACCAAGTTGGAAAACACTCTTCAGGATATTATCCAGGAGAACTTCCCCAACCTAGCACGGCAGGCCAACATTCAAATTCAGGAAATACAGAGAACACCACAATGATAACTGCTCGAGAAGAGCAACCCCAAGACACATAATCGTCAGATTCACCAAGGTTGAAATGAAGGAAAAAATGTTAAGGACAGCCAGAGAGAAATGTCAGGTTACCCACAAAGGGAAGCCTATCAGACTAAGAGCAGATCTCTCTGCAGAAACCCTACAAGTCAGAAGAGACTGGGGGCCAATATTCAACATTCTTAAAGAATTTTCAACCCAGAATTTCATATCCAGCCAAACTAAGCTTCATAAGTGAAAGAGAAATAAAACCCTTTACAGAGAAGCAAATGCTGAGAGCTTTTGTCACCACCAGGCCTGCCTTACAAGAACTCCTGAAGGAAGCACTAAATATGGAAAGGAAAAACTGGTACCAGCCACTGGAAAAACATACCAAATTATAAAGACCATCGACACTATGAAGAAACTGCATCAACTAACGGGCAAAACAACCAGCTAGCATCATAATGACAGAATTAAATTCACACATAATAATATTAACCATAAATGTAAATGGGCTAAATGCCCCCAATTAAAAGACACAGACTGACAAATTGGATAAAGAATCAAGACCCATCAGTATGCTGTATTTAGGAGACCCATCGCACATGCAAAGACACACATAGGCTCAAAATAAAGGGATGGAGGAATATTTACCAAGAAAATAGAAATTAAAAAAAAAAGGCAGGGGTTGCAATCCTAGTCTCTGATAAAACAGCTTTAAACCAACAATTATCCAAAAGACAAATAATGGCATTACATCATGGTAAAGGGATCAATGCAACAAGAAAGCTAACTATCCTCAATATGTATGCATCCAATACAGGAGCACCCAGATTCATAAATCAAGTTCTTAGAGACCTACAAAGAGGCTTAAACTCCCACACAAGAATTATGGGAGACTTAAATACCCCACTGTCAATATTAGGCAGATCAGCAAGGCAGAAAATTAGTAAAGATATTCAGGATTTGAACTCAGCTCTGGACCAAGCAGACCTGATAGACATCTACAGAACTCTCCATCCCAAATCACTGGAATATACATTCTTCTCAACACCACATCACACTTATTCTAAAATTGACCACATGATTGGAAGTAAAACACTCCTCAGCGAGTGCAAAAGAACAGAAATCATAACAAACAGTCTCTCAGACCACAGTGCAATCAAATTAGAACTCAGGATTAAGAAACTCACTCAAAACTACACAACTACAGGGAAACTGCACATCCTGCTCCAGGGTAAATAACAAAATCAAGGCAGAAATAAATAAGTTCTGTGACACCAATGAGAACAAAGACACAACGTACCAGAATCTCTGAGACACAGTTAAAGCAGTGTTTATAGGGAAATTTATACCACTAAATGCCCAAAAGAGAAAGCAGGAAAGATCTAAAATCGACACCCTAACATCACAACTCAAAGAACTAGAGAAGCAAGAGCAAACGAATTCAAAAGCTAGCACAAGACAAGAAATAAATAAAATCAGAGCAGAACTGAAGGAGATAGAGACACGAAAAAACCTTCAAAAAAATCAATGAATCCAGGAGCTGGTTTTTTGAAAAGATTAACAAACCAGACTGCTAGCCAGACTCATAAAGAACAGAGAGAAAAATCAAATAGACACAATAAAAAATGGTAAAGGGGATATGACCACCAATCCCACAGAAATACAAACTATCATCAGAGAATACTATAAACTCCTCTATGCAAATAAACTAGAAAATATAGAAATTGATAAATTCCTGGACACTTACACCCTCCGAAGAGTAAACCAGGAAGAAATAGAATCTCTGAATAGACCAATAACAAATTCTGAAATTGAGACAATAATTAATAGCCTACCAACCAAAAAATGTTCAGGACCAGACAGATTCACAGCCAGATTCTGCCAGAGGTACAAAGAGGAGCTGGTATCATTCCTTCTGAAACTATTTCAAGCAATAGAAAAAGAAAGATTCCACACTAACTCATTTTATAAAGCCAGCACCGAGCTGATATGAAAACCTGGCATAGTCATTACAAAAAAAGAAAATTTCAGGCCAATATCCCTGATGAATATCAATGCAAAAATCCTCAATAAAATACTGGCAAACCAAATCCAGCAGCACATCAAAAAGCTTATCTACCATGATCGAGTTGGCTTCATCCCTGAGATGCAAGGCTGGTTCAACATATACAAATCAATAAACCTAATCTATCACATAAACCACATGATTATCTCAATAGATGCAGAAAAGGCCTTCTATAAAATTCAACACCACCTCATGCTAAAAACTCTCATTAAACTAGGTATTAACAGAACGTATCTCAAAATAATAAGAACTATTTATGACAAACCCACAGCCAATATCATACTGAATGTGCAAAAGCTGGAAGCTTTGAAAATTGGCACAAGATAAGGATGCCCTCTCTTATCACTCCTATTCAACACAGTATTGGTAGTTCAGGCCAAGGCAATCAGGCAGGAGAAAGCAATATAGGATATTCAAATAGGAAGACAGAAAGTAAAATTGTCTCTGTTTCCAGATGACATCGTTGTATATTTAGAAAACCCCATCGTCTCAGCCCAAAATCTCCTTAAGCTGATAAGCAACTTCAGCAAAGTCTCAGGATAGAAAATCAATGTGCAAAAATCACAACCATTCACATGCACCAATAATAGATGAACAGAGAGCCAAATCATGAGTGAACACCCATTCACGACTGCTACAAAGAGAATAAAATACCTCGGAACACAACTTACAAAGGATGTGAAAAACCTCTTCAAGGAGAACTACAAACCACTGCTCAAGGAAATAAGAGAAGACACAAACAAATGGAAAAACATTCCATGCTCATGGATAGGAAGAATCAATATCTTGAAAATGACCACGCTGCCCAAAGTATTTTATAGATTCAATGCTATCCCCATCAAGCTACCATTGACTTTCTTCACAGAATTAGAAAAAACTACTTTAAATTTCATATGGAACTGAGAAAGAGCCTGCATATCCAAGACAATCCTAAGCAAAAATAACAAAGCAGGAGGCATTATGCTACCTGACTTTGAACTATACTACAAGGCTACAGTAACCAAAACAGCATGGTACTGGTACCAAAACAGATATATAGACTAATGGAACACAACAGAGGCCTCAGAAATAATGCCACACATCTGTCAAAGATCAACCATCTGATCTTTGACAAACCTGACAAAAACAGGCAACAAGGAAAGGATTCCCTATTTAATACATGGTGTTGGGAAAATTGGCTAGCCATATGCAGAAAACTGAGACTGAAACCCCTTCCTTACACCTTATACAAAAATTAACTCAAGGTGGATTAAAGACTTAAATATTAAGACCTAAACCATAAAAGCCCTAGAAGAAAACCTAGGCAATACCATTCAGGACATAGGCATGGGCAAAGACTTCATGACTAAAACACTAAAAGCAATGGCAACAAAAGCCAAAATTGACAAATGGAATCTATTTAAACTAAAGAGCTTCTTCACAGCAAAATAAACTATCATCAGAGTGAACAGGCAACCTACAGAATGGGAGACAATTTTTGCAATCTATCCATCTGACAGAGGGCTAATATTCAGAATCTACAGGGAACCTAAACAAATTTACAAGAAAAAAATCAAACAACCCCATCAAAAAGTGGGTGACAAATATGAACTGACACTTCTCAAAAGAAGACATTTATGTGACCAACAAACATCTGGAAAAAAGTTCATCATCACTGGTCATTAGAGAAATGCAAATCAAAACCACAATGAGATACCATCTCACACCTGTTAGAATGGCGATCATTAAAATGTCTGGAAACAACAGATGCGGAAGAGGATGTGGAGAAATAGGAATGCTTTTACACTGTTGGTGGGAGTGTAAATTAGTTCAACCATTGTGGAAGACAGTGTGGTGATTCCTCAAGGATCTAGAACCAGAAATACCATTTGACCCAGTAATTCCATTAATAAGTATATACCCAAAGGATTATAAGTCATTCTACTATAAAGACACATGCACAGGTATGTTTATTGCAGCACTGTTAACAATAGCAAAGACTTGGAACCAACGCAAATGTCCATCAGTGATAGACTGGATACAGAAAATGTGGCACATATACACCATGGAATAGTATGCAGCCATAAAAAAGGATGAGTTCATGTCCTTTGCAGGAACATGGATGAAGCTGGAAACCAACATTCTCAGGAAACTAACACAGGAACAGAAAACCAAACACCACATGTTGTCACTCATAAGTGGGAGTTGGACAATGATAACACATGGACACAGGGAGGGGAACATCACACACTGGGGCCTGTCGGGGAGTGAGGGGCTAGGGAAGGGATAGCATTAGGAGAAATACCTAATATAGATGACAGGTTGATGGGTCCCGCAAACCACATGACATGTGTATACCTATGTAACACACCTGCATGTTCTGCACATGTGTCCCAGAACTTAAAGTATAATAAAAAATTAAGACGGGGCGTGGTGGCTCAAGCCTATAATCCCAGCACTTTGGGAGGCTGAGACCGGCGGATCACGAGGTCAGGAGATTGAGACCATCCTGGCTAACACAGTGAAACCCCGTCTCTACTAAAAAATACAAAAAAACTAGCCGGGCGAGGTGGCGGGCACCTGTAGTCCCAGCTACTCGGGAGGCTGAGGCAGGAGAATGGTGTAAACCCAGTAGGTGGAGCTTGCAGTGAGCTGAGATCCGGCCACTGCACTCCAGCCTGGGCGACAGAGCGAGACTCCATCTCAAAAAAAAAAAAAAAAAAAAAAATTAAAAAGAAGTAAAACAAACATTTTTAAAAGTTTAAAAAAAGTAGACATACAGAATGCCTGTGAAAATTGACCTTCTCCTAGGTTATAATGGTATTCCCATCAATTTTTGAGGATTGCATTTTACGGGAACACTTTCTTTGAGTACACGCAATTACGTTAGAGAACATTAACAACAATAAGAAGCACCCAGAGAAAACTATATATGTAGACATTAAAAATAGGCTTCTTTAAAAAAAAGAAATTGTGTATATTTATGGTATACAACATGATATTTTGATGTCCAAAATAGACTCGTGAGCCACTCCTTTGTCCAATTAAAAAAAAACAAATGATAAATATTTAGACATAAATAATGATAAAAATAATACATATCAAACTTGTGGGACAGCCAAAACAGTACTCTCCTAACTTAAGTATTAACTAGAAAAAAGAATGTCTAAAATAAGGAGACAAGCATCCAACTTAACTTTAAGAGAAAGAGCACAGCAGAATACATCCATAGAAAGTAGAAGAAAAGTTATCATAGCACTATTCACAATACCAAAGGTATGGCATTGACTTCAGTGTCCATCAATGGGTGATTAGATAAAGAAAATGTGATATATATAGAATGGAATACTATTTAGCGATAAAAAAGAATGAAATCATGTCTTTTGCAGCATCATGGATGGAACTGGTGAAACAAGTTGAATACAAAGACAAATATCACATGTTCACCTTTGTAAGTGGGAGCTACATAATGTGTATACATGGATGTGAGTGTGGAATGACAGACAGTAGAGACTCAGAATGGGCGGGGTGGATAATGAGATATTATTCAATAGGAACAATGCACATTGTTTGAGTGATGGATACCGTAAAAGCCCTGACTTCATCACTATGCAATAAATCCATGTAACAAAATTATACTTGTACCCCAAAAATTTACACAATTTTTTAAAAAGAAAGTAGAAGGAGAGAATGATAAAGCATACAGTAAAGATAAAGAAAACAAACGTGCCTTAGAAAGGAACCATAAAACCAAAAGTTAGTTGTTTGAAAAAGTTTAACGAATAGAAAATCTCTGTTGATATTTACTAAGGGAAGGAAGGAAGGAAGGAAGGAAGGAAGGAAGGAAAGGAAGGAGGAAGGGAGGGAGGAGAAGGGAAGGAAGGAAGGAGAGAGAGAAGGAAGGAAGGAAAGAGAGAAAGAAAAGAAAGAAAGAAGGAGAGAAAGGAAGGAAGGATGGATCAGAAGGAAGGAAGGATGGAAGGAAGGAAGGAGAGAGAGAGAAGGAAGGAAGGAAGGAAAGCAAGCAAGCAAGCAGGAAAGCAGGCAAGAAAGGCTCTAGCGAAGTAAGTTAGAAAGGACACTGCTGAGACAATAGAATAATATTCTTTTTGGTTTTTTTTTGAGACAGAATCTTGCTTGGTCACCAGGCTGGAGTACTATGGCGTTATCTTGGCTCACTGCAACCTCCGCCTCCCTGACTCAGCCTCCCGAGTAGCTGGAACTACAGGCATGTGCCACCACGCCTGGCTGATTTTTTTGTATTTTAGTAGAGGTGGGGTTTCACCATGTTGGCCAGGATGGTCTCGATCTTCTGACCTTGTGATCTGCCCACCTCAGTCTCCCAAAGCGTTGGGATTACAGGTGTGAGCCACCACATCCGGCCAATAAGAGAACATTCTTAACACCTCTATGCCAGTGTACTTTTAAAATTAATGAATTGGGCAAATATTTTTTAAAATACAGTTTATCAAGAAGAAATAGAAAATAGGAAGAGTCTTAAAATGATTGAGGAGATTGAATCAGTCGTTGAAAAGTCTTCCCTCAAAGAAAACACTAGTCCCAGTTGGCTTCACCAGGAGTTTCAGCAAAAATACAGAAAAAAAGAATTTCAATCTTACTACACCTCTGCCAGATCATTAAAGAAGAGAAAAAAATCTCCATTCACTTTGTGAGGTGGGCCTGACTTTGATACCAAAAATCCAATAAAGAACAAAATGAGAAAGTAAAATTGTAGGTCAATCTCACCCATGAGCATAGATGCAAAAATCCTCAACAAAACAAACGAAATTCAGCAATATATAAAAAGATGAACACATCATGACCAATTAATGGTTAATTCTCAGAATAAAAGGTTAGTTTAATATTATAAAAGTGATTTATGAAATTCACTGTAGCAGATCAAAAGATTAAAAATCATATCATTATCTCAACAGATACAGAAAAGCATTTGAGGAAGTTCCATATCTAATGATGGTAAAATCTCTTAGCATACTATAAAGAGAAGGCAACTGTCACAACCCAATAAATAACAAACATCATATCTAATGGCAAAATGTTGAAAACATTCCCTTTAAGATTAGGAGCAAGACAAAAGTAGTTAGCTTTCCATTCAACACTTGACTGTGAAATATGTCTTCATATCCTTCTAAGAACACAGTGGAAAAACATGTGTATATTATGCTACCATTGTGTGGATATGACTACATAGATATGTCATGCTTACATATGAATGAATACTTACATTCAAATAAAACATGAAAGGTAAATTTAAATGGCCCACTTCCATTCAATATTTTACTGGATATGCTAGAACAAGCAATAAGGCAAGCAAAAGGAAATATATAAATATGTAAAAGGGGAAACAAAACTGTCGTTATTTGCTATACTACGATTGTATAAGTAGGAAATGTAAAAGAAACCACAGATAAATTATTTTAACTAATAAGAGAGTTAAAGGGTTGCTGGATAAAGTTAGTATGCAAAATTTCCCAATGGTGAGGGGTTTTGTAATATCTAGCAAAATTACACGTGCATTTACCCTTTCAACCAGAAATCCTGTTTTTATCAAAACCCATATGTCAATGACAACCTAGCAAAATGAAAAGAACGCACAAGACTGGTCATTACTGCATTATTTGCAGTAGCAAAGAATGGAAATAATACAACTGTCCATCAGCAAGAAGCTGGTTGAATAAACTGGTTGCATATGGCATATCCGCACGATTGAGTACTTGCAGTTAAAACAGGAATGAGGGGCCAGGCACGGTAGCTCATGCCTGTAATACCCAACGCTTTGGGAGGCCAAGGCGGGCGGATCACGAGGTGAGGATCCTGTCTCTACTAAAAATACAAAATATTAGTACGCTCCTGTAATCCCAACTACTCGGGAAGCTGAGGCAGGAGAATTGCTTGAACCCGGGAGGTGGAGGTTGCAGTGAGCCAACATCAGGCCACTGCACTCCAGCCTGGGTGACAGAGCGAGACTTCATCTGAAACACACACACACACACACACACACACACAGGAATGAGGGCTGGGTGTGGTGGTGCACATCTGTAATCCCAGCACTTTGGGAGGCCCAGGTGGGAGGATCACTTGAGGTCAGGAGTTTGATACCAGCCTGGCCAACATGGTGAAACTCCGTCTCTACTAAAAATACAAAAAAATTAGCTGGGCGTGGTGGTACATGCCTGTAATCTCAGCTACTCAGTTGGCTGAGGTGGGAGGATTACTTGAGCCCTGGAGGCCAAGGTTGCAGTGAGCCAAGATTGCGCCACTGCACTCTAGCCTGGGTGACAGAGTGAGACTCCATCTCAAAAAAAAAAAAAAAAGAGATATGTGTTTATACCCTGCTATGAAATATGTCTTCATACCCTTCTAAAAACAAGGTGGAAAAACATGTGTATATTATGCTACCATTGTGTGGCTATAACTATATAGATACGTCAACTTACATTCAAGTAAAACAAGAAAGAAAAATTTAAAACTGAAAACAGAGAGTTTAACTCTAAGGAAAGGAACAGGAGGAAAAGAAAAATGAAAACTAGACCTCTCTGAATACAACTTGTTTTGTAGATTTGATTTTGAAAATATGGAAATGTTTTACATAATTATGAAACAAAATTAAATAATTCCTAGAAATCAAAAGCAAAATAAAACAAATTTAACTGTATATTGAGTTGTTGGCATAACCAGATAGAAAGAAATTATCCTAATTGACTTTAAAACATAATTTGATGATACATTTCTAAAGAAATGTATCCTAAGAACAAAAATAACTCTAAAATATGTAATCACATTGCTAATAAAAATATTGCTATTAGCACTTCAAAACAAATATAGATAGCTGAGAAAGAGAGAGAGAGAGGAGAGAGAGAGAGAGAGTGAGATGAACAAATAAGCAACTATGTAGATGTGGTTAGGAACTAAGATTTCACTGTCAAATGTAAAATCAAAGTTAATTAACTCACAACATACTTAATATTTAATCATTTAAAATCTTAGCTTTGTCCATTGAAAAGGTCTTGAGCCAATGACTACCCATTAGCAAGCAGTGCTTCTAACACCAGAATGACATCTTTAAATAGCATTTCTGACCCTCAAGAACCAGGGCTCCTTGGTGATGTGTGATTCTAGGTCTGGGCCAGGAAATATACAAGTTGGCAGCCAACAGCAAGGAAGCTGTCAAAAACAGCTGGGGTTGCATAAAAGGGACTCAGGAGCGAACTGCACAAACCCCCAGAGGCCAAACAAAGGAATCATTTGAGCATTACCAAATATAATAACAACTAGGGAAACTAGGGATTAAAACACAGCGCATATATTAAATTCATGAGCTGTTAGTGATTGAAAAAAAAACACACAAATGAACACAGGAAAACCCCTTCCTTGGTCACCTTTAAGGATACTAGGAATTCATTACTTTGAAAGGTGATGTATAACCTTTTCCTCAAAACAACCAAATAGTTGATGAGAAAAAGTTTCCCTTTATTACTATTTATACATGAAGGAATGAAAAATTAGAGTACCTTATTTTTGGAAACCATAATGAGCATCAGTGATTGCTAACATCACAAAAACACACAACCAGATATTACATGCCTTGTGATGGAAGTATTCTATGACTGCCTGTCAAGTTATTCCTCCCACCCCACCAACAAAATGGCAAACTTGAATCTGAACAGGCCTTAAGAGCTAGCTATCAATTGACAGGAAAAACAGAGACAGAAGAACATATTAACCCCACAGAGATGCAATTAGCTAAATCCAAACCAAGGTACATCATAAAGGCCAAATGGCACAGTTTCTTCAACAAATAAAACTGCAAGAAAAAAAAAAAGTGGAGTCTGGGGAGAGGGGGCAGCAGCCCCACAATTTCATTAGCGGCCCAAACTTCTTCTATTTTTCTGTTCCTCCATCATCCTTACATTGAGACTCCCACCATTAAGGTCAAGAGCCGGCTGCTACATCTCCAGATACTGTATCCATGTGTATTCCACATCTAGGAAGGAAGGAGGAAAGGGCCCAATTCTTCGGAAGCTTTGTCTGTTTTCAAGCTCTTTTCAGGGACTTCTAATCCTGACTCAAGTGGTATTAGGTTTCCTGGAACCCCCAGCTACAAGAGAGTCAATGGAGATGAATGTTTTTTTAACTTGGCACATTGTCTCTTGAAAAACATTAGTGTTCGATTGTTTAAGGCGAAGGGGAGAACGGATATGGAGCAGCAGGCTTCCATGGTCTCTGGCAGGAATAAATTTGTTTTGTCCCAGTGCCACTGCTTCAGTGGATGAGATAGAGACATGGCTGGAGTCCAGATCACAGCTTATGGCTTGGAACAGAAGGACATTTCCGACTTTGAAGGAAATCTGAGATTGCTTTTGCATTAGTACACTATTTGAACCAAAGAAGCTAACCAGCTACAGTCTTCATGTAATAACGTCCACAGTCATAAACTGTCTTCCTCTCTTCCCTAAATTCTGATATCTTTACTCTAATGCCATTAAACATAAAGAATTGTCATCGACTCTACAAGTTTAATTTGCTGCTTTCTAGACATTGATGCCCATTATAACCTCTATTTGGAGGTGTTCTTCCCTTCTTAGATATGTCATATAAAAATAGAACGACATCCTTTTTATTTCAATTTAAATGTTTCTCCTACTTCAACAGAGTACTGAGAATGAAATAAAATCATATTATTAATACCATCAAGTCTTAAAATTTATAGTTATTACTAGTCTTCTATCTACCCTAGAGAATTAAGCTGAAGTCTAGAAATCCATGTCTTTGTATCTCTCCCTATCTTCCTTCTATCATAGGAGAAAAGAGGATTTTTTAAAAATTAATATGCTTTATTTTTTAAAGCATGTTATATGTTGAATTGTGTCCCTTCACCCAAAGATATGTAGAATGTCCTGGTACCTATGAATGTGACCCCATTTTCAAATGGGGTCTTTGCACATGATCAGGTTAAGATAAGGGCATTAGGGTAAGCCATAATCCAATAATGACTGGCATTCTTTAAAAAGGGTAAATTTGGACACAGACACAGACATGCAGAGAAGGAAGACAATGGGAGGATAATTCTGTAATGACAGAGCCTAAGAGGACTGATGTAGCTGTCAGCCAAGGAACGTCAAGGACTGCCAGCCACCTCCACAAGCTGGGAAGAGGCAAGAAAGGACTCTATCCAGAGTCCGTAAGGGATCCTGGCCCTGCCAACACCTTGATTTTGGATTCTAGCCTCCAGAACTGTGAAACAGTAAATGTTTGTTTGAAGTAACCCAGGTACATGGCTGCGGCAGCCCTAGCAAACTATTACAGAGCAGTTTTAGGTTAGCAGAAAAATCGAGCAGAAAGTTAAGCAATTCCTGTATAATGCCTTGTGCACACTGACACAGACTTTCCCCTATTATTTACATCTTGCATTAGTGTGGTACAATTGTTACAATTGATGAACCAATATGGATATGTTACTATTAACTAAGGCTCAAGGTTTACAATAGGGTGGCTCCTTGTGTTGCATATTCTGTTGTTCTTGTGTGGACATGTTTTCAATTCATTTGGGAAAATACCAAGGAGCGTGATCCCTGGATTGTATAGCAAGAGTATGTTTACTTTGTAAGAAACTGCCAAACTGTTTTTCAAAGTGGCTATATCATTTTGCATTTCTCCCAGCAATGAATGAGCATTCCTGTTGCTTGCCAGCATTTGATGCTGTCAGTGTTTTGGATTTTAGCCATTCTAATAGGTGTGTAATTCTGAGAACAAAAACTGTTTCTCCATACTCACACAACATTCACTTCTGACCCCAGAGGTGGGTCTTTTTCCACACAAAAATTCAATTAAAGCTTGACACTATCTACCTGGAGTTAACATCAGACCCACCAGTTAAGGGCTCAGTCCCACAAGGCTGTCCCCACTTCAGATGCCAACTGCAAGTCCCCAAACCACTTGTCTTTCTGACTAGCTATAAATTCATGGGGTTCCCACAATCCCCTCCTCAGTTTCAATAACCTGCTAGAATGGCTTATTTAGTCATTCTAATTTAGAGAAACACTTGGCTTATGTTTACTGGCTTATTATAAAGGACACAACACAGAAATAGCCATAGGGCAAGTTATGGGGGATGGCGGGGAAGGTGTACAGAGCTTCCATGCCCTCTCCAGGCGTGGAAGCCTCCCAAGCACCTTGATATATGCACCAACCTGGCAGTTGATCAAATCTCATTATCAAGAGTTTGTATAGAGCCTAATCTCCAGTCCCTCCCCTACTCCCCTTGCAACTTCCCAGAGGTCAGCGTATGCGGTTGAAAGTTCTAACCTTCTAATCACTCGGTCTCTCTGGTGACCAGCCCCATCCTGAGGCTATCTAGGGGCCCTACCCTTAGTTACCTCATTATAAACCCAGGCATGATCAAAAGGGGATTTTTATAAATAACAAATGACATTCTTATCACTCAAGAATTTCAAGGGTTTTAGAAGGTCTGTGCCAGGAACTGGAGACAAAGACCAAATTTATTTCTTCTTATACCACAATAATAGGATCTCTTGGTTGCTCTAATTTAAAATCTCCAATGACATATGATGTTGATAATCTTTGATGTGCATGTTTGCCATCAATATATCTTCTTCGATGAAGTGTCTGTGCAGATCTTTCACTTATTTTTAAAATTGAATTGATTGTTTTCTTATAGTTGAGTTTGTGTATTCTGGATATTACTTTTTTTTTTGAGATAAGTCAGGTTTTTTTGTGGTTTGTTTGTTTTTTCAGACAGAGTCTCACCCTGTCACCCAGGCCGGAGTACAATGGTGCGATCTCAGCTTACTGCAACCTCCGCCTCCTGGATTCAAGTGATTCTTATACCTCAGTCTCCCAAATAGCTATGATTACAGGCATGTACCATGATACCTGGATAATTTTTGTATTTTTAGTAGAGACGAGGTTTCGCCATGTTTGCCAGGCTGGCCTCGAGGTCCTGGCCTCAAGTGATCTACCTTCCTCAGCCTCCCAAAGTGCTGGGATTACAGGAGTGAGCCACAGATGTGCTTTGAAATTTTTTAGTCTGTAGCATGTCTTCATTTGCTTAATAGTGTCTTTTGCAGCGCAGAGTTTTTAATTTAATGAAGCACAACTTGCCATTTTTTTCCTTTTATTGATTGTGCTTTTTGTCCTAAAAAGCCATTGCCAAACCCAAAACCAACTACATTTTCTCCTATGCTATCTTCTAGAAGCTTTATAATTTTGTGCTTTACATTTGGATCTAAGATCCATTTTTCATTAATTTTTATGAAGCATGTGAGGCCTATGTCTAGATTCATTGATTTGCAAGTAGAGGTCCAATTGTTCCAGCACCATTAGATGAAAAGACTACTAGCCTTTCTCCACTGTACTGCCTTTGCTCGTTTGTCAAAGTTTAGTTGACTCTATGTGTGTGGGTCTATTTCTGAGCTCTCTAGTCTGTTTCACTGCTAGATCTGTTCCATTGATCTCTTTGTCTATTCTTTTGCCAATACCACACTGTCTTGATCACTGTAGCTTTATAGTAAGTCTGGAAGCCAGGGAGTATATATCCTCTGACTTTGTTCTTCTTCCTCAATATCGTGTCAGCTGACATGGATATTTTGCCCTTCTATATAAACTTTAGAATCAGTTTGTTTACATCCACCAACTAAATTGCTGAGATTTTGATTGGGATTACACTGAATCTATGGATCAACTTAGGAAAAACTGACATCTTGACAACATTGAGTCTCCCCACACATGTACATGAAATCTCTCTTCATTTGCTTAATTATTTGATTTCCTTCATCAGATCTTTGTAGTTACCCTCATTTAAGTCTTTGCAAATTTTGTTAGATTTATACCTAAGTATTCCTCTCTTTTTTTGGTGCTAAGGGAAGAGGATTTTTATAAGAAAATAAAATTAGAAAGCTTAGCAATTACAGAGATGTAAAGTAAAAGAAGAACAATTAAGCTGTATAATTCAAGGCATAATTCCAAATGCAAAACAGCAAAAGAACAGAATACAGTTTGCTAAAAAGGCATAAAGAAAACCCCCAAAGGCTTCCTTAGTGAAACAAACATGTGGAAAACAAGCTTGAGATTCAGAAGTAGAGCCCAAGGACACAGTTCAGGAATAGAATTGACTTTCTAGAGAGTAGAGCATGCCAGGCTGTAGGAGCCCATTTCACACACCTGGCACCACATCCCAGAATGGTCCCAGACAAGTCCAGGGGAGGGAGGGAAGGAAAAGGTACAAGCAGGGTCCAACAAACCTCCAGGTCTCTTCAGAATGGGTCAGAAAACCATGTTGAGGATCTGAGACATGACCTGTTCTGAGAAAGCTTAGAATCTCAGACAGATAATAAGGAAATGCCAATTTCTGACCAAAATTGTGCATCTCATCTCACACACGAGGACAACCAAGATGAAAGAGCTATCATGGGCCATATGTTGTTGACCAAGTTACAACTTGTATGAAAACTTATATAGAAGAAGAAATTGTCTTTGTTAACAAGACGCTTGGTGGTAGAGGTTGGCCTCTAAGACCAGAAGTTTCAGAAAACTAGCAAACACATGAGAGAGTTAAACTGCTCTTTGGAGAAATAAAGATAGATTTTGCCATGGGGGCATGCTGAGAATAGAGGGGAGGAGAGAAGGAGGAAGAAAAAAACAGGATGGCTGAGCAGTATGGCATGGTACCAGAAGGAGTGGGCTATGGTGGGAAATGCCTGATTTCATGATGTTTGCGACCATTTCAAGGTCTTTTGGGTGCCATCACATACACTGAACCTTTCTTCATCTTCCTCATCAGTTGCCCAATGGCTTGGTGTGAAATAAAGATTTTGGGTGAAAATCAAGGAAAGAGAGGTGAATTCCACATCTGGGTCAGCACAGAGGAGAGAAAGAAAGAACTCACAGGAAATAAAACATGATTGATCTCAAAAGGGTCTTGCAGCAACTCAAAGCCAGGTGTGACCATGAGAATATATATTTCAGAGAAGACTCGAAGACTCAGACATCTTGGGTCAAACGTAGGCTATGAGGATCAAGTACTCAACTAGGTCACATAAGAAACCAAACCCAAGTCTCTCTTTTTAAAAATAATGACAACTAATGTTAAATGAGTGTTTATTAGGCTTTGTGTCAAACAATTTACAAACATTATCTTCCTTTGACTTTATAACTGTAGGAGGTTGGGATTCTTATCATTATCTTTATTTGAAAATAACAAAATTGAGACTGAGAGCAGGTAATAACTTGCCCAAGGGCACTCTGTAAGTGACCAAGTCACAATTTGAGCCCAGGCTGTCTGACTCCAAAGCTCCACACTCACCTATGATCATTTACAGCCTGTTTTTTGCGTCAGCTGCCAAGAATGACTCAAAACCAATTAAGAGGTCATGTGATTCACGAAAACTCTAAAATTCTTGCTGAGGTCACCAACCATTTCCCCATTATGAAATCCAATGGGCTGACTTCACGGTAACAAAAGAAGCAGGATCCAGTTTCTTCTTCTTCTTCTTCTTCTTCTTCTTCTTCTTCTTCTTCTTCTTCTTCTTCTTCTTCTTTTAAAAAAAAGATAATAGTTAATATTAATCATGCAAAAAGCACATGCCAGATGCTTCTTCCCCTCCTTGGACTTCATTTTTCTCTTTAGCACTTATCGCCACTTGACATTGTATATTTAACTTGCTTATTTGTGTATTGCATCTTCCCCAAGTAGCTGCTCCCTACAGCAGAGATTTTTGTTCTGTTTTACTTACTGCTTACACTTTTAGCAGTGTCTGGGAAATGATAGCTGCCTGATAAATATTTGTTGAATGAGCCTTAATATTTAACAAAAACAGTACAGTAATTTGGAGATGTGTTAGGGGTTCTTTAAGAAGTTAAACCAGCATCTGTCCTATGACCCAGCAATTCCACTCCTAAGTCTTTACCTAAAAGAAATGAAAATGTGTCCAATAAAAGTCCTGTGAAAGTGTTCATATTATCCTCATCCCTAGTAGCTGTTAACCAAAATGTGACTGAGTCAGGGCTTGGCTGATTAGAGGTTTATTTAGCCAAAGCTGATTAGAGGTTTATTTAGCCAAAGTTGAAGACATGCTTGGGGACGCAGCATCTGTGACTTGCTTTTTCCCAAAGGGGGTTTTGGATATTTGGTATTTAAAGGGGAACGAGCAAGCAAGAGAAGAAAAAAAGGAGTGAGGTAGGCAATGAGGCAGATGGTTACATTCTTGTGACGCTCTGATGAGCCTCAGTAAATCTACATTTTACATGTGAAAAGAGGAAGTAGAGGGAAAAGTCAATTATGCATCCTCCACACTCAGTAAATCTACGTTTTTTGGTAAGATAAAGTAAACAAGTGAAGAGAGGGACTAGAGGAAATGAGAGTATAACATGGGTTGTGAATTACAGCTATCTGTTTGGGAACAAAGGGAAGACAGTATTGGTGACTCAGTTCCCAAGATTAACTTTCCCTTTGGCATAGTTTCTATTTTTCTTTCACATAGCCAAAAACTGGGAAAACCCAAATGTCTATCAACAGGAGAATAGGTAAATAATGCCAGTATATTCCTTAAACGGAATAGAACTCAGCAATAAAAGAACAAACTACTGATACAAAAAGCAGTATGTATGAATCTCAAAAGCTTATGTTGTGTAAAGTAAGCCAGACACAAAGATGTACGTACTATATTATTACATTTTACGTGACTTCAAAGAACAGCAAAAGCTAACCTATGGTGACAGAAGCCAGAGCAGTGGTCACACAGGGTGCTTTGACATTGACTGGCAGGGCTGTGAGGAGCTTCCTGGGGTTAGGGAGGTGCTCTTTAATCTTGTTTTGGGGAAGCAGTTACAGAAGTGTAAACAATGCTGAAACTTATCAAATGGGCCACTCAAGACATGTGCATCTTATTATATATCAATTATAGCTCATTTTTAAAAAAAATCTGTTTTCTAAATATTAGCCAGATAGAGTTGGAGAAGTATTTCTTTTCTCTTGGGTAGCTCTAATAAAATAGATCCTATTTTCTTTTCTTTTATTTTCTTTTTTTTTTTTTTGAGACAGAGTCTCACTCTGTCAGCCAGGGGTGCAATCTCGGCTCACTGCAACCTCTAGTGCCCGGGTTCAAGCAATTCTCCTGCCTCAACCTGCTGAGTAGCTGGGATTACAGGTGCCTGCTACTGCACCCAGCTAATTTTTGTATTCTTAGTAGAGAAAGGGTTTCACCATCTTGGCCGGGCTTGAACTCCTGACCTTGACCTGCCTTGGCCTCCCAAAGTGCTGGGATTACAGGCATGAGCCACCACCCCTGGCCTAGAATCCTATTTTCCAGCTAGGAGACATCATAGCCTCTGTCTCCTCATATGTCATATGAGGAATATGGTGCTTACCAAATGGAATTTTTGTCAGGATTAAGTAAGGTAAGGTATATAATATGCTCAGTTTCTTAGTATCTAGCACAAAATAAGTGTCCCATAAATGTTAATTATCTATCTTGGTATTAAAAATAAAAGACAAGGCACCAGACTGATTGCTCTGCTCCAACTAATTCAAGGTTTTGGCCATCTTTTATGCTCACTGGCAATTTTCTAAGCGTGTTCTTTAAATATTGAAAAATTCAGTCTATAAGACCACAAGTGCTTTTGACCTTGAAGCAAAGCAAAACTAGGTCAAATGGAATCAATTTAGATAATGGCAAAGTTAAAAGTCAGTTCTGAAATCTGTTCCCTAAACTTCAGATGTATCCTTTTATTTTTAAAGCAGTGAATTACAGGAGTTACTCACTGACAAAACCTTTTAAAAATTGTCATTTTGATTCTCAAAGTAAATGCCTAGTAAAGGTTATGAATTTGTTGGGTGCTGTCATTTCATTATTGTACAGAACAAGCATAATTATTGGTTGATTTTGCATTATTGACCTGTATAATGAATTCTGTCTCTCTGTCGTCACAGCTGAGTTTGTTCCAGGGATTCTGCATGGTTGTGTTAGATCTTTGTTGCGGCTCCCTCAATTCATTTCCCCAAGGGACAGCATAACACAGCCAGGTTAGCAGATGCCAGCTCTAAGTCAGGCCATGAGAACAAGTTCTTCTCTCCTGCAGGAACCACAATGTTAAAGGAGGACTCCGGGCGTGTGTGGCTGGCAGCCAGGTCTGAGGACTTCAAAGTCCTCATCTGAGAGCCTGAGGATAGTGTAGCGGTGAGCAGTGACCATCTGGGCTAGTGGTGCAGGGGTGAAAGAATTTACCAAGACAATTGTAGGTAAAGAAAGGTAGATTTATTAGAGAAAGTAGGAAAATATGTTGCAAGTTGCAATGGGCAGAATCAGCATAAGAGGAGCGGACTGCAAGGAAGCAAAGCCTTGCTTGGGTTATTACAGAATGGAACTTGAGTTGCTTGATAATGCCAAGGTATCCGGAGCTAACTTGCATTCTTCTGTCAGCCAAGGTGTTTGATAAATTGAAGCACTTGATGAGAAACAGAAAGTGTGTGAGTTATGTACATTATCTATGCAAGAGGGCTGTATGCTCTGGGCCAGAAAGAAAGGCGGACCTATAGCTTATCTGTTTTATCTCTTTCCTTTCCCCTGGTCTCAGCAGCCTGCCTCTTCTTCCCTAATTAGGACTCCACAGGTAGCATGAGGTCAAAGGACCTGGGTTGACTTGCAATCTGATCATCCCCAGGCCAACCAGAGGTGTCCTAATTCTCTGGCTGTGGAGGGCATATAAGAAGAGTCCCAGGCCAGGTGCAGTGGCTCACACCTATAATCTCAGCACTTTTGGAGGTCAAGAACGAGACCATCCTGGCCAACACGGTGAAACTCCATCTCTCCTAAAAATATAAAAATTAGCTGGGAACTGGTGGTGTGCGTCTGTAGTCCCAGCTACTTGGAGGCTGAGGCAGGAGAATCACTTGAACCCAGGAGGCGGAGGTTGCAATGAGCTGAGATTCTGCCACTGCACTCCAGCCTGGTGACAGAATGTGACTCCATCTCGAGAAAAAAGAAAAAAGAGAGAGAGAGAGAAGAGTCCCAGACCGATACAGCTCCATCCTCCAAGTCTCTGTCCAGGAAAGCACTGCCTTAATATGGAGAATAGTATCTGGACAGCACAATATCTCCTTCACGGTCTTTCCACCATGATTAGGCTTGATCAGAGGGTAGCCAGGTTTGGAACAGATTATGGAACCAGGAAGAAGCAGCTAATGCTAGCCTCCACCCCTTCCCTAGTTCTGACTACTGGTGGCCTCTTCCAGTTACATTCCCAGGAAACTCTGCCAACCAAATTCCCAAGATTTGCCTTCTACCTACACGTTTTCTTTGTGACCTGGCACATACAATGTTATCGGAATTAATAAGTAGAAACGTGAGACCTTCCCTCCCCTCCATCTCAGAAATGCCATGTGCTCTGTTTATGGATTAAGGTGAATATTACGGAGCTTCTCTGGCCTTGGGTGAGTTTTTCTTTCTAGGCCTTAATTTCCTTTTCTATGAAATGGGGGTGATTATACTTACCTCATAGGGTTGTCCTAAGAATTAAATGAAGAAAGAAATCTAGTTCTTAGCGCATTGCCTTCAGAGTGACTGCTCAACAAACGGTAGCTATTGTTGGGTCGTAATTAGTTTTACAATAACATGTCACATGTTTTATAACAACTTGCTCCCTCTGAGTGATAGTCCCCTGTTAATATCCTCTCCAAGCTTTGCTATTATGTAGGATGCCTCAGTCATGTTGGTTCCCAGGAGGTTGTCTCTAGCCACTCCCAAGCCCCCCTCCCACAGAATCCTACCCTTTCTTAGAGCTCATCCCCTTTCAAAGGAGATGGAAAAAGGGGATCTAATAACGTACAGTACATAGAGAACACTTCCGAAAGCCTAAAACATCCTCCTTTCTTCCTATGACTCAATTTCCTCGTATAAATAGCAAATGCAGAACCAATTATGACCTATCTGGTGGGCAGAGATTCAGGAACTAATAGGTTAACATTAGTAAAATCGTTTGAAGTCACCTGACAAAAAAGTTCCAAGATGGTACGTGCAAGGCGTTTTATGGTTTCCTACTTCTGCAAATGAGTTAATTATTCCTTAAGCAGCGTGAGAGACATGGAATGACAATCTCACAGAGCTGGAAGGGTCCATGGAGAACATCTAGTCTGCAAAGTGTTGAGGAAATATAATTAAAAGAAACAAAATCTCCCAACTCAGAAATCCTCTCTACAAAGGTAGTAGAAACAGAAAACAGCTTTATTATTGAATAAGCATTAAACCAGAATGTGATACACATCACAATCTGCTACAAGATTGCAAAGACAAAGAAATCTCACCCCATTATACAGCCAAACAGGTCCGGCTCACACATATAAGCTTTCAAGGTAAACTATAACTAGTCTTCAAGTAAGAGGGCTTGGCAGCATTTTTCATCACACAGTTCCTTCTAACTTTATTTATTTATTTATTTTATTTTATTTTATTTTTTTGAGACGGAGTCTCGCTCTGCCGCCCAGGCTGGAGTGCAGTGGCCGGATCTCAGCTCACTGCAAGCTCCGCCTCCCGGGTTTACGCCATTCTCCTGCCTCAGCCTCCCGAGTAGCTGGGACTACAGGCGCCTGCCAGGTCGCCCGGCTAGTTTTTTGTATTTTTTTAGTAGAGACGGGGTTTCACCGTGTTAGCCAGGATGGTCTCGATCTCCTAACCTCGTGATCCGCCCGTCTCGGCCTCCCAAAGTGCTGGGATTACAGGCTTGAGCTACCGCGCCCGGCCTCCTTCTAACTTTATTATGGTAATGGGGAGTCCACCTGTGTTAACTTTATCCGGAGAAACAAACTTCTCCTATCTTTATAACAGAAAGTAAGGCCAGGTGCAATGGCTCACACCTGTAATCCCAGCACTTTGGGAGGCTGAGGCAGCTGGATGGCTTGAGCCCAGGAGTTCAAGACTAACCTGGGCACCACAGTGAGACCCAATTTCTATAAAAAATACAAAAATTAGTTAGATGTGGTGGCTCACATCTGTTGTCCCAGCTACTCAAGAGGCTGAGGTAGAAGGATCACTTGAGCCCAGGAGGTTGAGGCTGCAATGAGCCGTGATCATGCCACTGCACTCCAGCCTAGGCAACAGAGCAAGACTATGTCTCAAAAAAAAAAAAAAAAAAAAAAAAAACGGAAGGTAGTTTTGCAAATTGGAGCAAGTAGCCCAGCAGAGTGAGGCTTTTACCCTCCCAAGTAGGTTCTTATTCTCTCATGGGAACTGGGAGATAGGGATGATATCTCCCTTGATATTGCATTTCAGAGATAGCTCCCAGGTCTCTGAGGAAATATTTCTGAACTGTGAGACAGACCAGAGGCTTATTAAGCCATTGTAAAGAATGACTTACATATGAAAAAGACAGAAAAAAAAAATTGAAAGAAAAGAGAGAATGAAGAAGTCTCTTCCTTTAGTTTCAACAGGAAATTAAGCCTCTAATTTTTAGTTTCTGTTTGCCCTTACACCACCCTGACCCAAGTCCTAGGAAGGCACTCAAGTTGGGGTTATGAAACTGAAACAGGACCTAGTTTGTTGTTATTTTTGCTTTTTAACGTATAAGCATGTTTTTAGAAAGAGGTCCACAGCTTTCATAGATTCTCAAAGACTGAGTGACTCAATCCTCTTATTTTAGACATGAAGACATCAAGGCCTTATTAAATAAAATTTGTAGGCAGCCATTGGTTTAGACTGAGCTCCTGCACTAAGCCCAAGAGACCAAACCAAAATGGAGTCACTCATGCGACAGTTCCATGTCACCAACCCAAAACTAAGTTGTTTACATGACCTTCTGAAAAATCAGGGGAGTGAGAGAGAATTAGCCAAATCTCCAAACAAGCCAGTTTTAGCTGGCACGATAAGGGCGTCCCCTCTGCTTCAGTCTTTACAAGGAAAGTATCTTTGAAACAATCAATCCACTTTTTGTTTTGTTTCTGCTTTCTCAGCCCTTTCCTGTCTGAAAAACCAACCTTCTTTGCTCAGCTCGTTGGAGTATTCATTCTGTTATAGAATCAGGTGTTGCCCAATTCTAGAATCATAAGTAAAACCAATTAAGATCTTTAAATTTGCTGTAATTTTGTCTTTTGACAGCCTGAAGAGAAAAAACGTGGCTTTTCCAAACTAATTTAAATGTGGTTACATAGAAAGAGATCTACTGTTTGTTAATAGGAGTCGTGGGGCAACTGCTTCCTTACTGTCCTGCATCTTTTCAGCATCTTCAGGCAGGCTCTCCCAGAATCTAGTGGGTTTACCTAGAATTTCCAAAACCTTCCTGCTACCTATACACTACACTCTGCCATGGAGAAAGGGTTGCCAGATTTAGCAAAAAACAAGACAACCAATAACAAAAGACAAAAAAATCCCAAACAATGATGCCTAGTCAAGTTTAAATGACAAATAATAATAACAAACAGCAAATAATTTCTTCTTAAGCATGTGTACCCTTTCCCTATAGTATACAAGCCTTGGAACTGGGGGTGTAACAGTGCGGCGTGGGGACCCACCATCTCATCTTGCTGCTGGGAATTCTGTTCATAAGTCCCTATTAAATGCTTCTTTAGGAGAAACTGGAATTGTCAGCCTCTTTCTTTGGTCTCTCTGCTTCCTCAGCATTTAGGAGTATGTTTGCCTAGACCTGCTCACTACAGAACAACCAGGCAGTACTCTCTGGAGATAACAAGGACAGACAGATGGTAGGCCTGACCTGTAGCACATGTAAGTACTGCTTTTGTGTAATTGCTCACTAAAGGTTGGGTCTTCTGGGAGCAGGGACCCAGAGCTCCAAGCTGGCCTAAGAGTCAGGGAGGCCCCTAAGGGAAGCACTTAAATCTATGACCCATGGATTAAGTAGTTATTTTCTAGGTAAAAGGAGTGAGGGAAATGTCTAACCTGAAACTTGGGGGTTAAAATACAGTACCTCCTAAAGGCAGTAAGAGGGGCTGTGGGATTCCCTTTTTTAAAAAATTTTTATTTATTTATTTATTCTTATATTTTTGCCTCACCTTGGCTTACATCTTTTTTTTTTCATTTATTTACTTTATTTTATTTTTGTTTTTATTTACTTTTTATTTTTTATTTTTGAGATGGAGTTTCACTCTTGTCACCGAGGCTGGAGTGCAATGGCGCGATCTCGGCTCACTGTAACCTCCACCTTCCGGGTTCGGGTGATTCTCCTGCCTCAGCCTCCCACGTAGCTGGGATTACAGACGTGAGCCAAGACACCCAGCTAATTTTTGTATTTTTAGTAGAGATGGGGTTTTGCCATGTTGGCCAGGCTGGTCTTGAACTCCTGACCTCAAGGTGATCCAATGGCCTCAGCCTACCAAAATACTGGGATTACAGGTGTGAGCCACTGCACTTTTAAAAAAATTTAAATTTAAAATAAAACAAAATTTTTTTGAGACAGAGTCTCACAATGTCACCCAGGCTGGAAAGTGCAATAATGCAATCAGAGCTCACTATAGCCTCAACTTCCCAGGCTCAGGTGATCCTCCCACCTCAGCCTCCTGAGTAGCTGGGACTACAAGTATGTGCCACCATATTCAGTTAATTTTTTATAGAGTCAAGGTCACACTGTGTTGCCCAGGCTGATCTGGAACTTCTGAGCTCAAGCAATCTTCCTTCCTCAGCCTCCCAAAGTGTTGGGATTACAGGCATGAGCCACTGTGCAGAGCCTGAATTTAGATTAAATTTTTAATTTTTATGAGTACATAGTAGGTGCATGTATTTAAGAGGTACATGAAATATTTTGATACAGGCATACAATGTGTAACAATTACATCAGGGCAAATGTATCCATCACCTCAAGCATTTATCATTTCTTTGTGTTACAAACAATCCAATTATATTCTTTTAGTTATTTATTTTATTTTATTTTTTGAGGCAGAGTCTTGCTCTGTCGCCTAGGCTAGGGTATAGTGGCACAATCTCAGCTCACTGCAACCTCCACCTCCCGGGTTCAAGCGATTCTCCTGTCTTAGCCTCCCGAGTAGCTGGGATTACAGGCACCCACCACCACGCCCAGCTAATGTTTGTATTTGTAGTAGAGACAGAGTTTCACCAGCTTGGCCAGGCTGGTCTCGAGCTCCTGACCTTGTGATCCACCTGCCTCGGCCTCCCAAAGTGCTGGGATTACAGGCATGAGCCACCGTGCCCGGCCTCTTTTATTTTTAAATGTATGATACATTATTGTTCATTGTAGTCACCCTGTTGTGCTATCAAATACTAGATGTTATTCATTCTATCTAACTATATTTTTGTATCCATTTATCATCTCCACCCTACCCCCTGCCCGCCCCCAGGGATTCCCTTCTTTGCTGTGACGGTTGCACAGTCAGAAGCTGGCAGAGGTTATCCAGTATGCAAGACCTGATTAGGCCCCATGACACCTTGCAGAGAATTAGAAAAGAATGCCCTTTCCAAAAGGGAAAAATTGGTATTACTAAATTGTTTGTTTTTCAATAATAATCATCAAAATGAAACTAATCTATATAGATTTTGCAAATTAAGTTATTGAAGGTAAAATGACACAAAATGGACATTTTAATCACAATAATTAGAATCTCAAAGTCACCAGACTATAAAATACTTACATATTTTGCTTTCATGACAACAATGTGAAGATAGTTTCATTGCTTACTTGCCCCAATACCCGTTTTCTACAAACGTCATTTTTAGACTTGACTGCCTTTCTTAAGTCATTATAGGCCTTCAGTCTTTTTCAACACATTTAAATTCTGAGAAACTATACTGGCAAACTTAAATAAGTCCTGAGAAGTACAGAAGTATGTAGAGAAGTGTCTGATAAAGCCATTGCTGCAAATGTATTATAATACTTCCACAGAGGACATACTAGACTTTAGAAAGCAACTTGAGGCTTTTAGCTCCTTGTATGTTAATATCCCATCAATTTCACATTGCTTATATATGTACAATATACTTGTTTTGTAAATTTGCACATAGTAGAGTGCCACATGTGCATTATGATTCTCAAGCGCTTGGCATCTAGATCACTGGTAGATCACCATGCTCAGTATCATAAACTTGTCTTTGGAAGGCGACACTGTTGTAACAAAATAAAAAAAAAATTTTACTTTCAAACTAATTTGGGATAATAGATGGGCTGATCATGGGATTTGAAGATTAAATGAGTTATCCTTGTCTTTTTAAAGTATTTTCTAAATTGGAGAAGTTAGCTTCAATGTAAGAGACTTTGCAATTTGCTTTGTGTCCCTAATATGTATCTTATAAATATTGTCTCTTCATTTTTCTTCAAAACACTTCTGAATCCCATTGATGTTTTTAAGAGCATTGTGTACATTGAATCTTGGCTCCTGTAACTCTTTGTTAATAATATTAATTTTACTTAATATACTATACCAAATGCATTCACTCATATTATTCTTAATATTCAATAAAGATGTAAGTTGTAGATTTTAGCCAAAAGTATACCTTCAAAATGTATTTGCTCAGCAAATAAATTTTAGTTATGTATGTATATGTATGCATGTCTGAGCATAAATAAGAGGTATAACTTTGGCTAAAATCTAGAACTTACATCTTTATTGAATATTAAGAACCTCTAAAACAAAATTGCTGACAGCAATGGAATTTTCATGACATGAAGGCACTAATTTGACTTTCCCAATGTGTATTCAATAATATTTTAAATTTGTGTCTGGTAAATGTGTTTTCAATACATTTTTCACCGAGGTTGAAAACAGTCGTATAATTTTGGGATAGCACAAAAAGTGTCAGTGGTATCAAAATATTTGTTTTCCTGCACTGTTTCCTATCAAGTTTAAAGAAGGCACAGAACCTGATGCGAGGTGTCAGGGTCCGAATAGAGTGAAGAGGGTGTCCCTCTGTCAGGGCACCCTGGCATGGGGCCTCTGAGATGGTTGCCCCCATGGGGTGGAGTTGGGAGCAGCAGCCCAGTGCCAGGAGTCAGAGTGCCTGCTGAGGGGAAGCTTGGCAGGGTGTCGGAGGCATAGCAGGGTGAGGAAGGTACCAACACGGATAGACGCGATGCAGGGCAGAGAACCTGAGCCTGTGAGGGTAAAGAAGGCATCGGCAGGGTAGGTGCAAGACTGGGTACATACAGGGGAACTGATCAAATTATGTAAGCATCTAGGGAGAATGGGAACCAGGTTAATCAGGTTTGGAGAAGGTCGTTACAAATGTGGGAAGGGGAAATAAATTAGAATTAACCTGTATATTGGATTGACATAGAAAGTAGTAATACAAACTCAAGTTCAAAATATATATAGGTATAAAAATAAATATGGATGTCTAATGTATGTATGTATGCTCAAACACGTACAAGTATACATACGTAAATACATGCATGCATATATTTAGCAACATGCATTAAATTGCCTGAGATCAGTGGCATCCCAATAGCAATGAGTATTTCTAGGGCCCAGGTATTGGCTTCTAAGTTCCATTTTCCATTAAAGGGAACCAGGAGAATAACTGATTCCAGGGCTGGATAGGAAAATACAAGATAAACTCAGAACACCTTGTAGTGCCAAAGTGCTCAAAGAATGATGAGGACTTGTCAAAAGAACACCAAAATCAACATAAATGGGACTCCCAAAGATCGAACTGGGGATAACACGAGTATCAAAATAAAGATTGTAGGGCCAGGCGTGGTGGCTCACACCTGTAATCCCAACACTTTGGGAGGCCAACTCGGGTGGATCACCTGAGGTTGGGAGTTCGAGACCAGCCTGACCAACATGGAGAAACCCCATCTCTACTAAAAATACAAAAACTTAACCAGGCATGGTGGTGCGTGCCTGTAATCCCAGTTACTAGGGAAGCTGAGGCAGGAGAATCGCTTGAACCTGAGAGACAGAGGTTGCAGTGAGTTGAGATCACGCCATTGCACTCCAGCCTGGCTGACAAGAGCGAAACTCTGTCTCAAAAAACAAACAAAAAAAATTGTAACAGATTATAACCCATTAAGAAAACAGGAAAACATAAGTCCATATAAAGAGAAATTAATAAATGGGAAGTTGGGTTAGGAATTGGATATTTACATAGTGTTAAAGTACCACCCTACAAAATATTTCTGAACTTTGAAAGGGAAAATAACTGTGACTGCAGTAGAGAAGACCTGCTCACGCTATCTTAATCAAATGCTCAAATTACACCAACAGGGCACGGTGGTGCACACCTGTAGTCACAGCTACTTGGGGGCTGAGGCAGGAGAATCGCTTGAGCCAGGAGTTTGAGATTGTATTGTGGTATGATCACACCTGTGAGCAGCCACTGCACTGGGCAACAGAGCAAGACCTTGTCTTCAAAGAAATTTAAAAATAACACTTTTTTTTTTTTTTTTTTTTGAGACGGAGTCTCGCTCTGTCACCCAAGCTGGAGTGCAATGGCCGGATCTCAGCTCACTGCAAGCTCCGCCTCCTGAGTTTACGCCATTCTCCTGCCTCATCCTCCCGAGTAGCTGGGACTACAGGCGCCCGCCACCTCGCCTGGCTAGCTTTTTCTATTCTTTAGTAGAGACGGGGTTTCACCATGTTAGCCAGGAAAAATAACACATTTTTAAGATGGAAAAGAAATGCCACAGAAAACAAATTACTTCATCAGTACTGGGACAAATTCAAATCCTATGTCACCTCTGACAAGGCACTGAGAACACGGCATCACTTCTGTGCTATTCCTCCCAAAGACAAAGAACCTGGGTCTAATCATGAGGAAACGGCAGATAAATCCAAAGCAAGAACATTCTAGAACATAAGTGTCCTGTGATCTTCATAAGTGCCAAGGTTATGAGGGTCGGGGAACAACTGAGGAAATGTTCCAGACTGAAGGAGACTAAGAGATCAACAACTACATGCTTCACATGATCAGTTATCAAGCAATCAACAGAATATGTGTGGGGCTGTGGATTAAACACTAGTAACACATCCATGTAAACATCCAGGTTTCGATGTTTGTGCTGTGATTCTGTGGGAGAATATCCCCATTTGTAGGAAATACACACAAAAGTCTTTGGGGGTGATGGAGCATCCAGGTTATCAACGAACTCTCAAATGGTTCGGGGAAAATAAGGTTCTTCATTGAGTTTTGACTGTTTAAAAATAAAGAAGTTGCAGGACAAGGTGGCTCACACCTGTAATCCAAGCACTTTGGAAGGCAGAGACAGGAGACTCACTTGAGGTCAGGAGTTTGAGGCCAGCCCGGCCAACATGTGAAACCCTGTCTTCACTAAAAATACAAAAATTAGCTGGACATGGTGGCTTGTGCCTATAATCCCAACTACTTGGAAGGCTGAGGCATGAGAATCGCTTGAACCCAGGAGGCAGAGGTTGCAGTGAGCCAAGATCGCACCACTGCACTCCAGCATGGGTGACAAAGTGAGACTTTGTCTTGAAATAATAATAATAATAATAATGTACAAGGGAAGGAGTATAGAATGTCCCAGAATATTTTTCAGTACCTTCATTTAATTTACTGTGTTTTCCATGCATATTTGCAGCTTAGCTGTATTCCTGGCTCAAATCATTTTTTACCAGATTCAGTCTTCATAGGTGTTTTGTAGTATTTTAACTTGGAATGTAAAATTAAAGTAATACATATGTAATAAGTATGCAATTTATACAGCAATAACATTTCCATATCATTGAAAGTAATTGCCATAATATAATTAGCAGACCATTTTGTAGTAATTACTCACAGGTCTGTGTAATACTTTGTGGCTTATTAATGATAAATGAATATTAGCTATTAAAACTGTATTTGAGCTCTTTTTTATTCCACATATAAGTTAGATCATGCAATATTTTTCTTTCTGTAGCTGGCTTATTTCACTTAGCATAATGTCCTCCAGGTCCATCCATGTTGTGGCAAATGATGGGATTTCCTTCTTTTTTTAAGACTGAATAATATTCCACTCTATGTGTATGTGTGTGTGTGTATATATACATACATTCACACACACACACATATATATACACATACACATATATACAATATGTATATCACATTTTCTTTACCCATTTGTCCATAGATGGGCATTTAGGTTGTGTCCATGTCTTGGCTATTGTGAATAATGTTGTAATGAACACAGGAGTGCAATTATCTTTACGAGGTGGTGATTTCATCTTTTTGGGGTTTATACACAGAAGAGGGATTGCTGGGTTATATGGTGGTTCTATCTTTAATTTCTTTAGGAACCTCCATACTGTTTTCCATAATGATTGTACCAATCTACATTTCCACCAACAGTGTACTGGGGTTCCCTTTTCTCCACACCCTTACCAACACGTATTATCTCTTGTCTTTTTGATAATAGCCATCCTTACAGGTGTGAGATGATATCTCATACTGGTTTTAATTTACATTTCCATTATGATTAGTGATGTAGTGTACATTTTCATATACCTGTTGGCTATTTTTGTGTCTCTTTTAGAGAAATGTCTGTTTAGATCCTTTGCCCATTTTTTAATTGGGCTTTTTTTGTTTTCCTACTACTGAGTTGTAAGAGTTGTTTTAATAAACTTCAGGCCGGGCGCGGTGGCTCAAGCCTGTAATCCCAGCACTTTGGGAGGCCGAGACGGGCGGATCACGAGGTCAGGAGATCGAGACCATCCTGGCTAATACGGTGAAACCCCGTCTCTACTAAAAATATAAAAACTAGCCGGGCGAGGTGGCGGGTGCCTGTAGTCCCAGCTACTCGGGAGGCTGAGGCAGGAGAATGGTGTAAACCCGGGAGGCGGAGCTTGCAGTGAGCTGAGATCTGGCCACTGCACTCCAGTCCGGGCGACAGAGCGAGACTCCGCCTCAAAAAAAAAAAAAAAAAAAAAACCATAGGTAGCCTCCATTAAGAGCTCAGTTTAGAACTGGACTGCCTATGCTCTTTTCTTTTCTCTTCCTTTTTTGTGACAGGGTCTCTTCGGTTGCCCACTCTGGAGAGCAATGGCTCAATCATTGCTCACTGCAGCCCCGACCTTCTGGACTCAAGTGATCCTCCTACCTTGGTGTTCCAAAGCACTGGGATTACAGGTTTGAGCCACTTTGCCTGATCTGAGTTCTAATTCTGACTCCATTGTCTACTAGTTGAACAACATTGGAAAATTGACTTCATCTCTCTTAAGTGTAAGTGTTGTCATCTACAAAATGAGGGTCATGAGCATATTGATCTTATAGGGTTTGTTGTGAGGGTTAAACCAGATACTCCATGTAAATCATTGAGCACAGTTTCTGGTATACATAAAGCATACATAAAACTTTACTATATATATTTTTTAGAGCAACGTCCCAGTATGTTGTCTGGGCTGGTTTTGAACTCCTGGCCTCAAGGGATCTTCCTACGTTGGTTTCCCAAAGCCCTGGGATTACAGGCACAAGCCACTGCCTCTGACTAAAGATGATTATTATGTTTATGGACCTCCATTCTTTAGCCTTCAGTAAAGAACCAAATGTTGTTTGTAAAAAATACCCACTACTGGCCGGGCATGGTAGCTCATGCCTGTAATCCCAGCACTTTGGTGGGGCAGAGGCAGGTGGACCCCCTGAGGTCAGGAGTTCAAGACTAGCCTGGCCAACATGGTGGAAACCCCGTCTCTACAAAAGTACAAAAATTAGCCGAGCATGATGGTGGGTGCCTGAAATCCCAGCTACTCGGGAGGCTGAGGCAGGCGAATTGGTTGAATCCAAGAGGTGGAAGTTGCAGCGAGCCCAGATTAAGCCACTGCACTCCAGCCTGGGCAACAGAGTAAGACTCTGTCAAAAAAAAGAAAGAAAAAAAAAACACACTACTTAGAATGTTATGAGAAAGAGGTATCTATGTTGACCTTTTTAGAATAAAGTGAGACATCCTTTTTGTTTAAACCTTGATGAAAATGTCCTAACCTCTATTAATTACTAGTGCTGCTTTAGTAATTAGAACAAATATTAAAGAGCAATGTTTTTTCTGATAATTGCGTTGCTCGTTGTAATCAGGGGCATTATTAATCCCAACATTAATGCCTATAAAAACAATTACCTAATTGTTTATCAGTAATAGAGAAATGGTTGGAGGTTACACTAAATTTGATGAAATCCCTAATATGAGTGCTTCTTCTTGTGGTTCTATTCTCTTTCTCCTACCATGAGTGCAGTTGTGTTCCACCTAAGTGATGGCTCAGGTTTGCTACATGCGTTTTGTAGATGTCTAGCCTTTTGATGATGATTTTGTAGGAGCCATTCTTCAGTATTCTCACAGTAAGAAACCTGAGGGATAGATGTGACTTTATACTAAGTCCATAACAATATCAATATGTCAGTTCAAACCCCAGTGCTGGTCAGGCGCGGTGGCTCACACCTGTAATCACAGCACTTTGGGAAGCCGAGGTGGGCAGATCACTCGAGGTCAGGAGTTTGAGACCAGCCTGGCAAACATGGTGAAACCCTGTCTCTGTTAAACACACACACACACACACACACACATATTAGCTAGGCGTGGTGGCTCATGCCTGTAATCCCAGCTACTCAGGAGGCTGAGGCAGCAGAATCGCTTGAACCTGGGAGACGGAGTTCGCAGTGAGCGGAGATCATGCCACTGCACTCCAGCCTGGGCAACAGAGCTAGACTCTGTCTCAAAAACAAAACAAAACAAAAAACAACCAACCAACCAACCAACCAACCAAACAAACAAACAAAAACAACCCAGTGTTGACCTTAAGTTGCATTTGTGTCATCCATGGGGTTATGAATTCATGAGTGCTATGAAAGGCTCCCAGCTAGAAGTATCCCTCTCTGCTTCTTAGAATACCTGGGATCCTACTGCTAAGCACTTTGTTCATTTGTGTTAAGCACGAACCTACAATTTCTCCTTTACAGGCAAATGCACTTTAGGGATGGTACTTGTATCAGATCCCTTTATTTCGTTGGGGAACAAGTAGAGTGGGGTTGGTGTGTTTAAAACAGGAAGATGTAGCCAACGGGACAGGGAAGAGACACAAGACAAACTTACAAAACTGGGAAAGGGGCTTTGAAATCATCACTAGCTCACTAAATTATCCCATTTTCTAAGAATAGGAAGATCTATAATAACTTCCAAAATGTTTTTTTTCACTCTAAATGTCTCATGATGTTTGCTTGTTGAAAAAAAAATTAATTTCAAAAGCTGGGGGAAAAAGGTAGGTTGAAACATTAATCAGAGTTATTTGTGCTGCTTTGCAGGTGTCTAGCTGCCTTAAATTACTTTGTGAAAATGTTAATTATCTAAACAACTTAAAATAGAAAAAAAAATCCCATGATAAAAAGCCATTTATCCACCTCCCAACAGCTTCCTTTTTTTTTTTTTTTTTAATTTTTTTATTGAGACAGGGACTGGGTCTGTTACCCATGCTAGAAGGCTGGAGTGCAGTGGTGAAATCATGGATGGCTCACTGCAATCTCTTTTTCTTGGGTTCGAGCCATCCTCCCACCTCAGACCGCTGAGTAGATGGGACTACAGGCATGCATCACCATGCCTGGCTAATCGTTTTTTGTTTGTTTGTTTTTTGGTAGAGATGAGGTTTCACCATGTTGCCCAGGCTGGTCTCGAACTCCTGGGCTCAAGCAATCTGCCCATCTCGGCCTCCCAAAGTGCCAGGATTTCAGGCATGAACGACTGTACCCACCTCCATTTTAATGTACTTTCATTCTTCCCCAAGTCCTTACTTCCTTCCTTTGCTGGCACAGATTCCATGCCCATCATTAGGATCACTCTCTCAAACTCTCCTGCTCCGTCATATATATGTGTCAAAACCCCACTTTGGCAAAACCCAATCCATTGTCAACCCTGTTTCTGAGCCTGACAACTGAATGTAGTTGGAGAGAAACAAAAACAATGGTGGCCCATTTAACGTTAAATTCTCACCCACAAACCCAGATATGTTTCTCTCTAGTCCATTGATCCTTGAACTCTCCTAGATAACTATTTTGACTATTCCACACCTTTCCTCAAACTCCTAGCCCAGGGATCCTCAGTTCTGGCTGCACTGTTGAGTCACCCAGAAACCTTATAACACACCAGGGCCCAGGTCCCACCTCCAGAGAATCTAATTTCCTTGGTATGTCCAGGTGCAGTGGCTCATGCCTATAATCCCATCACTCTGGAAGGCTGAGGCAGGTAGATCACCTGAGGTCAGGAGTTTGAGACCAGCCTGGCCAACATGGTGAAACCCTGTCTCTACTAAAAACACAAAAATTAACCAGGTGTGGTGGTGGGCTCCTGTAATCCCAGCTACTTGGGAGGCTGAGGCAGGAGAATCGCTTGAACCCAGGAGGTGGAGTTTGCAGTGAACTGAGATCGTGCCTTTGCATTCCAGCCTGGGTGACAGAGTGAAACTCTGTCTCAAAAATAATAGTAATAATAATAATTTACTTGGCATGGATCAGACCCTGGATATAAGTGTGTTTTTGAAACTCTCCAGGTGATCCTAACATACAGCCAAGAATGGAAGCTAAACTCCTCGCCCTCCCTTCATCAGGTAGATCTCATGACCTGGCTTCCCACTTCACTAGAAAATCAAATCAGTAAGGAAAGAACACCACAGCAGACTTCCACTAAATCAAGGAATGTGCCTGCATGGAGTCTTTACTCCACTGCCTTCTACAAGAAGACAAACCTTCTACTTGTGCATTCCAACTTGCCACCATTCAAGCAATCAAGGATTTTGCTTTGGCAACGGTTCCCTTTCTCTCCAGCATCTCTCCTATATCCTTTCTATTGAATCGTTCCCGCAATCGTTCAAACATTTGATTTTTTTTTTTTTAAAAATCCCTCCCTCAACTCATTAGCCCTGTTTGGCACCTCCCCTTTCTTCCTTCCTTTTCAGCAAAACTCCTCAAACTTTATATTGACTCAATACCCCCATTTCTTCTCCCATTCTCAGATCCACTCCAATCATAGTTTTGTCTGCTCACTGACAAACCCAGCAGTTAATTCTCAGTCCTCTTCCTATATCTCTTAGCAACATTTGACAGTTATTTGAAAGTATTCCTCCTTGAAGTACTTTCTTAGCCACCAGGACTTTACTTTGTCTCAATTCTCCAGCCTTCTCAGTCTCCTTGAGTGATTCATCTGCTTCATGTTTAGACACCACGTGCTCTGGGAATCCCCCTTAGACCCATTTCCTCTGTATTTATGCTCTGTCCCTGGTGGTTTCATCCAAGATGTATCTATTGCTGGGTCCGGTGGCTCATGCCTGTCATCCCAGCACTTTGGGAGGCCGAGGTGGGTGGATCATTTGAGGTCAGGAGTTTGAGATCAGCCTGGCCAATATGGTGAAACCCTGTCTTACTAAAAATACAAAACTTAGCCTGGCATGGTGGCAGGGGCCTGTAATCCCAGCTACTTGGGAATTTGAGGCAGGAGAACTGCTTGAACCCAGGAGGCAGAGGTTGCAGTGAGCCCAGATCAAGCCACTGCACTCCAGCCTGGGTTACAGAATGAGACTGTCTCAAAACAACAACAACAACAACAACAACAAAGCAAACAAGATGTATCTACCATCTATCTGCTGATGGCACTCACAATTTTATGTCCAGCCTAGACCTGGATGAACTCCAGATTCCTGTTTTCAACTACCTGCTTTCCAGACCCACTCAGATGTGTTAAACTCTACATGTTGAAAACCAAGCTATTGTTCCTCCTCTTTAATCCTGCTGCTCTTGCAGTAGCCCATGCAAACAACAACAGCAAAGCCAAAACCATGGAGTCAACTCACCTCTTTGTCTCACCGTCCACATTTAATTCTTTCATAAAAGTTGTGGGTTCTACCTTCAAGACATATTCTGATCTGACCAATTCTTATCACTTCCATCACTACCAGTCTGGTCCCAAATACCCTCCTTTATGGCCTGGACTATCGCAATGGTATCTGAACTGGTCTTCCTGATTCCAGTTTTCCTCTGCTCCAGTCTATTTGCCTCTAAGCAGCTAAAGTGAGGCCCTTAAAATGCAAGTCAGATCTTATTTCTCTGCTCAATGCTCTCCAGTGGCTTCCCATTTTACGCAAAATAAAGTACAAAATATTGCAAGATTTAACACCCAACTCTTCGATTTCATCTGCTACCACTTCCTCTCATCTCTGTCTCAACCACATCTGCCTTCTCGTTGCTGACTGACCACAGCTAGTGCGCTCCTGCTTTGGGTGCTTTGCACTTGTTTCTCATCCTTGAATGAACATGGCTTGCTTCTTTAATCCATTCAAGGTTCTACTCAAATGTCACCTTATCGGAACAACTTCTCCCAACCAATTTATACAAGCTTGTGCACACACACACACACACACACTCTCCACCACAATCACAACCACCATCAGTCTCTGTCCCTCTGCTTTTTATCTCTTGTCAACAACAGGTATATACATACTTCCTGGGTTGTTTATTTTTTGTCTATTCTCTCCCCACTGACAATTTGAATGTAAGTGCTATAAAAACAGGGTCTTCATTCTCTTTCTCTGATTTATTTCCAGTGCCTAGAAGGGAGCCTGGCACATAATAGGACTCAATACATATTTGTTGAATTAGTGAGTGAATGAATGAATGAATCAATCAATCAATGAAAAAGTCAGATCATCTCAATCTGAACACAAGGGAATTTTCTCTAGAGTTTCCCAGAGAATTGTCCTGTTTCCTTCTTTCTGCCTCACTGTGTTGGCTTCTAGATAAATTTACTACATAAAAGCATTGTGAGAGAGGTTGGACCCTTGGGTCCCTGAGTTAGATATGACCCCAAATGTCACCCTGTGCCATTCATATTCTCCTCTGACCTCCTCCCCAACATGTGGGCCACCGTCCAGCAGCTGCACTCTTTCTCCCCCTACCCTCTCTCAGCTCCAGGAGCTTCTCCTTAGCTGTAGCTCCCTCCTTTTGGGTGATGAAGGCAACATGGGGAGAAGCAGCAGCTTCACTGACTCCATCTCTGCCTCCTCCATCCATAGTGACCGGCAACATGCAGACTTCCCAAGCCTCATCTGGCCTGTGCAGTCTGGAGCTGGCCAGGGCACTCTCTGCCACATTAGCATTCATGTTCTTTTCTGTGTCCTGCCACAGCTTGACTATTTGCAAAATTAAGACTTGTAAAACTACCAGGGAAAAATATATACTGTATTCTATGGCTTCTAAGATGCCCTCTTCCTTTTTTTTTCACATTTCACATCTCTAACATCAGGAATGTCTTATAATTGGTGCTGGGCAAGTGAAAATCCCTGTGCAGTTAACAGAGTCTGAGTCTATGCCAACTTCACTGCTATTCCTAGGGCATGCCTGACCTCATATACCCCTTGGTGTGCCAGGCCACAGGCCTTCTGAGAACCACTGGAAGAAGGAAATTGAATCTAGTTATTGTATGAAAACCTTGGATTAGGTAAAACAAAACAAAACAAACAAAACACCAGCATCAAGATCTTATTTCTCTGCTCTATACTCTCCAGTGGCTCCCCATATCACTCCAAATAAAATCCAAAGTCTTGCAAGATTTAACACCCACCCAACTTCCTCTTTGATTTCATCTGCTACCACTTCTCTCTCAGCTCTGTCGTCTGCCTCCTCAGTGCTGACTGACCGCAGCTAGCATGCTCTTGCTTGGGGGACACACAGAATGGGAGGCCAGTAGCTTGGATGAGTTAGGAACACTTGCATAAGAAATACAGCATACCAAATGCTCTGAATGACTTGGAGGAGCATATTGTGGAGAAAACCTGGGCATTGACAGCTCTGAGTTAGAAAGTAAACAAGGGTAGTGAGATTCTGAATGTGAAATTCAGAAAACTTTAACCAATTAACTTATATTTTATCTGTATGCATGCAATAAAGTGATACATAATAAAAATCTATCCAAAAATTATTATCAAATAGCTTTTTCAATAAGTTTAAATTATAATTAGAACAGAAAAGAAACCATTGTATCATAGTTTCCTATGGCAGCACTTTTTCCTTTTTGGTGATACATAAAGCAATGGTTCACTGTACCATGAAAGGAGGTTTAGACTTAATGAAATATGGTGATTAGCCCTAGTTACATAAAAGCATGAACCACTGGTTTAACAAAACCTAAGGAATCTACTACACAAATGATTGGCTTTTTACTACCTTGAGCTATTTGAGAAAACCATAAAACCAAAAGCTCAATATTAATCTAAAATTAATTATATTTTATAATTAAATTATTTGGAAGATGTTTTCAAATGACTCAAAGTTAAAAGATCTCAGTGTGATATTGATTCTATAATTACTCTCAGAAATGATGCTACTAATAAAAGTTAATGATGTAGAATCAAAATGGTAATTATCAAATAGGAAGATGCCAGCCAGAGGAGAAAATTTTTTGTTTTCCAATTGTTTTGTCCCCTTACTCCTTCTCTTACCACAGTGAGAAGCAGTCATCTGTTTTCAAAGGTTGGAATGTTTTTACTTTTCTTGTTTGGAAACACTGGCTTAAACACATGTACATCCTATAAAATACTTCAGTATAAGTTGAAATATTCATCTAATTTTTATTGGACAAGTTTTGAAGTAACAATTTGATTTCTCAGTGTTTCTTTTGTGACCATATAATCCTCTCCTCAGTGTTGCATGCAGTGTGAGCTACAAGCATTTGTGAGCCTAGGAAGCAAAAGGTCTCAAGGTTTCCTGGGGATTAGTACTATACAAATGCAAATTAGGGACACTGGAAGACTCTGTCCATCCTTGTCACTGCTGTTGTTTTGTTCCCTGGTTCCTTATGGGTAGCAAAGCAATTCATTGTTTTTAAAACACATACCTTAGCTGTTGACTTTTTCATTGGCTAACTGGAGAAGAAAAGAAGGAACTCTTTCCTACAGATTTTAACTCTCTGAATCCCATTCAATTATTTTTTCCATTCAACTATTTTAAATAGATAACATGAAATCTTGCAGGAGCCTCACACGATTCCTAATTGTAGAATTTGAACTTGAGCTACGGAGTCTTACTCTTCTTCTTGCATCTCCAATCTATGCTTTACTATCACCCTTTTTGATAAGTCAGATTACCTGTACCCTCTTCAACATCTTTCAGCTGGTTAGCACAGTATATAGGTATGTTGGAAACCAGATATTTTCTGTGGTTTAATTCTTCCAAGAGAGTCGAAATGCTTTGCAAGCACTTCCTCATTTTTCAGCCAATCCACATAGTAAGGAATGTTCCATGAATCTTTTCGTTTTTATATATTGTCTATTAGTCATGATCATGAATCCATGCCTGTGCAGAGCCCCTGATTTGGAAGGAGGAACTACGGGGGCTGGGGAGGGGAGGGCATGAGTGAAGGCTCCTGCTCGACCCTAGAACTGACCCCACTTGGCAAAATGGTCCTTCACCCTTTATGCATTCTTAGAAATCGCAACATGCCTTTCAGTTTCATGTAACTACAATTTAGTTAATGCCCAGTAGGATTTGTAAGCCCTTCACATCTCTGAGGATTTATTTTATTTCAGAGTGAAAGTGACTTTATGGCCCATTTACCATTAGTGTGACTTATTGCATTATTCGAAGAAGGTGGAGGGGAGCAAGAAGACAAGGCAGTCTCCCTTACGTGTATCGCCATCAACAGGATGACTACCACACATTCCTGCCCAAGGAAGAGGGGCGGATGCAACCTTTCTGTGCTATTGTTTATGAGAGCACCCAAGCCTGGGTGATCATGCAATATTTTACCAGATGAGTGTTTCAAGTGTGTGTGTGAAGGAGATGTTAAAATAGAGGTGTGAGAGTAATCAATATTTGGAAGTAATGGATATTTTGAGTTCAAAATATGCCACACGTCAACGATGATGAGGAATGACTAGCTACTTAACTCCAGTGCTGGCACCCTTAAATTACAGGGATACTGAAGCGAGACGGAGTTAGCATCTGACCGGCGACCAGCAGTGGACCGGCGAGGCGCGCTCCTAATTAAAGCGAGATTCCCAGAAGCTGGACAGCCCCTGTATTTATGGGAGCATGCGGTGCAGCTGGCAGTGACCCCCAGGAAGCCTCGAGCAGCCGCCGCGGGAGTAGTGACCTCGGGCCCGCCGCCTACCTGGAGCGTTTCGGCGGCGCCTGGTTCAGAACCACGGGGGCGGACAGCTCCCTGGAGCCGCACGCGGACTGCGGAAGCGGACCTTGAGCCGGGTGGGTCAGCGCTCTGTCCGCGGACCCGGACCGCTGGAAGTACCCGGGGCGCCCTCCCCTCCTGTCCCCCGGTCCCGCCCTTCCCACCCCGCGCTGCGCGTGGCGGTCCCGGGCTGCGTGTCCTTGCAGGAGGAGACCGGCCCTGCCGCCGGCGGCCCTCCCCCTTCCTGCGAGTCCCAGCTGCGCGCCCCGCCCCGCCGAGGAGGGTGGGGGCGTTCCCCGCGCCGGGCCCGCCCAGCTCCCCCGCGGCCGTCCGGGCCCGGCTCCCCATTGGCCGGCGGACCGGAGGGGCGAGGGGGCGGGGCCCGCCTCCGGCGGCTCGCGCCCGGGAAGGTCGGCAGCCCAGCGCCGGAGGCCGTGGGGAGGGCGCGCAGGGACGCGGCAGGCGCCGAGGAGACGCATCCGCGGCGGTGGCAGTAGCGGCGGCGCCTGGTCTCGGCCGCAGCCTTTGCGTCCTGCTCTCGCTGGGTCGCCCCTGCCACCCCCGCGCGCGGCTCGCCTCCCGCCGCGGCCCGCAGCCTGCGGCGCCCGAGCTCCGAGGGCGCTTTCCCGGGCGCTGGGCCCGAGGCGGCCAAGACGGCGGGCCGGCCGGGCACGGGGCGGCGGGCGCTCTGCTGCGGGCTGCGCTGGTGGGGGGCGGCGGGCCGCGGCGCGGGCCCAGGGCCCGGCGCGTGCGGCTGGGAGGCACTGTGGGGGTCGGGCGCGCGGGCGGCGGCCGGGGCCATGGCCGAGGGCGGCGGGGGCGCGCGGAGGAGGGCGCCGGCGCTGCTCGAGGCTGCCCGCGCGCGCTACGAGAGCCTGCACATCTCGGACGACGTGTTCGGCGAGTCCGGCCCGGACAGCGGCGGGAACCCCTTCTACAGCACCTCGGCCGCCTCGCGCTCCTCCTCGGCCGCCTCCTCGGACGAGGAGCGCGAGCCCCCTGGACCCGCAGGGGCCGCCCCGCCGCCGCCCCGCGCCCCGGACGCGCAGGAGCCGGAGGAGGACGAGGCCGGCGCGGGCTGGAGCGCCGCGCTGCGGGACCGTCCGCCCCCGCGCTTCGAGGACACCGGCGGTAAGGGGCGGCCCGCGGGTGGGTGTCGGGGGCGGCGCTGGAACCCGGCGCGGGGGAGGCGTGGGTGCTGGGGCGGGGGAGTCCAGACGCTCCGTGGGCTGGCTTGTGGGTGTCTCTCCGGAAACAAATGAGTCTGCAGGAGTGGGGATCGGTCTGACTGCGCCTGGGGGCTCCGAACCCTTGGGTAGAGAGGGTGAGGCGGAGGCCGTGGTCAGCCCTTTTCCAGTGACAGGGTCGTCGGGCACCTTTTACTTCACTTCCTGGGAGCACCCCAGCCCCTGCACGGGAAGCCTGTCACACCTGTGGGTCGGACTTTAGGGGTGGATTGAAGTTAGGCTTTCCTAGTTGAGGGGGCTTTTCTGAAAGCCCGGCGTGGCTGGTGGAGGCAGGTGGAGTCGTTTTTTCACTAACAGCCCAAGAGCGAGCCTTACGGCAGGTGACGGGGGCGAGGCAGGTTGCGGTTGGCCCAGTGAGAGTTGAGGGAGAGGCCACCCGCGACGTAGTTTTCTCCTTAATCGGAGAAACTTTGCCTGTCCGCGCCATTCCAGATCTCTTGTTAAGAATGGGGAGGAGTGAAGGGACCGATTGGGCAGCGTTAAGGTGTTTGCTTTTCCGCCAGAAGGTACCTTCAGGTGTGTCCTGCTTACCATTGTGGTCACAGACAAGCCTCGAATACCTGGAGAAGGCTGGGGTGCTGGAAGCTGCTGCGGCTGCCCCACTCCTCTTCACTGCCTGTTTTTGTGGGAGTTGGCTGTTGAAATATCACTACTTCCTCTGTAGAAGCTCCGCAGCCTCTGCCTTCTTTGAAAGCTGCAGACCAGACGCCCTCTCATGCTGGTGTTTCTTGTTCCACGGCCTTCTGTAGCAGGCCCGTGCTCCTGCATGCTGTGTTCTTCCGTAGAAGTGCGCGCAACCGGTGTTGATGAGGGCCAGGGAGTGGCCGCGGTGGGCATGATGCGGCTTTTCCTGTGGCCTTCTCTGATTATTGTCCAACCGGTCAGGAAAAGGCACATGGGAAGGCAGGCCCAAGGGACCTCCAGCTGGTGCCTGGACTTGGATCTGGACATCATGCTGCAGCCTGCTGGGAGGCGGGTAGGGTTAGCTGGACTCTCTCAGTAGGGAGTGGTCTGCAGACCTCTGGCAGGCTGCGGTGTGGATGCATGGAGCTAAAGCTGGGCTTGCAAAGTCACAGTTAGCTGTGCATTGCTTTCGGGGTGGGTACATTTTAAAGCATATGCATTTGGGCTGTAGTTAAGAGCTTGGGAATTTTCAAAATCATTGACTCTGTATAGTCCTTTTATACTGTCCTGTATTTTCCAGGATGTCATTAAGGCCTCCGGGCCCTAGACAGCTGTTTTCCATATTGGCTCTTTAAGAATTGTACCAGTCCACAGACCTGGTTTGGCAGACTTTATGCCGTGAGCATCTGTGATCTAATTTCGATCCTGGAAACATTTGAGATACAGGTCCACCTGGGACTGCACAGCAAGTCTCTCCGTGTCTCAGGGCAAAATAGAGAACTTGTACTAGGTCAGGCCTAGTTATGAATAAGAATCCTGAATGTGCTGATTTGAGAAGGGTGGGCACATTGAAATAAATTTTAAATCCATTTTATATTTCTTAGTAACCTTGAAATGGGAGAAATTCTGCAGCAGAGCCATTTAATCCAGCCACCGCAGCACTTATGGTCATGAAGAGCAGGATCGTGTGTCATTTAGCATTAGGTTCAAATTCTGCTTCCTGCAGATGCCCACTGAGTTCACACCTGTACCGAAGAATCAGTCAGGCCCTTTAACCAAAGACATTAGTGGTTATTGCCGGTATTTTTACCCAGTTTTGTTTTCCTGCCCTGTGTGGGAGCTTGCCTTTTAAGTCCACATTTGATTTAGAATTTCCTCTTTGCAGATTTCACCCTGAGGGAAATTTGGAGTGGTGAGGAATGGAGGGATGAGGTTGATGGCCTGTTAAAACTTGAATTTGGATTTCCCCAAAACAATGGAATATGATTTATGGGAGCTGAAAATAGATGCAGAAGCGTGGGTTTGGTCAGAGAAAATCCTTGCGCCTACCAGTGTGGAGGGAGATGGATGTGTTTATTAAGAGGTTGAAAGCTGCACCCCAGCCACTCTGAGAGCAAAGAGGATCAGCCTGCTAGGGTTTACCAGAGCACAGTATCTAAAACGCTCCGACAAGCGTGTGCTCCTCACTTGCAAAGAATGCAGCCTGGATCTCTCTTCCATCTTTGTTCCCCCATTTATTAACAAATCTCACTGGATGGGTAGAGTGGGGTGGGGAGGAAAGCAAGCAGGTGGCATTTCTATCTCTAATCAGGCTTTATAATGGAAAATTTTTAATCCAAATTGCTCTTGCTGCTGGAATCAGATGAGGAAAAAACAGAATTCGAGATTTGATAGAGGCTTCCTGCCTTGCTCCTACTGTAAAAACAGGTATATGTGTATGTACATAAATGTGTATTTTATTGAAATATGCAGGTATGTAAATGTGTGCATGTAACTGGGTATTGTATGCAAATGTGCATTGCTTGTGCTAGGTTTCTGGGGTTTTTTTTTTTTTTTTTTAATCAGAAGGATGACCTAGAAACCTTTGCAGAGTCGCTGTGCATGAGGGAGGTAGACACTGGGGACCATTATGAGTTGTAGTGGGAACTGCCACATCCCCCCACCCCCACCATAAGGGGAGTGCGCACAGTAGGAGATACTTGGTGCTCAGTCGAGAGGAGAGGAGAGGAAGGAAGGGAGCAGTGCTAGTTTCTGTACAAGCCCTAGAAGCACCATTTCTGTAGTTCAGGTTGGAAATGCTAGCCATTCTTCAGGCTGTTCTTGTCTTCCCAGCCCTTTTCTTGTATTTTTCAGTGTATTTAGCTTCCTGGATCAGCCTCTCCGGAAGTGCAGCCAGTAGTTATGGATGGAGAGGGCCTTTGCTCACTCCTCTTGTCTCCTCTCTCACCTCCCCTAGGTTCTGGTTGTGCATTGAGGTGTGGATCCTCTCGGGATGGCTTAAATGCACACGCTGTGCTTGTTGGGGTAGCTGTTGGGCTCTTAACCCCTGTGGAGATGCATGATCTGCCTGGGAGCTGAAGTGCCTACTGGGACTACAGAGCCTAGAACCTTCTCTTAACCAGACTTGCAGCATATATCCCCCCAAAATAGCCCCCTCAAGCTGTCAGCCTGCCTGCCCACTGTGCAAATAACCAACACAGCATGTGAGCTCACTCTTTGGAAACAGAATGAAATTCAGGCCCGGCTGCTTTTTGAGCCTCTGCCCTTTTGGTTTCTTATTCTGAGCAGTCTTGTGATTCGTTTCTCGGAGGAGGCAGAGAAACAGAAAAGATTTCACAGATGCTCCAGGGCTTCCGTCTGTTTGGTTTGTCAGTCCTTTGTCATGGCTGGCCGGGATCTGAGCTGTTCGCTCTTTCTATTAGAGGTTGGACTTCATAGAAGGGGGGGTGGGGGGGGGGAGAGAGAGAGAGAGAGAGTGTGTTTTCTCCCCCCATTTACCATATCAGCAACCCTCTAATCATTCAGTGGGGAGGTATGACCTTGAGCAGCTGGAGAGAAACATAAGGCATTGGAAATTAACATTGTTGAATGTTTTATCTTGACAGTTTGTTGTTGGTTTAGAGCCTTTTTAACAAACAAGAAAAGAAAAATCTTTCTCTCAAAACCAGAATTAAACTGAGACCCTTGGCTCCAAAGGGGTTTGTGAACTCAGAGACCTGCAACCCTTTCTATGGTGTTAAGTGTTAAGAAGCTGCTCCTACCTTTAGCTCTGTACAGGATTCTGTGGTTCCAGGAGGAACTTTGAATCTTGGTGAGCTGCAAGATAATCTTAGGCAAAGCTACATAGTAATCAAGTGCAAGACTGTGTGTCATCTTGCAGTAGCTGCACAGAATTCAGAGAAGGGAGCTTCCTGGGAGAGCTGTTTTGCTCTTTTCCCAGGAGTCTGTTCATGTAGGGGGTGAAACTGGAGCTGCTACTGCTAACCCTCAGTTCTCATTTGTCACTTGTGTTTTCATGCATTATTATCAAACTGTCTTCACAAGGACTCTGTGGCTGAGAAGTTGCCACTGCCATGTGACTGGGAAAGGAAGTTGCTGCCTCCACTTTCCTGGGGGTGATGAGATTACTGGGTTAAGTGATCACCATCTAACTAGTCAGACTCAGTAACTCAGGAAATGTAGTGCCTGTTTTTTCTTTTACTAGAACTTTTTTCAGTAAAAAATATTTTTATAGTTATACATACATTGCTTTTAGTTTTAGGGGGAAGGGGATACAGTTCTCTGAGTTTTAACTCATGATTTGTGTAATCCATACCACAACCAGGATACAGAAGAGTAGAATCTTGCCAGGGTGTTGGTGGTCTAGTGGTTGGCGTAGCTACCTTCCAGAAGAGGAGAATCTGGATTCTTCTCTAGCTCCCTGTTTAATTCTTGCTGGCCTGAGTTGTCCTAGTGAGTACTCAGAGCTGTTTTTCAGGAGGTGGGGCTTTGAATACTGCAGTAGCAGCTCCAGTTTCACCCCCTACATGAACAGACTCCTGGGAAAAGAGCAAAACAGCTCTCCCAGGAAGCTCCCTTCTCTGAATTCTGTGCAGCTACTGCAAGATGACACACAGTCTTGCACTTGATTACTATGTAGCTTTGCCTAAGATTATCTTGCAGCTCACCAAGATTCAAAGTTCCTCCTGGAACCACAGAATCCTGTACAGAGCTAAAGGTAGGAGCAGCTTCTTATACTTAACACCATAGAAAGGGTTGCAGGTCTCTGAGTTCACAAACTCCTTTGAATACTCTGGAACAGGTGGTGAGGTCTAACCCAGTTTTAGACTCTAAAACTCACTTTTTAGACTTCTTTTTAGAGGCACGGTCTCACTATGTTGCCCAGGCTGGACTCAGACTCCTGGGTCCAAGTGATCCTCCCGCTTCAGCTTCCTGATTAGCTGGGACTGAAGGTGCATACCTTGTTACACCTTTGTTTTTAAGGACTGTGATTGTACATTATTTTCTTATTAACAAATCACATATATTCATTTTAGAAAATGAATAAGAAAAAGGATAAAAATTGTATTACTCCATTTTCATGCTGCTGATGAAGACATACCCAAGACTGGGTAATTTACAAAAGAAAGAGGTTGATTGGACTTACTCCACATGGCTGGGGAGGCCTCACAATCATGGTGGAAGGTAAGAAGGAGCAAGTCACATCTTACATGGATGGCAGCAGGCAAAGAGAATTTACCAGCAGGGGAAATGCCAGATGCTTATAAAACCATCAGATCTCGTGAGCATTCACTCACTATCATGAGAACAGTATGGGGGGAACCGCCCCCATGATTCAATTATCTCCACCTGGCCCCGCCCTTGACATGTGGGTTTTATTACAATTCAAGGTGAGATTTGGGTGGGGACAGAGAGCCAAACCACATCAAAAATTGTAAAAATCAAATTATCTTCCTTTTCCCGGAGATAATCACAGTTGACATACTGAATATGTGCTTCATATATCTTACATGTTGTTGAGGGACCTGATTTTTAATTGTAATTAATATATTGTGAACATTTTCCATTTAAATTTTAGAACGATATTTTCATTGACTCTGTAATACGCTAGGGTTCGCTTTTGTTAGGATTGAGTTTATTACCCCACTTCTCTCTCCTCTTTTTTTGCTGTTAAGTTAGTGCTGTGGTGAACATTGTTGAGACTTAAGTTTTTTTTTGTTTGTTTGTTTTTGAGATGGAGTTTTGCTCGTTTTGCCCAGGCTGGAATGCAATGGCACGATCTCAGTGTACTGCAACCTTTGCCTCCTGGATTCAAGTGATTCTCCTGCCTCAGCCTCCCGAGTAGCTGGGATTACAGGCACACACCACCGCGCCCGGCTAATTTTTATATTTTTAGAAGGGATGGGGTTTCACCATGTTGGCCAGGCTGGTCTTGAACTCCTGACCTCAGGTGATCCACTTACCTTGGCCTCCCAAAGTGCTGGGATTACTGGTGTGATCAACCATGCCTGGCCTGATGCTTAAACTTATATACACATCCTCAATTTACTCCTTAGCATCAAATGGTAAAGCAATATTGAGGTAAGGATTTTGCACATTTTAAAGGTTTTTGATATCTTTTGTGAAAGTCTTCCAGAAATGTACCTTTTTATGCCCCTGCCAGCAGTACCCCAGAGAGTCCATTAGAACATCCTGTTTATAAGGCAGCAAATCAATATGTGATGCCCACCAGTAAGATGGCTCTTAGAGGAGTATTTTGTTTTATTTTAATTTGTATTTACTTTTCACTTTTTATTTTAGACTCAGGGGATACATGTCCAGGTTTGTTACAAAGGTATATTGCATGATGCTGAGGTTTGGAGTCTGATTGAGCCTGTCACCCCTGTGGTGAACAGAGTACCTAATGGGTAGTTTTTCACATCTTGCTCCCCTCCCTCTCTCCTTTAGGAGTCCCCAGTATCTATTTTTGCCATCTTTATGTCCATGTGTACTCAATGTTTAACTCCCATTTCTAAGTGACAACATGCAGTGTTTGGTTTTCTATTCCTGCATTAGTTCGCTGAGGATAATGGCCTCCAGCTGCACCCATGTCACTGCAGAGGGCATGATTTCCTTCCTTTTTATAACTGCGTGGTATTCCATGGTGTATGTGCACCATATTTTCTTTATCCAGTCCACCATCAGTGGTCACCTGGGTTGATTCTACGTCTTTGCTATTGTCAGTAGCACTGTAATGAACATACGAGTGCATGTGTCTTTTTGGTAGAACAATTTATTGTCCTTTGGGTATATACCCAGTAATGGCATGGCTGGGTCAAATTGTTTAACTATCAGTTCTTTGAGAAATCTCCAGAGTTGCACTAATTTGCATTCCCACCAACAGTGGAATGATTAAGTGTTCTAGAGGATTACTTTATATAATGAAGCTTATGTGTATCATAGCACACATAGATTGCATGAGACATTCGTGCACAGCACAGTGCATTTTTACATGGGTATACCTATGTCACTACCACCCAGATAAAGGTAAAGAGTGTTCCTAGTTCCACATGCAGTAGCTCATGCCTAGCCTGTAATCTCAGCCAGTTGGGAGCTGAGGTGGGAGAATTGTTTGAGACCAAGAGTTTGAGACCAGCTTGGGAAACACAGAGAGAACCCGCCTTCCCTAAAAAATATTCTGAAAAATTAGCCAAGCATGGTGGTGCATGCCTGTAGTCCCAGCTACTCTAAAGGCTGAGGTGGGTGAGGCTGCAGTGAGCTGTGTTTGTACCACTACACTCCAGACCGTGGTACAAGCTGACAGAGAGAGACCCCATCTCAAAAAAAAAAAAAAAAAAAACAAAAGAAAGAAAGAAAAAGAAAAGAAACATTCTTAGCATCCTGAAGATTCCTACCTACCCCTTCCCCATCAGTACCTCCCTGTCCCCAGAGGTAGCCATGATTCTGAGTTCACCACCATTACTTAATTTTGCCTGTTACATTGTTTTATCTGTAAGATTCATCCATATCACATAGAGCAGTACTATCTTTATATTGCTGTTTAGTATGCCACTGTACAAATATACTACAGTTTATTTTGAAAGCTGCTACAAATGTTCTTGTACATGTTTTCTTGATGTTTGTATACATCACTTCCTTGGACATGTATACCTAGGAGTGGGATTGCTAGGCCGTAGATTCAGTGTATATTTACCCTTAGTACAAGGTCTTTCACCTTGGGCCAGATAATTCTTTGTTGGTGGGGGGCTGTCCTGACCATCGCAGGATGTTTAGCAGCATCCCAGGCCTCTACCCACTGAATGTTATTAGCATGCCTCCTCCCCAGTTATAGCAAACAGACATGTCTCCAGACATTGCCAAATGTCCCCTGGGGGGCAAAAGCACCAGGTATTGAGAACCACTGCTTTAGGAAGTGCTGCCAAGCAGTTTTCCAATTTACATTCCCACCAGCAATGGATGAGATGTGCCTCATATTAATTCAGCCAGCACATTGAGCCCTGCTGGGATAAAACGATAAGTTAGACATGTCCCCTGGGGTCCAATAGGAGAGACAGAGTGAAGGAAAAGAGATAAGCATCTCTGGTGAATGCTGTGATCAGGGTAAACATGGATTTCTACCGGATTCCAGAGGTGTCTTACTTCCTCCAGCTGGGCTGGAGAAGAGGCGGTGTTTCTGGAGGAGGTGGCCCCTGAGCTGCACCTTGAAGAACAAATAACTAGGCAGGTGAAGAGGAAGGAAAAGTATCTCAAACAAGAGAGCCATTTGAGCAAAGAGGAGAGAAGGCGTGCATTTTGCTCATGGGCAGTTGCACTGGCCCCTAGACCGAGCTTCCTTACTTGAGACTTTCTTAGTGAAAATATCTTAAAATTTAACACCTGTGATTGTTACTAGTACAAGTAACTGTAGCTAGAATCCAAACTCCAGGTTCAGGCATGGATGTAGATTTACTTAACAAATGTGGATCCCACAGGGAGGGGGATTTGCCAAGCACGTTGAGAAATGAGTACTTAGGGAAGAATCCATGGAGAAGCGCTGGGGTCCTTCCTTTAAGGAAGGAGGAGGGAAAATAACAGCAGAAGGGAGTGGGATAAAACCTTTATTGGTGACAGGAAGTACAACATGGTCTTGGGGGTGGGAGAATACTGGAATACCTAAAATATCAGACTGTGGAGAAGGAATGCTTGCCTATCCTCCCACAGGGTAGAAAGAGCTTTCCTTCCCCTTGTTTGTGAATTGCAGGAAGAATTATTACAAAAGAATGAAAAACTGGCCACATTTAGGTATATATTTAAGAAGTTACTTTCATGAGAAAGTTTAGAACTACAGGTCCTTCCACTTCTTATATCATTGCCGTTGCTGCCAACTTTAGCCAAGACGGTATCACCCCTTGGCCAGGCTGGTGAGGCTTTCATCCACTTGGATTCTCAGCCTCCACCTTTGTTGATTGTCCCTACCCCAGTTTCACTTTCCCCAGGCTGTGCTGGAAAAGTGATGTTTTACAAACATGAGTTAATATACTCACTTCTCTGCTTAAACTCCTCCAGTAACTTCCCATCCAAACTGAAGGGAAATCCAGATTCCTTAGTGTGGCCTCCGGGTCTGTAGGTCCACCCTGGTCTTCCTCTCCATTGTCACCTTGTGGCACGCGTCCTACCATTGTCACCTTGTGGCACGTGTCTACCATTATCTCTGGCCACATGATCTTCTGTCTGCCGGGCCCTTACATGGAATGTTCTTCCTGACTCTCGAACGGCAGCCCTTGCCTGCTGGCTTGGTCTTGGTTCCAATGTCACTGTCTCTACCCGTCTAAAATCACCACCTTCCTTCTGGTCTCTCCTAGCACTCATTATCACCTGCATAAGCTAATTTATTTATCATGTGGGTGGAGACCTTGGACATTCTGGTCACAGTATTTGGTAAAAATGTGGCAGGTGCTCAGTTGTTTTTGAATGATTGAATGAACAAAGGAATAGATGGACGCAGAAGTAGATTTTTAAATGGGTATGGGATTCGGTGCCAGTAAAAAATGTTCACAAGCTGAGCATTTCCAACATCCAAAATAGTGGAACAGTTGATCAGGCAGCTCCATGAAGGAGTGAGTTTCTTACCCCGGAGGCACCAATGCCACCAAATACAAAGATTTCTATCCTGGATGGAAGACCAAACTTGATGGCTACTGAGGAATTTAATACAATCTTGGGCTTCTACAACCTGCTCACTTCCTAGTGGCCCAGAGACACCCAAGATAGGCAGGAATCTATTAGGAATTTACAGGGAAGCCAGCTGCTTGCACCCCTTTATTCATTTAGCAAATGCTTGTATATCACTTATTATATGCCAGATGCTTTTCTAAGCACTTTCTAACTTATGTAATCCTCACAACCATCCTGTAAAGTGAATACTGTCGTTATCACTATTTTGAAAATGAGGAAGTGAAGCTGCAGAGTGCTCAAGAGTAAACTGGTCCCTTTGATTAGGGGCTAGGAAGAATCATATTAGAGCAATGAGTGTGGAACATGGTATATGTGGGTCAGATCAACTAATTTATAACAAGTCCCTTGCAAAGGGCTCTGAACCAAAGGTGATCACTGCATAGCAAACCTGTCTTCCCCCATTGCCTCGTATCCTGGGCAGTGGCTGCACCTCTTGCGGTGAGATGGGACTGCTGCCTGGTTTCTGAACAGTGCAGTGTAAGCAGAAGTTCTCACTGAGGTCTGTCATCTGCCTGCCCATGGGAGAAGAGAGACCCCGACAGGCAGATAACAGGCCTCAGTGGGAAGTGGTCACTGCACTCATCTCTGCCAGGCAGCAGACAGGAAGCCAGTAGATAAATTCAATTTTCATGATTCAAAGCCTCCAGCAAGCTTCCCTGGCAAAAGCAACTGCAAGTAACCAGAGGGGGAAGAAGGAGAGACCTATTTTCTCAAGTTTGAGAAACAGGGTTACAAAGAGAATATAAAGGAACAGGATACAGGGAGATTTTCTGGGAGGAAAGACTGTCAACAAGTGGAATCACCCAGAGAGTGGTTAGTGGGCATCTTTCTTATTTGAGCCCCCCCTTTTTTTTTGGAGACAGGGTCTCGTTCTGTCACCTAGGCTGGAATGTACTGGTGTGATCATAGCTCACTGCAGCCTTGAACTCCAGAGCTCAAGCAGTCCTCTCACCTCAGTCTAAGACTGCAGTCTCAGCGGAGACTACAGATAGGTGCCACCAGGCCCACATAATGTTTTCTATTTTTTGTAAGGACAAGGTCTCACTGTGTTGCCTAAGCTGGTCTAAAACTCCTGGCTCAAGCCATCCTTCCACCTCTGCCTCCCAAAGTGCTAGGATTGCTTGCAAGAGCCACTGCACCTGGCTTATTTGAGCACTTTATGCATTTGGGGAAGGTGACATCTTCCACCAGTGCCATCTTAAATAAGTGTTCCCAGGAATTCCACTGCTGAGTTTGTGGGGGTGGGTCACATGAAGACATTAGGTTCTGTGAGTAGACATTCACTTCAGAACACACATGGAAAGCAGTCTCCATCTCCTTCCTTATCTGATGTAATGACCCTTGCTTTCTTCAGGTCCCAGCATCGAAGGTAAATACAAATGTCCTGTTTGGTTTGCTCTGTAGTGCTGGTATTTCAGCTGAATTGCCTGTGTGTTTTCCTTGGCTGCATTTTCTTAGGCGAGCTGGGCTGTTGGAGCACAGCCTGTAGCATCTTAAGGGGATGTGCATTCAGAATGCCAGTGGAGACCTGGAACAGAACCTCACTGGAAATTGAGACAACAGTTGTTTTTCTTTAAGATCGAAAGAGGTAAATTATAGGTAAATAATAGCAAGGGTAAAGTCACACCTTGTATTATAAATGTATAGACTCAGTCTCTTCCAGATGTGTAACAGAGAAGAAATACAAACATTTTGAAAAAGATTATGTAAATTTAGGAAGAAGGCAAATTACATTGGGGAAATTGGAATAGTTGAAAGAGTGCAGCCCCTGTTTCTGAAGGTGATGTGTGGGATGCTTTGGTGGGAAGGAGGGAAGATCTGCAGCTGTCTTTGGTTCTGCCTCTCAGAAGGCATTGTGATGTGCACAGAGCTTTGGAGACACACAGACACTGGTCCCAGCTCTGCCTCTAGATTCTCATCTCCCAGAGGGATGACTCCAGGCACCAGATGGGATTATATAGGGTCCTACACAGGAGACACTCAGCCAAGTACCCTTTGCATGTCTCTTTTGGGCTCCTAAGAGTGATCCAATGTTTGTGATCCCAGAGGACTAACCTAAGTCACATGCACCTTGGGGTGTGCCAACGTTCCTTTACCCCATCAGTTGATCAGCTGCAGAGGTAGAAATTTTAACATGAAACTAAAGTAGAACAGCCCTGAAAAGAAAAGATTTTCAGTGTAGGCTTCATATCTTCTTTCAAATATATTTCATACATTTGGCAGATATGTATAGAGTGCCTACTCTGCACCAAGGCACTATGTTAAAAACTGGGGATTGATAAGAGAAAGAGGTTCTAGCCCTCAAACAGCATAACTTCTGGTGGTGAAGACAAACACCTGATCCACAAATAATTGTGATGCAGTGTAAGAGTTGCTGACATGAGCAGGTTGTCCTAGGTCCTAGGGGAACACCCAGGAGGAGATGGCGTGAAGGCATCTTTAGAGCCACAGAATACATGATGGATGCAGATGGTACCAAGGGAAACCAAAAGATGACATGAAGTTTCATGCAGTATATATTTTTTAATGATTTAAAAAATCTCTACTGCATTTGTTTTTTTATACCTGCTCTCAATCATAATCTTGTCTGTTTTTGCACATCCTCCCTCTCTTCCCCTGCCCGCCCTTTTTTGAGTTGGGGGTCTGTGCTCTGTTGCCCAGGCTGGAATACAATGGCGTGATCACGGCTCACTGCAGCCTCTACTTCCCAGGCCCAAGCAGTCCTCCTACCTCAGCCGCCTCTTGTGTCCTCCTCCTCCTCCTCCTCCTCTGCCCACTCAATGAAGACGATGAGGATAAAGACTTTAGGATGACCCATTTCCCCTTAGTGAATAGTAAATACATTTTTTCTGCCTTATGATTTTCTTGATAGCTTTCAACAGTAGGGTATTAGTAGTTAAGTTTGGGGGAAGTTAGAAATTATACATAGATTTTCAACTGTGCTAGGGGTCAACCCCTCAACCCCTGCATTGTTAAGGGCCAACTGTAATTTTATTGATAAGCATTAATATAATATTATACATGGTTCTTGACTGGAGTTCTTTTTCTGACCCTTTTCCCTTTTTTGTTTGGAATTTCCCTCCCTTCTCCTTCTCTATCTCTGTCTACATAACCCCTGTAGAACACTTGGTGCTCATACATGACACATTTTTGCATACATGTACGTGTGTAGGGTTTTCCTTTTGGTGGGGAGTTCATTGTTTAACAAATACAGGTTCGTTTTATATACCTTTTGTCAAGCTCTTCTCATGAATAACTATCTTCTATTTCTATTTTACTTCATTTTTAAAAGCTCATTAAATGCCTTTTTAGCATTTATTGCTGTTATTGCTATGATTCTATAGTTTTTTCCATATTTAATTTGTTGATGAAGTGAGTTTTATTGATTTTCTGGTACTGAGGTACCCTTATGTTCCTGGGATAAACCCAGGTTGGTCTCCGTATGTAGATCTCTTTGATATACAGCTGAATTCTGTTATTTGCTAATATTAGTTCAGAGTTTCTGTAACAAATCAATCATAAGCCAGATTTGTTAATAATTTCTTATCTCTCAAGTTTGGGAATTAAAATTATGCTTGGTTTCATAAATGAATTGGTTTATTATTTCTTAATTGCCTTTTGCCATTTAATAATAGAATTATGGGTTAGATAAAACTCAGCTGTGAACCTGTCTGGTCGTAGCGCCTTTTTCTGATTTTTTCCACTTATTGAATCTGTTTGATGATTTACATTTTCTTAGGAAATCATCTGTTTCTTCTAAGGCTTTCAAATTTGTTGACATGAAGTTCCATGCAGTATATATTTTTAATGGTTTAAAAAATATCTACTGTATTTGCTTTTTTATAACTGCTCTCAGTCATAATCTTGTCTGTTTTTGCACATCCTCCCTTCTTCCCCTCCCCGCCCTTTTTTGAGATGGGAGTCTGTGCTCTGTTGCCCAGGCTGGAGTGTGATGGCGTGATCACGGCTCACTGCAGCCTCTACTTCCCAGGCCCAAGCAATCCTCCCACCTCAGCCTCCTGAGTAGCTGGGACTACAGGCATGTGCCACCATACCTGACTAGTTTTTTTTTCCTTAATTTTTTGTAGAGACAGAGTCTTGTTATGTTGCCTAGGCTGCTCTTGAGCTCCTGGGCGCAAATAGTCTTCCCACTTCAGCCTCCCAAAGTGCTGGGATTATAGGTAGTGTGAGCCACTGTATCTGGCCTCTCCCCCTTTTCCTTTACTCTTTCCCCTGCCTTTCCCCTCACCACCCCCACCACACTCACCTTTTCTTTATCTTATCCTTAATTGGGCATTTGAGGGGTTTTTCTGTTTTATTGGTCGCTTCAGAGAGCCAGCTTTGGGCTAATGTGTCCTTTTTTATTTTTTATTAGTTTGAACTTTTATCTTTTTTATAAAATCTTCCTTTTGAAGTAGAAGCTGTCCTTTTCTAATTGCTTAAGATTAGTGCAAAGTTCTTTTTTATTTGTAAAATACCTTCATTAATATTGAAGGCATTTGACACTAACGTCTCCTCAGAGAAAATCTTCTGGAGCGTTCTATAAATTTTGATATGAAGTGTTCTTTTTTCCATTGCTTTCAAGATATCCTCCAGTTCCCCTTTTGATTTCTTCTTTGATCTAAGAATATGTTTCTTAATTTCTAAGTAGTTAAGATTTTTTGGTTACCTGAATATTTAGTCCTCATTTTATTGGACTGTAATCAACGAAGTATCCTTTAAATTTTTAATTTTAAAGGTTTGCAAAGGTTTTCTTTGTTGCCAAATATGCAGTTAATCTTTAAAAATGTGGCATAGGCATAAGAAAAAATGTATATTCTTATTTGAGGGAAGTAAGGGTATCTGTTGATCTGTTTCTCTTCTTTATGTCTTTATTGTTTTCTCTCTGGGAAATATTCTCATTTGAGAAATAACTTTTTGTCATGTTCTTGAATTTTAAGGATTTTTAGTTGCTGTATTATTTGGTGCATACGTACGTCTACCTTTTATATTTCTTCCAAAACCATGAGTTTAGTAATATATCACTCTATCCATCAGTGTCTTTAAGCTCAAGTCCAACTTGTCTGCTGTTAATTTTGCCATCCCTATCTTCTTCTTTGCATTTGCCTGGTATCTCCTTGTTTTGTGTATTATTTTCAACTCTATTTGTCCTTTTAGGTATGTCTCTTGAACAGCATAGATTTATATATATTTTTTAACACAACCTTATAGACCCTTTAGTTGAATAAATCAGTCCGTACACATTTAAAGTAATAAGAAACAGGCTTGATTTTGTTTCTTGCATCTTATTTTTATTGATTCAGCTTTTATTCTCATTTCCCCATTTTTGATGTTTTGATCAAGTTATCCTTTTTTTTTACTTGATAATATGGAAGTTCTTCACTTTCCATTTTTTTAGTAACAGCTTTATTATAAAATAATTCAGCCATTTAGTGTGTACAATTCAGTAGCTTTCAGTATATTCACAGTTTGTGAAACTATCACCACAATCAGTTTTAGAACATTTTCATGACCCCATGAAGAAACTTTAGCCATCTAAATTACCATCAGTCTCCTTTCTGTGTCTTTAGCTTTGCCTATTCTAGACATTTCATATCAGTGGAATCATATCATATGTGGACTTTTGTGACTGGCTTCTTTCAGTTAGTGTAATGTTTTCAAGCTTCATCCATGTCACATGTCTCAGTATTTCATTCCTTTTTCTTGTTGAATAATATTCCATTGAATATATATACCACATTGTATTTATTCATCACTTGAACATTTGGGTTGCTTTCATCTATTGGCTGTTATGAATAATGGCAAAACCTTTATGTACAAGTTTTTGTGTGGACCTAGTTTTCATTTTTCTTGGGCATATACCCAGGAGTGGAATTGCTGGGTCATATGATAACTCTGTGTTCAACATTTTGAGAAACTACCAGACTGTTGTCCAAAGTGACTGCACCATTTTACAATCCCAGTGGCAGTGTATGAAGGTTCTAGCTTCTTCATATTCTTGTTGGCACTTGTTAGTGCCTGTTGTTTTGATTCCGGCCTTCCTCGTGGGTGTGAAGTGGAAGCTCATTGAGGTTTTGACTTGTGTTTCCTGAATGACTCATGATGTTGAGCATCTTCTCATATGCTAACTGCCCATTTGCGTATCCCATTTGGAGAACTGTCTATCAAAGTGTTTTGCTCATTTTTAAATTGAGTCATTTATCTCATTTTTAAATTGAGTTCTTTATATGTTCTGAATATTCCTTATATAGTCTTATCATATGAATGACTTCCAAATATTTTCTTCCATTTAGTGGGCTGTCTTTTCACTTTCTTGATGATGTCCTTGGAAGCACAAAAGGTGTACATTTTGTGGCATCCCATGTATCTATTTCTCTTTGTTTGTGTGTGTTTTTGGTGTCCTAGCTAAGAAACCATTGACAAGTTTCAGATCACTAAGATGTAACCCTATGTTTTCTTCTAAGAGCTTTATCATTTTACACTTACATTTACATCTTTGGTCTATTTTGAGGTTTTTTTAGTATATGATGTAAGGTTTCCATTTTTTCTTTTGCATGTAGATGTTCAGTTGCTTCAGCACCATTAATTGAAAAAACTGCTTTTCCCCCATTGAATTATTTTGACACCCGTGTCAAAAATCAATTGATTGTAATTTATTTTCCATTTTAATAACTGTCCCTTTCTTTTTGACTACTTCACAATCAAATGTGTATTGCTCTAGAGTCATTTGAAAACAGTATGCTATTTCCCCAGGTAAGACTACTTTCCCCTGAACAAGACCCTCTATGTCATGAATTCTTATTTAACTTTTATCATACTCAGTCCCAGAGATTGACTGCTGTCCTTTTACATTACATACATACATACATACACACAAGATACATCAAATATACATTTTGTCCAAGTGAGTAAATGTTTGCTTAAGTCAAGACGAAGCCAATTATGGAAGGAATTTCTAGGATACAGGAGTACTGCCTGAACTTTTGTTTAAAAAATTTACACTGTATTAGATCCAAAATTATAAAGGTTGACAAGGTAGTATAGGTATAATAATGTCTCATGCTGTCAGTGGCTTGATTGTACCTGTAGTCACTCTGCCACATATTTGTGAAAATTAAGGGAAATTCAGTTGGGACTGGGGACTGGGCAAGGCAATTTGGGCTACAACTGTGAACACAGGGTACTTCTGCGAGTGACGTCTCCACCATCCTCTCCAGCAGTAGCTCTCTGAGGTAAAGATTTACCTTCTTTTCATCTCCTAGACTTGAGGATTTGACCAGTCCACAGGATGATGCAGTTTCATGGACACAAACCCATGAACAAATCCTTGGTTCACTGCTTAAAGGTATTCTTTGAATATTTTTAGGAGTAAATTTCAGGTATTGCCCCCACTATAATTTTTACTTGTGATATTTCTGCATGCAATTGTTTCCTCTCACAGTCGCTTGAGGAAAAACTAGGAATGTGGCAATGGAACAATATGTCTGTCTTTCAAGATAAAATCATTTTTGAACTTCTGTCTGCAGCTCAGATTTTTTTTTTTTCTATGAACATTAGTTTTGGTGTCTTCTGTAAAGAGACAATAGATATCATGTAAGAAACACTTATGCTCTCATGACACATCAGTTTGGTTACCCAGAATTCCCTGGGCCAGCCAACCAGAAAGGGAGGGAGAAACATGGCTGATTTCCTCATTAATCTAGCAAGCAGGCTGTCAGATTCAAAGGCCTGGATGTGTTTGCATAGCCAAATGTCTGCTGTACAAGACACAGAAGGAGCACATTAATTCAAGGAAAAGTATTTTTTTTTTTTCTGTAACATGGTTTCCAGGAGGAACTTAATAATCAGGATTCATAGCTTGGGCAAATCTCAGCAATTCTTCATCTTCTAACTACTGAAAATGATAATTTGTTCACGAGAATCATTTTAACAGCCATTTTGAGTGTCGATTTAGTCTCCATCAACTTAAAACTATAAGGAATTGTCTTAAGACATTCTTAAGAGGTCTATTATTGAAAACAAACACTTTTCTGTAACTCTTTTCTTCAAGCTCTGAATATTATTTTTTAGTCCCAGGTTGAAAGTGATGTATTTTGGGCTGGGGTATGGTGGTTCACGCCTGCAATCCCAGCAGTTTGGGAGGCCAGGGCAGGCGGATCACCTGAGGTCAGGGGTTCAAGACCAGCTTGACCAACGTGGCGAAACCCCGTCTCTGCTAAAAATACAAAAACTAGCTGGGTGTGGTGGTGCACGCCTGTAATTCCAGCTACGCGGGAGGCTGAGGCAGGAAAATAGTTTTTGAACGTGGGAGGTGGAGGTTGTAGTGAGCCAAGATTGCGCCATTGTACTCCAGCCTGGGCAACAAGAGTGAAACTCTGTCTCAAAAAAAGTGATGTTGTCAAACTTGATCGTGAAATTTTTATCCCTGAATTTTTAAAGTGGTGTAGTTGAGTTTTTGCTTTTAACTCGTCATCACCAGATGAAGAATTCCCAAATAGGAATGTTTCTTGAAATAGTTATAGCCTGAATAAAATTAAATGACTATAAAATTACCCTAAGTACTTAAGGGCTATTTAGTATTATGAAAGCTAATATATGAAATAATTCTCCAAAGATTATAATTATGATATAATCTAAAGTCTATTGTTCTGTCTTGTATTATTACTTAAATTTTATAACTGTCATTTCTAAAAGGATAAATATTCTTTCTAAAGTTATCTGGGCAACATACTCATAATATTTCTGTTAACTGTCATTCTGTTTCTCAGTTTATATACTTGAAGGCTCTTAATTTCTTAATACTTTTTGCCTATAAAATTAGCAGCTTTACAGTCTTTAATTATTGCAACACTTTACTCTTGCAATAATAACTAAACATTTCTACTTTAACAAAATTTCAAACTGTAAAGCACCTTAGCATATTTTTAGTCTGAGTTGCATATTAGAATTATCTGTAAAAATAAATACTGTGGCATTAATTTAAAAACTGAATTGCATGTCTCATGCATATCACTGAGATGTGTTCTGCTTAGGCATGATGAGAATCTACACGATTAAATGACACTAATCACCCATCAAATTAAGGGTGTCAGAAACAATATTGAAATAGGCATCAACCATTCACCCCTGAAAAGGCCCAAGACCGTTCGGCTCGTTGGTCATCAGTTCTTTCTCCTCTTTTCTCACCATAAGGTCGTGGTTCTGGTCCATATATTTTTAGAGACCATTTTTTACTGTTATCCTCAGCCATGGGGGCTGTTAGTATATATAGCTGGTGCTTGAACAACACAAGGCTTAGGGGAACTGACCTCCCATACAGTCAAAAATCTGTGTATAATTTTATCTCCCCAAAATCTTAACTAATAACAGACTACTGTTGACTGGAAGCTTTACCAATAATATAAATGGTTAATTAACAAATATTTTGTGTGTTATATATATTATATACTGTATTCTTAAAGTAAGCTAGAGAAAAAATGTTATGAAGAAAAATCATAAGAAAGAGAAAATATATTTACTGTTCTTTTAGTGGAAGTGGATCATCTACGCCTTCTTCAGGTTGAGAAGGCTGAGGAGAGAAGGATGAGGAGGGATTGGTCTTGCTGTCTCAGGGGTGGCAGAGGAGGAAGGAAATCTGGGTATAAGTGGACTACACAGGTCAAACCCCTGTTGTTCAAGGGTCACCTATACTCTGAACTTTTTTCTTCGTATATCTTTTTTTTTTTTAAAACGGAGTCTGTCTCTCTGTTGCCTAGGCTGGAGTGCAGTGACGCAATCTCAGCTCACTGCAAGCTCCACCTCCCAGGTTCACACCATTCTCCTGCTTCAGCTGCCCAAGTAGCTGGGACTACAGGCGCCCGCCACCACACCCAGCTAATTTTTTTGTATTTTTAGTAGAGACAGGGTTTCACCTCTTCATATATCTTTTTTTAAAAAAATCATGATAGCTGAGTGATACCTTGCCTCGGGAAGCCATTCTTTTCTTTTCTTTTTTTTTTTTTTTTGAGACACAGTTTCGCTTTTGTTGCCCAGGCTGGAGTACAATGGCACAATCTTGGCTCACCACAACCTCCACCTCCCTGGTTCAAGCCATTCCCTGCCTCAGCCTCTCGAGTAGCTGGGATTACAGATATGCGCCACCACGCACAGCTAATTTTGTATTTTTTGGTAGAGATGGGGTTTCTGCATGTTGGTCAGGCTGGTATCGAACTCCTGACCTCAGGTGATCTGCCCGCCTCGGCCTCCTAAAATACTGGGATTACAGGCATGAGCCACCGTGCCTGGCCAAAAAAAAAAAAAAAATTTATTTATATATATATATATTATTTTTTTTTTGAGATACGATCTTGCTGTGTCTCACACAGGCTAGAGTACAGCAGCACAGTTGGAGCTCACTGCAGCCTCAGCCTCCTGTGCTCAAGCGATCCTCCCCTCCCACCTCAGCCTCCCAAGTATCTCAGACCACAGGCATCTGCTACCACACCTGGCTAATTTTTTAAATTATTTGTAGAGATGGGGTCTCCCTATGTTGCCCAAGCTGGTCTTGAGCTCCTAGGCTCCAGCAGTTCTCCTGTCTCAGCCCCTGAGTAGCTGGTGTGCATGTTTTCTCATGGCATGTATCTAGAGCTTGGTGTCTTCACTGCCCCTGTTTATCCATCCCTTTTCCTCCCAGGTCTCAGGATGCACCCTCACAGTCTCATAGCTTGACGCCTTCCACCCTGCATCTTCCACTCTGTTATTTCCTGGTCTTGATCTTTTGAGTGAGTAACTCAAGAATCCTGTGTGCCCCCCTTCTTCTTGAATAGTTGTTTTGTTGGGAAATCATGTTTTCTAGTTACAAGAAATCTTTTTTTCCCCTCCTGTGTATGTTGCAGTAGAATCCTCTTGAGCACTATAATTATTTTAATTGAAATTCAAGTTGTCTGTATCCTCCAGTAGTTCCCTCTTTCTGGGGGTGTATCTGTTTCTTCTGGGCTGTCCTCCTTGTATGTTGCTGAGACTCTTGGAAGGGGTTATCACTCTTTGTAGGCTCAGGGGGCCTGGGTCTGGTGGAGCACTGGTAGGGTTGGCGGGCCTGCCATGGTGGGAGAGAAGGCGGCTCTTTCCGTGTCCAGAGCGGACCCTGCATGACCTTCCCTTTGCTTGTGGGCCCTGGGACTGGCAGCTCCACCTCCTGCGCAGCTGCTGCTTTGTCCCTGGAGCCTGGGAATCCAGGCAGAGCACTCGGGATGGGGCTGGTTTTCCTCCAGGGCCCACAGGTCTCCCCAGGCCAGCCTCACCTGAGGCCTTTGACTCTAAGATCCTCATCCTGAGGCTCTTGGGCTGGCCCCTCCAGCCTGAGAGGGAGGAAGCCCTATACTCGACCTCTCCAGCAGGAAGCACACTGAGTAAACCCAGCCACTTCTTCTCTCTGCTGTAGAGACAGAAGGGGGACAAGTGGAGGGTGGGGGGCGATATTGGGCTCAACCATCTTCACTCAGATACCTGAAAGGCTTGATCTCAAGGAAAAGAGTAAACATTGATAGGGCGGCACTCTACTTAAATTATTTTATTTCACACTTAGGTGTAAGTATTGTTATCACCATTACACAAATGAAACAGATATTGGGAGATTAAGAAACTTCAACAAGAAGTAATAGTGGTGGAGTCAGAAATCGAACTGGGTGTGCTTTGGTCAAACTCTCAGGTGCTTTTGCAGCCACCCATGTTTCTGTTAGAGAAGAGGCCTGGAGGCATGCCTGCCATACAGTAAGCACTTGGTGTTCGCTGTTCTTGTCTGGTAGGACTCTTTTTTTTTTTTTTTTTGAGACAGAGTCTCGCTGTGTCGCCCGGGCTGGAGTGCAGTGGCCGGATCTCAGCTCACTGCAAGCTCCGCCTCCTGGGTTCTGGTAGGACTCTTAACGACCTCACAATGACACAACGATGGGCAGCTGGGAAGAAATGATAGAGTGATGTGTAGTTTACAAAGACTTGATCTTGTAGTTCCTTGGATGAAGACAAGGATCCATTAAAAGCAGAAGTCTCCCTAACAAACCTCATTCTGGAACATCAAGTTCAATGGCCGTATAAGCAGTTGCTCAAACCTGCCATATCATTGGCAGAGAGTCACATATGTTCTACCAGACTAAATATATAATCATTGAGACATATTAAAATGTTGCTGGCTGGGCACTGGGGCTCATGCCTATAATCCCAGTGATTTGGGAGGCCAAGGCGGAAGGACTACTTGAGCCAAGGAGTTTGAGACCAGCCTAGGCAACATAGCGAGACCCCATCTCTACAAAAAATTTTAAAAATTGGCCAGGAGTGGTGGCATGTACCTGTAGTCCTACCTACTTGGGAAGCTAAGGCAGCAGGATTGCTTGAGCCCAGGAGTTTGAGGCTAAACTCAAAGGCAAAGCCCCCTCCCGCAACAGTGAACTCTCTTCGCACCGCTGCGCTCCAACTTTGGTGACAGATCAAGACCCTGCTATAAAAAAAAGTTAAAATGTTGCTATTGCTATCATTAAAAGCTTTTTGCTTTGGTCTTTAGAGATAACTTCTCACTTTCTACCTGGAGAACCATTCCTGGACCTTCCCCGAGGGTAGTGAGGAGAGGCGTTAGGCTGTGTGGACTTCTGTAGGTCTGCTTAGGCAGTCCACTCCCAGGCCCACTACCTCTAGGGTGATGACTTGTGTGTGGACATGGATGTCAGTTTCATTTAGAATCAACTCACATGGACTCTGTAGCTCACAAGAAATGTGGTTACAGAATATGCTTAGTAATGCTTGGCATGATCATTTCTTGTTTTTAAGGAAAGACTGGAAAAATCTGAGCCTGAAAGGCTTTATCTGGACTCAAATCAAAACTCCCTTCTCTCCCCCTTCCCGTCACCCACCACTTCCTGGCAGTAGCTTTGGCATCTGGGGCTGCTTCTGTCTTACAGTGTGAGGCACTTCAGGAGCCCTTGCCCTCTCCCTCTCCACAGCTCATCAGAGTCCATCCAGCTCTCAAAGGCCAGCAGCCCTGCCTCTCCTGGCCTGGGAGCAGTGGATGTCAGCCCTGCTGGCTCTCGGTGTGCCAGGAGGTGTGTCGTATGGAGAAGTGAGTAGCACACCTGCCTGTGTTGCCAGGGCGCCTCCAAGCCCATGTGCAGGAGAAAACCGACCCCAGGAAAGAAAGCCCCATGATTAGAAGTCAGCAAATGTGGCCGGAGGCCTGAGGGCTCTGATGTGGGGAAAGCCCGGGCAGCAGAAACCCTAGAAGATTATGAAGGGTAAAACCTGATTACTTGCTGAGGCCAGTGTGTTTTCAGTGTTTCTTTAATCCACTGGAAGTCAGAGGTGAGTGAAAATTTCGTAAAAGAATTATTTATTCCTTCTGGGTCTTGCTGCCTTTTGATCTTGGCATAGGACAAGGGTCTGCTCGAGGGTCCTGTTTCGAGGGAAACAGCATCTTTCCTTAGTGCTGTTTGCTATTCATGCTCCTCCCTGGCCCCAAGCAACAGGCCAGATCAGGCCTTCATGGGACAAGTCGGGAGTTCCCCGTGAGAAGAGCCACCTCAACGGGGATGAGCAGTCCCTGAGCACGTACTGCCTGCTGGAGGCCGTGTTATACACGTGCGCATATGCTGACCTGCCATGAGCACCTCCTATGTCCAGTGTGCATTGTCTGTGCCCCATAGCAGGTGAGGGGTGGAGCCAGGATGTGTTCCTATGACCCAAGGGAGCCCGTGACCCAGGTGCCAAGGCCAGTGTCCTTAACTCCCACCACACAGCTCCCCTAACGGTGAATGTGGCCCAGTCCCCTGTCCTGACCATCTGCATAGGGCCATTCCTTCTGGTAAATGTTAGGTATCAAGTGGGAGGGACAGTGAATGAGGAAGGGGACAAGGACACTCTCCAGGTAACTGTAGATAATATGCATGCTTCTCAGGGTGTTGATAGAATCTCATGGGCTTTAGTATCTAGGTCAGAATTCTGACTTGTTAGTTTGTAGTTATGTGTTCTCTGAGTCCGGTTTCTCATTTATAAAGTAGAGAAACTTCAACCTGATTTACTACAAGGTGGTCGTGAACATTGAATTGTGCAGCCTTTCTGTTGGAGATGGGATCTTGCTATGTTGCCCAGGCTAGAGTGCGGTTGCTATTCACAGGTGCAGTCATCACACTACAGCCTAGAACTTCTGGTGAGTGATACACCCACCTCAGCCTCTGGAGTAGCTGGGACTGCTGGCACGTGCCACCGTGTCCAGCTTAAATTGTGCAACATTTATAAAACCTCTTTTTTAGTGTCTGGCACATGACAAGTAGTAAGTATTGGCACTTCTCCTGCTACTGTTCTTTTGGGACCATGCAGTGGATAGTGAAGCACCCAGGTTTTAAGTCTTTACTGAGCCCCCATTATGTCTCAAGCACCGTTTTGGGCTTTTAGAATACATCAGTGAACCAAATAGATTCTGGCCTGCATGATCTGGAGTGGGTAACAGACGATAAACAGTGAACCAATAAGCAGATGGCATGTTAGAAAGGAAATGATGTAGGAGAAGGAAACAGTAGGCGGGTTTAGGGGGCTTGAGAGTGATGGGGGAGGGGTGTAAGGCATCAGTTGCAGAATTAAATAGGGTGGGCAGGCCTGATTCAGAAGGTAAGATTTGAGCAAACCTCCCAGGCAGTGAAGGAGTTGGGCCAGTGCATTTCTGGGAAGTGGAGATCCCCACCATCCAGGTGAGGCACCTGGCAGTGTGAGGCCCGAGGCGGGAGTATGCCTGGTGGGCGAGGTGCAGAGGAAGGAGGAAGGTGGTCAGAGAGCTGCAGGGTGGAGGCGGGGCACAGAGGGCCTTGCAGGCTATGGGAAGAACTTGGCTTGCACTGTGAATGAGATGGGGAGCCTTTGGTGGATTTTTAGCAAAGGGATAACATAGCCCTGTGTAAGTTTTAAAGAGAGGCTGTGAGTGCCAGGTTGAGAACAGACCCTAAGAGGACAAGCGTGGGATCTGGCTCCCACCATAACCTGGCAAGAGATGGTGGAGACGATGAGACGCCTTCAGATTCCCGACATGTTTTGAAGTTAGGACCAGCTGGCTGCCCTGATGGATTGCATGTTTCGATGGATTGCATGTTTCAACCGTAGGAACTGAGTGTTGGAAGGATCTCCGGCAACGTGGGCAGGAGAAATGATAAGCATCATTTTGTGAGTTTGGATTGAGTAACATGCGCCCTCAGCAGCGTCCTGTGGTCTGCAGGGATCCTTCAGTCACTTGACCCTACCCCCACTGCACATTCCTGTGGTTGTGACTGGTGACAGTGGGAGTAGCACTGGTAGTAGATGTCTGAGAGAGGACCAGACCAGAAGGCAGGCTCTACATGGTCTGTGATGGCTGCATTCAGGAGTGTTGAGGAGATGGCATGTACCAGGCCATCGAGGAGATGGCTAACTGCCTTCTCCTGTAAACATATAGGTAACCAGACCCATGGGAGGGCTTTGGAAGAGGGTGGGGCCATAGTGAGGGGTTAGGTCTGTAGGTAGCCACCTCCTGTGGGATCAGCTCCCCAGGGCATCCCTAGGCTGGACCTCCTGCTCAGAGCAGTCAGCTCCGTGGGAGAATGGACTCCCTGAGAAAACGCCAAGTGTATATCAGCAAAGTTGGGGGCTGTTCTCATGGAGCAGGGTTGCCAGACAGCATACAGGACACAGTAAAATTTAGATTTCAGATGTATAATAATCGTTCAGCTTAAACTTGCCGGTCGTATCACATGGGCTATATTTACATGTGAAAAAAAATTACTTGTTGTTTATTTGAAATCCAAATAGCGCTAGATATCCTGTATTTTAATTTGCCAACTCAGGCTACTGTCTTGGTGTGTTCTTGCTCGCTGATGAGCTGCACCTGAGACTTAGCCGGCTTCCTTAGTAACCTGTGAGAGTTGCCAAGAAACAAGACTTTGAAAGAGCCATTGAATTTTGTGGATAAAAGGTTCTGCTGGGCTCCGGGGTCTGTCTTTCCCAGTTTTCGGAGCCTGGCCCTGAGCTCATCGGAGCACTCTGGATCCAGCCCTTCCGTTTCTGTTTCAGACCAGCTGCTCTGGGGGACTCCATGCCGGCCCGTGGCTGGGTTTTGAATCTTGCCGAATGTGACAGTGCGGGCCCTGAGGGAGGTTGTGCTGAGGACTGAGAGCAATGCGCTGACGCTCGAGATCTTCACCCGCTGAAAACCCAGTTCTGGGAGCTGTGGGGTGGGGTCACTGCCAGGAGCCCAGAGGTCTTGGGTAGGCTCTGCCTACTGAGGGCTTATGGTCTGGCCTGCTGGGGAGATGACCTTGCCCAAGACCCCTGTCTCGAGTTCCGTCCTCGAACTGCCTAGTTCTGTCTGGTTCTGCTGAACAGTGCCTCCCATCTGTCACAGGCTGAGTTGTGTCCACCCCAAATTTGTATGTTGAAGTCCTAAGCCCTGGTACTTCAAAATGTGACCTTCTTTGGAGATAAGGTCTTTAAAGAGGTAATTAAGGTAAAATGAAATCATATGGGTGGGCCCTAATCCAATCTGATTGGTGTCCCAATAAGAAGAGATGAGAACACAGACACGCAGTGGGGAGCCCATGCGAAGACACGGAGACCACCCTGTGTGAGCCAGGAGAGAGGCCTCAGCAGGAAACAAGCCTGCCAACACCTTGATCTCGCAATTCCTGCCTCCAGCACTGAGAGATAATAAAGTTCTGTTGTTTAAGTCACCGTTCTGTGGTACTTTGTTACGGCTGCTTAGCAAATGAATGTACGATCCTATAAGATGAGACGTGCAAGGCTAGAGAGGAAAGCAAGGCAGGGATGCTGAATTCTGGGGGTTCAGATGGAGCGGCCTCAGCTCCGTGCCACTCAGTGTTTTGCCAGCTGGGACTGTTTCAGGGTCCTGTAGGAGTGCCTGGGTGCCAGATGTGCCATTTCAGGCTGGAAGGGAACCCATTAAAGTTGGCCTTGCAGATCTGTGAGAGGGGAATGACTCCTCCAGGGCACAGGTGGCGATGGCTTCTGAGCAAGAGGAGTCTATGTGCCCGTGTAGGGGACGCCACCCCCAGAGCCAGCTCTGTACTCTCACATAGAGCTGGAATCTTTTTCTCTCTTTTTTTTTTTTTTTTTTTGAGACGAAGTCTCACTCTGTCGCCCAGGCTGGAGTGCAGTGGTGCAATCTCGGCTCACTGCAAGCTCCGCCTCCCGGGTTCATGCCATTCTCCTGCCTCAGCCTCCCAGGTAGCTGGGACTACAGGCGCCCACCACCATGCCACGCTAATTTTTTGTATCTTTGGTAGAGACGGGGTTTGACTGTGTTAGCCAGGATGGTCTCCATCTCCTGACCTCGTGATCCACCCGCCTCAGCCTCCCAAAGTGCTGGGATTACAGGCGTGAGCCACTGCGCCCGGCCTAGAGCTGGATTCTTCCTGGCAGCATCCTGTGGTTAAGCTTTAGAGAAGGCAAGGCACATAAGGAAAATGTCATTCGGCTCAGAAGCTCTGAGCCTGCTGATCTTCCTTGAGGAGGTCTGACTTCGCGGTGGGTTTGAGCTATAACATGCCTATGGAAGAGATCACCATCTTACATCACAGGCCCATGATTTTTGCATCTGTGTATGCCCAGGCATTCCTTGAGGAGATTTGGGGAAAAATATCCCAGAGCTATTTTTATGGCAGTGACATCTTTGGGTAATTAAAATTATTTTTATGTCATTGTTCTTAGGCATGAACTTGATAAATATTCTTAAATCTTCTTTGTTGCTTGGATTAATTTGCCATTTAAATATTCATCTTTATAAAAATGTCACTTTATATGTCAAAAACTAGGAATTAGAAGACTGGGTAGATTTAAGGAAACGAGCAAAGCTTGATCCTGTGTTGGTTTTGTTATGCTTTAGAACTTCAAATTATGAAAGTTTTACTTTTGCTACTTGAATGCTATGGTGATATTTTTGCTTTGAATTCCATAGTTAGGGAGACAATTAGAAAATGTAACCAGTGAGGTTAGCAAAGCCAGGGTAGTAGTTCCACGTGGTAAATCAGTACAGCTTGCAAGATGGGCCTCCAGATTTCTGAGCGGGAACAGTGGGAAGGAATTCCTCCACAGTGGTAGGGGTGAAGGGGTGGTGTGAGCATGCAGGCGTGTGTGGGTGGGTGATGGCCTCACTGGAGTCTTGATTCCCAGCTCTTGGAATTGGGTCACAGAGAGCAGAGGATTTGGCATAAACCAAGATGATCTCCCTCTCCAGTGGCAACAGTGTGCCTCCCAGCTGTCCTTAGAAAGGACCCACGGGGTGTGACTCCAAACCCCTAGAAAGGGCCATAGGTGTGGGACATTTCCAGGAGTGCTCTGATTTCCAGCATGATTTTAAATGTGAGTGGCCATTGTACATAGCACCTTGCCTACAGGCTCTGCAGTCTGATCCACACACAATCCCATGGGGAGGGTGCCTCCCCACCAGTGTATGCTCCTGGTTTTAAATGCAAGGAAACGGAGGCTCTGAGAGCAGAGTGGCCTTCCAGGGTCTCATGTCAGTACACAGTGTTTCAGGTGGACACCATGGTTTTGTAACTCCAAAGCCCAGGCCCTTCCTGTGATGCCCCCATGTGTGCCATCCTCAGGTGCCTCAGGATAGGTGTGTCTCTGGGTTAATGTGGTCTGATCTTCAGGAGCTTGTGGTCCGTTAAAGATGAATGGGGGGCACGAAAATGTACTTTAGCTGCCAAGGGGGCTGGAAGGAGAACCTGATAGGAGTATGGGTGAGTGGAGGAGGACCTTGGCTGCGGAAGTAGGGGGATGTTGAGGGGGAGGAGGATAGAGTGAAAGGGAGGATGGTGAGGATGGGGTAGGAGGGTGGAGAGTGAAAGGGAGGAGCTCGGGGAGCAAAGGGGGAGGAGGATGAAGAGAGTAACTTAAAAATAGGGAGTAGAGGAGAAGGAGTGTGGGGGTAAAAGGGAGGAGTGTGGGAGTAAAAGAGAAGAGTGTGGGGGTAAAAAGGAATGTGGGTAAAAGGGAGGAGAGTGGGGAGTGGAGCAGTAGGAGGAGCAGAAAGAGGGAAGCAAAGGGAGAATGGAGAGTGAAAGAGGAGCTTGAGGTTGGGGAGGAGGGTGGGAAGTAAAAAGGGAGGAGCTCAGGGATGGGGAGAAGCATGAGGAGAGGAGGGGAGGAGGGTGGGAATGCGAGAGGAGCTTGGGGATAGGGAGGAATGTGAGGAGAGGAGGGGAGGAGGAGGGAGAGGAGCTTGGGGATGGGGAGGAGCGTGAGTGGAGGGAAGGAGGGAGGGAGTGAGAGAGGAGCTCAGGGATGGGGAGGGGCATGAGGAGAGGAGGGGAGGGGGGTGGGCAATGAAAGGAGCTTGGGGTTAGGAGAGGAGGGCAGGGAGTGAAAGGAGCTCGAGGATGGGAAGGAGTGTGAGAAGCACAGCAGGAAGAACTTGGAGGACCCTGGCCAGCTGGGGGGAGGAGCAGCACAGGGAGGGGTTTGGGGAGCAGAGGTGGGGTGTGGGCAGCAGGGGAGCAGCACCATTAGGAGTGCTCCACAATGAGCAAATCCTAGGAGTAGGCTCCCCCTCCTCACATTCGAAAACCGCCACTCCTGTAGCACAATAGAAGGGCAGAGTCAGAGTTGGTCCCTGTGGAGGATTTTAGGGAAACAGAGGTTCTTGAGGGTAGGGCACGTTTACCTAGCATGCTTTGCCCTGGTCCTTAGGCCTGAGACAGGAGGGAGCACCCTCACTGCCCTGTGGGATGATCCCCATCCAGGAGTGGCTGATCTCCAGGGAGATAAAATAGCCATTTTTTGTTGAATATGGGTATGAGATGTGGGGTGGCATTCTCTGAGGAGCCATAGGTAGAATCTGTATAAAAGAAGTCCATGTTTCTGTAAGATCTGTAGCCCAATCAGAGGCGGAATGAGCCAGAAGAGCGGGAGAACTGGAAGCCTGCAGAGGACACCAGCCTGGGGCGGGTGTGGCGGACTCCAGGGCGGGGAGCCAGTGAGGGAGAGAGCCTTGCGAAGCCACCTGTTTCTAAGCAGGCTGTGGACTGGTGGGCCCCCGGGTCTATTATGTCCTTTTCTGAGCTCCTTCTGAGTCTCCTAAAGCGGACACTGCAATTGGGTGGAAGCCTCTGGCAGCAGAGACCCTCCTGTGTCCTGTGAGAATCTGTGGCCACCTCCTTACAAGTGGGATGGGGAAGTGTCCTGGGGTGAGTCTCCTAGAGTCTGCGTCCTTGCCTCATCCTCCCATCCCCGCCAGTGGTCTCCTGTGTTGAGTGGCTGCACTGGCCCCTGAGCACAGCGCTCCCCTCCCCCTCCCCTTCTCTTCCCTTTTTCCTCCCTCCTCCTCCCCCTTTTCCCTGCTCTTCCCCCTTCCTCCCTCCTCCTCCCCTCCTTTCCCTTGGCTTCCCTGTCTCCTCCCTCCTCCCCCCTCCCTTCCCCTTCTCTTCCCTTTTTCCTTCCCTTCCTCCTCCCCTAACCTCTCTTCTTTTCTTCCCCTTGCCCTTCTTTTTCCCCTTTCCTTCTTCCTCTTCCTCCTCCACTTTCCCCTTCCTATCCCCCTCCTCTTTTTCTTCCTTTCTCCCTCTCCCCCTTTCCTTTTCCCTGATTCCCCACCACCCGCCCTCTCTCCCTTTTTCCTTCCCTTCCTCCTCCCCTAACCTCTCTTCTTTTCTTCCCCTTGCCCTTCTTTTTCCCCTTTCCTTCTTCCTCTTCCTCCTCCACTTTCCCCTTCCTATCCCCCTCCTCTTTTTCTTCCTTTCTCCCTCTCCCCCTTTCCTTTTCCCTGATTCCCCACCACCCGCCCTCTCTCCCTTTCTTCCCTCTTCCTCCTCCTCCCCTTCCTCTACCTCTCCCTCCAGTTCCTCTTCTCTTGCAGCTGCAGTTGGAGAGCTGTCTCCTCCTGCTGCTCCAGGCTTGGGCTGAGCCCCATGGGGTCTGGTGTGCTGTCAGCCAGGCCTGCCTTCCTGCCACTGGGCTGAACTTCTCTAGCTCAGCCCCTGCTTCCCCAGCCAGAGAGCCAAGCGCCGTGGGGCTTGTGTCTCCATCGTGACATGGACCCTCAGGGCCTCACGGGGGATCTCCTTGGGTGAGAGCAGGCCGCTGCTGAGGAGTGGGCGTGGAGCACAGGTTTTGGTAATGGGAAGTCCAGACAGTCCTCTGGTGAGGGACACGCTTGCAAGGAGCCCCAGAAGGGCAGGCAGGAGGAGGCAAGGGCTGACAGCCTCAAAGTTCCAAAGCAGCTGCCCTCCCAGGGCTCCTGTGAGCCGGAGATAACAAAGCTCGGGTGCTTTGTAACTCAGCTTTGGCGGGGGAGAAGATCTGCCTAGAATTAACTGACATCTGAAGGCTTCCTGTCAAGCAGGCCTGTCATCAAAGTCTGGGGCTCATCAGCCGGCCTTGGGCTCTGGCCTTCCCCAGCTTGACTCTCACCCAGTGGGATAGAAGGAGGGAAGATGCAGGGGTACGTGGGGCATAGGCATCCTCTCATCCTGGAGGGATGCCCCTCCAGGGCCGCGCGTCAGTGCTGATCCCCAACGGACCCCGACTTTCCCCACACCTCTCACGGCCGCCCCTGTGTAGGGGGATGTGGCCAGGAAGCACTGAGGTTATCCGAAGCTGGTGGCAACTGGGGATCAGCCCCATGACACATGACCAAGGCACTCTTAAGAGAAAAAAAATCAAAGCAAGTAGGATTTTCGTTTGGAGATCTGGTAGTGAAGCTTTACAGTCCTAGTAAGCCTCGGTTCAGCCTTTTCCTATAAAAAGTTCATTTCATCTTCTGTTCCTTTCTAACCGCATCATTAAAATGAGCAAACGCCCAGCAGGACTCCTGTGTCGGGCTCCCTTTAGGGGAGAAGGGCAGCTTGGCCCCCTTCTCTGGGGCAGGCTCGGGCCACTGCTGAGCATGGAAGAAAGACATGCAGCGTGGGGCTCGTTTCTTATTGAATTTAACGAAGATCAGTGCCAGGCGTTTGGGGCTGCTTGATAATTATAAAGCCTCTGCCATTTTTTGGCTACTAGAAATGGTGAGGAAGAGGTTTATTTTTCTGGAAGTAGCACTTCCTCCTGAGTGCACCAGAATGCAGTAGGAGCTGTTTTATGGATGGCCAAATACAGCTCTCTCTCTTCTTGGTATCTCACAGTTTGGTCTTGGCAGTTGTTTTACTACAGGAAGCAAAAGCTTGTCACTGAGGTCTTAAGGTGTGAGGAGGAGGGAGAGGAGGAGGAGGGAGAGGGGTGAGGAGAAAGGGTCTGATTTGACCTTTGCTTTCTGTGTCATACTTTTCCCTGAGTCCAGGAATTTCACACATAAGGTGCACCTTAGCATATACCATTTTGTAATGATGCAATTTGAGAAATTCTCTGTCTGTAAAACTTCTGTTACATCCCTGCAGGGAAGGAGACTGCAAACTCATCTTTTTTCCTAGGGGAGAAAATGAGGGGGCAAAATTGGAAAATTGCTAAACTGTAATCCCATGTGCAATTTCTGAATCTTTCCTAAATCTTTTGATGACTAAAAGGAGGGTGAGTCAGGACCATGTCTCAGGCCCTCGGAGATGTTACCATTAAGTCCCCATCTGCTTTGTTGCAGATGTCAGCAACGGTGACAGGCTGGTAGCAGCTCCCTCCCACCCCACCCCCTACACTCAGGCAAACTGTCCTACCTTGGCGATGTGCCCTGGTGCTTTCCTGATGAACCGAACTCAGTCACTATGACCAGTTGGTATGAAATGGAAGTGGATAAAAACTGGCAATGAGGCTGGGCGTGGTAGCTCACGCCTGTAATCCCAGCACATTGGGAGGCCAAGGCAGGCGGATCCCTTGAGATGAGGAGTTTGAGACCAACCTGACTGACATGACGAAACCCCATCTCTACTAAAAATATAAAAATTAGCTGGCTGTGGTGGCATGCACCTGTAATCCCTGCTACTTGGGAGGCTGAGACAGGAGCATCACTTGAACCCGGGAGGCAGAGGTTGCAATGAGCCAAGATTAGACCACTGCACTCCAGCCTTTTTTTGAGACTCCATCTCAAAAACAAAACAAAACAGAAAACGGGCAACGAGCCTCTTCCAAAACACACACCCAACAAGTGGGCTTCTCGAGATGTCCCAGCCAGCTTTCCCTGACCCCGTGATTCTGAGCTGCAGGAGCACCCCAGGATCCCTGGAGTGGGCAGGTAGGGATGGGCAGAGCTTAGAGATGCCGCAGGTGATTCTGATACCACCTCACCCCCTGGGTGAGATACCCGACCTTAGACTTGAGTTTGCCCTCACCCTTTGAAAGCCCACTGGGAAAGACCAGCAGTAATACAACTATTGTCAAACAAACGTAGGCTGATTTAGTTTGCTGCAGCCAGAGAGGATGCACCCGAGGAGAGGGGTGAGATGTTCAGGCGTGGTGAGAGGGGTTGGGAGGAGCCACGAATGGGGTTTGTGCTTCTGCTGGTGATTCTAAGGAGGGTGTGAGGAAGCTGAAGCCAACTCTGATGGAAGGCTGTGTGGACCCAAAGGCATGGGTGGGTGGGAGAGCATCTGGGTCCCTTTCACCTGGAAAATAGAGGCTCACCGTGGAACTTGACTGGCAGCAGTAAAGAAGCAGTGGTCACCCACTTATGGTGGACAGAGCGAAGGGTATTGAGTTGTTCTTCTGGTCGCAGGGCTCCTCCCCTCTCTGCTGTGTCCCACCATGTCACAGAGCAGCCTCGCCTGATGATTGGTACATTGTGGGGCCTGTCGCAATCTGACTGTCAACCTCTAACTGCAGAACTGTGTTCTATGTTCTCACCCTCCCACCTTCTGACTGTGTGATTCAGGCAAGTCACTCATCTTCTTGGCCTTCATTTCCTCCTTTATAAAAGGGAAGCGAGTGAGGATGATGCCTTTTCTACCCTAGGCAGTGTCACTTTGGGACAGGGTAATGTCCTCAGGTCCCATCCCAAATCATTACAAATGCCATTCTTCCACATCCTACACCACCTGTACGTTCTCAATAGTGTATAAGTTGAGTTGCTGTTGACCAGTTGGCATAAGGCTAAACTTTATTATTTTAATGAACATTTACTAATTGGATTTTTCAACCTACTTTTTATATTATGGAGTTAATACCACCTTATTCCGGGCTTGAACATTTCCACAGCACTTCTAAACTTTATTTTCTGGGTACTGTTCCCACAGTGTCTAAGGAATGGAAAAGCCCTGCTTCTCTTCTGCAGACATCCTGAAGGCTGTGAGATCCTGCAAGTCCAGCAACAAGGTTTGAGTGTCGTCGGAGCCCTTCATATTTTATGGAAAGTTTTACATATACATGCGCATTGACGTTTATAAGAAAAATGTTGGCCGGGTGCAGTGGCTCACGCCTGTAATCCTAGCACTTTGGGAGGCTGAGGCGGGCGGATCACCTGAGGTCAGGAGTCCGAGACCCGACTGGCCAACCTGGTGAAACCCCATCTCTACCAAAAATACAGAAATTAGCTGGGCATGGTGGCACGCACCTATAATCCCAGCTACTCAGGAGGCTGAGGCGGGAGAATCGCTTGAACCCGGAGGCAGAGGCTGCAGTGAGCCGAGATCACGCCACTGCATTCCAGCCTGGGTGACAAGAGTGAAATTCTGTCTCAAAAAAAAAAGAAAAAGAAAAAGAAAAATGTCATCACTTGCATAGAACCTCCAAGGGTTTTGCGTCATAGCAGAGATTTGCATCGAAGCCTTGTGAAATGTGGAGCTTGAGGGAAGACGGTCAGTTGGAGGGCTAGGCCCACACACCTGGTCTCCTTGCAGCAGCGGTCCGAGCCCAGGGCAGCTTCCTCCCAGTCTTTCCAGGGCGTTGAGGCAAGAGATGGGCATAGGAGAAAGCCCACTCGACAAGACCTCGTGTCTGAGGGCCCCCCTGGCTCCTGCCCTTGCCTGTCTCTAGCCCAGGAGGCTCCGCCTTCTTTCCCCATTTCTGTGACCTGAGTCAACCAGAGCCCAAGGTGCTAGCAGCTCCTCTGCTGCTTTTCCTTCCAAGGGGATTATGGCCATCCTGAGAGGTAAAACACGTGGCCTGCAAATAAAGCAGCCTCCCAGCCTCACCCTCTTTGCAGTTCATTCTTAGGCATTTAAAAATGTCGCCAACAGGCCAGGCACAGTGGCTCACACCTGTAATCCCAGCACTTTGGGAGGCTGAGGCGGGTGGATCGCTAGGTCAGGAGATAGAGACCATCCTGGCTAACATAGTGAAACCCCTTCTCTACTAAAAATACAAAAAATTAGCCGGGCGTGGTAGCGGCATCTGTAGTCCCAACTACTTGGGACGCTGAGGCAGGGGAATGGCGTGAACTCGGGAGGTGGAGGTTGCAGTAAGCCGAGATCGTGCCACTGCACTCCAGCCTGGGTGACAGGGCGAGACTCCATCTCCAAACAAACAAACAAACAAAACAAAACAGAAAAAAAGTGGCCAACAAGGGGAAGTGGCCGCAGTTGTCATGTGCATCCAGTGGATGATTCGGTGCGCGTCTGAGTAAGGGGGCAGTGCGTGTCTCACTCAATCCCATCGTTGCTTGTCGTGCAGGAGGCCAGGGTCCTGCTCTCAGCCTTGTGGGAAATCCATGGACCCCAGCTGCAAAGCATGTCCATTCTTGTCCTTTCCAAGCTACCCTCTGTGTCAAGCCTCCCTAAGTCTGTGATCTTCTAAAACTGCAGTTACTATCTTGGCCATCCTCACGCACAGCCCTTCAGTGGCTCTCTGTTGCAGTAGAGCAGGGATGCACATTTCAGCTTTAGGGCCAACATGAATTGGTTGGGGGGGAGCTGCTGGGAGCAGTAGAGAGAGCTTCACACTGAGTTACGTCCATCACTGGGGGACACGGGGAGCAACCCCTTGATGGCACGCATTTGCTCTCACTGGCCTGTCAAAATACACAGCCCCTCCTTTGCTGCCACATCCCCCCACATAACTTCCCCTCCAATTATGTAACCTTATGGCTAATTCCTGAAAATGTTCTTCCCCATGTGATCTCCTTGGCTGATACCTCGTTACCTTTTGGAACGCAGTTGCAGACCCGAGCCTAGGAGCTTGTTGGAACATTCAGAATGAGGTTGTTGGACATTTCAGGCTTGAAAGTAATGATGAAGGTGCTGCTGAGACCATGGCTATTCCACTTCTTCCCTGGGGGCTATGGATCTCCCTAACCTGAATCACCTGCCTTCTGCAAGCCATGGCCTCTCTGTGTCTCTGAATAGCTGGAAAGTATTGCATAGGGCAGAGCCCAGCCAGGTACCTGCCAAGAAACAAGGTGAGTCTCTTTTTTCCCACCAGGCCTGGATTAGTCACTTGACCTAATGGCCTGCCGAGCCTCCCCCCGGCCTGACCTCCTAGGTGCTGAGTGTGCACAGACAGCTCAGTGAGGCCACAAGCACTTCCCCAAGCCGGCGGCCTGTGTGGGGCCACCTTGTATTCTGCCCCCTTTATTCTTTATTCTGCTTCTAAATCTAAATCATGCTGACTCCTTAATAAGTAATTGAATCAGGGTCAAGAGAGAAAGGTACTATCAGTAAGCCTAATTTATTGTTGGCTCAGAAATAATGAATCCTGGAAATGAGGTTATGAGGAAGACCATTTAGAAACATGAAAAGCTTTAAAGCACATTTCTTATTATGTTTCTGCCTGCTTGCCATTTAGAAAGTTAAAATTTTATGTAAGTGACACTCTATATACCACTTCCTATCTGCTAGACTATAAGGTTTGTTGAAAAGAAGTGCTTCCAGCTCCATGCTCTAAAACAATCCAGCATCTAAAAATAGAAGGAAATGGGGAATGCTCCTTTTCAGAGCTCAGTGAGGCTCTTCAGGGCCCCTAAGGTAACAGGGACACATCATCTCAGTTTGGAGACGTTTGGTTAGGAACTTGAACTCACTTCCAGAAGCAGTGCTATTTATGTGGGTAGAAGGAGGAAGATAGTGATGCCATACATATTCCCCTAATTCAGGCTTCCTTTTCCAAAATCCTTTCCTGCCATTGAAATGTAGCCCAGTGCTAGGCAGAACACCATGTTTGAAATCGGGGCTATATTTATAACACATTTCAAAGAGATAATGTCTAAATATACAGAGATGTCTTACCAAATCAAGAAGAAAAATGACAGTCACCTCCAAGGCAAAACCAACAAAGGACCTAAACAATTTGTTTAATCCAAACAAAAGGCCAATAAGTAAATGAATTTCTGTTTAGCCACACTAATATTCAGAGAAGTTAGCCAATGATGATGAAGTACTGTTTATTTCTATCAAACTGTCAAAGATTGATAAGGACAACTGTTAGGATTTGCATGGAAAACGGGCACTCCCACTACTGACAAGAGTGAAATTTGGCGACTTCCATCAATGCTCTTAAGAAAAGCATCTTCTACTACTGTGCCCTAGGCAGATTACCAGACGGAGACAGACATTTGGTATAAGAATACACATCACAGTACTAATTAGAAAGTGAAACTTATATATTCACATAATGAGAGGTTGGTTGCCTAAATTATACTGCTTTTTTTTTTTTTTTTTTTTTTTTGAGATAGGGTTTTGCTCTGTCATCCAGGCTGGAGTGCAGTGGCACAATCACAGCTCATTACTGCCTCAACCTCCTAGACTCAAGCAGTCTTCCCACCTCAGCCTTCTGAGTAGCTGTGACTACAGGCATGCACTACCACACCTGCCAAATTTTTTGTAGAGATGGGGTCTCGCTGTGTTAGCCCAGGCTAGTCTGAAACTCCTGAGCTCAAGCGATCCTCCAGCCTTGGCCTCCCAAAGTGCTGGGACTGTAGGTATGAGCTATCGTGCATAGCCATAGCACGTTTATAACAGGGAATATGAGGGAGCCACTTAAAATGAGGTAGTACAATACTCCTTAAACTCTGAAGGGTGTACAAGTTGCTGGGGAACTTGTTAAAATGCTGATTCAGATTCAGCAGGGCGAGGGTGGGGCCTGGGAATCTGCATGTCCAACAAGCTCCCAGGTGATGCTGCTGCTTTAGGGACCACACTTAGGGTAGTCAGGATGGAGAGGAGGTGTGCATTTACTGACAAAACACTTGTGTACTATGTGATGTTAAATGGGGGCAAAATCAGGTTATAAAGAAGAGGGCCCGCTCTTTTTTGTATTTTAAGTGGAAAGTATACACGCACACTCTCCCTTGTTTTATCTGGACGGATATTTACCAACATGCCAACAGTATATAGCTCAGAGTGGTGGGGATTTATGGTATTTTCCTTTTGCTTATTTGTATTTTCTAATTTTCCCTGTAATAAATGAATCACCTTTGTGCGCTCTAAAAGGAGTTGGGGCAGGAATCAGCCTTGACTCAGCACTACTGTGACACCTGGTGCCCATCCACACGGGCCGTTCTTATCTTGCCTTCATTTCAGTCAAATCTCAGTCATGGGTCCTTTTCCGAAAACCATTCTGCATTAGGAAGGGAAGTGGAAATACTTTAAGGACTTATTTCATTTTTCCTGTCACGTAAAAGCTGTGGGTCTGGCTCTTTAAAATACTGCTTAAAATTCTCCCTTAAAAAGCAAGGCAATTACTTGCCAATCCCCCGCTGTAGGAAGGAAACCTTGTAATTACCAAGCATCTGTCTCTCAATTCAAAGTCAAGGCCCCACAGCCAGAAGACACTGTGATTCAGCAAACAAGAGGACAAAGTGAGTTCTGCGGGGGGATCTACAGTGAAATCCTAAAATAACACGTGCGCGAGACTGAAATTTCAGCCCCAACGTTGGGTGTAAATATATCATATGAAGGAGGAAAAAAAAAACAAAACACGCCTCTTCATGTGGCATGCTGGGCTGACTGGCAAAATGAAAGGCAGCAATTTTAACTGTCACCTTCACTGAAAGCAAAGTTGAGTTCGATGATTAAAAACATATTTACTGAAATACTCCTCTAACCAGGGTCCTTGCTACAGCTTCAAGAAAAGTGAACAAACCACAGCAACTAAGAAGTCAGCAGGCCCTTCACCAACACCAGTATTTCTGGAAACAGCTTTTTAGAGCAATGGGTTAAGCACTACTAAAAGGAGGAAGGGAGGTAGAGAAGGGAACTAATATTTAATTAAGCACCTGAGTGCAGAGAATTTAACACACACAATACCCATTTTATAGACGAGAAGACTGAGGTGAAGAGGCAGCGTGGTGTCATGAGTGTCAAACACACCAAGCACTCTTGTTCTGCTCCTTATTGCCTGTGTGGCCTTGAGTGAGTTCCTTCTATCCTTTAAGTTTTGTTTATTTGTAAAATGTGGATAATAAAACTACCTCACCTGCTCCCGCAGTGAACTGAGGGCACCTATCGCTGCTGTCCAGCGTGTGTCCAGTGCTCGGTGGGTGCTCAGCAGGTAGGAAACTCTGTTAGGAGGGATCGTATCTTGCCCAAGGACACCTCGTTCAGCCTCACATGCCAGGGGCAGAATTTGAACCTGGGTTGGTCTCTCCCCAGAGTCCCTGTACACAGTTTCACTGCACTTTGCTGTACCTGCTGGCCAAGTTTCCACACATATATCCGTCAGATCTCTTCTCCCTCCCCTATCTCCCACCTGGTGCAGTTCACCCAGTGATCCAGAGTCAGAACATTGAAAGTATTGGCAAATGTTCCCTCTTTTTACTACTCCGGTTTGTTGTTTTTGTTAACATGACAGTCAGTAGTACTTTTAAATTTAACCTAAATGGTTGAAATATATAGCATCCAATACTTCCCCAGTTGCTCCAACCCTCTTTGCAAAAAATATTCACCCAAAGAAATCGGGAATCTTTCTGTCTGTGCAGAAAACCAGCTTGTTTTAAGTTGGAAAGCTTTTCAACTGCGCTTGGACGGACAGGACAAGCATGCTGTTTCTCTGGGTTCCATCACCACTGTTGCTTATCCCCGAAGTCACGGGGGAGGACCGAGCCGGATCTGCTGTCTTCACCTGGGCTTCTCTCACCACTGGCTTCATCTCCTCCTCTGCTCACCCTGCCACCCACACAGCTTTGTCCAAAGGCATCAGCACAGCGTGTCTTTCGCTGGAAAGGTTTTGTTTGGGAAGCCAGAAATAGAGGCAAAAGCCAGGCAAAGCTCATGGGGCTCAGGCCCCTTCAGAAGCCACTGGCTCCCGGTGCTGTCTCTGCTGCTCTTGAACTTTGAGGCATTGGGAGTCTCTCAAGGGACTGTGGGGTCGGCATGGTGGCTCACCACTGTAATCCCAGCACATTGGAAAGCCGAGGGGATGGGGTGGGGTGGGGTGGGGTGGGAGGATCACTTGAGCCAGGAGTTCAAGACCAGCCTGGGCAACATAGTGAGACCCTATCTCTATGAAAAATACAAAAAATTTTTAAATAAGCCAGGCTTGGTGGTGCACTTATAATCCCAGCTATTTAGGAGGCTGAGTTAAGAGGATTGCCTGAGCCCAGAAGTTTGAGGTTGCAGTGATGCGTGTTTGCACCACTGCACTCCGGCCTGGGTGACGGAGTAAGACTGTGTCTCAAATTTTTTTTTTAAATTGCTGGGCATGATGGCCTGTAATCCCAGCACTTTGGGAAGCTGAGGTGGGTAGATTGCTTGAGCTCAGTAATTTGAGACCAGCCTTGGCACCATAGCGAGACCCTGTCTCTACAAAATAATTTTTTTTAATTAGCTGGGCATGGTGGTGCATGCTTGTGGTCCCAGCTACTCTGGAGGCTGAGGTGGGAGGATTGCTCGAGCCTGTGAGGTTGCAGTGAGCCATGGTTGCTCCCCTGCACTCTGGCCTGGGTGACAGAGCAAGACCTTGTCTCAAATATTTACATACATACATACATACATACATACATGAAGTAGAGACAGCGAAATGGCAGGGAAAATAAATAGCAAGATGGCAGAGAACCATTGGCTGGACAGCTGTCCCACCAAACTCTAGTCAGGGAAAGTTTTGAATACAGAGCCTGCATCCTTACAGTGAAGCAGTAACATCTGACATTTCAAGGTCCCTCCCTGAACGTTCCTCTTCTCCCCCCTCCCATAACGTCTTTCCGAGGACCCATGCCTCCATTCTTTCTGTAACCTCAAGAGAGTATAGAAGCTTCTGTTACTCATTGAAATGTTGGGTCTTCGTTCTGAAGACTCCCACGTATATACATTCAATAAATGTGTATGTTTTTTCTCCTATAAAATCTAAAGATGCCTGAACACCTTGCACATGTTTTTGTAACAGACTCACCTCCTCTCAGGTGACCAACCACCCTAGTTTACCTTGGATTGCCCTGGTTTCAGAGCCGAAAATCCAGGGCCTAAGGAAACTCCTTTGTTCTGTGTAAACCTGAATAGCTGGTCACCCTGTTTCCAGTGGATCAGTGAGCCAGTTCCCTGAGATCAGGGGTGGCCAGAATACAAAAGCCAGAGTTTCCCTTGCCCATCATCAGTGTGGCCTGTTCAGTGCAGTTCATGTGCTCGCAGTTGGCCAGCTACAGGCCTGGCACACAACGACTCTCTTCTCCTTACATGACCATGGAAAAGTCCCCATGAGTGGACATTCCTGAAATTCCATCATTAGGATATCATTCCTTTATAGGACCCTTGTTTCCTGTTAAAAATTGAAATACTTCAAAATGCCCAGGTAGAGGAACAAATCATTAGTGAGTACTTTCATCAAGAACCACAGGCGATTCTGCAGCAAGACACTCACGGCTGTCTCTGAGCATGTCCGGGTTCCATGGTTACGTGCTGGGCTCCTGCTGGCCTGCGAACTGCGGTAGGAAGTAACCACGCGGGCTGACAGGGAAGAATCGGGCAGGACTAAAGCTTACAGTACTAACGTCCAACAGTAGTCCACAGTAGAAAGTTAAACTTTGCATGAGAAAGATGTGAAATCTTTGAGAATCCAGAGGAAGGAAGCATTTTTTTTTTTTTAAAGCTGTGGATGACAAAAGTTTCATGAAAAGGGCAGCAGCTGAGCTAGGTTTTGCAAGCTCTGTGAGAGTGGATGTGGGATGAGAGAGGGACAGGAGTGGGCACTCTAGCCCGAGGGCACAGCATGCGGTGACTCCAGCATGCTGGGGTGAAGGGAAGAAAGGAAATGAGAGGGGCGGGGCGGCTCACACTCTGTCCCAGATTCCCCGCTGCAGAGTTGCAAGGGAGGAGAACGTAGATGGTGGCTCCGGGAACCCTGGGCATGGAGGGTGGCTGGGATTTGGACTAGGCACAAAAGGGCTCCCCTGCTCTCAGAACAAGGAATTCAGCCAAGTTAGCAGTAAGGACACCGATAGGACAGAAGAAAGTAGTGGGTGGTTTTCTCATCCTACTGCAAAGTGCCTGGGCCAGCCAGGGAGTCTGCTCAGGCAGGGATGGGGGAAGCCTAGGCTGGCAGAGGGTCCAGCCTCTGATCAGGGTTGGGGTGTACAGCTGGTCCACTGCAGCGTGAGACGTCCAGTGCCAGCCTCTGGCCAAGATGCTGAGACTGAGAACAACTCCATCACGGCAGGCCATCCTGGGAAGGAGGCTGCAGGGTTGGAGCTGCTCCAGAGTGCAGGCAGCAGTAGCCTGTGCATGTTCCCCAGGGACACCCAGAGAGTAGGCTGGTGGCATCTGCCTGGGGTGCCAGTCTCTTGGTGCCAGACTATACCTGAGTGTGCTCACAACCTGGCAGTGGGACATACTGAGAAAGGAAGTGCTCTGAGCTTGGAGATAGAGAACTCAGGTTCAGTGCTGGCTCTAACTTTATAGTCCAGGTAAATTTTGCAACCTTGTTTGGCTGTCAGTTTCCTTATCTATAACATGGGCAAAATGATAGATATTTCAGAGGTTCACTGGGAGAAAGGCAGGAGTGTGTGTGACAGTGGGTTTATAAATTGTAAGCACTGTGCACATGGATGATGTTTACCTCATTGTCACTCCTCTCTAGGGAGAACACGGCCACAGACGGCCACCCACTCCTGAGCTGGCCTCCCAGAGCCATCTATGTCCACAGGATCTAGCACTCTGACTCTTCCGTTTCCCGTTTCTGGGTTGATTCCACCCATTGCCGTCTCCTGGGCCACTTCAGCTGCTCCTGTCTTTATTCCACTTAAGCTTTCTCTTCCTCTTGACTGTTGAGCCCTTTGGCGGACAGAGCCCTGCACAAGCTGTGATTGAACCCGAGACACAGGGTCTTGAAAGCAGAGATTGACGCACCTGGTTCTTGAGTAGAGGTGTGGGTGCTGACCTGCACAGCTTCCCTCTTCAAAACTAGGTGTGCATTTGCTTAAACAGGGTTTTCTTGGAAACCCTAAAGCCGTAACCTAGGCTTGGCGTGGATAGTACCTTGCATCTCCTTTCTCCTTCCTGCAGATGCACAGATTCTTGGCAGCAAGAGTGAGGGACTGTTGCTTCTGTTGACTTGGGAGCCGGGAGGAGAAGGAGGTTCTGTTTCTGCCCAAGACGGTGGTGGTGGGTGTCAAGTTTCTTCCACAAGTGACCAGCCTTTAGGGTGGGCTCCTGGAAGGGACCCTGCAGGGCCCCACCTAGGTATGCCCTGCCCAGAGGGCCCAGCACAGGGAGGCAGAGCACCCTGTGGCTGCCAATGACACTGGTCTGGCATCTGAATTAGTAACTCGCAATAGGATTAATTTCTCTGTGTAATTAAGTAAAGGAAAATGGCAGGAAAGTACTGCCTGTTTCTTCCACACAGGGCTTTGTTTTCTATCCTGTGATTACAAGGGAAGTCCATTTGACTTCATTAACTTAGAAAGTATCTAGCAGACCCATTCATCTGGGGCTGGCCTCCTATCTGCCTTTGGGCAGATGCTTCACAAACTCCTACCAGGTGTGTGACATTTGCTGAGCTCTGGGTCTGCAAATGTAAATAGCACATGGCCCCTGCTCTGTTGAATTGCCTAGCCCTGTCCAGCTCTGCACAATAGGTAAACATGAAATCAGTAATTACAATCTAGTATGCTGAGGGTAGTAATGAAGGTGCAGAAGCCAGACTTCCTGGGTTCAAATCCCACCACTTGGGCAAGTCCCTGAATCTCTGGCTTCAGTTTTCTTCATCTGTAAAATGGGGATGATGATAAGATTTCAGAGGGGAGGATGCAGATTAAATGAGCCAACATGTGTCAGTGCCTAGAAAAGCACCTGGCACTGTAGGGGACATGCTTGGTAACTGTTGGCTCTGTTTATCAAATCAGAGAGGCAGATCGATCACTATGAGGGTGGAGAGGAGGTAGGAACTACCTCTGGAGTGTTGACAGGCTAGTTGGGCTGGGTATAGAAGTAGGAATGTGTGTGGAAGATGACCAGTTAACGATGCAAGAGCAAGGAGGCCTGAAGGGCACTGCATGCTGGTGAACATGAGTATTTTAGTACAGCTGAAACTGAAAAGGTACAGACAGTGGAGGTAGGCATTGAAGAGCCAATGGGGCATTTCAGTGAGGGGTGTGGTATGATGAGAATTGTGTTTTTGAGTCTTAATTGTAATAATGATGATGGAAACAGAGTCTGATTAGCAGGCTACTACAGTCAGCCTGAGGAGATGCTGAGGGGACCTGGTGGGGAGCTGGCATCCTGGAATGGGCAGATAGGACTTGGAGAGAGTCATTTGAATGTGGAGCTTATGGATGGGATGTGAAAGTGGAGGTGAGGAGCAGGGGCTGAAAGGAGGTCTCCAGGGCTGTGGTGTGAATTACCAAGTGAATGGGGTGCTGGTCACACAGTGGGAGAGCAGGTTGGGCAGGCAGCAGGTGGGTGAGGTTTAGCATGCTGGGTGCAGTCTTTCCTGCCCCAGAGTTGGACATCTAGGGGTTGGCTCAGGACAGTGGCTGGACTGGGAGTAAGAATTGGAAGTCATGTGAGTGAGACCATAGTTGGTTGTGAGGCCTCAGATGGGTTCCCTTAGCTCCCCCCGAGTCCTTGGGGTGGCTTTGTTGAGCAGAAAAAGGTTCCCTCAAGGTGGCTGCAGCCCTGCAGGCTCGTGACTTGGCCATCAGCTCCTTTCACCTTGTACATCCATCACCTTGGGACCTCAGGCAGTGGCTGCTTGCTTTGGGTTGACTCATCAGTGTCTTTATGAAAGAGTAATATCGAACCTATTCATAGGGTTATTGAGAAGACAGAAGGACTGAAGGCCTGTGAAAGGGTTTCTTGTCTCATCCAGACATTATGGTCTTTGCCCATTTTAGGAAATGTTGGCCATGCTGAGATCTGCAGGCTGCAAGGGAAGCCTCCATGCTCAGGGCTGTACGGCAGCTCAGAGAAGAGCTTTTATGGGGGCATTTGTCCTTGTGGGATTTGCAGAGAACAGACAAGAAGGAGGCAGTGGTTCAAACAGAGGTGGAGAGAGGTGGCACCTTCCTTCAGAGAACTACACACAATCAGGAGAAATCCCAGCTTGCATCTCCAAGCTGTCCCACTGATGTCATTTCTTCCCAGACCCTAAGGCATGCTCAGGTGCTTGTAGGTGAGCATATATGAACTAGCCATATGGCTCCAGGTAACTGGGAGATTTCTGAGTACAGAGAGAAAAGGGATTGAGTTATGACCTTAGGGGATGGATGATGGGAGGAGGTTATTTTATCTTTGTACTCAGCATCAACTTGGCAGCAAATCCTGTTTATGAAGGAACCACCTGATGACCATTTCATTATAATCCCTGCAATGGCAGTGATGTGATTTCTTTGTGCTGTATTAGATCCTTTGTCTACCGGAGAGGCCAGGGAAGGTGGGCATAGAAGCAGTCCAATACTAGCTCCCGTGTGGTAGTTTAAAATCCTCATCAGAGTCCAGGAGGCACATGAACATCCCCAGATAACTTCTGCTGCTCTTGATTCCAGAAGTAAAAGTGTGTTTGGTATTTGTCTGCTAACCTGTGACATGCTCACTTGCTGAGCTTTCTGTACTTGGACTCAAAGGAGTAGCCAGAAAGAGCTCTCAATGAGGAGTGCATGTTTTCTATTTTTAGTCTGTATAAATATCACATTCCTCCTCCTCAGACTCAAGCTCAAGCTAGAGTTGCATTCTTATTTGGCCTTACTGGTCTTTAAGAAAGAGCCTGATTACCATGTCTGCATTGGGAGACACATGCCCAAAATGTTAGTATTGCATCAGACGACATTTATAATGATGGCCAGCGGTTATGAGCCGGATGCTGCACTGTGCTTTATGCACAGTATTTCATTTTATTCTCACTATGATTCTTTGAGACGGATACTCTAATCTTCGCCATTTTACAGATGGGGAATTGAAGGCTGTGTGGGGTTATGTACCTTGACCAGGGCGTGTGTTCGGTAGGTCAGATATGCCTGACTCTAGAACTCAAGCTCTCCATGCAAAGTGCTCTTAGGGACTCTGCAGGACCTGAGTGCAGTTGCTCAGCATAGCGCTCGGCTGGGATATGCAGCCGAGCAATTCATTCACAGGTACAGCTGTCTTAGTAAGGCCCTTCCAGCTCTGGGCAACAGATGTTTTTCATCCATGTGTTATTGGCATCATCATCATCATCATTACAGCTTCTGCCTTTATGAAGGATTTATCATGTGTTGATGTCAGCATTTCGCCTGGATGGCCATTGCTTCTTTGTGCCTATGGCAGTCACTGCTCACCTCTCTGATTCTGCAAACCACGTGGCACACAATGTTGGAATCAGGATTAAGTTGTCTGCAGGACATCTGTCTCTCTCTGCTGTTGGAGGTAAACCACCATTCCATCTCTTATCTCAAGGCATTTGCTTCAAGGGAGTCAAACTCAGCACCTTACACCTGTGCACTTAGGAGCTCATTCATCTAGGGGCTGTATGCACTTGCAGTTAGGAAGGGCCTTTTTCTGCACCCAGCCAGACTGACCTCTGCTCTGCACCAAAGGCAGGCAGCTCTATGCCCAGAAAAGTGCTCTTTCCTGAGTGGGCCCTTACTTGCTAGCTGACCATAATTGTAGCTGCTGTTTATTAAGCACTTAAGTCAGTGCCTGGCAGTGTGTTAAGCACTTTACAAATGCCATCCCGGGCCTCCTCCTGACAGTCTTATGAGCAAAGGAGGATTATCCCCTTCTTAGAATAGGAAAAGTAGCAATGAAGTTAGGGCCTGCTTATTGCCTGGAGAAAGCAATTAGTTTGTTTGAAGAGCCAGAAAGAACTTTAGACATCCTTAGTCCAACCCCTTTATTCTGTAGAGGAGAAAACTGAGTCAGCTGCCCGGTGTCTCACTGCTCATGGGAGGTGAAGCTGGACCTGAGCCCTCCTGTCTCCATCTGGTGCTTGCCTTCACTCTGCTCTGCCCACCTGCTGTCTGAGCACACAACGCCGTTGCTCAGCTCAGCCCCAGGCCTCGGGCACAGCATTCAGCCTCTGACCCTGGAGTTGTGTGTTTGCAGTGATCCTTGGGGTAGAATGAACATTCTGAACAATGGTGATAGGAGCTGACCATTCAGTGACAGTGACTGCCCTGGGGGCAGCTCTGCAGAGGGCAGGAACCATCCAGCAAGAAGCCAGAGGCCAGGACCTCAGGCATCTCATATAGGATACACAGCCAGCAAAGGGCAGATTGACACCCAGGCTATTGGTGCCAGAATCCACTCAGCCACTCTAGCTGGTGTGGGAGGATCATTCTGAGGTGGTGGTGGATGATAATTCTACTTTCTGCAGAATTCTGGGCTTCCAAGTGTGGAACTCTGGAACTTGGATAGAGCAGGTCAGGTGAGCTCAGTCCAGGAAGACAGGCCTCCTCTGAGACAGGTGAGACAAGCTCCAGGTTTGATGGGAGGCAGGGAGCAGCCTCCTGCCAGCTTGGAGTCCTCTTCTTAGTGAAGTGTGCTAATAAATTACACAGCACATCAGCTCTCTCAAGTATTCTTGGAGCTGTGCCTGCATAGAAAGGAAGGACTCCATGCATCCCATCTTGGACACCGTGTGACACTCTGCCCACGCTCGGCTCTCTCTTTTGCTCCCTGTCAAACAAAGAGGCTGTGGGATGACCATGAAAATAACAACAGCTGCTACAGTAGGAATAGCTGCTATTTCGGGAGCACGTGCTGATATGCGCTCACTCACTTAATCCTTACAGCTCTGCAAGGTAGGCGGACTGAGGCATCTCACAGAGGGCACACAACCAACAAAGGGCAGATTGACACCCTGGCTGTTGGTGCCAGAATCCACTCTCAGCCGCTCTAGCTGGTGTGGGAGGGTGGAAGGATTTAAAAAAAAAAAAAAAACAGTAGAAGTGCTCCCAGCAGCTGCCGACACTGGTACGTGTCTGGGGGAGGGAAGGAAAAAGCTCTCTTCTTCTGTCTGCCAACAACCTCCTGGATATTTTCCGCTTTCCTTGTGAGCTTCTTCCATATATTTAAAAAAAAAAAAAAAAAGTCAAATAGAAAGCTCGGATGAGCTTGTGTCTTTAAAAAGTCAGAATCTAATCTGACCATCTATTTATTTTGCATATAAGGGATTAGGAAGATGCTGAGTTATTTTCCTTTGTACGTCTGAGGCATACAATGCAGAAATTTCAGCTTGCGTTCTGGGTTTAGGACCAACTCACGACTAATTGGAAATGAGAGTGTAGTGCAGGAGGGGGTGACTTCCTGGCATTTAGCTGCTGTCCCCCAACCGCCCTCTACCAGCAACTCATCTGTATACACTCCCCTCTAATCAGGGACCTTGCTTGTGTTTTGCCAACAACTTCTTTTCCTTCCCGGAGACTTGACAGGCAATACCCTGTGTTACGAAGAGACGCATTTACAACCAATGGAAAGGACAAACAAGTATTTGACTGTCATATTAACATTTGAGGGATTCTTTTATTTTTTTCAGCCTGATTAGAAATTAATCTCCTGATTAGAAATTCATCTTTAGAAATTAGAGATATCTACTGCTTTCAGTCTCCACAAGTGTGGATGCTTTTGCTTGTCTGCTGTCTTATTCCTCCTTGGAAACTTAGGTCAGGGAAGTGGGAAATTCCAAAGAAGAAAGGGCCGGGCATCCTTTGGAAATGTATGAGGACATTTCACTCCCTGAGCAGGCAGTGGGCTCAAGGAGGGCCAGGGCCTGGACCCAGGCCTGCTGTTTCCTCATGGGCTCTTGTGGCCTCCTATTTAAGGAATAAAAAGCTTATTTAAGGACTAAATGTTGTCTAAGGAGTATAAGTTGACGCTGAGGCAGATAAGGTGGAATACACAGAATATCAGCCGTGGCAGGTAGAGAAACTTCCTAATCCTGCTCTCTGGTTTCGCAAATGAAACTGGCCCTTTACCTGGAAAAAGGTTAGAAGACTGTCGGGACCCCTAATGCCCGTTTCTTTAAAATAGCAGCTGTTGTTCTTTTTCTTCTCATAAAAGCCATATATTTCATGATGTCAATTATTTCCAGAAATTGTATTGAGAAAAGCATAAAGAACAAACTGGAGATCACCTACCACAGCAAAGGGATCATGGCTGATGCTTAGCTTTAGATTCTTTCATTCTGATTGCATACCCACTTTTTAAAAGTTGTTTTTTTTTTTTTTTTTTTTATTATACTTTAAGTTCTAGGGTACATGTGCATGACTTTTATATCATGTATAACTCCCCAATGCAATCCCTCCCTCCTCCCCCCTCCCCATGATAGGCCCCAGTGTGTGATGTTCCCCTTCCCGAGTCCAAGTGATCTCATTGTTCAGTTCCCACCTATGAGTGAGAACATGCGGTGTTTGGTTTTCTCTTCTTGTGATAGTTTGCTAAGAATGATGGTTTCCAGCTGCATCCATGTCCCTACAAAGGACGCAAACTCATCCTTTTTGATGGCTGCATAGTATTCCATGGTGTATATGTGCCACATTTTCTTAATCCAGTCTGTCACAGATGGACATTTGGGTTGATTCCAAGTCTTTGCTATTGTGAATAGTGCCGCAATAAACATACGTGTGCATGTGTCTTTGTAGTAGAGTAATTTATAATCCTTTGGGTATATACCCAGTAGTGGGATGGCTGGGTCATATGGTACATCTAGTTCTAGATCCTTGAGGAATCGCCATACTGTTTTCCATAATGGTTGAACTAGTTTACAATCCCACCAACAGTGTAAAAGTGTTCCTATTTCTCCACATCCTCTCCAACACCTGTTGTTTCCTGACTTCTTAATGATTGCCATTCTAACTGGTGTGAGATGGTATCTCATTGTAGTTTTGATTTGCATTTCTCTGATGGCGAGTGATGATGAGCATTTTTTCATGTGTCTGTTGGCTGTATGGATGTCTTCTTTTGAGAAATGTCTGTTCATATCCTTTCCCCACTTTTTGATGGGGTTGTTTGTTTTTTTCTTGTATATTTGTTTGAGTTCTTTGTAGATTCTGGATATTAGCCTTTGTCAGATGAGTAGGTTGCAAAAATTTTTTCCCATTCTGTAGGTTGCCTGTTCACTCTGATGGTAGTTTCTTTAGCTGTGCAAAAGCTCTTTAGTTTAATTAGATCCCATGTGTCAATTTTTGCTTTTGCTGCCGTTGCTTTTGGTGTTTTAGACATGAAGTCCTTGCCCATGCCTATGTCCTGAATGGTACTACCTAGATTTTCTTCTAGGGTTTTAATGGTATTAGGTCTAACATTTAAGTCTCTAATCCATCTTGAATTAATTTTCGTATAAGGGGTAAGGAAAGGATCCAGTTTCAGCTTTCTACTTATGGCTAGCCAATTTTCCCAGCACCATTTATTAAATAGGGAATCCTTTCCCCATTTCTTGTTTCTCTCAGGTTTGTCAAAGATCAGATGGCTGTAGATGTGTGGTATTATTTCTGAGGACTCTGTTCTGTTCCATTGGTCTATATCTCTGTTGTGGTACCAGTACCATGCTGTTTTGGTTACTGTAGCCTTGTAGTATAGTTTGAAGTCAGGTAGCGTGACGCCTCCAGCTTTGTCCTTTTGACTTAGGATTGTCTTGGCAATGCGGGCTCTTTTTTGGTTCCATATGAACTTTAAAGCACTTTTTTCCAATTCTGTGAAGAAAGTCATTGGTAGCTTGATGGGGATGGCATTGAATCTATAAATCACCTTGGGCAGTATGGCCATTTTCACGATATTGATTCTTCCTATCCATGAGCATGGTATGTTCTTCCATTTGTTTGTGTCCTCTTTGATTTCACTGAGCAGTGGTTTGTAGTTCTCCTTGAAGAGGTCCTTTACATCCCTTGTAAGCTGGATTCCTAGGTATTTTATTCTCTTTGAAGCAATTGTGAATGGAAGTTCATTCCTGATTTGGCTCTCTGCTTGTCTGTTACTGGTGTATAAGAATGCTTGTGATTTTTGCACATTAATTTTGTATCCTGAGACTTTGCTGAAGTTGCTTATCAGCTTAAGGAGATTTTGGGCTGAGACGATGGGGTTTTCTAAATATACAATCATGTCATCTGCAAACAGGGACAATTTGACTTCTTCTTTTCCTAACTGGATACCCTTGATTTCTTTCTCTTGCCTGATTGCCCTAGCCAGAACTTCCAACACTATGTTGAATAGGAGTGGTGAGAGAGGGCATCCCTGTCTTGTGCCAGTTTTCAAAGGGAATTTTTCCAGTTTTTGCCCATTCAGTATGATATTAGCTGTGGGTTTGTCATAAATAGCTCTTATTATTTTGAGGTACGTTCCATTAATACCAAATTTATTGAGCGTTTTTAGCATAAAGGGCTGTTGAATTTTGTCAAAAGCCTTTTCTGCATCTATTGAGATAATTATGTGGTTCTTGTCTTTGGTTCTGTTTATATGCTGGATTACGTTTATTGATTTGCGAATGTTGAACCAGCCTTGCATCCCAGGGATGAAGCCCACTTGATCATGGTGGATAAGCTTTTTGATGTGCTGCTGAATCCGGTTTGCCAGTATTTTATTGAGGATTTTTGCATCGATGTTCATCAGGGATATTGGTCTAAAATTCTCTTTTTTGTTGTGTCTCTGCCAGGCTTTGGTATCAGGATGATGTTGGCCTCATAAAAAGAGTTAGGGAGGATTCCCTCTTTTTCTATTGATTGAAATAGTTTCAGAAGGAATGGTACCAGCTCCTCCTTGTACCTCTGGTAGAATTCAGCTGTGAATCCATCTGGTCCTGGACTTTTTTTGGTGGGTAGGCTATTAATTGTTGCCTCAATTTCAGAGCCTGCTATTGGTCTATTCAGGGATTCAACTTCTTCCTGGTTTAGTCTTGGGAGAGTGTAAGTGTCCAGGAAATTATCCATTTCTTCTAGATTTTCTAGTTGATTTGCGTAGAGGCATTTATAGTATTCTCTGATGGTTGTTTGTATTTCTGTGGGGTCGGTGGTGATATCCCCTTATCATTTTTTATTGCGTCTATTTGATTCTTCTCTCTTTTCTTCTTTATTAGTCTAGCTAGCGGTCTGTCAATTTTGTTTATCTTTTCAAAAAACCAACTCCTGGATTCATTGATTTTTTGGAGGGTTTTTTGTGTCTCTATCTCCTTCAGTTCTGCTCTGATCTTAGTTATTTCTTGCCTTCTGCTAGCTTTTGAATGTGTTTGCTCTTGCCTCTCTAGTTCTTTTAATTGTGATGTTAGAGTGTCAATTTTAGATCTCTCCTGCTTTCTCTTGTGGGCATTTAGTGCTATAAATTTCCCTCTACACACTGCTTTAAATGTGTCCCAGAGATTCTGGTATGTTGTATCTTTGTTCTCATTGGTTTCAAAGAACATCTTTATTTCTGCTTTCATTTCGTTATGTACCCAGTAGTCATTCAGGAGCAGGTTGTTCAGTTTCCATGTAGTTGAGTGGTTTTGATTGAGTTTCTTAGTCCTGAGTTCTAGTTTGATTGCACTGTGGTCTGAGAGACAGTTTGTTATAATTTCAGTTCTTGTACATTTGCTGAGGAGTGCTTTACTTCCAATTATGTGGTCAATTTTGGAATAAGTGCGATGTGGTGCTGAGAAGAATGTATATTCTGTTGATTTGGGGTGGAGAGTTCTATAGATGTCTATTAGGTCCGCTTGGTGCAGAGATGAGTTCAATTCCTGGATATCCTTGTTAACTTTCTGTCTCGTTGATCTGTCTAATGTTGACAGTGGAGTGTTGAAGTCTCCCATTATTATTGTATGGGAGTCTAAGTCTCTTTGTAGGTCTCTAAGGACTTGCTTTATGAATCTGGGTGCTCCTGTATTGGGTGCATATATATTTAGGAGAGTTAGCTCTTCCTGTTGAATTGATCCCTTTACCATTATGTAATGGCCTTCTTTGTCTCTTTTGATCTTTGATGGTTTAAAGTCTGTTTTATCAGAGACTAGGATTGCAACCCCTGCTTTTTTTTGTTCTCCATTTGCTTGGTAGATCTTCCTCCATCCCTTTATTTTGAGCCTATGTATGTCTCTGCATGTGAGATGGGTCTTCTGAATACAGCAGACTGATGGGTCTTGACTCTTGATCCAGTTTGCCAGTCTGTGTCTTTTAATTGGAGCATTTAGTCCATTGACATTTAAGGTTAATATTGTTATGTGTGAACTTGATCCTGTCATTATGATATTAACTGGTTATTTTGCTCGTTAGTTGATGCAGTTTCTTCCTAGCCTCGATGGTCTTTACATTTTGGCATGTTTTTGCAATGGCTGGTACCGGTTGTTCCTTTCCATGTTTAGGGCTTCCTTCAGGGTCTCTTGTAAGGCAGGCCTGGTGGTGACAAAATCTCTAAGCATTTGCTTATCTGTAAAGGATTTTATTTCTCCTTCACTGATGAAGCTTAGTTTGGCTGGATATGAAATTCTCGGTTGAAAATTCTTTTCTTTAAGAACGTTGAATATTGGCCCCCACTCTCTTCTGGCTTGTAGAGTTTCTGCCGAGAGGTCTGCTGTTATTCTGATGGGCTTCCCTTTGTGGGTAACCCGACCTTTCTCTCTGGCTGCCCTTAAGATTTTTTCCTTCATTTCAACTTTGGTGAATCTGGCAATTATGTGTCTTGGAGTTGCTCTTCTGGAGGAGTATCTTTGTGGCGTTCTCTGTATTTCCTGAATTTGAATGTTGGCCTGCCCTACTAGGTTGGGGAAGTTCTCCTGGATGATATCCTGAAGAGTGTTTTCCAACTTGGTTCCATTTTCCCCCTCACTTTCAGGCACCCCAATCAGACGTAGATTTGGTCTTTTTACATAATCCCATACTTCTTGCAGGCTTTGTTCATTTCTTTTTCTTCTTTTTTCTTTTGGTTTCTCTTCTCGCTTCATTTCATTCATTTGATCCTCAATCGCTGATACTCTTTCCTCCAGTTGATCGAGTCGGTTACCGAAGCTTGTGCATTTGTCACGTATTTCTCGTGTCATGGTTTTCATCTCTGTCATTTCGTTTATGATCTTCTCTGCATTAATTAGTCTAGCTGTCAATTCTTCCACTTTTTTTTCAAGATTTTTAGTTTCTTTGCGCTGGGTACGTAATTCCTCCTTTAGCTCTGAGAGGTTTGATGGACTGAAGCCTTCTTCTCTCATCTCGTCAAAGTCATTCTCTGACCAGCTTTGATCCGTTGCTGGCGATGGGCTGCGCTCCTTTGCAGGGGGAGATGCGCTCTTATTTTTTGAATTTCCAGCTTTTCTGCCCTGCTTCTTCCCCATCTTTGTGGTTTTATCTGTCTCTGGACTTTGATGATGGTGACGTACTGATGGGGTTTTGGTATAGGTGTCCTTCCTGTTTGATAGTTTTCCGTCTGACAGTCAGAAGGACTGTCTGTTGGTCTCTTAGAGATTGCTTGAGGTCCACTCCAGACCCTGTTTGCCTGGGTATCAGCAGCAGAGGTTGCTGAAGATAGAATATTGCTGAACAGCGAGTGTACCTGTCTGATTCTTTCTTTGGAAGTTTCCTCTCAGGGGTGACGCCACCCTGTGAGGTGTGGGGCATCAGACTGCCCCTAGTGGGGGATGTCTCCCAGCTAGGCTACTCAGGGGTCAGGGACCCACCTGAGCAGGCAGTCTGTCCGTTCTCAGATCTCAACCTCCGCGTTAGGAGATCCACGGCTCTCCCCAAAGCCGTCAGACAGAGTCGTTCGGGTCTGCAGCGGCCCGCTCTTTCCCCTAATGGACTGCAGCTGTGCGCTGTCCGCAGCGGTAGAGTCTACAGAGACAGGCAGGCTTCCTTGAGCTGCTGTGAGCTCCACCCAGTTCGAGCTTCCAGCGGCTTTGTTTACCTACTTAAGCCTCAGCAATGGCGGGCGCCCCTCCCCCAGCCTCGCTGCTGCCTTGCGGATAGATCGCCGCAGACGGCTGTGTTAGCAGTGAGGGAGGCTCCGTGGGCGTGGGACCCTCCCGGCCAGGTGTGGGATATATTCTCCTGTTGTGCCTGTTTCCTTAAAGCGCAGTATTGGGGTGGGAGTTACCCGATTTTCCAGGTGGTGTGTGTCTCAGTTCCCCTGGCTAGGAAAAGGGATTTCCTTCCCCCTTGCGCTTCCAGGTGAGGCGATGCCTCGCCCTGCTTCAGCTTACGCTGGTCAGGCTGCAGCAGCTGACCCGCACCGATTGTCCGGCACTCCCTAAAGAGATGACCCCAGTACCTCAGTTGAAAATGCAGAAATCACCGGTCTTCTGTGTCGCTCGTGCTGGGAGTTGGAGACTGGAGCTGTTCCTATTCGGCCATCTTGCTCCGCCCCCAAAAGTTTTAAGTAAGTTTGGATCATAGTATTCATACTGCTTTGTAATCTCTGTAAAGGTGTTCTCATGAAAATTTTTTTTTTCCTTTTTGATACAGAGTCTTACTGTGTTGTTCAGGCTGTAGTGCTGTGGTAACAACTCCGCTCACTGCAACCTCCACCGCCCGGGTTCAAGCAGTTCTCCTGCCTCAGCCTCCTGAGTAGCTGGGATTACAGGTGCGCACCACCACGCCCGGCTAATTTTTGTATTTTTAGTAGAAACGGGGTTTCACCGTGTTGGTCAGGCTGGTCTCGAACTCTTGACCTCGTGATCCACCCACCTTGGCCTCCCAAAGTGCTAGGATTACAGGCCTGAACCACCCTGCCTGGCCGAAAGTTTTTTTTATGTTCTTAAATATTCCTCAAGAACATTCCTTTTAATGTAGAGAGAGTTCCATATTATGGATGTTCCAGACTTTTTTCGATTCATTCTCAATTTGTAGGCATTTCATTTATCCGCACGGTTTTGCTATTATAAAACTCACATCTGGCCAGGCATGGTGGCTCACACCTGTGAGGCTGAGGCAGAAAGATTGCTTGAGTCTGGGAGTTAGAAACCAGCCTGGGCAACATAGTGAGACACCAACTCTACGAAAAATTAAACTAAAAATTAGTCGGGTGTGGCGATGTGCATCTGTAGTCCAGGCTACTGAGGAGATTGAGGTGGGAGGATTGCTTGAGCCCAGGAGTTTAAGGCTGTAGCGAGCTGTGATTGAGCCACCATATTCCAGCCTTAGTGACAGCAAGACACTGAATCAAAAAAGAAAAAACCTCACATGTATTACTGGTTATTTCCTTCAGAATAACTTCAAAAAATAGGAACATTTTACAAAGTCATATTTCACCTTAAAAATTTAGTACCTGTTTATATTTCCACAAACACAAAATACGTTTCTTAAGCTCTAAATATCACTGGGAGCTGGTCTTTTAAGCATGCTCAAATGTTTGGGGAGAAACTGTCTTCCTGGTTTGTCCTCCTGCACTGAGCATGGCCGCTCCATGGCCCTTGGCACCCTGGTGCCCCTCACCATGGCAGTCATTGCTCAGCAGTCACAGGCCCCGGGCAGCTACTGACTCTTGACACAAGACCCAAAACCTATTTGCCATCTCTGGATCAGGGATTGACACCTATTCTGTAGTGATGTGCAAAGTCCTGCTGTGCTCGTTCCTGAAGAGGTGTGTGAGGTGCACGGGACACGGGTCGCACCTGCACAGAGTGGTTTTGGAAACACCATGAGTGATACTCCTGTGAGCACCTGAGCAAACGCTGAAACGCAGAATTGTCACCCTACTCACTGGCATTGCCCATACCTAGCGGCCACTCTGTTCTCACCCTACCACCGGAGTGATTTAGGAAGTCAAAGCCTTTGATATTCATGAAGCCTTTATTAAAGCGAAAAACTCCTTTGGGAAGGGACCTGAAGGCTTTATCCGCTGGTGTTTCATTCTCCATCAAGGTCTTGGCAGAACTGCATAGTTAGACTGGGAGGAGGCGATATGTAGAGAGGGGGACCCACCACAGAGGAAGGCTGGGCCAGGGAGGAGGTGGGAGGAAGAAGGCCACCTGCAGGGCCCTGAAACATCATTGCCCAGCACCTCGGTTGATCACAGCAAGGGTCTCTGAAGGGTCTCACACATCACTTATTCTGATCATCTTCTGTCCAGGAAATGAGTCCATGGCACGATGAGGGTGAGTAGAGTAAATAACTTCCATTTCCATCACTGTTTCTGTCATGGAGTCTGTTAGCAGAGAATATCTCTAAGGAAGCTGTGAAATAATTAGGATTTATATAGAAGTGGGGCAGCCTTTCCCACTGTATCCACATCAGTTGGAGAGGAGTATTCTGTGTTCTTGGCATTTACATGGGGGTGCTTTCCAGGAGCAGCTCTTTATCAGATCAGAGAGCACTCGTGGGATGATGGTGGGGGGGACGTTCTTCTTACATGTTGCTAGGTAAGATTTATAGTGTTCTGCATCTAACAGCTTTCACTTTTGATTTTCCCTCTAGATTGTTTGTCTTTTTGCATGAAGATCAAGAACGGTTGTGTTATGCTTTGCAACTGACCTGTCTAAGGTGGGATCCCCTTTAACAGGAAGAGAATGCAGAAAAATTCAGCAGCAGCGAAACTGCTCTGTAAACAGGCTCACAGTGCAATCTAACTTGGGTAATTTGATTTGTTGGAAGGTGAAAGCTGAGCTGCAGAGCACCCTGCTTTTTCAATCATAAACGCCTTCAGCTTGTTCTTTTCTGGGCTGATGACATTAGAAATGCATTTGCTTTGTATGTCACGGACAGTTCTCTTGGGCATTGCCTAGAAGACCTGCTTGCTATCACTTGTGCTGTATTGGAACGCTTAGATGATACAGGCCACTGAGTGTTGATTGGGTAGGGCTTCCTGTCCACGGGAACCTTTTATATTCCCATTCCCTCCTCTTCCATTCCCAACTAGCCTCCTCATCCTCTGGGCTCAGGTAGCTTCTCCACAGGTTTTATTGGCACTTAAGGTACTGCACTGAGGTGGTGAGCTTCCACGGTAGGGCAGCATCATGCAGGAAGGAATCATGATTCAAACCCAGGCTCTGTCACTTGGTGGATGATGTTGAATGATTTGTGCAAGCTCTGTGCCTGTTTCCTCAAATGTAGAATTTCTCTTGGAAATATGATGTTATCCTACGTAAGTCCCCCGTGGTGTGGCAGCTCCAAATTAAGGTCAGTGTTCCCTTCACATACCGGACACCTCAAAATTAGTACCTTGTAGAATTAAAGAATACACCTTGGAGGCTCCCTTCACAAAGGAATAATCTGACTCTTGTCCAAGTTGAACAACTTTATTGGGAACAAAACAACTGCCTCTGGGTTTCTGCTCATCTGTTCTTTTAAGCAGTGAAATGCTTGTGTCCAGGAGCCAAGTGGCAGTAACCTTTGTATCTTTAGTTCTTCCAAGAATAGGTGTTTCTTAATATCCCTGATTGAATTAGAACTCAAGTCGCAGCTGGTTGCCTTCCACTGGCCAGAAGCTGGCTCCTGGAACTGGCTCAATGGCCTGGCCGGACTATCTCAAGAAAGCTGCCTGTCCTCCTGCCCAGCAGCTGGGTCTCATCTAAGGGCACCTTGTCCCATTGCTGCGTTCCTTTTTGTGAGAACCCCATCCTGAAACTGCATAATTTCAAGCTTAGAAAAAAAAAAATAGAATTGCCATAAGATGGGGCAAAATTAGAATAGCTTTTGTGTTTGAAAGCTAAAACTCATTTTAAGTATGCACAGACAAGTGTCGGAGCTTGTTCTCTTGCAAACAGAAGTCTTGGCAAGCTGAGGTGAGTTTAGACAAATAACAATCAGTCTCCCTTTTGAAGTGAGCAGGGACCAGACTGTGCCTTTGAAGAGGGTCTGTGAGTACCCCAGTCCTGTCCAGACTCAGAAAAGGAGGCCCCGAGGGCATGCCAGGAAATGTGATTCGGCCAACCATGTTTTGCGTGCCTACTCTGTCTGTGCCTGAGGGCTTTTGTTCTATCTAATACATGGGACCGGATCACGGATAGGCAGCTTCAAGAGGCATATGTGAACACCAAAGGGGCTCTTGGCTTTCCGTGTCATTTCCATAGAGTTCTCCTTCAGTTCTTAGCCACGTGTGTTGGGGCCATGAGTGCACTGAACAGCACAGTCTCCCAGTAAGACCACAGTGTGGTGGTCAGCGGCAGGGACTCCAGAGGTGGACCATCTAGGCTATTTCTAGTGCTACCAGTTACAAGTTCTGTGACCTCATTAGAGGCTAAGAGTTAAGGCACATCCCTTAAGCTCTCTGTGACTCAGTTTCCTCTTTGGATAAATGGGGGTTAAGAATAGTGCAGATCTCATAGGTTTGTCATCAAAGAATAAGTGAATCAAGTTATGTAAAGCAGACAGAACACAAGCCTGGACATAAACACGTAGAGCCATATGCATGTTGGTTCTACAAAATAAATACACATGATTTGCTTCTATTTATTGATAAATAAATAGGATGTTTACCTTGGTAACACTTCTGGAGCTGGGCTCTGGAAGTGTGACCTTGAGAAAGGGGAGGGGGCAGTGGGACCTGGAGGGCAGAGTCCCCACAGCTCAGGAACCACAGCACTGACCTTTCCCTTGTTTCCATGGGGAAAATGAAGAGGATGGTACCAACTGCCTGGAGGCCACTATGGGACCAGCCGTGTCAGGGCAAGGCAGGTAGCGCCCTGCCCTGTCTTGACTGCAGCAGCTGGAGGGGAATGCAGAGCATCTTTCCTGCTCCCCTGCAGCTCCATCCCTGTCCTTTCCCTCTGGTCTCCTTTTCCGTGTTACATTCTGCATCTGCAGAGGTTCCTGTCTCTGTCATCAGCCCAACTCTCCTTGTGAGGTGAGGAAGCTGAGCCCTGTGCCCTTGTCACTTACTTGCCCCTGGGTGGACAGTGGCTGGGCAGCATTATTTCTCTCCTTCCCATCATCCTGGTGTCTGTGTCTCCATCCTAGCTACCCTTTTCGTTATCTCTTCCTTTTCTCTCATTTTCTCTCTCTCCCATCCTGGTGTGGGCGGGGATGCAGGGAATTCTAGGGATATAATTAGTAGCCAGGGAGAAAGCAACTCCAGCCTGCCTTGGTTTTTCTTGGACCAGTTGTGCCGAGATAGGACCAGCACTGTCTGTCCATGGGATGCAATGAGTACCCCAGGGTTGTGGGAAGGGATCAGGACCCCGCCGGTGGACCCTCCCTACTGCCTGTGATCCCAGATATACTGTGACACACTCTCTCCCTGTCCCCAGCACACACACACAAACTCGGAGTAAACAGAGAGGGCCTGATGGGGGAAGAGGAGTGAGGTGTGGGGTCAAGCAGAGCAGGGCTGTGCAACTTCGGCAAGTGACTGGCATGCCTGTTAAAGCACCAGTGATTCCAGCCCTGTGCAGTAGTTTCTCAGGATGATGCACCTGCTAGGCAGAGCAAGCTGCTTGGGATGGGGAGGGGAGCCTGTGACCCGGCCCATGCCCCTGGTTGTGGAGGGGTGAGCAGAAGACAAGCAGTCCCCCGACCCCTAAGCCTGTCTTATAGGTGTGGCTCCACATGGATTTCGTTGATGTCTTCATCATCCTAACATACAACCTTGACATTGCTGCCAAGGAGCTGCTGCTTAAGCGGGATTCCTGTCCTGGGGTGGAAGTCTTCAGGTCTCTCCTCCACATCCACCGTCTGGGTTCAGCTTGTGATGTGACACTTGCCTTTTCATTTGGGTTGGAAACAGCCAGACCCTTTGGGGCCTTGCAGCCTTCTGGCTTCACCTGAGATTCTCATTCTCTCTGGCCTGTGGTCAAGGCCTTCTAGAGGTCAAGACAGGGCCTGTGCCACTTCCTTTTTGTTCATTTGCTTCTTTGGGCTCCCAGTAATTTTTTCAGTACTAAGATAGGATTACAAAAATGGTAGCACATTTTTATGTCCAACCAATTCTGTGTATCCCTGAGACCATGTGTTGAAGCTCACTTGTATATAAGTGAGTTTATATACAAGTTGGGGGCATCTTATAAGAACAAAGGCCTACATTCCAAGATCTTGGGGATCGAGAGGTCTGGGCCAAGCGCACACCCTGCCTCTGCACGTACACACTCACATACACACACGTTCCCCGGCCTCACCAGTGTAGGACCTGCCTGTACCTCAGGCTGCCAGAAGGGGCTCCTCACCCTAGACCTGGCCCAGGCATTGCGGACGCTGTCCCTGTCTTTTCCTTTTCTCCCTCATCATTTTCTAGCAAGCACCTTCAAGGCTTTGACTTTCTCTGTGTGCTGCCGGGATGCTGTTGACTACCTTCAAGCCCTGAAGAGTCGTCATCTCCCTGTGTCATTTCATTTCCCCACTCATTCACTTGCTCGCTCACTCTGCAAGAAGTGTCCCTGGGGCCAGACACTGTTCTAAGCCCTGAAGATACAGCCAGGAACAGGACAGACAGTGTGGACCTTAGACACACTTCTTCTTTTAACCCCTCCCTAGGGATTCATCATAAATGACAGAATCCCTGCTGACTTCCTCTAAAAATATTCAGAATTTCATGTTTGCACTTTAGCAGTCAGACTCCTTGGTCCTGCCCTGCCAGGCCCCACACTCTTCTCGGTTGCTTTTGGGGGAGGGGCCACTTAGCCTCAGCAACACACATTTCTAAGAATTTATTTTAGGCATAGAAAAAATCCCAAGTCCATGTATATTTCAGTGGTCAGCTTCAGCCTTTTTCCATCTCCCCAAGCCTTCTCTGTCCTCCACCTTATTCCTCCTCCACAGCCTCCTCCTCACCACCACCATCTACGTGGTCAGAACTTGAGCACATCCGTGGAAAATCAGAAGCAACCACAGAGCTAAAAAGACACAGCCTTCTGGGGAGTATTCATTCCTGCCTATGTGGGGTGTGGTGTGGCCCGGGGAAGTGAACCCCTAGCTCCTTGGTGTCCGGTTTGCAGGACCTTGAGCTCCTTAGTGTGCCAGCTTGCGTGACCTTGAGGAAGTTCTCTTCGCCGAGCCTCTGCATTCACTTGCAGAGCGAGAGTCCAGTAGCCCTGTGCTTGGCTGTTGTGAGAATGAAACTGGACCCGAGAATGCTCTCTGTAGTGATTGATATGATGAAGAGCCTCCATGGGGTATGCCGGAGTGCTACTTTTCTATCAAGGACATTCTTGGAGTATAATTCTTGAAACCGAGATGACAGAACACCCTTTTTAAATTTTATTATTGTTTTTTAAGAGACAGGGTCTCTGTTGCCCAGGCTGGAGTGCAGTGACGCAGTCATGGTTCACTGTAGCCTCAACCTCCTGGGCTTGAGCAGTCCTCCCACCTCAGCCTCTCGACTAGCTGGGACTATAGGCATGTGCCACCACACCATACTATTTTTTTTTTATTTTTTGTAGAGATGGGGTCTCACTGTCTTGCCCAGGCTGGTCTCAAACTCCTGGGCTTAGGCAGCCCTCCTGCCTCAGACTCTCAAAGTGCTGGGATTACAGGTGTGAACCACTGTACCCGGCCAGCATCCTTTTTATCACTCAGATTGCTCCCTACATGGCTGGTGACATGGTCCCTTTCTCCGTTGCCTTCCATGGAGGAAGGACTAGGGTGGTCCCTGGAGGGCAGGAGAATGCGTGCCATGGTACATGGTTTGGCAAGTTGAGGGCATCGGTGGCCTCAGCTGGGGCCCAGTGAACAAGAGGAGGCAGACCTGGGGAAGGAGCCTGAAAAAACAGCAGCCTAAGTAGAAGGAAAACTGAAATGGACCTGATTAGATTGTGATTGAAGAGCTACAGAGGGTGTCACTGGAGCAGTAAGCGGAGAGGGAGAAAGCTGTGAAGTCATGGAAGAAGTTAGCAAGTTACCTGGGTGGTCCCTCCCATCGCAGCGGGGCACTATGCGTGAAATGGGGCCTCTCCTCACCCCCACCTTCCTCCTCATCAGGTTCCACGGAAGTGGGAAAAACACTTCTGCCATCCTTTTGGTCCCCAAGCAGAGGCTTTAAAAATACAAACTCGTGAGAAATAGACACAGTGCCTAAATGAAATATAAACTGTGGTGGCTATGGCTGCTGTTTCGTAACAGCCATCTGTACGTCGGCTCCCGGGAAGGGGACAGAAGCCTGAGATGAGGGATTAGCAATGCTGTCATGGGTGTGATCAGATACCATTTATGGGGCATTACTAGAAATCAGGCACCATGCAAGCCACCTCATCCCACTTAATCCTCACACCAGCTCTGTGAATTCCACACCATGGCTATCTTCACTTTACCAACAAGGAGACCAAGGCTAAAAGAGGTGCAGTAACTTGGCCAAGGTCACACATCTCGTGAATCCAGGAGCTGGAGCCTAGTCCAGGAGCTCAGCTTTGCTGGACAGCAACTAGTTCAGAATAATAATGGGAGGCTTTTGCATAATAATTTACATTCCTCAAAGTACTTATGATTGTCTTATCATTAGTCTCAGAAGGTAAATAAGGCTAGGTAGCTAGGCAAGTTACCAGTGAAAACACTGAAACCTAGAGACACTGCAGCTTCTCAGAAGTTCAGATAGATTGTGAAAAAAAAACAGGAACAGGATCCAGCCCCACCACCCACCAGCCCCATCTGCAGGTAATCCATCTCTCATCCCTACACACAGCACTGCGTTTTAGCTTTGTACTAAGGATGAGTGAAATCTATGGTTTGGGTAGCCGAGTATTAATATCTTACTGGATGAACTTGGTCAAGAGGAGAGCAGATGAGCCTTCTAATGAGCAGCCTGGACTGAAGAGAACCATAGCACACATAGGCGTGGCAGGACTCACAAATTGCCACGGATTAGCCCTGTCCCCTCCTGGCCTTTTAGTTTATTGCTGCTAAGGGAGTCAAATCACAATGGGGCTTTCTGTTTGCAGGGGTTCATTCATTTGACTGACGTTTGACATTAGAGGATTTGCCCTGCCGTCATCCCTGTGCTAGGCACAATGTTTGCAACCCTTCCTGTGTTATCTTGCTGTTTACATTGAGCCCCAGATCTGGCTGAAGGGGTAAAAATCCTTCGTTCCACCTGTATAAATATGCATGACCTGATCTCTGCCCACTGACAACATCCAAACAGTCATTCATCCACATGACATAGAATGTCAAATGCTGCTACTCCACATAGAGGTGGGACCCCCATGGGAGGAGGTACATGTGACGGAAATTTTGATTGGAGGGCCCTCAGGCCAAGCATGTGGCAGTATAGTGCTCACCTTGGAGAAGACTCTGCCAGCCTTTATTTTCTGCTGCCCCATCGTTAACTTCGTGCCCTCAGAGATGGTCGAGCCCACCTCTGCCTAGCAGAGCACTCCCGAGAGAGGTTTTTAAGTAGGTCGTCTGCAGGTGGAAGGCACTTGAGTTGGCCAGTCACACAGAAATGAAATCTTACGTGTCGTGTGAGAATGGCTTTTTTATGTGTACAGGTGCCTTGTATGATAACTGGTTTTGAAGGTTAGCTGCCTTTAAATGGTTGGTACATTGGGTTTTGGGGGCATTGTCACCCATTTTCTGTTCACCAGCCCTTTGTCACATGACCTCTAGTCAAGGTTATGGATTTAATATCTATATTAGTCAATTGATTCGCTTTTTTTTTTTTTTTTTTTTGAGACAGAGTCTCACTCTGTCACCCAGGCTGGAGTGCAGTGGCTTGATCTTGGCTCACTGCAAGCTCCACCTCCCGGGTTCACATCATTCTCCTGCCTCAGCCTCCCGAGTAGCACAGGCGCCCGCCACCATGCCCGACTAATTTTTTGTATTTTTAGTAGAGATGGGGTTTCACCATGTTAGCCAGGATGGTCTCAATCTCCTGACCTCGTGATCTACCCGCCTTGGCCTCCCAAAGTGCTGGGATTACAGGCGTGAGCCACTGTGCCCAGCCTTTTTTTTTTGAGATGGAGTCTCTTTCTGTCACCCGGGCTGGAGTACAGTGGCATGATCTCAGCTCACTGCAACTTCTGCCTCCCGGGTGCAAGCAATTCTCCAGCCTCCACCTCCTGAGTAGCTGGGACCACAGGCACGTACCACCATGTCCAGCTAATTTTTGTATTTTTATTACAGGGTTTCACCATGTTGGCCAGGCTGGTCTTGAACTCCTGACCTCAGGTGATCCACCCACCTTGGCCTCCCAAAGTGCTGGGATTACAGGTGTGAGCCACCATGCCTGACTAGCTTTTATTTAAACCTTTAGGGACTCCATAGAACTGTTCTGTGGTTCATATTTCCTGTGAACAACTTCAGCTCAGATGCCGATTCTATAGCTATTTTCTTTTTATTGCTAACTTCTTTGCCAACCACTGTATTGTGTTAGCATGAGGAATACTTTCCAAGTGCACAGACACATGCGTGCACATGCATGCAGAGTTTATCTTCTCTATTCCTACCAAGAAAGCCCTGCTGCTTGATACATTTATGCAACTGAAGCTGTACTTGGAGTTTTCTGGCAGTTTCTGCATGTTTTCTAAGGGCTCTATGGAATGGTTAGCCACTTCAAATGTCCTTGGTTGGAAGATACCATTTAGGAGGTTAACACTAATCTGAACATAATTTTGGAATATTCGTAGGCATGTAGGTCAGACCTATGCAGAAAGGGGAAGCCTTCACACTCCTCACAGCCATCCAGTGAATTAGGTGTAAGTTATTTCACCTTTCTACCCAGATTGAAAGGTGCCAAACCCAGTGGTGTCCGGAAGTGAGCCAGGACTCAACCCTGAGGGCACCTACCACTGTGGGAATACCCCGATAGAGCTGCGAATCAAGTTTGTTTACTTTGGTCACTTAGTCGTGAACAAAGAGGTTGAACAAGGGAAAAAGTCTTTGAAGCACTCAGTGACTGAGTGGCTGAATTCTACAGTTGAGACTTGAACCCCAGGTGTTTACTAAGTAGACAATAGGCTTGTCCTTCATCTCAGCCACGTGGGGGAAGGAAGAAGGGATGCGAGAGAAATGGTGATTACTTTAGCTGAAGATAAGGACCAGCGGCAGCTGGCATTGAGCAAACAATGAGATTGGCTGTTTCCTACATTGCCCTTTTATAGAGTGTAACTTTGTGTCTGAAATGATAGGAATATTTTTGTGGTGTTGTAGAACATTCCTGTTATATTTTTGTACCTGTTTGATTTAGCCTGGAGATAAATGATTCCATCCTCTTAAGCCCTTCATTTAAAATACTGATTCTATCTGTATCGCAAAACGGCTGACAGTTTGAACCAAAAAATACTAGTGTATGCAAAATGCCCTTTTCACCAACCCCCACAAAACCAGTGCTTGAGGCTCTAAAAGGCTGCAGTTTAGAAGGCACATAAAGCCACCTTTTTTTTTTTTTTTTTTGAGATGGAGTCTTGCTCTGTTGCCCAGGCTGGAGTGCAGTGGTGCCATCTTGGCTCACTGCAACCTCCACCTACCAGATTCAAGTAGTTCTCCCTGGGCCTCCCGAGTAGCTGGGACTATAGGCGTGCACCACCACACCAGGCTAATTTCTGTATTTTTAGTAAAGACGGGGTTTCACCATGTTGGCCAGGCTGGTTGCGAACTCCTGATCTCAGTTGATCCGCCTGCCTCGGCCTCCTAAAGTGTTGGGATTACAGGCATAAGCCACCATGCCTGGCCAGAGCCACCCTTTTCTTCCTGATGGGGCGAGGGTGGGGATTAGTCCCACCTGTGGGGTGCTCAGCTGGCCTGCAGATCTGAGTGAAGGGAGAGAGCAGGAGCGGCTCCCAGGACCTGCACTGCCAAGGCCCAGAGCTGCCATCTTGCCTGTGTGCGTGAGGTCACGTGACCCTCTTATCCACTGTGGGGCGGTTCCCACTTGATCATAAAGAAACTGAAATGCAGAGAGGTTGTGTGTCCCGAATTCTCAGGCCATCTCTTACCTGGGACTCTGCAGGCCCACCCCGACTTGATTTCCTAGATGGCCTGGGCATCCTCAGGGACGTGACCGAGAGGTATGCCCACCGTGCTGTCTTTCACTCCTTGTCCCAGCCACCCACTGAGGCCTCCCCAGATGCACAGGTGTCCCTGGCTGACGTAACCTTGTCGCCAGGCATTAGCACGGGGACTGTTACCATAGAGACTTGATGCTTCCCACTGAACTTAGAAAAGATGCTCCTCCCCTTGGGTGGGCCAAGGCCTCTCCCCTCCCCTTTGTCATCCAATGGTCAACAGATGTAAGAGGTAGACATGCTGTATACGAGGCTCCAAGGACACAGAACACACCAGCCTTGACCTCTGCCTTCACACTTTAGCTGGGGTCAGGGAACGGGCCACACAAGCAGACCAAAAACGAGCATGAGTGGCCGATGGAACAGCTGTGAACTGTGGCAAACCCAAGGAGAGGCACTGAGTCAGGGCTGAGATGAAGAAGCCGGCCTGGGGGTCAGGAGGGTCCCCCAGAGGGTGATGCTTCATGAAGCTGGAGCCCGAAGAGGGCTTCCTTCCAGGAGGATCAGGCCCTGAGGTGGGAAAGAGCTTGCCACGGTCCAGGTCTGACACAGACTTCCCCGGTAAGCCTCCACAAAGGCCTATCATCCAGGCCAGAGGCAGCGACTGCTGTGGATGGAGGCAACAGGCCTGCCTTGGCCACCCTATAACCCATTCCCCATGCCCTGCACACCTGTAGGGAAACTCAGTTCAGAGCATGGAGGTGAAGGAGCCAGTAGGGGAAGTTAAATCCCAGCCAGGTCTCACCTGACTGCGGGAACAGCCACCAGACCTTCCCCCAACCCCTTGTGCAGCAGAGTGAGCCTGCTGAAGGTACAAGAGCATGGTCACGTGGTGCTCACAGCCCTTCACTGGCTTCCTGCACCCTTGGGCAAGTCTGAGCCCTGTGACAGCGACCAGGCCCTCACGCCCCACTGATGCCTCCAGCCCTACCCACTCCCCTTCTTGCTCAGTTGCACTAATTTCAAGGCATTGTCACTGGCCACAGGACCTCTGCATGAGATGTTCTCGCTGCTGGAAATACCCCGAAACTCCCCACTGGGGCTGATGGCTTTTCACCAGTCACCCTTTTAAGCCCATCTCAGGGAGTGCCTCCAGGAAGCCTTTAGGATCCTGCCTCCCCTGAGGCCTGGGTTTGGGGCCCCTCTTGTGGGCACAGCTCTCCTCCAAGCCTGGATCCTTGTCTGCTGCCTGCTCCTCTTACTACCTGGTCAGCTCCTGGCGAGGGAATAGCGAGTCTTAACTCCTTTCTACTTTCAGGATCCATATGGTGCTCAAATGCCCATTGAATAAGTGGTTTCCCTAATTGCCCTTGTGTTACAATCCCCTTTATAAATGGAACATCTCCTTTTCTAGTCACTGCTGAGGAGAGGGAATGTGTTTCCTCTCTTGGGGACAGGGAGAGAGGGGATCCCTTTGGGGGACTGGGCATTACCAAGCCACTATACATGCTGCCCTGGGTCTGAGGGAGTGGGGAACCGAGGTAGGTGGTGTGATGGGTGCCTTGACATGAATTGCCTGGTGGGGCAGGGGAAGGAAAGGACATGACAGAATGAGTTTTGTCTGGCAATGCACCATCAGCACGCAGAACCCTTCACCCTAGCCCAGACACCGAGGTACACCGAAGCAGCATCTCCTCTTCCTCCTCTAGGTCTCCCCCACCTCCTCCTTCCCAATTCCACTCTGCCTTTGCTTTTTTTTTTTTTTTTTTTTAACTCACATGGGTTCTCCATTCCCCTTCAGAGTTACTGTAGCTATGCATTTTCATCCTGAGTTATTCCCAGTAACACATGAGCAGTGTGGAGGTGGAGGGAAGTTTTGTGTTTGGAAGAGGTAGGAGGATGGGAAGACCATCCCATGACTTCAGTTGTATGTGGGTACCATGTGTAGGAGAGCCACGTAGATGGGACAGAAGGGCTGCTGCTAATAACAGCAGCAGGTGCGCTCAGGCTGGCCTGGGAGGAAGGCCTCCCCAACCGTGAGTCACTTAGAGTGGATGCCCTTGGGCTGCATCCTTCCAATTCTGAGGTCCCGTTCCCTCAGTTACCAAATGGGATGATGCCTCATGTAGATGTTGTGAGGATTACATGGGTAATATATGGGAAAGCTCTCCATAAATAGATCTGAGTCTTATCTTGGCTGGGGGTGCTGTCCATGCCAGGGCCGTATTGTTAAATGGTCCTTGTTATTAACTTGTTGATAAGGAGTGGCTGTATTAGTCCATTCTCACGCTGCTATGAAGAAATACCTGAGACTGAATACTTTGTAAAGAAAAGAGGTGTAATTAACTCACAGTTCCGCATGGCTGGGAAGACCTAAGGAAACTAACAATCATGGCGGAAGGGGAAGAAAGGCACCTTCACAGAGCAGCAGGAAGGAGAAGTGGAAGCAGGAGAAATGCCAGACGTTTATAAAACCATCAGATCTCTTGAGACTCACTGTCACAAGAACAGCATGCAGGACCCGCCCCCATGATCCAGTCTCCTCCCATGAGGTCCCTCCCCAACACGTGGGGATTACAATTCAAGATGAGATTTGGGTGGGGACACAGAACCAGACCATATCACTGACTCCTGAATAGCATTTCTTTCCTGCCTTCCCTCCCTCCTTCCCTCCACAGGTCACAATGATTCACCTGTGCCAGGACTTTTCCAATCCCAGCAATCACAGCAACTCAAAGAGGCTGGACAGAATGCTTATAAATCAAAACCAAACAGTTAAGAGGGAGGCGGCCGCTTCCCAGTATCTTCATGAAGCAGCTGGCCCAGGCCAGGGGTTGCATGTGAATTCATTTTGAAATGACCTGGGAGGCAACATTACTTTCAACATAACTTTAAGAAAATTCCATTCTGCTTCGTCAGCGTGATGTAGCAATTAAAATGCTGGTTTTCCTCCTCTTTGAGCACTATCCTTGAATAATTGACAGCTGCACCCACCAGAGGCTGCAAGGCTGTGCTGAAATAAAATGATTTTCATTAGGAGTAGGTGTGGAGCTTCAGGCTACACCTGCGGAATCGGCCCTCATTCTTACTGGCCTCATCTTCATGCCAGCCAAGACCTCTTCCTCCAAGACCTGTTTGGTGCCCAAAAAACAGTTGGTGAAAGTGATGTATGTGGTGCCACTTTATCCTTCAGGCCTCTGTTGCTTCTGTAAAATGCAGACAGGGTCTTCCTTGGAAAACCCTCGGCCTGGCTGTCAATTAATTTCTGTTGATGATATCTCGATAAAAGTTACCAAGCCTCAGGAACCTCCCTTAGGGCCAGGCACCAGGCGAGGTGCGTTATTCACATGATCTCATTTATTTCACGCTGCATGACAGCCTTTCAAAGTAGGTATTTCTGTGTCCATTTCTACAGGAAAACTAGAGCTAGGAGGGATTAAACAATTCCTCTAAGACTGCAGTTAGCTAGAAGTAAATTTAAGGTGTCAGAGCCCCAGATCCATCAATCTGATTCTAAAACTTGGGCTGTCTCATGCATATTATCTCCTTTATTTTTCTGCAGAAACTTGTTTTTCAGAAACGAAATCAGTAATAAAGGAAGGTTGGAGAGAGTGATGATTAAAATCTGAAGAATGAGAACGACTTTTGTTAGAAATCGATATACAGGTGGGGTGCAATGGCTCACGCCTATAATCCCAGCACTTTGGGAGGCCGAGGCAGGACAGTCTCTTGAGGTCAGAAGTTCGAGACCAGCCTGGCCAGAGATAGGCAAAACCCTGTCTCTACTAATTAGCAGATAGGCAAAACCCTGTCTCTCCTAAAACCCTGTCTCTCTCTAAAATACAACAATTAGCCAGGCGTGGTGGTGGGCATCTGTAATCCCACTACTCAGGAGGCTGAGGCAGGAGAATCGCTTGAACCCGGGAAGTGGAGGTTTCAGTGAGCTGACATTGCACCACTGCCCTCCGGCCTGGGCAACAGAGACTCCATCTCAAAAAAAAAAAAGAGAAGAAAAGAAAAATCGATATACAGATGCAATAGAAGCAAATTTTGTGTCCTACAAATCTCTACATATAGTTAGCGTACCTTAGGTTACTACATAGAATTGTAAGCCATAGCTCTTTAAAAATGTATGTCTATACACACACGCAGAGTCATGCTTCACTTAATGACAGGGATACATTCTGAGAAATGCATCATTAGGTAATTTTGTTGTGCAGACATCATGGAATGTATTTTACAAACTTACATGGCACAGCCTCCTACATACCTACACTATATGGCATAGCCTATGGCTCCTAGACTACAAACCTGTGCAGCATGTGACTAGTGAATACAGTACAATAGGCAAGTGTAACATAATGGTAAGTATTTCTGTATCCAAACATCTAAACATAGAAAAGGTATGGGAAAAATACAGTATTATTATTATATGGAACCACCATCCTATATGCAGTTCATTGTTGACTGAAACATCCTGGGGTGTGTGTGTATGTGTGTGTGTATTCAAAGGGCTGCATTCGTCAAAAATTGTGAGATTTTATCCTATATGTGAAATTATCTAAGCCCTTTCAGATTTAGTCTGTAGTCAGCACAGAGTTACTGCATAGGGAATGCTTAATGAAAATTGCTTTTTCCTAGGTGGAATTTTTCAGTCCCCAAGTGGTGAAAGCGTTTTACTTACAAAACCGCTTCAACTTACCAGAAAATGAAAGCCAGAAAGCCGGAGCCACGCCCCTGTACTAGAAACTCCACGTGTCTTTGCATCTCCTCCCTGCCCTTATGTGTCCCTATCTCTTCAGATCAGTATTTACCAAATGTGTCAGATTTGTAAGAACTTGCATTCTGCCCCCCATTCCCAGGGAAAGCATGGCGTCTGCAGGGAAGGGAGGAGCCTTGTGTGATGGTGTGGTGGGAACAGGAGGGGCTGTTCTCTGCTGTCTAGGGGGAGTGTTGGAGTGCCTTTTGTTTTTAATTGTTATATATATAAACATATTTATACATCGATGTATTTGTAATATCTGTATTTTTAAATGCATATATGTGTATATGTGTGTGTGCCTGTGTATGTGTGTACATGTATGTGTATATATGTATGTGTACATATATGTATGTATATGCATGCCTCCTTGTACAGAGAAGCACCCCAGACTGGCAGATGGTGCTTTTAATTTATATGTATAAATATGCATATTTTAATTTTAAAACTTATATGTTGATGTACACATTTAGTACGATATATATCTCTAAACATACACATTTATGTGTGTGTGTACATCTCTAGTTAAGACTCGGCTTGTGCCCCGAGTGTGTGAAACTCCCCAGACCGACACGGGTTCTGTGCTACACGGGTTCTGGAGAGCAGGGACGCGACTGCGCCTCCCGAGGGCTGTTCTCTGGTCTGGTGTGGAGATGCAGGCTGCACCTTGCACTCCGGATGTCAGGGCCATTCGTTCCCGTGGTGTCTGGGAGGAGCTGCTCTCCCACACAGAGAGCAGGAGAGCTGGCTGTTTTGGAGCAAAGGGGGATACAAAAGCTGCGGGAGCCAGCACTGTCAGGGGGTTGCAGCAGCTTCTGGAAGGTGGGAGGGGAAGACGGTAGCATTGGAGGCAGCGGGGGCACTCGGGCAGGGACCCAGGGATTGGAAATGCAGCCGTCCTCGTGTTGAGTCAGGGTGTGGCGGCCGTCCTAAGGAACGCTCCGCCTGGCTTTGGGTTTCAGGTCCCACCCGAAAGATGCCCCCCAGCGCCAGTGCCGTGGACTTCTTCCAGCTCTTTGTCCCAGACAACGTCCTCAAGAACATGGTGGTGCAGACAAACATGTACGCCAAGAAGTTCCAGGAGCGGTTTGGGAGCGACGGAGCCTGGGTGGAGGTGACACTGACGGAGATGAAGGCGTTCCTGGGCTACATGATCTCCACCAGCATCTCCCACTGCGAGTCCGTCCTCAGCATCTGGAGCGGCGGCTTCTACAGCAACCGCAGCCTCGCCCTTGTCATGAGCCAGGCCCGCTTCGAGAAGATCCTCAAGTACTTCCACGTCGTGGCCTTCCGCTCCAGCCAGACCACGCACGGGCTCTACAAGGTCCAGCCCTTCCTCGACTCACTGCAGAACAGCTTCGACTCAGCCTTCAGGCCTTCCCAAACCCAGGTGAGGCCCGCGCAGGAGGTAGGAGCTCGGCCAGGTGTCCTGGCTCTCTCGGCCTAGCCTTGTCTGTCGGCAGGGCTTTGGGGTGTCCTTTCTGCCCTGCCTGCCCTCTGAGTTCACTTCAAGGTCACCTCTGCTATTCTTCCATTCCATTAATCCACATAATCCAAACGAGATCGGAAGGGGTAGTAATAATAGCTCCAGCCCTCAGAGAAGTCGGAATTCAGTGTTTTGCTCTAAGAGGCAATCTTCCTCCTCTTTTCTCCCTATCCTTCATTTAATTATACTTTCCAAATGATGTTTTGCTCAGGTGAATATTAATTTTATTGTCATATTCTCTGAGAATGACCTCACCTGTTGGCGATGAAAGGTGGCTAGAAGTGTCCTGGGTGGCAGAGGGAGTGAGCCTGGAATTAGAACCATTCTTCAGACTATCAGGGGTTGCTTATGGCCACACACAGCAGAGCCAGAGTCCTTGGATGAGGGTTTGGCAGAGTTCCGGGCATCACTGGTCTGATTCCCTAATACTTTCCCCAACCAATTTCATAAGAAAAGGTTCTGCCTACTCTCAGCTCCCGAGCCCCTCCCTGCCTTCTGCTGGTATCCGCTTGCACCTGGGACAATAGCACCTGACCCTGGGGAGACAGAACTCCAGAATCTTCCTCAAAAACTGCCCTGCTGGTCTAGCAAACCGATGAGATGGCTAATTTCCAGAGATGTCTGTAACCCGAACCAGAAAGTTCTTGGCCCATGTGGGCCCCATTCCCTTTGACTTGGTCTGTGTGGCAGCAAAAGTTCAGTTCAATTTTATGTATATGTTTAAAGACCCATCGCACATCTCTCTCCTGTGCTGTTTCTAAGGCTCTTCTAAATAAACCTCCAATTCTTGTTGACATTCTCCTGTAGGTCCTCTCTCTCTCTATAGCATGCCTTCCCCACACACAGCTGAAAATCACAGGGTTTTTGTGGGGAAGGTAGTGCCCTATTTCCTGTCTGTTGGAGGCTTCCGTTCTCTCTGGATCATTCTCCCCACTGTCTGGTGAACATGTTAGGCTTGTTACAATTTCCGAGTGTTTGTAGCATGCCTTCTGGCCCCTGGAATGCCTTGCCTTCTTCTCTCTGCTTTGCAAATGCATCCACTCTCCAGGGCCAGTTTAAGGCCCACAGTCCCATGTGGATTCCCTGTTATCTGAATTTCCCCCAGTAATTGATGGGGCAGCCAGATGCCTCTGCACCTCATCCTCCAGTGTGTCATTTACCTTCCTAACAAGAAGTGGAGACTTACGAGGACATGAGCCCTGCCCTATAACAGGCCCTGTGATAGGCCCAAGGACGGGCCTGAGCACATTATCTTTTCTTTCACTAAATACTTGCTTGGTTGGAAATGAAGCAAATGAGAGACAGTTGCCTGGATGCAAGAGAAAAATAACACATTCAGACCATGCTGGGGTCAAACATTTGGAGAGGTGCTGCAGAAGGCTCTGTGCATGCTGTGCCCAAGTATCTGTCAAGACGTATCTGTAATGTAAGTCCAGGGTGAGCGCTTGGCCTCTCTGACACACTGCAGCGCCCACTAGGAATTCTGAGATTTGTGGGCTCGCCTCTCTGCAGCTCCCAGGCATAGGTACCCTGAGGGGAGGCCCAGCAGCGTTGCTGAGCCCAGCTGGGTGGGCAGTGGCTGGACTGCAGGTGGGCAGGTAGGCAGGTGTCCGAGGGAGCAACTCTGCCCTCCTTAGCACATGGCTCAGATGGGCAGCGCTGGATTAACAGGAACAGGGAGAGCCTGGAAGGATGATCGTGTTACTCTGCCACTCACTGCTTGTGTTTGCTTCCAGGTGATGAGGCTTGCAGAAGCAGGGCCTGAGATGAGGCTTCATCCGGGAAGGGCTCTCAGGTCACGTTTAGGGCTTTTTCCCCTTTACTTTTGCTTTCACTTTTCCACCTCTTCCTCCTCCCTCTCCTCAGACTCATTCTCCTCTCCTTCTATTACTTTGCATTTTGTTTTTATTTTACTATATATGGGAAATTACATTTTCTTCTTGCTACGTTATCTACTCAGTACTCCTATGTGGCAGTGAGGATCCCAGCAGGGCACAGATGTTGAGCTCTATCTAGAAGTCCAGCCGAAGAGATGCTGATGCAGGGACTGTTGCTAGGGGCGCCATCAGCATTAGGGGAGACCCGAAGGGAGCAGAGAAGGCTGTAGCCCAGAGAGAGGCCTCAGGGCAGATGGGCAGAGCATTACCTTGAAGAAGCAGATCTATGGCCACTCCTTGGAGCCTATTTTTATGATGCCATTTCTTTTTTCTTTATTGTCTTATCATTGGGAAAAGTTATATAATCATGTTATCAAAAAGTTGAAATAGAGGAAATGAGTTTGAAATAAGTTGAAGGAGCTGATCGTAGGTCCCTCCCCTTACTCCCTTGCTCTCCGGCCTCTTTCTGATGACTCCCACTTGGCTGAGCAAGCCAGAAACTAGAGGCAAAGAAGCTGAGTGGGATAGTTTATAAGAGGCTGACCTCCAGGCCTCAGCGCAGGGTCTGCAGGATGGAAAGTGACCCTAGGGGGCAAACAGAGAACACCCAGCACACCCCATCGTACAGCCTGGGGCATGAGGCTCTGGGAGAGTCAAAGGGTTGACTGGTGCCAGGCAGCCTGTTGCACCAGCTCCGTGTCAGTAGGTGTGGAGCAGGATAAGTCAAAGGAGATGAAGTCATAACCAGAGTACGGTTGGGTGTTTACTACGACCAGAACCTCATGCTTCCTGGGGCTTCCTGTACATCACCTGTCCCCTCCATTCCCTGGAGCAGCAGCCTGCCCCATCTGCTGAGGATGCCCTGGGCTTTCCAGTTTGGGTGGGCCTGGCTCTCCCAGGGGCTTGCAGGCCTTGTCATTCCCCAGGCTGCCAGCATTGGCCCGCCCTGCTCGGCCCCTGCATTTATGCACCTCTCAGAGACACGTCTGCCACTTAAAGAAGGAAGAGGGTTCTTGTCCTGATCCTTGATTGGAGAAGCTGCAGGCTCTAAAGGAGCCTTGGATTCCTAGCTTTCCTGCTCTGTGAAAATCCCTGTTGGACCCTGGAACATTCAGCTCACAGAGAGGCAATGATCTGCTTGTAAGCCTCAGGGCTTTCTGGGAGAGTCTTCCTCTCGCCTGCAGACACCAATTGGAACAGTTCTCTTCCCATGGCCCTCATCAGGTGTGTGTATGGATCAGAATCCCAGGAGTCATTCTGCACCCGTCCCTTACACCATCCCTCGCGGCTGCACTCCAAACACGCAGCACAGTCACCTCACACACTCAGCTCACTCACCTCACACACTCAGCTCACACCCTCCAGCCTGCAGTCTTGGGAGCCTTTTTATTCCAGCAGCTGTGACCCTTTGGTATGAGTTTAGTCTTAGAGTCTTCAGAGGATTCCCAGAATCTAGCAGTAACCAAAGCAGCTGGGGTGTGTGTGTGTGTGTGTGTGTGTGTTTCTACACAAATAAAAATGGGGAGACACTGCATCTCCTCAAAACTGGAGCCAGATTAATTAGAGAAATATTTTCGGGGAGGGATTATGCAAATCAATAAATGGATGTTTTGTCTTTCCCCTACCATACATAACCACCCTCCACACCTCAAACCACGCTTGTCAAGCACAGGAGGAGGCTCAGGAGATACAGTTGTGTAACAGAGAAATGCTGACCAATCTGTAGCCTGGAGGAGAAGCAAGTGGTTTTTCTGGCAGGCAAAGTTTTTGGAGCTTTGGGGAGCATGCTGTTCTGTGCTGCATTTAGTCATAACACGTTCAGAATTAGTTTAATGATGGTAGAAAAGGAAAAAGATCATTGAGGGTCAGGAATTCTTGCTGGCCCTTTTGCTTTGACGAGGCATGTGATTAAATATAAATTTGCAACTGATCATATGTTCAATGCAAGTGGAACAGAGGTGCACTTTCTTTCTGAAGAGAATGAGAGAGGCCAATTTTCATTTTCTGTGGCCTTAGAGGACAGAGTAGGATGCGCGTCTTCAGCAAGGATCATTGGGCAGGGAAAGGACAGGCAGAGGGCTTTTTTATGCCATCTTTTCCCTTCTCCATCTGCTCCCATTCTCCTACTGTGTGGAAGACTTGTCCATTGCACTTGAATAATTCCAAATGGGGCTTTGAATGTTTAATGAGCTACAAAGAGCCAGCGAGTGCAAGAAGCCAGGCATGAGGGCCAGGGGAGATGTTGCAGCCAGGCCAGCCTCCCAGCCTTCCCCTTCACAAGACGGCGGAGACCACATGTGATGTCCCCATGTATCCGTTAGTAGAAAAACTGAGGAGGCAGGTATGCACTGCTAAGACTGAACAATGCAGGGCTGTCACTTTTCAAAAATTGAATGCAAGGTACCTGTGCTTTCAATTTGCATTCAACCTCTGCCCATCTTCCATTCCTAGAAGAATGGAAGGATATTGTCCCCATCACACGTGGTAAATATCATCCTCCATTCCGTCCTTGGAAGACCTTTTTCTGCCATCACCTGGGAGCTTGTTGGGAACACACAGTCTCAGGCCTGGCCTCACTGAATCACAGTCCACATTTTAGCAGGATGCTCAGGTGACTAGTTTGTTGAAACTTTTTCTGTAAATAGCCAGACGGTAAGTATTTTAGACTTTGTGTGGGTTGTGTGACTGATGTTACATGTTGTCAGTTGTGCTATTGTGGCCCCAAAGCAGCCACAGACAATATGTAAACAAATGAATATGGCAGTGTTCCAATAAAACTTTGTTTACAAAAACAGACGTGGGCCAGACTAGGCAGTAATTTGTCTGACCCCTGATCTAGGGCATCGTGTAGAGTTCTGGGAATCATTGCCTGCACTCTTCATTTCTGTTCCCTACAGATGCACACTCTAATTCTTAATTAAGCTTGAGTTGGGATCAGGGAGGGAAGTGTAGCACATCCCTAAAATTTACCCTAAAGCCTCCCAAAAGAACTTTACCTTGAGGAAGCAGATCTATGGCCACTCCTTGGAGCCTATTTTTATTATGCCATTTCTTTTTTCTTTATTGTCTTATCATTGGGAAAAGTCATATAATCATGTTATCAAAAAGTTGAAATACAGGAAATACGTTTTTAAATTGCCTTGGGAATCTTGTCAGAAAGGACATGACAACCCAGAGGAGAGCCAGAGGCTGTGCGTTGCAACAGGCCAACAGGGAACTGGGTCATTTGATGAATGATTTATTAAAAGAGGAGGTTCCGCCTGGAAGAAGGAGGTTGTGGGCTGACACGAGGGCTGTCTTGAAAATCCAAAAAAAATAATAATAACATTTTTTTCTTTGTTTCTCACTGGACAGAAGTCACATCCTTAGATTTAAGTTAAATATAGATAAATTGTGGATCAGTGAAAGACTTTTTTAGCAGTTGGAACTTTCCGTGAGTGGAAGGGGCATTCATGAAAAGAAGTGGGTGCCCATCACCAGGCATGTGCAGCCAGAGGACACAGGACCTGTACCAGAGATCCCTCAACCAAATGAGAGTTGGGACAAGGGACCTTAGGCCAATAATAACAACAATAATAAATTCCATTGATGAAATATCTTCTGTGTATCAGGGCTGGTGCAATTTTGCATGAATCTTACTGAATCCTTTCTTACTGCATCCTTTCTAGAAACAGTAGTATAGATAATGATACTACCCTCCTATAGATAAGAAGGGTCAAGATCAGAGAGGTAAAGTAACTTAGTTAAGGTCACAGAGCTGCTCAAAGGCAGAGGCTGATTTTGAGCTCCAATCTGATGAGCCCTCAAGCTCGTGCTGCCTTCCATGACAGCCTCCTCTTTTTCCCTCCTGGCAGGTGCTACATGAACCCCTGATCGATGAGGATCCTGTATTCATTGCCACGTGCACAGAGCGGGAGCTGCGAAAGAGGAAAAAGCGGAAATTCAGCCTCTGGGTCAGACAGTGTTCTTCCACTGGCTTCATCATCCAGGTGAGCCCTGGGCTGAGTCTGAGGAGGGTTGGCGAAGAGGGTCGGGGAAGCAAATCAGGGGAACTTGGGCTCATCTGGTACCCAAGAACTTACTCACATACCGTTTTCACTGTGTGTCCAAGTCCACCCAGATGCTCCTGCAGAGGCCAGGGCTGGGCTGCTCCCTCCTCCCCGAGGCAGCAGGTAGCCAGCCCTGGAGAGGCTGCTGCCACACCTGGCCCTGTTCCCTGCACATTTTTCCTCCAGACTCAAGCCCATCTGGGTAAATGACTCCTCAAGGCTCAGTCCCTAGCAATGTTGGCTAGAAGTGTCACCCAAACAGTGGGTCATATGAGGTGACTACCATCTCCCTGGAGGCTGTCCCTCAAGACTTATGGACTCGTGGCTTTGAAACTTAAGGCTGTCCCAGGAGGCCTCCCCACTCCCACCAGATATCTGCCCAACCTTCCTCTTTCCAGGATGCCTTCTTCACAGACCACCACCAACAGCCTGCTGGTGAAACTGTGAATAACCTTCCCCAGGAGCATGTGCCTGAGTCATCGGCCCTGGGAACCAGCATGGCCAACACGGGTGCATGTTTTACAAGAGGTGCCTGAGCTCTGCTGTTTGTGATGATACTCCCAGGAAAAGCATCCGAGGTTGAGCTGCCAGGAGCAGTAGGGTACACAAAGGGAGATGGTGGGGACAGATAAACACCAGAATGTGGTGCCTAAGTGACGTCTCCCTGCCTAGTTTTTCATCCGTGCTGCGCAGTGACACCTTCTCTCATCAGACAGGCAGACCAGCCCTGTGGTGACAGCTGACCGCATGCTCACTCGCTGCCCTCGCTTGACCGCATCTCCAGGCCCCAAGGCACAGGGTTTTTGCACTTCCATCTTTCCCTGAACTAGAGCAGGATTCGTGGGAAGATTCCAGCAAACATCTCCTCCCCACCTCCAGTGCAGAACCACAGTGGGGAAAGTGTACTTGCTCCAGGAAAATGTGTTCCCTCCAAAGCACCATCTCGGCTCCGTCTGCAGGTCTGAGGGACCTTCGGTTTGAGTTGGGGCCAGGATCTCAAGCCAGACTCTGGGGCTCTGCTTGTGCATAGGCATTGTTTGGGGTCTCGCCAGACTGGACCTATCCCAGAGCAGACTTCCCTCACTCCTGGAGGTGCAGCCTCAGCTCCTTGTCCCCTGACATTCTCCAGAGTCCTCTGCCATCTCTATAGCACCTTTTGTGATGATACTCCCATAGGGTACAGGTGCATCGGATTCATTTTATATAAACTTTCCAAAGGGACATTCATTCATTCTTTCAGTAAATGTTTATTGGGCACCTGCTACCTGCACACATTGTGCCAGGCATTGGGATATGCAGACATGGTACCTGCCGTCCTTGAGGTCTGCCTAGGTAGCTTTTTTGTTTGGTTTGGTTTGGTGTTTTCGTTTGTTTGTTTGAGACCAGGTCTCACTCTGTCACCCAGACTGAAGTAAAGCAGCATGATCATGGTTGACTTCGCCCTCAACCTCCCAGGTTCAAGTGATCCGGTCACCTCAGCCTCTCAGGTAGCTGGGACCATGGACGTGTGACACCATTCCTGGCTGATTTATTTTTATTTTCATTTTGGTAGAGATGGAGTCTTACTGTGTTGCCCAGGCTGATCTTAAACTCCTGGGCTCAAGTGATCATCCTGCCTCAGCCTCCCACAGTGCTGGGATTACAGGCAAGAGCTACCATGTCGGCCCTGTGTGGCTTTGGAACAAATGTTTACATGTGGATCCTGTGTGCATCTGGCACCACTTCTTTCTCCTTCTACAGTTAGTGAGGAGCTAGAAATCACATCTGTCACCAGAAAAGGCCACAGATCTCTCTCTCTCAGTTCAGATTCGTTCCCAATTTTATAAAATCTATAAAACGACATCTAAAATGTAAGAAGTTTGGGTTGGTACCTTGAAGTTTCCTTTCATTTCTAAAACTCTTGATTCTAGGAGGTTTTGCAGCAGTGTGAAGGTTTGTTTTTAGAAGCCAGAATTGAAGCTGACAACTCCCAGTCAAAAGCAGTGTAGCTTCCACCATTGCCGGGGGCAGCCCTCAAAACGTGCTCGGAAGTGCAGAGCCAAGGAGGCAGTTAATTACCCGGCAGTTTCAGGCTGTGCTGTGACAGGACTGGCATGAGAACTTTCTCAGCCCCCGCAGTCCCTCTCTTTGTTCCTGGGTCCAGCTGAAGGTGCCTGTGGCAGGCACAGAGCAGGGAAAGGACATCTCTGCCTGTGAGGAGCCAGGAGATGCAGAGGAGGAGCCACATGGCCTGGGGACAGTTGTTTTTATAGTGTCCTGCCCCTTTTCTTAGTTCTCCAGGTGCTAATCTGGGTTTGACAGCTTTTGAAGGTCAGCAGCCTGGGCAAGCACAGCCCTGGGGCCGAACAGTACCTTACACCATCAGAGCTTTCACACCCACAGTTCCCTGATCCTCCCCACAGCCTTGTAAGACATAGAGAGCAGGCAGTATTGATCCCATTTCTTACATGAGGTGACGTTGGCTCACAGGGGTTACCTGCCAGGCAGCTGGTCAGCGTAGAGCTGGCTTCTCCCCTGGGCCTCGACCTGCCTCTTCCCTCATCCATCCCCAAGGCATCTACAGACCCTGCTCTTGCATTTACCTCCCACGTGAACTAGCTGCTCAGTCATTGCTCTGGAATATGGAATTGTCATCTAGAAACTAAAGGGATGGAATTAGGTAACCAGTGAGGTCCCTTCTATTGCCATTCTATGATTCTCTTCTTTGTAAATGTCGTATGTGAGGTTCTATACACAGGCCATTTTCTTCATTGTAGTTCCTCAGATGCATTGAGCTCTCCTGAATGACTTAGCGGAGAAGCTCAGTTGCAGCTGGCCGAATTAAGGGTCATGTCCCACTGTGCTGTGCTGTGCTGTGCTGCTAGTGCAGCACCTGCCCCATGCCCTCCTGTTTCTGAGGTTGGCTTTGGCCCGTAGGATGCAGGCAGCTGTGGTACATGAAAAGATTGGAAGGGGCAAGTGCATACCTCTCCTTTTTTGGCTTCTCTGCCCTGGCCATGAGAAAATGACCAGGATGGATCACCTGGGTCCTGAAAACCTGGGAGCTTAGTAAGTGTTTATTACATGGCATATCGATTTTGTGGTTGTTTGAGACCCACTGTAATTGACCCAGGAGCCTTATCAGTTAGGTCTGCACAGCTGACCAGATAACTTTCTTCCAGCCACCATCTCATGTGGACCAAGATGAAGTGTTGAAGGGGCAGTGGCTGTCCAGGTGTGTTCCAGGAGAGCCCAAATTATGCATAGACATCGTTGCCCCAGCTTTGTAGTTTCATCCTGCCAAGACCCTGAGCCTTTGACTGGCTCGACTACATTCTTCTGACAGGCGGGGCCACTGTGGGATGAGCTCCACTTCAAAGATTCTAGATGAAGAGGTGAGTGAGAAAAAGGAGTTCCAGATTGGCCAGTGGTCCCAGAAAAGGTCCGTGGGAAAGCTGAATGGGAACTCAGTACAGCCAGCTCAGATCATCAGGGCCTCAGGCATAGTCAGTTGATCCCCACAAGGGCATTTGGATGAGAAGGAAGAAACTAACAGTTGGGCAAAATTAATGATAATGGTGATGGTGTTTAGAAGAGCTCTAATATATTAGTATATTTTTATAGGTGTAATGCTCTTGAATTCATTCGAAGGGAAGTATTTTATGAAAGTGGTTAAAGATCTTAAATAATTTAAGAGAATATAGGGAGGCATGTGGTAGGATAGAAGTGAGAGGAAGAGATTAACTTAACTATAGTTCTGAAAATTAAGGTGCTAATAGCCTGCATTGCTGAGAATGCAGGAAGCAAACAGTAAGAAGTTTTGAGGAGAAATAAGTAATCAGATGAGAAACAGACACAGCTTTACTGCAGAGTGTGAGTGACACCACCCGCAAATGCCATCCCGCTCTGAAACCTGGTCTTGCTTATCTGTCCTGACATTCCTCTTCCTAGTCTTCTTCCAGCAATCTCTGAAAAGAGGTACTGGTTCAGATGGGTGGGCTTCATCTCCCACTTGACAGTTGTAGGGCTGTCCTGCAGAACTGCTTATCTCAAAAGTCTTTGGATCCAAAATGTGCGTTTTGGTGTTTTCACCGAGCACCCAGCACTTGGAAAGGGGTCAGTAGGCGAAGATGCTAACCTGCAGTGCTCCAGGCCAATGGAAACTGTCAAAGTGAGGCCATTCACGTTGCTCTGCGAAGTAGCTTACCGCACGTGGATCTTCGGGTCTTTGGTAATTTGGTCAACTTTAATATGAGGAATGGTGAGAAATGAAATATGTGTTGTGAGGGATAAAAAGAGAGGCATGGTTCTGTTATCAAGCATAGCTTTTTGTGGTGGTAAAATGCAGATAAGATAAAATTTTCCATTTTCACCATTGTTAAGTGTGTGACTCAGTGGCACTAAGTACATTCAGTGTTGTGCAGCTGTCACCATCATCCTCTCTAGAACTTTTCCTTCATTGCAGCAGATGAGGGCACATCCCTTAGCTGCATAGCACACTGATACCTAGAAGTAGTGGATCTCCCATGAGCCCAGGTGCCTTCCAGATTCCCTGTCAGTGCTTTGGGAGCTCGGAGGAGGGGCCGTGGTCTAGTTGCAAGCTCTACTCTGTCTCCCGTGAAGCTCGTCTCACTTCCCTGGGTCAGACTGGCCACAATCTCCAGCTCTCCCAGGGCTGCGCGTGGGGCTCCCAGGAAGGGACAGATGAATGGCTGGGACAGCGCATGTGCTTCCTGGCCCTCAGCCCTGTCACCATCTGTCTGCATTCCATGCAGGGGCAGTACTTGCGGTCACTGACTTGTAGTGTTGTTGAGCCAGTCAGTCGTCCAGCGTCTCTGTGGTGTGCAGGGATGCCTGGGAGTGCCTGTTCTTTACTTCCTGCCTGAGCCGGCTTTCTAGCTTTACCCCTTGATATCAGCCAGGCTTGGGGGTGTGATGGTCACTTTGATGTCTCAACTTGGCTGGACCATGGTACCCAGCTATTTGGTCAAATAGTAGTCTAGATGTTGCTGAGAAGGTATGCTGTTTAGATGAGATTAAAATTTAAATGGGTGGCTTTTGAGGAAAACACGTTAGCCTCCATAATGTGGGTGGCCTCAGCCAATCAGTTGAAGCCCTTAAGAAAATGATTGCTGGCTGGGTGCGGTGGATCACCTGAGGTCAGAGTTCAAGACCAGCCTGACCAACATGGTGAAACTCAGTCTCTACTAAAAATACAAAAAAATTAGCTGTGTGTGGTGGCGCATGCCTGTAATCCCAGCTACTCGGGAGGCTGAGACAGCAGAATCGCTTGAATCTGGGAGGTGGCGGTTGCAGTGATCCGAGATCACACCACTGCACTCCAGCCTGGACAACAAGAGTGAAAATCCATCTCAAAAAAAAAAAAAAAGATAAAGAAAGAAAAAGAAAAGAAAATGAAAATGATTGCCGTACACTGAGAAAAAGGGAATTCTGCCAACAGAGGGCCTTCGGGCTTCAGCAGCACCTTGTCCCTGAGTACCCAGCCTGCTGGGCTTCCCTGATTTTTGGACTTGCCAGCCTCTGATTTGCATGAGCCAGTTTCTTAAAATAAATACCTCTGCCTCTTCCTCCCACTCTCCCACTCTCCCACCCTCCCACCTTCCATACGTAATTGTGTTTATATACACACTATTGCTTCTGTGTCTCGGGAGACTCCTGGCTACTACAGGGGCTTCCTCTGGCGCACCTGGTTTATTCAGGCCTGTTTGCTTCTCTGATTCTCACTGCTGTTGACCACCTGGGAGTCTGAACTAGAGGGCCTGGGCAATGCTTTCTTCAGTGTTGCTTTTTCTTAGCTAATAATCTCTCTTTGTTTTTATTATTTATTTATTTATTGGTAAGAGTTGGACAGGTCCCTGTTTTCAAGAAGTTTTACAATAAGGAGATGGGAAGATAAGACTTGTACCAGTGCAAATCTAGGCCTGGACTGTTTGGTTAACCACACCACCATAGACTGAGCTTCGTGCTTGGCCCCTCAGAACTAGAGATAGAGGGAGCCCTCACTGCCTCTCCAGTCGGAGAGATGGACACGTTAAAAATACTCATCGACATAGAGTGACAAGTGCAGTACTGGAGGTGTGTCTGTACATCGCAGGGCTACAGGAAGGCACGTGCAGGGGTAAGAAACACCCCCAGAGGCGTATACAGCAGGGTATGTGGTATGGCAAAGTAGAGAGTAGCCATGAGCTCTTGCCACAGGCCAAGCACCAAGACACCCAACAGTTTAATAGCAGCACTTAAGACAAGAATAAGCAGGCAGGGAATTATTTATAAGGTAGGGCTCAGGAAATCTTGAGATATGCTTGCTCCTTGGGTGCAGAATGCTGGGTATATATGAGGCCACAGCCAATGCCTTCTTTTTTGCCTTTCCCACTGCTGTTTACCCAGGCTGGCTTTCCCACTGCTAGTCACCCACTGCTAGATACCATGGTGCACTTAAGACAGCATACGGAAGCTCCTCGACTTACAATGGGGTTACATCCCTGTGATAAACCCCTAGTAAGTTGAAAATATCTTGTCAGGTTAAGCACAGTGGCTCACACCTGTAATCCCAGCACTTTGGGAGGCCAAGGTAGGCAGATCACTTGAGTCCAGGAGTTCAAGACCAGCCTGGGCAACATGGCAAAACCTTGTCTCCACAAAAAATATAAAAATTAGCTGAGTGTGGTGGCACACATCTGGAGACCCAGCTACTTGGGTGGCTGAGGAGGAAGGATCCCTTGAGCCTGGGAGATCAAGGCTGCAATAAGCCATGATTGCACCACTGCACTCCAGCCTGGGTGTCAGAGCGAAACCCTATCTCAAAAAAAAAGAAAATGTCTTAAGTCAAAAATGCATTTAAAGCTGGGTGCAGTGGCGAGTTCCTATAGTACCAGTAATGTGGGAGGCTGAGGGAGAAGACTGCTTGAGGCCAGGAGTTTGAGACCAGCCTGGACAACATAATGAGACTCCACTTCTTAAAAAAAAAAAAAAAAATGCATTTAATATAACTAACCTACCAAACAGCATAGTTTAGCCTCGTCTACCTTAAACATGCCCAGAACACTTACATTATCCTGCAGCTGGGCAAAATTAACACAAAAGCCTCTTTTATAATAAAGTGTTGAATATTTCATGGTTGTTTACCCTCATGATCACCTGGCTGACGGGGAGCTGCAGCTACTGCCACCACCCAGCATTGCACAGCATATCACTAGCCGAGGAAAAGGTCAACATTTGAAGGAATTTCTACTGAATGCCTATTGCTTTCACATGATCATGAAGTCAAAAAATATTAAGTCAAACCAGTGTAAATTAGAGACTGTCTGTATTTATTCTGTGTCACAGGCCTCCTAAGGACTGACCTAGACGCCAAAACACTCTCCAGCCCTACCCTGTTTGCAGAGGGGGTGCAAGCATGGGAGCTAGCCAAGGTTTCCTTCCTCTCCCCTCATCTGCAGTCTCCCCTGTGAGGCAAGGAGGAGAAAAAGGAAAGGTTTATACGATGATGAATCTTCCAGTGTAGGGAAAAGCCTACTAATTGGGCGATTGGAGTTCCTCGATCCAAGATGTTGTGGCTGCTCATCCTGGAAGGCTGTGCCCTGTCTGTGGGTGGAAAGAAAACTCTCCGTCAGTTCTCTGCAGAGACTGCTGTTCAGGCTTCACAATGTCAAAAAGATCGAGGATCCAGCAGGAAAAATTGGCCAACGGGTTAATGTTCTGTCGACCTTTAGTGATTAATGCAGCCCCAAGATTCTTTGGAGCAGGAAAAAAAAAAAATGATCCACTATTTTTTTTTAAATGGTATAATCTAAAAGAGCAGATTTCTCCTATTTGAACATGTTGGGCCGGGCACCTGCCTCTGCAGCATGAGACCAGTGTTCCTGTTGGGATGTTGACAGATGGACAAACACCAAGGAGGGGCTGAAGAGCAGATGCCTGGGAGGTGTCCTGAGTGGTGTCCTGAGTGGGGCTTGAAGGGACATAGGGAGGTGTCATCTGAAGAAGACAGGACAGACTGTCTTCAGAGGGCTGGGTGGCTGTCATGTCAAGGAGGCAATTCTGGATGACAGCCCTGCTCAGTGGAGGCAGGGCTTCCGGTTCACGCTGGGCATTGACATACTCCGGAAGTACATGGGCTTTAGAAGCCAGAATTCAAGATGGAACCCCCAAGCAAAAGGACCCCTGCTTCCTACCCCCTGCACACATCGTGGAATCTGTCCAGGCAGAGCCCTCATGACATCTGTGAGGGACACTCTGAATGAGGTCCGTGCGCCCCGTGCTGCTAAGCTAGCTGACCTGGAAGCCCCTGTCCTTCCTCAGTCTCATCTGTGGATTCTGGCAGCTGCTTCTGGCATTCAGGAAACAATGACGAACATTTACAGAGTGTGTGTTGTGGGCCAGGCTCTGTGTTTAAACACTTCACATGCAGTACTCATTTTTCTCCACAAGGGCCTCACGAGGCAAGTAATGTCACTGCCACTGTTTCTTGGTAAGGAAACTGAGGCACAGAGAAATTTGCTACCTTGCCTAAAATTACATCTGTAAAGCAGTAGACCTGGGATTAAACCCAGCCATTCTGACCTTAGATCCCACCTTCTTAACCAACAGGCTACGTTGACTCCCCCAAGGAGAGAACTTTTTCTGATTTAGACAAAAAGCAAAGTATCTTTTATCCAGCTTAATGTAGGACAGTGGTCTAGCATCCGTGTCACTGATTTCCCTTGTTTTGAGACATACTATTTATGTTGGAAGAATTTAAGGAAGGTGCGCTAAAGTGTTTTTTTGCTTATTTGACTCAATCTTTGTACATACTAAGTGAAATATTTTGCTCTTGACCGATAGCTAATTGAATTGGCTCTAAAAGCGAGGGCCACCGTGGAATTAATTGGTTAGAGTGGATTTTGCTCGTGGATTCAGAAGCTGGGCAGGGCAGGACATGTGTCCATTTGTTTAATTGTGCAGTGAGGAGGATGCTGGCATGAGATCCTATCCAGGTTGGATGCAGTAAGTTGAGGATGGGATTGGCTGAGGGAGAAGACATCACTGTGCACCTCTTTGTGTCCTTGAGCAAGTAGCTGAGAACTACCTTCTTTCTCCATCTTTTGAATGAAGTTAATCCACCCATACGTCTTTACTGTATAGGACTTCAAAGATGACAATGAAGTATTTATTAAGTGCCTAGGTAAGTGCACCAGGTACTGGGTGGATCAGATTCAGCCCCCTTCTTAAAGAACTTAGAATCTTCAACAGCACGGACACGAGTGTGTACAGAAAGCCCACATGCTGATACATATCCCTCCTCTGACCTGTCATTTTGAAAGAACCACCGCAGGCTTTGAGCTTTGGGATGAGATGAAGGCAAGGCTCCCACAGGGGTCAGCGGTGCTGAAGGTGCAGCCAGAGAGGAAAAGGACCATGAACAGACTCAGCACATGAGCTCTTCCTGGGCATGGTCACGGTGAGAGGCATGAGAGAGAAACTGGGCAATGAGAGATGAAAGTCATCGGTGATGACTTAGAGACTTGGGTGGAAGCCCCAGCTAATAAACGAAGATGGCACAAGCAGCATTGTGCAGCAGGACTCTCTGCAATGATGGAAATGTTTCATATCTGTGCTCTCCATGACGGCAGTTCCTAGCCTCATGTGACTGTTGACTATTTGCATTGTGACTGGTGTGGCCACAGGACTGAATTTTTCATTTTAGTTTAATTTAAATGTAAATGAAAACAGCCATATGTGGCTGAAGGCAACCACATTGGGAGCACAGTTACAGAGGTTTGCTATATTAAAAAATCACTTCTATGTGCACAGTTTTCACTTAAAGACAATGGCCTTCCAAGGTGCATATGGCAATGTTGTCCTTACAGATAAGCAAAGCAAGGCTCAGAGCAATTAAGTAACTTGCCCCAAAACCCACAAGCCAGTGAATGACAGCCTGTGCCCATGTATCCCAGCACTCACCCTCCCTGCCTCAGTTCCTCTCATGACAAGTGACTGTCATTTACAATTCACAGCTCTCTCAAGTGGCTGTCCCGTGCAGATGTCCCAGGTGACAGCCGCACACACCCCCGATCTCATTCTGCGTCTTCAGTGAGTGCAGATCATGCACTGCTGTGCTGTTTCCCCACAGCTGAATTACTTACACCTTCATGGCTCCTTGCACACTGGCGATAAAAGACTCAAGCAAGGGATCACCAGTCCCTACAATGTGATACCCTTCCCCTAGATGTGCTCTTCACTGAGGAAACTGATTCGCTTCTGTGCTGAAAGAGAAGTAGGGTCATTCATTGGTCAAGACTGGTATAGCTGAACGAGGCTTTCTCCAGTTCTTTGTGTTGGAGAGGCAGGAGGGTGCTCCGATCCCAGCAACAGCTTAGTGGAACTATCAGCTGGTGAGTCAGCAGCTACTGCCACTAGCCTTACTGTTCTTTTGAGAAGTCGAGGGAAAAGATGAACTGGATCCTGCATCTGGAGGTCGTGGGGACATTTCAGGAGAGCTAAGATAAATGCCATGTGCTGTATGTGTCCCCCAGGGTATGAACTGCTATAATCCGTATTTCCTAAGATCCTTTTTGTTGTAATGTCAGTATAAAGTATGCAACATTGGGAATACTAGTCTGGGGCAAAGTATAATGCCATATAGTAATAAACTTTCATGCCTACTTTCCTAAATATATGCATTTAAAAATGAATAAATCATAGGAGCAAAGCAAAACTTTTTAGGAAAAGTGAAAAGTTTGGCAACCACCAAATGGTACATTTTCCTGCCCTAGAGATACTTGTCAAACAGTCTTGTAGCTCAGAAGTGTCTGTGGCTGGCTGCATTTTGCCCAGTGATAGGCAGTCACCTATGTCTACACATTTGGTGGAACCACATTAATACGGTAATGCTTTCTCTAGAAATATCTAGGGAGATATCTGACTTTTTGAAAAGCCGACCAGGAAGTAGTCACACATCTAAGTGAAGTAGTCACACTTCCGTGTTGTGTCTGGGGAGCTCTTGTAGAAAGTACCCAACCCAGCGTCTGAATACATGTGTGGGTTCCCAGTGATTCTGCTGTTTCTCAGATTACTGGCAGGATTCCTTAGGATAGTCTCTTAAACCTGGACGCAATCATTAGCATAGCTTGTATAGCTTAAGCATTTGGAGCAACAGGGCATGGATGGAATAAGACTTCGTTGGAGATTGCTCATCCAACTAAGGGAAACAAGTTACTGCCTTTGACCACTGACGTTATTGTGTCAAAGCAAACCAGGACCAGTCGAGTACCAGACCTGCCCGACCGTCAGACCCAGCAGGACCTCTTGGACTGAGCCTTTTCCTGTCCAGATTTTGACTACCTTGCCAACAGTTTTTTTCTAAATCATGCCCTCAACTGAGACTTTCAAGGTTACCATCTTTCGTATTTATTTAAATGAAGGTCCTACTTTATATTCACGTTTAGAAACTCATTATTTTATAGCAATGAGTGCCGCACATTTGGGACTCTCTTTGGACTCTCATTGGTGCCACTTTTTGGCTGTATCCTTCTTCCAGATTTCCTAATAAGAAATCTTTGACCTTTGGCTCAGCGCCTGTCTCTTTTGCCTCAGTGCCTTTGGCTCAGTGCCTGTCCCCTTCTCCTGTGACATCCCAGTTGAGTGTCTACTTCTTCAGAAGAGACTGGCTGCAGTCTGGAAAAATGGCAGTTTTCAGAGGTGCATGTGTAGACACGAGGCTGAGTAATTTCAAGACAGTCCTGCAACAGTGCTGCCTTCCGTATCCTACCCAGGAGTTGTAAAATCTCAGCTGCACATCACTGGCATTTGGGAAAATATGTTAATTCCAAGACAGCAAGAGGCTGCCCTGATTCTCAGAGTCATCATCATCTCCAGGTGAGGAAATGATGAATAACCATTCACTCAGACCCTATAGACACTGCAAATTCCAAATACTCTTATGCTTGAGTAATCCTGATAAGGAAGTTATTTTATAATTATTTTTAGTGGGTCTTTTTCTGATGAGGTTTGTATTACATATTTAACATCAAAAACGTTAAAAGTCCAGCATAGCTGTCATTCTAATACTTTTTATACAGAAATAGCTGTTTGAGTGTATAGTCAACATATCTGTATAAACACACACATACACACTTTCACTGTTTTATACTCTGGCTACTTTACTTGCAATGATACTGTGAATATTTTCTATGTGATTAAATATTTTTTCTACATGACAATTTTTTAAAGTGTACCACATTCCTTTATACCTACATATATAATTTTAACCAGTCTCCTCTTCATGTAAGATAATTAGGTCATTGTTAATTTTTTTACCATTATAAAAAACCCTGAAATGGACACGGTATTTTATATATAAATCCTTTTAACACATTTCTGATTGTTACCTTGGATTGAATTCCTGAAAGTGAAACTCATGAGTAAAATAGCAGGAATATTTTTAAGGTTTTTACAAGATTAATTTTTAAATTAACAAATAAAAATGGTATATCTTTATTGTGTACAATATACTTTGAAATATGTAGATACCGAAATGGCCAAATCGAGCCATTTAACATACACATCACATCAGATAGTTATCATTTTTTGTGGTGAGAACACTTAAAATCAACTGTCTTGACAATTTTCAAGAATATGTTGTTACTAACTATAGTCACCATGTGATACCATAGAGCTCTTGAACTTATACCTTCTATCTAACAGATTTTGAATTCTTTGACCAATACCTCCCCACTCCCACTTCCATCCCCCAGCCTCTGGTAACTACCATTCCACTCTCTCCTATTAGTTCAACTTGAAGTTCACATGTAAGTGGGATCATACAGTATTTCTCTTCCTGTGCTTGGCTTATTTCACTTAGCTTAATGTCCTCCAGGTCCATGTCGTTGCAAATGACAAGATTTCCTCCTTTTTAAGGCTGAATAGTATTTCATCTTGTGTATATGCCACGTTTCCTTTATCCACTTATCCACTGATGGACACTTGTGTTTCCATATCTTGGCAATTGTGAATAACGCAGCAGTGAACGTGGGAGTGCAGGTATCTCTTAGAGGATCCTGATTTCAGTTCCTTTGGGTGTGTACCCAGAAGTAAGATTACTGGATTCTATGGTTTTTCTATTTTTAATTTTTTGAGGAACTTCCATACTGTTTTCCATAACAGCCGTACTTCAAGGTCTTTGATTCATGGGCAAAATTTCCCTCCAGAAAGTTTATACGTATTTATACCAATCACCACAGTGCTCATTTCCCCCACATCCTCACTGATGCTGAGTGTTTGGATGGGGAAGATGTTGTTCACTGTTGGTCTTCATGAAAGTACATTGAGTCAGTCTGTTTCCCAGGGAATAAAACTGACGTCATCTCCACTCTGCTGGTTTCAGTAAGGTGGGGAAGCAGTCCATTTCTCAGCTACCACATTGTAGTTCTTCAGATGCATAGAAGTGCCTGGTGTGGAAGCAGTGTGCCCCAGTGTGTGTTGCAACTCTAAGATACTCACAGGCTTCCTGCCCCTGGTGTGCACACACTTCCCCATTATTCGCTCAAACACTAACATGGGTGTTGATGAGAAGGAATTTGGATTTTGCAAATGTATTATGGTCCTAAATCTGTTAACAAGAAATTATCCTGGCCGGGCGCGGTGGCTCAAGCCTGTAATCCCAGCACTTTGGGAGGCCGAGACGGGCGGATCACGAGGTCAGGAGATCGAGACCATCCTGGCTAACACGGTGAAACCCCATCTCTACTAAAAAATACAAAAAACTAGCCGGGCGAGGTGGCGGGCGCCTGTAGTCCTAGCTACTAGGAGGCTGAGGCAGGAGAATGGCATGAACCCGGGAGGCGGAGCTTGCAGTGAGCTGAGAACTGGCCACTGCACTCCAGCCCGGGCGACAGAGCGAGACTCCGTCTCAAAAAAAAAAAAGAAAAAAAAAAAAAATTATCCTGCACGGGCCCAACCTAACCAAGTAAGCCCTGAAAATGAACCAGGCTCTTCCTAACAGAAAGTACAAGAGAGATGCAGCTTCAGGAAGAGTCCCCATTGCTGGCTTGCTTTTTTTTTTTTTTGAGACGGAGTTTCGCTCTTGTCGCCTAGGCTGGAGTGCAATGGCACGATCTTGGCTCACTGCAACCTCCGCCTCCTGGGTTCAAGTGATTCTCCTGCCTCAGCCTTCCACGTAACTGGGATTACAGGCACCTGCCACCACACCTGGCTAATTTTTTGCATTTTTAATAGAGACAGGGTTTCACCATGTTGGTCAGGCTGATTTCGAACTCCTGACCTCAGGTGATCACCCACCTCAGCCTCCCAAAGTGCTGGGATTACAGGTGTGAGCCACCATGCCTGGCCAATCATTGCTGGCTTTGACAATGGAAAAGGTCATGTGGCAAGGACTACCTGTTGCCCCCAGGAGCTGAGAGCAGTCCCTGGCTGACGGCCAGCAGGGACACAGGACCTCAGTCCTGCAGCCATAAGGAAACAACCTGAATGCAGATCCCAAGCACCAGATGAGAACCCACCAGTCAACATTTTGATTGCAGCCTTGTGCTGCCCTGAGCAGAAAAGCCAGCCATGCCCTGCTCAGACCTCCAGCCTACAGAACTATGAGCTCATAAATGGACGCTGTTGAAGCCACTGAGTTTGTGGTCATTTGTGATGCAGCAACTAAAAAAAATACACAGCATTTAAAAATTTGAGTGTAGATACCTGTGTAGAAACCACAGGCAACATGTAGCTGCGTGTGTTAATGTATAAATAATCTGTGGCGGGCTCAGATCCATCGAACTTGTCAAGCAGTTCTGGTTTGCAGTGACTTACTGTCATCCAACACCACATTTTATGTTGTGTTGTGTTTGTTTGTTTGTTTAAAATATTCTCGCTAAGTCACATTTCTTGCACCTGTACTGGAGGATTTTTTGAACGTGCTCTTCTTCAGTCCATTAACTTTCCTGCCTCTACCCCTTTGATGATGTTCATGGAAGCAGCATGAAACAACGTTTAAAAATTGCTCCCACACATCCTCTTTGTTGGCCCTGGACTCTTGGGCAAATGTTTAGCCCTCAGTCCTGTCTCCTCTGCACCGTGAGGGGAATCAACCTCTTCTGCCTGCCTGATGGGGGTCACTGTAAAGAACAAATTAAACAGTCATTATGAACATACCTTGTCAATTAAAAAGCTGTATTCAAATGGAAAGTACACAGATAACGTGTATTCCTAACAGGTGAGATTACCTTTAATTTTATTTATAGTGAATTTAAGTCATTCCTGTGTTTGAAAGCTGGGGAATGTGTGTGCACAGTCCCATTACCCGCGGCTGCTTGTTCTTTTCCTCCTCCGCCTTGACCTTTCCAAACTGAAGCATCTGGTGCTGAGTCACCAGTCGCCAAGGCCATGGGGTGTGCTTGGGGGTGACCTAGAGCCCCTGTGAGCTGAAAAGATGATGGGGGCTTTTCCATGGGCTCCCAGCCTGATGGCTGAGACCCGGGAGACCCATGCTTGCTGAATACTCAGGCTCCCAGCCTGACACTGCTGTGAGCACGCTAACCTCTGTCTGTTTCTATTAAAGATTTACGTCCACCTGAAGGAAGGCGGGGGCCCAGATGGCCTGGACGCGCTGAAGAATAAGCCCCAGCTCCACAGCATGGTGGCCAGGAGCCTGTGCCGGAACGCGGCAGGCAAGAACTACATCGTCTTCACCGGGCCCAGCATCACCAGCCTGACCCTGTTTGAGGAGTTTGAGAAGCAAGGTAAGTCAAGTGGGGAGCTAGTGGGGACGTGACCCTGCCTCCCCCAGGAAAGTGGTGGAAGAGGTTCAGGTGGGGGTACAGATGGGTGGTGGCCTGCACAGACCACAGGATGCCAGGTGATGAGGCCCTTCCTTGAGGGAACAGATGCATCTCAGCCACCCTGTGTGCTGGACTCCGCTGGGCACTAGAGATTGCAAGGTGTGTGAGCCACGGGCTCAAGGTCTAGAGGACGTGTCTAGACCTTGCGCCAAGCTCTGCCCGGTCTTTGGGGCATTTCTTTGTATGTCCCCTGTTGGAAATCCGCAGCCATCAAAAGCCTGTGTCCCCTGGGCACAGCTCCTAGTAAGGCTCTAGGAAGTCTCTGGAACTCACCCATCCTCTATAATGTGGCCCCTTCCCAGGAGACAGACAAGAATTGTGTGAAGACAGGGAACAGTACAGTGGGCCTCAGAAAAGTCTTAGGTACTCTGGATGCTCAGGTGCTTGGTGCATGTGTGGCAAAGACTAGGCAACCCTTCCATGGCTCTGGAGGAAATAGGGGCTATAGAAAAAGAAGATCTGGACCAGTTCAGGGAGCCCCGTGGCAAGCTGCCTTGGCCTTCACTTTGTCCTGCTTTTGGGGATTTGGATCTGGTACACTCAGGAGAAACACAAAAAGTGCCAGCTCCCCTGCAGCAGCCACTAGACTAGAATTACAGACCTTTTGCTCAACAGCAGTCAGACATCTGGCCTTAAAACTAGACCCTCTTAAGTAACGAGATGTAGACAGCTGACATCCCGGATCCCTGGCAGCTGCAGTGAGGCCACAGCCCTGGACTTCACTTTTTGCTGGCCTCAGCTGCATCTTACTCATCTGCAAAGCCCAGGGCTCCATAGTTATTTGTTGGAAGAATCAAGGGTAGAGAGATCAGACGATGTGAAGTGGGGCTGTGAAAGTAAAGTGAGAGAAAATTGGCCCTGAAGCACAGTGCTCAGCTGCTTTGGAAGAATGGTGGGTTCTCTGTTCGAGTTCAGCGTGAGAACCGGGACTGCCATCTCTCCTGCCCACTTGTGCAAGGCTGAATGCAGGTACTGTGAGTGTGGTGTTTTTGTGTGTTCCATGGCCTGTTCCCTGCCTCGCACCATCAACCTGGACTGAAAGTAGAAGGGATATATATGTGTCTGTATGTATGTATGTCTGTGTGTGTGTGTGTCTGTGTCTCTCTTTGTGTATGTCTGTGTGTGTGTGTATGCATCTGTGTATCCACGTGTGTGTCTGTGTGTGTATGTGTATGTCTGTTGGTGTGTGTGTGTGTGTCTATATATGTCTTTGTGTCTGTGTGCATCTGCGTGTCTGTGTGTGCGTCTATGTCCATGTGTGCATCCGTGTGTTTGTGTCTATGTGTGGCTGTGTCTTTGTGTGCGTCTGTGTGCGTTTGTGTCTGTGTGTGTGTGTGTACCTATGTGTGTGTGTCCGTGTGTGCATCTGTGTTTGTGTCTGTGTGTGTGTGTCTGTGTGCATCTGTGTATTTGTGTGTATCTGTGTGTGTGTGTGTCTGTGTGTGTACCTGTGTCTGTGTCCCTGTGTGTCTGTGTGTCTGTATCTGTGTGTGTGTCTGTGTGTGTGTCTCGGTGTGTGTCTGTGTACTTGTGTGTATGTGTCTGTGTGTATCTGTGTGTGTGTGTGTGTCTGTGTCTATGTATGTGCATCTGTGTTTGTGTCTGTGTGTGTGAGTCTGTGTTTGTGTCTGTGTGTGTCTGTGTTTGTGTCTGGGTGTGTGTATATGTACCTGTGTGTATGTGTCTGTGTGTGTCTGTATCTGTGTGTCTGTGTCTGTATGTGTGTGCATCTCTGTGTCTGCATGTGTGTCTGTGTGTGTACCTGTGTGTGTGTGTCTGTGTCGAGTGGGGTGGATGCCGTGCAGACAAGGTGGAATGGTGATGCCGGAGGACTATCCTGGGCCATCAATATGATTCCCAAAGAGCTGGGTGTGCTGCTTCTGTGGTTCTGAGAAGGGGATGTGTCTTGGCTCAGAGAATTAGGAGGAGGATGGGAAAATAATCTTCTAGCTGGAAGAAAATATTTAGACATGGAATTTGGATTTTTTTCAAATTTGGATTTTTTTCAAGAGAAGGTTAGGTAAGAGATAAAAAAGATCTCCTTGCCTATTTTTAGAAGCATCTAAACTGACTGAGCTCTTCACCAGGGCGTCATCATGTACCTCCTCCGCCGTGACTGAGGGCAGTGTCCTCCAGCATATCCGCAGGGAGGGTCACTAGTGGCTGCACCCTGCCTCCTCAGGACACAAATCGCATTGGTCTGGGCCAGTGTCCCCCAACCCTGGGAGATTCTCACAGGCAGCCAAGGTTGAGGAGAATCGGAGCTGAGAGTCTGGTTGTCCCTCCTAGGGTCACATAGACCATTGTAAAATAAAAGCCAGAAAGGACATTCCTAGAATAATTTCTGTGTTTATAAAGGCATGGAGTCATGGAAACTTGGGTGCTGCTGGGATGTTCTTCTTTCCCTCTTACGAACATGCACCTTCTCTTTGGCTGGTGGTGTAGATTGAGCCCCAGATGGGTGATTTCAGACACCCTTACCCTTGTTCATGTCATCCTCCCTGTTTTTAAGAACAGATTTTCCTTTTTACATCTCAAGATGAGAGTAGCTTGAGTGGTCCTGTGCGGTTGCTAGGAATGGAGCTGCGAGCAGCAGACCCCTCCTCTTTTCAGCAGTGAGACTCGAAAGCACCTCCGGTTGCATCTTCCTTCCCACCTGCTACCAGGAAAGGAGTTCGGAAGAGGGAAAGATTCATTCAACTGTCCTTCTTCTGGTGCAGTGTGGGATGCGGGAATGAGGAAAGCAGATGCATGGGATATGGGATGTGTTCAGATGACTGATGGCACTGTCGGTCCTCCAGGAGCTGAGCAGAGAGTAAAGGCTGAGACGGCTCCCAGGGTCTCTGCATCCCCTCCAGGCTGCTGGGGAGCAGCTGAGTGCTTGTGGCCCCTGTGGCCTTCTGGCCCAGCAGGGTGGGGCGGGCCCATGATGTGGAAGGACCTGAAAGGCCTCAAGTCCAGGATGGAAGTGAGCAAGTCCACGGTGGACGTTTGTTCATACCAGTGTCTACTGCCCACCAGCCACCGCATGGCAATCTTCCAGGCCTTAGAGACCAAGCGCAAGCTCCTTCTCTCTCAGGAAGCTCTCCACCCACTCATGGAAGGTCACTTGGTTTAGTTCACATTCTTTGATGGTTCTTTCCTTCACATTGAATATACCTCCCCAAGGAGATGAGGGCTCCATCTGACAGCTTCCTGGGGTGGGGTGTGGACTGGCTCAGCACTGGGCTTGCAGCCAGCCATGTCTTGGTGACACCATTAGGATGATGTAACCATGGCCAGGATGCTGGACAGTCCTGGGCTTCATGCCTGTCTTTACCCTCCCAGCTGTGAGTCTGGGGGCCTCGCCCTTGTCGAGCCTCAGTTCTTCTCTAATGTGTGTGCCATAACCTATAGAGTACAGAAGTTTCTGGAAGTAGAGGGGATGGTGAGTGCATGTGCATAATGCTGTGCTGGACACTGAGTGAGGGTCCAGGTGACAGCTCCTGCTGCTGCTGCCAGTATTGCTTGTGCTGTGATCCTACACGCAGTCTGAGCATACTGTATGTTCTTAGGGAGGGACCTGGGGAGATTGCCACAGGGAGAGACAACAGAGGGATACGAGACCTCAAAACTCCAGCAGTCTCTTCTAGAGGGGTCTCCAGAGGGTCTGACTCCCAAGCATCAGCCTCAGGACCGGGCAGTCCCGTCGTTTCCTTGAGGGTGCACAGGACAGAGGAGCCACTGGCATCTCCGACCATGGTGAGTGTGTGATCCTTCATCCCTCTCCCCCCAGGGATTTACTGCTGCGGCTTGCTCAGCGTGCGGAAGAGTGACTGCACCGGCCTCCCACTGTCCATGCTGACCAACCCAGCCACACCCCCAGCCCGGGGCCAGTACCAAATCAAGATGAAGGGGAACATGTCCTTGATCTGCTGGTACAACAAAGGACATTTCCGCTTCCTGACCAACGCCTACTCCCCGGTGCAGCAGGGTGAGTGCCGGCCCGCCATTGGCACAGCAGGGCGCGCTGGGATTGGTTGAGCTTGGCCGAGCCCAGCGCTGCGGTGGATGTGGCGTCCGCTGTGGGCTATGCTGCTCTGGGACCAGACTACCCTCGGTTATTCACCAGCGTCTGGGGCCACGCTCCTAAGTGTGGCGGCTGTGTGGAAGCAGCGGGTAAGCAGCGAGGGAAGAGCTCCCCGTTCGTTGTAAGCTGTTGAACGGTGCCAGGCTGACGGGGTTTGCAGGTGGCTCAAGCAGCCCCTGGAAGCCCCCAGGTTGTACACGGGGTGTGATAATGGGCTGCATTTGAATGGCATTTCACTTTATCATCTGGGATTCTGTGAAAAATCTGTTCTGATGGGAGGGAAAAAATCCATTCTTACCTTTCAAGGTCTTCCTTAGAAGTTAAGCATGTGCGCTGTCTGGTCCGTCTGCTGTTCCCTGATTTCTTCATTGATTTTACTCGGGATTTAAAATCCATTCATAACAAAGGGACTTACTTGGCAAGGAGCCTGTGCTTAAAGTCAGGTCCAGTGAAATCGTCACTAAACCACTGAAAAGAACCCTGAAAGGACAAAGGGCCCTGGCAGAAATGTTCCCGGCCGCGCAGTGCTTGGGGACAGCCTCCCCTGCCTTTCACGGAGGCTTTTCTCAAGACAAATGACAGCAAATGAGGTAGAAAAGAAAGGCCTCTTTCCCCTTCACTAGTAAAGGAACACTGCCAAGGAGCCCAGGTGTTTGTGTGCGGATTTGTGCTCTCACATGTACGTGTGTGTGGAGTGTCAGCTTGCCTGGCATGTTGTGTGTGGTGTGGAGTGTGTATGTGATACACATTTGTGATGTGGGTGTGGTGTGTGTGTGTATATTGGTGTGTACCATGGTGTGGAGTGTGTATGTGGTATGGTATGTGTGGTATGGTGGGTGTGGTGTGTGTATATATTGATGTGTTGTATGCAGTGTGGAGTATGTGGTATGTATGTTTTTGTGACACGTGTGTGTGTGTGGTGTGGAGTGTGTGTGATACATATTTGTAGTATGGTGGGTGTGGTGTGTGTATATTGGTGTGGTGTACTGTGGTATGGAGTGTGTATGTGGTATGGTATGTGTGGTATGATGGGTGTGGTGTGTGTGTGTGTATATTGGTGTGTACTGTGGTGTGGAGTGTGTGTGATATGTATTTGTAGTATGGTGGGTGTGGTGTGTGTGTATATATTGGTGTGTACTGTGGTGTGGTGTGTGTGTATATATTGGTGTGTACCATGGTGTGGAGTGTGTATGTGGTATGGTATGTGTGGTATGGTGGGTGTGGTGTGTGTATATATTGATGTGTTGTATGCAGTGTGGAGTATGTGATATGTATGTTTTTGTGACTGTGTGTGTGTGTGTGGTGTGAAGTGTGTATGTGATACACATTTGTGATGTGGGTGTGGTGTGTGTGTGTATATTGGTGTGTACCATGGTGTGGAGTGTGTATGTGGTATGGTATGTGTGGTATGGTGGGTGTGGTGTGTGTATATATTGATGTGTTGTATGCAGTGTGGAGTATGTGATACGTATGTTTTTGTGACGTGTGTGTGTGTGGTGTGGAGTGTGTGTGATATGCATTTGTAGTATGGTGGGTGTGGTGTGTGTGTATATATTGGTGTGGTGTACTGTGGTATGGAGTGTGTATGTGGTATGGTATGTGTGGTATGATGGGTGTAGTGTGTGTATTTGTGTGGTGTGTACTGTGTAAGTTTGCATGGTGTGTGTGGTCTGTATGTTGGTGTGTGTATACACGTGTTTGTCTATGTTATGGGCATGGTTTGTGTGTGTGGTCTGGTCTGTATGGTGTGGTGTGTATATGTTTGCATGGTGTGTGTGTAGTCTGTATGTGTGGTGTGTGTATACACGTTCATGTCTATGTTATGGGTATGGTGTGTGTGTGTGGTCTGTGTGGTGTGGTGTGTATATGTTTGCATGGTGTGGTATGTGTAGTCTGTATGTTTGGTGTGTATATACACGTGCATGTCTATGTTATGGGTATGGTGTGTGTGTGGTGTGTGTGTTATGTGTATGTTTCTGCAGTGCAGTTTGTGCATCTATGTTTAATGTATGTTGCTAGTTTATTCCCATCCTTCACCTCCCGCCAGCTTAAGTTGCATCATGCCTCAGTGGAGACTGCAATCGAGGGACCCCAGCAGATGGGCGTCAGTACTCGATTTGGGTGTAGAGGGCTGCAGGGAGCTGTGCTCTTGAGTGCTGTGTATAGGATCAGTTGAAGAAAGGTTTGAGCCAGGCATGGTGGCACCCACCTGGAGTCCCAGCTACTCAAGGGGCTGTGGCAGGACATTACTTGAGCCAAGGAGTTCAAACCCTGCCTGGGCAACATAGAAAGACCCCCATCTACCAAGAAAAAAAAAAATAAAGGAGGAGGAAGAAAGAAGAAGAAAGAGGAAGAGGAAGTAGAGGAAGAAGAACAGAGATGAAGAAAAAAAAGAAAGGCTTGGAATTGGCCTTGCAAGCTGAAGGCTAGAGTTTGGGTTGAACTTCCAGACTCCAGTGATTAGGATCTTGGTTCTGGGCAAGGGAATTTCCAGGGAACAAGTTTGAGAGTCAGGGGCAGGAACTGCTTCCCACCAAATTATTTTGTTTATTTATTTATTTTGGGGACAGGGTGCTGCTCTGTCGCCCAGGCTGGAGTGCAGTGGTGCTATCATAGCGCATTTCTGCCTCGAATTCCTGAGCACAAACAAACTTCCCACCTCAGCCTCCCGAGTAGGACTACAGGTGCATACCACTGTGCCCGGCTAAATTTTTTTATATTTTTTGTAGAGATAGGGTCTCACTATGTTGCCCAGGCTGGTTTCAAACTCCTGGCCTCAAGCAATCCTCTAGTCTCAGCCTCCCAAAGTGCTGGGTTTACAGGCATGAGCCACCATGTCCAACCCCACCAAATTATTTTAAGTGATGGCCTCTGAAAAGGTGTCTCAAGGCAGGACATCACATTCATGTGGGCTCAGTGAAAGGAGATAATGAAGAGAAAAGAATGCAGCTGGAGACATTCAAAATCCTATCCAGGACTTAAGATGACAAATGTTAAAAGCCTAATTTTAAGGGTTGGAGCTCTTAAAACAGACACCAAAGGAACATGTAAGGAGGATATTGATGGGGGAATTGATTTTTAAATCTGTTGAAATTTAGTGTTGTGTTTAATATACTTACAATTTCTGGATCCAAAGTATTCTATTTTACATCATAAAGTTCAGAATCCTAGCGTCCCTTAAAAATCCCAAAGAGTATGACCACAGCATCACTGTAGCCTCCCTCCCCACCTCTGAGGGCCCTTGTCCCCTCCCCGGGTACCTCTGGAAAGCACTCCGGGGAAGTTCACACTTGCTCAGTGAGCACTTCAGGTGGGTGCTTCAGGTGGGCACAGACCTGGATGTAGCTGAAATGCGTGGGAAATTGCCCGGGGGAAGGTAAAGTTCATAGCTGCTCCTCCCCAGGAAATCTGTTTTGGGGTTCACATCTTAGAGTTCTTTTTCTCATGAAGAGAGATCATCTTCTGTACCTAGTATTCCTTCCCTTTGGGTGTGCCATAATTTCTTCAGCCAGTGTCCCTATCAGTGATCCACTTTTTCACAGTATTAATAATGATACAGTGATGTCTTCATACATAAACATTTGGGCACATCTTTGATCACTTCCTCAGGGTAAATCCAAAAGCGGAAGTTCTGGGTGAAAGGGTGGGACCAATGTCAAGGTTTCTGGTGATGTGTTCAAGGTTTCTGGTGAAGTACAGGCTGTACTTCTGTACCATCGCAGTGGGCACGGGGTGCGCCTCCAGCTTTACCAGCACTACTTTTTTATTCTGTATTTGTCATTCTGATGGGTGAAGATGCCCCCAGATGTTAAATATCAATCACTCTTATTGCTGGAGAGGTTACGCATTTCTCCATGTGTTGATTGACGAATTTCGAGTGGTTTCTTTATGTTCCTTACAGTTTTTCTTTTGAGATACTTGTCATGTTCTCATTCACTTGAAAGGAAGTTTTCTGCCTATTGGACATTGTTTTCTGTATTTCATTTCCTTTTGTTTTTATGTATGATTAGTATTATTTAACATAAAAAAAGTTTGCATTTCTCCGTAGGAGGATCTGTTGATATCTTCTCTGCCCTCATACGTTAGGTCTCTCCTCTGTCCCAAGGCCAGATAAGTATAAGTTCACCTGGCTATTTTATGGTATAATTTTGTGCTCTTTACCATAATCCACTTCAAATTTATTTTGACGCATGACCTCAAGTGGGCCTCTACTATTTCGTTGTTTCTGTTAAGTGGCCAGGGTGGATTGACCCAGCAGCTGCACCTCTGTGCCTAAACCATTTACTGAATAATTCATCCTTTTCCTATTTATTTTAAATCTCACTCAGGGCCAGGTGCAGTGACTCATGCCTATAATCCCAGCTACTCGGGAGGCTGAGGCGAGAGAATTGCTTGAACCCGGGAGACGGAGGTTGCAGTGATCCAAGATTGCGCCACTGCGCGCCAGCCTGGCTGACAGAGCAAGACTCTGTCTCAAATATGTATATATATATATCTCAGATGATAAACTGAAACATTATATATTCTAAAGACTGCTTCTCAGCTCTATGTTATATTCTGTTCTGTTATGACCGTATATACTCTGGTTGAAGTTGAGCAGAATTTCCAATTTTAGGAAATATGTAACTAGATATGAACATTTTAGGAATTGGTTTATTATTTTTTACTCCAGATTCTAACAAAACGTGAACCTTTTTGTCACAGAGTGTGAGCATATACACAGGCTTTTTATTCCTTTATTTTATTTTATTTTATTTTTTGAGATGGAGTCTCCCTCTGTCGCCCAGGCTGGAGTGCAGTGGTGTGATCTCGGCTCACTGCAAGCTCCACCCTCCAGGTTCGAGCCATTCTCCTGCCTCAACCTCCCAAGTAGCTGGGACTACAGGCGCCCGCCACCATGCCCGGCTAATTTTTTTTATTTTTAGTAGAGACGGGGTTTCATCATGTTAGCCAGGATGGTCTCGATCTCCTGACCTCATGATACGCTGGCCTCAGCCTCCCAAAGTGCTGGGATTACACACGTGAGCCACCGTGCCCAGCCCGCACAGACTTTTTAAAAAGTTAAATGCAGGCTGGGCACAATGGCTCACACCTGTAATCCCAGCATTTTTGGAGGCCAAGTTGGGAGGATCACTTGAGTCCAGGAGTTTGAGACCAGTCTGGGCAACATGGCAGAACCCCATCTCTACAAAAAATACCCCCCCCCCCAAAAAAATTAGCTGGGCATGGCATAGCTGTAGTAGTCTCAGCTACTTGGTGAGCGGGGGAGAGTGTTGGTGGAGCACTGAGGCCGGAGGATCACTTGAGCCCAGGAGGTAGAGGTCGCAGTGAGCCGAGATCATGACACTGCACTTCAGTCTGAGCAACGGAGTGAGACTGTCTCAATAAAATAAAAAATGTTAAATGCTGTCACATGTCAAGGGGTATTCCCATTGTGAGCCAAACCCTTTTGCTTTTCTTCCAAAATCCACCTTGGGTCTGTCATCTTCCTCCTGGAGTCTGCCCATTTAGGATTCAGATTCACTAAGACTAAAGAGAATGCAGAATGTCTGTATATGAATGAGTCAGGTCTTGATTCATTCACTTAAATTTGCAGAAGGGTAGCAGGAATGTCAGTCAAACCACTAACAGCCGAGGAAGGTGTTAAGACAGAACAGCTGTTAGAATGGGAAGGCAGGGCCATGTGGATCTTGAGCATCACAGAGACAGACATGGAGAAGACAGACATGTGTGCAGACCCATATAGCATTGAAAACAGCGTCCACCACGAAGTTGTGCATGATGTACACGCCATTCTCAGTGATTCACTCAGTCAAGACAGTCACTATCAGATTCCCTCTTGCTATGTTCCCAATGTTAGCAATCAGAAGGTGTCACAGGACAGCTGCCTTGCCTTTTTCAGCCAGGGTACTATCTGAGAATCCAAAATATCATAGGGAGAGGAGGGTGATCTGGTTTATAAACTGGGGAAATGCTCAAGGAGAGGATGCAGATCTGGTGTGGAAATAGCTCAGTTTCAAGCTGAAACCCCCATGTTAAATTTAAAATGATGAAAAAGGATGGGAAAGAAATGAAGAGTTAAAGATGGTCTCCCGTGTCCCGTGGTTAGGCAGATTGGGACAGTGGCAGTCCAGGAGCCTCAGCTCTTACTGGGCTGAAATCAGGAGGTGAAAAGCTGCAAGGTCGGTGGCTATGCGGATGGGGCTGTGGGAAGCCCCGAGAATCTTCAGAGCGCAGCCCTGACGGACTCACCAGAGACGCTAATGACTCAGAGCGGGGCATCCGGAAGTCCCGGGAAAGGAACTGAGGGGATTTCCGTTTCTTTATAGGGATGGTCACCTGCTCACATCCACGTGGAACCCTAAAGGGGCCAGAGCTCCTGAGACCCAGAGAAGGTTGTCACTGGAGGTCAGGCAAATCAAAACGTAGCTGGAGATGGGAGACCTGCACGGGCCACGTGCTGGGGCCCCGTGTGTGAAAAGGGGTTCCTCCCACTCGGTCTTGGAGGCAGATGCAGCTGAAATAAGGGGCCAGGACAGGAACCCTCAGGAGGGGCATCGGAGAAAGGGACGGCAGTCCTCAGGCACTGCAGGCTCACACGCCCTCCCTCGAGCCTGGTGCGCTGAGCCCTGGAGAACGCCCCCACTACGGGCCCCCGACAGCAGAACATCTTTCCGGAGGAGGGGCTCCATAAGCAAGTGAAGGAGGCCATCGTCTTTCTGCCAGGAGAAAGCTCCAGCGTGGGGGCCGCCGTGATTTTCTGGCCCTTGGAGAGCTTTAGGAAATGCGTTGCCGGGGCCGCTTCCCCGGTCCTGCATCTCTAGGGCAGGCCTGGATAGCTCAGTTTCCCACAAGCTGGCCAATGTTTCTTCCGTGTGAAATGCTGCTGTTTCTGAGGAAAGAAGGAAAGAGCCCGGCTCAGTGTATATCAGCAGATCTGCGCGACCCTGGTCTCCTCAGCCACAGTCCCTCAGTGAGAGTTGTGGGGGCGGGAGGAGACTGGACCCAGACGAAGCTCCGGTGGACCTGCAGAGGACATGCCCATTTTACTTTGACCTTGTCCATTTAAGTATTGCTGAAATTTCACAATCCTGTGAGCTAATCCCTTAAAAAAGACATACAGGAAAATGGCACTGTACCCATAGTCCCTTGCTGCTGTGAGGGAAGGCCAGTTCGAGGAAACAGTAGGTCAACTCCAGCCATGCTTGAATGGCCGCGGCTGTGTGGAAGAATGCATCCTTCCCATCTTCCATGTTGTCTGCGGTGGGTGGCGCATACAGCAGGCATTGGAAGCCAGAATGGCCTGTAGTGGCTTGGCAGCGGGGCAGGGAGGGCTCATGGGTCTCCGTGTGCTTCTCAGGCCCTGCCAATGGGATTTGTTCATCTTGCCATGACCTTCCTGGTGCCCCTGGGATACATTCCCAGTTGTACTTAGTAGAGGAAAAGGTGTTTGAGGGTGTAGGGTCCCCAAAGTTCGAGGAGGCATGAAAGGATGGAGCTGGGGGATAGGAGGGTTGAAAAGGGCGGCTGCCCCCTGCTTCTGAGCCTCTGATTCCTTTTGGCTGAGCATGGAGGCTCGCACATGTAATCCCAGAATTTTGGGAGGCCCAGGCAGAGGATCACATAAGGCCAGGAGTTTGAGACCAGCCTAGGCAACATGGGGAGTCTCTATATAAAAAATTGTTTTAATTAGCTGGGCTTGGTGGCAGGTACCTGTGGTCCCAGCTCTTCGGGTGGCTGAGGTGGGAGTATCCCTTGAGCCCAGGAATTTGAGGCTGCAGTGAGCTATGATCATGACCCTGCACTTCAGCCTAAGTGACAGAGCAAGACCTTGTATCTCAAAAAATAATAATAATTCCACCCTTTTGCTTTTTTATTTTTTATTTCATTTTGAGACAGACTTTCGCTCTTGTCACCCAGGCTGGAGTACAGTGGCAGCAATCTCAGCAAACGGCAACTTCCGCCTCCCAGGTTCAAGCGATTCTCCTGCCTCAGCCTCCTGAGTAGCTGGAATTACAGGCACCTGCCACCATGCCCAGCTAATTTTTGTATTTTTAGTAGAGATGGGGTTTTGCCATGTTCACCAGGCTAATCTTCTGGCCTCAGGTGATCCGCCCGCTTCAGCCTCCCAAAGTGCTGGGATTACAGGCGTGAGCCACTGCGCCCGGCCTCCTTTTCTTTTTTAAATTGACAAACAATAATTGTACATTTTCATGGGGCACGTAGTGATGTTTTGATACATATAATGTATGGTGATCAGATCAGGGTAATTAGCATATCCATCATCTCACACACTTATTGGGAGATTTGTCAAAGGATGCAAAACCACAACTTAGGAGGAGTGAGGTCTAGTGCTCTGTGTGGGGTGACTCTGCAGTCACCCTGTGTGGGGCGACGAGTTGCCGACACCCTTTGGCTTTGATGAAGGCAGGTGGAAAGGGCTCCGTGGTGCTCTCTGACCTCATCTACCACCTCTTCTTCCCAGCACCCCTCACCCAGCCTGGCAGAAGCGGGAGGGAGGGAAGAGTGAGTCCTGTCGCCGCTTTCACTCTTTCAAGGCCCGGTCTGGTGCAGCACCCTTCCCCGTGCTGCTTAGAGCCCCTTCAGGCCTGCCAGGGTCCTGCAGGCCTGCGGACCCCCATGACTTGGGCTGCTGTGTCTGGGCTGGCACATACCGTGGCACTCACCTGACTCTGATGCTTTCCTCAACCCCTCTGAAGCACCTGATGGTTGGTGCTATTGTTCTTCAACTCTCCCTCCCCTTCTCCTCCTTGTCATCCTCCTCCTCTGTTCATTATTAAGTCGGGGGCAGCTAAGCTGAATGAAGATAGGCACATGTGTAAATTGGCATAAGGAGGAGGTGCTGAGGAAGGGGCTTATCTTGTCTCTCGCCTTCAGGAGTCATCATCAAAAGGAAGAGTGGGGAGATCCCTTGCCCCTTGGCCGTGGAGGCATTTGCCGCTCACCTGAGCTACATCTGCAGATACGATGACAAATACAGCAAGTAAGTGGCCGGGTGCCTCCATCACAGAAGGACTCTCATAGTTGTGCCATCTCGGCATAGATGTCTTGGCAGATGATCACTAGTTTCTGCAGTGTAAGAACTGCAGGACGAAGACCCTGGGAGGTAAGATCCTGCCCTCAGTCTGGGCTTCTGGCCTCACCTGTGCACACCTGGCCTTACGTGGAAGTCCTCTGCCCAGGTACTCTGCATCCTCTGCTCTCCCAATGCCAGGTTCACATTCCCTGTGCCCAGAGTCACCCTTCCCTTTGCTTACCTGAACCGAGCTGTCCCTCAGCAGTGAGCTCAGACCCCAGCCATTGGCATCGCTTGCCCCAGTCCTCTGTCCTGAATTGCTGTCCTCCCCCACACCCCTAACACACTGGTCATCAGCTCGGGCACTTCTACCCCAAGTCACATATCTTCTAGCATGGGTGCCTTAATTTTCTCAAATATGGATGCCTGTTTAGATCCCCAGATGTGGTCTCATGTTCAGTATACACATAGTATGCATAGTTTACACACAGCATAGAGAAGATCCACAATGTGCAGACGTCCAGACACCCATGATGCCACCCCTGACCTGGTGCCATTATAGCCACCATGATGGGAACTCAAAAAATGATAGCTGTTGAACATTAAAAGTATTAAATCACTGGGATTGAGCCTGACCACTTAGAACAGGGTTGGACTAACTCTAAATCGGATATTGACTGAACCCTCTTTGACGGTAACCTATACTTCCTGGCCTTTTTCATGATAAAGAGGGAAAAACAAGGACCTGTTTCTCTCTGGAAAACTCAGCCTGTGTGTGAAAGGTAGCCCCACTCCTTAGTGATTCGTCAAACAAACCTTTGTTGAACGCCTACTATGTGCTCGGCACCTTGGTAAATTCCGTGAGGTTGTTACAAAGACATTGGCATTTAGTTCACTGAGCACCTACTATGTACCGACACCTTCCTGTGTTCTATGAGGTTGTTCTAAAACAGCTGGCATTTGTGGAGTAGATGTCTGTGGTGCCTGCTGTGTGCTGGGCATTTCAGTCATAGTGAGATACTGAGGATACTGATCCTCTCATACTTTATCCTCCCATACTTTGCTGAGGCAAACTCACAAATGGAGAAGACAGAGCAGTGAGTGAGGCCTGAGGCTGGTGCTCCCAAGAAGGCCAGTGTCCTCAGGGTCCAGGTGGGCTTCCTGGAGGGGCGACCTCTGTACCTTCATCTGCAGAGATGGCAAAGGTACACTCGGGAACAGGGTACACCCTGCAGGGGCCTGGAGCTGAGAAAGAGCTTGGCCTCGAGGGAGTGGCAGCTGCACGGGACACACAGAACACAGCCTTGCAAGGAGCATTCAGCAAGCAGGGAAGCTGGAGGGGCTGGCAGGTGCCTGTCCATTCCGGGGCTGTGCACCACCCCAGCACACCTGGCACCTGGCTTTCGGGTTCTCCTCCAGCAACCTTGTTGTTTTGACTTCCTTGGTCTTAAATGAAGTTTATTGTGACAAAGCCCCCAGCTAGAGCTCACCTAACATCCCAAGCCTGACTCCTGCCCCCACAGCCCTCCTGCTTCTGTTGGGGGCGAGCCTGCAGTGTCACACAGGCCGTGGTGAGGGGGGCGTTTGGGATGCATCTCCGGGTGCCATGAACCATCAGGTCAGCTGTTCTTATTCCCTCTGTCTTCAGGTATTTCATTTCTCATAAACCAAACAAGACCTGGCAGCAGGTGTTCTGGTTCGCCATCAGCATCGCCATCAACAATGCCTACATCCTGTACAAAATGTCAGACGCCTACCACGTAAAGAGGTACAGCCGGGCGCAGTTTGGGGAGAGACTCGTCAGAGAGCTGCTGGGCTTGGAGGACGCCTCTCCGACCCACTGATGCTGGGGGTGCAGGACTCGGTCAGGGGAGGGGTGAGAGGGGGAGGAGAGCCTGCCGTTCCAACTTGCCCATCAGAGACCCAGAGATGGCCTGGTGTGTGGTTTGCTGCCTGGGAGGGATGCACAGGGGCTCTGGAGGGACAGGACGAACCTGGTCAGAGGACGGTTGCTGTCCTTATTTGCATTCCAAGAAGAGCACGTCTTCCCTTGGGAAACAGTGCTGCCAGCCTGGTGAGCACCTACACCCAAGTTCTCAAGGGCAGATTCTCTCATGATATCCGTGGAGCTTGGGAGGCAACGTGGACTGTGACTGCGAAGGAAGGCCTTGTGGTAGAATGAGCTGGAGCATGCTCTAAGAGAGGTGTCTGCTTCCTAACGATCTGCAGTCGTCTGGGACGTGGTTCAAGTTCATGACTTGAAGGAAGCAAAGACACCCTGCATGGTTACAGTGGCTTGGGTGTCGGGGGAGGCCGGGGACTTTTCCAGCCTTGGCCTCATGTGAGCACCTTTGAGCCGGTCTCTTAGAAGAAGACACACATCCTGGGTGTGCAGTAGTGAAATGGGGAGTGGGTGCCCGTTCTGAAAAATGAGGCATTCCTGCTCATTCCCTCTGCTTAGCTGGTGGGCAGGGGAGAAAGGGAAACGCCAAAAAATTGGAGTGAAGGGTGATGCTATTTTTTATTTTTAAATATATCTTCAGGTTATTTTCTTACTGTTGCTTCAGATCTAATGTAAAAGGCAGATGTCCCCTCCTCTCCACTCCCCTCGCCAACCCCGGCCTCAGTCACGGCTCCTTGCATGATCCCAGTTCTGTGTTCTGGCCTGTGGCAGGGCCGGGAAGGGCCGCTGGCTTCCGAACAGACGTGGTTGCTCTCCACGAGGCCCATGGGGAGCCCGCGGGCCCTAAGCTTTGTCGCAGATGTCATCATTGGCAGAATTACTTGTCTTGAAAAATATGTAGCATTGCTGAAACACACAACCGAATTCTCTGCGATGGCCATTTGCTCATTGTCTTTCCTCCGTGTGTAGTGAGTGACCCTGGCAGTGTTTGCCTTCTCAGAGTGGCCCCTCAGAGCAACAGGGCTGGCCTTTGAAAATCCCCAAAACGGGACTGTGGTGACAACCCTGGTCAGGTGTGATTTGGCACGAGGGCCGGAGGCGGTTGCTGACCGCAGGACTGGAGAGGCTGCATGCCCAGCGCTGGCAGCGAGGCTCGTGTGTCCCCAGGCACATCTGGGCTCTTTCCCAACCCAGGTTGATGCGTCTCCGGGGAAGCCTCGGTGCCAGAGTGGTGGGCGGATCTGACCGTCCCCACAGACCAGAAACAAGAAATTTCTGGGATTACCTGGTCCCCTTTCAACCCAGTTTATGTAACCACCTCATTTTTTACAAATGCAGAATCTATTCTACTCAGGCTTTGGGACTCTGTTCCTCGTCCTCACTCAGTTACTGCGAGTGTTGCTGTCCGCATGCTCCGGGCCCCACGTGGTTCCTGTGCTCTAGATCACGGTGACTCCCCCACCCTGTGGTTGGAATTCGATGCCACGGATTGCAGGCCAAATTTTAGATTGTGTTTCCAAACACCCTTGCCGTGCCCTTTAATTGGATTGAAAGCACTTTTACCACATGGAGAAATATATTTTTAATTTGTGATGCTTTTCTACAAGGTCCACTATTTCTGAGTTTAATGTGTTTCCAACACTTAAGGAGACTCTAATGAAAGCCAATGAATTTTCTTTTCTGTCCAAACAAGTAAAATAAAAATAAAAGTCTATTTAGATGTTGATTCTCTGTTAATACGTGAATTTGTTTAAAAGGTCGGGAAACAGGCGGGGTGCGGTGGCTCACGCCTGTAATCCCAGCACTTTGGGAGGCCAAGGCGGGCAGATCACAAGCTCAGGAGATGGAGACCAGCCTGGCCAATATGGTGAAACCTCATCTCTACTAAAAATACAAAAATTAGCTGGGCATGGTGGTGAGCACCTGTAGTCCCAGCTAATTGGGAGGCTGAGCAGGAGAATAGCTTGAACCCAGGAAGTGAAGATTGCAGTGAGCGAAGATCATGCCACTGCACTCCAGCCTGGGTGACAGAGCGAGACTCCCTCTCAAAAAAAAAAAAAAAAAAAAAAGCCTCGAGTTTGAACAATGTCTTCCTGTGGTCCATGGGACATTATACTAAGGTCATCTTTCAAAAGTCAGGCACGTCATATGGAAAGTCTTGGTGGCTGGGTCATTCTGAGCAAATGCATCCAGTTTACTGACTAAATCAGTCCAGGCCTGGTCGCCAAAATTGAGTTAACTCTGCAGCGTGCAAGAGGCAAGAAGATCGCAGGCCCCCAGGACAGAGCCTGGAAGGTTCTGAATCCTTCCTGTGTGGTCCATGTGTCATCATCCTCCCCAGGGACCCAGGCTCAGCCCCCAACAGTGAGGGGGGTCGCCAAGCATCAGGCTGAGAGGAAGCTGGGCAGGCCCAGGAGGGCCATGGGGACTTGGCACTCCACAAGCCCACTCCACATTCTCCTCCAGTCTGCATTCATGGCAAAAAAAACTTTTCCCCACTGGCCTGGGATTGGGGCGAGAACAAGTCAACGACACACTGATCAGGGAGAAAGGTGACCTTGGGTGTGGTACCTCCCAGATCTGTCTCCTGCACCCTCGAGGGTGCTGTGTTGGAATGAAGGGTGACAGTGGTGGCTAACAAGCAGGCACACTTCCAGGCGTGGCCCCTGGGGTGGCCCCTCTGCCCCAGAGCCTTACTCCTCATAGGGATCCCTGTGGGTTAGGCATGGACTCTCACCACGCCCAGGCGGAGAGGTGCAGTGCCTCACCTAGGTAAGCAGTCCCGAGTTTGCCTGATGCAGGAGGCTGCGTCCTAACTGCTGTGGGCACTGGCTGTCCTGATTGATCACGAGGACGGCGGATTTTATCCCTGACTTACCTGACACCTTTCTAGGGGATTTTTCTCCTTTCCATATCCAATCCTCTCTGCTGATCCAAATACTGTAAACACTCATCATGAGCTCTGGGGCATCACCCTCCGCCTGGGTCCTTTTCTCATCCTAGATGGAGGTAGGTGTTTTGGAGCTTAACAACGACTGAAGCTAAAGTTCGCCTGGTAGGGAGCCACCATCCGGGGGGGCATTTGGACGGGGAGAGTCCTTGGCTGCACCAGACCCTGAGCCAGAACCACAGCGCTTTCCTCACCCAGGCGGCCCCAGCTCGCAGCATGGGGAGAGTGGGATGGGGTGGGGAGTGGAGTCAGCTATGGGTCTCATCAGAGTGCCCTGGGATCTAGGCCAGAGGCACTGTCTTCACCCACATGCCAGCTTTGTGGTTCTGATCCCTCTTCCTTAAGCAAGGGCTTGCCAAGCCTTGGCTGTGGAAAGCCTTAGCCTTGTGTAGTGGGAGTACCAAATGAAAGAAGTCCCCAGAAGTTCACAAGGGAGTGGCCAGGGAAAGTGCCCCCAGTGCCCTCTCCTCACCGGTGGCCTCTGCAGCCCTTTGGAAAACAGTTCTGTGAAGAAATCTCTCCTGTTACAGCCCTGTGTTAATCAATGCGGGCTTGGCTGTCTACCCAAACACCTTCCGTCCTTATCAGGAACATAACTGAGGCTTCTCACTTTTGACTCCATCACTTAATCCCTTTTTCTTTGTGGCTTCTGTGTATCTCATCTTCGAGAATATTTCTCAGCCTTTTTTGCAGGTATGTCATTCTCTCCCAATACGAACTAAAGAGTATCAGGTACCAAAGTGACACTTAGAGCACTTAGAGCTGTTGCCATAAAATAGCACCGGAGAGTGGGCAAAGCCCTCTGGCCATGCAGCTCGCTGCCATTTAGCCATCTGTGTCCCTCCCTCCCTGGAGTGCCCAGTCCACAGCCCAGTTCTCCAGCAGCCCAGGCACATTCTGCTGGCTCTGACCTCTGTCTGGTGGTGGCCGGGCAGCCTCTCTGAGTGTAAGACGGTGGTGCTGGCGCTGGTGGCGGCTGTGTGTGAACTATGTTCCATGGGGATGGGGCACCTGCACCCTTCCGTGTATACCCACGTTCAGGTCTTAACAAGGAGACTCCCGCCGCAGGTTTGATTGTGCACTCCATCTCACGAGCTACTCTATGAGCAGATACCATTTTTCAGGTTTTTTCCTTAGTTGCTTGGAAGCTTGACCTTTTGTGCATGTATTTGGAGATGAAAACAGAAAGGGTGGGGAGAACCTCGGCTTGTGTGAGAGACCTAGGAAGGTGATGGAGGAGTGTGTGCGGCTTCGCTCGCATGTAAAGCCTCCTGGCTCCCTCAGGTGGGAGGGGCATTTTGTGGCCGAGGAAGTTCAGCGAGGAGTGAAGGAGTGAAGGGTGAGGCTGAGCCCAACAGAGAAATCGGCCTCGGCCCTCCCCTCCCCAAGGGCCCCCCCGCCGCTGGGCAGCGCACCTCTGTTCTTGGTGCATCTCGCTAGTCTTTCATTCGTTCTTCTGTCGTCTTCACCCAAGCCTCGCTGGACTAAAGGGTGATGGTTAGTGCGCAAGGAGGGTTTCTGTTCCAGCAGGTCATGTCTCCCTGTATGGTTACTTTGCTGAGTGCTCAGCATTGTCCTGGGAATTGAGAACCATCGGTCCCCCTTTTGTGATGGGAAAGTGACGCTCCGAGAGGTGTGGTGACTCTACAGAGTGTGCAGCCAGGTTGACCCTCACTCCGTCTGCTCCAGGGCTTCCTGGCTCTCAGTCACTACTGCTTCTGAACTGCCACAGGCCAGGCGTTGTGCTAAGAACTAGGCATACGTTACCCCAATGTGATCTGTGCCCTTGAGGGTGCCATGACTGAAGCCCATGGGGGACACAGAGCAGGCTGATTCTCCACCGAAGGAAGGCTCCAGCCAGGGGCCGAGACCCCGTGTGGGGGAGGTGGCAGTCGGTATTGCTGCTGGACCTAGCAGCCCCCAGATGCTCCACCTTGCTTGGCAGCCATCACCATGCATCTGGCTTAGCACATCCCTGCAAACACAAAAGTCTGAGCCTCCTCGAGAGGCTGCAGTCACACTGCGTTTGACCAGGACTTGCCGACCTGCAGCTCGCCCTGAGAGCCAGGTATGCATGTGTTTATCCGGGGAGCACCCCCCAAACATGAGCAGGGACAGTTCCCAGCTATCCAAGAGGTCATGCCCAAGCCAAAAGGAAGGCTCTAGCTCCTAAACACGAGTAAGTGTATTCCTTTCACTTCCACAGTGTCCTTTATTTGCTTCTGTTTTCTCAAAGGAAGTATGGTGCCCACCTCCTCCTCCAGCCTGACGATCCATGTGAGGGTTCCTTGTTTCCAGCTCAATTCTCATGTCCACCTTCCTCCACTAAGAAACAGCCAAATTTTGGCAAGAGTCGTGGTAGGAAAAAAAACCCTAACTGGGCAGATGAGCATTTTTTGCTTTTTGGTTGGTTCTTTCTCTAGACTTTCCTGTCTTTTTAAAACTACTTCTAGCTTCGCCCTTGAGAACTCCCTCCCAGTGGGTAGAACACAAAAGGGATGAACAGTGGATGGAAGCAGGGGACGCAGTCCCTGTTATTTCAATAGGTTATAAAGATGGGCCCAGAACAATTGCGTACAGTGTTCAGGGTAAATTGAAGATCTGGAGTTTCAGGATTGTTGAGGCAATTTTTAGTCACTTTGCTCCATCTAAACATAATGCCATAGGATAGTGTGACTTTTTAGGTTCATCACCTTATCCACATCAGAAGTACAGTGTCCACTTAATACATATATACATATATATGTATACATATATAATACATATATGTATGTATATACAGTGTGTACATATATGTACATATATATGCATATATATACACAGTGTCCACTTACTATGTATATATCTTGTATGTGTGTGTGTATAATACACACACACACACACACGATAAAATACAGAGTCTACCGCACAATGAGCCTCTGCTGGGTGCTTAGCAATCAAACCACATGTCCAGTCCTGGCCGCCATTCTACAACAAAGCACGTGGGCCAGTTTAGGGGTCCAGGAGGGCAAGGATGGTGGGTCCGCATAGAAACCAGGTGAGGGAGGAGCAGTCCACAGGACTGGGGTGATGAGCTGGTGAAGCAGTGTTCCAGGAGGGGAACTGCCACTCACAGGGCTGTCCTGGTCACCCTTGGGATACAGCCAGACTTGATCTGAGTGGCTCCCAGGGCCGAATGGGGACCACTGGGTGCATATCCCAGGAGGCAGCCTTCAGCTCAGTGGGGAAAGCAGTTTCCAACCTTAGAGCTGCCCAACACTAGCACAGGGCACCCCAGAAAGGAGGGGCCCCTCTGCCTTTACTCAGTGTCTCCCACTAGAGGCAGCTGGTTCCTGCAGGGAGCTCTGGCAGGGGTGGGGGGTGCAATTACCAGTGGGTAGGGGTGACCCTACTGGGCTCAGTGGGCTGGCAATGCTGATCCTCACTAAGAAGAGATGAAAACAGCCAGGAAGCTAAGCCCTGGCTCCTGGGCTCCTGGGCAGATACTTAATGAGGAGGAAGAAGGAACCAAAATCATGAACACAGCTGGCTCTCTCAGGGGGAGGCCCTCACCCTCCACGCTCTTCTTCCCCTTCCTCAAATGGAGATTCACACTCCCTGCTAGTTCAGGAGAGCCGCCATTCACAATGAGGAAATCCGTGTCAAAGAATCTGGAAAGACTGCTATTCATCGTGAGAATTTTGTTTCCACCACTACATTACATTGTTTCTTCTTGTTTTCCCTTCCAATTTCCAGTTAAGAATCTTTCACAGAAAAATTTTATCAAAAACTGCATAGATAGCACACAGCTGCACCCCCATTTGGTGACACGAAGCATACCCTTCTGTGAAGATTTTGACTTTACGCCAAGGCAATACATTTTTACAAATTTTGTATAACAGGAGCTGAATTCTGGGTTCTCAAATGTGAAATATGGCAAAAAAAAAAAAGATTTAATTCAGGCATCTTGTCATGTGGTACTTACTTCTTCAACCAAGTTTGTTTACAGTCACTGCCTTTGAAATGCGGTCAAATACATTCTGTTTTCTTCTCTCTGGTAGTCTTTCTTTGTGGGTGGCTGACTTGGGGGGAGGATACAGGACAGGACGCTCATGAAAGCATGATGAGGTCTGTTGCTGGAAATGAATATCGAGGGAGGTCGGCCAGGCCTGGGAAACCCACCCCGGGGCTCTCTGGATGATGAAGAGGGAATGACAGGGCAGGGGGGTCTGCAGGGGGCTCAGGCATGTGCTAACACTTTAGCTTCCTCAACCCTGCCCCCGATCCTGGGAGAAGTCAAGGGGATCCCCACAGGGGTCTTCCTCCTCTCCCCTCCCATCTTCCCTCCACCGTCAGACTGGATTCTGCAGCCTGTACCTCCTTTGGCTGCTGTCATTACCACGGCCCTATGGGTCTCTGCTATTCTCCTCCCCCTCCTCAAAAGGTTCCAGAATCTGGGGTGAGCGCTGTTGTCAGAAGCAGGAACAGGAGGAAGCAGTGTTCAAGAGCACTGGTGTATGCAGAATGCCAAGGACTCCAGGAGAGCTGCAGCTGCCCGCTCGTGACTGGACGGACGTTCACCATGTCCCCGGTTCCACCAGCAAATGCCACCCAGTCAGATGCTTTCATTATTGCAGTTCAGAACGATGTTGGCTTTAGCAGCGTTATCCTGACAGTCACAAAGTGGGCATTGTTTTTCTTATCAGAGAAAATCTCTATATAAAGTGAGATGACGGATCCCATTTGCCAGGGTTTTTTCTGTTTTGTTTTTTTAAATAACAAATGATTTTGAGGGCTGAGCACAGTGGCTCACAGCTGTAATCCCAGCAGTTTAGGAGGCCAAGGCAGGAGGACCACTTGAGGCCAGGAGCTTGAGACCAGCCTGGGCAACACAGTGAGACCCCATATCTACAAAACAAAAAATTTTGAGAAGCTTGTGCTTCTCCATCTAACATAGGAATTCAAGTGTTTTTATAGCACAGTATAACAAACATTATTCCTTGTTTTTCTATAAGCCAAAAATAATTCTCAAACACTCTTAAAATGTTAATGAGTTCAAATCTTTGCAGACTCTTTAGTAAGCATTAAATTTACCTTCACTTTTGTTGTGTTTATCCCTGATGTAATCATTTATTTTAAAAAATCAGTGCCTTCCCTTCTCCGCTATCTTTTATATGTCTGCCCCTCATTTTCTTTTCCACGTTTCATGGCCTCTGACTCTGTCCTTTGCAAATAACTATTCTTTCTGTTCCTCCCTACTCTTCCTCCCTCTCTTCTTTCCTTCCCCTCTTCCCCTCCCCCACATTCCTTTGCTGAGCACAGGATATTCCATGTCCCCCTCTGGATGCCCGTCCCCCAGCCCATCACCTGGCATACAGGTTCTCGAGCCTCAGTGTTCCCACAGTGCACAGGGACCTTCCCCTCTCAACAGTAGTAGGGTGAGGATGTAACCTTTTGTATCCAAGACATTTTGAGGGTAGAGACATCCAGAATGAGGAAAAACTTCAACAAGGAGGATTCAAAAGCCCATTTATAGATGAATGTGATGATGGGATTTAGTTTACTGATCCCAGGGCCCAGCCTGAATGCTGATCATATCTTCCAGTGGTGCTGGAGTGCAGTAGCTCATGCCTGTAATCCCAGCACTTTGGGAAGCCAAGGAAAGAGGATCACTTGGGGCCAGAAGTTCCAGACCAGCCTGGGAAACACAGTGAGACCCTGTCTCTTAAAAAAAGAATAAAAAAATTAGCTGGGCTGGGTGCTGTGGCTCACACCTGTAATCCCAGCACTTTGGGAGTCTGAGGTGGGTGGAACACTTGAGGTCAGGAGTTCAAGACCAGCCTGGAAAACATGACAAAACCCTATCTCTACTAAGAAAACGAAAATTAGCTGGGCATGGTGGTGCACGCCTGTAATCCCAGCTACTAGTGAGAGGCTGAGGCAGGAGAGTCACTTGTACCTGGGAGGCAAAGGTTGCAGTGATCCGAGATGGCACCATTGCACTCCAGCCTGGGTGACAGAGCAAAACTTTGTCTGAAAACAACAACAACAACAAAAAACTGGGCATGGTGGCATGCACCTGTAGTCCCAGCTACTTGGGAGGCTGAGGCAGAGGATCGCTCAACCCCAGAAATTCAAGTCTGCAGTGAGCGTTGATTGCACCACTGCACTTCAGCTTGGGTGACAGAACAAGACCCTGTTTGTTTAAACACACACACACACACACACACAAACAAGAAAACAGAACCATCTCCCAGGGATGTGGGCCTTTGGGGGCATGCACAGGAATAAACAAAAAAAAAGCAGCTGTTTTCTAGTTTGAACAGAAGAATAGTACAGGGCAAGTGGACTAAGTCACTCATATAAGAAACTTTCCTTGAGCTCTTCTAAATCAGTAAGCACTATGCTAAACATGAAGGGGATAAGCAAGGACAGTCTTTGCCATCAAGAGCTGTCAAATAGTGGGAGAGACACAAACACATTATCTCATGTGGCCAGAATAATAATAGTACGTAAAAATTAATCAAGGAATGATGCCCACATTTTCTCAACCACAAATGGGAATACATGAATTGTGTTCTGTCTCTGGGGCAGAATATTTTAAAAGTAATTGTTATGGGAGACTGACCTGGCCAGAGAGAGGTCAGATATGGATGTTATTCTACAAAATGAGTAGACTCATTTTTTGGAACAAATCCATGTGTCACTAGCTGATTTAGGGCCAAAAAGCTCAAGGATTTGTCACTGGGAAGATCTTGGGCCAATAGATATGAGCCTGAAAATTCTGCCCTAGTTAAACCAACCTGATAGTACAAGGCAAGAGAATGTGAAGTCTATACACATTAAAAATTTCTGGTTCCAATTACTAGGGAGGCTGGAGCAAGAGGATCACTTTAGCCGAGGTAGAGGCTGCAGTGAGCTATGGTCACGCCACTGCAGTCCAGCCTAGGTAAGACACAGTGAGACCCTGCCTCTAAAAATTAAAAATTGAAAAAGATATCTGCCTAAAGGAACAGTAACCAATCTGGAGGGAGGAGGCTCTGGATCCTGAAGAAGCCAAAGGTAACTGGACACGGGATTTTTCTGTGCCAAGCATTTCCCATTTAGGCTGTGGCTGATTCGCCTCTCTGTCCCCCTCGCACACTCTCCCCAGTCCCAGGAACTAGAAAAAGATGGAGAGTTGTCCTTCGCCGAGTTGCCCCAGCCCTTAGCAGCAGTCTGGCCTTATGTGGCCTGAGTGAGGCCCAATGCTGGCAGTGGCTCTGTTCACACTCAACCTCTAGCAAAGCAAAACGTCAAGAGACCAGGAGTGGGGAGTCCAACCCCAAAACAGGGAGCCAGTACCTGCGAGAATAAGTGTATTCATGGAGTTAACAGGATGGAATACTTCAAAATCCATGATGCCCTGAAACTATATGTACATCTATTAGGCATCAATTAAAAATTGTCTTAATGAAAAAAATAAAAACAAAAATCCAGGATTGTTGTCCTGGTATGGATGGAATGAAGAAGGACCCAGGAGAGTAGGTAGCTTTGTCTGATTTTAACAGTGCTAAAACAAAAAATACGTAATTAACAACCTGCTCTTCAGGCTCCCAAACCAAATTTTCACCCTTCCCCTTTTCAGAGTCTGTCCACCTTCTTTGAGATGAAGTCTTTCCCATGGTTTCCCAGCAGAGGGCAGCAGAGGACACCTTATGAACCTCCAACCCCTGCACACCATAGCGCATTCTTTCAACAAATGCCTTTTGAGTTGGGAGTGGACGGTGTTCCAGGCACAGTGGACACTGCCCTAAGTAAGACAGACGAGGTCTCTGCTGGTCCAGAGCAAGAGATGGAAACAAAAAGCAAAGTCATCAAGACTATAGAACCTAAAGCGATGGGGACAGGAATGGAAAAGGGGCTTGCTGAACACATTTCGGCTTCCAGCCAGTGTTTACCAGGACTTGTTAGGGGCAGGCACTTCTGGGGACAGTCGCCAACACAGAGGCCCCTGCCTTCATGGAGCTTACGTTCCAGTGGGAGAGAGCACCATAATTACAAAAAGGGTCACAAATCCTTTTTTTTTTTTTTTTGGAGACAGTTTCGCTCTTGTCTCCCAGGGTGGAGTACAATGGCACGATATCAGCTCACTGCAACCTCTACTTCCCAGGTTCAAGCGATTCTCCTGCCTCAGCCTCCCAAGTAGCTGGGATTACAGGCACGCACCACCACACCTGGCTGATTTTTGTATTTTTAGTGGAGATGTGATTTCACCATGTGCGCCAGGCTGGTCTCGAATTCCTGACCTCAGGTGATCCACCCACCTTGGCCTCTCAAAGTGCTAGGATTACAGGTGTGAGCCACCACGCCTGGCTTCAACAGAACCTTTTGAAGGACATTGAGCGTTACGGAAAAGGAAAACACAGAGCAGGATCTGGGGAGTGCCAGGAAGTGGGGACAGGAGGCTGGTATAGCCAGGCTCCCTGAGAGGCCAGATTGGAGCAAGGTCTAACAAGAGGGACTGCCAAGTGACTCCGAGGACCCACCCCAGTCCAGTCCTCGGCCGTTCTGCGTTGGAATCACTGCAGGTGCCTGAGTTCCCCTCCGAGGCCTAGGTTGAGGACTGCTGGTCTAGAGCAAGGCTCCTGGACAGCCCTGTCTCTCGTCCCTCATGACTGCCTCTCCATTTTACAAATGAGAATAGCAATGCTCAAACACGCTCACACCTCCCTAAGTAAAGGACGGTCAGGATTTGAACCCAGAATGATTTGAACCCAAAGCTCCCGCATTTCCTCAACATCACACCCTCTCCCAGACCATGTGACTCATCTCTCTTTTGGAAAATATGTAGGAGCAAGCAGCTCTTCCTGCCACTACTCCCAACAAACATCTGGATTGTTCTGTGTCATTGGTTAACTTTCAGGGACACAGTCAAGGTGGTAAGGAGGTCATGCCTCCTGACCCAGAACATCTCAGCCTCCCCCTGACCCTGTATGACACTGTGGGCCACCAACAGGCAGCGGGGACACAGTGGGGCCACCCAAGCTTCTGAGGTTTTCCCTTCCTTGGACCTTTATTGCCTCCAATGCACAAGACACCAGGGAGCTAAGGTTGCGCTCTCAGAAGGAGGCATCAGCTCCAAGACAGGACGTCCAAGCCCACCTCCAGCCCAGCTGATGCTAGCAAAAAGACTTTAATTAATTGCTTTATTTTGGGGCACAGTTCCAGCAAGCTGAATTGGGGAATTCATGTCTCATTTGCAAGCCTTTCCTTAGCCAACGTGGTGGCATGTGTGGGAGACAGACTGGCAGCACCCACAAACTGCTGCGAGATGGTGAGAAGTGAAGCCAGGCTGGGGGCTACAGGGCTCTCCCAGGACCCGCACCGCCTCTGGTGACTCTGGCCATGCACAAGAAACTGTGGGGGCACGGAGAGCAGGTGGCCTGGGACCTTGTCAAGCCACAGTGCTTACTCCCAGTGTGCACTGGGATTCTCACTCGGCTGGCTGAGCCCTGAGGTGCTTTCAGTGAGGACTCTAGTACCTGGGCACTCCAGTTCCCGATGTCTCACAAGGACCCTGGGAAGAAAGCTGGGCAGGTATTCTTGTGCCCACTGTGTAGGGGGGAAATGAGGCCCAGAAAAAGCTGTTGACTCCTTTAGGGTTCAGAGCATGTGCAGTGAGTCTGAACCTGAACTCAGGGCTACAGATGCAGTCTTGAGCACTGCCACCTGCATGCCCAGGTTATCCAGGTATCAAAAGTCACACACAAAACCCTCAGGACACCATGAAACCCAGGAGAGGAAGGGTTCCACTGGCCGAGTGGTCTCGCTCCCTCCTGTGTTAAACACACTGTTAGGTGGCACAGCCCCAGGGCTCTCAGAGGCCACAGTGATGTTGGTTCAGACTCAGCTGCAACCACAGTGGGCAGTGCTCAGCCCAGGGGACCCATCCCACTTGAGACCCTTATCTAGGCCTGCAGTCCATGGCGCCAGGTGGGATCTGTCTGGCTGCTGCTCTGGGCCCCGTGCTCTGGCCTCTCCATCTGAAAGGCAGCACCAGAAAGGGCATGGAGGGGTGTAAGGGATGTGGAGAGGAGTGGAGGGGCATGGAGGGGCATGGAGGGATGTGGAGGGGTGTGGAGGGGTGTGGGCCGCTTAGGTTAGCTCCAGCCAATCCTGTACCGCTCCATCCCCAGCCAATCCTGTACCGCTCCATCCCCAACCGGCCTCCAAGGCGCTGGGAGGCTGGCTTTCCTGGGCTCTGGGCAGGGTTGTCTGCCCTTGCCTGGGGCCAAGTCCCGCCAGGAAAGATCTTCCTAAGATGCCCCAGGATGCTTGATAGCTTTTCCCGTAGCCCAACTGCAAGAGAGCCCTGGGTAGCTCTGGAACCCACCCCCTCACCCACTCAGTGGGAGGAGGCCCCCAACCAGTGTCGAGGGGGCAGGAAGCCCACAGCACCCTGACAGCTGGGACAAAGAGGTCGCCTATCCCCCAACTCTATTCCCAGTGTTCCAAGGGGGTGCTGAGCCCTGTGCTGGGGCTGGGACCGACCCACTTTGCAGGGTTGGGGGCTCAGCTTGTTCTGCTTGGTCTTTGGAGACACAACTGAAATGGAAGCAGAGCCCATTTTCACATGGTGCCGGTGCCCTTGGCCTCCAAAGTCCAGTGGAAGTCAAGGACTGACTGGTGTGGTGGCTCACACCTATAATCTCAGCGCTTTGGGAGACTGAGGATCACTTGAGGCCAGGAGTTCGAGACTGCAGTGAGCTATGATGGCACCACGGCACTCCAGCCTGGACAACAAAGCCAGACTCTGTCTCTTAAAAACAGAAAGAAAAAACAATTCAAGGCCTACTGGAGCCAGGCAGCACTGGAGAGGGCTCGGGACAGGAGGGTACGGTTCTGGAACTTAGCACCTCCAGAGCCTGGCCGGGCAAGACCATGGGAGCTGTCTGGAGTGGCCCCACACTCCTGCCTCCCTTTCCCTCTTTCTTCCACTTTCCTTGTACCTATCTGAAGAGTCGTTGATGTGGGAAGACAAGCCCCACACCGTGTCCGCTTTCCCAGGGCCCGATAATGTAAGGTAAAGTAGAAGAAACATACTTTTAGCATAACATGGATCATACAGGTCATATTCTAGGAAGATGCCAATATTGTTGGTAAGAAGGTGCTAGACTTTCTAAAAGATTCAACTCCAAGGAGGCTGTCTTCCGTGGTCTCTTTTTCTTCCAAGCCACCCTCCCCAGCCACAAGCAGCAGCAGAACCAGTGGAGCTGAATGACAGGCAGTCCAGCCCAAAGTGCAGTGGGGACGGGGACAGCAAAGGTCTAACGGATGTGGGGAGGGGACATGAGAGCCATATCTAGGGCCTAGGAGAGCTGAGAGGTGCAGAATAGATTTCAGGAGCCAGTCCTGGATCCCTCCTTCCTCCCGCCTCCCCACCCCTAGCCCTGCAGGGTTCAAGATCACTTGAACCCTAAGAAATCCCTCTCCTCTGAAATTTGTGTGTGCCACCAGCTGCCCCTCTTTGTGGAGGGTCCATCCTTCCTTTTGGTAATAAGGGACACTTGCTACTTAATGATTAACTAATGCCTGCAAATCTCCTGGTTCAAGAGTAGGGGCTGAGAACTCGGATATTCCGAAGAGGGATACAGCACACCCGGCGGGCCCAAAGCTGACTGTCTGTGTCCAAGTGATTATCCAGGAGGCACTGCCTCCAAGTCAGACCAGAAGGCTTTGACTAGGGTGATGACTAAGATTGTCCCACAATAGGGGAGTGGACATCAGGACACAGGACCTGGCTGCCAGCCACCTGGCAGCCGGACACTAAGCAGGATATTAGACTCCTGCTTGGCTCTCACAGCCAAATCACAAGGTGCTTCCGCCTTTGCACAGGTCTAAGTGCCAGGGAGACAGAGCCAGCAACAGGCCCAAGCGTGGTTAGCCCAAGAGGACTTTGCAGGGAGGATGATGCATCTTTCTTTCCGAATGTCTTTTTGGTACAAGAGTAAACAGCATTCTTTCCAGAATGGTCCAGGTTAATCTTGCCGAGAAATAGCAGCCCAGATAGAGGGACCCCTCAGGTCTTCGCCATTATCTGAGGATTGGCTCCCACAGGAGGAGTGAGTTACAAATAACAGATTCTTCCTTTGCTCCTGCAGACAGTAGACTTGATTGCCATCGTGAGCTGCCTGCTGGAAGGAACCCCAGGCAGCAGGCACTGCTTACCCTGATGGGATCTGAAGGACCCTGAGCATCCTCTCTACTGAAAAGAAACCCCACCACTGCTCCCACCTTAGATCCTCTCTGCTTTCACTCTCTAAGCGTCTCTTATTTAAAACTATCCCCAAAGGTAACATAGAAGAACTTCCTTCCATTAACTATTTAATGACAATTAGTTGCTTGCTGTCATTCATTTTCATTCACCTGGTTAGTCATTCAAGGAAGAAGCAGCTTTAACGATTTCCTGAATGCCAGCATGCCATGACCAGTAAGACCCAGGCAGAGGCAGAATTCATTGGCCAGAGTGTATTGCGGTGAGTTCCAGGGGAGTGACCAGGAGAAAACTAGGACCTGAGGGAAGCTGAGCCAGCCAGGAAAGTGGAGGGAGGGAAGGCCTTCGACAGAGACAGGGGGTGAGCGAAGGTGTCGGGTAGGGAGCCAATGAGTGAATGGGGTTGGGTGAGGGAGGGAGTAGTTGGGAGTCAAAAAAGTGGATTAAGCCCCAGTGCTGATGGGCCTCACGGGCAGGAAAATCATTATTTATTCTGTAAGGCAGGAATTCAGGGCTCCAACTGTAAGGAAAATATTGTTTTATGTATGTATATGTGACCTTCTTTCTCTTTCTGGGAAGAAGTCCATAGATTTCATCAGATTTACAAAGGTTCCATCAACCTGCAACTGTTTAAGTTTAAGTGCCCTTGCCTCAGACTTTGAATTTTTTTTTTCTCAGTAAACTAAGGGATGTTTACTGTAAAAGCATTGACTTGTTTGTGACGCTTCCTGTTGGGCTCCAGGTGAGGTTTGGGGATACACTCTTGGAAGGCTGCATCAACTCTACTTAGAGATGCTTTTAATGCCTCCATGAAACCAATGAGTTAAACTCCTGTCATTGTAGATGAGTGTCAATAAACATCCTTCCTTCCCCGTTTTGCTATTGGCACAACCTTTTTTTTTGTTTAATTACCAAAAGATACTTGGACATGTCATCGTGAGAAATTCTCATTAGTATTCATGCATTTCATAAAATGATGAAATTGACCTTCACGTATCTTCCTTCCTTCGACTCCACTCCCACCACAAAAGGGCATTAACTGCTGCCCTCCGAGTCTGGGAGAGGTGAGCACTGTGCATCAATTGAGTTTTACTTTCAGAGCTTGATCTAGTTTGGATATTTGTCACCTCCAAATCTCATGTTGAAATGTGATCCCCCATGTTGGAGGTGGGGTCTAATGAGAGGTGCTTGGATCATGGGGTAGATCCCTTAGGAATGGCTTGGTGCCATCCCCATGGCAATAAATGAGCTCTCATTCTATTAGTTACCTTGAGATTTGGCTGTTTAAAAAGAGCCTGGGGCCAGGTGCAGGTGCGGTGGCTCATGCCTGTAATCCCAGCACTTTGGGAGACCGAGGCAGGCAGATCACTTGAGGTCAGGAGTTCAAGACCAGCCTGGCCAACGTGGTGAAACCCCATCTCAACTAAAAATACAAAAATTAGCTGGGCGTGGTGATGGGTGCCCATAATCCCAGCTACTCAAGAGGCTGAGGCACAAGAATTGCTTGAACCCGGGAGGCAGAGGTTGCAGTGAGCCAAGATTTCACTTCTGCACTCCAGCCTGGGTGATTGAACGAGACTCAGTCTCAAAAAAAAAAAAAAAAAGCCTGGGGCAAGACTTGGTGGCTCATGCCTGTAATCCCAGCACTTTGGGAGACCTAGCCGGGTGGATCACTTGAGGTCTGGAGTTCAAGACCAGCCTCCAGACCTTCAGCCAACATGGTGAAACCCCATCTCTACTAAAAATACAAAAATTAGCTGGACTTGGTGGCAGGCACCTGTGATCCCAGCTACTCAGGAGGCCAAGGCCTGGGAATCTCTTGAACCTGGGAGGCAGAGGTTGCACTGGGCCGAGATCACGCCACTGCACCCCAGCCTGGGTGACAGAGTGAGACTCCATCTCAAAAAAATAAGTAAATAAAATAAAGAGAGCCTGGCATGTCCTCCCCTCCCTCTCTCTTGCTCCCTTTCTCTTGCCACTTGGCATGACAGCTCCCCTTCCCCTCCCACAAAGATTGGAAGCTCCCTGAGGCCCTCAGCAGAAGCAGATGCTGGTGCCATGCTTCTCTGCAGCCTGCAGAACTGTGAGTCAAATAAACCTCTTTTATTGATAAATTACCCAGTGTCCGATATTTCTTTATAGCAGTGCAAAATAGATTTATACAGAGCTCTTTCTAGGCCTTTTAACATACACGCAGCCTCCTTTTTCTTTTTTTAAAACATTAATTTGATCAGATTATACATATTTGTCACTTTTTCTGTTATCATTGATCTTTATTTGTATGTGTCTACACTATTTTTAAATGATGTAATATATGCCACAGTATATATGTACAAAGATATCAAAATGATTCCCCCATTGATAAGCTTTTAGGATACCTGGCTTTTACAAAACTTGCTGTGTGATCCCTGGCCGTATGTAATTTTGTGTCCATTGTTTAGTATTTTTGTATGATAGAGTCCTCAGGGTACAACTGGGTCTTGAATTTTCTTGTATTCTTCTGTGTTTTTTCTAAAGGCTATGCCAGTCTATAGTTATATTTTCACCTATGAGAGTACCCATTTCCACTTAGCCAAAGCAACACTGAATACCATTAGTCTTTTTAGGTTGTGCCAAGATAAAGGATGTCAAGTTTAGCCCAGAGTGGTGGCGTGCACCTGTGGTCCCAGCTACTCGGGATGCTGAGGCAGGAGGATTGCTTGAGCCCAGGAGTTCAAGGCTGCAGTGAGTTAGGACTGCACCACTGCACCTGCACTCCAGCCTGGGTGACAGAGCGAGACCCCTTTAAAAAAGCAAAGAGGATAAAGGGTGTCGAGTGCACTCTCATTCTTATGATGAATGTATTGCTGCCTCCTTGTAAGTCATGCATCTTTTTCTATGTTCATTGGTCAGTTTTATTAGTGGGAGATCAGATGTTTGGCATAGATATTTCCTTTCAGTATGGAGTGCAGACCCTGTCTGTGGATGTCAGCTGGTTCAAGTGACCACAGGGAGTGTGGCACGGGGCAGACTGGTGTAGCAACACCCACCCCAGGAGGACCCTGGGCGGGAGGCAGAGTCACACACTAACTGCACCGCAAAGCCACTTGAGTTTTTAAGTGTGGAAGCAGCCTCTTGCTTTTTTAAATATGGAAGCAAGCTCATCTCTTTTCTTTTCTTTTCTTTTCTTTTTTTTTGATGGAGTCTCACTCTGTCGCCAGGCTAGAGTGCAGTGGCGCGATCTCGGCTCACTGCAACCTCTGCCTCTCAGGTTCAAGGGATTCTCCTGCCTTGGCCTCCCGAGTAGCTGGGACTACAGGTGCGCACCAGCTAATTTTTGTATTTTTAGTGGAGACAGGGTTTCATCATGTTGGCCAGGATGGTCTCGATCTCTTAACCTTGTGATCCCTCTGCCTCGGCCTCCCACAGTGCTGGGATTACAGGCATGAGCCACCGCACCTGACCCTCTTGTCTTTTTTAAAATAATTTTTTATTTTGAAATAGTTCAAGACTCACAAAAAATTGTAAAAATAGTACAGAGAGTTCCCTTGTACCTTCATCCAGTGTCCCCCCATGATGATATCCTACACAACCATAGCACATTTTCTAAACCAAGAAACTTGATCATATACTCTGTATCATTAACTCAGGCACACGCCATCTTAGGGTTTCACTCCTTTTTTTCTTTTTTTTTTTGAGACGGAGTCTCACTCTGTTGCCCAGGCTGGAATGCAATGGCATGATCTTGGCTCACTGAAACCTCCGCCTCCCAGATTCAAGCGATTTTCCTGCCCCAGCCTCCTAAGAAGCTGGGATTACGGGTGCCTGCCACTACTCTCGGCTAATTTTTGTATTTTTAGTAAAGATGGGGTTTCACCATGTTGGCCAGGCTGGTCTCGAACTCCTGACCTCAAGTAATCCAAACACCTAGGCCTCCCAAAGCACTGGGATTACATGTGTGAGCCACTGCACCCGGCCCCACCCATTTTTAAACTTTCTCTCTCTTCCCTCCGTCCCTTCCTCTTGGTGTATAGATCTATGACATTTAATCACACATGTAGACTCCAGTAATCACCACCTCAGTCAGGATGCGAAACTGTCCTATCTCCCCAAAGAAACTCCCTTATGCTACTCCTTAATAGCCTGGCCCGATATGTTCTTCTTTCTTCTTTTTATTAAGATGTAAACATGTATGATAAATTGTGTAAATTGTACTATCAAACATATAAACTGTAAAATAAAAAATAGCTTAAAAATTCACTTTTACATAATGGCTTTATTGAGCTATGATTTAGAAGCCAAAAAGCCTACCCATTTGAAGTGTAAGGTTCAGTGGTTTTTTGTATATTTACGAGGTTGTGCAATCATCACCATAATCTAATCTTAGAACATCTTTTTTATTCCCCAAATAATCTCTGTCAGCAGCCACTCCTCACCCCTCATTCCCTCACCCTCTAACCCTTGGGAACCACTCATCCACTTTCTGCCCCTGCAGATTTGCTTATCCTGGACATTTCATGTACGTGATATTGTATAAAGTGTGGCCTTTCGTGGTTGGCTACTTTTGCTTAGATTCTTTCATGCTGTGGCATGCATCAGTACTTCAATCTTGTGGCTGAATAATATTCCCATGTAGGCATACACTACATTTTATTTATCCACCCCTCATCAGTTGATAAACATTTGGTTGATTTTCACTTTTTGGCTATCATGAATAGTGCTGCTATGGGATTTGTGTACAAGTTTTTGTGTGGATTTAATATATTTTCATTTCTTTTGGTAGACGGCCAGGAGTGGAATCTCTGGGTCATGTGGTGACTCCACAGCTAATCTTTTGAGGAACTGCCAGACTGTTTTCCAAAGCAGCTGCAACGTTTCACGACCTCACCAGCAATGAATGAGGGTTCCCACTGCTCCTCATCTTCCCCAACCATTGTTATTGTTCCTTTGATTCTGAGTCGGTATGAAGTGGTGTCTCACTGTGGTTTCAATTTGTGCTTCTCTGATGACTAATGATGTTCAGCATCTTTTCATGTGAGATCTCTTTTCAAAAATTCACTTTAAGCCAGGTGCAGGATGTATCCCTGTAGTCTGAGCTACTCGGGAAGACCACTTGAGCCCAGGAGTTCAAGGCCAGCCTGGGCTACATAGCAAGACCCCACCTGAAACAAACAAACCTTACTTTAACTCTTAGGTGGAAAAAGTATGGAACAGAGGCAAGTGTGGCTGCAGAAAAGCCACCTGCACCCACCAGGCATGAGAATGCCAGTGCTGGGCCTGGACTCACTGAGGAAGAGAGAGGGATACTCATAAACTAGGATCTATTTTGGAGGAAAGAGTAAGAAAGGGCAATTCCCAGGCCTTGGGGAGTCTGTGCAGACTGGCATCAGAAGCTGAGTCCCTCACTTCCAGAGTAGCACAACGTCCTTTACTCTTATTTAAGTCACTTCATCTTGCCTTGGCACTTAGAGCACCACTGAGAGCTTTTGGAAGAGTTCCTCATGTCAAAGATTTGAACCTGCTGTGAGGAGAAGACTTGGACTAATTCAATGTACAGTTTACAATGGTCAGAATTAGAAGCAGATTTGGGATCCATACAAGAAAATTTTGTCTAATGGTCTGAACAATCTGCAGTGAGTTTTACCACTCCAGCTGCTGTGAATCTGTTCGCCAGATGGTCAGCTGTCAGTGTGTTTTACAGGGGCTGCCCTCAAAGGAACTGATGGCCAACTTGATGGATGGTGAGGTCTGCTGTGACCCCAGACTCACCATCCTTAGGATGAAAGTTGAGACTACATACTGTATTAAGACAACCGGGTGCTTTCCCATGGTGCTATAGTATCTGGACCTGTAAATGATTACTGACTGGGAGACAGTGGGTCCTCAGCACAGTTCTGGGGACTCTGGGGTTGCAGAGAAGCTTAAAGATAAAAACAGCTGACATCGTTTTAATGCCACTTATTAAGAACCACACATTCTACTAAAGGCTTTAACACACATTAACTCTTTTTAATCCTAACAACACTTTGAGGTAGGCACTCTTATTATCGCTAATCGGCAGATGGACAACTGAAGCACAGAGAGGTTAAGCAACTTGCTCGAAACCACACAGCTCATAAGTGATCAAGCCAGGATGTGAATTCAAGCAGCCTGATTCCATGGCCCATACTTTTAATTATTACACCACATGGCTAAGATGTGGTTGCAGTAGATTTCAGCCAGCCTGTAAAAACCTGCTTTCATTCTGTGGAACCACTTAGAAAATACACAAGGCAACATGAAATTCAGAGGTCATTATTGTGGCTTCTTAAAAGTGCAATTTGAATGGAGAGAGCACAGAGCTCAAAGTATGGTCTCCCGAGTTGATTTGTAGGAGGAGTGAGTAAAGAGGCCGGATCTAGAGGAGGGTCTGTCTCGGGTGCATCCCACCTGGGAGGAAGCTTCCGTAAAAAAGTGGGAAAACTGGAAGGGCCTTGCTGAGGCCTTCAATCAGCTTTAAAGATTTGAACCTGCCATGAGAAGAAGACTGGACTAATTCAATATAGCTCGGGTCAGAATTAGAGGCAAATTTGGGCTCCATACAAGAGAATTTTGTCTAATAGTCTGAACAATCTGCAACGGGTTTTACCACTCCAGCAGCTGTGAATCCATTCTGTGAATAGCAGAGCTCTAGAGAAGGTTCTAGAAGGAAACCCAAGAGACGGCCAGCAGCAATTCCAGCATGCTGCGGTGCTGGAAGTGGACACCTCAGGCACTCTTTACCCAGAGACCTTGTGGAGAGAGAGAGCTCTGTGACCTTCCCGCCACTCTACTGCACAGAGACCCTGTCCAACAAAGAGCCAGAGATCTATGTGCCGACATCGTGGACAGGCTGCCCTGACCTTTGGAGCCCAGCTCTCAGTGCCCTCAAAAACACAGGGACACTTAGTTCATTTAGAGGCTTTGAGCCTGGGTGTGGTGACTCACACCTGTAATCCCAGCACTTTGGGAGGCTGAGGCAGGCAGATCACTTGAGGTTAGGAGTTCAAGACCAACCTGGCCAACATGGCGAAACCCTGCCTCTACCAAAAATACAAAAGGATGTGGTGGTGGGTACCTGTAATCTCAGCTACTCAGGAGACAGAGGCAGGAAAATCGGTGAACCCAGGAGGCAGAGGTTGCATTCAGCAGAGATTGCACCATTGTACTCCAGCCTAGGTGACAGAGCGAAATTCTATCTCAAAAAAAAAAAAAAAAAAAAAGAAAAAGAAAAATAGAAAAAAAAGGCTTTGAGTTAGATTCCAGAGGGAAAGCAGCCCCAAAGCCCACAGGGTGGCCTGCCTGGCTGGGGACCAACCAACCTGCAGAGATGCCAAGGTCAGCCTTGCCAACCCTGTCTCACCTTGCTTGAACTGTGGTTCTCAAGCCCTGTAGGTGGTCAGGCCCTTGGAGGCCACAGCACTTGTTAGAGAACACCAGGAACTGTTGACAGGCCACTGGAAATACCATAAATGTCTATGCGACCGCAGACACAGAGCCGCACCGACTCCAGCATGGCCAGGTGGCTGCCGATGCTGAACACGGGACACGCTAGTGGGAGCGGAAACTCCATGCAGAGGAAGGCCCAGCTGGTCTTTCTCCTTTATTATTTTTTTCAGACTGGGAAAATAAAGTCATTATTCTATCACCCCTGTGGAAGTTCAGAGTTCAAAGGAGGGGACTGGAAAGCAAAGGCCTCCAGAGAGCAGGTGAGGGGCTGCCAGAGCCACTGAGCCTCAGCAGGGTGCTCGGCCACCATGTCTGGTCTGGACAGAGCTTGGCCCCCCTCCTTGGGCTTCCTGGGTGTGCCTCCTTGATTCCTCCCTGCCCTGTCCCACTTGCGCTTGTCAGCGGCCTGGTGGTGAAGGGGAAGCTTTCTCTGCTCAGCGGGCCGGGCTGTCTTTACGCCCAGCCGGGTGCATCCTTGCTAGGCACTGAGTTGACAGTGTGACCACTCCGGCAAAGCTAGTATCTCACGCACTGCAGAACAGGCACCTTCCAGCAAGAAGGGTGAGGAGGTCCCCAGGGTCTTTCCAGCACCCCTGGGAGAGGCGGGAGTCTATGAATAAAGCCTTGGGCACAGCTGGAACAAAGAACTTTTTCTTTCAGCACAACTAATGTGAGAACACCGTCACCTGCTTCCACCTCTGGGGAATGCATTTTCTGAACTGGTGCTGGCCCCGGCCCTCCCCCTGCACACCACCTCTGCTTCAAATGGGAAATCCAAACCTCTCAAGGCCCAGAGGCTGTTTGTTTCTCTTTTATTTCTAAGGCATCCACCCAGGGAGTGCTAGAGAAACCTACCTTTCCTGCTGTTGGAGTCTTCTAGGACCTCCCTCTCTCAGAAACTATGACCAGCACTGTGCTTCGTGATCAGTGGGCTGGTGCGCAGCGGTGGGGATGGCATTAAACCCCCACTGCCTAGGTAACACCCTCATTTCAGTAATGGCCCAACATGATGGCAGGCCTTAATGGGAGGTGTGGTGGGCAGAATGAGGAGCCCCCCACCCCCAAACAAAGAGGCCCACTTCCTAATCCCCGGGACCTAAGCCTATGTTACTTTTCACAGCAAACAGGAATTCAGATAGCAGAGGAGTTCAGGTAGCAATCAGCTGACCGGGAGACAGGGAGAGGACCCTGAAATATCCTGTGGGTGCCATGTCATCACTAGGGTCCTTGTGAGTAAGAACCCTTCCCAGCCGTGTTCACGGGGAGACGCAGCTGTGAAGAAGGTAGGAGGTGCAATGTTGCTGGCTTTGATGATGGACGGAGGATGTAAGCCAAGGGGCATGGACAGTCTCCAAAGATTGGGAATGGTGTGAAGTGGAATCCTCCCTCAGAGTCTCCAGAAAGGACTGCAGCCCTACAGACACCTTTACTTTTGCCCAGGCAGGCTATGTCAGACGTCTGACCTCCAGAACTACAAGGTACTACATTTGTGTTGTTGAAGCCACCAAGTTTGAGGTCATTTGTTACAGCAACAACAAGAAATCAATATGGAGGTGATTTCAGGCCCTGGAGGGATTCTGAGGGCAGTGGGCACATTCAGGAGTTTCGAGTCAGTCCAGTGGTAACAGGCGCCCAGCACCTTACTCCCTCGGGGTGAATTTGCCGAAGAGCGGAGAGAGCAGGTTTCAATGCAAAGAGGAAGAACCAGGGAACAGTCACATCAGAGCATCCACTTTTGTCCTTTCCGAATGCTACAGGCACAGATCAGCTTGGAGAACTTGCTTTTGTGTTTCTGGTTCAAGGAACGAAGCCCTCATTTCTCCCTGTGCTCGTGAGGAACAGGAGTCAAATGAAAGTTTAAGAGGATGATGCGGCTGGAAAAATCTTTGTAATCATGAATACGGTCTCGGGGCAGACTCTAGACTTTGCCCAGTTTATCTGTCATCAAACAAAGGATCATAACAGGGACAGGTCCACTGTGATCTGTCTGCTGGGAAGAGCCTCACAATCAGTGTGGAGACACAGAAAGGACAGTTTGGAAGCACATGGTTCACCTCCCTCCGGGTGAACCGCTTGGCACGGGGCCACTGTAGGAAGATCTGGCACCCCCGGGGCCCTTTTTCTGCCTCTTCCCTCCCTCAGGCTGACCCTGCATTTAAAGCAGTGGAGGCAGGGCCTGGTTGTCAAAGTGACAGCATACATACCCAGAGACAGGAAGTTGCTCTCCAATGGAGAGAGGATCGCTGACCGTGGAGTCAGTACTTGTGAATTTCTACCACAGTCTGTTATTGATGATGATCTCGAGCAATCATGAATTCCCCTTAAGCCCCGGGTTCTTTATCTTTTATGGAAAGAAATGACATCGCATTATCAAATGAGATAAAAGTGTGTGCAAATGCTTTGTGTAAAGCACAGTCTTCATTTCCTAGGGCTGCTGTTAGAAATTACCAAAACCTTGATAACTTAGAACAACACAGAAATGTTCACAATTTTGGAGGCCAGGCTTCTGAGGCTGCACTCCCTACAGAGGCTCAGGGAGAATCTGTTCTTTGCGTTTTCTCACTCCCCGGGGCCGCCGGCGTTTCCTGGTGTTCCTTAGCTTGTGGATGCATCTCTCCAATCTGTGCCGCCATCTTTACATTCCCTTCTCTTCTCTGTGTATGAAATCTCCCTCTGTCTTTCTCTCTTTTTGAGGCAGGATCTTGCTCTGTCGCCCAGGCTGGAGGGCAATTGTTCAAACACGGCTCACTGCAGCCTCAACCTCCTGGTCTCAAGTGATCCTCCTGCCTCAGCCTCCTGAGTAGTAGGTACTACAGGAATGTGCCACCATACCTGGCTAATTTTTTGATTTTTAATTTTTTTGTAGAGAAGGGATCTCACTGTGTTGGATAGGCTGGTCTGGAACTCCTGGGCTCAAGTGATCTTCCTCTCTCAGCCTTCCAGAGTGCTGGAAGTGACAGATGTGAGCCACAGTGCCCAGCCTGTCTCTCTTTTATAAGGAAACTTATGGTTGGTTTGAAAGTCCATTTGAATAATCCAGGATCATTTCTCCATGTCAAGATACTTAACCATAATTGCAAAGAATCTTTTTCCTTATAAGGTAACATTTAAGACTCTAAAAATTAGGACCTGTGATCTGAGAAACCAAAATAGACACCCCTTTATCAACTAAGACAGACCCTAACGTTAAATAAACAAAAGGTACCTACGAGTCGAGGATTCGGGGCCCAAGTGGCATGGCAAATTTCTAAATTCTTATGGCTGTAAGGAAAACCACTGTCTTGCAAAACTCCCTAACAATAAGAGCTATCAAGCAAATAATCAGATCCTGCCTAACTCGACTTTACACCCCAGACCACTACAACTCTGTTGGACAGAGGACCAGCCTTACAAATGTCCTTTTCTGATAAACACCTGCAGACTTGAAGTCAGTTTCAGCAGCTTATAGAGGCTGCGCACAAACTTTGTGTCCTATAGTTCACCTTCTGACTTGAGCCAAATGCCACCTAATTTTAATGCTAAAACCTTGTCCCAAAATGAACATGGGATGTATGTTATATACATGGTTACCCATTGCACATGTGCTCAGCTCTCCTCATAAACATGCATAGCTTTCCCCCCAAACCTGCTGAATATGTATAATTTTTTGGTGTAATGCGGACCTTGTTAGGCATAAAACCCAGCCTTTCCCTTCCCCTCTGAAGAGAGCACCTTCAGTCCACACTGGAGATGATCTCTTCCCGGTTTGCAAGCTGATGCTAGCAATATAGCTCTCCTTCCTACTAGTTAGCCATTCTGATGGTCTTTTGGATAACAGACCTAATATCTTTGGACAGGCCATTATTCAGCCTACCAGAGTCCTCCCTTGGGTCTCCAAAGATTCATGTCTGTTCCACATGCAAAATATATTTACCCCATTTCAACATTCCCAACAGTCTCAATCCACTACAATCCACTCACATCCAAAATCTCATCTAAATCCCATTAACTCAGAAATTCCAAATCACAGCATCTAATTAAGATATGGGTTAGACTCTGGACCTGATTCATCCTGGAAAAAAATTCCTTTCTATCTCTGGACCTGTGAAACTAGAAAATTACTTATTTATTCCAAAAACAATGTTGGGACAGGTGTGGTATAACAGTAAAACAATGATAGACATTCCCATTCCAAAAGGGAACAGTGAAAGGAAGAAAGGAGTCACGAGTTTCACCCAATGAGGGACTCCAGCAGGCATTCCAGCAGGGCAGGTTTCATTAGGGCTCAGGGCTGGCGATAACCCTCTGTGGCTTGGGCATCCACCCTATGGGCTCATGGCTCCTATATGAGACCTAATATCTTTGTGTGGCAATTATTCAGTCTACTATAAATATAGGTTGGTACAAAAGTTACTAAACGTAATGGCAAAAACCCCAATAACTTTTGCACCAACCTAATATTATCCAAGTGTTAGCTGATATTATTGCATCAACTGTATCAAAGTGTATCTATTTGTTTGTTTATTCTTGTAGAGACGAGGTCTTGCTGTGTTGCCCAAGCTGGTCTTGAACTCCTGGCCTCAAGGGATCCTCTTGCCTCGGCCTCCCAAGTCTCTGGGACGACAGGCATGAGCCACCCTGCCCAGCCTCAGAGTATTTGTTTTACTAACAGTAAAACACTTTCAGCACAGTTGTATCTTAGTGATCACCAAGACAAGTCTGACTGGAGGGCATTGCTCAGGCCATCTGGCCCTCATGGAACTAAACTTTCTGGCCCCGTTTTTCTTTCTGGCCTGCAGGTCAGCTCTGGCAGATGCCTGGTGTGGGTGGGATTATGAACAGAGGCAAAGCTGACTTGAACTGGATGCACCATCTCTGCACAGCCCTCCACAAGCCGTTTCATTCCTTGAGCACATTGTACCATTCAAGTCTCTCTCCAGGCCCCTATTCCCGAATGCTTGGGAGCAGGATAAGGGATTGAAGGCTCCTGTCCTGAAACTGTTTACTTATTTGCTCACAGCACCTGCCAGGCCACCGAGTCTAAGCAATTCTATGGTCATTCTGCCCTCTCCAAAGAGCAGGCTTTCCCATGGGGAGACACTACAGATTCTCTCATGAATGACGTCCCTGTCTGCTGCCTCTTGCAAGGTCCTTGCCAGAAAGTCTTTCTACAAACGATAGTTGGAAAGACCCAGACGTTGAAGAGGCCAGCATAGTCCTTGCAGAAGGAGGACAGAGACAGGTTGACATGGTCCTCCTGGTGTGAAAGTTCCTGGGATCTGTCTGTTTCCACAATGACAGCACCACAGCAAATCCAGCATCCTCAGGCCGAGAGGGTGATGGGGCTGGAGTCCATTCTCAGGCTTAGCTTCTCGTTTCTCTCCAACTGCGTTCAGCTGCTCACTGACGCCCGCCTGCTCACTCCCCCTGTTCACTGACTCTCTGCCTCAAATCCCACCTGTCCTGGGTCCTCAGAGCCTCCCAGCCTGGATGCCAGCGTGTCCCAGCCTGGATGGCAGCATGCACGTGCTTTAATCCTGAAGGCAGTGAACATCTGTGTGTTTTCCTAATAGAAAGATGCCTTCATACAAAGCTCTCAGGGAAAAGCATTGACAAGCTTATTGGAGGGGGCTCTTCATCTCCAGGATAGCAGCACCACCCACCTGAAAAGTCCGGCCAGGCATCGGGAGCACAGGTGCCTTCCACTAGAGCATGCTGCCTGGTCCATACATGGACACGGGTGCATCTGGCTCTCTGCCTTCTCTTGCTGCCTGTGAGGCCATCTTCTGATTCTCAGGGCAGTGCAGGGTTAGTTAGTAGCGGATGAGTCAAATTAATGAAGCTTAATAATCAGGTTAATGAACTGTGGCTCTCCCCTCTGGGAGACACATTTTAGCAGGAGCCACCACAGGACAAGCGATTTTAATAACACCACAGGTGTCGTGCCAGCAGGACAGGTGTGGACACGCTGAGGGGGGTTTTTCAAAATCTCTCCATTTCATTGCCCAGGCAACGGCTCTTAGAAAGACCTTGCTTTGGACCCAGGCCACTTACATGCAGGCTGTGTCCGTGAGATTCCCCATCTGCTCCTTGCTCTAAGAGTCTCTCCCACGGACACCTCAGAGAGGCCCTCCCTGGAATATTGCACCCCTGAGGTGGCCTCACGATTTGGATGTGCTGCCTCTGGGGTTAACTTGGCTAAAATTTAAACAAAAGCAAAAACAAACAAAAAAACATGTTTGGGGAGAAAACATCTGAGTTTTTAGAGCAAGAGAAGGAGAGAGAGGAAGGGAAGGAGAGAGGCAGGTTGAGAGAGAGAGGGAGACAGAGAGCAAAAGAGAGAGAGGGAGAAGGAAAGAGAGAGCGAGTGGGAAAGAGAGGTGGAGAGAGAGACAGGTAGAGAGAGAGAGAGAAAGAAAGAGAGAGACAGAGGAGGGAAAGAGAGAGGCAGGTTGAGAGAGAGAAGGAGGGAGAGAGAGAGGGAAGTGAGAGAAGGAGCAGGAAAGAGAGAGACAGGTAGAGACAGACAGAGAGAGAGAGAAGGGAAAGAGGAAGGTAAAGAGAGAGAGAGAAGGGAAAGAGGAAGGTAAAGAGAGACAGAGGAGGGAAAGAGGAAGGTAAAGAGAGACAGAGGAGGGAAAGAGAGAGGCAGGTTGAGAGAGAGGGAGGGAGGGAGGGGGAAAGAGAGAGAGGTGGAGAGGACAAGAGCCTGCGAGAAGCAATTAATGTCAGTCAGTCAGGTATATGAGACCCAAGCTGCCAGCCTGAGCTTCTCTTCTCCCAAAATGGCCATTATGAAAAGGGACTTTTGACAGCATCACTCTGGCAGTTGTGCCCCAGCCCCTCTCTGACCTCGCCTCGCCGGGATGCGGCGTCCTTCTCAGGAGCCCTGCTGTCCCTGGCAGCAGGAAGAGGACATGGTGGACATTTCCTGATTCTACTCACCTGACGTGGCTAGAGTCCCAGGAACCTGTTTCCTCCCCTTCCTCGCCTGCTCGGAGTGTCCAAGGGCACAGGAATAGAGGACCCGAGGTCATGCTGTCATTTGAATCCAAGGGAGAGTGTGAGAAACTGGGTGGCAGAGCAGCCCCCCAGGGTGAGGGGCAGAGAACAGCCATCCTAGAAGAGGACCTGTCCCCTCCCCACCTCACCGCTCCCTCCCTCACTGCTCCCCCATTCACTGCTCCCACCAACACCGCTCCCCCTTCACCGCTCCCTGCTCGCCTCTCCCCCCCAACCCTTCCCTCCCTCACGGCTCTTTCCCTCAATGCTCCCACCTGTCACCGCTTCCCCCCTTCACCGCTCCCCCCCTCACCGCTCCCTCCCTCATCACTCCCTCTCTCACCGCTTCCCCGCCTCACCGCTCCCTCCCTCACCGCTTCCCCCCACCACTTCCCTCCCTCACCACTTCCCCCCCTCACCGCTCCCCGCCTCACCACTCCCCCCTCACCCGGCTCCCCACTTCACCGCTCTCCCCAGGGAGCTGGCCCTATACCCAGCCGCTTCCTTAAAGAGTGAACACAAACAAAGTAATTAAGCGTTTGAAATTCTTCAAAAGGAAGAACTTGTACTAAGACGATTTCTTCCTTGTTTCACACACAGGGTCTCACTCTTTCCCATAGGCTGGAGGGCAGTGGCACAGTCACAGCTCACTGCAGCCTCCAAATCCTAGGTTCAAGAGATCCTCCCACCTCAGCCACCCAAGTAGCTGGGACCACAGGCACACAACACCACACCTGGCTACATTTTTTATTTATTAGGGTCTCACTATGTTGCCAAGGCTGGTCTCGAACTCCTGGGCTCAAGTGATCTTCCTGCCTCAGCCTCCCGAAGTGCTGGGATTGTAGACGTGAGCTCCTGCCCCAGGCCTCAAATGATTCCTTAAACACATTTCTTAGTTCTATTTCCTGGCCCTTCGGTGAGGTGGAAAAGGGTGGCCCAGCCTATCATTTTATTCATGACCCAAATCTTTCATCCAGGAGAAGAAGAACAGAGAGGTTACAGGGCTGTGTTTAGGTGGGTTACATGCAGCCCTTTTTCTAAAGTGCAGAGAGGGAGCCAGCGGCCTCAGCCCCAGCTCGGTGTCCCTGAGGGATTCTCCTTTCTGGGGAACTGTGCAGATCAAGGCCTGATTCTTCACCTCCATGAGCTCTCACTGTCCGCATTTGAATACTCTCTGCAACCCTTATTCCTTTTGTTACCTACTTTGATTTTTAAAATGTCTGTCACTCAAAGTCCTCTGAACTAAAAAATTCCAAATTGAAACTACGAGGTGCAGATCCATGATATTAAAACCCTTCAAGCAGCAGAAGGGGGAACGGTTTTCTGAGGAGGCAGGTCATGGTAGAGGCGGAGTGAGAGAATCTCACCACCCCACGGCTCTAACTTTGTGAATTTCTTTTCTTTTTTCTTTTTCTTTTTCTTTTTTGAGACAGAGTCTTGCTCTGTCACCCAGGCTGGAGTGCAGTGGCGAGATCTCGGCTCACTGCAGGCTCCACCTCCCGGGTTCACGCCATTCTCCTGCCTCAGCCTCCCGAGTAGCTGGGACTACAGGTGCCCACCACCAAGCCTGGCTAATTTTTGTATTTTTAGTAGAAACGGGGTTTCACCATGTTAGCCGTGATGGTCTCCATCTCCTGACCTCAGGATCCACCCGCCTCGGCCTCCCAAAGTGCTGGGATGAGAGACGTGAGCTACTGCGCCCGGCCAACTTTGTGAATTTCATTTCCCTATTTAACCGAGGAAGAAACTTGAGCACAGAGAGCAGAGATGGCAAGACTGAGGTCATGTAATAGGGTTCACATCAGAGCCATGAAGCATCCAAGGGCACAGGAATAGAGGACCCGAGACCATGAACCAAGCAGTCTGGCCCCAGAACCACAACCTGAGCCCTACCCACTACCGCTTCTCCCGGCCGCCATGCAACTCAGTAATAACCCTTTGGCATGAAGTGTGGGCAATCCCTATTGTCTAATGGGGGCTGTCAAACTAGCCACGGCCTGAACTAAGTGCCCTGTGCCTCCTCAAAGTGTGATTCCCAGGCCAGCAGCATCAGCATCACCTGGGAGTCATGAGAACTATAAATTTCCACCAGGCACAGTGACTCATGCCTGTAATCCCAACACTTTGGGAGGCCCAAGTGGGTGATTGCTTGAGGCTAGGAGTTTGAGACCACCTGGGCAACATGGTGAAACCCAGTGTCTCCAAGAAATACAAAATTTAGCCAGGCATGGTGTTGTGCACCTGTAGTCCCAAGCTACCCAGGAGGCTGAGGTGGGTAGATTGCTTAAGCCTGGGAGTTCAAGGCTAGAGTGAGCTATGATCAACACCACTGCACTCCAGTGTGGGTGACTCTGTCTCTAAAAAAATGAAGACGAGGACGGGCATGGTGGCTCATGCCTGTAATCCCAGCCCTTTGCGAGGCTGAGGCGGACTGATCACCTTACGTCAGGAGTTCTAGACCAGCCTGGCTAAAACATGGTGAAACCCCATCTCTGCTAAACTACAAAAATTAGCCAGGCATGGTGGCAGGTGCCTGTAATCCCAGCTGCTCAGGAGGCTGAGGCAGGAGAATCACGAACCCAGGAGGCAGAGGTTGCAGTGAGCTGAGATTGTACCACTGAACTGCACTCCAGCCTCGACAACAAGAGGGAAATTCCATCTTAAAAAAAAGAAGAGGAAGAGGAAGAGGAAGAAGAAGGAGGAGGAGGAGGAGGAAGGAGAAGAAGAAGAAGAAAGAAAAAAGAAGAAAAGAAAGAAAAGAAACATGAATTCTCAAATCCCACCCCAGTCCTGCCGAATCAGAAACTTGGGGACTGGGCCCTTTGACTCTGTTTTAACAAGCCCTCCTGGAGACTCTTCTGTGCACTGAGGTTGGGGAAGCACTGGTTTGGTTTCCAACCCAGCTGTAATTTCTGAGCCTCTGGGGAGCTTTGCAAACACAGCAGGGCTTAGCTCCAGGGATTGCAGGTGGGCATCTGTTGTTATTGTTGTTAACTCCCAAGGTAATTGGAATATGCAGCAAGGTTTGAGAAGCACAAGTGTCATACAAAGAACAGGGCTTTGAGGTTCGAGAGCTGGGTTCAAATTCCTGTTCGGACATGACTCGCATATGCCTTAAGCTTTCTAAGTCCTACTTGGTCCATCTGTTGAAAGCTGGAAATGAGCCCTGAATGAGAAGCTGGCATCGTTTCTGGAGCATGGCAGGTGCCCAGTGAACATTATCTCTCATCTTCTAAGCTCCCAGCACAAGCATGGCCCCCAGCTGATGCCGGAATGCACGTTGAGAGTGTCGGAAGGAGGACCTAGATGCTGGGGAGCGTGTCTTGGGATGGGACCTTAGAAGTCCTGTCCGGTGCTGAAAGCTGACCATCTGGACATACAAGTGTGCACCCTGTGCCATGGGGTTTGGAGCTGGCAGGAGGTGCAGCTGAGCCGTGCATGTGGCATGTGGAAATTACGAGGGCGCTGGCCTTGTATATGCGTCACCTTGGGGCTGCCAGAACAAAACAGTGCAGGCTGGGGGGCTTGCACAACGCAGAGCCCCGGATGCCAGAAGTCCAGGATCAAGGCGTTTAATGGGTTGGTTGCTCCTGAAGCCTCTCCATGGTGTGGGACGGCTGTCTTCTCCCTGTGTCTGCACGTGGCCATCCCTTTGTGTGTGTCTGTGTCCGCATCATCTCTTAGAAGCATAGGAGTCAGACTGGATCTGGGCCACCCTCATGACCTGCCCACCTCCCTAAGACCCCACCTCCTAATACCATCGCGTTAGGGGTTAGGATTTCCACCTATGAATTTTGGGGTGGAGGCACACAGACATCGACAACTACTGAATTGGCCTCTGGTTGGCCCCTTGTGTGATGCAATCAGTGCTGCAGTGAAGCTCATGAGCAGGGTGGTCCTGGTAGGTGTGCAGTTAGCTGCGGGCCAAATTCCACATCTTCAGCTCTACAATTGTGGTTTTCTCTCAAACATGTGAAGTGCACACAGCCTCAAAATCCCCAGTGCAGAGGGCTGCGAGAGTGGGAGGAAAACAGTGGCTACCCACGCCGCCCCTCAGCTCGGCCCTATGCCCCAGAGCCAGAAGCTTCCGGAGAGTTCTCTGGCCCCTCGCTGTTCCATCAGCCCCAGCTTCTCAGGTCCTTCCCAGACGTCCCCACCTGAACCAGCGGCCACATTCCCTGTCCTCCCCTCCTCCAGCCCCGTGTTCCTCACATGAGGAGGGTGTTCCTCACCTGCCGGCATCAGACCAACTTCCTTGTTGTCAAAAATCCAGGTAACCTCTTCCCAGAGCTCACCACACTCTGGCTTGGGCCACAGGGCAGCCTCATTTGTCCCGCACCTTCCTTCCCTTCCTTCCCTTCCTTCCAGCTGCCTCTGCCCAGCCAGCAGCGTCTTGCTGGTTCTTTCCAGCCTGTGTGTGGATCTGTATTTCCAGGCCCCCGTCCTCTCTCTCTCTGCCGTCCCCCTCTCTGGTGGTCTCTGACATCACTTCTAGGCTGTAAAAATGTAGGGCTAACACCTCCACCCTTATTTCCTGGGTCCCCACACCATCCTGCACTCCCTGAAGACTTGGCAGATGTGGAAATCCCATTGGCTCTCCTGCTCCAGTCCTTTTCCTTCTGGACGGCCCCGCAGACCTGCAGGGAAAGCTGGGGATGTTCATGGGAGCTGGGCTGCAGCTCTGGGCTGGCCTGGATCAGCAGGCAAATTAAAAAAAAATTTTTTTTGAGACAGGGTCTTGCTCCAGGCTGCAGTGCAGTGGTGCAATTATGGCTCACTGGAGCCTCAAACTCCTGGACTCAGGCAGTCCCGAGTAGCCCAACCACAGGGATGCACCACCATGCCCAGCTTATTATTATTATTATTATAGAGATGGGGGTCTCACTATGTTGCCCAGGCTGGTCTCAGACTCCTGGACTCAAGCAATCCTCCTGCCTTGGCCTTCTCAAGTACTGGGATTCCAGGCAGAGCCACTGCGTGGCCAGGAGGCACTTTTCATTCTTCCCCTCTGATCCTGACAATGATCTTCCAGGGTGAACAGAAGGATCCCCATTTCACAGAGCAGGCTCAGTGACATCTCACGGTGACGCAGGTGGTGGGTGGCAGGATGCAGCGGTGGAGCCCATCCCTCCCACCCCTGACCCTCCTGACTCCTCCCCTCCAGCCCTCATGAGCCAGTGGCAGTGACTCCAGCTTCCCTGTTAGCAACAAGAGTCACTGCCCCTCCCCTGGCCACGACCAAAGGCCAATTTCGCTTCCCATCACCTCCTGTCCCCGTGTCCCCACTGGACCAGGAAGAGGACAGTCACAGCTGGGTGCATAACTTGGCACTGTGTGGGTAAATCAGGCAAATGACTTAGCTGATCAGAGCCTCAGTTTCCCCAGGGGTAAAATGGGGGTAACAACGTCTTTGTGTAGAGATAAGAGGTTATATGGATTGTGGGACACCCGTTCCAGGGCCTAAGAAGTCACACCCAGTGTCACCTCCTCTGTTCACCCCTTTTCCTTTCCCTCAAGCCTCTTTTCACTCCTGGACTTCACTCCTGTGTGGCACCCGACAGCGGTAGCCACGCATTTACGTGCTCTGTCCCAAGACAGGCTCCTTCCCATCCTGCCTGCCCTCCTGCCGCAGACCTGGCAGGCCCAGATGAGGAGCTCAGAGAGGCATCAGGCAGCACCCGCCCTGCACGTCCTGAGCTGGAGTCCAGGCCAAGCAGTCTCCGAGTGACAGTTTCATGGTCGAGGCCACGTCCGCAGCAGCGCAGAAACGCCTCCCTCTCTCCACCTCAAGTGGGACTTTGTGAAGGTCCTCGCATTCTGTATTCTGGCTCCTTGCTTGCCAAGCAATCTTCTGCCCACTTCCTTCCCACGTGGCTTCAACAGGGAGAGAAGCTGACCAGCAAAATCCCACTCCCCTTGGCCCACGTGTCACAGATCAATGGGTGGGCGTTGTGAGGATGGCGTGGCTTCCCTACAGCCTCTGAGTGGCTCAGCCTCACCCATCTGCTAGGGCACCCGCCAGCTGTGATTTCTCAATATAAATGCAAATCAGGTGACCGACTGTGAGTCTCGTGGCTCAAGCAGCGCCTGTCCTCAAGGGCGGTCTGTTCCCATTTTTGCTCTCAGAATCAGGATCAGAGCTCTGGACAGCTGCCTGGGTCCTGGAGAACACCCCTTTGACCCTGCAGCAGGGAGATGACAAAGTCATAGAGGCTCCAGGACAGTGGGGACGATACATCTCACTGACATGGAGATGCTTAGAATTTAGGGGGTCCAGCAACTTAGATGGGAAAAATGACGTTATTTTCACAGCCTCCAACTGAAATGGAATATTTCCTTCTACTACGAATGTTGACAACAAAATAGGAACTTTGTCACTAATTAAAAAATCACAGATATTTTCATCACATTAATTATTGCAGCTTTTTGAAAACATTGTTTATGCTCATCACTACTTTAAATTATGGCAGCAATTAGACAGGAAGACTTGTTATTTAATGCATTAAGAAGCACATATTAGGAAAATATTTTGATAACTGTGTCTCAGTATAATTAGTCTTCTTTGTAATCCCATATAATCAATGTGTTTTATTCATTTGAATACCTTCTGAGAGGAGGCCGAGTTGATGGCTCACGCCGAAGGAGTCCGTGGCATCCACAGGGGGAAGGGGCTCAGCAGGGTCTGCGACGGCCTCTCTTAGGACGAAGGAATCCTGAGACCACGCTGCCACCCGTCCATCTGCTGCTGCCAGAATTCTTCCAGTGATGGTAAGTGCAGTGGGCACTAGGCTGCTCAATGAGTAGCCATCCTTTCCCTGTCCTCCTTGCCAGCAGAACCCACTTCCATGACATGGGAGGAGGCGGGAGGTGGCTGTTTCCTGGCTTCCCAAGGACCCGGCTCTGGGCAGTGGAACCTGGGAAGACTAAGGGGCGGGGAGTCTAAGGGGCGGGGAGTCTAAGGGGCGGGGAGTCTAAGGGGTGGGATGGTCATTGGCAAAGGTGCATCTTCCCGAAGTCAAAAAGCAAAGATGCACAGGAGGAAGCATGCTCCAGGTCTGTTGAGTGACAAATGTTGGACGTTTGTCCACTCCAAGTCTCATGTTGAACTCTGACCCTCAATGTTGGAGGTGAGGCGTGGCGGAAGTGTTTGGATTTTGGGGGTGGGTCCCTCCTGAATGGCTTGGTGCCATTATCACAGGAGTGAGTGAGAACTGATTGCTGAAAAGAGCCTGGCTCCTCCTGCCCCTCTCGCCATGTGATGCCTGCTCCCCTCTGCCTTCCACCACCAGTGGAAGCTTTCTGAGGCCTCCCCAGAAGCAGAAGCTGGAGTCATGCTCCTTGTACAATCTGCAGAACCATGAGCCAAATAACCTACTGTTTCCAGTATTCCTTTACAGCAACGTGAACAGACTGAGTCCCGAGTACCCACTGTACTGAAATGAACCACGGTGGGAGGGGATGGAGGGGAGGGGTGGTCGGACAGGGAGCAGTTTGTCCACAGTAATGTCAAGCCCCAGGATCAACGTGGAATTCCATTACCTTTGGATTTATTGTTATACAAGACAACATCTCTTCTAATTTAACCTCCACTTAGGTGGGCTTTTTATGAAAGCTCTCCCATTGAGAATTCTCCCAACTTGAGAGCAAAGAGGACAGTCTCGGGGAAACTCCACAGTGGCTTTGGTGCCCCCCAAGGGTTCTTTCCACGCCCTTCAGGAGGCTGGTGCCTTGTTGAGACTGGGTCTTTACTCCTGAAGAGGAAATCATGGCTACTGCTCTATGATGCTCCTTATAACTGCATCCAGAGTCTGGTTCAAATCTGACTCACCCGTGGGTGTCACCTGGGCTGAGGACCAAAAGGTCTTCTCTGTAGCCCCTGCCCAGACCACTCCAGCCTGGGGCCCCAGGAGCTCAGGCAGAAACTGCTGAGCGAACACTCCTATTTACCCCTTTGGAACCCTAGGGGAGACAGTAGCTTTTGGAAACAGGATGTATGTTACCTGCAGGCACACACAATGCATAAAATCAAATATATATACATTGTATTAGGAGATTGCTGAGAAATAGGCAAGAACTGCTGAGAAGAGAGTTTTCTCTTCTCTTCTGTAGGTTAAGTCCATGAACAGAAGAGTGTGTCAGAGGCATTTTTTCTGGCTGAACATTCTTGACAATGTGAAGTTATGCTGCAGAATCCAATCGCTGAGTTGGGCTGGGTATTTCATCCTGAAAAGCATTGCAAGCCTGACCCTTTCTGCTCCAGTCAGGAACTCCTGTCATTCCCCGCCCCCAGAGCCTTCCCCAGCATTCACAATGCTCACGCACGGGGCCCGCCTGCCAGTCTGTCTTCTTCCTCCTGTGCTGTGCCCATCAGGGGGTCTTGCTGCTGTGTCCCGGTGCTGGGACCTCTCAGACGCTGCACCCCTGCCGGCAACGCTCTCCCTCGCCAAGTCCCAATCCCACAGAACCTTCGAGACATGGCGCCAACAAGGGTGGACCACCCCCGGCCTCCACCGCCCCAAGAGCCTGCATTTGGCATGTTCTATTTGTCAACATTTAACATGTTTCCTCCTCACCCTAGGTCTTCTTTGGGACTATCAGCGCAACAGTTTTTCAACAAATAGTTAAGGAATAAATAAACCTCTCCCTGTTATCAGAGCAGGAACCACGCACGGGATCCCTAGGGGGCTCCGGTGGGCGCTACGAAACGATGCTGAGAGTTCCTTTAGTTTTCTCAAATGGCAGCAAATTTTTAGTGTCCCAAATAATAGGGAAAGAAAATGGATTACATGTGGTCTCTAGAAGGTTTCAGACATTCATTTGGGCCAGTCCTGCCAGTGGCCAACCTCCTACCTCACCCCAATCTCAATCAAAATTGCTAAATAATTGGGCCAGGCACGGTGGCTCAAGCCTGTAACTGTAATCCCAGCACTTTGGGAGGCCGAGGTGGGTGGATCATTTCAGGTCAGGAGTTTGAGTCCAGCCTGGGCAACATGGTGAAACCCCATCTCTACTAAAAATACAAAAAAGTAGCCAGGTGTGGTGGTGGGGGCCTGTAATCCCAGCTACTTGGGAGGCTGAGGTAGGAGAATCACTTGAACCTGGGAGGCAGAGGTTGCAGTGAGCCAAGATCACACCACTGCACTCCAGCCTGGGTGACAAAGTGAGACTCTGTCTTGAAAAAAAAATTGCTAAATAATTGGTCAAGGTTATGTTTCCTTGAACCCTTGTGGGGCTGTTCAAATGTAGGTATTTTTGTTTCTGTTGTTGAGATGGGAATCTTGCTTCGTTGCCCAGGCTGGTCTTGAACTCCTGGGCTCAAATGATCCTCCTGCCTCAGCGTCCTGAATAGTTGGGATTACAGGCACACACTACTGTGGCCTGGATCAGATGTAGGAATTTAAAAGATAACAAAAGGCTGGGTGCGGTGGCTCATGCCTGTAATCCCAGCATTTTGGGAGGCCGAAGCTGGCAGATCACTTGAGGTCAGGAGTTCAGGACCAGCCTGGCCAATATGGTGAAACCTCATCTCTACTAAAAATTCAAAACATTAGCCAGGTATGGTGGTGAGTGCCTGTAATCCCAGCTACTTGGGAGGCTGAGGCAGGAGAATCGCTGGAGTCACTGAGGTGGAGATTGCAGTGAGCCGAGATTGCAACACCACACTCCAGCCCAGGCGACAGAGCAAGACTCCATCTCAAAAAAATAAATAAAATAAAAATAAATAAATAAATAGTATCTGAAGAACCTCAGAGAGGCTTGGATGGAACTGGAGAGCCCCAGGTAACTGGTAAACAAGTCTATAAATCTTAACTACTTGAAAAACTGTAAAAATATTTCCCTCCCTGGTATGAAGCACAGGGTCTGGGTTCCAGTGCCAAGGGCTGGCTCCAGGCAGGTACACAGGAAGGACATGACCTTGAGCAGACTAGCAACTTCCGTCACCAGCTTCACCTGTGGCTGTAAAATGCAAATGTATTTAAGGGCTTGGCTGGGTGCCTGGCACGTCATAAACACTCCACGAATGATAATGATTACTATTACAAAGAATAACCAATCAAAGGGCACAGCAATTAAAGCACATCTGCAAAGGGTGATAAGAAACGGCCACTGAGCAGGAACTGCAGAAGGCTGACCCCATCCCAGTCCCCACACCCACCCCACCCAGCCCTCACACACTAGGACAGACTCTGGCCAGCAAAGAGCAGTATCTAGAAAGTATCTTCTCTTTATTTAAGTTAAACAATTTTCAAGGATGGTTTCCATCTATAAAATGGACAAAGTACAAGCTCTGTACAGCAGTTCTTTTTAAAAATCAACTGGAAAAAAAAATTACCAAACTATATTTTGAATTTGCAAAACATACTCACAGATACCATCATCTGAGCTTTTATGAAGACATAAGAAAGGACCACCACAGAGAAGACAACTCACTTCGGCACGCTTTGCTCGAAGGGCTCTTAGGAAAGAATTCTGAGTTTTAAAAACAGGAGTGGGAGGGTGGGATAGTCCCGATGACTAAAAAATAACGCAACCACAGTAAGTCACTTTGGCACACTGTGTCATGTAAACATAGCTCACCGCAAAGGACCCCTCCCCAGCCCACCTCTGCTCTTGACACCCGGACCATCCAAAGCCATCCCCCAGCTCAGGGACAGGACGCTGCCCCCAAGGCATGGCCGCACAAGGGCCTGGGTAGACATAGCTGATGACACGAAGGCTGAAAGGACCTGGGGGTGCGGGCAGGGTGAAGGTGTGGGGGCAAGGGATTAATCAAAAAACTTGATTTTAAAACAAGCCAGATTCATCCATTTTTTTTTCCCTCCTAACAGCAGTAGTAGCTCGCGGGTGACAGGGTCTGACAAAAGAACCTGGGTGCTGCGGGCTAAGCATGCCCTGCTCTGGCCTGCATTCCACAGCCTTGCACGGGTACCTAAGGGGGTTTTCCTCAGGCTCCCTCAAAGAGCCCACTGTGAAAGACAGAAGCGTGCGGAGTTACTCCGGCGTGGGGCCACACTGCCCACTCAGGACACATCTGGTTGCATGGCAGGGGAGGCGGGAAGAGAAGACCTATAGGGCAGGCCTCCAGCCAGGCTTCCACCTTGGGCCGCTGTCCGACAGTGCACACCCGTGGGGCTCCTGCCGGGGAGGAGGACACACAGTGGCCTCTTTCATACAAGACACAGGGAGGAGCATGGCACCGACACAACCTCCCAGGGCAGCTCCTAACTCCAAGGCCACTGCTGTCCCTCCGAGGGGCCTGCAGGTGTGCCTATCTGATGCTTTTCTCGGACTGCCAGGCCGTGCCAGCCTCTCTGAGACTAAGCAATCTGTGTGTATGGTGCTGGAGAAGGCGGCTGGGAATGGAGGAGGAAGCAGGGCACCAACCAGAGTGGCGGGGTGACGAGGAACATTCCTGAGCACCCAGGCAGACGCCAGGCACCTCTCCCCGTTAAGACTTTTAGTTCATAACTGTCCGTGGTTTAACAGGACCCCAAGGCTCTTGTCTCCTGTCCTGAATCCTCAGTGTAAATGAGCAGGTATTGTTTGGTTCTGACCCTTCCTAATTCTTTCCCCAAAGCCCCCTGAAGCAGTCACGTTGGCCAGGTGGGGTGTGGGAGGGGGCTGCGGGCGGGGCAGGACTCACTGCCTGGCTGGAGATCCCCAGGCCAGCAGGTGTGCAGGACTGTGAGCCAGGCCTGTGCCCAGGCTGAGAGGCTCATCCCTGACACTGCTGGCCATTAATTCTGAAGGCCCAGCATGCAGGGCTGAGATCACAATGAGGCCAATGCTAGCGTGTGACAGCTGCCTGGCATCATTGGTCTGCCCTGTCGCCAGGGGGCAGCGGTATCGCTGGCTCACATTGGGAGCTATGGGGTGTTGTTTATATTCCTTAAAGAAAAGAAATTTAATGTAAAAAGACCCAAAGTGATATGTGTCAAAATAAGTAACCCCTCCAGGTTCACAGATACGCATAGCACACAAAGTGGATTCTGACACACAGTAGTGACTCTCAGGCTGACTGACGCCCAACAGGGATGCCCGGGCTGAGGCCGGTGGTCTGGAGGAAGCCCCCCCAGCTGGCCACAGCAGTAGCACCAACTGGCTGATCGGGCTCCAGGGGACAAAGGCCACCTCCTCCCTCCGTGAGAACCTGGCCCCACCGGGCTCTGGCCCCTTCTCCTGGAAGCTGCGAACGGCTTTGTGGGGAATTTACAAGATGATGATGATCTACACAAACCATAGGGAACTGACCGTACATTCTTTCTACAGAAACCATAGGGAACTGACCGCACATTCTTCCTACAGAAACCATAGGGAACTGACCGTACATTCTTTCTCTATATAGCTTTATATTTAGCGTCCCACCTTAGAAAACTTCATCCTCAGATTTAGCAAGTACATCAGGTGGAGGGGAGTCTGGACCAGGAAGACACTTGGGAACGGAGCAGAGAGAGGGGCTATCGACGTAAACCTGCCACGTGACACGACTCGGCTTTGTGGAAACCATATGTGATTTCGATGGGATCGAAAATGGAGATTTCAAGAGTTCTCCTCGCTCCCCTGGGCATGTGTGCCCCCTCCTCCCGCCCTGCCCTCAGCTCGCATGCGTCCCCCCTTCAGTTACTTCTTCTACCACTCCCCGGTCGGCCGTTGCTGGATGTCACTCAGTTGCAGAGCCAGCGGAAGTGAAAGCTGGAAGGAAGAGGGGCACTCCGGCCTGGGGAAGGGGGCCCAGCTGGGCTGCACCGAGAGGAGGGGGAGGGCAGTTCTCGCTTCTTGCCGCTGTTGTGTCTGCACAGTCGTCCGTGCCTTGCCGAAGTTCGACTTTCAGACCATGATGGAATACTGAGGTATATTAGTTTCGCAGAAAGTTTAAGAAACATAATCAATAATGTGATCACCAGACTCCACCCGATGGTGCAGGAGACAGGACGGCAGGGCCTCCCGGGCCCTCCTACTGCTGCAGGTTGAGCGAGAACTTCCACTGCTGCGAGAGGGCTGGGCCGCACACCTCCACGCTCAGGCCCCCGCTCTTGGCTGTGCGACTGTCCAGGCACAGGTTGCTGCCCACGTGCCTCAGCTTGGAGTTGCCCTCGATCTGTTCCCATTTCTGCAAGACACAGGAGAATGCCTTAGAGTGTGGCTCCAAGCAAAGGAGTACAAACAGATCTGTGTGAATTCAGGGCCTTGTGCTGCTGCTGGGGGCCCAGGAAGGAAACGTATTCTCTGCCTTGGATCAAAACTCAGAAACTCTCTTGCCCCAACCTTTCTGTGGGCCTCCTCTGAGCCCCAGCACTCTGGGCACCCACCCCTTCATCATTAACACAAGGATTTGATGTAGGGGAATTTGCATGCCTTCGTAAGAAAGCTTGATCCAGTGATGGTTCACCCCAAGATGAGATCCACACAAAGCAGAGCCAGCTCCTCCCCTGGCTGCTGGAAAGCAGCCCTGTCTGGAGGCCTTAGTCTCGGCACCTCCATGCTCCCACTTAGGGCTTTCTGCTCGGGGGAGCCAGAGGAACCATGTCAGGCCAAATGTCAGGAAGAGAGATGCTTGTGTGAACAGAACATAGGGCTGAGAAGCCTATTTCTATGCGGTCTGTTCTCTACTGGTGTGCAAGCTCCTTGGTGGATATGAGAAACTTGTCTCTGCTACCCTTGAGGCCCCTGGTGCTCTGTATGGCGGGGACCAATGTTTGCTGAGTTCTGAACATGCCGCTTGTAAAGTATAGGGTACGATGCCTCTTTACTAACACTCAAATCAAGCAAACAACCAAACTCAACCCACGCACCCGTTACCCACCAACCAAGCCAGAAATCAAAGCACACAACCCAGCCTGAAGGAAATCTGAGGAGCCCTGTTTATAGCAAGTAACATAAATACCCCTTTCAGCCTGAGTGCGGGCAGCTCACGCCAGTAATCCCAGCACTTTGGGAGGGAGGCTGAGGCAGGAAGATAGCTTGAGATCAGGAGTTCAAGACCAGCCTGGGCAACATGGCAAGAATTCATCTCTACAAACATTTTTAAAAAAAATTAGCAGGGCATGGTGGTGCATGCCTGTTGTCCTAGCTCCTTGCAGGCTGAGGTGGGAGGATCGCTTGAGCACAGGAGTTTGAGGCTGCAGTGAGCTATGGTCATACCCACCCCTGCACTCTAGTCTTAAGCAACAGAGCGAGATCCTATCTCAGAAAAGAAAAGAAAAATCCCCATTTAAGAATCTCTAATGTTTGTGCTTAAAAAACAAAAAGTAACCATTTTTTTCCTCCCCAAAGCTCTTGTTTCAAATAATGAAGTCTGTGGTTCTAATTAATTTTTTATACTGTGTGCACTAAAGCTCCTTCACCTAAGTATTTTTTGCAAATCCTTTTGACATGGCAGAATTAAATTTTCTCACTCTTGCCACCCTTTCCTCTTTGACTCTGCAAATATGCACATAATACGAAAACATGGACGTGCCTGGAAACCAAATATTCCAACTGGCAAAGCCAGTTCAGCTCCAAGATAAAATCTGTAAGGAGCTTCCTCTCGAGGGCCAGTGAGTGAGGCAGGGAAGAGCCGGTGCAAGCAGAGGAGCCCAGTGCTGGGGACCCGACCTGCGTGAACCACCACGAGGATGTTGTCACCCGGACCCTGCCTTCCTTATTCCCATTCACCTGCCCACCTGGAGTTCTCGCCAATAGGGAAAGACAGTGCAGTCAGAGGAGCCACGGGAGGCTTTTGCTCAGTGCCCATCATTTCGTCTTTCATTTCCGGCTCCCTCGTTTCTGTCAATCACCCCTCATGCTGTTTTTCCCCATTATCATGTAAAGTGTGTATTGAGGCTGCCCTGTCACTCTGAGCGGCCAGAATCTTCTCAACACAGAATTCGGAATGAACGGAATCTGATTCTGGCCACTGGAAGGACTGCCTGTCATGTGTCAAAGCATCAGCTAAATGAAGAACTGTAGAAAAACAATAACCAAACCCCAGCTCCGTCTCGCACAGGTGGCCTTGTCAGCTCTGATGTCTGTCTGATGGGATTGTGGTGGCGGGGGTGCAGCACAGATTTTCAAGGCAGCCAGACCCTACTGAAATGGCCCCCACATCCTCTATAATAGCCTGAGTCTTGGGGTTGAAAACCTAACAGATCCCTATTTAGACACGCCATACATCCAGAAAAACTTATTATTGACAGGTCTTCTCATGCTTCACGAAGGTCCTAAGGCATGTCAGTTATGGTTCCCCAAAACTGGGACTGAAGTAAAAACACCTGTCAGTTCTTGAAATTAAGCAATATTGAAGTAACCATTTGTTTTTTAAAAAGGTGTCATAAAGTCATCACTTTATCAATCCATTACATCCAGACAGCTCTGCTCCGTTACATCCCAGGGAATGTGTTTGAGACTCACCCGGTACTTGGCTTAGCAGATGCCAGCCTTGCCCTTGAGGAGCTTCCTCTTGAGAGGCCAGTGAGTGAGGCAGTTTCTAGGTGGTTTGGGTACAAGCAATGGTAGCTTTCTCTTGTTTAACAGGCACTCCCTTACACATTTTGGTATCAAGTCATCAACACAGATGGACATTTAGAGATGTGGATTATGACCAGAACCCTACAGAAGGGCTCCCACTGCCAGGAATCTGGGACTCTGCAGAGCAGGGAAGGAGGAGCACCCAGAGCTGGCACAGGGGTTTGAAGACAGACAGGTGAAAGAGGGCCCTCTGTAAGCACCTGTCTGACAGCTGGGGTCTGAACAGGGGACTCGGTCCTGGCCTGGTCTTCCCAGATGACTCTAGGTTGGAGGCAATGACTTTCTGAGCCTCAGCTTTCTGTGCTGTGAAATTAGGGTTGGACTAGAAGCTGGCTTAGGCTCTTGGCTCCAGTAGGCTCCGTGCCTCACTTTCCCTACATCTCATCTATCTCTAAGAACCAACTGTAAGAACCAACCTCCACCTCCCTGGTTCAACATGCATAGTCCGTCATTAGAAAAACATTAATGGCAGGCATTTCAAGTATGGGCATACTAGGACGACCTTTTGTGCTTGCATTCCCATTAACAGTTACCCCATGTCTTGAGAAAGGGTGTGCCCACAAGCTGCCACAAGGGAGTATGTCAGAGAAAACCAGCTTACAAGGCAGGTAAAGTCTATTCTGAAATGTTTAAAGAAACTGTGTTTATATGTGTGTGTGTACGTATATATATGTGTACACATGCGGTGTGTATATATGTATATGTGATGTGTATATATCGGTGGTGCTATGTATATGTATATATGCTTATCGGTGGTGTTATGTACATATATGTGCCATGTATATGTGGCATGTATATATATATGTGGCATGTATGTATATGTGGTGTGTATATATGTACACATACAGCATATATATATGTATATATGTGGCATGTATATATATGTGGTGTGGGTATATATGTATATGTGGTGTGTATATATGTACATATACAGCATATATATATATGTATATATGTGGCATGTATATATATGTGGTGTGGGTATATGTATATGTGGTGTTTGTATATATGTATATGTGTGGCATGTATATGTATATATGTGGCATGTATATATGTATATGTGGCATGTATACATGTGTTTAATGTGTATATATGTGGCATGTATATATGTATATATGTGGCGTATATATGTATATATGTGGTATATATATGTATATATGGTGTGCATATATGCATACATATGTGGCGTGTATATGTGGTTCGTATATATGTATATGTGCTGTGTATATATATGTTGTGTGTATATATGTATATATGTGGTGGTGTGTATATATGTGTATATATGGTATCTATATATGTGGTGTGTATATATGTGGTATATATGTATATATATGCACACACATATACAGACACACACATACTTGCATTATGTATCGAGTACCATCCACTTGAACATTAATCATTTAGAATTTCTATAAATTTAAATAGAAAAAAGTGTTCGATGATTAAACAAAAATAGCTAATTTCTCTTTAAATTTTTCAGTGGCATAGGGAAGAGAATGAGAATATAATCAGAAATAAGCAACAGTAGGCTTGTGGCTTAAGTCCAATAGGGCAGCTAGACATTATTCATAGTGATGCAAAAGAACACCTAAGTACACGCCGAGCTGGATGCTTCATGAGGCTGCGCAAAGCAAGAGGGCGCAGGCCGTGGCTGCCCTGGTCTGGGTTAATCATGGGCACCCACGGGTGCCTGCAAGCCGTACCTGTCTGCTGTCATTTTCTCGGCAGCCCTGCAGCTTTATAAGAGAGCCCGGTGCCCGGTCCACCACAGTAAGGCACAAATCCATGTGCTTCACCGACTTCTCCTTCGTCAGGGCCCATTCCTGGAACACAAAACCAGAAGTCAGAGGCGTGCTATGCACAGGGCTGTGAAAGGAAAGAAGGGGCACCAATGAGGGCTCCAAAAGGAAAAGGGTCAGGGTGCGGAGCTTAGATTCAGAACCCCTGAGCCACCTGAGAACGGAAGAATTACTTTTTGCCTAAGGGCAAATTTATAACACCAGAGATGTGGGAGAACCTCACAATTGAGCAGTCAGTTGGCTGAGTGATGTGAAGTGCTCTGAGGATCTCAGTAACTAAAATAAAATTATTAACCATTTTAGCCCCAAATACAAGTTAGACTGCCTTGTATTTTTACTTATAGAAATTTGTATTTTAAATACAAAAATTTACTTATAGAAAAATTACTTATATAATTTTTAATTATAGAAAAAAAATCATTTTTCTATAATTCAATGCGAATTGTAAAAACTGTGGCACAAGCTTGGTTATACACCAGGTAGACAGTCGGCAACTGGTCCACCCATGCTGTTTTGGGATGACTCTGCCCTCATGCAGGTATGGCCTGCAAACAGCATTGATGAGAATGTGAACTGTAGTAAATAACACATTGCATACTGAAGCAAAATATATCATGTATAGCCTCCTGAGTGAATGCTAATTGATCTATGGATGCTCATGAAGCCCTCTGAAAACTGGAGGAATAGATCTATGCATTTCTCCACACACATTACAGCTAAATTTAATTAGGTGCTATGTGCCAGGCGTTATTTTAAGCCCTTTATACAACAGCTCCATGAGGGCTACTATTATTCTCATTTTATAGATGAGAAAACTGAGCTAGAGAGTGTTTAAATCACAAGCCCACGATGTTAACAAACAGAAACACATATATACGTATAAACACACACAAGTTATAGGCTGCGACAGGGTGAGAGGACAACCATTTTGGATACTAAACAAGACATGGTCCCAGGCGGCAGAGGAGGCCAGAACCTGTTCCGGACAGGGCCACAGCAGGGACTGGGCTTCTGACCATCACTCTCCACTTGTCCCACCCAAAGGGATGAACACCCCTTAATATCCAGAGGCAGCAAGGCCCTTTCCAGCTTAAAACCCCACAGGGACTCACTATCTACTTCCATCCCCTTCCACTCTAAGCCCTGGCACGCTGCGGTGGCCCTCCCCTCCCTTCATCTGTTTGTCTTTCCATCGGTCTGTCCCATGACCACCTGCTGCACACCTGCGTGACACAGGCACTGTCACACAGCCAGGCTCACTTTCTAGTGGGGAAAATGAAAGACACACAAATAAATGTATTCTGTAACTACAGGCTATTATGTGTATTCTGAAAATGAAAGACACACAAATAAATGTATTCTGTAACTATTATGTGCTATGAAGGCACTGTTTTTCTTTTTTCTTGGTTCTTGGAAACAGAGGTAAGGAAAGGAACAAATAGTGTTTAAAGAAGCCTCACTGTCTAGTACCTACATCGTGTTGGAACAAATAGTCCGTCATTAGAAAAACATTAAAAGCTGACGATACAGCTGGGTGAGGTGGCTGAGGCCTATAATCCCAGCACTTTGGAAGCCAAGGCGGGAGAACTGCTTGAGGCCAGGAGTTCAAGATCAGCCTAGGCAACATGGCGGGACCTTGTTTGTACTAAAAATAAAAAATAAGTTGACCGGGTGTGGTAGTGCACATCTGTGGTCCCAGCTACTTGGGAGGCTGAGGTGGAAGGATCGCTTGAACCTGGGAGGCTGAGGCTGTAGTGAACGGTGATTGTGCCACTGCATTCTAGCCTGGGTGACAGACCGAGACCCTGTCACAAAACATAACAAAACCCTAAAGATTCCAGCATTCAGACCTTACATAACCACGGGCGGGGTGCGCCATCTCCAGCCCTCAGCATCAGCAGAGGGGATGCAGAGGCACGGATGCCCGTCTAGGAATCAGTGAAGAGACTTTCACCTGTCTGAAGACTTCCTTCTCCCCTAACAGGGAGGGAGGCTTGCCTGCTCACTTCCCGGGTCTTCCATTTTCTCACCTTTTAATTTGTGTTCCTCACATTCTACTCCGTGAGGAATTCTAGGAAAAATGGATTCTAGGTCAAATAAATTTGGGAAACAGATGTTGTGCTGCGTTTATCTCTTGGAAATTCAGTCTATTAAAGGCTCTGAAGAGTCCTAGAGTGGAAGCACCTGCTTGGCCTGTGCACTGTGGCCTCCCAAACACGGCATGGAGGGAGCCCTGACCCACCCACTCCTGCCGGCCACATTCTTTGGGGAAGGCCACCCAACTTTGAGTCGAATCCCAACATTCTATGATGTTGTCATTCAACATGGGTGAGTTCCAGCCAGCTCTTCTAAGCAGCCACAGGCACTCCACATCACCCACACTCTAGGACAGTATGACATCATAAACATAATCATTTGGTCTCTGCCCCTGGTTTCTGGCACAATCACAAGGCTCCTAAAACTCTTGCCATTTCCTGAGCTACAAGGGTTTTAAGACCGTCTTTCATTCTAGTGTTTTGTCTTTGACTCCGGTTCCTGACAGACAGCTCTTAATCCCTTGGAATTTCTTGGGTGATGGGAGTGTCTTTTGTTCTAATGAAGCAACTCTAATGGGCTCCTGGATGGGGCTGGTCACCAGAAAGACCAGGTTATGCCGAGAAGCTTGAAACTGTCAGTCCCCCACCACCCCATCCTCTGGGAAGGGGAGAGGAGCTGGAGGTCACGCCCATGTGATGACGCCTCCGTCAAAGTCCCTGCACTCCGGAATGTGGCTGCCGGACACGCGGAGGCGCTGGGAGAGCAGCACACCTGGAGAAGGCACACCTGGAGAGGGCACACCTGGAGAGGGCACACCTGGAGAGGGCAACCTGGAGAGGGCATGGAAGCTCTGACACCCCAGCTCCACACCGTGCACTATGCATCTCTCCCATCCAGCTGCTCCTGGGTTTCAGTCTTTCCTAATAAACAGGTAAACCAGGAAGTAAACCGTTTCCCTGAGTTCTATGAACTGTTCTTGCAAATGAATGAATTCAAGGTGAGGTTGTGGGAGCCCTGAGTTCGAGTCAGACAGCAGGTGACAACTTGGACTTGTGACTGGCATCTGAAGTAGGAGCATCTCGTGGGAGGAAGCCTTTAACCCACGGGGTCTGTGCTAACTCCGGGTAGGCAGTGTCAGAACTGAATTGACAGGTAGGACACTCAGTGCCTGCAGATAACTGGAGAATTGCTTGGTGTGGGGGGAAAAGCCCACATGGCTGGTGTCAGAGGTGAGAAGTTTGGTGAGAGTATAAAGCAAGAAAAGCAGCTTTTTTCCTATTCACTGGGTCACAGAGTACGGAAGGTGTGGAGTGTACAGAGGAAGTCGTGTGTATTTCCCATATGCAGATGGCGTTCAGGATGGAGAGGGCCAGAAAGAAGCACATTGTTCTGTCCCTGCACTCACAGGTGCCAGGGACACCACCCAGACATGTGAAACTGTGGCACATAGAGACGCCCACTCACGATGAAGAGGGGAGTCCTGAGTAAGGGGGACAACGCTGGTATGGAGAAGGGTTCCAGACTGTCCTTGGCAGCAGGTGTTGGCAGATGCTGGATGGTCTGCTGACACCCAGTTAAAGATGATGTCTGAATGTTTCTATAACCTCCTTGCTATTGTGTGCTTAATTACTGTAAAACAGACTTTACACAGGATTCCAGAAAAACTAATTCAGCTGGGCAAACAACAGAGCTAGTTGCCGTTTTGTTCTTCCGTTGCATTTCAATTATCTGAATTTGTAAAATAAAGTTCATAAATATTTAAGAAATGCTTTTTTGAGCTGCCACTCTTAAAAGACATGGCCATTCATTTTCTCATTTCCTGTGTGTCTGCCAAGGTTCAGCCGGAAACCAGATAACAAACCTCACTCTTCCGAAGCACCAGGACCTATTTTCAGTTGGGAAATATGACTTACCCTCTCGTTTCTCATCCGTGTCACATGTTATGCAAAAAAGCATCACTCTCTGTCGGTTCAGAGAGGACTCAGCACAGTGGGTTTGTGAGCTGGAACATCTGAGCCGCACTGTCTAATGTGCTAGCTACAGGGCACACGGGGCCATTTACATTTAAATTCACCAGAATGAAATGAAGTTAAACTTGTAATTCACACTAGTCATATTTCAAGTGCCCAGTTGCCACAATGTGGCTGATATACTGAATGGCAGATCTGGAGCATTCCCCTCATAGCACATGGTTCTACTGGAAAGAACTGATTAAGACAGTAGCCCAGGGAGTAAGGTGCTCCCAAGCTGAGGCTATAACATGCATCAACATGCATCAGTCATCCTGCCGTCTCACGTCACATTGTATCGCTGATGTGTTCATCTTTCCACTAGAAAACCCTTGCTCTTCAACTTCCATTTTTAAAAATGTTTATTTATTTATTTTTTTGAGACAGAATCTCACACTGTCGCCCAGGCTGGAGTGTAGTGGTGCGATCTCGGCTCACTGCAACCTCCACCTCCCTGGTTCAAGCGATTCTCCTGCCTCAGCTTCCCAAGTAGCTGGGATTACAGGTGCCCACCACCACGCCCAGCTAATCTTTTGTATTTTTAGTACAGACAGAGTTTCACCATGTTGACTAGGCTGGTCTCGAACTCCAGACCTCATGATTTGCCCATCTCGGCCTCCCAAAGTGCTGGGATTACAGGCATGAGCCACCGTGCCTGGCCCTAATTTATATTATTTTAGAAACACGGTCTCACTCTGCTGTTCAGGCTGGAGTGCAGTGGTGCAATCACAGCTCACTACAGCCTCGACCTCCGGGGCTTTAGCAATCCTCCTGTCTCAGCATCTTGAGTAGCTTGGACTACAGGTACAGGCCATCACACCTGGCTAATTTTTTTTTTTTGGTAAAGACGGAGCTTCCCTATGTTGTCCAGCCTGGTCTTGAACTCCTGGCCTCAAGCAGTGCTCCTGCCTTGGCCTCTTAAAGTGCTGAAATTACAGGTGTGTGCCACTGCACCAGGCCAAATCCTCATTTAGAATCACTTGGTAGCTCTTAAAGATCTGGTGGTGCTCTCTGACCCTAGACAAATCAGATCAGGCTCTCTGGGCACAGCAACTGGCATCAGCATTTAGTAAAAGTTCTCTGGGCAGGCTGGGTGTGGTGGCTCACGCCTGTAACCCCAGCACTCCCCAGCACTCTGGGAGGTCGAGGCATGTGGATCACCTGAGGTCAAGAGTTCGAGACCAGCCTGGCCAACATAGTGGAATCTTGTCTCTACTAAACATACAAAAATTAGCCAGGTGTGGTGGCACGTGCCTGCAATCGCTGCTACTTGAGAGGCTGAGGCAGGAGAATGGCTTGAACCTGGGAGGCAGAGGTGGCAGTGAGCCGAGATTGCACCACTACACTCCAGCCTGGGCAACACAGTCAAACTCCATCTCAAAAAAAAAAAAAAAAAAAAGTTATCTGAGCAATTCCAGGATGTGGCCATTGGAGGGGGGCTAAGAGTGGGCAGCGAGTCACCACTTACTGCTGGAAACGAAGGGAAAGCCCGCGTGTGAGAACAGTAATGGCTGCACCGTTAGCAAAAAGGAAAAGCAAAAGCAGAGCGGGAGAAGCGCCCTGCAGATCCAATCTTGTTGATTCCTTGGCACAGCCCTTCGCTGACCCCTGAAGTTCGTGCAGAGGCGAGGAACGGGTGCTCTGTGTCAAAGGTCTGTGCCATGGCTGCCCTCAGCACTGTGCCCTCTGCTCAGTGCCCCCACCGTGCAGAGAGGAATCCTGAAGACCCTCTACTGGGCAGGACGGGGTGGGGCAAGGGCCACAGCCCTGAAGGCGGGACACAGGCTGTCCTCCTGAGGGCAGGTGAGGAGGGTCACAGGCAGCAGCTACATAAGTCTTTGGTTCCCGTAGACCTGCCGCCTCCACAGGGCCCGGACTCTGTCTTGTGTTACCAGCTGTGCAGTAATTAAGGAGCAATGCTGGCGGTGGGGCGAGCCAGTCACAAAGCCTGACGCACAGGGGATGAAGCTGCAGCCAGAGACTCTGATGACCAACTCTCTTGGCTGGGGCCTGGACACACGCTTGGGTTGAAGGTGCTGTAGCGTAAGGCGTGTCGCTTTCCAGCAGAGGCGCTGACTCAGAAAGGAGTGAGCTCTCCAACCTTCCGTGAATCATTGGAACAGTGCAGAGTGACAGCGGGAACTCCAGTGATTAAACACGAAGTGAGGCTGGCCAGGGATCACAAGGGGCCCAACACCCAGACAGTATGGAACCTGGGTGGGCACGTCGTCCGTTTTGTCATCCACAGACCAGAGGTAAGCTTCACCCAGCCCCACATGAATTATCCACGTCTGTGTTTGGTGAAATCTGCATTAATGCTGTGTGACCGACCGAGCCCTGCAGCACTGTCTGTCCGGTTTAGATGAAACCTAGCTTGCTGAGAATGAGAACCAGCACTTCCCCCTTCCTCACGGAGCTCTGCTTTTCTGAGGGCATTTTGGTGCATTTTCACTAAGTTCTAGATGGAAACACATAAAACATCTCTCCCCAAGCTCACTGCTTTCCAGATCTCAAGAATGAAGCCCAAACCGTGGAAAGCAACACGCTGTGATCAGTGTAGAAGGAACACAGCCTGCGAGACGCCTCCTCCCATCACACCTGGACCACAACAGGAGCCACAGCACCACCACACAGCACCCTCCATCACCTCTGAGTGAGTCCCTTGGGCCCCCACTTCCCAGCAGTGACTGAGAACACAGTTAACGGCAGGGTCTTGGAAGGAGGGGTTACAAAGACACAGAAGCACGGTCACAGTGGGGATGGCACCTTCCCCTCTGCCTCTGCCCACCCCGCCAATACCAGCTGGCTCCTCCTCCTTTTACCCGCTTCATCTTCCACTCTCTTTGTCCTTCCCTGCCTCTGTATGGGTTCCTCCCTCCAGGTGACTCCTGACATTGGTGGGGCCTGTGATGAGTACCCAGGGGGGCTCACCTGCTACAGTGTGAAATACCTAAAACTGGTCCATCAGGCTACAGCCAAAGGCTGGCTTGTGTGTGCACCCACACCTGAACCCTGCTCCCCAGGAGTGTCCTCACAGCCCAGAGGCTACACACAGATGCCAGGGCCTGGGAGCCTGGGAATGGCATGCAGTCCTGCCACGTGGCAGAGGGAAGCCCAGTGATTAAACATGGAGGTGAGGGCAACAGGATTAACAGGAGGTGCAGCCACCCGGACAGCACAGAGGTGAGCAGGTGCCTCCTCTGTTTCATAACCCACAGTGGCTCCTCCACTTCAAGAACTCCACTGTGAGTGCTTGAAGGCGAGGGATTGCTTTGTTTGCCTTCTAATCCCTTTCTCTAACAAAATAGTACCGCCAAGCAGAAAATCCTCCAACAATATTTCTCAAAAGGACAGAGATCAATGATATGAAGTCATGTCTAGGAAACAGACAGCAAAACAAGCTCTGCATCTGAGTAATAGAGAAAAAGAAGAAAGAAGCAGGACATGAGTCTAGGTGCATGTGCATAACGAAGAGAGGGAGACTGAGCCCAGGAATCATGAGAAGAGAGCGGTTGTGTGAGAACGTGATGAGCATATGTGCTATTGTGTGTGTGTGTCACACACGTGCACAGGCACTGGAAGCACACTCATACCTGTCAGCAAACCTGACCCATTGGCTCTTACCCAAACACAGCATCACATTTAGCTATTCCAAACCATCGAGACTGCTGACGCTGATACGGAGAATCCAGGATCAACTCTACCAAAATCACATGAGAAAATGAGGCTCTCTCTTATTTTCTGACTCATCAAAGCCAAGTATCTTCTATTTAAGAGCTGGGGATTTAGGGGAACCTGGGCCAGGCCCTGGCTACCTGCCCCATGCCCATGCTGGATGGGGACTGGCCCAGTCAAGCCTCAGGCAGGCAGGTTCCTCTCTCTCTTCTAATTTAGGATGTCCAGGCCATTGCAAGTAACTGCTAAAACCACATCACCAAGTGAAGAAAGGAGTCAAGGTATTTGTGGATTGCAGTCTACCTGGACACTCACTTGGGAGCCGCACCCAGCTTTACACAAAAGCACATGCCCCCTTTCAAAATACTTCCAGTTAAAGAAAGTTAAGAAATCAATACATTTAGGATACACACATGGAGTTAATCCGCCTTTTTAAAAACTGCAGGCTCTCCCAGTGCCAGGCAAGTTTTCAGGAAGGGGGTTAGAGGACACAGGATTTTCACCCAATCCCTATTATTATCTCATAGGAAAACTGTTTTTAGAATCCAAAGTCTCAGCTGGACCCATCAAGCCTTCATTTTGTCTCTCCTTTGCGATGACGGGAGAAGAGAAGGTAGTGTTTTGTTTTTTGGTTTTTTTTTGAGACAGAGTTTTGCTCTTATAGCCCGGGCTGGAATGCAATGGTACGATCTCGGCTCATAGCAACCTCCGCCTCCTAGGTTCAAGCAATTCTCCTGTCTCAGCCTCCTGAGTAGCTGGAATTACAGATGCCCACCACCACGCCTGGCTAATTTTTTGTATTTTTAGTAGAGATGGGTTTCACCATGTTGACCAGGCTGGTCTTGAACTCCTGACCTCAGGTGATCCAACCACCTCAGCCTCCCAAAGTGTTGGGATTACAGGCGTGAGCCACCGTGCCTGGCAGTTGTGAGATTTTATGCCTCTAGGAAAAGGTGTGTATGTGTGCAACTGAAGCAATTAATACTGAATATCTTCTATCTTAAGCTATTATTATCTAACAGGCAGGGGCTGTGACTAGCAGCTGCCTTAGTGCCCACAGTTAAGAATCTGTTATATAGGGGTACCAGGCAGGTGTAGACATCATATTCTGGGGCCAGACGCAGAGGCAGAATGGGTGCTTTGGTGTTGAGTGCACATGGCCGAGAGGACAGAGCTGGCAGGAAGAAGACCAAGGCCCTGCAACCAGCAACTGTGACCAGTGCACCCTTGCCACTGCAGCAGAGCCTGGTCCGAAGCTGATGACAGAGCTGATGCACCAAAGTGTGTGACATCCTATCTGGCCCTGGGGCTGGCTGTCAAAGAGGCTGTGGCCAGCAGGAGCCAGGCGCTTCCTCAAAGACATCACTCATCCCAGGAGAAAGGTGGTAGCCAGGACTTCTAACCTCAGGACCCCCGACTCCTGCTCTCTCTGGGCCTGCAGGTGACCTGGCTTCGCCATGCACATACCTGGTTTCCCCCAGCATTGTGACATTCATAAACTCCAACTACACCATCAGCAAAGTGTCCCAAAGTGTCGAGGCAGTTAGTTCCCTGCTGCAAGGCCCCAAAAGCTATATCCTGATGGTCTGGAACCCTGAAAAACAAGGTGAGAATCACCTGCTTAATTGCACATGACCACTAGCTCCCGTCCACCAGCCCCTTTGCTCAGTGGTTTCATGACAGGTGACAGGAACAAGAGAAAGACCCAGTGACCAGGCATCGTGCCCCTTCCTACCACAGGTAGTGTGTGTCAGGGACACGGCATTTCTCCCCGGCTCTGGACTTCCAACACTTTAAGACTGTATGTTGGAGAAGTATTCTTTATATTCTATATCAGGTCTTTTTTTTTTTTGGAAAGGAAGGAAAAACTCCTGATACTCTTCAATGTCAGTCTTATTGGAGGTCATTTAGAAAATCAATGTGGCCAGACTCTGTTGCCTTGAACTTTCCAATACACTTAGGATCTGACCTTTATCCAGTCAAGACAGGAAAGGTGAGTAGACTTGTCAGGTGGCCTGATGCGAACAAAGCCACAGCCACGAGGAAGAACAACATGCTTCAGAACCAGATCGGAACCTCAGCCCACCTCTGCCAGGTGCTGGCTTTCAGGCAAGACTCCCTTTCTCTGAAGCTCGATTTGCCCTTTCGTAGGCTATGGGCTACCCAGATCTGCTGCAAGCGTTACATAAAACATCTTGTGTAAAGCACGTGGCCCGGTGCCTGGCTTGTAGGAAGCACTCAGTAAATGGCAGTGATATTACAGACACAAAACATGAGGCTGGTGTCTCCCTCACCCCCCACAGGTAGGGGAAGCAGATTTGCCAGCTGGGATGGTGCTCAGATGTGGTCTTCAGTGGGTGCAGGGCCCAGTGTCACTACAAACCATGGGTGACCTCTGTGAGAAACTGCAGTCCACTGTGACTGAAAAAGCAAAGTGAGTAGCATGGTTGTGTTAAAATCCACTGAAGAGAAGCCCCGCTTCAGCTGATGGAGAGTTGATGATAGCGGTTTCCCACTGGTGACCACGGCTGCTCTTAATCCCCAGCAAAAGCCGTCCTGCACGGCAGGGATCCGAGGGAGAAGGACGCTGTGTTCTCTCCTGTTCTCCTCCTAGCGGGGATGGGCCACCTGGCACCTGACATGTTACTTGAAAAGCAGAGAAAACGGTTCCAAAAAGCCAAGTGAGCGAACAGGAGCAACACAGAGAGACCGCATTACCTAACTGTCCAACAAATCTCCATGACAAGGGCACTGAAGGGGCCGTTAGCGGAAACATAATGGTGGCAAGTCGTGCGTTCAGGCACCGTGCTGGAGATACGTGAGCCGCTGTAAAATGCTCTGGGAATATTTAGAATAAGGAATGCGCCGCATTAAGGCACGACCTGCCTGACAGTCCTTTAAGATGACGAAGTGCAGGTGGCTCCTCCACCCCAGCGGATCCACAGGTCTTCTCACAAGGTTATCAGCGGGTCCCTCCGGATGGGAGCTCGTATTCGTTTAAAACAAGAGGCCGGGTGTGGAAATAATGCTCGGAAAGGCGTTTCTGCCATGAATCCTCCGGAGGGACGCAGGGCAGCGGCATTATTACTCCTGTCTCACATGTGATTAAGCCAGCTGGGAGGAGGGAGGCACGTGGTCAGGTCCCCATGCTCGGAGCCTTGCTGGGGCCATTACCTGCTGGCCCACAGGAGCAGCAAGGGTGAGCGCAGCAGATCAGAGGCGGGCAAAGGCGCCCAGCGGGGGGGATCGAGGGCTGGCCGCAGACAGCGCACGCTTGCGGAGGCTGGAGACTGCTCCCAGACACTCAAAAAGCCTGTCAGACACCAGTCCTCCGGGTCACCCAGCCCATCATCTTGCCAATGGAGAACAAGCCAAAAACAAGGTGAGGCCCAGGGACTGCCTCTGGGACTCTGAAGCATGGGAGGGCAGCTCTGCAGGACAGAGAGAGCAGCAGGTCAACTTGGGAACAGATTCTCAGGTCCACGCCAAGGGGTGAGACCACAGACTCTCACTGGGGCCCAGGTGCCCAGTCTCATGCCTGCAGCACCACCTCCATTTCCCCTCTGCTGCTTCTCTGGCCTTACTGGCTTCTAAGCCCTTACAAAGTGAAACCCCAGATCCCTGGGGACTTACCTTAACTCTGGATAGACATTTTCAAGGTACCATTTGAAAGGCTTGCAGCTAAGTTTCTTCCTAAGCTCCAATCTGCTCTGAATACTGGAGAAGAGGGAAATAAGATTCCTTTATAAATTTTAAGAATAGATGGACTTTCTACATCAAACTTGAAAATCTGCTGAGATCAGGGTTGGGGCAGGTGGTGTGGTGTGGATTGCCCACGCTCCCGTGCCCACAACCCCTTCCTGCCTTGGCACCTGGGTAGCTGTCCTCAACCCTGGTGGCAGTCCCTTACCTCCCACCCCCGCACCCCAAGAATCCCCAGTAATTGTGAGAATGCAGAACTGCCACTTACTTTCCATAAGGAACGTTTCTAGCAGAAGGCACTGCTGCATAATAGAAATTTTTGTATTCATCCATCCAGACCTCTGCTGCCCGGCGGGTGTTTCTAGAAAGAAAATAAATCTTGAGGTGTGATTTGCTTTCTTTCTGTCTGCATTACTCCATTTGCACCTGTCTGCTGGAGTGTGACTGAGGCGGCTCCCTCTGGATGTGCAGCAGCTCCAGCTGGGATCATGGCACACAGCAGAGGGCGGGCTGTCTCCACCAGCACCTCGAGCTGGATCTGTGGGGAGCCAGCCTCAGCGGGTGCTTACTGAACCATTGGAATGGCTTTCTTGTCACACAGATGGTCAAAGGGCAAAAGGCAAAGTTGAAATTACAGCACAAGCTGGTATTTTAGAGGAGGGACTGGGGGCTGTATCATGAAGCACAAAAGAAAGTCACTCTTTAAAAACTCCCATCACGTGTCCGCAGAGGGCTGGGGCCGCAGAGCACAGCAAGGAGATTCCAGGCCCCACGGCCTTCTCCATCATGGCTATGACATTACCAGACAGCTCTGTGGAAAAGTTCAGACTACATAAGGTAAGAGTTCCTGGGAAAATCACTTTCTTTTCTGCAGGGCTGAGTGGAAAGACTGCCATGTTTGTACTAGAAATAGTGATAGGAAGGGGCGGTAGTTCCATGCCCCGTGTCTGTGTGCAGTGGGCTGTTTTTTTTTTTTTTTTTTAGATGGAGTCTTGCTCTTGCTGCCAGGCTGCAGTGCAATGGCATGATCTCGGCTCACTGAAACCTCTGCCTCCCGGGTTCAACCAATTCTCCTGCCTCAGCTTCCCGAGTAGCTGCGACTATAGGCACGTGCCACCACACCCAGCTAAATTTTGTATTTTTTAAGAGACTGGGTTTCACCATATTGGCCAGGATGGTCTCAATATATTGACCTCATGATCCACCTGCCTCAGCTTCCCAAAGTCCTGGGATTACAGGTGTAAGCCACCACGCCCAGCCGGCTTTTCTAGAAGGGAAGAAAACCATGTACTTAAATCTCATGGAGAGAACCGTGATTTGCCATAAATAAAGCCCCTGGGACAAGCTACTCTTGAGTGTCTGACGTGCATTAAAGGCTATCATCTGCATAGGTATCAGCAGCGTATCCTGCGACGAATTATCTTAAAGCTTCCATGAAGTAGCCAAGTACACAGCAAACCTCTTTGCTTCCATATTCTGGTCTCAGCTACAAGGTAGGCTCCCACTTCAGGCTACAGCCAGCCCTCCTTAAGAACCCCATAGAGAAGGCACCATGTTCTTCCAAAATAAATACAGTAAGGAGGCAATGCTAGCCTTTTAAAATAATTCCTTAAAATGGCGAACCTTTCAACTGATCTGAGATACCATTAATAAAATAATTTCTGTACGGGGCCTATCTCTAAGGTGATATATATACTTTTTCATTTTAGGAAGTGGAATATGGACTATTATCTCTAATGCCTTTCAACACAGATAAGAAAATATGAATGCACCTATTCTCTGACCCAGCAGCTCTACTTCTAGAAATTTCTCTCAAGGAAACAATCAATTAGGAATGAAATATACATGTGAAAATATGCTCACTTCCGCTTTGTTTATAATAGCAAAAAAAAAAAAAAAAAGAGAAACTGTATGACTAAATATGAGGAAGGAATCAAATGAAATATTCTGTGACCACTAAAAACACGAGTGTGCATCTTACATGTTGACACAAATGATGTCATGGATTTGTGGGAAAATAAAATAGTTTGCAGAATTGTACATAGTGGATATGTGTGTAGAGGCAGGAGAGCCAGTGCGCAAACAAGAGAAATAGATACTGACAGACGAATTCATCAAATTATGAGAGCGTTATGGCACAACTGGTTTGGCAATGAGACTGATGAATTTTTACTTTCTCTGTGTTAAAAAATATACAGATACAGCAATGAGCACTTAAAGTGCTGGGGGATGCTGGATCATATATATCAGTTCTAAGAAATATTGTTAGTGAGGTTTTGGGGTGTTGCTAAGTGACCTCAGCCTTAACCTATGCCTAGTCAGTTTTTAACCAGTTATTAACTTAAATACTTGTAACATCTGGCACCTGGATTTCCCCAACAGGGAAATGAAAGGATTTGATTCCAGAATGTCTTAGGTTCCTTTCAGCCTTAATGGTTTAAAGGTTTTATGAACTCTAGTCACACTGTTTTCAAATCACTCAAGTTCTGAAGTGATTAAGTCACTTAAAAATTCCTAAATGCGGCCGGCCGCGGTGGCTCAAGCCTGTAATCCCAGCACTTTGGGAGGCCGAGACGGCGGATCACGAGGTCAGGAGATCGAATCCTGGTAACACGGTGAAATCTACTAAATACAAAAATAGCGAGGTCCTGTAGTCAGCTAATCAGGCTGAGGCAGGAGAATGGCGTAAACTGGGAGATGGAGCTTGCAGTGAGCTGAGTGCCACTGCACTCCAGTGACAGAGCGAGATCCGCCTCAAAAAAAAAAAAAAAAAAAAAAAAAAAAAAAAAAAAAAAAAAAAAAATTCCTAAATGCAAAGCAATTCTTTTCTGCCTTCATAATAGAAAAGGATAGTTATCCTCAAAGAATGACCTCCATGTGCTACTCTGTGCTAGCTCCTTTTATTCATGTATTTATTGGTTCACTCGGGTATTTATTTGGTATCTACATCAAACAGTCTCAGTGCTGCAGATACAGGGACACCTAGGGAGACTCACTTTTATCCAGGCCCTCCTTGTTATTGCAGGTATTTGCAAGTATTTAGGTAGCAAAATATTATACATTAAACGTCATATATTACAAGTCGGGCATCCCTAATCCAAAACGCCCTAACATCCAAAACTTTTTGAGCACCAACATGAGATAGTGACGAAACTGCCTTTGCAAAAAATGTAACAATGACAAAATTGACAGTTTAAGGGATCTGACTTGACTGACTCCATCTAACTTCTAACGCCTAAACGGCCCTTGTTCATTCTGGGCACAGGCAGAACTAACTTTGGGGGAAACTTAGTTTATAGTTTAACTTTAAAACAAAGATGGTAAGAGTTCTTTCCCCAAACCCTCTTTTTGTCTGGGTACCAGACTGCCTCTGTTGGACTAACAAATCAGCCACAGATTTGCAACTTCCCCAATTACTCCTGCAGATAACATCACCATTGCAGAAACTAAGATTGGCCTTTTGTGATGTCTTTTCAGGCTTCTGCACTTCTGATGACTCCATCCAGATCTCTAGCTGGTCCTGTGGACCCATCCATCCAGAAGCAGACTCGGCGAGTGCAAGGACCATTTTCCACACCCCTATGGTTGCACCGCATCCATTCAGCAGCACCCACTCCCTAGTCCCCACCTCCCTCCAGATTATCCTTGAAAAACCCTAGCCTCTGAATTTTGGGGGAGATTGACTTAAGCAATAAAACTCCAGTCTCCCACTTAGCCAGCTCTGTGTGAATTAAACCCTTTCTCTATTGCAATTCCCATCTTGGTAAGTCAGCTCCACCTCGGCAGCGGGCAAGATGAACCCAGCGGGCGGTCACAGTGACTCCTTTGCTTTCTGATGGTTTAATGTACACAAACTTTGTTTCATGCACAACATTACGAAAAGTATTGTATTAAATTAACTTCAGGCTATGTGTATAAGGTCTATATAAAACAAGCAAATTTTGTATTTTGACTTAGGTCCCACCCCCAAGATATCTCATTAGGTAGTACATATATATATATTCCATATTCTGAAAAAATCGAAAATCCAAAATATTTCTGGTCTCAAGCATTTTGGATAAAAGATACTCAACCTGTATAGGAGATTAAGAGAACTTGCAGCTGGAAAGAGGCCTCAGAAACACAGTCATATAATTCCAAGTCTTTATTTTTCAGATGAGTCGACTGAGGTAAAGGGCAGCCTGGCTGAAGGTCAACAGCAGCGCTTTTTAATCAGATCCATGCTGCCCCAAAATAATGAAACCCTGGGTCAGCTTCTTTTCCAAATCTTGAGAATACAGGCTCCTGGGCCGCGAAACACAATTGAGAAAGTTTCTTTTCTAACAAAGAGTGCAATGTCTTGAGTACTTTAACATACTGTTTTCTGAAATCCCACTGTTTGCTGGTAGGCTATGGTGTGGGGTGTCTGATATGTTATATAAAGAATCTCATGCCGCCCCAGGAAAAAGCACATATATCCACGTTTTTGTTCGATTTTGTAAAGCTTACTGTGTAAGATCATATTTTTGTTTCTAATAAAGAACAAAAATGAAGTTCCAACATTTGTGAAGAAACATACTTTTTGAGGGACGATACTTTGGTCAGAAGCATTATTTGCTATTTTGGCTTCTATTAAAGTTTTCTCAGAAATCAGATTCCCTGTCCTAAAAATCTGACTTCTGTATAATAGGTATATTGTATAATCTGTACTTCTAAGAAGTTTAAACATGGCCAGGCACGTTGGCTCACGCCTGTAATCCCAGCAATTTGGGTGGCCGAGGTGGATGGATCACCTGAGGTCAGGAGTTCAAGATCAGTTTGGCCAACATGGAGAAACCTTATCTCTACTAAAAATACAAAATTTGCTGGGTGTGGTGGCACATGCCTGTAATCCCTGCTACGCAGGAGGCTGAGGCAGAAGAATCACTTGAATCCAGGAGGCGGAGGTTGTAGTGAGCTGAGATGGCACCACTGTACTCCAATGTTGGCAATGAGATTGAAACTGTCTCAAAAAAAAACAAAAAACAAATAAAGTTTAAAAATGACTGGGCATGGTGGCTCATGTCTCTAATCCCAGCACTTTGGGAGGTCAAGGTGGGCAGATCACCTGAGGTCAGGAGTCTGAGACCAGCCAGGCCAACATGGTAAAATCCCATCTCTATTAAAAATACAAAAATTAGCTGGGCATGGTGGCACATGCCTGTAATCCCAGTTACTTGGGAGGCTGAGACAGGAGAATCTCTTGAACCCGGGAAGCGGAGATTGCAGTGAGTTGAGATCGCACCACTGCACTCCAGCCTGGGCAACAGAGCAAGACTGTCTCAAGGAAAAAACTAGACAAAAGATAAGCTAGCAATCCCCACACCCACACCCACCCAAAGTTTCCCTATTTCAGCAGGGGCAGCATGCCAGCACAGTTGTGTAACAAAGCTCCTGGGCATCACCCTAAATTAATTCCCTGCTCTACCTCCCTTCTCTCTGCCACCCTATTAGCAAACAACTGCCTGCCTCACCATGGAGCTGGATGTGACCCCATCTCCACTGCTACACACCTGCTCCAGGTACAGCCAGGTGCTGCTTAATGACAGGGACACAATCTGAAAAACACATTCTTAGGCGATTTCGTCATTGCGCGAACATCATAGAGTGTATTTACTCAAACCTAGATGGTGTATTCTTAATGTACACCTAGGCTACATGGTACAGCCTATTGCTTCCAGGCTACAAACGTGTAGAGCAGGTGACTGTCCTGAACACTGGAGGAAACTGTAACACAATGGTATTTGTGTATCTAAACATAGAAAAGGTAAACACACGGTATTATAATCTTAAGGGGCTGCTGTCACCGACCGAAACGCTGTTACAGGTGCATGACTGCATCACATCTCTGGCCTGGGCTACTCCAACAGTGCTCACAGGACCCTTGCTTCTGGCTCCAAAAGTGGAGGGGACACTCGTACCATTGTTTCACCATAGTGTCACCTCCTGGCCACCCTCTGCCCAGCAACCACACGGACCTTTCCGAAGCATAAAACAGACATCAGGCACTGCTGAAAAGCCCCAGTGGTTTCCTCCAGAATCAAATAACATCCAACGTTTCCAATGACCTGCAAAGGTGCACGGCCTGGGCCCGTCTAGCTCTTCTGCCCCTGTGCACTGTCCCCTCACTCTCTAGGTTCCAGCTACCCTTGGCTTCCATTTTGCCGATATGCCAAATGCACTCTTACCTCAGCAGCCTGGATCTGCTCCTCCTGCAGCGAGTCTGATTCCTCGTGGTCCCAGAGTGACCTCCTCCCACCTTTCAAGTCTGAACTCACGTAACACCTCCTCAAGGGTTCTCCTAACCTGAAAACCTCTCCTGCTTGTCCTAATCACGCCTGACCACATGACTGCATTTTATCTTCTTCATAGCATTGATTACTATTTGAAATTACCTTATTCAGCTGTGTGATTTGCTGTCTACACTCAAGAGAAGGAAATCTCCCTCAGGTCTGGCTTGTACAATGTTCTATCTTTAGCACGTAAGAGAATTCCCTAGGAGAACACTTGGCTTGACAGAATGACTACTTTCTATTTTACTTTCAGAAAGCCCTTCTGTTGGCATCTTCGTGTTTACTAAAATATATCTACTGGCCATCAAGAATCGTGACTCTGTATCATGATGTCTTGTGGTATACACATTTAGTACAGCTTGACTTTTAATACTTGCTATGGTTTGAATGTCCCCTCCAAACCTCATGTTAAACTTTAATTGCCATTGTAACAATATTAAGAGGTGAGGCTGTTTTTTTTTTTTTGAGACAGAGTCTCGCTCTGTTGCCCAGGTTGGAGTGCAGTGGCGTGATCTTGGCCCACTGCAAACTCCGCCTCCAGGGTTCAAGCAATTTTCCTGCCTCATCCTCCCAAGTAGCTGGAATTACAGGCACCCACCACTATGCCTGGTTAATTTTTGTATTTTTAGTAGAGATGGGGTTTCCATGTTGGCCAAGGTGGTCTCAAACTCCTGACCTCAGGTGATCTGCCCATCTCGGCCTTCCACAATGCTGGGATTACAGACACGAGCCACCATGCCCAGCCGAGGTGAGGCCTTAAGGGGTGACCTTTTAGAAGTGACTATGCTATGAGGGCTCCACCCTCATGGGTGGGATTGATGCTATTATAAAAGGGAGAATTTGGCTCCCTCTTGCTCTTTCCTCTCCTGCCATGTGATTACACATTAAGAAGACCCTCGCCAGACACCAGCACCTTGATTTTGGACTTCTCAGCCTCCAGAACTATGAGTCAATAAATTTCTGTTCATTTTAAATCACCCAGTCTGTGGTATTTGGTTAGAGAAGCGTAAAATGGACTAAGACAATGTTGCTTTTAATTGTCCCTTGAATAGTTTTATATATATATATATAAAATGAGCTTTCTTCTTTAAAAAATTTTCCCATAACATTTTCGGGGGTGGTGTACAGTTCTAAGAACCTTCATGCTCATGAAGATTTGTCCAACTACCACCAAAACCAGGAGACGGAACAGCTCTGTCCCTCCCCCAAACATTCCTGGTGCTGCCCCTCTGCAGTCACACTCCCTGCTTCCCTGCCATCCCAGCTCCTGGCCACCACTGGTCTGGCTCCCATCACTACAGCTGTGCTTTTTATGAGGCTATGACATGAGTGGAATCATGTATGTAACTGCTTCTCTCACTCAGCAGCACGCCCTGGAAAGGTGCCCAGGTTGTATCCCGCATCCATGGACTGTGCCTTTCAGGCGCCCAGGCTGTATCCTGCATCCGTGGATGCACCTTTCAATTGCTAAGTGGTATTCCATTGTATAAATGCACCACACCCACTGAAGGACATCTGCCCTCAAACAGCCCAAGGTCAAGTCCTGCCTTCAGGGTGGTCAGCAATGTTTTGGATCCCACTCAGCCTTTCACTACTTACCGGGCAAAGACAGTGCCGCTGCCACCCGGGAAGGTGTAGGGGTGCTGCTTCCGGAACACATGTCCCACACGGCTGCACGGGATGATCTCCAGGCTGCCACCACACTGCCACACGCGGAACGAGATCTCTGAGATGATGAACAAGACATGGGTGACTGGCAGAGCCTGGGACGCCGCTCTGCAACAGCAGACACGCCAAGCAGGTACAGAAGCCCCCCCACCATCCCATCATGGGGCTCCCATGCCTTCCACTGCTGAAGAAGACCTGATAAGGACCTCCCTCTTTCCAGAACCTGACCCAGAACTCTCTACAGGAGGGACATTTGACACACTTGGATCTCTGGACCACAATACAATCAAGAAAGAAGGTTCATGAGGAAATATTTTTCAGATGTGGAGTAGAAACCTTGAGACAAGAATGCTTCTTGGCCTATTGTAAATATCAAGGCCTCCTGGCATAAGATCATGTATACCCAGTAGCATCATAACTACTGAGTGATGAAACACTTGTGCTGAATTCCTCACTAGCCGGCTCAGGATCATTTGCACTTGCTTAGTATCAACACTGTGGGAAACGGCAAAACTGAAGGTATATAAATATGTACAATTAAGCTTTATTGTTACATATTCTAGACAACCATATATGCCATCTTTCTCTAAAACGTATTTTTAACAGACTGAACCCCAGGATGCATCTTGGCTTTTCCCATCCAGGGGAAAATAATCCCTTCCCTCAAATGGCAAAGCTTATTAAATACAAGTCCCTGTGCATTAGCAGGCTCAAGCCTCCTGGCAGAGTTTGGACTTATGGACCATGGACTTAGGGACTGCCTTAAGGACTATGGTAGTGATCAAAGACAGTCAAGTAACTGACTGATATCTCCACGCTGCTCACAGGCTTGGACCCATCAGTAACCAACTGGCCCAGGTGGAATGCTCCCTGGGGAAGGCTGCTGTTCACCTGCTTCAACACAGAACTGATCTGTAGGAGGAATGAGACGTGCAGGGCTAGGCACTACCCATACCTACTTAAACACACAGACTGCCCTGGCCACTGGAACTTAACTAAGCTTAGACTGACTGGTGCTTCTTTCGTGACACACAGGTACCTTCCAACCAGGTACCTGCCCGTATCACCACTGACGAGGTGAGTGACTGGAGTCTGAGTCAGGGGTCTGACTGAATACAAGAAACAGATTCAATAGAAAAACTAAGATAGGATTTTCTGAAAGGCAAAAACAGTTTTTCTTCACAAGGTTTGTATAATACAAAAGGGAATTTTCCTCTGTATCATCTAAGATCCCTAAGAACATGTTAGGGAGGCAGGACAAAAGTCAACAGAGTTACTGCGAATGGCAGGACTTCATTTTTTTTCTGGCTGGATAGTATTCCCAGGAAATCAAGTGAAATAAGAACAGAAAGTTGAACACCATGTTTTCACCCACACATGGAAGCTAAAAAACATTGATCTCATAGAAGTAAAAAGTATAATGGAGGATAGTAAAGGCTGGGAAGGAAGGAGTAGGGATTTGTTTAAGGATACAAAATTATAGCTAGAGAAGAGGGATCCTGCTTGTGTTCTACAGCCCTGTAGGGTGACTCTAGGGACCGATAATATATTACATAGTTTCAAATAACCAGAAAGAGGATACTGAATGTTCCCAACACAAAGACATGATACATGTTTGAGATGATGGATACGCTAATTTCCTTGATCTGATCACCATACATTATATGTATTAAAACATCACTATGTACCCCATGAATATGCACAATTATTATCTTCAATTAACAAATTAAAAGAAGTACAAATATTCACATATAAAATCTACAGTGTGTGCAGTCACTGTACCGACAGATCAGAAATAGGGTGGGTCCATCACAGACCATACAGTGGATTGATGGCAAATCCTGCAGACAGTCAGCCTAGTTATGGCAACAGGTGCCCAGACTGCCAGGCACACGGCAGGAAATACAACACAGGGGTCAGAACACCATGAGTTTCTACTTGGGTGCAGCAAACTAATGCCTCACTCACTAGGAATGGGTGATCCATGCAGCTATTACGGGGCTTTAATAAGCAGCTCTCTTGTAGTAATAGAAAACATATGGTTACAATCACGCAAGCATAAGCAGTCAAAGTTTCTGACTTTACTTTTTACAGTTCCCACACAACCTAAGAAGTTATCGGCCAGGCACGGTGGCTCATGCCTGCAATCCCAGCACTTTGGGAGGTGAGGCAGGCGGATAGCCAGAGGTCAGGAATTCGAGACCAGCCTGACCAACACGGAGAAACCCCGTCTCTACTAAAAATACAAAAAAATTAGCTGGGCATGGTGGCACATGCTGTAATCCCAGCTACTCGGGAGGCTGAGGCAGGAGAATCAGTTGAACCTGGGAGGCAAACGTTGCAGTGAGCCAAGAATGTGCCACTGTACTCCAGTCTGGCAACAGAGTGAGACTCCATTTCAAAAAAAAAAAAAAAAAAAAAAGTTGTCTCTATTTCAGAAAATAAAATTTAAATATCCATTTGCCTCACTAGAAGATTTAGAATCAGGGACTAGGAAATCCCGTTGGCTTCTCTACAGTGAGTCTGTTAAGCCAACGAGGGATCCTTCCAGGGCTTTTGTGGGATATTTTCAAGGCTAAGTACAACTACAGTTATCTTCTGCGCTGATTTCATTTGAACCCTATAACTTTGAGGATAATTAGTAAAACTCAATGGCTTTTTAATTAGGCAGTTAGTGTTTACATCTTGGCTCTGAGACCCTGGGCAAGGTGCATGCCCTCTGCAGACCACACTCTGTTAAGAAAGCACAAACAGATGATTCCCTGGAAGTACTTAGCACCATCCTAAGAACAGTAGGGATGTAGAGAAGCACAGATAATGCCCCAAGGAGCCTTACCGCCTGTCGTTAGAGCTAAGGGTTAAGTTCTTAGTCCTCCGTTTTAATTGCTTAAATGACATAAGGACTTACGTGATTAGGAAAATGGGAAGCTCTGGTCATTCCAGTGGGGCACACACTGAGGAGGTAGTTTTGGATCTTACTTGGGCCTCTCTGAACCACACACCTCTTCCAATGCACACCCACAAAGGCCCCTCAGGCCAGCAATGGCTAGCAGTGTGCACGGCCCCCACAAGCAGAAGCCAGAGCAGTGCTAAGGAGAAAGGCTCATGGCATGGCCTTCTCATGTGGAAGCCCTTGAGCCCACTGAACCTCACGGGGAGTCCAAGTCCTTGGCATAACCCAGGAGAGCCCGTCATGGAGGGAAAGACGCCCCAGCCTTCCTGGGCTGAGATGCGCTCCTGCTTGCAGGGTTCACCTTCACCCCAACCTGAACCGCTCAGGCCCTAGAACCTCCTAGGCACAGCTGCATAATAAATACAAACACCAAACCACAATAAAGCAGCTCTTTACAACAAATCTTCCCCCCAGTCTCTGGGTGAATGCTTCCTTCGATATTTATTTATTTATTTATTTATTTTGAGATGGAGTCTTGCTCTGTCGCCCAGGCTGGAGTGCAGTGGCCGGATCTCAGCTCACTGCAAGCTCCGCCTCCCGGGTTCACGCTATTCTCCTGCCTCAGCCTCCGGCGTAGCTGGGACTACAAGCGCCCGCCACCTCGCTGGCTAGTTTTTTTGTATTTTTTAGTAGAGACGGGGTTTCACCGTGTTCGCCAGGATGGTCTCGATCTCCTGACCTCGTGACCTCATGATCCACCTGTCTCGGCCTCCCAAAGTGCTGGGATTACAGGCTTGAGCCACCGCGCCCGGCCCTTAGATATTTAAATCAACACTCTTCCTACACGATGACACAAAATGCTGGCTGGTGTCTCATTTCAGCTAATGGTATGCACACTTTTGAAAACCACACTGCTTTTGAAAAATGGCCACCTACATGACACGCTGCCCTACTGGGTGACCCTGGCCTGCTGGATTTCCACTAAACCAGTAGGAGATACCCATGGAATAGGGTGACAGAACTCTCTTTAGAGGGTTAACAATTCTGAAGCCTTTTGTACTCCAATGACTTCAATTCAAGCTTTCCCTAGAGGTTAATGTATCATTTTAAAACAAAAACCCAAAAGGAATTTGACTCACAGTCCCTCCACCCGCGCAGTATAGTAATTGAGCCTAAAGAAGCTTTCAGCATCAAACCAAGGCAGAGAAATCCTCAAAGATGAGATGGTATCACTGACTTCAACATCATAAAACAATGGAAAAATAATAGGCTAGTCTAGTCTTTTCTTTTAAAGTAACAAAAAATTTCAAAGTCTTAAACTATGAAAAATGAGTGGCCTCATTTTTTCCTCTTTCCTTCTCCCCTGTCCTCCAGGGTACACTCACCCAAGGACGAATGTAAGTTAACAACACGCAGCAAGCAGTCCAGGAGAATTTGCTCAGAAAGCCAAGCATTTGAAACAAAAGGCTTTAATTGAAACAAGCAAAAAACAAGAACTCCCCCACCCCAAACCCTAAACAAACAAAACAAATCTTTTTATCTTTTATGCAGTTAATATAAGGCTACCAACGAAGACCACAATGTGTAAAATTTCACTGTGCCTAAACCCGGGTAAAAATGATTTGCACGGGGTATTTAAAAACAAGCAAACAAACAAAAAAACAAATGAGAACCATTCACAAAGGTAGTCGAGAAGGAATTAAGTGCCAAGGCCTCCCTGCCCCATTGGATATTCATGATTTCAATTCAATCCCACCAGCCTTGCCAGGGTTCATTTTCCACTCTCCACCACTCAGCATGAATCCAAGCTCCTGGACTGTTTCCCTCTGTTTCTGCAAGCCTGCATTACAAACACTTGGGTTCAGATGACTTGAAAGAGTTTGCATTTCCCTTCAAAGACTTTATCAGTATTCTGGCATCCTCCACTCTAACTTAGGGAGGCACATTTTAATGCCTAACCCACTAGACTTTCAAGAGCAAAAGGGGTGTTACGTATGTGTTTGCAAGGATCGATTAAGCCCAGTGAATGGTCACTCTGAAGCCTTTTAAATTTTTTTCCCAATTGACACCCTGCCTTTTGCAGAGCTGAGGCACTTCTCTGTCCTGAGATTCGAGGCTTGTACATACCTAGGTTCTCTCCTCCCCACACATCCATCATCATGTCGTACTTCCCCAATTCTTCAAAATAGAACTTATCCATCACAAACAGCCCACCAGCAATCATGGGGGTTCTAAAGAGGCAGAAAGAAGAGGGGGGAGGGAGGAGAGGGCAAAGTCAAGGTTAGATTGCCAGCACCCTTGTGCCAAGGCCAAGCCTTGATTCCCTAACAATAAGCTGACTTCAGAACAGCCACACTGCCACTGTTTTCTGCTCAGTGCCCAGGGTGCTGCTCTCTCTGCTTCACCATTGCTGCCTTCAAATGCCTCTGCTACTGTCCCTGCCTGGATGTTCCCACAGTGCCAGGGGCTGGACTGAGCCTCCCCTCTGCAGGAGCGACTGCTGGGGCTGGATCACTCACTGACATGCTGCCAGAGGCAAAGAACTCGGCCTTTCTGTGTGTCAGTTTCCTTATAGGGTAGCTATGAGGATTGCAAAAAAATCATGGGCATAAAGCCCTGAGCACACTTAGGAAATGTTCCAGAGCACCAGCTCTCATTATCACTATCATAGATGAGGCTCCACCTTCTACAAGGGAACCCACCATGCTCCTCACTTCATCACCCCGGGAAGCGGCTGACAACAGATGTACGCTGAGCTCCCTACTTTGTTCCCAGCAGAGACGCTGTGCGAATTCAGTGTAAAGTGCTGGGAAGGTCTCTAGCACACTGCAGATGTTGGCTAAATGTCAGCAAATATATTTCAGTGCTAAGTACTCTGTGAATGCGCTCTCACTTAACTGTGTGCCGACTTGGAATAGGTGCCCCGTTCTCTCCCCAGCTAGAGAAGGCATCCTGACTCTCAACCAGGAAGCCCACTGCCCGGCCTGGGAATCTTAAAGCATGGGCTTCGTGAGCATGGGTTCCCTCCTCTGCAGGAGGGCAAAAGCCTGCTAGGCAGTGGCTGCAGTAAGTCTCCTGCTGCCCACCAAGCCCCTTTTCCTGGGCCTGGGGTCATCTTGGAGATCCTGCTCTGCTACAGAAATGCTCTACAGTATCAACACACAGGAATGCACAGACCTAGCAGATATGCCTTAGAAACCTATGTGAGACTTCGACTGTGGAAAAGAAATCTCCAAGGACTTTATTCTACAACCTGGTGGAAGGTGCTCATCTGCTCATCTTTGAGCTGAGGGGAAACGGGAGGGCAGAAGGTGAACGGCCCCACTGGGTCTCCAGGTGGCATGGGCCCAGCAAAGAAGCCGGAACCTGGGGTCTCATCCGGGAGAGGCACCCTGAAGGATGCTGGCACTTACTTTATAGGGGCGACTGGGTTCCCCTGCCGGGACCTTCTCTGCTCAGGCGTCATGTAATCCCACTTGAACACCAAGTTCCAATCAAAACCTGCCAGCCAGGAAAAGAAACAGGGGTGTTGACAAGAGACTGGCCACTTCCTCCCGACACCCCCATTCCTCACAGCTTAAAAATATTCGATGTTTGGACAGAACTCAATGAAAACCACAACAAAGCCAAAAAAGAAGGTGTGGAGGAGAGAGAAGGGGACTGGGGGCGTGGGTGTAGCTGGAAGAGAGAGACTGGCAGGGAGGGTGAATGTTGAAATCTCCCTGTCCCTCCCTAAAGAAAATGTGAGTCAGGCTTTTCTAATATTGAAATGCATAAGAACAAATGAAATATGGGGAGAGAACTGAGGTCTGTGTGGTGGTCATCAGGGCATGTCCAAGGCCCGTAAGGATGTGAGGACAAAGAGCATCTGCTATGAAAATCAAGCCGTGGCACCTCCAACACTGCCCCAGGCGAAGGGAATGCTGGGGAGGGAATGAGGCTTTGTCAGTCCCCTGGGCCAGCAAACTTCAGACTGTATTTGCAGCAAGAATGGAGTGGGAACACGCTGGGAATATGAAAACTTTAAGGGAAAATGAGCCAGTGGAAGTTGCCAAGCTGGGCAAATAAGTTTCAATTTCAGATATATTTGGCACCTGCTGCATTTCATTTTTGGAATCCACAGACCCCTCAGGATGGAAGAGCCTGAACCCTGTACCTGGACTTGGTTGTGGGCATCTGCAGAGCCTCAGGTCCCGCTCTCGCTCCCAGGGTCACATGCATAGTGCCTCTTGGAGGCCAGCAGGCCCCACCTGCGGAAGCTGTCCTGGTGTATCAGGAGGCCACTTCTTGCCAAACACATGGCTCATGGTGCTGCATTTCCAGTTCTAAGGGTCTGACAGCCAAACCTAATGACTCTAGGGCTATGCATCTTTCAATCCTCTTAAGCTCTCTGCCATCAGGCTTTTTGTCAACAGGGCTTTTGCGATGTTCAAGTTTGGATTTGTCTGCATGCTTTGAATTCATAGTCTGTCCGTTCTGACAGCCCCAGTGACTGAAGGCTGGTGAGTGGGGGTTTCTGAGCGTCCTGGGCTGGCCAAGAATTTATGGCTCTGGACAAAGAGGTCTCCCAGCCCCCTCACTGCAGGATACAGTGGCCTCAGGCAAAGAGACAGGGAAATGGACAGGGGCCCAGGCAGTGGGGACAGGAATGCATAAAGAGGAGACCCTCACGGGTCCCTGAGCTGGCTCTTAGCACAGTGCCTCAAAGGCCACGAAGGCAAACTAGAAAAACAATGTCCTGGCTGTTCCACTAACAGAGAAGGTTAAGGATTAGCTGACATAACCTTTCCTTTACTTTTTTGATGTTTACTATTATCTTATTATTTACTTTATTAATTTGGTCCAAAGAGAGAGGCTATAGCAGATTAAAGATCTGCTAAGAATGGCATCCTCTTCTAAAGGAATTTCATAAAAAGCTCTTAGGGTGAATGTGGTCCCATTCCTCTGACCCAGAAGACGTGCACCCCCACATGGAGCACCTGGCTGTTCTTGCCCCTGCTCTGACATACACAGCTGCTTTGGGAGAAATAGAGCCCGGTAGATCTCAGCTCTTCCAATACTTGGGGAAATAAAACATTCTGAAGGTCAGGCTTTCTAGCTATCTAAGGATCCCTCCTCTTTAATGTCCCCAAACATTTTACTTCTTACCATTCGCTGGGAATCTTTCCCGAGTGCTATGTTTCCCACCCTAGGTACAGTCCTCCAAGCATGCCTGCCCTCCCGCTGATGTCTAACTCCATTACGCCCTGTGCGGCCAGCACAATTATCATCCCATTTCCCAGATGGGGAAACTGAGGAGCAGAGGCAAAACGGCCTGCCCATGATGACGGGGCCTGCAAGAGGCAGGTGGGACCGAGGGAGGTAGCTGGGGAGGGAGTGAGGCTTTGTCAGTGTACGAATAAACAGTTCTCACTCTGTCTCCCAGGCTTGATCATGGCTCACTGTAGCCTTGACCTCCCAGGCTCAAGTGATCCTCCCATCTTAGCCTCCTGAGTAGCTGGCAGGCCATCACACGCAGCTAATTTTTTTTTTTTTTTTATAGAGACAAGAGTCTTGTTATGTTGCCCAGGCTGGTCTTGAACTCCTAGGCTCAAGCAATCCTCCCACCTTAGCCTCCCCAAAGTGCTGGGATTATAGGCGTGAGCCACCGCACCTGGCCAAGGCCCTATTTTATAGTTTTACTGTCTTCTTTTTTGATGTCAGACCATCAGTTGACCCTCTGCTCATTGTCTATCTACAATAGTCCATCTTCACACAGATGAAAGCTCTTTGAGGTCTTTGATAATTTTTAAGAGGGTAAAGAGACAAAGTGCTCTTGGGGCTCCAGGGCAGGTGCTGTAAGGACATACAGGAAACTGGCGTGGTCATTCCAACGAAAGGGGACCGGGGTGAAGCAGGCACAGGTGTTGGGCTGGGAAAGAGGGGTAAAATAAACCACGATATATGCAAGGGGCTGTATCAGCAGAACAGGGTCACACGTGGGCCTGCTGAGGGAGAGGGGATTGAGGATGGCACAGGTGTCCATCTAAGCAACCAGCAAGAGAACAGCCTGTCAGAGAAATAGCCGGGGTGAGCAGAGAAAGCAAAGACAGGCTCCAGCCCCTTGAACCCCACAGAGCCTCAGCTCCGTGAAGTTTCTCACCCCAGACTCCTGCAAGGAGGGCTTCATCATCTCTGATCAAAAAGGATGCCCTATCTGTTCATGGAACCACATGGCTCGCAACAGCGACAGAAGGTCAAGGAAGAGGAGAAAGGGAAACCCAGGAAGCTCTTTAAGGGAGCAAGTCTATTTTTTCTCTTTATGAAGTCCTACTTGTTAAGCACACAGGCGTTTTTTACTCAGAACACACACTACGGCGTGAACACTGTTGTCACTGTCACTCCTGACAATGAGAGGGAGTGGTGATCAGATGCTGGTGTAGATGGGACGAGCTAGGAGGGGCACCATGACAGACACCTACCGCCCTTCAAGTCAGCAGATGCCCCCACATACTGAAAGTTGTCCATATTAATGACATCGATGATGGGTGACACAACCCGAGTCCTGTCCTAAAATACAAACAAAGAGAGGAGTAGTTATCAAAATCCAGCGAAACAAAAAACCCGTCCAACCATAGAAGGCATTAGTGTTAGGCAGGCACAGGGCAAACCCGACTGGCCCTTACTACCTATTACCCTAGGCCCGCAAGAACCCAGCCTCCCCACCCAGGCCCAAAAGGTCTTGCTCTTGGCCATCTGCAGATGTGCTGTGGCCTGCTGGGAGGCAGGGAGGGAGGTCAGGAGTGGGTGTGTAGCAGGAGTCCCTCGAGGAGTGGAGACACCCATGGTTATGGGACAGGTAGCCATCGGTTCACCCAGCTAAAGGCGAAAACTGTGTTGCTGTGTCCCAAGGGTCATTTTCTGTTTGCCCAAATACTATCAGTGATTTGTGAGCTGCAGTAAACCTGAGGAATGGAATCACTGCTAAAATGCCCATACATCAAAATTAGGAATATATTTCTATGTGGGAGTGTGTGTGCGAGAGGTGGTAAGTACCGATATTATCACAGTAGAAGGTTAACCAAATCAACTGGAGATTTCCAGATTCTAAGTTTGCCTTATCTGTAATTCTATCTTTTTTTTTTTTGAGACAGAGTTTCACTCTTGTTGCCCAGGCTGGAGTGCAATGGCGTGATCTTGGCTCATTGCAACCTCCACCTCCCGGGTTCAAGTGATTCTCCTGCCTCAGCTTCCCGAGTAGCTGGGATTACAGATATGTGCCACCATGTTCGGTTAATTTTTGTATTTTTAGTAGAGACGGGGTTTCTCCATGCTGGTCAGGCTCTTCTTGAACTCCTGACCTCAGGTGATCCGCCCGCCTTGGCCTCCCAAAGTGCTGGGATTACAGGTGTGAGCACCGCGCCCAGCCCCTGTAATTCTATATTAAAAAAAAAAAAACAAAAAAAACCCTAGACTGAGCCACTTCTTTATGCCACATTGTCATCATTCTGGTAAGAGTTTGTGAACATAAGGCCTTTTAACGTCTCTAATCTCTTTAAGTTCAAATGACAGACACTGGTGACAGACCCTGGACTGTGCCCCATGCTGACAGTTAACCAAAGAGCAAGTGTTTTCCTTGAGCCACTTAGAGAACCCTTATTAGCCAGAAGAAAGATTTAGAAATACAACTTAGTAACATAACCAGCAGAGCTAAGAACATACACACATCAGAGGAACAGGTGAAGGATCATGCTAATTAGGAACACGCGGACACTGCAAAGCTCCGTAACGCCCAGGTGCAAATTTACAGGGAAAAGTAACCTGTGTGGTGCACCGAGGGCAGAGAAGAACACAACGTCCCTTGCCCGGCTCAGTCTGGTTCTAGGTGTAGGAGTTAAAGAATATAATCTACCTTACATTTTGTTTCATCAGGCTAGATTTAATGAAAGTTAATAGGCTTGGCACTTTCTCCCCTTAATTTAGGAGAGGGTGTTCAAAGCAGTTCTGACAATCTGACCACAGAGCTGAGTGGCCTTCGCACACCCAAACACTGCTGTGGCAGTTTTGGTTTTGAATGCGCTTCCCTGAGAGATAGCCTGGCGGAGCATAGCCAGGGAGAGCAAGAAGTTGTGGGGCTGGGGTGGGTGGGGATCCCAGGGCGGGTTCTTGTTGGATATAGCTGTGTGCATATGTATTAAGAGAGGGGCTCAGATAGGGATTTAATGGAACTGGCTTTGCAATCCTGGCTCTGTCACCTGTATGATCTTGCATACGTTATTAAAGTTCCCCAAACACCAGCCTGTTTACCTGTCAAACGGAGATAACAAGTGGATCAAAGGTAACATATAAAAAAGGTCTATCATGTAGCCCCAACTTGATACAGGGTCGTGAATACAATTTTCATAATTCCTAGTAGCTTGTGGTTACTTAGTATTCCATGACTCAAAGCCCATCAGCTACCCTTGCTATGCTTAGGCAGAACTACTTGTTCATTTTCTATTTCCTTTCATTAAGTTTGCTTTATCGCCCCCAAGGAAGTGCTTTCTTGGTAGGAAGGAAAGAAAAGTCAATAAAACAAGCAGAAGACAAGAGAAATGACAAAGGCCAAATGTAATATTAGCAATGATGTTTCTAGAAAGCAGAAGGTGCAGAAGAGTAGCCGCGGATCACCCTCTGACAACCCCACTGGCCCCTGTATGCTTCCTAGCCACCCCACTCTCCCAAAGGAGCCTGGAAGCCTGCTGGGCTAATCTGCCCTACTCACTAAGAGCAGAGAGGTGGCCCCAGGAACAGCTTCCCCAGCACGCCCCGCTCTTCGAGCTGCAAGAGACGGCACCTGTTAGATGCCGGGCAATGTTCTAAGCACTCTGCGAAGCTGTAGGCGGGGAAGGAAACTGCTCCCGTGAAAAGGGCTGCCTTCAACTAATCAGGCTCTCACCAGCCTCTGCTGATCCTCACCTCCTACCTGTCAACGGATGGTTCCTCCTACTGATGGATTCCTACAGCCAGTAAAACAGTCTTTCTACAATGCCCCAAAGGCATTTTCTTTCTGTCAAGGAAAACTGCAGATGGCGAGCTCAGCCCCTGCCAGCCCTGATGCCCCACTCCCCACATTACACCTCCCGTGGGCCATGCTCCCCTCTGTCCCCTCTACCAACCACCCACCACCTGACTCTCCTCCCCGCCCCCGTCACCTTACCTCGGCCACCCTCTCCAGGAGGGGCTCCAGCCAGTGCTCATTACACTCGCAGTGACTGTCCAAGAAGGTCAGGACCTTGGCTTGGGCAGCATCGGCCCCCCGAACCCGTGAGCGCATCAGGCCTGTGGAGGTGAGTTGGAAAGCACGTCAGGAGAGAGCAGCCACGGAGCCAGCACACTCCCGCGCCAACCGGCGATGCCTCCCTGCCCGCAGCTCTGCAGCCTGCTTTCTAGGCACGGAGGTTACTGTCAACTTGCTGGATGAGATCCAAACTGCTCCCTGGTCACCAAGACAGATGACTGTCAGAACTTTTAATTTTAATAGTTATATTGGATGACTGGGAGGACAACGTTCCTAGAACTACTGTCTTCTGAGAAAGGCCTTTACATTACTGAAGTCTCCTTTATCAAGTAACCAAAACGTGGAACTTTTAAAACTACATTCCTCTGACACAGCAACAGTTCTCTAACTAAATGGGCTAAGGAAGGTGTCACCCAGAGACTTCCAGTGCTAATGGTGGTGATTTTAGTGGTGATAATATTTGTAACAGTGTTGTGAATATCTCTGCCTTTTAAGACTTATCAGGAGCCAAATAACATAAGTTGCAAAGCCCTGCTGTGCAAAATTAGTTATACTGTTGGTCAAATCTACAATTTATATACTTGCGATCTGTTAATAATGTGCATGTTCATTATGACACAAAATATAAATAGTGTATTTCAAAAATTAGCTGTGGGTGGTGGCCTGTGCCTGTGGTTCTAGCTACTTGGGAGGCTGAGGTGGGAGGATCACTGGAGCCTGGGAAGTGAGCCATGACTGGGCCACTGTACTCCAGCCTGGGTGAGAGTGAGTCCCTGTCTCAAAATAAATAAAAAATAAAATTAAATAAATAATAGTTTATTTATCCCTGGATGTTGTGGTCATAAATGGCTTTTGCTATATATGCTGGATTTTCTATGTGAAGATGATGCAACTATTCATAACTTGTGAGGACAAGTCTGCTAAGTACTTTTTTCCACAGTCGAAATGGGTTTTCAGTGATTCCTATGTGGCTGCATGCTGTAACAGGGAAAAAGACTAAAGATTTCACATTGTGATAATTGCAAAACAACTTCTACTGGGCAAACCTTTGCTCTGAAAACAATTATAAACTCTGAGCAAAATATAAAAAGCAGCAATTTGAAAGCCAGAAGCAGACAGAAACTAGACAGGATCCAACCCCTTAAAAAAAGAAAATCATGGCCGGGCGCGGTGGCTCAAGCCTGTAATCCCAGCACTTTGGGAGGCCGAGACGGGAGGATCACGAGGTCAGGAGATCGAGACCATCCTGGCTAACACGGTGAAACCCCGTTTCTACTAAAAAATACAAAAAAACTAGCCGGGCGAGGTGGTGGGCGGCTGTAGTCCCAGCTACTCGGGAGGCTGAGGCATGAGAATGGCGTAAAACCTGGGAGGTGGAGCTTGCAGTGAGCCGAGATCCGGCCACTGCACTCCAGCCTGGGGGAACAGAGCGAGACTCCGTCTCAAAAAAAAAGAAAATCACACTGAGCAAGCTCCATAGTTATATGGTGTTTCCCGCGAGGATGCTCTCCAATCCACTGCAATGCAGCCTTTATTGGCTTGAGTTGTCAGAGGATGGAGAGTTCAGAGCTTCTGGTATCTGGAAACTGAAGGAGGAGATCCTGGAAAGGAGGTAGGCCCCAAATCTGGCAATAACCTCCTGTTAAATCTTTGGCTGACTCCTGAACCACGCAGGAACAAGCCAACATGAAAAGCAACAGTTAGAAGGCAGAAAAAACTAAGTTTCAGCTGCTATCCACTGCAGAGAAAATGAAGTTTAGAATTTGAGTTCTGCCAAGTGTGACATGCTTGGTAAAGACCTCAGTTCTTCTGCAGGAACTTCAGAAAGACCACACATAGGAATACAGACTATGTATCATGAATAAGGGACTCATAAAATCAGACTCATGGCCGGGTGCGGTGGCTCATGCCTGTAATCCCAGCACTTTGAGAGGCTGAGGCGGGCAGATCACCTGAGGTCAGGAGTTCAAGACCAGCCTAGCTAACATGGTGAAACCCGTTTCTATTAAAAATACAAAAAATCAGCCAGGTGCGGTGGTACACGCTTGTAATCCCAGCTACTCGGGAGGTTGAGGCAGGAGAACTGCTTGAACCCAGGAGGCAGACGTTGTAGTGAGCCGAGATCACGCCACTGCGCTCCAGCCTGAGCAACAAGAGAGAAACGTCATCTCAAACAAACAAAACAAAACAAAAAATAAAAAATAAAAAAAAACTATACTCATCCTAGCAAAGTTAGCAAAGTACAAAAAAAGCCTACAGAAGTTCAGCAGCATCATCTGGTAATTTAACTGCCCAGTATAACAAAGATGAATACTCTTTAGAGAAAGATAACATAATCCAGTGTTTCTACAACATATCATCCACAATGTCCATTATAAAATAAAAAATCACTACACATGAGAAGAAATAGGAAAATGGGGACCACACCAAAGAGAAAAAAAGCCATTAGAAGTTCACCCTGAGATGACCCAGATGTTGGAATTAGCAGGGGAGGATTTAAAAGCAGCTATTTTAAATATGTTTAATAACTCAAAGGCAACAATTGTAATGAGTAAATGGGTGGGGAATCTGAGCAAAGAAATAAAAAGTATAAAAAAGAATCAAATGGGTATTCCAGAACTTAAAAATGAAATTATCTGAAATGAAAAATCCAATGACTGGTCTTAATAGCAAAATGGAGATGGCAGAATGACTAGTGGACTTGAAGATGGAACAGAAACAGATCCATCTGGTGGACAGAGAAAAAAATTAAGGGGGAAATAGTCTAGTGTTCTATGGGACAATATCAAGTGGTATAACAGATGTACAACTGAAGTTCAAGAATGAGTCAGAAAAAATACATGAAGAAATAAAAGGCCAGTCATTTCCCAAACTTGGTGGAAAACATCGTCTTACATATTCAATTTACATCAGCAAACTTGAAGCAGGATAAATATAAAGAAAACTAAATCTAGGCACATCATAATCAAATTGCTTAAAAAAAAACTACAGATATAGAGACAACCCGAAAAGCAGCCAGAGGAAAAGACCCACAACATACAAGGGAACAACAGTATGAATTTTTTGAGACGGAGTCTCACCCTGTCACTCAAGCTGGAGTGCAATGGCACGATCTCGGCTCACTGTAACCATCACCTCCCAGGTTCAAGCGATTCTTCTGCCTCAGTCTCCCGAGTAGCTGGGACTACAGGCCACCATGCCTGGCTAATTTTTGTATTTTTAGTAAAGACAGGTTTCACCATGTTGGCCAGGATGGTCTCAAACTCCTGACCTCATGATCTGCCCGCCTGGCCTCCCAAAGTGTTGGGATTACAGGCGTGAGCCATGGTGCCCTGCCTGGAGTGAAATCTTTAAAGGGCTGAAAGAAAAATTAATTGTCAACTCAGATTCTACTCTGAGAAAATAGCCTCCAATAACAAAGGAGAAAAAAATTCTTCAGATAAAATCTGAGATTGTGTTGCCTAGGAGAAAAAATTCTAAAGAAAATTATTTGGGCTAAATAAAAACTCCAATCTATGGAAAGAAACAGATACTACAAATGGAAAATATGAGGATAAGCTTAACATATCCACATATTCTCCTTATTTAATAGATGCTGACTCTTTGAAGTAAAAATGTAACACTGTATCGTGGGGTTTAAGACCAATGTAGACGAAAAACGTGATTAACGATAGTACATAGTACATAGGAAAGGAAATGGAAATAGTCAAAATGGATATTGACTCTTAAGCAGATTGTCATAAGTTAAAACTGTATGTTGTAATTCTCAGAGCAACCGTGCATACATGAAAAGTATTGCTGAAAAGCTACAATAATAATTCAAATGGAATACCAAAACAATCAGTGAATCCAAAAGAAGGCAAGAAAGTAGGAACACAGTTACAAAAAGGAAAAATGCACATGATACAAATAGAGAACAAACAGCCAAAGAGCAGACCCAAAGCCAATCACAGCAATGATTATACCATATCTAAATGAACTACCCTCAATCTGGGTGGGCGCAATCTAATCAGCTGCCAGCACGGCCAGAATAAAAGCAGACAGAAGAATGCAGACAGAGACTGGACTGGCTTGGTCTCCCGGCCTACATCTTTCTTCCGTGCTGGATGCTTCCTGCCCTTGAACATCGGACTCCAAGTTCTTCAGCTTTGGGACTACTGGACATTCGACCACAGACTGAAGGCTGCACTGTCAGTTTCCCCACTTTTGAGGTTTCGGGACTCGGACTGGCTTCCTTGCTCCTCAGCTGCAGATGGCCTATTGTGGGACTTCACCTCATGATTGTGTGAGTCAATATTCCTTAATAAACTCCCATTTATATATACATCTATCCTATTAGTTCTGTCCTTTTGGAGAATCCTGACTAATACAAAAGCCAAATATTGGTTCTTTTAAAAGATGAACAGTCGACGAACAGCAGACAGATGAAAAAAATAAGAAGATATAAATTGCCAAAATCAATAAAATAGTAATACTACTCCAACAAACAGTAAAAAAAGAGACAGTATCATAAGCAACTTTGTGTCAATAAATATAAAAACGCTGGTGAAATACAAAATTTCTTGAAGGACAATCACCAAAACAGACACAAAAAGAAACAGCAGATCTGAATAGGTCTATATCCATTAAAAAGACTTAATTAGTTATTGAAAATCTTTCCATAAAGAAAAGTCCTGGTCCAGATTGGTTAATTTTATTAAACATTTAAAAAAGAAATAATTAAAATATTATACAAACTCTTTTAGAAAATAAAATAGAAGGGCACACTTTCCATCTTGTTTTATAAGGCTAGTAAACTGTAATGCCAAAACTGGAAAAATACATTTTAAGAAAATTAAAACACAGGTATAAAAATCCTTAACAAAAATACATTAAAAGGATACTGTATCATGACCAACTGTGGCTTATATTAGGAATGCAAAGCTGGTTTAACATCTGAAAATCAACCAATGTATTTCACCATATTAACAGACTAAAAAAGAAATACCACTTGATTATCTCCACAAATGCAGAGAAAAAGGTTTAACTCATTATTAACATGGTTTTTGTCCTACTATTGTCATTAACTAGCTGTAGGACCTTGAGAAAGCCATCTAACCTCTTCAGGCTTTAGTACTTCCATCTGTAAAACGAAAGTACTAGGCTCTCAACTTCCACTGTACGTCGGCATCATTTTAGCAGCTTTTAAAAATGCAGCTGCCCACGTCCCACCCACAGAAATCCAGAAATTTCTATTTAATTGTGAATGAGGGCAAGACATGGTCCTAAATTCCCTAGGTGCTTCTAATAAATTGCTAGGTTAAGAATCAATGCACAACAAAATCCATAGAATATTGATCCGAAGACTGCTCTTTCACTACCATAATATTTTAGGCAATTAATTTACTTTGTCATCTAGCAGCATCACTACAAGCACTTTGTGTGTATGCTTCAATAGATGGGCTCTTATACACACACACAGGTACATATATACATGAGTGTGTGTGCAAGTGTGCACATATTTTCTCATTCAATTGTTACAGATTTCAGCTGTTCCATATAGGCTTCCCATAATCTGGCTTCTCGCAACCCACCTTTCTCAGGCCTTCTCCAACAAATCAATATGGGTTCAACCCAAATGAACATTCTAGTGGAAAGTTAATACTGAGAAGCATTGTTCTGATTTCTCAGCAGTTTAAAGACAAAGACACTGTTAGATAAGGCTAGTACGTGATTTACAGTGCCAACATTATCTCTCTTTCCTCCTTCCCCACTTCTCCTCCTCTTTTTTTTTTTTTTAAAGCCTGTGCCAGGTGATGGGGTGGGATGGCAGATACTTTGGGTTTAAATTCATAAAGTTATTTTGAAGGTTGTTTAGGGGGCAGTAAATTGCCCCCTTTTTGGTTTATTCCAGGCTTGGCGGACTGATGTGAGTCTGGCAAAGAGAGCTTGTTTAGAAGGCAAGGCTTATCCCACTGTTTACGTATCCTGAATGTCTAGGTTGATAACGCTAGTTGGTTAAAATATGATGCTGTTCTAACAGGCTTAATCACCGTGTTGGCCAGTAAGATTCTTGGTAAGAAAAATTTCACTCCTTGACTCCAGCTAGAGTGTATATATAACGAGAAGAAAGAGTTTTGCACTGATCAAGGAATACAATCACCACTCCTGGATCAACAGTCAGACTTACATAGCAAATGTGGCATGGGCTTCAAAGCTCTGAGATTTTCCTATACTGAAAGATTTCTCCCGACCATAGAGGAGCCTAACAATTCAGTCATCAGGGTAACTAACAGTACTGACACACTGGATGTTAATTACATTGTGACTGGAGCTTCCTTCCCAGACACTCCAAAGTACTACTTTCCTCCTTTACAGCCTCTCTTCTAACTGCCAACAAAATAGTCTTCATGAGCTCAGCTCCAGCACAGATAAGACTGACAGAAGGTTCCAAGGCTGGCATTTGCAAAATCACATAGGCATATAATTGCAGCACTCTCTCTCCATTTTGGATGGTTCACCTTCAGCAGCTGTCAAACTTGAATCCCCGTTATTTTATCAGATGCCTGGAGCATGGAGTCACTCAACTTCTTATTGCTAAATCTTTGTTTTTCTTCTAAACTTTTGTACTCAAGGGACTGATAAAACTTCCTAGGTTGTGAAAGAAAGAAGCCAATTTTCTAAATACATAAATAAAAATGTAATTTGATCTTGCTCTAATATACAAATAATTTCAATTAGTCAAGCTTTTAATGTCCTTCCTGTGTTTGCCGGGAGAAGTCTCCCAAGTGGCTCTGATAGACGGAGACAGGAAAAAAAGCTAGACAATTAATTGCTCTTTGAGCTAAAGCACTTCATGTTATTACTGGGCTCAGGAAAAGTCAGAATTCAACTGTCTTGGTACCGAATTAAGAAGAATCTTACCTTCTCGTCGATCATTTCTAAGAACTCGCACTTTCTCAATTTTCCCCAAGAGAGCCCCGTCCTCAGCTAGGAAAAGAAAAGAAGCACAGCATTTTGAATCTGGAGTTCATAAAGGGCTCTGCATTCAACCACAGCATTCTCAATCATCTAAGGGCCAATTATCTCCTCGGGGCATCACAGAGGCACCTCTTCTTTCTGTGGATCTGATTTCTGGCTTGCTCACACCTCACTAGCACCCCCGCTACACTACAGGAAGACTGGTGCCCAGAAAGAGCCAGACACAGGGATGAAATCAGCATCAGTACTCACGATCATTGCTGTAGTCATCCACCAAGATGATTTCTTTTATCAGATGCGGTGGGCTTTTCTTAAGCACACTAAGAAAAGACAAGAAGATAAAGTTTATAAGGTCTTTTAGGGGTATAAACTTTTAGCCTGGGGTAGGAAATTCTCATATCTTGGTCCTAACCCTTGGTTGGAGGAGCTACCCACTGCACCCTGTGCCGAGCAGTCAGGAGACCCTGTCTGCAGCCCCCACTGACAGCCCTGGCCTGACTGTGCCTGGGACACAGCTAATGTCTTAATACCCCTGACAGGTGCATCTCCTGGCCTCACCTGACCACAGTCCTCAGCAGGGCCGACCTGGCTTCATTGTGAAATGTGATCACCACGCTGGTGGCCGGCAGATCTACCCGCCACTGCTTCCGCTGACACCTGTAGGAAGAGAAAGATGGTCCCCTGAACAACAACCCGCAGAGCAGCCACAGCTTGTTTAGCCCTTGAGAGAACAAGCAGACCGATCAACTGGGATGGACATGCTATGATTAACTTGTTATCTGCAGAAGTTCCTGGCCTGTTCTGAGATGAACTGCCAATGGGACATAAGGAAACAGAAAAACACAACCGGAGCTACGTTCTGAGAGATGAACGATTCCGGCAAAAAGTAACATATTGAGAACATCTTTCTAACACGTTAAAAAAAAGTGTTTTAAAACAGTGAAATCCCATTTCTACTCTCAAGCAGATACACCTCTAGAGATGCGCTTTTCACAAATTGCAGTCGTAATTTCTGAGGGGCAGAACCAACTGTGTGCCACTGCTCTTTTCTTGTTTTCTACATTGCCTACAACAAGCATGTGGTACTCCGGTGATATTTGGAACTTGGCTCTCACCATGAACAGTGGACCCACTGGAGGTTTTCCCTGCCCGGGACAGCAGGGATGCATGTCCCTTGTCCTGGAAGGCCATTCCCAAACACCCCAGAGGGCAGTGGTGAAGTGAAGATGGGGAGATGGAGTGAGGGTACAGTCAATGGGACCCTGAGCCTGCCTGAGCTCTCCTTTTCCTGTTAGTGGTAGGGAGGAACCCTGGGATCACCTCTGCACAGAAGCTGATTCGGAGGCCAGACCTACAAAGCAGGGGCAGATTTCAACATGGCACCTCTCAAATTTGAGCTCTACAGACAGACACAAGACTAGAAGAACAGTAAGTAGCTCTTTTTTTTTTTTGGAGGCAGGGTCCAACTCTGTCACCCATCCTACAGTGCAGTGGCACGTTCATAGCTCCCTATAGCCTTGAACTCCCGGACTCAAGTGATGCTCCTATGTCAGCCTCCCAAGTAGCTGGGATTACAGTTGTGCCATCATATCCAGCTATTTTTTTGATTTTTTGTAGAGATGGGGGTCTCACTCTGTTGTCCAGACTGGTCTCGAACTCCTGGCTTCAAGCAATCCTCCCATCTCAGCTTTCTAAAGTGCTAGGATTACCGGCATGAGCCACGGTGCTCAGCCAGAATAGCTATTTTAAAAAATGGCTGATAGGTGTAGGTGGAAGATGCTAAAGTATCATACACTAGAAATAAGCAGTTGAGGTCTACCAGGCTCAGCAGAACCCATCAGGAGGAACCCTTCAAGGCAGGGTCTACAGACTTGAAGAGCACCCTAGTACACAGCAATGTTCCCAGAGAATCTTGAGAGAAAAACACACCTGGGCAGGACCGACAGCCCGCGAGGACTTTTAGAAACACTTAATTTCTGGTTTGACTGCATTCAGAGTTACTAAATTGTAATATTACTGATACCAGCTTGGAAAAGAAGCTTTGGCTTCAGAAAAACAGTTCTTAAATGGTGATGTTGATGCCCTGTGGTCATGAGGATGAACAGTGTTGCCTGTGAGGTGGCAAGAGGGGCCTGTTCATCTGTCCCATGCTGAGGTTCCCTCCCTGCTGGCATTTATTATTTGCACAATGTTCCTGCAACTCTAGCAGTTAAACACACTGCCACCAGAATTGAAGAAGCAGAAAATCTTTGTTGAGGCTCAGAAAATGATACCCTAAATTATATTGCTTTGGCATGCTGAGTGCTTTGAATCAAGCAGATTCAGAGACCTCAGAAATGAGCCTCAAAACCAAGGTCTCTCTCTGATCTTCTCCTCCCCACCCCCTCCAGCTTCCCTTGTCTCAAGTTCTCTTATCTGCCTGAGGGAAGTTCATCCAGAAGACTTGCAATTGCTTTGGACTCCCTCTCTGGAATCTACATTAACCAGAGATTAACTCATATAGCAGAAGAAACTAAAAGCCCATACCAAGATCCCACTCCTGGAGAGACTTTTCACTTATTCTTTCAATTATTCTTCTAAAGGCTGTCACCTGATTTACCTGCATGATAAAATAACCTCTGTTCTCAGTGGAGTTCTGCCCCTCACCTTCCCATAACTTGTCACCACCTCCCCAAGACCCTGGAGGAAATTTTTTCCAGGCTATTGTCTGCATTTCCATCCTAATCATCTCCCCTAAACATCATTTACTCTTCTAAAATTGCCTACATCCCTCACTTGCCTCTCCCTATGAAGAGAGTATTTAAGCTTCAACCATCTGGCCCTTCTTTGAGTCTCATATTTTGTGTGGCTCCTGTGCACATTTGCACACTAATAACAAATTTATTCATCTATTGTCAGTTTATTTCAGCTGACATAAAGACTCAAACCTTCACAGTGGGCGGGACACATTCCCTTCACTCTTATGCCTTCCATGGGACCAACACATTTTTTAAAAATTATGTAGGGTTTTTTTTTTTTTTGAAATGGAGTCTTGCTCTTGTCATCCAGGCTGGAGTGCAGTGGCACGATCTCGGCTCACTGCAACCTCCGACTACCGGGTTCAACCAATTCTCCTGCCTCAGCCTCCCAAGTAGCTGGGGCTATAGGCGTCTGCTACCATGCTTTGCTAATTTTTGTATTTTTGGTAGAGACGGGGGTTTCTCCATGTTGATCAGGCTGGTCTCCAACTCCTGACCTCATGATCTGCCCGCCTTGGCTTCCCAAAGGGTTGAGATTACAGGCATGAGCCACCATGCCCGGCCCTAATATAATCCCACTGTAGCTCTTAATATTGTTTACCACAACCATGAATTATCTGCTCCCAAAATTAGAGATAATATCTATCTAAGATGGGAAATCAGTGGACAAAGGAGATAGATTAAAAATACATACATATTTGGAACTCAGCCATCGCTAAAAACATTTAAGGAGTTAAGAACTGAAGTGGATGGTCTAGCAGCTGCCAAACATTGACCAGCAATTCCACAGGAATGGCCGCACCTTCAGAGAAAGTGTTCAACAGACACTCCTTTTCCCTCGTGACTACTTCAGAAAAGCGAATTTTGAAAAGAAACATGAAAAGCAGTGCAATTAAAAAGCAATTGGGTCGGAATCACAAAATGAGCTTCTTTTGTTTATTATAGTTACTGTTTTAATTAATCATGAGAAATTGCACAATATACTAGTTGTTTGGGGGGAAACTCTTCACTGTTGTTTGGGGGAAAAATACAGTCAGGAATTAATATCGTACCTCATTAGAGCTCCTGACAGCTAAGTCTTTCCTGACAAGTAGACTGATAGGCTGGTTTTTCTTTCTTTTTTCCAAATTTTAAGAATTAGCAGATTGTTAGATTAAGGAAGTGAGAATCTGCAAGACTTCAACTGTAAACAAATTACCAAAGAATGTCATTCCCAAGAACCCAATCTGTAATGCTAATGGAATAAGGACTCCGCCCTAGGAGGCAGCTATCCTCTGCAATTAGGTCCCACTTAACACAGCGGGAACTGCTGAGCCCAGCAGACCTAGGTTGAATGACTTACTCAACATGGGCTTATGCAGCCCTAGGAGAATTTAAAAAGAGACATAAGGCAGCATTTTTTCATGCTAAATCGTAGTAAACGGAACCGATCCAATCACGTCCTATTCTCTCATTTTCCTTTTCTCTGCAGGAAGCCTCATCTTCCAGGAGGGTTTGGAAGTCTCACGGGGCTCTGGAAACGTTTTTTAGAACACGCATAGCTGCTGCATTCATATCATTTTATTAACATTCATCTACATATTCATAAGGTATCCATTTTTGCTAGGAACTGGCATTCAGGAAACTTAAGAGGGATCCCATTTTTAAGGCAAAGAGAGATAAAAAGTAAAAACTAAGAAATATTTTACATCCCCGAGTTAGAGTGAGTGTGTGTACGTATATGAATTTAGATAATAAATCCTCACATTGAGCCAAGAAGGTGGGGTCGGCTTAAAGAATGTCTTTAAAAAGAAAAAGAATAAATTTTGTATTTAAAGAGCCATATCCCTGCCAACCAGTCTTCACTACTCCAGAGCCAGTGAAAGAACACCCAATATAGTAACTCAACAGGGGAGCCGGCTGCCAGGGGCACTTTCATACTTGAGCTTTCTCTGGGAATTGAGTAGAAACTGTAGTTTATTTGAAGTCAGAGGCAGGAAGAGTGCGCAGTAAGGTTTGTTCTCCCAGACAACACAGGCTAGAAGCAGTGACTCTGAGAAGAGTGGGCGGGGTTTTGAGTTGACTTTGTGGGCTCAAGTTCACTTGAGTGTCCAAGGCTCTGGTGCTCATGTGATCATTCGGCAAACTTCCTGCTCAGTAAAATGGAGGCTTTAAAAACTGGACATATAAAGATTTAAGAATCCTTTATTTAGCTTTAAATTTCTCTGAGATTAGATGGCTTTCAGTACCTGAACTCTTGGTTAGCTGGAAATGGAAAAAACTGGTGAATCTAAACAACCACATTGTTTAGTGAGTCTCTCAGGGTGGAAGAATGAATCTGTCTTTGCGGTAGATGTTATACCCGGGCTTGATCAAGGTATCGATGAAATAACCAAATGCAAGCTCTTCAGACTGGGAAGCTCCAGCTTCTGTCCAGTATCACAGAAGGCGGTTTCACGGTGTGGGGAAGAATAAAGAAACAGGTTTCCTACTCTACCCCGGGAAGGCCATGCCCCACCCTCACCCCAGGTGACCTCGTGTTTTTGCAAAGGGCCCTTGGTAACCTTGGTTACTGTGTGATGTGTGACAACTAACATCACTCCTCATCTGTGAAAATGGCCCTTACAATCTTGCCTGATTATTGGGAACACCAAATAAAAACGTGTGAAAAAGGACTCTGAAAACTGTCAAGGTCACTTTAATGAATGCAGGGTTATAATTCGCATTTGGCAGCTGTGTGTCAATGGTGACTGGGAGGTCAGAGTGGACCTTTCTCTAGTAACTTGGAGAGGCAGCCGACCAGACAGGCTCTGAGACACCTTTCAAGTCCACAGGCAACAGCGGCTCTGAGTAGAGAATACACTGTCAGTTCAAGGGTGAAGGGTTCCTAGGCCTGCAAGAAGGGCTCAGTAGATGGAAAGGTGGGAGAAGATGGAGAAACATATTTAAATAAACTCTCTTTAAGAAAGAGTTCAAGCACCTCTAGAAGGCCCAGAGAGGGGATAGGGCAAAAGTAAGACCCCACTTCTTATGAGATAGCCACGAAGACCAAACAGAGGGTCACAGGAAAGAAAAATTCCTAGATGAATATGCACCATCTCCCTGAAGTGCCCTTGTAATTCAGATTTTGTAAGGAAAATACTACACAACTTAACTGATTAGTAAGTGAGCATTAGTTTATGCCTATACAAAGACAGGATTCTGTCATGGAAGAGATGGGGAATAGATACTTTCAAAAATAAAAAAGGAAAGTTATAAACAATGCCAAGCCTCCGCAGGCACTTTCTGGGTATCCCGTGCTCGGGGGCGTGCTCAGTCCCTCCCTGAAGCCGGCAGGCACTTCCAGTGAAGTCCCTCTAAGGGAGTTGTGTGGTCTGATTGGGACTGGAGTCCCACGTAGGAGCAAATCTGCTGGCAATGGGACTGTGAAATGCTGGTCTCCACAGCAGCTACGTCTAACTGCGTGTCTATGAGCAGGCATTTGCGCTGTGGCTCAGGTTCCTGTGGAAAAACTCCAGGGCAAACAACACGAGGATCATGCAAAGTCACGGTATTTCCAAGGTCCTGATTGCTGTGATATGTATTTACAAATTATCATATTGGCATTCTAGATACATTCAATTTGTAAATTGAGTTTGAGTCTGCCCCTGAGAGACAAATCTGGTTTTGATTTGCCGGCAAAAAACTAAGACAAAAAAAGGTTTCTGGTTTGCAAAGCTGAGGGGCAAGTCTTAGACTGCAACAAATTCACCAAGGCAGTAAGCCTCTGGTGGCCTCTTGGCAGCAATGGACATCACTGTGTATTTATGTGTGTAAAATATTTCATGCATAAAATTCAGAGATATTATAGAAGCATCCATGTACCACTCTGCTTGCCAAGTCTTAATATCTTGCAATACGGGCCTTTGATTTTAAAAATTTTAAATAAAATGACACATGCCAGGATGACAGGTAATAATGACAGCCCTTACCTCAATCCTCACCTTCCCCAGGGGCAATCACTATCTTGAATTTGGTGCTTCATTGTTACTATGTGTATTTTAAATAAACTCCCCATGTATGTATTCACAAATGATATCGAGCATTTTTCTGCATCTATTCGAAGTTTGCAGAGATGGCACTGTGCTGTGACTTGCTGTTTTCACCTTTTGGGAGGTGCATCTGTTCTGACACAAACAGCTCTATTTCATTCACCCTCACTGCTATACTGCTTTCCACTGGAGGAAGGAACACACCACACATCATCTCTTTTCTGCTGATTATTCTCTCCGTTAGAAACAGTGCTGCAGTGGACACCGTCTTTTTAGATAGCAGAGAAACTTTCTCTGTATTATTTACCCACAAGTAGGACTACTTGTCACACATTATGAACCTCTTCAACTTCACTTGACATAGCCAACTTAATCTCAAGTGGCTGGACCTAGCGTCACTCCTGCCCAGACCTGTATGAGACCATACTGCTCTGCATTCTCACCATCCCTAGGTATCACCACGTTTTAAAATTTCACCAACCAGATTGGTATGAAGTAGTCATCATTTTAACTTTCATGTACTTGATTACTAGAGAGGCCACATACCATCTTATATGCCTAGGAAGCTGACTCGATTGTTTCTGCTGTTAATTGTCTACTCACGTTCTCTGTCCACTTTTTGATTAGGTTTTACCTACTATTTGGCTGTAGCAATTTATACGCTCTGGACATTATCCTTTGTCAGCCACACGCATTGCAAAAATCTCTGTGGCAGATGCTTTACTTTTGTTTATAATGCTTTTTGTCAAAATACTTTTTAAGAGTTTTCAAACTGTTGATGCTGGGGTAACAATGTTCAGGAAAAGTTTTCTTAACTGAAGGTCATTAATATATTGTTGTAAATTTTCTTTCAAATGTTTAAACTTCTACAAATGCTTTTAACAGGTTTTAACAGGTTATATATCCTTCATAAACATTGAAGGATTATGTATATCCATGTATATCATGGACAAAATTACAAAACATAACTGAAGGACATTTAAAAGTGCCCAGTATTACAGAAATATTAGTTTTCTTCAAATTAATCCATAAATTCAGTGAAGCATCATGCAGGGTTTTTTCATGGAGCTTGAAGAGCTTATTCTTAAATTCATCAGGAAAAGCAAATGGTCACAACTATCCACTGGAGTCTTGAAGAACAACACATAGCAGGACAACACGCCTGAGGAGCTGTGAAGCATTACTGCAGAGCCACGGTGATGAAGGCAGCGTGGTACAGGTGCAGGGTTACACACACAGATAACCAGAACAGAAATGGATGCAGACAAGTTCCATGCTATCCTTCATATACAGAGGAAGGAGATCTATAATCTCCTTTTTTTCTGTGTAGATAATCCATTGCCCCAGCACGATTTAACAGTTCATTATTTCATCACTGATTAGTAATGCCACTGCTGTCATGCCAAATATTTATGTCTTCATGGCCCCTACTAGGCGATGTTCTTCAAGACGCCAGTGGATATTTGTGACCATGTGCTTTTCCTGATGAATTTAAGAATCAGCTCTTCAAGTTCCATGAAAAAACCCTGCATGACATTGCACTGAATTTATGGATTAATTTGAATAAATTAGTATTTCTATAATACTGGACATTTTAAAATACCTTCAGTTATGTTTTATAATTTTCTCCATGAAAGTCTTGCACATCTTTGATTGCATTTATTCCTCCGTATCTAACAGTTCTGCTTGCTACAGTGAAAGGAGTCTCTTTTTCTATTACATTTTTGAATTGGCCATTACTGATACCTATTTTTGTATGTGGACTCTGTATTCAACACCTCACTGTGCTCTATTTGTTCTGATAGTCAGTTTGCAGGTTCTCTTAGATTTTCCACAAATCAATATATCTACATTTTGTCCCCATCTTTCCATTACTTACACATCTTGTGATTCTTAAGATGGCGGTGATTATGGCCTGCAACACAATATACAATTTTTAAAAGTGGTAAAAAACAACCTTGCCTTGATCCTATCTTTAAATTGAACACAAGTAGATTTTTATCATTCAGCTTTGTGTTTGCCACAGATGTTTTACAGATGCCTTTCATCAGGTGAAGGAAACTCCCTCACGAGTGCTGAATCTCACTGTTTTCCCTCCCGCATCCATTAATATGACCTACAGCTATTCTCCTTCAATTCACTGAGAAGACAGATTACATTATTTTCTGATATTCAAACATTTTTATATTCCTAAAATAAACTCTTCTTGGATATGGATATATGTGTTTGTGTGTATATAAAGCTGTATCAGATTTGCTAGTATTTGGTTTAGGATTTTCTGAGTCTATAACTATAAACTGAACAATTTGCTGTTCTTATACTTTGTTTTTCTGGTTTCATAGCCAGGTACTACTGAAGGAAATAGGGTAGCTTTCCTCCTTTTCTATTCTCTAAAACAGTCTGGGTTTTATGCAAACCCATTTGAGCTTTGTGAATTTTTGAGAAAGCAAATTTTTTGTTGCTGAAAATTTATTTTGATGCTTTGTACTTATTCATTTTTTTTATTAAGAGATTTTGGTAAATTAAATTTCCCTAGAAAATTATCAATTTCATGTAAGTTTCAAATTTATTTGCATAAAAGTATACTTCTAATTTTCTTATGATCTTAGTTATATCTGTTTTTTTTACACCTAATATTAATGTTTCTTCTCTATTTTTGTTAATCAGCATTTTTAGAGATTTATATTTTTTAAAGATGAAGCTTTATATAGTACTCGCCAATGGATTTTTAGTTCGTTAGTTTTTTCTTTTACCTTCCTTATTTCCTTCCTTCTGCTTTCTTTAGGTTTACACCCTGTACTTTTGCCCACCTTCTTCAGTCACAGAGTAGATCTGAGCTACTCTATATAAGGAAAAATGGTTAAAAATCCAAGCAAATTCTATAGCTGAATAAACACAGGCAGTTTTCTCAACCATTAGATGGGTGAGTGAAATGGGGAGGGGGAGAAATGCCCGCGGGTGCGATGACTGGCTCCCCTAACTTACTTTGGGAGGAGAGTGGCGAGGCCCCTGCCTCTGAGCCAGGCCAAGGCACCTGCCTCCACATGTGTTCGGAAAGATGGAGCAGCCCAGGGAGTCCTGCAGCCACTTGGAGCTTTATTTCTCCAGCCAACACAGCACCTGAAAGTCTGAGAGTCTCCATGTGCACTCATCAGCCAGACGAGATGAGCCAAGAGAGCCTGTGGGGGCATTAAATTAGCCAGCAGGGCCAGAAGTTTTAAAAATCAAAGGAACATATTAAAATAGATTCTGTTGCTTGTCAGCCCATTCCCCATTCATATACAGATATTCGGTGGGAGGGGGAATGTGTTAGCACCTCAGGATGCTGGGATGAAGGCTCTGGACACAGCTGGTGATGCAATGGAGGCGGTGAATGCCTTCTGTTTCCTTGCCCTCGTCCATAGAAAATGCTTACGTGATTCCCATTTCAAGGGAAAGAAAAGGGCAGGCAGGTCTGTTGTTTCGGTGACTGTCCTGGCAGCCTGATGCAGCTGCCCATGGACACAGAATGTTCCTATATGCCTCTGCTGTGAAGCTGGGGCTCCAGCCAGGCCAGAGGCAACCGCAGGCTGGGCACGTGCTCCTCATTCAGGACGCTGATTTGCTTCTGCGGTAAGGGCAGCTGCTTTAAGGCCACAGATTTCTGATTATCACAAAGCTCTGACGGTTTAGTGAGCATAACACTCATTCACGGAGATTATGAAAACAAACATGCCTAGGCTCTGCCTGCCTCTCCCATTCCATTCTGAATAAGTAGGTCTAGGTGAAACCCGGGAATCTGAATTTGAAAAGGCCCCCGAAGATAAGGCTTATACAGGTTGCTCTTAGAACTCATTTTAAGAAACACACAGAAGAGTGAGAGGTATTATTAGTGCAACAGTTCTCTAATATGGAGCCATAATTAGACTCATCTGGAGAGCTTTGGAATTGGACCTGGAACTCTGGTATTTGACCAGATAGAAAAGAGGTTTCTTTTTTTTCTTTTTTTTTTTTAAAAAAAAAAAAAACCAAAAACCAAAAAACAAAACTCTGCCTCCTCCAGATTTTGATTTCCCATTCCCCCTCCCTACCACTATCTGACCCCCAGTGGTCATCATGCATGAAGTGGCCCAGCCCACGCTGTGTTCCTCAAAGTCTACCATGACTATGAAGCGTGACACAGACAGAGTCAAGACTAAGCCACTGGGAATAAGGCCTCCACATGACCAGGCTGAAAATAAGACCTAGCCCAAGCTGGAGTCTGGATCCATCACAAGGTAGAAGGGGCATTGGAAACAGGCCCTCCTCTGCCCAGCCCCAAACTGGGCTGGGGATGAATCTCTCAACCTCAGGGCACTTCCACTAGGGCCCATCCCAAACCAGATGTTCAGTTTCACATTTTCAAGATGTGTTGCTATGGAGTCTATAGAAAGTCTAGGCAGGCTACTGGATAGAATGTAAACTGGAAATGGAAGCCAAAAAAAGGAAAATGGAAAAAAGTTCACTAGCTGTTGTATAATGTTCATTTAATTAAAACATACTCTTAATAATCCTCCAAACAGTGATAATGGCATAATATTCCACCAAATCCACTAATTTCTGATTAGTTCCAATAGCTACTGAGTTTATTCTATACAGATCTTTCAAAACTAAACAGAACCAAATCCTAAGACATTTAAAAACCTCTGCAGGACCCCTGTGAAATCAAGCTTCTTAAAAATCTGGTAGGCAGGAGATTTGAATAAGCTCCATTAATCACCTTAGGTTTGTCTCACTTTGAAATTATTAGTCTAAAATAGCTTTCTTGCATACTGCAGGCTATTGCATTCTGCAACACATAGGAGTCGGAAGCATGTTCTAAAACAAAATGTTTATCCTCCCTGTGACACAGGAAACTCAAGCCTATCACATTTACTGTACTCCCTTTGAAGTCCTCTAATCCCATTGAAAAGCCAAGGGGTTCCAGAGGCAAAAAAACGTGCACACACACTCTGGCCAAGAAGAGAATCCAAACACACACTTTTCGCTCACCAAACACTCCACGCTTCGGCACCGACCGCAGAAAATGCTGCCCAGAATAGGTGAGTATTCTCTACCAGAAGAGGAAAAACATTAGGTTTCCCCTTGAAGCTTTCAGCAAGCCATCATTTGACGGAATAAAAATGTTTTTCTTCATTTAAAGAGCACCATTTGTCCTTTATTGCCTCCAGTTTTACCGACACGAAATTTTAGCTGAAAACTTTTCAAGAGTCAAGAGCTATTGAAAGTTGAGAAAATAACAGCCCTGGATGAAGCCATCTGAGCTCTCTCATCACGCCCTCCGAGGGCTACACTTCAGCTGCTCGGTCCCACTCACCATTTAAGGCTGGAGTCATTTCAGAGAGACCAAATTATTATTGTCCTTTAAACTTTCATTCCCCCTGATGCCAGGGGAAAAGCTGCCTTTTCTGGATGGAGGCTCACGCTGCTCATCAGATAATGTGAACACTGTACATTCCACTTCTTCCCTCTTGCTAGTCCCCTGGGACAAGCAGCACCCCTAGTCCTGCTAGAGTAACTGCAGTAACTCCCTCTGCCTCCTGGTGCCCACTATCGTCCTCTTGGATATGTGAGCTCCGGAATCCAAGCTGTCTGAGGGTTTAGTTTTTACTTCCATTGCTCCACGAAGAGATGTGTTTTTACTTTTATCTGCTCCTGCCTGTCTCAAAGTGGTGAATCCTTTAGAGCACTTTTCTTAGGGGTTATTCAGGCAGTTGCTTTTCTTTACTACCCTACTCTTGCAGTTCTCCTCCACAAAACCTGGGCCAAATAATGGAGTCTGTGTGACCACTGAGTAGTTCTGATTGTCCCAAGCGGACAGGAGAAAAGCTTAAGTTCTGTGGAGGGTGATGTTTTAGGGCACCACTCTTTTTCAGATACACTGAATTGCTCTGTTTTGGTCTGTGGTTAAAAAGACCAACTTTTCAGTTGGGCGTGGTGGCTCACGCCTGTAATCCCAGCACTTTGGGAGGCGAGGCGGGAGGATCACCTGAGGTCAGGAGTTCGAGACCAGCCTGACCAACATGGAGAAACCCTGTCTCTACTAAAAACACAAAATATTGGCCAGGTATGGTGGTGCATGCCTGTAATCCCAGCTACTCAGGAGGCTGAGGCAGGAGAATTGCTTGAACCAGAGAGGTGGAGGTTGTGGTGAGCCACGATTGTGCCATTGCACTTCAGCCTGGGCAACAAGAGCGAAACTCCGTCTCAAAAAACCAACTTTTCACTTAACTCTACCATTACCAGTAATCAAAGGCTGCATTGGATTCTATTCTTTCCAAAGATGAAAGGCAAACAGGTCATCTAGTCATGGATAAGAGTAAGCATGTCAGCTTGAAGTAAAAGAGTCACTATTTTAACCCTCCCTTGGCCCTGGCGTATTGGGGGTTCACGTAAAAAACAGGGAACCAACTTTGTCTTGGCATGACTTGTTCACACCCTCTCCAGGCGAACCCAGCGTCTGGTTCTCCTAAACTTTGTTCATGTCAAATACAACAGCATTCTTTTGGAATCTTGAGGAAAAAAATCAACTTCCCGTTGATGACAGAATGGAATGTTATGGTAAAGAACGAGAAGGTATTTGGTATATGGCTCCTAACACAACAGTTACTGTATTTATGTTTGGTCCTCGTGACTCTATTATAACGTACGCCTGAAGGTGCACGTGCCCTTCCGGGTAATACGAAACAAATACAAGTTTCCAAGTCTCCCTCTTGCTCCTATCTTAGAGATTTTGCTCTGGGAGAACTGTGAAGCCCCAGGGGCGAGCCTCGACTGGCCTAAGACAAACTCATGTCACCAGCCTCTTTCACAGTCACAAATAGCCATGACGTAGTTCTGGCCCCTGAATTATAACAGAAAGTGCTAGAAGGGATTTCTGGGAGACATTTAGGTTGCCGTTAAGAGCAGAGAGACACTCAAGAAAAGCCCATTTCTGGCCCCCGGCTTCCCGCCTTGAAAGCAATCACATGCGTGGAGCTATGGTGGCCTTCCTGCAACCACGTAAGGCAAAAAGGATGCAGCTGAAAAACCCAAATGCTGAAGACGGTGCTGAGGAAGGTCAGAAAGAGCTTCCAGGTGAGGGGAAGCCGACTTAGATGGCCTCTCCAGGTATTTTGCTAAATAATTTAACGTCTGTTTTGCTACAGTATCCTAATTGATACAACATAATAAATGGAAAAAAATCAGAATGGCTTCCTGCTTCTTGGCAACACTAAACCAGTCACAATGAAACAACACATACAGAGTTTTAAAGAAAAAAAAAGACACAAGAAGAATTCTATGCATTATGAACTTATGATTCTTATGAAGGGAATGGAAAGTTATTCTCAGGTAATAAAAAAAGGCTCAAGCAAACAACAGAATACAAGAACAACGAAGTGAAACAAAATATATTGTCTGTACAAGAAACATGATGGAAAAAGCAAGAGAAAAATGAAATGACATTAAAAATTAGATGACAGACCAAAGATAAAAATGGCTACGAGGCCAGGAGTGGTGGCTCATGCCTGTAATCCCAGCACTGTGGGAAGCCAAGGCAGGTGGATCACCTGCGGTCAGAAGTTCAAGACCAGCCTGGCCAATATGGTGAAACCCTGGCTCTATTAAAAATACAAAAATTTGCCGGTGTGATGGCATGTGCCTATAATCCCAGCTACTCAGGAGGCTGAGGCAGGAGAATCACTTGAACCTGGGAGGCGGAGGCTGCAGTGAGCCAAGATCACACTACTGTACTCCAGCCTGGGTAACAGAGTAAGACTCCGTCTCCAAAAAAGTAAATGAATAAAAATTAAAAAAAAAAAGGCTAAGAGTCTATTAAACTTTAGACCATCAGGTTGGCTTAAAAATCAAAATATATGCTGTTACAAAAGATAAACGATAAACCTAAGACAAAATGGCATCCCAAAAAAAAAAAAAAGAAAGAAAATCAATAAAATACAAAAACATATCAAGGATAAGTGAAATAAAGTAGGAGATTAACATTTATGCAAAGTAAAATGTATGGCAAAAAAGGACAACTTGTTCAAGGACAGCCTGGGCAACACGGTGAGAGCCCATCTCTATTAAACAAATAAAAAATAAAAATAAAATAAAATGGGGTAATTTTATGTCGATAAGGGTATAATCCATGCATATACACCTTCTAAGCCCCTCATGCTTAGAAATAAGCAGAAACTTCTAGCACTGTAATGTGAGTTTCAAACACTTTTGTCAATAATAAAGGTTTTGAATGTAATCAATCAGGTTGGTTGAACATGTACATTTGAACTTTGAAACGAGTATAGATGTTACTAGCCTTTAAAAAAATACCCATCAAATATTCACAGAAATGAGAAGACTGTAGCCTCTAGGTGCAGGCTGTTGTTTAGACCTTACCACTGCCTGCTTAATGGGGCAAGTTCTGTTTCTCTAACTATCAAATCTTAGTCACAATAACAACAGTACCTACACCTCATAGGGTTGTTGTGAGAATTAAATGAGTAACCCATGGAAATTGCTTAGTATAGCACCTGGAACAAAAATCTCAATTAAAGGTAGCTACATCTCATGCCCAAAGTAAAACCCTCCATATATGCAAAATAGTAACATTACAAAGTTGTAATGTCTGACTCCACAGCAATAAAGTGAGGGGGAAAAAGTCCCCAATGACCTAAGTTTAAAAAGATAAAAATAAAAAAAAAAAAAACCGTTTCTTACCATTTTGAAACTCTTTCCTAAATAAGTAATGTATCAAAAAAGAAACCAAAAATAGAATTCCAGAGTGGTGAGAAATAATAATAGTGGTCATTTACAAGTAGGTTTAAAAATAACCAAAATCATCACACTATATTTCGTATTGTGTGAGACTCAGCCAAAGAAACCACTCAGAAACCAATTAAGGAGACATAAAGTAAACATTCAACATTCAACTCTCATGGGGCAAGGGGAGTGCAGAGGAAAGCAGAGGGAACAGGCCGACATGAGTGCATTACAGAGAAAAGCAGTGGAATGTATATCAAGTCCCAGCACTTGGATGTCAAGGATGAAAAGAAGAAAGAAGGAAGGAGGAGAAACCAGAGACACATCACTGGCATTTTTAAAGAAGAAAAAAGGGAAAAGTTTATAATTAATAAAGATTTAAGTGCACATACATATAACACTATGCCAATACATTTGAAAATCCAAGGGAAATTTATTCTTTTGGGAAGATATAAATCAAATTAATTCGAGTAAAACATAGAAAAACTTAACGTATGTCAATATTTATGGAAGAATTTTAAAAGGTTATCAAAGGATTACTGTAATTAAAATAAAAATAGCTCTAAGTTTAGATGACTTTGAAAGGTGAACTCCAAGAAACAAATAACTCCTTTGCAAATCAGTTTTTCTGAAGCATCTGAAGAAATTTAGGAATTTGTTCTAAATTCATTTTACAAAGTTAACATAATGTTGAAGCCAAAGCTAGATGAAGGAAGGAAGACAGGAGGGAAGGAGGAAAAGAAGGCAGGCAGGCTGGCCGGCCACAGATACTTTCAGCTACGAATCTTCATTCAAAACCTAAAATAAAGCAGTAGCCAAACTCAGCAATAAATTGAGTAAATTCTGGTACATTTTGAGAACCAAATAACACACTGTCATCTCAAATAGCATTTCCTTTTAAATGAGAGAGCGAAGAGGTTATTCAAAAATATTCATCCCAACACTATTAGCATTAAAAAGGAAAAGAATCTAGCAGTCCATTAACAGAGGGCTAGCTAAATAAACATCAAATGGGATATATAGTTTTTTAAAAGGGAAGTTATATATTTAACAGTCCTAGAAAATATTTCCTACGTATTACTGAATGAAAAAAAGCAGGCACGCAAAGAGCAAATACAGTGTCATTTTATTCATTGTATTTATATAAAATGACATACATCGAACATCAGAGGGTATGACGCAAATTAGGAAGGACATTCACAAGAGAGGAGACAATGTGAAGCTTTCAGATTTTTTTTTCTGTGTGCAACAAACACGTATCTACTTTTAAAAAGCTTTTTCTTTAAAGAAAAAACCAGTTTTGAGCAATTCGGTGTATTTAAAGAAAGAAGAACTTGGGGAGTTCGTGATACAAGGCTGCTAACAGCCCACTGCGTAGACCATTGGTATCTGGGTGAAACAGAGACCAATTCAGAGATTTTAGCTAATATTTGGCCAAGATAAGGTTTGTCAACAATAGAAGGCAGATCATTACCATCACCGTCATATCTTACCATGATTTCCTTATCAAGCCCAAGAATGGACCAACTCTAACAGAAGTGCCTTCGTTTGACGGCACCACCATGCATTGGCCTCCAGGGGGTGCCTCTTTGCAGATAGGATTCTACAGTCAACTGGGTTAACTGAGTGATTCCATAAAAGCAGCTACCAAGAGAGATCTAGTTCAGCCCAGTCAACACTGGGGACAGTGAGTGAGCGGCAAAGTCTACCAGGAGCTGCGCTGGGTGCTAACCAATCTCAAGGGCACCCTGTGCACCAGAGGCCCTTGCAGGAGATCAAGCTGAAGACCATCCCCGGAGTTTCGACTCCCTTTATGCCTTGTCCCCCTCTCTATAGCATAGGAACCCAAAAGTAGGCTCTGGTCCCTCCAGGACTAGCTGTTTATCATGTGGCAGCAGAATCAATGGTACTCTTCTTTATTTACCTAGCGAGGGTCCATAATTCCTAATCTGTGATTCCAACATTAAAAAAAAAAAATCCTGGAAAAAATCTGTATCCTATTTGGTGACAAAGCCTGCCGTGATCTGAATTATGTGGTAGTAAAACCTAGCCTGATGTCTGTTCTCCTGATTTATCCCACTTGGTATGCATATTCATGTTTTACTGCAAAAATATTAGTGTGTTTGATTACAAGGTACTGTCTGAAGATTAAAAACATTATTTCACAAATTGTGCATATACCATTAATACCCGTCTATATTTTTTTAAAAAATCTGAATTCCCTAAGAATTTAAGTGAGGAATTAGAAAACTGTCTAATTACAGATAGTCTCTGTCCCAAAGTAGCTTATGCAATACCTGGAGAAATCATGCACAGCAGTAAAACAAGAAAGCCCAGGCACAGAGACTCTGGTTGGGGGTGGCAAGGTCTCAAGTGAGGGCAGCAATCCTATGGCATGGGGCCAGTCAGAAGCGGTTCTTTGGAAGAATCTAGGTGAACTGTGTTTTAAGGGACATACCCATTTAGAAAGATTTAGAAGGGCAGTGGAGAATAACACGAACGAACAAATGCTTTGCAAAGAATGCCCCCACATCTGGAATGTACCAACATCAGAAGTCTCAAGAAAGGTAAGTGGGTGGGGAAGGCCGGACTGGCTACTGCAGGCCATCTATGCAGGGCCCAGGAGAAGGATCCAGGTGCCCTCACCATAGGTTAGTTCTTGTGTGGGAGGGGCATACAGAATACAGGCCTGGGGGAGGTAGTGAGAGATCTGAGGAAGCAGGTCCAGTGACTCAGAAGGGAGGACAAGGGACTGGACCAAGAGTGGCAATGAGAGGAAAGGGTTAATTTGAGAGGGATGCCAGAACCGAAAGCCACCAAGGCCACTTGGGCAGCTCATGGTCCCACGCGCCAGTACATGTTGGCCAAGCAGCATTAGGCAACCAGGGCATTGCTTTATTCTAGCCTACAACAACATACAGGGAATTTTCCAACTTCAACAGGATGCACTTACATGTGAATATCAAGAACAAGTGCCTTGGCCTTTGCACTTAAAGAATTACCAAGAATAAAAAAGACTTGGTTTAAAGGGACACGGCAAAGATGCCAGAGGAAATTCAATCATCATCATAAAGAAGAGGCAACAGATAATAAACCCAGTGTCCCTTAAGCCAGCGGTCCCCAACATTTTTGGCACCAAGGAACAGTTTCATGGAAGACAATTTTTTCTACAGATGGTGGAGGGGGAGATGGTTTGGGATAAAACTGTGCCACCTCAGATCATCAGGCATTAGATTCTCATAAGGAGCCCACAACCTAGATCCCTTGCATGTACAGTTCACAATAGGGTTCGTGCTCCTATGAGAATCTAACACCCATGCTGATCTGACAGGAGGCGGAGCTCAGGCGGTAATGCTCACTCATCCCCTGCTCACATCCTGCCGTGTGGCCCAGTTCCTAACAGGCCATGTGTTGCTACTGGTCCACGGCTTAGGGGTTGGGGACCTTTGCTTTAAGCCTATTTTGGTAACCAGAAATACCTCCACATTTAAAAATACATATTCAGGGATCGATAACAAAATGATTTTAAAACCATCCATAAATGTTGACAATCTCAATTGTGTAACTTCTACGCAGGCTTGCCCCCTGAATTCCAGATTTTTGTGTGTCTTCATCCACCTACCTGACAGTTCCAGTTGGATGAAAACTTCCCTCCTCATCTTTCCAGCAATGCTTCCTGAATAGCAGCTATTCATTTAGTACTGATTATGTGCCAGCCACTGTGCTAAGTCACTTACAGGTGTTAACCCACTTAGTCCTCACAGCAGCTCATGAGATGAGTTTATCATCACCTTAACTTATATCTGAGGAAACTAGGGCATGAAGGAGCTAAGTGACATGCCAAGATCGTGCAGCTGCTAAAGGGATAACTGGGATTCCAACATGGCAGACCTGGTGCCAGCATCCACACCTTAACCAGGAGGTTGTACTGCTCCCTGCTCAGCAAAGGACAAGTCCATTCTTCAAGTTGCTTGGTCAAGAAACTCAGTGGCATCCTTCACCCCTCTCTTCTTCACACTCCACATCCGATTCAGCATATCTTGTCATCTCTACCTTCCAAAGGCATCCTGAATCCAACCACCTCTCACCACCTCCATTGCTAGTCCCCTGTTCTTAGCCACTGTCATCTTGGCTGGATCATGGCAATAGATTTCTTTGCTTCCGGCCTTGCATTTCCCACCCCACCCCCAATAAACCTGGTCTTATCACAGCAACCTTTTAAAAGACTGACCCTTTAGAGGCCTAATTCAGGTCATGCTGTTCCTCTGCTCCCAAACCTACAATGGCTTCCATCTCACTCAATGGCTGCTATGATTTGAGTGAGTCTCTTCCAAAACTCAGGTGTTGCAACTTAATAGCCAATGTAGTGGTGATAGAACCTTTAAGAGGTGATGAGATAGTGAAGGCTTCTCTCTTTGCGAAAGGAATGAAGGCCCTTTAAAAGGGCTTAATGAAGGGAGTTTGTCCCTTTTTTGCCTTTCTGCCTTCTGCCATGTGAGGACACAGCCTTTGTCCCCTCTGGAAGATCCACTGTTCTTGGTGCCATCTGGAAAGCAGAAACCAGATTCTCACCAGACAATGTGAGCCTGCCGGCTTAATGATCTTGGACTTCCCAGCCTCCACACTGCAGGAAGTAAACTTCCGTTCTTTGTCAGTTACCCAGTCTCAGGTATTCTGTTATAGCAGCACAAAATGCACTATGACAAAGACAAAGCCAATGTCCTTACCATGCGCCTCCAGGCTCCTAGGGCTTGGCGCCTTGACTCCTCTCAGACCTCACCTCCTTCCACTCTTCCTCATGGCCTCCTGCCTGGTGACTCTGGCTTCCTGCTGTCCTTTGGATAGGCCTGGCACACTACCTCTTTGGGGACTTTGCCCTTGCCACCTCCTCTGATGAGAACTCTCTTCCCGGTTATTCAAATGGACACTCCCTTGTCCCTTCCCTCAGGTCTTTGCCTAAACACCTTTCAGTCAATGAGACCTTCCCTGATCACCTGTTTAATACTAAAACCCTTGACTCTTCCACACTCCTAACCTCCACTGCTTATTTTTTTTTCCTCTTGTGTATTTAACACGCTTTTAAAAACCACATAATTAATAATTTATTTTATTGTTTTCTCCCCCATCCTCTTAATATGAGCTCTATGATGGCAGAGTTGTTGTTTTTTTAACGTTTTGTTCACAGCTGTTTCCCCAGTGACCAGAAAAACACCTGTCATGCAGTTAGCACTCAAATCTTTGCTAAATAAATGCATAAATCCAAGAATAAAAAGAAATTTTCAGTGAATATAAAACTTTAAATCCAAGTACAATATTCCTGTTGGGATATTTCCTTTTTTAAATAACGTGAATTTCCAAAGAGGTGTGGATTTTCTCACATTATTGTCATATGAAGAAAATCATGACTCATTCAATACAGTTAAGAGAGTCGTTACTATAAAAGTCTGAACTTTAAATTTTACAGATTGCAGTGGGGATTACGGGCCTCATGGGATCCACCACTAACATTTAACAACTCCAGAGTGCAGGCCGGGCATGGTGGCTCACGCCTGTAATCCCACCACTTTGGGAGGTAAAGACAAGAGGATCGCTTGAGGTCAGGGGTTTGAGGCCAGGGCTGGCAACGTAGCAATACCCCGTCTCTACTAAACAATTTTTTAAATTAGCTAGGTACAGTGGCGCATACCTGTAGTCTTAGCTACTCAGGGCGATGGCTTGAGCCCACGAGTTTGTTACAGTGAGCTATGATCACACCTCTGTACTCCAGCTTGTGCAATGGGGTCAGACCCCATCTACATAAATAAACAACTCCAAAGTATACGTGAATTGTCAGTAACACCAGTGAACAGATAGGTGTTTTGGCTTAATAATGAATGTACCATAAACTGACAATGCTGCTTCTTTTAAGTTCATTAGAAACGTCACAGGTAATCTCTGAAACCATATTCAAGTGAAATGTATAGCCTACATGACAAAAAAAAAAAGTTAAAATAAATTCTATAGTATTTTGACTGTTTCCTAAAATATACAAAACCCTTCCATTGAAAAAGAAAGTTGTTCTTGCAATTTCATGGTTCCATGACGGGGGGCGAAGTGATGGGTTTTAAATGGATCGTTGAAGTAGGACAGTTTATTAGGACCCAAAGATTGATCTCGTTTATCAAGCAAAACTCTGTTGACTCCATTTTTCCTGGTCTAATTTCTTTCTGAAATAGGTAGGATCACTGCTTCACAGCGATTTCCACAACTGTTTTTGGTTCTATGATAAAACAATACAATACCATCTCAATGTGACAGAGGCATTCACATACTGGAAGCGGAAAGTCTGCCAGGCATGCCACACATTTTGAGAGCAAAGCGTAACAAAGTAACAGTTCATTCTTTACTCAAAGCTGATATATATACAAGTCACTAGTCACTATACTAATGTCCTGTATTTGTGTGATGTACGTAGTTTATGTGTACATCTGAGTCTAATAAAAATGCTGTAAGACAGGCCAGGCAGGCATAATTGTTGTTTTACAGATAAGAAACCCAGGGTTTACAGAGAGATTATTTTAACTTCAGTCTGGGAGCTAATAGCTGGCTGAGCTATTAATAAAAGCAACACATCCCAACTTCAAGCCTATATTTCTATTTACTCTCCTTCGAGATAGACATTACTGCTCAGGGCAAAATTTATCAACTGCCAAATTCGGAGTGGATTTGAATTCCAAATAAAACACCCAGGTGTTCTTCCTGCTTTTAGTGACAGTAAAGTTCCTTGCTGTAGACCAACCTACTCACTAAAAGCAACCAGAAATGGTGGATGAAATACACTGAAAAATCTATTTGAAGGCACTGGAGAGCTAGCAAAGCAGCCAAGTGTTGTGAGTCAGGTTTCCAGAAAGGAGAGGCACCTAGAGAGGAAGGTCAACATTCTCTGGTCCTCTTCCCCTCAAACAGCATGGAGCCAAATGGCCGACAGAGCCTGGCTGAGCACAAGCGATGGTCTTGTAGGTGCAGAGTCAAGTGAAAGCTTCTGGAGGTGCCATGGGGCTGTGGAGGCCAGAAATGGACTTCAGGGCTTGTTGAGGAAACTGGGTTCTGATAAATATCCCAGACTTCCAGGTCGAATCACGTAGGGCTACTTCCTAGTGGCAAAAGAGAACTGGAAACTCACCAGCTCTCTCATAAAAGACCAAACCCCAGCTTTATACCAGCTCAATTCCAGACTTGATTAAGGTGACCTGCCCTATTTTAACTGCTTGCCAGAGAACAAAACTAAATCCTCTTTGGAGGAAAAAGTCAGTGAGAGCCCTGAAATATCTCTGTATTTATTCATACACAACAAAACACAATCACTGAAATGAAGAATTCAGCAGTGAATTTAAAAGCAGACTAGACAGAGCAGAGGAAAGGATCAATGAACAGGAAGCAGACCAATAGAAATATATCCAGACTGCGACACAGGGAATCAAAAAGAATAAAAAGTACAGAAAAGAGCTTATGAGGGACAGAAGAAATACAGAAATATCTAACAAAGATGAAATGAGGGTCTCAGAGGAAGAGGAGACAGAACTGCAACATGGCAAAACTGACACGGCATGAAGCTCAAGAGTCAAGCAATTCCACAAATCCCAAACAGGTTCAGCACAAGGAAAACAACTTCTAGGCACATTATGGCAAAATTGCTGAAAAAAAGAAATATCGGAAAAGGTAGCTGGAAGGAAAAGTCAAAATGTCTTCAAAGAGGACAAGAAGACTAAAAGTACATTTCACCAGAAACAACAAAAAACAGAAGACAACTGAAAGACAATGTAAAGGTGCTGACAGTCACCGTCAACCCAGAATTCTGCAGTCAGTGAAAAGACTTCGCAAACAAAAGTAAGCCGGGGGTGGTGGCTCACGCCTGTAATCCCAGCACTTTGGGAGGCTGGGGTGGGCAGATGGCTTGAGGTCAGGAGTTCAAGACCGGCCTGACCAACATGGTGAAGCCTATCCCTACTAAAAATACAAAATTAGCCAGTCATGGTGGTGGGTGCCTGTAATCCCAGCTACTTGGGAGGCTGAGGCAGGAGAATCACTTGAACTGGGGAGGCGGAGGTTGCAGTGAGCTTAGATTGCACCAATGCACTACACCCTGGGCAACATGAGCGAGACTCCGTCTCTAAAAAAAGTAAAGTGAAGATGTTTTCAGACAAACAAAAAGGATAGAATTCATTGCCAGCAAACTGGTACTAAGAGAAATACTAATGAAATACAGAAGGAAAATGGTCTTAGGTAGAAAAATAGAAATGTAAGAAATGAGGAGCAATGGGAATATAAATATGTGAATAAATCAAAAGGATATTTACTGCATAAAACAATAGAAGATACCCTGTAGAGTTTATAAAGAGAGAATTAAGCTGAATGACAACAAGAGCACAAAGGGCTGAAGGTTAAGTGGTAGGTAAATAATTATAAGGTCCGTGCATTGTCTAAGAAGTAATAAAACTATTCATTTACATTAGGTTCTACATGTGGACTTGCTAGTCAAGAATTTAGCAAATGAATAGAGAAGAAAATACTTAATGTAGAAGGAAGATGAAAGGGAAAAAGAACCACAAAGCAGGTGGAACTAATAGAACACAACCAGTGAGATGTTGGTGTTAAACCCCAATAAACTAGTACTTAACATTAAATGTAAAAGAACTAAATACACCAAATAACAGACAAAGATTGTTAGAGCAGATTAAAGTCCAAAATCCAACTATAGGCTACTTACAGAAGATGCACCTTAAACATAAGGACATAAAAAGTTTGAAAGTGAAAGCATGGGAAAATATATACCATGCAAAAACATGAAACCAAAGAAAGATGGTGCAGCTATACTGATACTGTAAGACAAGCAGCATTACCACTGATAAGAAGTGCATTTCATAATGATAAAAGGGCCAGTCTACTAAGAAAATAACAGAAACTCACCAACAGGTCTAAAATAGAAAGAACAGAGCCCTATTGTAAATGGTCTAGAGGTGGTTAGGTTATCCTTACTAGGCTACATAATTGTCTGTTTCCTTGTCTGCCTCTCCTGCTAGACTACAGTTTCTTGACAACAAAGATGATCCTCATGGTCATCACTGCATTCCCAGGATGGTGGCAGAAAGAAAGGACTAAAGAATAAAGAAAGCAAATTACACAACTCATTTAGCATCATCGTGCTTCTGCCCAAACCATAACCCAGAGTTACAGATGGGGAAACTGAGCCACACATGTGAGCAGGCACTCAGGTGTTAAGCTTTGAGAATATATTTGCTAATGATCTTTGAAAAGGAGACTTGAAACGGGCCCTTCAGAGATGCCAACATTGACACAAACGAAATCTCTACAGTCAAATCAATAGTCTACTTATACCAGTCTCAATGCATTCTTTAATTCAGATGGAGATAAGGCCTGAAATAGTCAAAAAAAAAAAAAAAAAAAAAAAAAAAGGAGGAAACATATAAAGGGAAGAAAAAGAATGATCTGTGGTTGAAACCAGAAGTTGGTTTTATAAAGACACAGAAAAACAAAACATAAACGAGCCCGCTGATGAATAACGACATAGCTTTGGTGTGAACTGTGCACATCAGATGCAAGTTAGAACCTGGAATGAGTTGGTGGGGGACCTGTTAAGCAAGGAGCCATTATTGCTGGCCACTTTCCACTCCCCATATCTCATATTTCTCGCTGAGCCTGCCAGCACCCTTCCAACAGCAGGCAGAGATGTCACACTGACAGGCAGAGACGTCACACCGACTGAACACACAAGTAGAAGTCTCACTTCCTGAACAGCATCAGCAATGTTCCAAGGGAACAGAAAGAGAATGCACTCTTGCAGTACATTTTCTTTGAGAATCTGAAACTGGAAAAGGAAAAACAACCCCGTTTCTTCTTCACTTCTCAGGATCCCATCAACGTGTGGCCAGCTTCCCTTAGGAGGTTGTTTGGCTGCAAGTTACCAACAACCATCTCTTCCTATTTTTTTTTTTTTGAGATGGAGTCTCGCTCTGTTGCCCAGGCTGGAGTGCAGTGGCACGATCTCGGCTCACTGCAAGCTCTGTCTCCCAGGTTCGCGCCATCCTCCTGCCTCAGCCTCCCGAGTAGCTGGGACTACAGGCGACCGCCACCACCCCTGGCTAATTTTTTGTATTTTTAGTAGAGATGGGTTTCACCGTGTTAGCCAGGATGGTCTCAACCTTCTGACCTCATGATCCACCCACCTTGGCCTCCCAAAGTGATCTCTTCCATTTTTTAGGTGCATTCAGGCCTCATGCCAAGCATGCCAAGACTCATGCCTAAAAGCCAGGAGTATAAAAGACCCTAGGAAGAGCGGACAGTAAGGGGGCCACAACTATTAGACAGAACCCTGAGCCAGGGATATAGAGCACTCCAATTCCTCCACCAGTGAGGCCTGTTAGAGCTCAGTCAAGCGGCTCACCTCTCTCATCCGCCTCACAGACAAGTGATAACACTTCATGGCTAAATAACTGTAACATCCCCAGGGGCTAAGGCTCTCTAGATACAAGGTGGTGCCTTATGAGGCCCTGGGATATCCCAGCTGCCTGCCTCTCCCTAAATGTGTTCCTACTGACAATGTGAAAAACGGGAAAGGTGACCTCTGCTCTGCAAACTGGGCTTACATCCCGCTGAACCTGACTCCTGCATGCAACTCTTCTACTTTCTGGAAGTGGGGTCTGAGTTCCGAGCCTTCTGGGAACTGGTATATGACATCACCAGAAACATAGCATCCCTACCCACTTTACAGGAGTGTGATACAGAATAAATAAAATTTTTTAATTTTTATTTTTAGAGATAAGAGTCTCACTCTGTTGCCCAGGCTGGAGTGCAATAACATGATCATAGCTCACTGCAACCACAAACTTCTGGGCTCCAGTGACCCTCCCATCTCAGCCTCCCAAGCAGCTGGGAGTACAGGTGCACACCATCACACTAGAGTAATTATTTTTTTTAAAGATGGGGTCTCACTATATTGCCCAGGTTGGTCTCAAGCTATCTTCCTGCTTCAGCCTCTCAAAGACCTGAAATGACAGGTGTGAGCCACTGTGCCCAGTCTTAAATAAAATTAACGCACACAAAAGGCTGAGCACAGGCCTTGACAACAAAAAATGCTCACGAATTGTTTTGTTATTGTCATTATTGAACAGACTTTTAAAGATTTGCTGTTACACCACACCCAAACTCCACCAGCCCCACGGCCACAAATGCCAACAAAGCCAGAACAGCTAAGCCTAGAGAAGCGCCTGTCCCCACATGTGACACCCCGTGTGGCCTCCCATCTCCTCCACCAGGACTCTGTGGTGCAGCATACAGAGTTGGAGTTGGGCTGCAAATCAGTGTGGGAGGAGTGGGTGCTCAGGCCAGCTCCACCATGGAGCAGCGGCTCCGTCACAAGAATCTCAGGAGGCCAGCGGCGCATGTTGAGGAGACACCACGAGCTGCTGTGAAGTACAACAAAAGGACAAGGCTCCAGCCCTGTCTGGATCTCTAATCACTCCACTGGGGAGCTGTGTGGATTCCCCTAGATCTTCTGCCCCCCCAAAAAGAAAACTCCGAGTCCCCTAATAGTTGCCTTAGCCAAAGCTTCCCTCCAAGCTGGCTGACTTACTGCTGAAAACCTTTTCTTGGCTTCAGCAATGTTTGTTCTTCCAGAATAAGAATGGGAAGTTTGGACTTTCTCTTTCCCCACAATCCTTAATCCTGATTAATCACTCTTAAAACAATTGACATCAACGCTGACATTCTAGTGAGAGTAAACAGCACAACCCAGGCCTTCAATGTCTGCCCTCTTAAAATGCCCCTAAAAAAACAAATAAAAGAACACACCCTTAGGAGCTCTGACCTATGTTTTGGCTGCGTTAAAGGCAGACATTTCAAAAGTGGTCAAAATAGAGTTCTGTAGTGATTCTTCTAAACAAAGGCTGAGACACTATCATCTGTAACTGGAGTAAAAACAACATATTCTTGGCTTAAAGATAAACCGATTAGATATACAACTTGGACATACTTGTCTCAAAGAAGGTTCCTTTGTGGGGATATGGTACGGGCGGTGGTATTTCAGCTTGAGACACACAAAGGTTTCAAAACCCCACGTTTGAAATGTAGTGGGGGCCAGGCAGAGAAAAGCTTTCTAATAACTAAACATTGGAAACCTGTTTCTTTACCAGGCAGGTCTCGTTTTTAAAGAATGTAATGAAATAAGTGAAAAGGAATGGTGTCTAGTAGACAGGGGAAAGAAGAAAACAAAGAAAATGGGTTCCCCCCCTAAAGATTTACTTCATTTTACATATGCAAACAATTTCAAAGTAAACTGTCCCGAGTTTTCCCTAGCAGAGACAAAGAGATTTCATAAACTTTCTGGGTTCTTCTACTTTATTTTCTTATCAGATGCATTTCCAGGCAAAAAATCAAAACCCTCCTGGAAAGGAGTTTGGATCCCAGAAACGCTCCAGCCTGACGACACTCACTTCCTAAGCACAGCATACTCTAAAGAAGGCATCAAGGGTATGTTACCCCGGGAACCTCCGAACCAGATAACACTGGGTGGGGCGGGGGCAGGGGGGGGGGGCGGTGCTTCAGAAGAGCTTAAGAGAAAATGGAAGCACGTGTTACCCAAGTCATTTCGGGATCTGGCTGGCCGGCCCTCCCACTGGCCTGCTGGTCAAGAGGTATCATTTCCACTCTGTATTAGTCAGCCTGGCCTGACAATACCACAGACGGTACCTTAAATAATAGACTTTTTTTCTTTTTTGGAGGCAAGGTCTTGCTCTGCCACCCAGGCTGTAGTGCAGTGCAGGCTCAACTTCCTGGGCTCAAGCCATCCTCCCGCTTCAGTATCCCTAGTAGCTGGGACCACAAGCGTGAGCCACTATGCCCAGCTGATTTTCGTATTTTTTTGTAGAGAGGGTTTTCACTGTGTTGCCCAGGCTGATCTCAAATCCCTGGACTCAAGCGATTCACCGGCCTTGGCCTCCCAAAGTGCTGGGATTACAGGTGTGAGCCTTCTCCAGGCTGGAAGCTCAGACCAAGGTACCAGCAGATCTGGTTCCTGGTGAAGCTTCTTCCTGGCTTGCAGGTGGCCCCGTTCTACTGTGTGCTCACATGGTAGGGAAAAAGATCTCTCTCCATCTTCCTCTTCCTATAAGGACACCTGCCCCATAGGACAGGTGCATCAGGATGGGATGGATAAGGGCACCACCCTTTAGGATCTCCTGTAACCTTAATCACCTCCGCAAAGGACCTGTCTCCAAATACAGTCACTCTGGGGTTTGGGACTTCAACGTATGAAACTTGAGGGGGCACAATTCAGTCCACAACACATTCATACTTCCACGGCGCTGCTAGTCAGAGGGACAGAGACTTCTGATGGGGCCTGTATGGGCTACAAAGCTCAGGAGGTGATGGCTTTCTACCCTGCCTTTGAGGGCTGGCTGATGGAGAAGGCAGGTACAACTCAGACCAATAACAGAAAAAAACAAAAAAACAACTCCAACATGCATTTTTTTTTTTTTTTTAACTAATGGGGGGAAATAAGGAAATGAGGGCTTGACAGGAAGCCCTGTGGCCATTTGGGCAGGACAGTTTCTTCAATGTGCCAGACCAACCTGGGCTATATGAAACATGTGGCTTCATTGGGCCCTGGTGGTAAATGCCAGGAGCACCCCACGGGTATTCTAACAACCCCCGATCCTCTACCCCCACATTTCCATCTTCGCTCTGAGTGGGTGGCACAGCTCGAGGCTGAGAACCACTGAATTAGACACTCCCCTGAGGCTCCTTTTAGCTTCACAGTTGCATCGTTTCATGAAATTATATCTCCTGATCACGGGAACACAGCCTAAAATAGTACGCAATCTACAGTGTTAGACTGTCCTCAAGTGTCAGCCGTTGGCTCCAGATTCACAGCTAAAGATCTCAATGTTGGAATCGTCCAGGGCTCAGGCCTTGGGCCCCTTCTGTCTGCATCCATTCCCTTGGGCTTAACACCCAGCCTGATGGTTTTAAATACCATCCATACGCTGAACATTTCCAAATTTACATTCCCGCTAAGACCTTCCTCCTGAACACCAGACACATATCCCACCACCTACAAAACAGGTCCACCTACACTGAGCGGCATTAACATGTCCAAATTTCCCCACACCTGCTCCACTCACAGCCTCCCCATATCTCAGCTGAGGAGACTGCAAGTCTTCCCTCGTGCCAGCCACAATCCTTGGCACCCTCTTCCAAGCCATATCCCCGTCCAGTCCATTAGCACATCCTGTTGGCCCCACCTTCAGAATATAGCCCACCTGACCACTTCTCACCACCACCAATGCTACTTTCCATTACCTTCTGCCTGGACAGTAAGAACAGCTTCCCAATGCAGAGAGAGAGAGAAAAAACAAACACTTACTACAAAAAAGAAACTTCAGAATTCCCATTGGTTTAATTTGCTTTTAAGTCTTGATAATTTATTTGAAATTTCCAAGCAAGAAGATTATTTTTTTTTAAATTGAGAAACCATGCAGAGATCATTGTCAGACGTGAGGGATATCCCAAATACCCTGACTGGATCATTACACATTGTAGATAGGTATCAATATCTCACATGTACCCCCAAGATAGATAGTAACTATGATATACCAATTTAAAAATACAAAAAAATAAAAATAAAAGAGATCATGCTTTCAAAACTAGGATGGGGCCGAATGTGGTGGCTCACACTTACTATCTCAGCACTTTGGGAGGCCAAGGCGGGAGAACTACTTGAGACCAGGAGTTTGAGACCAGCCTGGGCAACACAGTAAGACCCCATCTCTATAAAAACTTAGCCTAGCATCGTGATGCGCACCCATGGTCCCAGCTACTCAGGGGGCAGGGGCAGGAGAATCGCTTGAGCCCAAGAGTGAAAGGCTACAGTGAGCCGAAATTGTGCCACTGCAGCCTGGGTTGACAAAGCGAGGCCCTGAAGAAAGAAAAGAAAAAAAAATAAGATGGGCTATCATCTTTCTAATATCTAAGAGAGCCTAATATATCCTATACATAGTATTTAGCATTTCACTCACAGCTGGCTTTTGTATGCTTCCTGATTCCATGTAAATATTTCTTCTTGGTACAATATATTTTATACATCTAGAAAGGTAAATAAAGCATAGCCCAGAATGTTTTTGTTTGTCTGTATGGGAGGCTCTGAAGCCTTGATTCCGTCTATCTATTCTTGAGGGTAATAAGGGATGGATTATAATGGCAGTTTTCCAGTCCTGAGAGAACACAAACACAATAAGGTTATTTGTGGCCCATCTTGAGTTCACATGACCTTTATACTTAAATATTCCCCTTTCCTTCTCCTGTATTCTTTTATTATTCTTCATATCTTGCATGATTTATTGGGTACTCAGTATATGCCAGGCACTCTGCTAAACAATTCACTCACTCAGCAAATACTTATTGAATTTACTGAGTGCCTGGAGGTGTCTGAATAACAACCCTGGATATAATAACTCACTATTTGGAGTAAAGACGAATGAAGAAAAAAATAAGTAAAATACACAGTGTGTAGGTGGTGAGGGGAACTGTGGAGAAAAATCAAGCAGGAAAGGGGGACGGGACATTCTGGAGTGGCGGTTAGGGGGCTGAACTCCTAGGAAAGACGGTCAAGGGATACCTCACTGAGGTGGCTCAGGGGAGGAGCAACCAGCCCATGTAAACGTGTTGCTTAATCTTCATAGGTTACAGACGGAGTAATGTTATGTCATCTTATAGATAATAAAGGTCACAGAATTAAGAACTGGAGGGTCTGAGATTTTCAACCCAGGTCTGTGGGACTCCAAACACCTCATTCTTAAGTACCCTCCACCTGTACTGCTTTCAGATTTATCACAACTAAAGACCGAATTCTATTGTGCAAGCATTTCTATAGATCAACACGAAGGGAGATACTGCAGAGACAAAAAACATTTTATATAGAAAGGTCAAATTCTGTAACAGCTCTCCATTAGATATACTGGGAGAGAAATTCAAAGAGGTAACCCAATTTTCTTAACCCGACATTCAACAAGAATGGTAATTCTAGAGCTTACACTTTGAGACATTAAATCGGCTCAGCTCTAGGCATCCAATTGACTATGGATAGACTTTAATTTAGCCCAAATCCAACAAATGTGGAAGGCATCCCAGCTGCCCCTTTAACACATGCAAATGAACATGACACACTGGCTGGAACTAAAATTAAACCCACCTAAAATGTATCCCACACTGTGGGATGAATATTCAAACATCTGTTTGGACAAACTCATATTTCAAAAACTTTGAAAAAAAAATATGTACATATAGTTTTGGGGACTTTGTAGGGACTTGCAAGGGAGGCAGATGAGAAAGCCAGCCCACAGGCTGATGAGCCATGAGAAAGAACACCATTCTTCTCTCAGCTCAGGATAAGTATGTAAAGATAAAATCTCGGTGGGAAACTAGCTCTTAAACCACATGGTGAAAAGAAATTCAGACCATCTCATGGAGATGTCATGTCAAGCAGTCGATTGAAGTCATCAGGGAAGATTTTTGCACTAGATTCTGCTAGACTTTATTCCCCTGAGTTTAGGCCAAGCCCTTCTTAAAAGCTATACGGACCCTTTCTGGTCTTAAGTCAGTACCTCTTAATCACAGGGCAAGTTATTAACATTCTAGGCACTCCGTTTCCTCTGTGTTTATGAAGATAAGCTTCAAGCTTACCTTTAAGGGTGGTGTGGATCGCGTCGGTGGGGGCCGGAGAAGCACCTGGCATGGGCTGCTTGTCCTGGTTAGCCTGGGGATGGGCTGGCCATGGGGAAGTACACACCTGGGACCCTCTGAAAAAAGTGAAGGACCCTGTCCCCAGAAATGCACCTACATATGCACCTGTGATCTTGCACACAGCTTCGGCCTCAATGCTTTCACAACATCCCAAAGTCCACGCATGGCTCCCTGGAGGTCCTTGGACACCAGCTTGTCACCCCTTATTTTAGATACAGTATTTAACAGTTATTCAAGCTGACTTTAACCAGGACAGCATAAGGACTGAGTAGAGCTGGCTTTAGAAAAGAAATTAATGGATGACAGGAAACATTAATCAAAGACAATCTTTTGGAGTGGAGTTAGGAAAATGATGAGATTCTTAACATTATATAAGATATGTACATTTAGATATACTCATATGTATCGGATATTAACAAACACACACACATAAACACTTTTCCCTGGCCCTAAAAAAACTGTAAAGCTACATATTTCTTAAATATGAGCCGGAATAGGTGAACACAGCTGACTAGAACCCAAAGAAAACTGTTAAGAAAGGAAGCTCCTGGAAGTTAACTGGCATCTACACTGTCCATAAAGTTCCTTGAGAGTAGAAGAGAAAAACCCTGTCTCACTGTATGCAGTGTGTGTGAACATAGCCTCACTGGCCGATTGTCTCTCTCCACCTCTGCCTCCTCATCAGTCCCTCAAACTCCTGCCCATGAAATTAGACCCTTGCTGGCTCTCTGGAAACCCCATGCTTTCCTGGTAGGGCTTCTGCACTTCCTTCTTCCCGGGTGTCCCCAACCAGTTCATTCCTCCTGGGACCTGTCCTGACCCTCCCATCTTCCTAAGTGCCTCAAAAGCATTCATGCAAAGTAGACTGTCCAACCCCCCGAGCTACACGACCTCACTTCCTGGTGCACCTGCCATCCCTAGCAGTTGGAATGGGGCCAGATTTTTCTGGCTGAAATTCTAGGATCCGAGCACAGAGTCTGACATATGGTAGATGTGTAATCCATATTCCATTCACTGATGAATGAATGACTCTAAAGGTAACTAAGCAGGAAGATATACCAAGCACCCAGGAAAACAGCTGCCTTCAAAATGCAACTCCTTATTTTTTAATAATCTGAAACAAGACTAATTCACTAAGAATTCCAATGTGAATGGCCTCCCAATCAAGGTTCTTAACAGCAAATCTTACAGGTATGGGATGACAAGGAGGATTACGAATACCACTTTCCTGATAAGTGGTGACAAATACTGTTTTTAAAATGCCTAGCAACCTCCTGAGCTGAGCTTTATAGACCCCGAAGTACCCTCCACCCTCAAGATCTCTAAAGAATAAAAAGGGGTGAGAGTGGTGGCTCACATCTGTAATCCCAGCACTTTGGGAGGCTGCTAGCACTTTGGGAGGCTGAGGTGGGTAGACCACTTGAGGTCAGGAGTTTGAGACCAGCCTGACCAACATGGTGAAACCCCGTCTTTGCTAAAAATACAAAAATGAGCCAGGTGTGGTGGCAGATGCCTATAATTCCAGATACTTGGGAGGCTGAGCCACAAGAATTGCTTGAACCCAGGAGGCAGAGGGTGCAGTGAGCCGAGATTACACCACTGCATTCCAGCCTAGGCAAAAGAGAAAGACTCTGTCTCAAAAAAAAAGAAAGAAAGACAAGAGAAGAGAAGAGAAGAGAAGAGAAGGGAAGAGAGAAGAGAAGAAGAGGAGGTCAGATCAGTGGCTCATGCTTACAATTCCAGCACTTTTGGAGGCTAAGGTGGGAGGATCACTTAACACTAGGAGTTCAAGACCAGCCTGAGCAACATGGCAAGACCTCACCTCTACCAGAAAATAAAAATAAAAATAAAAATATTTAAATAAAAAAATAAATATTATCTGGGTATGGTGGTAAATGCCCATAGTCCTAGCTACCTAGGAGGCTGAGATGGGAGGACTGCTTGAGCCAAGAGTGAGGTTACAGTGAGCTATGATGGCGCCACGGCATTCCAGCCTGGGTGACAGAGTGAGACCCTATCTCTAAAAATACAAAGAAAGATGTGGACAAGAGCCTTTCCTGCAGTATAGGATGTGGAGAGGTGGCATCCGTCCCTTCTGTGTTTCTGCTCAATTTAACACCTACTGTGCTGGGTAGTTCACTTCTCCTTTCTAATCTCTAGAGCATTTCCAATAGAAGCTGTCCCAATAAGCAGGAATTTAGATTTTCTTCCTCCAAGGTTGGGAACAATGACAAATTTTGCATTTTTGTGAATGGATCAGAAAAATAACAAGTGATCAGTAAATATAAATAAAGCCAGTCACGCAACTCTTTCTGACTTCCAAGCTCTGGCCAGAAACCCACAGCCTCCGCACACTGCCACAGGGCACCTGAAACTAGAACTGAATCTAGAACCATCCTTCCACTAACTGTGGGTGAAGTTCCATTGCCATACACCTCAGGATTTTTCCTAGTTTTACAACACACATTCAATTTCCCAGAGTAATGGGGAAGTTCTGGCACCACAGGTGAAAGCGACATACTGGTTTCTGTGAAAGCAAATGAAGCTGCAGCAGGTGCCTGGTGGGGTACTTACTGGTCATGCCGGGTGTCAGGGATGGCTCTGTCCATTCGCAGCTTATCACTCTCCACTTGGTTGAACTTGTTGCGGGCGTAAGGGTCCTGCCCGGAGCGGACCATCGTCCCTCCAACATAAGCTTCCTGGTTAAAGTCTGGCCACCGTACTTTCCCTAAAAAGAGCAGAGCAGAAGGTAGGGATGAGGGAAAATGTAATCAAGTGCTCATCACAGAGACTGCAGTAAGTGTTAACTCAAGAAATCACATCCGTGGCTTCTTCACATAGTGGCCATTTAAAAAAAACTAGCTGAAAACAGCACAAGCAAGCATCATCCTGTCTACAAGCCAGAGAACAGGAAATTGCAGGTTTGCCGTTTACAGCGTGAAAGTTAAAGGCTTGGCGTACAGGCATCTGTCCAGTGAACAAAGTAAAATCAAAGTACCCATAACTGGCATCATTCATGTTCTCTATAAAAGGAGATATTCTCAGCTTGTCCCACCTTTCCAGGGATTATAATGTTGACATTATCTCAGTTAGGGTGAAGAAGATCGTCTATAAACTACACATAAGGTATTCCATCATGTAACATCAGGTAACACAAAAATAAATGTTTATACAAAAAATAACCCCTAAGAACAGGATATCAAAACGCCCTCTGGTGAGACCTTGTCAAGGGGTCCTCTTTGCAGCTGTCAGTATGCCTGACCCCACGGGGAGAAAGTGAAGGATGTGGCTCCCAGAGGTGTCCCCACATGCACAGCAGGGGCCTGGCCATTCCTAACACCCACATCATACTTGTTCTCTTCCTGGAAGGAAGGAAGCCAAGGCAGCCTGCCTGTCCCCTGGCACTGGCCTGAACCCTAGAATGCCAGGCACAAGGTTCTCCAAGAACACACCACTGCACTGAGGAGCCCTACCCTAGGGTAGAGGCAGTGGTGGTGACCAAGGAGCACTGAGGGGAGAGCACTGCTGGCGAGTGAAGTCAGGATGAGCCCAGGTGTAATAAAGGCAGAGCCAGAAAAAAGCACGAAGGCAGGACGCTCAAACAGCAGAAGAAAGGTGGAAGGAGAGGCAGACTTGAGGCAAGGAGAACATATATGATTCTGGTTAACCTGGGTTTCAATCAAGCACCATTCACTTTGCTACCTATATGATCTTGGATATGTTATTCATTGTTTGAAATTAAGTTTCCTACAAAATAAGTAAACAGAACAAAAGGTTCTTCATGAGGACTTAATGGCCTATGATGTTCCATTTCATAGACATGACAAACTAAAAAATAATAATAAACACCACCAACAATGCTGTTCACATGAAACTCAAACATTTTCCAGTGGCTGGAACTGCCATGAAGAAACATAAGGCTGTTACGGGGGTAGGGAGCACAGGGTTCCTGTTCTTTATGGGGTGGTCTGGTAAGGCCTAACAAGATGATTTTGAGCAGGTAACTGAACAAAGGCAGGGTGTGGGCATGCAGCTCTCCGGGAGAATAGGGCACTGCAGTGCAAAGGTCCTAGTGTGGGCATGAGCATGCCCATTCAGGAACCAGCCAGGAGGCCAGTGTGATGAAGGAGCATGCAAGAGCCTGGCCGTCAGAGCCAACATTGGAGAGGGGAAGGCAGGGCTGCTGGCAGCTACACGGAACAGGGAAGCAAGGGGAAGACAGTTCTTCTGCAGCATGTCAACTCTTGGATCATGCAGTTGACCCTGAAAACACGGTATGATAGTAGCATGTGTACCTCCGTATCTACTTTCCCAACAGAAATCCCTCATTACACAATTGAAGGACCACTGTGTTCCTTTCTCTATTTCAGAGATGAGGAAACTGAGAATCAGTTACATGTAATTTGTTCAAGACAGAAGAGTAAATTTTCTATCTAAAAGCTCATCTGCTTCTTGTTGCAACTGTCCTGCGAGGTCAGAACCCCCATCTCATCACAGCTGGTTGCCGTGGAAATGATACTCAGGGGGGTCACAGAAGCCTGGCCTCTCAAACAGAAAATCAGTTCCAAAACCCATGAGCTTGGCTACAGCAATGATACCACGGCCCCAATAAACAGCTGCCTGTGGAGCCGGCCAAGGTGTCAGCATTTTCTTATGCCTCAAATAAAGCGTTTCCAAAACGTTTTACTGGAAACATGTGTTCCGTGCAAAGCCCATCCTAAAAACACTGCCTTCACCCTCATATATTTTCAAGGATGAGAAGAAAAATAACGCCCACCTGTGCTCAAGAACGAGCAGCTTCGACTCCTCGTCAGTGAGTTTATCCTTTCATGGACTAATACAAAAGAGGCTTTGAAGCCTTTGTTAAAATAGAAACCAGCAGCACCTACGGCAGAATTCCAATGAGCTGGTTCTAACAAATGTGTTTAATGTCCTGAATACCCTGCACCACAGAACTTTGAACTATGGAATAAAGAACCATGACGGAGTCCCATGCCCAGCCAGAGAAGAGACCGCCACCTGAGAGAGGTTTCAACCTACCATGTAACTCTTACAGCCTACTTGCTTCTCACCGGTGTGCTGGGGACAGCAAGGTCTGAGGACTCTGGTTGGTGTGGACCTGTGTGCAAGGAGAGCAGTGGCCATGGGACAAGGCCTCTGCAGAGCTCCTGAAGCTTCCATCCCATTTCCACCCAAACATCTTTTTGTGCTCTCACATCCCCACCGCACTTCTGGAATTAGACCATCACAGCACAGGGTTTGCAAGACATCTAATGCCAATCAGTCACAGGGTGGCTCAGACCCTGGCCTGCAGTGCATGCCAGGTGACTCCACGTGAGGTGTCATGCTAGATCCTGCAGGCAGAATCAGTACACACAGGCCCGTGACCCATGCTGTGGACTTCATGTTCTAGGAGATGGAAGGAGACAGACAAGAATCATATGATTGTACTAGGCTGGGTGTGGTGGTTCATGCCTGTAATCTCAGCACTTTAGGAGGCTGAGGCGGGTGGATCACGAGGTCAGGCATTCGAGACCAGCCTGGCCAACATGGTGAAACCCTGTCTCTACTAAAAATACAAAAAATTAGCCGGACACGGTGGCAGGCACCTGTAATCCCAGCTACTCGGGAGGCTGAGGCAGGAGAATCGCTTGAACCTGAGAGGCGGAGGTTGCAGTGAGCCCATATCGCGCCACTGTGCTCCAACCCGGGCGACAGTGCAAGACTCCGTCTCAAAAAAAAAAGAATCAAATGACCGTACTAATAAATGTATCAATAAAAACTGAGCTAAGTGCTCTGAGGGTGAGAAATGAAGCATCTAACGGAGGAATCTTATCTAGACTGGGAAACCAGGGGTGGTTTCCCTGCAGAAGGAATATTTGTGCTGAGATACGAATCATGAGTAAAAAATGAACTAGGAGAAGCCCTTAAAACCTCAGAAAAATAGTATCTTTCTTCAGTACCCAAAGACTACATGAGCCTACTTAGCGGTACCCTGCCACACCCCCTTCCTTTGACACAGGAGCATCTTCAACAGGACCCTGGTGTGGGCCCTGCCTTGCCTTGCGGCAAACTCCCCGAGACACACCGCCGTTTTACTAGAGACAGACTACCAAGAGTATTTCTTTCATAAAAGCTTAGCAGGACTGGAATACTACAGGGGCTTTCAAGTTTGCTTGACAATGACATACATTTAACACTGTGACCCAGGTGTCACAATGCAAACATACACACCCAACTGACACAAAAGTCTCACAATGCCAAACTTGCCCTCACTATATGTGATGAACAGATCTATTTTTGCTTTAGGTATCTCTCGAAACTGGCTTCACCACCTAATAATGGGTCACAACCCATAATTTGAAAAACGCTAAGCTAAAGAACCATTACTAAAATTGGTTATTTCTGTACTATATAGAATTGCTAGGTTGAAGCACCCCTGGAGGCAGGCAGGAAAATCCATGGAGAACAAGATTTGTAGAGAGCACATGCGCCCCAGCCCAACCCCAAGCAGACAGGGACGTGGTGAGAGGTAGAGAGTGGGGTTATGAGTTAGAGGTTAGAGAGAAACAGCCACAAAACAACCAACAAAACGTCTGAATATATCACCTTCCTAAAAATATGACACCCATACATCATCTTGTGCTTTTACCATCTCTTTAAAAATCTTTAAAAATAGTTCTGGAAATTAAAAAGCTTTAGAAAATAAAAATATATGAGAATCTCGGGAAAATGGACTTGGCTAAGCAGAAGCAGCTGATGGAAAATACTTCAGAGATATAACATTTTACATGAGGAGGCAGAAACTAGCTTCATCACCCAAGATGACAGGAAAATAAAACATACATTTAAATAACATGAGAAAGGTATTTAAATAACATGAGAAAAGAAAGACAGCATTACCCTAAGAAGGGCTGTGAAAACAGTTTGCTTATTAAATAAGGTTATGAAAATATTTTTGATGAAATTTCTTTCCAGAAGATAAATTTCTCTTAGATGTGATCTTTGAAACCAAAGAAGGAATTGTTTGACCTTACCAGCCTTGAAACCCCTGATTTGGTGAAAATGAGAAGCTTACAGCTGATTATTCTACAGACAGAACAAGTCACCTGTCTGCAACCCCATGCCGACCTACCTGAGCTGGAATGAGGACTGCACTAGTCCCAGCCAAACCCTCAGGCAGTCCCACAGACTGCCCTGCTCCCCACATGCATGGCCATGTCCTTTGAGAAGCACTCCGCCCACAAGGGTCTCGCTGTCCTGGGCTGCTGTCCTGCACACACTACTTCTCATATTCTCCTGGGCTGCTGTCCTGCCTGCACCACTCCTTGTATTCTCCTGGGCTGCTGTCCTACCCCTGCCACCCCTTGTATTCTCCTGGGCTGCTGTCCTGCACACACCACTCCTCCTATTCTCCTGGGCTGCTGTCCCGCACACACCACTCCTTGTATTCTCCTGGGCTGCTGGTCCTGCCCGCGCCACTCCTCACATTCTCCTGGGCTGCTGTCCTGCCCGCACCACTCCTCGTATTCTCCTGGGCTGCTGGTCCTGCCCCTGCCACTCCTCATATTCTCCTGGGCTGCTGTCCTGCCCGCACCACTCTTCGTATTCTCCTGGGCTGCTGTCCTGCCCGCACCACTCCTCGTATTCTCCTGGGCTGCTGGTCCTGCACACACCACTCCTTGTATTCTCCTGGGCTGCTGTCCTGCCCATGCCACTCCTCGTATTCTCCTGGGCTGCTGTCCTGACTGCGCCACTTCTCGTATTCTCCTGGGCTGCTGGTCCTGCCCCTGCCACTCCTGGTATTCTCCTGGGCTGCTGTCCTGCCCACACCACTCCTCATATTGCTCCAGGCTCCCCTTCCCACCCAGGTGAAGACGGAGCTCCTCACCTCACAGACTTAGCCTCGCCCGCAGCACCCCAGCATTCCACATGCACAGTCCACAAGCACCTGTCAACGGCTTTACTACTGAGGGGTCGCGTCCTGGGTCGAAGGTACCGGAGGCTGACCGTGAAAAGGAATCCAATCCTGCGTGTGACTGGGAGGAACGCAGCTTCGTGTTAGTTCTTACACATCTCATAGCTGCGTGCCGATCCAGCCGCATCTGAGACATGCTGTGGTCGTGCGCCGGACGCTTACTCCTACGCCTCTTTTGCTCATTTGCAGGCATTTTTTAAATGTGTTCCACCGCAAAGCCTGTCAGCCCTTCCGAGTCTGCCTACCCTATCAGTCAGATCCCTGGCTGGAGCACGGGGGAACAGAGGGTGCGGAGCTGGCCAACGGGGGTCCAGGCCAATGCTGTGTCACCGATTAGGATTCAAGGACTTGAGCAGAGGAGGAGCCAAACACACGCACACACGCACGCGCACAAACACACAGCACAAAATCCAAGCATGAGGGTGAGCCTGGCTCACTGACTCCCTCTGACACTCTGGTCTGTATAAAATGGAAATAATATTCCACTTCTGGGGTTGTTATAACAACTAAATGAAATGACCACAGCAAAAGTCCTACACTACTAACTCTGATATAAATTCACTGATAGTTACAGGCAGAAATGACGACACACAGAATGCCCCGGCCTCTCTGATGTAACCCCCTATGCCCTCACCCAGGAACCACTGCTGGGAACCACCCAGCCACCAGGCGCTCTGTGACACCCATGAGTGGTGTCCCACTCTGCAACTGACCCCGGGAGGGGAGCAGGAAGCATAGAGGGAATCCCTGCCTTCTTCTTGGGGTTCCTGTGGGCTCTGCCTAGGTGAGCAGGGGTGCGGACCTGCGGATGCACTGAATTCCTGCCCTGCCTCACCCACGAGTACCTCCCGCCCTCCCCACAGTGCTGTGAGAAGACAGAAGATGGGGCCAGTGGATGATTTCACCTATGTTTACACTTGTATCCTTCCATTTCCATCTGCTGCTCCCAAGAAACACCTGGAAATAATAACTCAATGTCACTCTCTGCTTGTTTCAGGCAGGGGGAGATCTGAGACAGGTCCCATGTCAGGTGGAGTGGGGAGGAAGAGAGGCTTGCTCTGAAGCCAGGGGTGTTAGCGCTCGAAAGAGGAATAGTCTGGACATAGCCCACTTTACAAAATGGAAATGTCAGGGGCCTACTCTAAGAGAAAATTAGTTTTACTATCAGTCATATCATGATCAGTTAGGTCCTTACGTTTTCCACTTAAGCTGTTTTTAACATTCCTTGGCGGTACTGGGTCTGAGAAACCCCAGGACTGTGCAGAGATGGGAAGCACCAGCCCTCTGCCCCTCACCTGTGCATGTCATGGGCACCTTCTTTTGCCATTTTCTCCTGCTCCCTGCATCACCCAGAGGGCTACTGAGGGCCACAAAGCCTCTGGGGGCTCCCACACAGATGCCGAGCTTCTCCTGCTCAGTGGGGATGGTGTGAAGAGAAGCGGGACCTGCCTGCTGACAGCAGCCTGTGTGCTGGACGGGCGAGAACGCAGGAGCCTGTGTCCCCGGGTGGAGCTCTATCTTCCCATCTCCTGGCAAGATCCAGACCCACCCTCTCTCAATCCTAGGGTTAGAAGAATACTAAAGGGATGTCTCGCACTTGCTGTCCTGAGGAACGTATGGGTGACCTAAAAAGACAGACGTTTTATTTTGGGTCTTAATTTTGGAGAAAAACAATCCACCACCCTCTATTTCCCCAAGTTGAACAGAACAGCCCAGTACAGTGAAAATGCCAAGCCCGAGCAAATGTACAGAAATTAACAAACGCCTCACTGGAAAGACCCACCATCCAATAGTGCGGAGGAGATGGGATAGCTCCATAACCAAAGTCAAGGTTCCAAGAAAGCCCCAGAGAAGGGGCACTGGGCCTGGGTCTCGAAGTGTGAGCAGGAGCCTGCCAGATGCAGGCGGGATGTAACGGAAGACACCTGGAGACAGGGAGACCCAGTAGGGAGGGATGGCAGGCGGGGAGGTGAGGGGGCCCTGTGCCCAGTGGCTGCAAATCCTCTAGCCTGGGCTGAAGTACTCAAACCTTACTCTTCACATTCTAGAGCGCACAGGATATTTGGAGCAAATGAGTGCTGATCCACTTCACACTCTAGGAATGTGCCTCTGGCTGTGGAACAAAGGATGCTCAGACAGGAGACGAAAGCGAGGAGGCTGAGTACCCCGGTGCAAGCGTGTACAGCCCAGTGCACATCTGCCCCTGCTCATGAAGGCCCTGCCCCTATCTGAGGATGTGTCCCCAGCCAAATGGCACGTCACCTCCAAGCCAGCCCAGCCCCTGCAAGCCCCAAACCCACGTCCAGGTCTCTGCTCACCTCCGGCCTGCATGGCCAGCAGTGCCTCCCCAGCATTTCCTCCTCCTCCAGGAGGAGCCACCGTGGAATCTGTGGCGGGGCAGGCACAGCACCTCTCAGGAAGGCTGTCCTGCTTCCACTAACCTGGCTAACACTGCATTACTGTTTTGTCAGTCCCGTCTGCAATCCCAGAAGGTTTACCTGGGAACCCTTACTAAACCTGGTCTTCTCAGCCACGCCCGCACCACCGACGCTGTGCATACTTACAGATAAGATGGGGCCACTGCGATGCTGTGTCTACCCCTCCTGCCGGCTGAGCTGCCTCTCAATGTGGCTACCTCCTCCAGGAGCACTCCCTGGGGTCCCCAGTCGCTGCCTCTCTGCACCCTCTCTCATTTCTTTCTCCTCTTTCTGCAAGCCTCTTCCTGCCCGCTCACACAGAGCTCCATCCCAACCACAGCTTTTCTAAAACCCTCTTGCCAGGGGGCCTTGTAAGTGCTTCCACTCTTCTGTCTAATAACTTGAAATTCCACTGAGGCTAGAGCTCAAGTTTAACCACATCTAATTGCCGCCGAACACAGGAACAAACACAGAGACAATGGTGTTTGTTCCTACTCTGCCGGCACCTCAATGACTCCCAAGTCACTCCCCAGAAATTAGAGCCACCTCTCGGGTTCTGGCTGTGCCCTCTCTGTCTTGACCTTGGTCTGGATTTGGAGACACATTCACTGAAAGCCATTTAAAATGAGTCCTATCACTCTCCACCTGACTCAGGCTTCAATATCCTTCTAACCTTGTTTGCTGTACCCTTTTCAGTTTGGAGATCAAGTCTGGACAGAGAAGATGGAGGCCCAATGGGAACGGGCAGGCTCCGCTTCCTCTCACTGCGTAGCTGGGATGCTCTTCTAGCTCTCTCTCCTCCCCTCGTGTCCACAGGCCTATGCTTGTCATCTCCAACACTGACCTCTCCACACGCACTGGAATCGGCTGCCACAGCTCTCTCTGCTCCCCATGGTGGAGGGGGGCCCAGCCCGGAAGCTGCTTGGCAGTGCACTTCAGTAATGAAAATGAACATCCTGCTAAGCCCTATAGGTGTTCCTGCAACTTGTTCTGACACTGTTCCCAGAGGCCTGTGGCACTGTGGGGAGAGTGTCCCTCCTCTCCTGGCCACCTTGCAGCTGCATCTGATGTCTGATAGCAAATGGAGGCCACTCCATTTGAAGGGCTGGGCTAATAGCAAGAGGAAGCGAGATTCCTTGCCCACTACCTTTGGAATGACGGCCCTAAGCTTCCCTTCTTATCCCTGTAGCCATGAAAAACAATGTACACAGTCAGAGAGGGGATGAGCCCAGGTTAATTCTTCTGCCTCTGGGAGAGAAGGGCCAGGACCTGGACAGACAGAGCAGACCTACGGTGGCCTGACAAGTCCTGGCTCTGGACTCGTGCAGAAGGGGGTCCTAAGGCTGGTGTTGGAGGAGAAATTCCTGCCACTTCTGTCTGCCGGTCCATTCTGCAGGACACATCCCTGCCCACTGTCCTGACTCAGCCACTACCCGGCCACTGCTCCCTGGGTTACACAGACTTCAGGCCTAGCAATTTTTTCTTTTTTTTCTTCCCTATCTTTGACTTAGTTGGCATGCCTCCCCACTGATACTCTTCATCACACCTGCTATCGTTCATGGCACAAGGTTTTGTGCTTTGGTACTTCCTTGGGTACAGAGTTTCTTCTACCTCCTGTAACCCATCCACCAGCCTCTGAGTTATAGTTACCTTTTCAGAATCTGTTTTTTCCTGGTTTCGTATTGGGAACTTTTCTCCCTATCTTATCGAGGCTGGAGAGCAGCATGGCATCCCTCGAGCACAGAGTGGCTGGCGACTGTAACTGCACGGTCCATAGTGCCTGGGAGTGGAGGCCGACCGAGCACAGGCACTGAGGCCCTGGGAAGGGTGCTCAGGGCCCCGCCAGCATCAGCTCTGTGGCTGACACTCTAGGACCTGGCTGTGGCCTGAGACACAGCCAGACAGGGGTCCTAAGTGTCACTCGGGACACCATTTCCATGGGACAGTTCATTCTGGGATCCTAATAACCAATCCTCAAGTGAACTTTTTGAAAAAGACGCTTTTATCATCAGGGGACTACTTGCATTTGGATGACTTGTTCAAATAAACGTTGGTTTAAAATAATGCTACCATTCCAAACAATGCCACTTCTTTCTTAATATTTTCGTTTTTACTAAACCTCATATTTGAAAAAAAAAAAAGATAGAAACCTATTAAACTGACCCTTCAAAGAATTAACATCACAAAGCACATGAAGACCCCAGCACAGACAGGCATGTGCACACCCCAGCACACAGAGGCTCACGCACAGGCACATGCACAAATGTGGTCTTTAGAGGACTCTCAGTTGCGATGTCCTTCAGCAGCAGATCATGACGTTCTGACATATGTTCCTGGGCAAAAAGCTGTCATCTACCACCCGCAGGTGTACAAGGGGAGGGGAGGGATCTTCCTGGACGCAGGTCCCATCGTGCAGGAAACTGAGAGTCTCAGTGGATTCAGGCTACGGGAGGCTTCAGGATTCTGTACAGGTATTCAGTGTTGTACTGCAACTCTTCATTCAAATCCTCCCCAGGAGAGACAGCTTAAACAAATGTAAAGCTACCCTACGTAAAACAGAGCAACCGCTGGGAAAGCAGCCAAGGAAGGAAGACAGAATGTATTTAATATCAAAGGACAAGGCTCTCAGATTTATTTTAACCTCTTGCTTGATCTCAAATTGAATGTAATTTTACTGTGCTTAAAAGGAAAAAAAAATCCTAATATTCTTCCTCTAGAAGGTCATAATGCTACACCATGAAAGAAAAGACAAGGGCTGGGCCAGGATTACAAACAAATAGATCCATTTCGATTACAAAGGCCCATAAATTATGCTTTAGTATTTGTCACTGGATAGCTGGTATCACAGGAAATTGTCTTCACCTGTGAGAAACCATCTCTTGAAATAAGGAATCCCACACATCCATGATTAAAGATAAAAAAATCAGGAAATCCAAAGAAGTGATAAAAAGTTATTTAAAAGAAAACCTAAGAAAATATCAGATGTTATAGAGGAAACAGTTTTCATTTGTTTAAAATTATCTGTGCTATCAAAACAACCAAAACTATACTACAAAACAGTATCAAATTGATGAAGTGCAGTAAATCTTCATGTACAAACCACCATGTATCCCTTCTCCAAACCTGAAATGAAAATTCTTCATTTTCCCTTATATGTTGTAGTACCTAACCATAATAAATTTAGCCTATTGCACACGGTTTTGATCAATCTTCTTTTTTTTTTTTGAGACGGAGTCTCGCTCTGTCGCCCAGGCTGGAGTGTAGTGGCCAGATCTCAGCTCACTGCAAGCTCTGCCTCCTGGGTTTACAGCATTCTCCTGCCTCAGCCTCCCGAGTAGCTGGGACTACAGGTGCCCGCCACCTCGCCCGGCTAGTTTTTTCTTTTTTTGTATTTTTTAGTAGAGACAGGGTTTCACCATGTTAGCCAGGATGGTCTCGATCTCCTGACCTCGTGATCCGCCCGTCTCGGCCTCCCAAAGTGCTGGGATTACAGGCTTGAGCCACCGCGCCCGGTCCAAACTTCTTTTTCATCTTAAATATCAGAAATAATATCAAAGTGAATCTACTGCCCAGAATCCCAGCCAACAGATGAAAAAGACAGAAGGAGAGAAAGAGAGCAACTGTTAACCAGTGACTACTTGGTCTGCTACTTCATACAGGACCTTGTCCACACCATACCATAACCATGTCAAATATGATGGCTTCCGCTTTACAAGTTAGGAAACTAAGGCACAGAAGTTAAACTTATCCAACATATCACAGCTATAAGATGATAGAACCACTACTCAAACTCCTAATTATGCCCAATCTGTGTTCCCTCCACTGCACCCAACAACTCACTTTTAAGTGGGGGAAATTGAAGTGAAACACCAAAAAGCAACCCTGCATGCCTGTGCAGTTCCCAGCTGCCCAGCCCCCTTTCAGGTGGCAGTGCCAGTCCTGTCTCCACCCTGGAGTGACTGAGTCTCTGACTTTGAGAGCATGTGTTCCTGTCTCTGAAACCCTGGCACCACCTGTTGTTGGATTCAGAAGGAACTGTGGACATCGTCTCTCCAGGTGTGAAAATTTCTCCATTACAGTCCCCAGTGTCCAGCCACAGCTTAAGAGGTGCTGAGTATGGGGAGCCTCCCGTTTCAAAAGGCAGCTGTTTCACTGCACAGCAAGAACTGTTGGTGGGGGCTTCCTCAGATGAAAACAAACACTGCTTCCTGGACAGGCACAGTGGCTCATGCCTATGACCCCAGCACTCTGGGAGGCTGAGGACGGGGGATCACTTGGGCTCAGCAGTTCGAGATCAGCCTGGAGAACACAGCGAGATGCTGTCTCTGCAGAAACATTTAAAAATTTGTCTGGCATGGTGGCACATAACTGTAGTCCTAGCTATGTGGTAGGCTGAAGCAGGAGGGCTGCTTAAGCCCAGGAGTTCGAGGCTGCAGTGAGCTACGATTGCAGCACTGCACTCCAGCCTGGGTTGGTGAGACCCTGTCTCAAAACAACAGAAACAAGAAAAAGCTTCCCTCTAACTTCTGCTCAAATACAAAAAACAGAATTCTCAAATAAAAAGAGAAAAAAAGTCATCGACCTCTTTTATATGGTAGCCTTTCAAATATTGGGGCATCACGCTCCCACTTCCCCTTGGAAGCCCTTCTGTAAAAACATCCACAGTTACTGCACGTGTTCCTCATCGGACACTGGATCCGCTTCCTCAAAATCAAAGTCACTGTTAGCCGGACTAACCAGTTTATTATCATCCCTGAACACTCTGTGCTCTGAAGAGAACAAAACACTTCAGCTATGGGGTGGCAGCCCAGAGAACACTGGATGTCATGTGACTGCTTCTGGACATTGTATTTCGACTAACAAAGCTTAAGATAACTATTTTCAAACAGCTCCATTACATTTCTGGTTACTGATCTCAGCCCTTGGTCTCCACTTTCTTGCTTGTTGGAACGGGAGAAAGACAATGGAAGACTTGTTCTTCAATGTTGGCTAGAGTAAGAAAATAGGCCCCCCATGGAAGACAAAATGGCAACTAATATTTAAAAATGCATGCATTGCCATTGACCCTGCAATTTCACTTTTAGGAATTCATTTCAAGAAAATAATCATGGACATACAAAGATTTACCTCTCAGGATACTGGCTGGAACCCCTCTTTGTGTCCCACAACAGAAAATAAGTTCAATGAGCCGACGGCCGTGGAGATATTGCCGCCATTAAAATGCTATAGGAGATGTTTACGGACATGAAAAGGAGTTCCCGATATATTGCCCAAGCGGAGATGTACACCACGGTGCTGTATTTGTAAAAATGTAGCTGTAAGCAGATGGTAGGGGACTGCCCGTAGGAAAAGGCCCCATTTCAGGAAAGAAGAGAGAGGAGGGTGGTCCCCTGATCAGGGAGCCAAAGCCCATGAGGGGCTCTGAAAGAGAGATGGGCATGTGTGGAGAAGCGTCTCAGCAAATCCCCCAAATCTACTGAAATGTTAGTCACCTTGTGGATGACCTGAATTTTCATAGAAATTCATGGAAAGACTGAACTTTGAATGTGGGATAAAACTCAGGACCTGTTGTCAGAGAGGCCAAATGCTTCAGGAGCATTTGGTCCCAGGAGCCAACTCTAAGAAATTGCGTGCAGGGCCTGAGGCTTCAAGTGCCTGGGTCTCGGCACGTCCCATGCAGAGGAGACCCCTTCGTCTCAGCGATGGGGGCAGCACAAGACCTGGGTATGCGTCCAGGGCAAGTATGGAGGCACATGGGGTGGGAGAGGAATGGTGGTTATTTCTGGATGGTAGAATTATGAATATAATTTTCTTATTTTTGCTTATTTGAATTTCTAAAATCTACAATACACATATTGCTTGCTTTTTAAAAGATGCTTTCCTGAAGACACTGACAGCCACTTATTTTCCTTATGACAACACTGTGTAGATCACTGGCCTCAAGCCTGGCTCATGGAGACCTATGTAGATTTCGCTCCCTACAAGTGTCACACGGTTCCACCCCAGACAACATGTATCTCAGGGCACATGGTTCACAGAGACCAGGAAGGGAATTCTGACCTACAACATGGGTGAACCTGGAGGAATTATGCTAAGTGAACAAGCCAGAGATAAAGGACAAGTACTGTAAGGCTGCACTCATATGAGGGACCCAGAGGAACCAAATTCATAGAAACAGGAATACCAGGGCCTGCGGGAGGCAGGAGTGGGACATTAGAATTGCACAGGTAGTTTCCATTTTGCAAGATGAAAACAGCTCTAAAGATGGATGGTGGTGATGACTGCAAAACACTGTGAATACGCTTAAAGAAAATGGACGTGTATGCTTAAAAACACTTAAACTGGCAACTTTAGCGTTATGCATCTTTTATTACAATTAAAAAAGGTAAATGCACAACGCTAGAACCCATTAAGTCACCTAGAAAAACAAAGGGTCGGGGAACATTTCTCTCTGATGCTGCAGCAGTGCTGAACAAATAACACACGTGGTTCACCTCATCTTTCTTCCGGCAGGTGAGAAGTAGAAAAGCTAAAACATCTCTGTTAGGATCGGTGGCAATTCACACCCCGGATTTAAGTTCTCTTAACACATTTCATCATTCCCGTTTCATTCATCTTTACGTGAACATCAGCAACTTCTGTTCTGAGAAATCCACTGTCTGGGAAAACTGAACCAGCAACACATCGGGGAGGGGTGGCTGGGATGAAGACACAGCCCAGGACCGGGATGGGGAGGGGCCTCAAGGAGAATCCCGATGGCCTCAGGACTCTCCTTTCTGAACTCTCTCCCTACCCACGTCTCTCCTAAGCCTCAGGCCCTTACACAAGGTTACTGAGGAATACAAGAATGACACTAAGGTCTCATAAAGGCATAGAGAAAATCTGCTCCAAAAGGCCACGTTGACCAAAGAGTGAGAGATGTCCAACAAGAACCTCATCAACAGCTGTCCTCAGAGGCAGACCTTGGCCTTCCAGCCCCTACAGCCGCCCCTGTTCCTTCTAATGGCCCCACTCCTCTACTGGCCCCTGCTCCTCTACTGGCCCCCCACTCCTTTGCCGGTCCTTCTGCCAGCTGGCTGGCTGGTCAGATTCAGGGACAATTACAGGGAGAAACTTATTTTTCAATCCAGAGGTTTTTCCACACCAAGGGGAAAAAATGAGATTCTTCTCTATCAGATGTATTTTCAAAATACAAAATATTGACTAATATACATACTCTATTTAAAGATAATATTTTAAAAACCAACGCTAAAAAAAAAGTTCAGTGGTTCCAAGTAGAAAGCATGACGCTGAAATAGAAGCAAGGGTCACAAGAGTTTATGGGCAAAAACTCATCCACAGTAGACCTGAAATGCGGTATGAGGGTGGGGGGAACTATAGAGATATAATTTTACAGCACCTAAAAGAAAATAAAATTGTTGATTCTAATCTGAGAATAGAGGTTAAAGGGAAATAGGAAGACAGAGTTAACAGAATCGAAGAGTTTTAGAGCATGAACGAATCTAAATTTTACAGATGAGGAAAATAAAACCCAAATACTCCCTAAATATTCTAAGGCCACAGGACTGGTGGCACAGCTGAGCCTAGAGTTCCTGGTCATTATCCTTGTTCCGAACCCTGATCCTGTGCTCCCAGGTTGTTGTTCTTGTCCGCATTCCATGACTTCCAGCTGGGACTGCCACTTGGGTGGTATACTTTATCCAAATTCCAGATTCTTCCCCAAAGTATGATGAATGAGACAAGAAATAGAGTAAAAACAGTAATTTGGGTTTTTCTGATCATGGCAGCTCCAAGAGTGGCAGTATCCAAAGTGGGGCCACATAAGACAATCTTCTGAGGCAAAGAAAGAAAATGACAGACATTGCCAAGTATTTTCCTCATTCTTTATAATAGCTTATTTTAAATACACTTTATGATATAAACAGGAGGCAGGGAAATACTGGGTAGGAGAGGGTGGTCCCTGGCAAGGGCCACACCCTCAAGCCTGGAATGGTGGAGGGGGGGGGGCCCAAAGTGAGAACATGCATTTCTGTTTTCCTGCCTGAATGTTGCCTTTTCCAAAACCACCCTGGCCCGCAGAGCAACAGAGAAGGAGAGAAGAAACAGCCGGATGTTGGAGAGAATCAGCTTGATTTCTGACAGACAGCTTGACAGCGGGACTTTGGAGAAGAGTTTGGCCGGGGACAGCAGGACTCCAAGGGAAGACCACCTTCCTACTCCATCCCCTTTCTGGCTTCCCATCCCACTGAGAGCCACCTCCAGCACTCAATAAAGTCCTCCACATCCACCATCCTTCAATTTGTTTGCACAACCTGATTCTTCCTGGACACTAGGACAAGAATTCGGGTACCAAGAGGGTGGATGCAAAAGGCTGTCACCCTGACCCCGCACTGATCTAACAGTTAAGTCATCTGTGGACAGCAAATCAAAGAGCACACTGTAACATATGTCCTATGGGGTGCCAGGGGTCACAGGTACCCCCACCTGGATGCTGCTGGGGGGCTGCACAGAGTTCTACTTCTGCCAATGCCCAAAAGCACTCATCTCAGCCCCTGCACCCACTCACCTGCGTGCTACCCCTCCCATGAGGGGCTGAGAGCTGTGGGCTGAGTCCTGTGAAGGGGTCAAGGGAACTATCCCATTTCATTTAGAATGTATCAACAGATCCATATGTCAATATGCATGTAATTCCTAAGTGAGCATTTCAATATATATGTGTGTCAGGGGTGGTCTAAATATATGTTTGCTCATAGAGTGTGCGGTCAGAAAACTGGAGGCTGTTGGCCTGGAACATGACTGCTCTGCCCTATTAGATCTGGCTCCTTCATCTGTCAGTGGATTCTGTGGCCATAAAAGCATTCAGCTTGGTGTCATGTCTTCCCGCCCATCTGTCTACAACTGCTACATGCCCAACACACAGAACACAGGAAGCCACTGAGCTTCCTGAACAACCCACTGACACACTGGAAAGTGCCATGGCCAGTGGATTCTTGCAAACCATAAAACTTTAGCTGTGTTCCTCATGCTTAGGGAAAATTATTTTTCAATCACAAGAAAATTTCTAACAAAACAAAATTACACGTATGCTGGTTTAGTAAGAAAAATGGTTTCAACATAAAAAGGAAAGAAAGCCCTTTGGCAAAATAAAAAGGCATTGTGCATTTATCAAAAATTACTACTAATAACTCAAAAGACAGGCAAATCAGTACATTCCGATCTCTTTGAAGATAAGAAAACCAACTGTATGCAACAGTTAAGGATATGAAAGGCAGAGTCAATGTGAGCACTCAAATGATTTTAAATAAGGTGTGACTCTTAATGGTCAAATCCAGCCTATGACCTGAAGATGGCTTTTCCCTCCCTCTCTCTATGTGCCTGAAAACCATCAGAACACCTGTATGTTTTTAATAGAAGACAATTCATGGGAAGTCTCTCATTAATCCACACAACAGACATGTATATCCTGGCTTTCTATTATTATAATAAAGGAATATTAGTTAACCATTCTTTTCAGACACTCCTCATTGTGTGGGCAATGTTTACTTTACACATGAAAGAACTATGGCTCAGGGCTTCATGACTCATCCAGGAGCTGGAAAGATGACAGGGAGGCCGACTTAACACACAAACTGACTGCATGCGCCCAGTCAGAGTTCTTGGAGGAGACACTGACATACCTGCATCTGGTGTAGCTGGGACAATGCAGAGGAGGGCACAGACGAAGGAGGGGCTTGGACTCCCTGGGGTGAGGCTTGTCCCACCACAGTCAAGAACATGCAATCACTCTCACCACTACTCTCACCACCAAAGCAAACACTTCATAAACAGACTTCCAGTTCCCGATAGGCATGTAAGGAGCTTGAAAGTCGTTACTCTGTCCTAACAGTAAAAAGCTGAATAAAATGAAAAATCAGCACTTCTTAGAGATCTGTCTTGGATCTGTTGCAAAAATGTCACAAGCCACAGCCCCGCAAAATGGGACAGGTGAATACAGGGAATCACAACTCACTGGAGCGGAAGCCTGTTAAGTAGAAACCCCTGAAGATCCACTACGGGGGTAGGAAAACCTAAACTGGAGTGGAAAATTCCTGGAGGCTCACTGTGGACAAGCCTAAGAGATTAAAAACTCCAGGGGGACCCAGTCATGGGGGTGGAGGAGGGGTGGGCAGCTATAGTTGTGTGAGTTTTACCTCCTGGAGCTCTACCAGATTCTCACAGTGAACACTGGAGAAATATCCCCTCATGCTTGCAACAGGGAGAGGGGAAAATAACTATTTTGAAATGCCAGGGTGCTGTGTTCTTATTAATAAGGCCTGCCCTCAGGAGAAACTATTTAAACAGGAACTAAACTGCTGGCATTTATCAGAGCCTGTCCAATCTGAGGGACAGGAAATAATCAGCCCCTGCTAGACTTTAGTATCACCTAAGGATGTGGAGAAGGGGAAGCTGAAAAGCAAATGTGAGGTTCACAGCCCAGGCACAAAGGCTCCCGAAAAGAATAAGACCAAATCATAGGACTATAGTAAGCTTCCCCTCCCACTACAGCTTAACACGGCACAACTAAAGGCCTATTTACCAGGGTTCCGTGCACCCAGTCCATCACATCCAGCTTTCAACATAAAATTACAAGGCACACTAAGAGGTTAAACACACACACACACACACACACACACACACACACACACAGTTTAAAGAGACAGAGCAAGTATCAGAACCAGACTCAGATATAGAACAATGTTGGAATGATCAGATCAGGAATTTAAAACAACTATGATTAATATGCTAGGGACTCTAATGGAAAAAGGAGATAACACATAAGAACAGACAGATAAGGTAAGCAGAGAAATGGAAATTATGAGAAAGAATCAAAAGGAAATGCTAGAGATCAAAAACAATGTAGAGAAAGGAATGTCTTTAACAGGCTCATTAGCAGATAGGACATGCTGATGAAAAAAATCTCTCAACTTGAAGATACGACATTAGAACCTTCTACAACTCAAATGCAAAGACAAAAAAGGTGAAAAAAATTGAAATAATATCCAAGAACTGTGGAGCAATTACAGTGGTGTCAAGATGCGTGATGGGAACACCAGAAGGAGAAGAAAGACAGAAAGGAACAGGAGAAATACTGGAAGCAATAATGACTGAGAATTTCCCCAGAATCATGTTGAACACCAAAACGCAAATTAAGGAAACTTAGAGAACACAAAGAATGTATAAAGGCTCCAAAAACTACACTGAGGCATATCATACTCAAATTGCAGAAAATCAAAGATAAAGAAAAAAATATTGAAAGAAACACCTTACGTATCAATAGAGGAGCAAAGAGAAGGATTACAACCAATGTCTTCTCAGAAACCATGCAGGAAAGAAGAGAGGAGAGGGAAATATTTAAAGGGCTCAGAGAAAAAAAAAAAAAAAAAATCACCACCTAGAATTCTGTACCATTTAAGATTGATCAGGCCAGGCACGGTGGCTCAAGCCTGTAATCCCAGCACTTTGGGAGGCCGAGACGGGCAGATCACGAGGTCAGGAGATCGAGACCATCCTGGCTAACACGGTGAAACCCCGTCTCTACTAAAAATACAAAAAACTAGCCGGGCGAGGTGGCGGGCGCCTGTTGTCCCAGCTACTCGGGAGGCTGAGGCAGGAGAATGGCGTGAACCCGGGAGGCGGAGCTTGCAGTCAGCTGAGATCCGGCCACTGCACTCCAGCCTGGGCGACAGAGCGAGACTCCGTCTCAAAAAAAAAATAAAATAAAATAAAAAGATTGATCTTCAAAAACGAAGGCGGGATTGAAACTTCCTCAAACACAAGTTGAGGGAATTTGTTATCAGTAGACCTGCCTTGCAAAAAATGTTAAAAGCAGCTCTTTAAACATAGGCAAATAACATAGATCAGAAACCTGGATCTACACGAAGAAAGGATGCATCAAAAAAGGAATAAGTGAAGGTAAAATAAAAACTTTTCCTTTTTTTTTTTTTTTTTTTTTTTTTTTGATTGGAGTCTTGCTCTGTCATCCAGGCTGCAAAGCAGTGGTACAATCTCGGCTCACTGCAGCCTCCGCCTCCCAGGTTCCAGCGATTCTCCTGCCTCAGCCTCCCAGGTAGCTGGAATTACAGGCATGCACCACCATGCTTGGCTAAGTTTTGTATTTTTTGGAGAGACGGGGGTTCACCATGTTGGCCAGGCTGGTCTCGAACTCCTGACCTCAGGTGATCCGCCTGCCTCGGCCTCCCAAAGTGCTGGGGTTACAGGCATGAGCCACTGCTCCTCGCCTATTTTTCTTATTCTTAATTGAACATATAATGGGTTGTTTGAAATAATAATAGCAACAATATATTCTATCATGTATTCTTTTATATTATATACCTATGCTTATGTGTAAGTAAAATGAATTACAGCAATGATATAAGGGATGGGAGGGAGGAATCAAGAATACTTTGCTATTATAAGATACTTGCATTACCTGTGAAACAGTATAGTGTTATCTGAAAGAAGACAAACTAATTTTTTTTAAAGACGTATAACAGATATGCTGAGAAGGGAGATAAAATGGGACTATACAGAAAGCTTAATTAAAATGACAAAAGGCAGAAAAAGTGTGAAAGGCAAAAGTACAAACATAGAATAAGGGCAACAAATAAAAAACAACAAATATAGTAAATATGAATTTAAATATATCAACAATCACTTTTTACATCAATGGTCTAAATACACCAAAGAAAATACCAAGATTGTCAGTGAGAAACAAAAAGTAAGTCCCAATTATATGTTGTCTACAACAAATTCACTGCAAATAAAACAACACACATAGATCAAAAGTAAAATGATAAAGAATGGCCTTTACCAAGAAAGGTTAGATCTATCATGCTAACGCTAATCAAAAGAAAGAAAGAATAGCTATATTAATTTCTGACAATGTACACTTTAGATCATGGGCATTTTTAAGGGATCAAGAGAGGATTACACAATGATTTTTTTAAAGTTTATTTTCCAAAAAGATACAACAATCCTTAATGTGTATGTGTCTAAAAAGAGCATAAAAATATATGAGGTAAAAACTGATAGAACTGCAAGGAGAAATAAATGAACTCACTGTTATAGTTTGAGCCCTCAATAGTCCTCTGTCAAAAATGGGCAGATCCTGCAAGAGGAAGCTCAGTAAGGACAGAGTTGAACTCAACAACACCATCAATCAACTAGATATAATTGACATCTACAGACTAATTCAGTCAAAAACAAGAGAACACACATTCTTCTCAAACTCATACGGAATATTCACCAAAAGAGACCACATTCTGGGCCATAAAGCAGACCTTAACAAATTGAAAAGAACAGAAATCAGACTGTGTGCTCTCAGCACACAATACAATTAAACTAGATTCAATAACAGAAAGACAGCTAGCTGGGAAATCCCAGAGTATGTGGAGACTAAACAACGCACTTCTAAATGACACAGGGGTCAAAGAAGAAATCTCAAGAATTTTTTTTTTTAATTTCCAAGCTAAATAAAAATGAAAACAGAACTCACCAAAATTTGTGAGATACAGCAAAAGCAGTGCTTGCAAGGATATTTATAGTATTGAATGCATATATTAGAAAATAAGATCTAAAAGCAATCATCTAAGATTCTACTTTTAAAAACTAGAAAAAGGAGAAAGTTAAATCCAAAGTTAAGTAGAAGACATAATAAAAAAATTATTACAGAAACCAATACAATTTAAAACAGAAAATCAATAGGAAAAAAAACAACAATAAAACCAAAAGCTGGCTCTCTCAAAATACCAATAAAATCAATGAACTTTGAAGCAGGCTAAGTGAAAAAGAAAAAAGGCACACTTTACCAATATCAGAAGTGAAGGTGGGGATATCACTATAGAACCCATTGATATGAAAAGGACAATAAGGAATAATATGAACAACTCTATGCCCATAAATTCAATAAGCTGGATGAACCGGACCACTTCCTCCAAAGACATACTCTGCCAAAATTCACATGAGAATACACAATTTGAATAGGTCATATCTATTAAAGAAATTGAATCAATAATTAATAACCTTCCCAAAGAGAAAGCACCAGGCCCAGGTGTGTTCACTGATGAATTCTGACCAACATTTAAAGAAAGAAATTATACCAATTCTCTACAATCTCTTCCAGAAGAGAGAAGCAGAAGAATACTTCCTAACTCATTCTATGAGGCCAGCATTACGCTAATACCAAAAACCAGACAAAGACATTTAAGAAAAGAAAGGTATGGCTGGGTGTGGTGGCTCATGCCTGTAATCCCAGCACTTCGGGAGGACCTGAGGCAGTCAGATCACCTGGGGTCAGGAGTTCAAGACCAGCCTGGCCAACATGGTGAAACCTTGTCTCTTAAAAAAAAAAAAAAAAAGAAGAAAGCAATGAAGGGTACTGATTAGTAGCTCTCATACAATCATATGCAGGAATGCTCAACAAAATAAAGCAAATCAAATTCAGCAATGTAAAAAAGAATTACACACCATGATCAAGTAGGATTTATGCCAGTTATGCAAGACTGGCTCAACAAATGAAAACCCATTAACGTAATCCATCATATCCACTGGCTAAAGAAGAAAAGTCACATGATCATATCAACAGATGCAAAAAAAAGCACTTGAAAAAATCCAACACCCATTCATGTTACAAATTCTCAAACTAGGAATATATGAGAACTTCCTCAACTTGATAAAGAATATCTACAAAAATCCTGCAGCTAACATCATACTTAATGGTGAAAAATTGGAAACTTTCCCACTAAAATCAGGAACAAGGCAAAGATGACCCCTCATCACTCTTCTTCAACATTGTACTGGAAGTCCTAGCTAATGAAATAAGACCAAAAAAAAAAAAAAAGTATAAAGATTGGAAGAAAATAAATAAAACTCTCTTTGTTCATAGATCACATGATTGTCTATGCAGAAAACCTGAAACAATGAACAAAATTTTCCTGGGACTAATAAACAATTACAGCAAGGTTATAAGATGTGAAGTCAATATACAAAAGTCAACTGCTTTCCTATATACCAGCAACAAACGAGTGGAATGTGAAGTGAAAATCACAAGACCATTTACATTAGAAACACCCAAAATGAAAAATTTAGGTACAAATCTGACAAAATATGTATAAATTCTGTATGAGGAAAACTACAAAACTCAGATAAAAGGTATCAGAAGAATTAAATGAAAAAATATTTGACATTCATGGGGAGTAAGACAATATTGTCAAAATGTCAGTTAATCTCAACTTGATCTATAGATTCAATGCAATTTGTGCCAAAATCCCAGCAAGTTGTTTTGTAGATCTTAACAAACTGATTCTAAAATTTATAAATTTATATGGAACAGCAAAAGATCTGGAATGGCCAAAACTACCTTGAAAGAAAACAAAGGTGACTAACACTACTCGGCTTCAAGACTTTACATGGAGCCATGATAATCAAGACAGTGTGGTAGTGGCAAAACAACAGACAAATAGATCAATGGAAGCAAATAAAGAGCCCCAATATAGAACCATATGAATATTGCCCACTAATCTCTGATAAAGGAGCAAAGGCAATAAAGCGGAGAGAAGAGAGTCTCTTCAAGCAAATGTTTCTGGAAGACCTGCACATTCACATGCAAAAAAAAAAAAAAAAAGAACTTAGACACAGCTCTTACACCTTTCACAAAATTAACTCAAAATGAATCACAGACCTAAATGTAAAACACCAAAGTAGGCCAGGCACGGTGGCTCACGCCTGTAATTCCAGCACTTTGGGAGGCTGAGGCGGGCAGATCACCTGAGGTCAGGAGTTTGAGACCAGTCTGGACAACATGGCAAAATCCCATCTCCACTAAAAACACAAAAATTAGCTGGGTGTGGTGCTGCATGCCTGTAATCCCAGCTACTGGGAGGCTGAAACAGGAGAATCACTTGAACCTGGGAGGCAGAGGTTGCAATGAGCTGAGATTGCACCACTGCACTCCAGCCTGGGCAACAGAGTGAGACTCTGTCTCAAATAAATTTAAGTAAATATACCAAAGTACAAAACTCATAGAAGATAACATAGAAGAAAATCTAGGTGATCTTTTTGTCATGGTGAAGACTTTTTAGAGAAAACACCAAAGGCATGACAATGAAGGAAATAATTGATAAGCCAGATTTTAATCAATTAAAATCTTCTGGCCGGGCGCGGTGGCTCAAGCCTGTAATCCCAGCACTTTGGGAGGCCGAGACGGGCGGATCACGAGGTCAGGAGATCGAGACCATCCTGGCTAACACGGTGAAACCCCGTCTCTACTAAAAATACAAAAACTAGCCGGGCGAGGTGGCGGGCGCCTGTAGTCCCAGCTACTTGGGAGGCTGAGGCAGGAGAATGGCATGAACCCGGGAGGCGGAGCTTGCAGTGAGCTGAGATCCGGCCACTGCACTCCAGTCTGGGCAACAGAGCGAGACTCCGCCTCAAAAAAAAAAAAAAAAAAAAAATCTTCTAGGACACTATCCAGATAGTGTCTTGAGACTATGAGAGGATAGGCCACAGACTAGGAGAAACATTTACAAAATCCATATCTGATAAAGGACGATTATCCTAAATATATACTCTTAAAACTCAATAATAAGAAAATGAACCACTGGATTAAAAATGTGCAAAAGGTCTGAACACCTCAGAAAAGAAAATACACAGATGATAAATAAGCATATGAAAAGATGCTCAACATCATATGTCATTAGAGAATTGAAAATAAAAACAAAAGTGAAACACTACTCCACACTTTAAATTAGAGTGGCCTAAATCCAGAATACTGGCAACACCAAAAGCTGGCGAGGATGCAGAGCAACAGGAACCCTCACCCACTGTGGTGGGAATGGAAAATGCAACAGCCGCTGTGGAAGACAACTCAGCAGTTTCTTACAAAACTCAGCATACTCTTACCATACGATCCAGCAATCATACCCTTTGGTATTTACCCAAATGAGATGAAAACTTACATCTACTTGAAAATGGGTACATAGATACTTACAGTAGCTTTAATCATAATTGCCAAAACCTGGAAGGAACCAAGATGTCCTTCACCAGGTGAATAAACAAACTAATACACCCAGACAATGGAATATTATTAATTCATTAAGAAATGAGTGCTTTCCGGCGGTGACGACCTACCCACACGAGAACATGCCTCTCGCAAAGGATCTCCTTCATCCCTCCCCAGAAGAGGAGAAGAGGAAACACAAGAAGAACGCCTGGTGCAGAGCCCCAATTCCTACTTCATGGATGTGAAATGCCCAGGATGCTATAAAATCACCACGGTCTTTAGCCATGCACAAACGGTAGTTTTGTGTGTTGGCTGCTCCACTGTCCTCTGCCAGCCTACAGGAGGAAAAGCAAGGCTTACAGAAGGATGTTCCTTTAGGAGGAAGCAGCACTAAAGGCACTCTGAATCAAGATGAGTGGGAAACCATCTCAATAAACACATTTTGGATAAAAAAAAAAAAAAAAAAAAAAAGAAATGAGCTATCCAGCCATGAAAGACATGGAGGAATCTTAAATGTATATTAAATATTAATATATTATATTAATATATTAAAATAAATATATATTACTCAGTGAAAGAAGTCAATCTGAAAAGCTGACATACCCTATGATTCCAACTGCATGACAGAAAAGCAAAACATCAGAGGCAACAAAAGGATCACTGGGTGCCAGGGGCTGGGGTGGGAAGGAAAGGATGAAGAGGTAGAGCATTGATGACTCTTCAGGCAGTGAAATGGCTCTGTATGATACTACAATGGTGGGTAAACGCCATTGTGCATTTGTCCAAACCCACAGAATGTGTAACATCGAGAGCGAACCCTAATGTCAACCACAGACTCTGTGTGATGATAATGTGTCAATGCAGGTTCATGCATTGTAACAAACGTACCACTCTGTTGGGGGATACTGACAATGGAGGAGGTTGTATGTGTGTTGGGGGTGGGGGTGCAGGAGGTATACAGGAATTCTCTGTACCTTCCCTTCAGTTTTGTTCTGAAGCTAAAACTGCCCTAAAAAATAAAGTCTATTAAAAATATTTCATGAACTAATACATACTAAAATATACTTTCTACTTCTTCTATTTCTATTTTCTCTTTCAACACATTTTGGTCACCTCCCATTAAAGTTTTAACTTGACCACCCACTAATGGGTCCAATGGAAGTCGGCAAAGCAGTGCTCTAGGGCGGTTCCTCCTGCTGACCTATGGAATCCAGCCTCTCCCCACAGATCATCTGCTCCAAGAGCCACGCTCAGTCCACTCCCGATAACATGCTCAAAGCCAGATGGCTTCCTGGCCCCTGGCAGTACCTGGAGGGAGGGTCTCCATGCTTTGTGCTTTCTCTTCTCCATTGCTGTGATGAAGGTCTTTCTTTTTAATGGGGTCAATTTCATTCCAGTCCTCCTGGGGGAACAAAGACACTGAATGAGTTGCCTGGTTCTTCAAGCACACCTTCATTCATCAGTTCAATACACACTGAGTCTTTGGAGAGTAACACTTGGCCCTGGGGATGCACTGATGAGTAGGAGGGAGGGCCCATCTTAAAGACCCCACATACCAGAAATTGTTAGGGAGTCAAGATGTAAGGGGAGAAAAGTATGGGCATGACCTTTCCCAAGGGTTTGCATTTCTCTCTCCATTTTATATTTGTATTGCGTATCTGTGGGAAGGAAATACTCCAAAAACTCCCAGGGCTTTGGGGATTTGTGAGGGTGGAGAAGCGAGATAGGGTAAGTGGATTAAATGAAATAATTCTAGAGGGGTTAAATTAAAACCATTAAAAGGAAGGTAGCTCTCCAGACATCTTAGTGGTTTATGGACATCTTAGGACCAGATTCTCCCTAAGGGCTCCTTTGAGCTCTCCTCAGAGAGTGTTACATGATTTAATTCCATTGACTAACACAAGAGCAGGGGGTAGAGCCACCAAGCTTTTTCTAGGGCTTACTCTACTAGGACTGCCACTGAAACAGAGATACATATTAAGAACTTAATATGAAACCAGAATAAGGTATAAGCTCTGGCAGAATTTATTCTACTCATCTGGGCAAACAATTTACTCTAATTTATCAACATTAAATCAGACTAAATAACAACTGCACGACCACAGAGCTAAATACATTTTTCCACCACTTGGAATCTGATTTCTGTAACTAAAATAAGAAAGGTTTCTGTATATAACCAAATCAGAAATAACCCAAGGCTAGTAATTTTCCCACCAGACTCCTGTGAGCCAAGCATTGTCAATTGGCCATTTTCCTGAGCAGATGCGATTAGGCTGCAGCGCAGCAGTAATCCCTCCCTGCGGGGCGGGGCATCAGATCTCCCAGGGTTCATTCCACCAGCACTCCTCTGGACCAGTGCGGACTGCATGCTGCACACAAGTTCACCACTGGAGACGTTTTGGTTCTTTACTTAAAATGTAAAGTGAGATCTGCGGAAGGGTAAACCTAAGGGCCGGGGCCAAATGACACATTTTTTCCAAACGCAACTTGCTCTGCCAATAATCTGCATTTTTACTCAAGAGGTACGGTAATTAAGAGAGAAACTGTGCCTAAGCCTCCCCCATCTCTCGGCCAGCTTTTCCTTCCGCTGCTTCTCTAATGAAGTGATACAGCTGGGTTTATCACATCAGGGCTGCCATGGAAATGGCAGAAGAGGAAGAACTGTAGCCTTGGCGGGCTGGTGAGAGAAACCATTTGCAGCCGGGGGTCTGAGCTCCACCCACCCAGCAGAACGCCTTCCTGGCCTTTAAGTGCCCCATGCACTTTTGCAAGTCTTATCCCACGCTGCAACAAATGTATTAAAATGCAGCTGTATCCCAATTTAAAGAATTTTTACTGCAAAAAAGTTTGGAAAAGATGTATTTATGACTTGGCTTTTGAGATTACTTGGCTATAAAGAAATTTTCAATTTACTACTGGCAGTGATTTTGTGGGAACCCTGGCAGATAGGCAACAGTGAGAGAATTTCACCCACCAACTGGCTTTACAAAGTAAGGAGATACGTGTGAATACTAAATCAGCAAAATGAAGTTACCACAGTCACTGTGCAGACTTTTAATTAAGCATTAGTTTTTATTTTGAGGCTTGATTGTAGCATTGTGGCTGATAATTCCTACCTCTCAAGTCCCCGCCCCATAGGCATCTGGCCTCCTACTTACGCCAGCTAATGGATCAAACCATTTAAACTTGTAACTGAATAAAATCAAAAGTGAACACTGCCAGTGGGGCTGGTGACTCTAGTATATTTTCTACACGTAAAAATAAAGTCATTATCTGTAGTCATTATCTGACATTTGCAGGTCAACCATCAGTGTTTTCCCAGAAAATAAACTTTTTTGTGTGTGCCCACAAATAAGATTGATTTGCCCATAGGTAACACTCCTCACCCTCCCTTCTTCCTTCCAATCAGTGATGCCTACTATGAAACTAGTGCAGGGTGAGCACTCCTCAATCTCCCTTCTTTCTTCCAGTCAACGACGCCTACTATAAAACTAGTGCAGGGTGAGTTCATGCCCATATAATTAGGGCATGACAAGGTAGCAAGCAGATGGAACAAGCCGTGCCATTTACAAAAACCTACTATGCGCCAAGCATTGCGTATAGACCCTCTCTCATTCCTGCATTTTATAATTCCTGTCTTACAATGAGGACACATAAGATAGGCTAAGCAATTTGTCCAGGTTACACAGCTGGTAAAAAGCTAAATCTGGCCCTTTATGTAAGTCAGAGTGGGAATGACAGGCTAGGGCTCAATTTAAACTAAATTATAAGAACTTGATTCTCAAAATGTCATAAAAACTCAAGAATACATTTCTAGGAGGTCACTCACAGAGGACTGTTTTGTTCTGGACTTCCAGGTCAAAAACTGCAGATTATCATCTTAACTACCTGCTCCTAGAGTAAAAATAGGGAAGGGGAGGAGGAGCCCCCAAGGAGAAGGAGGGGAAGGAGGAGGAGGGGAAGGAGGGGGAGGGGAGGAGGAGGATGAGGAGGAGAGAGGGAGGGGGAAGGGGAGGAGGAGGATGAGGAGGAGAGAGGGAGGGGGAAGGGGAGGAGGAGGATGGGGAGGAGAAGGAGGAAGAGGGAGGGGGAAGGGGAGAATGAGGCAAAGAAGGAGGGGAAGGAGGAGGAGGGGAAGGAGGGGGAGGGGAGGACAATGAAAAGGAGGAATCACAGTGGTGGCTGCTGCCTAACACAGTATTTATGAGGTGCCAAGCCCCACTCTGGACGCTGCACATACGCTCATCTTCCTGCAATGCTATTACTATTCCAATTTTACAGGCGAGGAAGCCAAGGCACTGAACGTTTAGTGTTCATATGAGGCTGGATCCACACCCTGGGGAACTCAGGGCTGGAGTTCATGGTCTCAGTCATTTAGCTGTACTGCCTCCAGATAAGACAGCTTCCTCTCTCCCTTAACTAAACAGCCAAAGTTCAGTTAAGACATTGTACTAACCATTCATCTCAGAATATGTCTGGTCACTAGTAATAAATTCCTGCAAAGATGGCTGACTAGGTTCACTGGCTGATGGAGCACCCAAGCTCAACCCACCACTGGTCTGTAGATGCTTGTCTTGTCCCACTCTCTTCTCCCCACCCCTACAGAGGGCCTTGGCCTGGTATTAAGAAAGTCAGCTCCTAGAGACACAGTGGGGACCAGGCATCTTGGCCTGTGTTGTGCAAAGACACCCACAGACAAGCGCGGGCAATGATGTCCCAGAGACACAGGCCCTGCGTCCAGCAGGGCCCCCAGGAAGGCTGTGCACGGAAGTAGTACCTCGGTGGAGACCAAAGGGAGGCAAGAAGGAACAACGGGCACTAGTGGTGGTGGGTGTACCAGACAGATGGAACAAGGGAAAGATCAAAAACAGGAAGGCACGGAAGTGGCAGGATAGTCTGAGACCTGTATTCTAGAAACATCACTGTGGCTACAAGGTGGGGGCAGACTAGAGGACACAAGAGAGCCCAGGAGGCCATTTCAGTAATGCAGCATGGGAAGATGGCATGCTGGACCCAGTCCAGGTCCCAGAGGGACAGAGCGGAGACAGGTGCAGCTAGGAGGGGCTGCCAGTGCAGCAGGAGGAGTGTGAGGGGGAAGAAGAATCAAAGATGGCCCTAGGTTTCTGACTGCAGCACTTCCTATGCAGGTGTGATGTCCACCGAGAAGAAATACAAGAAAGTTGCTGGGTAGGGTAAGAAGAAGTGCTAGGAAATAAAGAGGAGTTTGGTTTGGAAATGATGAAGCTACAAAGAGATACCAAGAGGAGGCATCTGCAAACAGATGGAGGCACAAATCTGGGGTTGTGAAAAGGCCCAGGGTAATTAAAGCTACTGGTGAGCAGGAAGGAGACCACCCAGGAGGGTGGGGTATCAGTGCAGGGGAGAGGAGAGCCCAACGCTGCAGGGACAAGCAGGAAAGCAGGAAACCCCACATGGCACGTAGGGAGCAGCGCTGGCCTCAGAGCCAGAGCCTTGGGTTCCAGCCATGCCTCTGCCAATGGCAGTAGGTGTCGAAGTCTAACTTCTCTAAGATTAGAAGGCTGGGCTCAATGCCTCCTGCCCAGCGGGTCCCTGCCTGCCCAGCGTTCTTGTATAGGCGATACATTCAGTTAGCACTTGAGGGTCTTTTACATTTGCTACCTGCTTCGTCCATGTTTCATATCCAAAAAGATTACAGGTTCTTTGAGGGTAGGAAAGCTGTCATATTCCTTCTGTATCCTTATGGTACCAAGTGCGCTGGTGGCCTTATGGTAGTTGCTCAATAATGAATGCAGCTGAAAAAAAACACCTCGCCCTACTTACTCAGATTGATTGTCCCGGCTTCGCCTACTCTGCAGTGGAAGCTTTTCGTTACAATCCCCCTCCCATACATTTACATACATTATAAGACTTACTTACACTAGTGTCGGCGCTGCTCAAAAATGGAAATGTACTGAATGCAAATGTATGAAGAAGCCTCTTGCGCCCAGTAGCCACTGGTATCCTGGCTGTGCTATGAACAGATCTGTGTGTTTTCTCCCTTTTAAGGGGAAAACGATGCCGTGACAGACAGGTCACCTTTTTAGTGACAAGTACAAACTGCTGAGATTAGAGAAGCAATGATGTGGTTTATGCTGGGTCAAAAGTTACAGAGAATTCAAAGCCTGTGATCTTGTAAGCCCGCTTTGATTTCCCAGGATGCAGACCCATCTCTGCTTTGTTTCCACCACCCTCAAAGGAGGGATGTTGACAGTGAATGCAGAATGATTACGCCACAGACAGATGGTGCTTCGGGAAAGTGTGGACAAGGGAGGGCTCGGCAGCTCTGACCAAATACTGCTTTCCATCAGGGAAGTTTAACCGGGGGTCTAGGATGCCCTGCTAACCAAATGAGAAACACAGGGCAGGAGAACACTGCTGCCCTGCCTGGCATCACCCCTTGGTCCAGAGTGTTGGATGCATCCACACGCAGCCTCTGGAAAGACCTAGAAGCCCCAAAGTATGGTGCTGTGGTCTCCTCTCCCTTTGTAAATGGCATCTGGGCCAGTTAATGAGAACTCTCCTACTTACTAACTTACCCCACTGGTAGTGATTATTGTTATCAGACATTTCAATCTGGTTCAAAATTATGTATCCCAAAACTTCAAAATATGTATCTGCCCATGTTGTTCTTACAACTGCACACAACAGAGGCACAAATGGAATTAAACTAGGCCATGGGTGCAATCAGATGGGAATCCACAGGCGAGCGACGTCTACTTACCTGCCATAATTAGAGAGCACAGCAGCTCAAATTAATCCTATTTCTCAGTAGATAAAACAGCAATGACATCTAAATACTATGACAATATTTTCAGGAGTAGTAAACCCAATAGGTGAGTTTATTAAATAGCTATGGAAACAATTAAGTGTAAATATAGGTTTAACTGTTAATAGAATATTCCCAGTATAATCTGTCTCTGATCCAAATAAAAAAAAAAATAAGAAGTGTTCTTGGTTCGGTTGCCAAAGGCAAGGTGGTCAGGGGAGTGGAGGAGGGAAAATGCCATGAGGGTGAGGAGGTACAGTGGCTGGAAGAGGAGCAAGCCCCTTAGGCACTATTGATCAAATCTGGGTGCGCAGGGCGCTGTGCAGTCCAACCTTTGGTTTCCCAGAGGACTGGAAAAAAAGGATCCAGAAGGGCTACATGACTTATCAGCTGCTGCAAAACACGTTACCTCAAAACTCAGTAGCTTAAAACAATAAATGTTTATTACCTCACACAGCGTCTGAGGGTCAGGAATTCGAATGGTTCCGGCCCACGATTTCCAATGAGGCTGCAAAGATTTCGGCCAGGGCTGCTGTTGTCTGAAGGTTTGCCTAGGGCTAGGGTCTGCTTCCAAGATGGGTAACTCACATGGCTATTGCCAGGAGGCCCCAGTTCCTCACTGGGGTCCATCCAATAGGGCTGCTTAAGAGTCCTCCCAAGAGGTGGCTGGCTTCCCCAACGAATATGAGGAAGAGGGCACATACAAGAGCAAGGGAAACTCCCTGATGCCTTTTATGGCCTAGTCTTAGAAATCATTCACTGTCTCACTGTCTCTCTGTCATAGTCTGTTCATTAGAAATAAGTCACCATGTCCCGCTCACGTGAAATCGGGTTTGGTGGAGCTGAGACTAGCCTCCAGTTTAGAGAGGAGGATAATAAAAAATTGGTTAATATTTAGAATATTCTAAAACCACTACATTTATTAATGCCATAAGGCTTGCTAGTGGCAGAGACTGCTGTACCTAGCCAGTCATTTCTGTGGGGCAGGGGTGAGGGGCAGGGGCAGGGGCTGTGAGGTGATGGAAGCTCAAGAGTTGAGTCACAAAAGCAGCAAGTCTGTGCAGCAAAAGTGTTGCTTCATCTCATGCTGTCCATGAGATGAAGCATCTCATGCTGTCCATGAGATTACCCGTGTCCAATATAAACACAATTACCACCTTTGGTAACATTTTTGAATTATGAAACACCACTAAAATAAACATGCTTACACACATAAAACTAGATAATAACAAAGAATAAATGTTATGTATATTGCTAAATCATCCAAAGCTGCTTCCATATAATTTAAATGGCGAACATCATATTTGTTAACAGAGATATAAAAATATTACTGTGGGAGAAAACAGAAAATAAATGGGCTGTTTTTAATCTCTGCTTACTGAAATATATGTTGTCACTGTTAAATTATTTCAGCTGACTAGACCATATGGTCAGAGGCAGATTAAATTACCAAAAATACCATCTGAATGACTACTTGATTTCCTTCTCATCAACTGTCTAGTTTTCATTGTTATTTGATGACTTCTCAGTAATTACCCCTACAGCCAATCCATACAGCAACCCTCAAGTTTCGGAGGGAAAAAAACAGGTTGCCAGATATTGTTAAATGAGGTAATAATTTATATTTCACAGTCCATTTCTTAAAAGGGAAGACGAAGCTAAGCTGCCAAGCTAAGACATTACGAATTAACTAAAACACTGTTTACTAGAAAGCAAATTTTTACAGAGTAGACTTAAGTTTCCTGCTAAAGACCAAGACCTCCCCTAATCAAGCATTTTCCCTATAAAGTGACCCATGGGAGAAGCAGAAGGACTATTTATTATTTCTAATTCTTCAAGGTTGGTGTTCCACCAGGATAGTGTAGAGGGATAATCTTCAGGTCTTCTCACAAGAAGGCAAAAAAACTTTAACTTTCCAAATAGGGTGTGTGACCTATTTATAAACTCACAAAATTAATTTTAACTCACTGGGAAACGGTCCTGAAAAAAACCACCAGCGTTAACTAGGTGATTTCATTTGGATATTTGTCTCCTCCAAATCTCATGTTGAAATGTGATCCCCAATGTTGGAGGTGAGGTCTGGAGGGGGTGTTTGCGTCCCGGGGGTGGATCCCTCATGCACAGCTTTGTGCTCTCCCCATGGTAAAGGAAATAGTTCACACAGACTTGATCCTTTAAAAGAACCTGGTACCTCCTCCCCTCTCTCTCTTGCTCCCTCTCTTGCCATGTGACACATCTGCTCCTCTTCACCTTCTAACATGATTAAAAGTTTCTTGAAGTCCTCACCAGAAGCAGATTCTGTTGCCATGTTTCTTGTACAGCCTACAGAACCATGAGCCAAATAAACCTCTTTTCTTTCTAAATTACCCAGTCTCAGGTATTCCTTTAGAGCAATGCAAAACAAACTAATATACTAGGCTAGAAGATCACTCTGAACCATGGCAAAAGTTCTCTTAAAACCAGAAGGCTGTATTGTATAAAGCACTGGTATCTATGCATTTATAAAAGAGATGAGTTTTTGCTTCTTAATAAAAATTCCCATTGAAAGCAACAACAGTTTGGTTTACAAGAAAGAGTGGTATCTTTCCTCCTACTCATCATTGGAATAGAAAGGGAATATAATATACCTTAGAGACCAGAGACAGGCTTCATTCAGTCTCTCAAATATTTTTGAAGCACATTTTGTGCCACATGTAGCAGAAGTGGCTATGGGCTCTCCTAGTTCCATCACCGAGTAAGAACAGGTAAAATACAGGTGGAGGAGTAAGATCAGCTTACTGGAAGCTTTGAAAGCTCCAGCCCAACAGCTCCCAAAACCTTTACTTGGGCAAGAATCAAAAGATATGAAAGGTTTAAGAATGAAGACCTGGGTAGTGTACAGAGTGAGGAACAAGACAGAAAGGCCAAATTTTGGATTTCCCAAGGCCTGTTCCCGCCCCGGCCAATATAATTACAACTTTAGGGAATGGGACCCAGCCTTGGGGGTTTTTCTAGAAACTCCCAGGCAGTTCTCAGTGTTCAGAACCACTGGCTTCATCCATGCATTTCCAGTTTCACTTTCACTACTCCCACTTGGTTTATGAAACTCAATGTTGCAAAAATGACAGGAGGGCAAATTTCTATTTTGGATTCAAAGTCACAAACCGCTTTATACGTATTCCACTTGCTCACAAATAAAAAATATGTTACCATAAAGGTCACCACTTCACTTATTTTACTGTGGAACCTCAGAGAAAAACAGGCTGGTGGGGAATAACGTGGGGCTGCTCAACATTTGAGAACTGTTAATGACTTGTGCTGAAGTCATGAACTACAATCGCGTAATTATTCATCCTCAACCGTTTAACTTCTCTAACAGGCAGAAGGCCTGGTGAATCATCCTGCACATTCATTCCATGCAGTCGGTCAACTGCCTTCATTTAACAAAAATCTTCCTATTTAAATCCCTACAGCTATGCACAGATGAAATGGCCATCAGTGACCCAGCCAGTTGAGTCTAGAACCTCTGGGCATAGAAAACGCAACTAGGAACGGTTTGCAAAAGCATTGGCACATCCAGTAAATCCTGGTCTATCTCTATGACCTTAGGCAACTCAGGCTGCTTCTCTGAGCCTCAGTTTCCCAAGATATAACGTGGAAATACAAGAACAACTCTATCCCATCCCCTTTCAACTATAAGGTATGACACAAGTTAGACGTTAAGTCCCATCATTAAGAACATTAAACTTGCCTTCTTCCAATCTGAGGGTTCAGCCTTTACTCCTCTTCCAGTTACTATTCAGGGCTACTAAACTTCCTTTCCTCTCCATAATTAACTCATTCACCAACTTGTTTAAGAATTTATGCATATTTTACTTCTGTGGTCTTCCTCTCCCAAACCCATAACCCTCATCTAATCATGAGAAAAACCATCAAACAAAGCCCACACAAGGAATATTCTAAAAAATCCCTGACCGAGTCTCCTCAAAACTGTCAAGGTCATAAAAAAAAGAGCAAAGTCTAAAAAAATGTCACAGTAAGAAGACATGATCACTAACTGGAATGTGGTATTCTGAATAACATATTAAAACAGAAAAAGAACACTAGGGATATTGCAAAAAATCTGAGTAAAGTGAGAACTTTAGTTAATACATATCAATACTGGTTCTTTACAATAAATGAATCATACTAACGTAAGATTTTAATAACAGGGAAACTGGGTATGGGATATATAGGAACTCTCTGCACAATGTTCCCAATGTTTCTGTAAGTCTAAAACTGTTCTAGAAAAAAATAAAATTGTAAAAAATTACAAAAATGTGTGCAAAATCCTATTTACCTAAAGGGAAAGCAATTACACTGAAAACTCCTGGACCAACATCTGTCAACCATGTATTTCTAGGGTGCCTGTTCATTTTTAATGGCAATTTGAAGCCCTCTCCCCTCCCTCTTCATTCAAGAAAACTCGGGTATAAATCTCTTTACAAATGCTCACTCAAAAGCCAATCTCCCAATGAGAATAATCAGCTCAGCTCCGGGGACATGAGGGGCAAGGCCTCAGAGGAATCTATTCCACACCACCATCCTCTCTTCAAGAGCAGCTAGACCATCCTAAATGTTTGTGCTCGGCAAAGAGGACCTAAGCAGAAGGTAGCCCAGAGAAAGTGAGCACAAGGGATGCCATTTGCTTGCAGCTTTTCCTCATTCCTAGGTCTAAATAAGAGTTTATGAAGCAGGTCAGCTCTTAGCTCCTGGTGATAACTTCCCATTCCTGAAGGCAAGAACAGCAGGTCCTTTAAGAGATGATATATAATTCTAGCCCTAAGTTAGCTGAGCGCCTGACACTTTAAGGAGTCTTTTATGGCTCCATTCTCTAACACTTGCCCTGAGTCCACCGCCTCCCCAGTCAGGGGGTGGCACACAAAGCTCTCTCTTAGCTGCAGCTCACTTCTTGTTCAGGGTTTCTCAACCACAGCTGAAGCAGGTTCTCTTACTTTAGAAAAATGATGAATTTCTGCAAACTGGACTAGAAAATGTCTCTTTATTAAGAAAGGGGGGGGGGATATTTTAGAAAATTCTTTCTCCCGTGACTTATGTAAAAATCAATTGCATTTTAAAAATTTAAAAATAATAATCATTGCCAATAGGTAAGAAAAAAAGGTGGGAGGAGAGAGGTGAAGCACTCAGGCAGCACTTGGTGATGAGCAGGACCCAAGGGCAGCAGCAGAGCAGCCGCAGGGAGGCCAGCAGGAGGCAGCTTCATCAGCCAACCAGGCTGCAGCCCTGCACATTTCACATCCCTGCTGCTCCACCTCCCCTTCCTCCTATCACCACCACATTCCTCCACGCTTGGCAGCTCCCTGACTTCCATGTCAATACACCTGCAAAGCTGCTTTCCTCCCCACTTCACCTCAGCCCAGGAGCAGGTCTCACAGAACTAAAGTGCAATGCTCCTTGTCACCAGTAGGTGCCGCCATCTCCCATGACCATCTGGTTAAATCCTTCCGGTGAGGGCCTAACTTCCATACAACTGGTTCCTTCCTAGGCCAGTTCTGTACACTGAGTCAGAACTGGCTCCAGGCTGGGAGTGGTGGCTCACAATTGTAATCCTTGAACTTTGGGAGGCCAAGGTGGGAGGAGAGCTTGAGCCCAGGAGCTCAAGACTAGCCTGGGTAACACAGTGAGACCCTGCTTCTACAAAAAAAAAGCTAAAAATTAGCCAGGTGTGGTGATGCACAGCTGTAGTCCCGGCTACTTGGGAGGCTGAGGCAGGAGAATCACCTGAGCCCAGGAGTTTGAGGCTGCAGTGAGCCAGGATCACATCATCGCACTCCAGCCTGGGCAACAGAGTAAGAGATCCTCTGTCACCCCCCACCACCAAGAAAATAAAACACTTGACTCTGTTTTGAAGAGCATCTCTAAGAAAAAAAATGAGTCTCAGAGCCCCAAGAGGGTTGAGGGTTACAAACGAAATGGAAAATTTGTAATTAAGCTTCTCCCCTGACTTATCTCATTACAAATCTTTACAGAGTTGGAAATTCCGCAGTACAGCCAACCCAAGTGTGAGTGAGAGGGACGAAGGCTTATTCAACACCCACCCCAGGACTAGCACTAGTATGTTCTCTCTTTTACTCCTCACAACTCCCCCACTACAGCAATTCTCCCCCAGTCTGAGGTCCTCTGTACGGCAATTACCCCTTCTCTTCAAAGGGAGAAACTTCACACTTCAGCTGGCTTCTCTCTGGGGACCATTAGAATTAGACCTGGATTTTGGGAAAAGGGAAGAAAGCAGGGAAGTCCAGGGAGAGGAGAGGCTTTCCCAAGCTGCCCTGGGAGACAGCGGAGGGCAGACACCAGCATATCACACCGCTGGTCACAGCAAGAAGGGAGAGAAGACACGTCTGCGTGCTCACTGAATCCCTGGAGTCCACTGTCCTGCCACCATCTCTCCACGGCAAGGCCGAGGCTGTGCAGCCTGAGGACTGATAAAGCAGACGTTTGAAAAAGGCCTGATAAAGTCTTTCAAAGTTAGTGAAATGATGTGACCCACGTGGGATGTTTAGAAAGATGGTGAAAGTAGCTAGAGACGAGAAACACCATGTGAGGCACACCGTGCAAAATGAGTGCTATCTGCACCCAAGAAAAAGAAACTCATGAGTGACGCTGCGGGGAGGAGTGTCTGAAAGTTTCTAACAAACGAGTAGTACATAGGGACTGTATGTTTCTTTTTATTCATTTAAAACGTACATTTTCTCATTAACATTTTCTTTGCTCAGGGTTCAGCAGCTATTAGCTGTGTGACTATTACCCCAAAACCCTACAAGGACTGTCCCAATTTAGTTTTTCAAAAGGTATTTTTTTTATTAATTACAAATTCTTCTTTCACAAAGGATTTGTGCAGAGGACACTGTCATGCCTTATTAGCCCACTTTAAAGACATGTAAACACAGGGGTTAAGGTGGCTCATACAGTCCCATTGAAGCCTAGACTCCACGTCAACCTGATCCAAAACAGTGGTTTTCCACAGTTGCAAGCTCTTTTCTTAGAAGGCTATTTCAGTCAGATCACAGTAGCTGAGCGGAGCACATGGACATCATGCCTAATATGAGTGACCTACAACAGGACTCCATACAGAAACCTCCAGCCCTGTGAGGCATCTACCAGCCCTTTCCAGGGGCTCTGGTCACCCCGAGGGCCTCCCTTCCTCTCGAGTGCTGCCCTGGGACAGGTTGACCAGTGCCACCCAGGGATAAGCTGTGAGATCCCCTACCTCTGGCGCCACTCATTTGTATGTCCATTCTCTGCCTTCAACAGCTGGGACAGTTTCCATACTATCTCAATACTTGGCATCACAACACAGGCTGCAGATATGTCACTATCTTATTTTAAAAGCAAAAGGACACAGTGTAAATTAAACCTTATCGGAAAGCAACTTGGCTTGGCACCCAACATCAAGAACTAGAAAGCGACTGAAAACCTTTAAGCCAATAAATCTCACTTCTGTGAATTTATCCCAGTGAACTAACCTAAAATAAGGAATAAATCTTATGCACAAATACTGCAGCATTATTTATAAGAGAAAAAACAGAAGAAACTTGGAACATTCACCAATACAAGGTTAATTTCTGTTAACAGCCCCTTCAAAGAATATTATGCGCCCATTAAAATTATAAAGATCACAGAGCCACATGCAAAACGCTTATGTGAAATGAAAAAGCAGGAGACAAAATTTTATGTACACAATGAAACAACTATATAAAAATCCGTATCCATATGGATTAACCTGGAATGAAATGCACAGGAATAAAAATGATTGTGTTAAGAGCGGAGAATGATGAGTGTTGGCTCTCCTCAAACTTTCATGTTTTTAAATTATCTCCATGAATCGTTGAATAGTTTTAAAACACAGACACGTTAAAGTTGCAACTTCGACCTTATGCAGTATTTCACATCATTAAGGGATCTTACTTGGCCAGAGGTTCCAAATGCTGCCCAAAGCCACTACAGGAACCTAAGGGGCAGGAGACACAAAAGCTATTTCTAGAAACAGGTGTGAGCTGGCCTCTGCTTTTAGGTTTGGGGTCCAGGCACTACTGGAGAATCTGAGGTGGCCTCCCTTCTCCCTTGGAATTAGAAAAAGGGCCCAGAGGCCGGGCGTGCTGGCTCACGCCTGTAATCCCAGCACTTTGGCAGGCCAAGGCAGGAGGATCACAAGGTCAGGAGATTGAGACCATCCTGGCTAACATGGTGAAATACTGTCTTTACTAAAAATACAAAAAATTAGCCAGGTGTAGTGGCGGGCACCTGTAGTCCCAGCTACTCAGGAGGCTGAGGAAGGAGAATCGCTTGAACCTGGGAGGCAGAGGTTGCAGTGAGCCGAGATCGCACTACTACACTCCCGCCTGGGTGACAGAGTGACTCCGTCTAAGAAAAAAAGAAAAAAAAAAAAAAAAAAGGGAAAAGGGCCGATAGAGCACTGCGCTGTCCTGGGCAGGAAAGAGATCGCATGATGGGACGCAGTCCACCACGCCCACTGAGAGGCTTGTCTCCTATATGTACATCACTTTCCCTACTGAATCTTTGCTTTCTCCAAGACACGGGTCAATCACCAAAGTGATCTTGTGTGCTTATGACCCCCGTTAGCAGTAAATGTGTACAGGGAACCTGGGTTCTGACAGTGCATTTACGGGCAATCACACACACAAGGAGAAAAGGCAAAGCACCGGCCTCTACTGGGTAATTCCCCACAGGCCCCACAGCCCTTCTGCCCCCAACCCAGAACATGGGAGTAACAGCGACAGTGATACCACCTTCACAGAACTGGCATTTACCAGGGATTTTCCACGTGCCGGGCATTGTAGAGTAGCTACACGTGTGCAACTGCAGTTACGTATGTGTTCTTCACAATATCTTTAAGGTACGGTATTAATATCCCTTTTATTAAAAAAAGATGACAAAACTGAGACCCCCCCCCCAAAAAAAAAACAGAAAAAACAAAAAACAAGGTCAAGGGCACAAAGCTAATCGGCAGTGTATCCAGTGTCACATCAGGGTGTGACTGGTCCAGAGTCCAGGCTCCATTCACCACCCCCGGGCAGTTCTGGGACAGAGAGACCCCGTGTCCACATGGTTGGGAAGGCTAAATCCAATAAGCTCATTGACACCAAGTGACTGGCACAGGCCTGGCCCACAGCGGCCCAGACAGTCAGTGGGGAATGTCCCTCCTTCCTCTTAGCTTCCCTGGTCCAACTTTGGAAAGCAGAAATTTTACCAAGGTCTGCTTTTAAAGGTTGCTTCTCCTTTCCACACACTTCATCTCATTTGATCCTGATGGGAAAGCTGAAAAGAGAGTGAGCTGCTGTGAGCAGCTCAGGCTTCGAAGGCCAATTCAAATTCCTGCTCTGGAGCTCGTAGCAATAGGAACCATGTTTTCTGTCCACTGTCATGTGGAGGAATTAAATAAAAGAACATATATGATGACGCCAGCTGTGTCTGACACACAGAAGGCTCTCAACAAAAACTGATCCCAGAGCCATACGACTGCCCGAGAAGTTACACCGCACTCCCTCGTACAGCTGGGAACGCTAAAGCGTGAGAGATCGCTGGAGTGACCTCATCCCACGCTCTCTGATGAGCAACAGTGCTGCGAACACTCAGGCTCATCTTTCCACTGCACCTCAGCCCCAGGGAGTCCATGGAATTCAGGAGTGGCCAGTGGCCCATTAGATGTGCCTGCTCCATGGAACTTGTTCCAAGTGGGGCCTGGATCTCACCTCACTGCACATTAAGGTTGGAGAATTTAACAATTCCTTTTCACAAAAGTTTGTTGTCGTTGTTTTAATGCGGAGTTTCAACAAACGTGTTTACCTGATTCTTATCTTTCTGTAAGCCAAAGATTCACGTGTCCACTGACTTAGAAATGCAGGGGTCAAGGAGAACTTTCCCCATCACCCTCTGAAGGTTCACTGAAAACTCAACTTGAAAAAGTCAGATTAATTAGAGAAAAGGCACATACACTGATTTAATGTGTATACACAGGAGCCATCAGAATGAAGACCCAAAGATACAGGGGAAATTGTCCATATTTATGCTTAAGTTCAACACAGCATGGATAGCCTTGTGGAAATATGACTGGACAAAAAGGGTAGGTTCCAATGCTAACAGACTGAGTGGGGAAGCCCAGCAAGGCCTGTCCGTCTAGATTTTTCTCAGTCTCTCGGAGCAGCATTCCTTCATTCTGGGTGGGGGCGAGACCCTCTCTGGAATGGGGGTCTTATGACCTACAGTCAAACAGGTAAGTCACACACTGTTTTTATAAACAGTATTTATGTAGCAAAGCAGAGGGAAAGTTAGAGTCACATTTTCAGGGCTGATGGCTGGCTTTGGGGAAAGTTTTGGGCTGGCAAGTTCTGGTTTTTAGGACCTGTTTTAGGGAAGAGGGGTTCTAGCTTCCATGGGCAGCCTCAGGGAGAAGGAGACTGGCAGCTAGAGGGCAGGAGAAAATGAAAAACTTTTGCTTCTGAGGCCTTCATTTTGGGATATTGTTTACTGAGCCCCAAGAGAAACTAGAAAGAACTAGATTTAGAATTCTAAAACTTTATAAATTATTCATCCATCTCAGCAGCATCACTCAGAATGCTAAATTCTCAGCGGATGAGAAAGAGTGTATGGAAAATGTGTGGAATGCGGTAGGTGATCAGATATAGGAGCTTCATCGTAACACCCTGAAGAACCCGGGATGTGTTGGGCCAGATGAATTAAGTGCTGGGAGACTCACAGGAAGGCTGGTTAGTCTTCAGTGCTTGTGAAAATCTGCAAAGATCACCTGAGTGAAATCTATAGGAATGTGGAAACTCATTCATGTCTACACAAGCTTGTTCAACGGCACTATAATCCTAAATCTTACCAGCAAAACCAATGAACTGGGAGTGCCAAGATTTTTTTTTTTAATTTTTACAGAATTTTGCTAGTCAGTCTTACTTTAATGATACCCCATATTCTTCCAAAAACAATTGGGTGGCTTAAAACAAAAGAGGTAAATAGAAATACAAAAGAAATGGAACATGGTGATTGCGGAAATGACCAAGTAAAGATGCTGTGGTCAAGTTGAATTTTTAAACTCTGAACTTCCCAGAGACAGAAGTAAAATAAGTAACAGAAACAAGAATTAAGGTGTAATGAGATCAGTCATAGCCCAGAGACTTCATGTATAGTCTCAATTTAACTTCACAACAATCTCAGGAAGGCAAGTATCATCATATCCATTTCATAGATGAAGAAATGGATGTGAGTCACCTGCCAAAGGCACCATGGTCAGAGACTAAGTCAGAATCTCAATTTCAGGCTGGACTTTGAAGCCTGTGCTCCAACTAAGCGTATGCTCACCATCCAAATGAAGTCATGAGTATCTTAAGAGAGACTGAAATTCCGCTGCTAGATTCCAAAATGTGCCATGAAAAGAATGGATTCTGGGTACTGGACTGCGGTGGACTGAAAGTGGCCATATTTCTTTGCTACCCCTGAACAGCCAGCTGGAGTCAGACTCTGGGCTAGGTCGTGTGATTTGCTTTGGCCAATTGGATGCCAGCAAACACGAGGCAAGGAGGGGCTTAACATGCATCTTCACATTGGACGTGCCCTCTTAGAACGCTGCCCTGAGACCACCGTGGTGTAAGGAAGCTGGTCTATGCTACCAGGGCATGTGGAGAGTTGAGGAGCCCCAGATAACAGCTAGTAAATACTATAGGACATGTGAGGCCACCTTGGACCAGCCAGCCAACCCTGCTATCACTTGACCACAGGGCACACGTGAGCCCTGGGGAAGTCAGCAAAAGGATCGCCCAGACAGTCACAGGATTGTAAGAAGTAATAAATCATTCCTGGGTTAGGCCATTCCATTTGGGACAGTTTGCTAAGGATCAAAGATAAGTGAGACATGAATGCAGAGTGAAATAATACAGGAAATCCTCAACAACAACTTTACAATAGACAGGAAGTAGACTGTATACGGCTGTTGCCCATAAAAACACTGGAGACACAACATGAAAGGGCAGTTCAGTCAAAAGGACTCTGTATGGAGCAAACTCTAGTGCTATCCACAGTTTGTGCCAAAAAAAAACCCTATTTGGGGTATTACATCCCCTTCCATAACACAGAAAAAGGGTCTGAGAGAGCCTGTGCATCCACAGGGCTAAAACAGTTTTTGAGCTTTAGGAGCCATCTCTGATAGTACCAATTTATTAATCTGAAAATTCTTTTGAGTCTTTTGCTAGGAAGAAGAGATGCAGAGATCATGATATACAGGGAGGCCCCGGCCTTCAGAGATCAGAGGTGAGTGCAAGGCATGGTGTGTGATCCTGGCCACGTCCAACGCCCTTCCTAAGGCTCACTCTCGCCTACAGAATGGGGATAGTGGTCAACAGTCACCGCAAAGGATTTCCGTAGACACCCGGTTCAGTGTCTGGCCCATCCTACATGTTTGATAACATCAGGGATTGTTATTAGCATTGATGGAAAATGTCGATACTAACTGTAGAATCACTTCACTATGACAGAGACAACGGGTTGGAGAAGCACTTCGTGGAAGGGAGCGAGGAAGGACTATAAGCAGATGATGGTGGTCATCCCGGAGAAGGGATAATGGTCTGATCAGTGAGCAGAAACTGAGGACACTGGCCTAGGAGCTGGGGAGGAAGGAAGCACCTGGGTGGTGTGGCTGCTGGACTCAGAAGACACCCCACAGAGAGAACTCCCCACTCCCTTCAACAACTCTTGGCAGTCCCAGAAGGCACAGCAGCTGACTCCTCCAGAGCAGGGAGCAAAGCTCTAGTAAACAGGGATCCAGCCAAAGGCCAGCCAAGCTGGCACTTCCAACAGGTCCACAATGAAACAGCGATTCAAGGAAGAGGAGGGTCACTGCACCCAGAGCCAGTCAGCCTGCAGGTGGGGGGAGGTAGACTTGGTATCTTCTTCGTCAAGCTGACCAACAGGCACTTGGCCTCACGTCACATGAGACGTGCAGTCCATCACCTTCACCATGTACAGCCTGTCCAGTGGGAACCACGATGGTTCGGGGTGATCTGGCACCCTGAGGTCACTGCACACTTCATGATTTCCCCCCACCCTATGTAGGCTTGGTGTGGACCTCATGGCCCAAGCTTAGAGCAATGTGACTGTGCCTTACCCCCCGAGAAAAATCTGACGCATCTGATCCTCAACTAACCAGACTTTAGTTTTAAGTGTCTCTTTCAGAATAGGTAGAAATGAAAAGCAGGGATCCAGACAAAGAAACAAAATAATTGGGTGAATCTCTCCGGCTGACCTAGCCTCACACTCAGGGTCTCTTTCTTCTGGTCCTTCTAATAAACTCAGGGGAGTACTAAACACTTTAAGAGAAAAAGCAGTAGAAGGTTTTGCCTTCATGTGCAAAGATGAGATCTGATGGGGCATTAAATGTGATTGTGGAGAAAGGAGCAACCATTGACCAAAACCCTGTCAATTCCCAGGTAAGTAAAGCCTCATATCAACAGCAAAGGGCTGCAGCCAATAGGGCAGGGGTAGAGCGTCCTTTCCCAGGGCTGGGTTAAACTCAAAGGAATGTTTGTGGATTACAGGTTAAAGTGTATGCTTTTTTGAATGCTCTGTTTCAACCACTACTCTCTCATCCAAAAGTGTCAGCAACCTCACCAGACACATGCCACCTGCCCCTGCACCTACTTCAAACATCTGATGTAAGAATAATAAATTGCTGTAGAGGCCATTGAAATCCAAAGCGGCATGGGGGCTGGGGCACTGCTCAGACACACTAGGTCCAAGGCTCAATCCTCTTTGTTGCCAGCTATTCACGACTTCGTGTGCAAATGAACAAAGCCTTTCAGATGGCATTCATCCAACTCACTTGTAGGCTGAGGGTACGAAATCTTTATCTGTGATGGGAGGTGGCAGAGTGGGTAGGGGTTACAACATACAAGAGCTCCAGAAGGAGAGAAAGGACCTGAAAGGCTGCTGATTTGCAAGCCTGACTTGGTTTATGTGGAGGGAAATGACAGGAACACTTACAGGACACTTTGCTAGAGCCCCAGGCCTTCTGTCCCATGGAGCATCTCCAGCTCCATGGCCCTGACCAGCTGCTTCCACTCTTGTGGATACCAGGCTCCCTGGAAGAGTCTCAGGTCAAAAGAGGGAGCCCAGGCTAAAAAGATTGTGCAGATCACAGTTGCTGTGCATAAAGTTCAGCAAAGTGCCTCAGGAGGCCTAGTTCTTATTTCTATGTTTAGCATTTTTCCAAAATAAAACATAAGTACTTTCATGCCTTAGTTTCCCCATCTCTGAGAAAAGACAGAGCATATACATAATATAATCAGGTCTAAGCTCCAGTCTCTCCGGCATCCTACAACCAACTGCTGTGTTCAGGCCTTATCTACAGACTAGAGAACTGCACTAGTTCCTGGCTGGAACCTTTGGCCTCATCACCCCACGCTACCCATCCCTCACACAACACGAAATGCTCCCTTCATCCTGTCTCCCTGCTGCCCGGGCCTCCGGAGGGCTCTCTGTGTTCCACCATGCCCCGTGCAAACACTTCCCTTTCAATGCCTCTGGAGTCACAGTTCATCCTACCCATTCAGCCTGATCTGTGCTCAGTTCTGGCCTCTTCCATGACGGTTCTCCATGTATTACAAGATCCTTCTCACTTCTCTGACTTGGCTCATGAATTTTTTTCTCTGCTTTTAAATTAAAAGTATAATTTACATACAGTAAAACTCACTCTTCTTAGTATCCGGATCTGGGAGTTCTGACATCTGCATATAGTCATGCAACCACCACCAGAATCGAGATACAGAACAGTGCCACCACCCTCCAGAACTCCCCGAGTACCTTTGTAGTTAACTCCCTCCTCCAGCCCCTGACAATCCTTGATCTGCTTTTTCTGTAGTTTTGCCTTTTCCAGAATGTCATAAGAATAGAAGTATACAGTATGTGGCCTTTGGACCTGGCTTCTTAAAGCACATGATGTATAGAGATCCATCCACATTGTGTGCACCGTGCTTGTCTCCTTTCCACTACAAGGGGGTATCCTGCTGCATGCTGCGTTCCACGTGTAAGCAAACCACAGCTTGTTTATCCATTCCCCAGTCTTGGGACAGTTACATAGTTTCCAGTTTTCACAAATATGAATAATGCCATTGTGAATCCCATGAGCACATAAATTTCCATTTCCCTTGGATAATGTCTAAAGGTGGGATTACTGGGTTGTATGAGAGCATGTGTTTAGCTTTACAAGAAACTGCCAAACTATTTTCCAAAGTAGTTGTACCATTTTGCATTCCCACCAGCAAGGGATGAGAGTTTCAGTTGTTCTACGTCCTTGCCAGTACTTGGTGGTGTTTTTGCTTTGTTTTTTCCCCCAAAGCCATTCCCTAGGTGTAGAGTGACATGACGCAGCTTTCTGTAAGTCTGCTTTAATGGTGCTTATGACACACTAGGTATCATGCTCAATGGTTCACACATATCTCAATTAATGCTCACTCAACACTACACAGTAAGTTCCAATGTTTTCTCTGCTTTTAAATGCATCTAAACTGAAGTGCCATCTGAACCAAGGTCAAATGACCACAATACACATGGCCTTAAATGAGAGCCTTCCTGGGATGGTCTTCCTGACTCCTGCGGGGATTCTCCACAATTCTCTCAGGCTCTGACTCAATGTTACCTCTTTCGTGACAGTTTCTCCAAATCAAAACATAATACAGCCCAGTCTGACCTTGCGTCTTACTACACCTGATCAGCTCTCTAATGACAGAACCAAAGTATTTTCAAAATAGTTGATTTTTCTTATCTCCCAAACAAGATGGCTAGCTTCCTGAGGCCAGAGGGTCTGTCTCCCCAACATTTCATCTTCACATTTTAGGACTGACTGAAATGAATCAGAGTGTGTAGACAGTGTCCTGACATCACAGGAGAAGGTGTGCTATTTAAAAAAAACCACCACCAACTTGCTTGCCACGGCCCGAGTTCCACACTGCTTTCTAAAGCCACAACCTGCAGGTTACATTCTGCCCCTGCATTAGAAAGTAAAGCCAATTTAGCTGCAGAAAATGTGATAGGTTAAGGGCCAAAAAAACAAATTGATCCATGACAAATGATAATAAAATATCCAGCATCTAGGAAGCATGTTGAAAATGCTGGCAACTTTATGAAGGAAGAATCAATTTTAGGAAATGAACGTTGAAGGCAAAGAAACACAAAAAGGAGTCTCTTTTGTTAACTCACCAACGAATATATCCTACCAAGGACAAGCTGACTTCCCTAGGATGACACTGCAAATCAGTGTGGAAGCCAGAAACAGGCCTAAAATGATACAGTGGACTTCAGCCATGTAACCAGCCCAATCTGTACGATGCAAAGACAGTTTTCTCCCCAAGATTCAGGATCCAGGTCTTTGCCATAAAACACACACACACACACACACACACACACACACACAAACACGCTCTCGCTCGCGCTCTCTCTCTCTCTCTCCCCCTTCTTCCCTCCCTCCCTCCCTCCTCTGCTCCCCTATCCCAAAACCGCACTCTCTCCAGACACCAACCCCAGAAGGTCATCACCACCCAGAGGCCAGGTCTACATGGTGTTCCAGTTGCATCTCAAATCAATGACTCTCTCTTCCCCATCCTAAAAACACAAAAGCTTTACTCTTCTATCACCCACCTACTGACTGAGCCCCATGACGAGGCCACAGTCTCTTCCACCCAGACAGAGCCCATCACACAGGCCCTTAGCACTGATCCCATGGTTTTTCCGATCTGACACAATAGTTCCCTCCCCTCTCCATGTGGCAAAATCACTACAGAATTAGTCCTTTTAAAGCAAGACTTTTTTCCTCCACTCAGAACTCCTGGGTGAACTGTCTGGAGGTTGACGCCGAATGTCTCTGTGACCCTCAGGGTGCCCTCACGACCTGGCCATCAATCTAATCTCTCTCTTCCAGTCAGGATGGGCCATTTGTGATCTTCTGTGGGGTCCTCTGTGCTATGCACTTGGGAGCCCAGTTTTGGGTTTATAATCACTCTTTCTCTTAGAAATGCTCTTCAAATGACAAAAGCTCCAGTCCTCACAAAACCCAGCTCTGCCCATGGGACTGTTCTGGGGCAGTCCTGCCCTGTCCCTCCCAGTCCCAAAGGAGGAGACCCTGCCCTGATTGAATCATTCTTGATCTGTTTTAGAAGATCCTGAAAGAAGCTAAAATTCCGTTACCTTGACCCTCTCTGAATAAGGCAGTTTTTACACAGCTACAGGTTGAATTGTATTCCAATTTTCAGTTCAAGGACAGCCAGCTGAAATGATGACCGGGATTAAGAGATGAGCTATAATTAGGGAGAGGCCGTCTCTCCGGGAGGTCAGTGGCAGCAGGCAGGGCCCCACCCCCAAGCAAAAACCTGCACAGAGCCTCAGGCAGCCAGCAAAGAAGAGGGCGGGCAGGAGCCAGCACAAGGGGCTCTCACAACCCCAGGCAGGACCCAGACGGTGACTGCCTTAGGACTTCCGCTCCACAGATGTGAGAGAAAGTGACGCTTTTACACAGAAGGGATCCCGAGGACCTGGGAAATACTTCAGTAGAAAACTGCACGCGGAAACAGGGTGGGTGGGTGCATGGGGCGCAGGGCAGCCTCACCTGGGAGGACCCCGATGTTTGGAAACCAAAGCCTCAGACCAAGATCCCATCCAGCAAAGACCCTGTGGTCGCAGAAAGTCTTTTTAAGTGCTAGTACATAAATATTAGAACTACAAGGGGCCTTGGACAGTCATGCCAAATGATAAAACCACGTTACCAATGTGATAAGGTGAGTTCTAAATAACCTCACAGAGACTACCTGAGTAAGTACGCCAGTGACGCCATAATAAAGCACTACAAACTGGGAGGCTTCCATAGCAGAAACACACTGTCTCACAGTTCCGGAAGTCTGAGCTCAAGGGGCGGCAGGGTTTGTTCCTTCCAAGGGCTGTGCGGGGAGGAGCTGTTCCAGGCCTCTCTCCTTGGCTTGGAGATGGTGCCTGCTCTCTATTCTCTTGTCACTGTCTTCCCTCCACGTGTGTCCGGCTCTGTCTGAATCCCCCATTTCATAAGGACACCAGTCATACTAGAGCCCATGCTGATGACCACATTTTAATTTGATTATATCTGTAAAGATCTTATCTCCAAATAAGGAGACATTCTGAGGTCCTGGGGGTTAGAGCCTCATTGTCCCCTTTTATTGGAAGGATACCCATAGTACTACCTCCTCTCCCAGAAACGTCTCAGAAGGGGCAGAATAGGCAAATATAAGGGGGTCCAGAGATCTTTCCCCTGTGGCAGTCTGGTCACATTCCTTCTGACTCAAGATTATTTCTTAAAAACACTAATGGCATCAGCTCTGTACCAACTCTGGGAAAGCTGGAGCAGAGGTTGACGAGCTAAAGAGCCTGGGTTTCTTTTCTAGTAAGAACATGGCCCACGTGGAGAAAAACTTATCCACTGTGGACGAAGGGCTTATGTCTCAACTGCAAGCGCAGGGTGGATGACAGCTTGACTTCTGACAAGACTGAATGGGGAAATATTGAAAACGTACAAAATCCACATCCCCACCGCACAATGGGAATATGCTCTTGGCCTCACAGCTCACCAGACACTGATTATGCAAGCTCTTTTCAAAAAGCACTGAGGCCCCAAGAAGCTAATCTGACAGAGACTTATTATTCTCCAAACAATGGGTGAAAAGAGAAACCAATTCTGAGTCTTTATAAGGTAGACACCCACGCAGACAGACCCACACGATAAATCTGCATGAGAGTTCGTAAGAAGCACTGAGCACCAGTAGCTTTTTTGTTGTTGTTTTGTTTTTACCAGTAGCTTTTATGAACGTATCAGTTCCACCAGACCCCTCCACAGAGTGAATGGTGAGTACCACCAACCAGGGGCCCCTGAGGCCATGCCAGGAGGACCGGGAGCAGGAACAAAGGCTGTAATCCATCTCCAAGAGCGAAGTGGCCTGGGCCAGACAGACTGAGCTCACTGTGTCTGACAAAAGAAACTTTTCACAACCGAGACCTCTGGGTTGGAATTGTGAAAAGAACTCAGGGGCGTGGGGATGGGAGGGTACTTAGGGGCCTGACGATTGGCGAATCTGGAAGGCGTCCTCAGATGTCTCGATGAATTAATTCCCCAGTCCTTTCAAAAACCACCACCAAGGTCACCGTAATGCTCGTTTCTACACAGAAAGCATTACGGATGTTTTTTCTCTTTTTCTCTAATACATGAAAATATGCTTACTGTGATTAAAAATGAAACTAAAAACGCAGAGACCCTTCAAATGTTGAAGGCTGATCCCCCCATCAATGGCTGTGGGAGTGTGTAGGTGTCCAGTATGACCACAGAAACACTCCTGCATGTAAGGAGAAGAGAACCGATCATTAGCAGACATGTGAGTTTGTCTCACGCATGGCAATGGGCCTATTCATTTTCATTCTCTCATTTAATTTCATCTCATTTAAATGTATTCAGGCCAGGGGCAGTAGCTCAGGCCTATAGTCCCAGCTACTCCGCAGACTGAGATGAGAAGACTGCTTGAGCACAAGAGTTCGAGATTACAGTGAGGCATGATCACGCCACTGCACTCCAGCCTGGGCAACACTGTAAGACCTCATCTCTAAAAATAAAAATAATAAATAAGATGTAAATAAGTATTCAGAAGGACTGAACACAGTTTAGCCCAAGTCACCAAGTATTGATTACGTCTCACTCACAGTGGACAAACACACTGCAGGCACAGAAAGATGGAGTGATTCTTCCCAAACCACGGCCATAGATACAGGCAGGAGGGCAAGAAACTGAAGCATGAGGAGGGAAAGGAAGGTCAAGGAAGGTGAGCAAACGAACCTCACGTTAGAGCTGAGGACAGGGCAGGTGCAGATGGTCCCTGCCCCACAATGGCAAGCGGTTCAAAGAGGAAGCTACCTGAAAGCGGACCCAGGCTGAGGAGTGTCCCACTCACACAAAACACGAGTCTCTGTAGGAGCCGGATTATCTAGTTCTCTGATAGCTTCTTTTTATTTCCCTCCTGGCTATGCACTAAACCTAGCAGCTTTCAAACTTTTTCACCAAAACCCACAGTAACAAATAAATTTGATGTAGACATCCAGTCCCCAATGCATGTATTTAAATATATATGTTATACAAATACACGCAAGCCCATCCATCCACATACGGTGTCATAAAAGACTACCTACTCTTACATGTATATGTGCTTCAGTATTTTCTAATTATTCATCATGAATACTGACACCATTCTCCTCTACTAGTTTCATGAGCTACTGAGTCACAACTTACAATTTGAAAAACCTTGTTCTCATCTTTGAAAGAGTCGGGTTCAAAATTCTAGCTAAGTGTCGGATGCGCTTACAGGCCATGGTTCCAAGCCCGATTCAAAGAATTAAAGGGAGCCCATCAGCCTGAGTCCTGGGAGAGCTTTCCCTTTTGTCAGAGGCATGTGAGCCAGAGCAACTCCATCTTGAATAGGAGCTGGGTAAAATGAGGCTAAAATCTACTGGGCTGCGTTCCCAGACAGTGAAGGCATTCTAAGTCACAGGATGAGACAGGAGGTCGGCACAAAATACAGGTCATAAAGACCTTGCTGATAAAACAGGCTGCAGTAAAGGAGCCGGCCCAAACCCACCAAAACCAAGACGGTCACAAGAGTGACCTCTGGTCGTCCTCACTGCTACACTCCCAACAGCACCATGATAATTTACAAATGCCATTTGACAACGTCAGGAAGTTACCCTATATGGTCTAAAAAGGAGAGGCATGGATAATCCACCCCTTGTTTAGCATATCATCAAGAAATAGCCATAGAAATGGGCAACCAGCAGCTCTCGAGGGTGTTCTGTCTATGGAACAGCCATTCTTTTATTCCTTTACTTTTGTAATAAACTTCTTTTCACTTTGCACTGCGGACTTGCCCTGAATTCTTTCTTGAGCGAGATCCAAGAATCCTCTCTTGAGGTCTGGATGGGGACCCCGTTCCTGTAACATTGGTTCATCTGTAGTTGAAGCCATCAACGAACTGAGGAACTCTGCTTTCCTTCCTTAGCTTATGTGGTGGGCACAGGAACATGTGGGGGAGATCCTCCAGAAGAAGGCACTGCTGTAGTGAGAATCAGAAATTCTCCTCCCAGGGCTATCTTGGGGAGGCTGGGTAGTCAGAAAATCATTGCTTCTTCCGGAAACAGCATTGTTCACAAAACAACTAGACCATGCATTATCTTGAGGGCATCATCCTGTGCTCCAAAGCCACCTTACATTTCTGGCTTGGCCATCATCCTGAGCTTCCTGGAGGCACTACATGGACAATGGGACCCTCATCTTCTACCATCACCCTGTCACAGATGTGCAGCACTGTGCTGCGATGGCAATGGCGGTCAGAGCAAGTGACACAACAGCGGGTTCTACTGGGGCACTTCTCCAGGGGACTTTCCTCCAGGAAGACATCCCGGAGGTCCAGAAAGTTGTAGGGGAACGGTGGCCACGGTGATCATCAACTGTAATCATTATGTTGGCAAAGCTATAAAATCCAACCCAGGACACCATACAAGATCCTGAACATATTTCCGCAAGAGGAAGAATTGCTCCAGAAAGCAACCCAGGTAGTGCACCTTCAATAGAAAAGAGTTCAACAAATCACACAAAGGTACAGACACCTGCATGCCGAGTGCACCAGCCTCATCCTGAAGAGTTGTGAACGGTGGACCTGGCTAGGAATTCTCTAAGTTGCTCTGGGACTGTGAAAATAGATTCCTCAGGGAAGCAAAGAAAAAGATGGATTCCTTTGTGCTCAGAAGACGGCAGGCTTTCATCCAGAAAACTGCACAGTCAGAGTCAAGCAGTCAAAGCCCCCATTCTGAACGCCAAATCCCTGGGTAGGAAAAGGAGTGTATGTCTGTGCCTCCCGCCATCCTAGAAGGCCAAGGAGAGGCTGAATGTTGCAGCGCATTCTCTCACGAGGAGCCAGGCGCTCCAGCTGCTCCACAAAGGTGTCTCAGACAGAATTATAAATAGATCTTAAGGTCTAAAAACAAACAAACAAAACAAGAACGCTCTACCGAAGAGATGAGACTTTCCTTTCAGAATCAAGTCACACATCCCTCCCCCAATTCCAACTCCAACTCTAACAGAGACCTTCACTTCTCTGCAAAGGTTGAGGACAAAAACAAAGTTGGCAGAAAGAGGAAGTGGAAGGAGTTGTTGTACTATATCTTTTTAAAGCAGCTGTTGGAAACCGTTTCAAAGGTTAAAAAAGGATTTTTGTTTTATCCAAATATAAGTTTCTGGGAGGAAATATGACACCTTGGGCGATATATGAAGTCATGCCTTTGATTCCAAGCCTGTCAAGCCTCTTCTAGGTGTTACATCTCAGGCTTCCTATGGTGAGGTAAAGAGGGAAGCTTCAGTACAGAGAAACGGCAGCACATGGAGGTGGGCAGCTTTGCAGTCACCAAACAGGCGATGGCTCTCCTGGCCCCAGAGCGGGGCCAGTGCGTGTCTTTTAAGCCACTCACGGGCTCCACGTCCAGGAATGGAGAGCACCCTCCTGGGTCTCTGCCTCAGTAGCCCCACAAGCCCATTCAGCCATCCTCACCCTGGGGTCTGTCACACCGTGTGGCTGTCAACCTCTATTATGGTATAATTAAGTAAGACACCAACCGTGTTGAGAAGCGTTTCTGAGAATTAAATCAAGAGTGAGAAGCCCTCAGAGGCACCCCTATGTGTCAAGATCAATTGATCTGATGGCCACCAGAGAAGCCCTGCTGAAACAATTCAGCAAATCTGCCCAGGGACAGCTCTGCCAGTCTCTGGAGACAGAACTCTTAAAGAGGCAGGAAAGACCAGAGGGAGGTTTTGCCATTCTTCATGCCGTGCTATTCTAAAAGTGAAGAGGGCTTGGCTGCAATTTCCCACTCCGGACATTGAATGATTCAATGTATCTGTCTATATTTACATGGCTGAGGCATAAAACAACAAAACAAAAAGCCCACTCCCACCTCATTAAGCCCACCTAGGCAACACTGTGGCAGGACACACACAAACCAATAAGGTGGTTTTTAAAAACCCTCAAAATCCAAGGTCCCTCAACCACTTGTTGTAGTCAATACATGGCCTCGTCTATAGTGGCTCATCCTAGATTCACTACTATGGAGAAGGAACATGTTTAGGCAGAAATCTTGCTGCCCTCCACACCAGACCTAAGAATCACTATAATAATATGATGCTCAAACTACCAAGCTATTGGCAGCCTGTAATAGAAACACCCTACAAAACAGCAAGCAGGCAGCAACCATCACCAACCCTCCAGGGATGCTCCTGAACCCAGTGCTCAGCCACACAAGTCAACTCTAGATGGCCTTGCAATGTTCTCCCCGCCCGCGCCAGGAGAGACAAGGTCAAGACCATAAAATGACTTTAGGAGCCATAAAACCAGAAGCAGCACATTCTGAAATCAGGCAATCAAGAATTAGACAAGCAGGCCAGGCGCAGTGGCTCACGCCTGTAATCTCAGGACTTTGGGAGGCTGAGGCAGGTGGATTGCTGGAGTCCAGGAGTTCGAGACCAGCCTGGGCAACATGGAGAAATCCCGTCTCTACAAAAAATGCAACCATTAGCCAGACGTGGTGGCACATGCCTATGGTCCCAGCTACTCAGGTGGCTGAGGCAGGATAATCACTTGAGCCCAGGAGGTCAAGGCTGCAGTGAGCCATGATCACTCCAGTCTGGGTGACAGAGCAAGGCCCTGTTTTAAAAAAAGGTGGGGAGGAGGAGGGCTGGGTATGGTGGCTCACACCTGTAATTCCAACACTTTGGGAGGCTGAGGTGGGTGGATCTCTTGGGCCCAGGAGTTTGAGACCAGCCTGGGCAATGGGGTGAAACCCTGTCTCTACTAAAAATACAAAAATTAGCTGGGCGTGGTGGCGCACACCTGTAGTCCCAGCTACTCCGAAGGCTGAGGTGGGAGGATCACCTGAGCCCAGGGAGGTCAAGGCTGCAGTGAACTGTGATCACACCACTGCACTCCAGCCTGGGCGACAAACCTTGTCTCAAAAACAAAAAGAAAGAAAGAAATAGAAAACAAAACCTCTTGAAAAGGCTGACCCACATCCTGGAGTTAACTCGAGGAAGGTGAGTGAGGGACCTCTAGAAGCAAGGCGTGGAGCTGCCTCCGCAGCAAGGAGAGAGAGCACCTGTGTTAAACGAGGGCTTTCCAGGGCTGTGGGACCTGTGGGACCTGTGGGATGCATCCAGGTTACTCATGACTTGCAGATTTTAGAAAAGGAATCCACAGTGAGGAAGGGACTGTGCAGAACTATTCCAGCCCTGAAAATGCCCCCTTTCCCTATCAGGTTTCTGGCTTCAGCTCTGGGAGGAAAATAACGCAGTGCCACAGGGCTCTCCTTCTGAGTGCATTGTGCACGCCCCGAGCTAGCCACTGATCTGGTGGTCCTGGTGGGCAGCCTTTCACCCAAAGTCCACCTCGCAGCTCTCAGCTATGCAGTACCACTGTCTTTTCAGATTTGAAGCTAAATTTAAAGGGGGATGGGGAAGAGTGTGGGCAAGTGGGAGGCAGGTGTCCAGTGGGGTTGGACACACTCACACAGGTATGTAAGAGGGCTGCCCCTGTGCGTACTATTAACAGTGACTATCTTAGAGGTTGCTGAGTGATAACAATTTAGGAAACTAAACAGGGACAAAGTCTGGGGACAGAGCATTTGCCCTGAAGGTGTGGACGTGTGCTAGGAGCACCTCCCACTGCCAACCTCCAACAAGCAATCACACCTAGAAACAGCAGCTAAAGATGAGCTCTCTTCACCAAGACTGCAATGCCCTCCAGGCTGGGAGCCAGCGCTGACCCACCGGCAGAGCTGAGGCCCTCACTCAGGAGACGGAAGCTCTCCTTCAATGGGAGGAGGGCAGTAGGGCAGGAAGGAGGGCTTCTTGGAGGAGGAAGGCAGCTTCTCTCCACAGTGACCCTTTAGCCTCAACCACTGCAGGGGAATGTGGCCGTAAAACTAGCCAGCCACTGTCGCAGAATCGAAGATTAGGCCAGGAGTGGCCCTGGCCTGAGATTATTTTAAAACAGAGAAGAAAAGAAAAGCCCCTGCAGGACCAGGAAAGGAGAACCAGTGGCCAAGCCAGGCACACAGCAGAGCAGGCCATGCTCTCAGGGGAGAGGCGACACCAGTCTCAGCCCATAGCAGTCCCGTGGCAGGGGCTCTAGGAATGCCGGCCAACAGTCAAGGACAGCAAAGTGAATACAGGCAAAGCCACACCTTAGCCCTTAAGTAGGCGGCTTTCAGCTAGAAGGTTTGAACACAATGAATGTTGAATAAAATAAAGTCCTTATAATTCACAGTCGATCTTGGAAACTAGAAACTGCCAGAGGAAAGGGTTTCAGTTTCTCAGTCCAGTGACAACATCCTGGAAGGAACACAAAGGTAATTCCTCCAAATTGAGAAGGCTGTCAAATCAGAGAGCATCATTTTGAGAATCGTCATCTGAAATCTCCCCCAGCTTGGCACTGCCCACCCCTTATCCCCAACATCTCACCAGCTGGCCAGATCTGCAGACACTGCCTCCTGTTTCTCTAACTCTGGACCCTTCCTCCCAATTCACCCTGCCACAGCTGAAGGCCCACTTCTCCTCTCACCTGGGCTCTAGCGGCCCACCTGTCTCCTGTCTGTCCCCTCCCCCTCCCCCAGGACTCCTCCTGCACAGTGCAGCCAGCGGACAGACACTGAGATCTGACAGTGCAGAAGGTAGCCAGCTCTGGACTGCAGCATACAGGACCCTGTGTGGTTCTTACCTAACCTCCTCACCAGTCACATTTCCAGCATAAAGCATCCTCGCCAACACGTGGGGCCACTCTGAGCTATGTGCAGCTCCTGGCATGCCATTTCACTTACGTGCACAACCCCCACCCCATGCCCTCTCTCCTTCCCACCCCTCCCCCTGCAGCCTGGGCCATCCCTCCAGGTTAGTCCCAATGCCGTTTTATTATGCACCTTACTGCACTAATTTGTTTCCTTTTCCTAAATGCCCCAGCTCCCTGAGAGCCGAGTTTGCAGTGTGTGGTCGGTAGAAGGTGGCTGAGTTGTAAATGAACACGGGAGTGCTTCCCAAGCAGGCTTTTCCAAGCCCATACCTGCTTCACTCCAACCGGGTCAGGAAAGGAGGCAGGCAGTGGCCTCCGATCAACACCTCCAGAGAAAATGAAAATACTGTCCATATTAAGGAAATAACCAGAAATATGATTCGGCTATTAACAACAACAACAACAAAAACTGAAAGAGGAAGAGGGGTGACCAGGCACACACAAGACAGGAACAGCCGCGCACAAGTTCTCAGACCTGGTGCGAGAGAGAAGGCTCAGGACTCCTCCCAAAGCTTCCTCCTCCAGGGCTCCCCAACGAGATACACGAAAAGGGAGGGGAAAAATAACCACAGTCTTTTAGCTTATCAATTTCTCACATCCAACTCCAAACAGCAAAAGTACAAAGACTGTCTTTTTCATTCCTAGCCCAAGAGGAAGAAGGAAAAGTGCTTATTTTTAGCCAAGCCAAAAAACATAAGCAGCTACAGATCAATAAGGAGCAGAGGAGAGAGAAAAGAACCCTCACAAGAAAGTAGAACCTCAAGGAACACCAGAAGCGGGTCCACTAAAGCCCAAAGCAGCCTGGACGAGGAGTGCACCGATGTCCTCTCTCTTAATCACAGGATAATAAAAATTCAAGCGATGAGCATCTTTAAAAGGCACACTTCCCAGAGGGGCTGGGCAGGTAGGCAAGAAAGCCGGAAGTGTTCTCATTTCTTTATAATTAAGTAATTACAGGGAACTTGTTTCAAACATGGTATTTCCAAGTCCAGATGGACCCACTGCCACCAAGAAGACAGCTGATGTTCTGGGCCTGCCTGACATCTGGGCTTGCCTGACGTCCTGCTCTGCTGCATCAAACATCACATGGGGCAGGGCCCCTACGGGTGCTATGCCAAGGTGGGTGGCTTTCAATCAACAACCTAGCTGTGGACAAGAATCTCAAAAGGCAAAAGAAAACCGTATAAATGTCTAAGCCCTGACCTCAGCGGAGGAATCCCCAGAGAACCACTGAGTTGGCTGCATTCTCTAAAAGTCTATGTATTTATTACAACCATCCGTACAGTGTAATAATAACAAAAACAGAGGGAAATGGGGTACTGGCTTCAAATACCAGATACTTAGGGAACCAAAGGATGTGGGGGAAGACGGGATTTCCAGGACAAACCCCCTCAGAAGGCCCAGGCCCGACTGCCAGGAGCATGAGGCCTGGCCCGGAGACCCCACAAACTTAAGAGGCTGGGGGAGCTGACAGTGCAGATTTCTGAGACGCTCCCTGAGAAATTCAGATTTAGCCAGTCTGCACTGGAACCTGCCTGCTAACAAGCAACATGGGGCGATTTGAGAATGGGGTTGGGGAGGGGGTGCCAAGGACAATCTTGGTACTGAGGCAGGAGGGGCCCACAGGCACATGGGGTGCTCTAAGTGTAACCGGATGAGTGAGAACCTTCAGATGCTGCAGCAGAAAACAGAGGACGTAGCTCTGGAAGAGCCGTCGGGAGACCCCTGGGATGCTCCGCCGGGCCTCTCACCTTGGTTTGTAGGTTACCAAGCAAAAGAGGAGCCTCACCTCAAGGCCTGCGGGGAGATCACTGAAGGCTGCCAAAGATAAACTCATCCTTCCCACAGAAGCTTAGAAGCCACTGTATCAGCAACACCACAACCTCTGCCCAAATCAACCACCTACTCCCAGGCTTTTTAATACTTTATAGTTGCTCTTCAAATCCCTTAGTCTCTAATTAATCCTCACTCCACATGAGAACACTGGCACAAGATTAGTGGTACTTACTTTAAAGCATCACAAGAAGAAAAATAACATCTGAGATTTGCTTTAAAACACATCACTACCACCCCTAACTCCCCACCACACACACACAAGCACATACAGGAAAAGACAAAACAAGCATGGCGAAATCCTGGTGGGTGCTTGACACCTAAGAGTACACAGTGCCTATTTTTGCAGATGTTGGCACAATAAAACCTTCTTAAAGAAAAAAATACTAAAGTCGACATAATTATTACAACCATAATCCTACTTCCAGTGGCAAGGAACACAAATCGCCCTTTATGTGCAGGCACCTGCTACTCTGAGCTTTTATCATTTGGTACTTTGGGTGACACTGGCTCTGTGATACTCTGGTTATAGAGAAGCTGAGTGCAGTAGTCCTTCTCCGTTTCAGGCACGAAACAGGACAAATGTTCTGGATACTAACTACTCTCTCCATGTAATTATTAACATTTCCCCTTTCATTCTCAAATGCACTCAGGTCTGGACACTAAAGAGCATGGTCACTCTAGATATAGGGAGAGGGTTGTGAAATAACAGAGTCAACTCTTTACATGTGGCCCAGAAGGCAGCACCGAAACATCTCCTTCCCCAACCTGCTCTGCCTCCCCATGCAGGTGTGGCCAGGAGGATCTGCATCAAGTCACTTCCTCGAGACAAAGCTATCAATCACCCGCAGGTGCTGCTTTTGTAAGCGGAATATGTTCTGGCAAATATAGGAGGCATCGTTCTGAACGTCCTAAGATGTGTCACCTCCATTTAAAATAGTGCTATTTTGAAAGTGATTAGAATTTAAAAGTTAGCAATTAAAGCCATTACAAAGAGAACTCTTGATATCTGACAAACAGCCAAATAACAGGAGGGACCATCATCAGGAAAAATAAGATGAGCTGTTGACCGCTGAGCAGGGAGACAGTTAAATTCTGCCTGTCACAGCTGGGGGCGTCTGGTTGGCTCATCAATGTCACCCACGTGTGTGTGGCAGATAAAGACAAGCACAATACCCTTTCGGTTATCAGAGCAGCAACAGAGGCCTGGGAGAACTCAATGCTTTAATAAGAGTGTGGGGCTGACACTTTCCCATGTGAAAAAGCAATATGCTGCGTAAAGCCAAGAAAAAAGCAAGGCAGTGTTCAAGCCGACGGACGACCTCTTTCTCCTTGGCCTCTACTGCACCTGCCATGTCTCTTTACAGGGCAACAGTGACATCCACAAGAACTTCAGCAGGGCCGCCCTGCAGTTCTGCATGGGACTTCAGGACCCCCCGAAGGACGGGCAGCAGTGCCGCGTGACGGTGTGGAACCTGCACACACTGCGCCCTGTTGCTGCTTCTGCTCTCAATGGCGCTGGTTCTGCATTTCATTCCTAGCAGCTGCTGCAAACGACTGGACATCTCTTACCAAAAAATAACTACACCTTCCAGAGAAGCTCTCAGGCTGTGCATTCCCCTGATTTTTCACATGCAGAAACTAAAAGCCAGAGAGAGTGAGGACCCTCCTCAAATCCCAGATGCTCACCAGGGATGGGGCAGACAGTGCCCAGGACCCCAATTCCGAGGATCCACTGCAAGGGAAGGGCTAGAAGATTCAGTCTCTGGACTCAGGCTCCAGAAGCCTAGAGGAGCCAGCACCATTCTCTCGACCAGCTGCTAAGACACGGATGTGGGCAGCTCTCCAGCCCACTCCCCTAAAAACAGTTTGAACCAGGGGTGGGCCCAGCCTGCAGGCTGCCACTCTGAAGAGCAGCCACAGGAAGGAAATGGCTCTCCTGGAACTGCTGGCCCCCAGGACCCAGGGGAGCTCAGGGCCCTTCTCCCAGGATATGGGCCAATTCCCACATAGAGAACATCTGGCTTTAAATGAACAGAAAGAGGATAATTCATAAGCCAGTGTTCAGAAAAACCCAGCCTTCCCCACAGTAAGACAGGGGACAAGAAGTAGCTGACCAGCAAGTACCCAGAGAGCATTCAGCAAATGAGCATGTGAACTCAGGAGGTGAACAGAGCAGGCAACGACCTGCTTAGGATAGCTACACACTAGACTTCCAGACTCAAGGGCAGGCGTATCTTTACCCACGATGTTCTAAACACTTAAATAGTGCTTACTATGCACATACTAGGTACACTTAATTATATTAACCCAGGTCACCCTCAGAACGTCCCTAGGAGGTAGGTACTATTTTTTTCCCCATTTTACAAAGGAGGAAACAGGCACAAAGAGGTTAAGTTACTTGCCCCAGATCAAGAGTGATCAACTGGCAGGGCTGGATATAAGCCTGGGCCCTTAATAATTTCACCACACAGCCTCTGTGCATGGGTGGCACAGCGAGTCCCCCTACACAGACTACTTGGTCAGTGCCACTCTAAGACCCAACTGGAGTTCTTGCAGATCCTGTGTGGCCCAAGTGCGGAAGAACGCTGATACGGAAGTAAGTGGCCTGGTGGACGAAGGCCATCCATCAAGCTTCCTGGCTGGGATGCCACCGTTCTCCTTCCCTACCCTCCTCCTGCTCCACAGGAAGTCCTAATCCCAAAATGCAGCCCAGCTTTTTATTAAGCAATGTGGTGGCAAGGTCTCGGCCAGGGGTGGTAAACCCAGCACTCTGGGAGGCCAAGGCAGGACGATCACTTGAGGCCAGAAGTTCAAGACCAGCCTGGGCAACATGGTGAGACTCTCACCTCTAACAAAAAAACAAACAAAAAATTTGCCTGGCATGGTGGTGAGCACCTGTTGTCCTAGCTACTTGGGAGGCAGAGGCGGGAAAATAAGCCCAGGAGTTTGATGCTGCAGTGAAATAGGATTGTGGCACTGCACTTCAGCCTGGACAACAGAACGAGACCCTGTCTCAAAAAAACAGAAAAAAAAAAAAAAAAAGGAAAAGAAAACAAAAGAAAGTGGGGTCTTGAAGAGATATCTGTATACCCATATTTCATAGCAGCACTATTCACAATAGCCATAAGGACCCACGTGTCCATCAACGGGTGACTAGATCAACAAAATGTGGTCCAACCATAAAATGGAATATTCAGGCTTAAATAGGGAGAAAATTCTGACGCGAATACTGACGCGTGCCACAACATGGACGAACCCTGAGGGCATTATGCTAAGTGAAATAAGCCAGTCACAAAAAGATAAATACTGGATGATTCCACTAACCTGAGGGACCTAGAGGGGTCAAATTCATGGAGACAGAAAGTAGAAGGACGGTTGCCAGGGGGAGGGGAGGGGAGAAGGGAGGTAGTGTTGAATGAGACAGAGTTTCAGTTTTGCAAGATGAAAGAGTTCTGTGGATAGGTGAGGATACTGAGCTGTAAATTTAAGAATGGTTAAGATAGTAAATTTTAATGGTGTATGTATTTTACCAATTTTTAAAGATTAAAAACAAAGCAAGGAACCCAGCCCAGGTCTGAAGCCAGAGCCTGAACGACTCCCTTCTGCGTAGTGTTAAGATGGGCAAGCTCTCTCCTCCCAGCTGTAATATGAAGACTCCGGGACACACTGTCAGCAAATGTTGCCAACAAAATACATCAGTTCCTACTATTCTCCTGTGGGCTGATCTAATTCACGTTCACTCACACCCCCCTTGAAGGAAGAGAATGTCTTTAAGCATGGCTATCTACAGATCTATGCATTCTTGCTTCGTTTGTGGTTTGTTTCAAAATAGATACACATTTGCAAGGAATGCTGGAATTTTTCAATGATGACACAAAAGCAGAGAAAATAAGAATAGAGCTATTTCAGAACTCGAAAGGATACATATCTTCCACACTATCACTAGGTAATGGAAAAGAAATCTGAATACACGGAAATACTGTACAGTGGGTTGTGTAATGGCATACACTACTGGGAGTCACATTATTTTGTGTTATGCTAAATGATTTAGACAATTCATTTACTACTGAGTCATACACAAGCTTTTCCCTGAGGAAAAGGGGAAGGGAGGGGTGAGAAAAAAGGTTCGAATGATCTCTAAACACTTGACACAGACAGAACTCATTGTGGGAGGGGAGAAGATAAAACCAGAATACACGTTTGCAGAGAAGCCTCCAGCTGTGGCAGCGTGTCACTCCAGGAAGTACAGGCTGGAAGAAGGGCGAAGTTTCCTGAGCACCACCGACAGTACTCCTGGTTCTGAGACTGGATTTCTATAGCAACGGACAGCAGCTTCACGGGAAGTCAAGCGCCACTGTGCTCCCATCCCTTCAGCAGGACAGAGACCACTCTCCGTCACCTGAGCACTGCTGTTCAGGGGCTGGGGCACTGGGAAGGGCAGGGAATTGGCCCAGGGCGGTAGAGCCAGGCAGTGGCAGGGGTAGGAATCCAACTCCAGGCCTTGGCCAAACCTACCAGCCACACTACTGTCTGTGTACACACTACCTGGCAGGGACTGTTGCCTAGTTAACCATCACCTGTCTCCAAACATGAAGCACAGGCTGGCAGAGGTGAGCCATCCCCTAAACCCAAGCCCGGCCCCCTTTACCCTGCCTGCCCTGCCTTGGGATTCATTCCTCCTCTCAGGCAGAGGTGAGCTGGCCATTAAAAAGTTGACCCCCAAGGGGAAGAAAGCAGTGTCCAAGAAGCAGACAGAAGCCCCGTGGGGGAGGGCGCACTCAGCAGACAGTTCCAGGCCAGCTGCTGCAGGGACTCGGCAGCCTGAACCAGGGACAGTCTCTCTGGGCCTGGGGTGGTCGCAGGATGTCTGAGGAAGGCTGGGCTGATTCATCTTTATGGTCCCTTCCTTCCAAGGCTACTCAATTCTGTGAGTCTGTGAATGTACAACCTGAATGACCAGCCCACAGGACAATTAAAGGTTCCCAGGAGCTGAAGGAACTTCATTCCAAGTAGATTCTTTCCATAACAGCCCAAAGCAAAATGACCCTCCATTAACCTAAGTAATCTTCATAGCTGGGAACAAAACTGGATTTCCTTTAATACACCAGTTAATCCTACCTTACCCCTTAGTCCAGCAATGGCAAATTATTAGGCTCGCAGTACTTTGCTTGTATTTTCCTTGGAAGTTTACCAAAAAACAAAAAATCCCTTACTATTCTACTGCTCTTTCCATTGGTGGCCATTTTCTCACAATTCTAGCTGTTGTCAGTGGAACAGGTGCTGGGTCTGGACTGCGTGATAGGCTTAGAGTTTCTAGCCCAGCACAAATACAAACAGAAGGCGTTCAACAAGACTCAGCAACTCCCTCCGCTGGCAGAAACCTCTACCCTGGTCAGGTGCTCTGCACACTCAGGCCAAAGCACCAACAATGACTGGATTCTAAGGAAAGCTGGAAAACAGCCTCACCTCGGCAGATGCACCCAAGAACCAAGGCTTTCACTCTGTTTTTCCTTTAGAGGCTGAAGAGTATGGGGTAAAAACCACACAATGTTCTCCAATACTGCGACTATTTGTAATTCAGAACTATCAGCAATTAATCACCCATTCTAAACACTCCACACTAAGTGCCCACAGCCCTGAAAAGCACACAGCCTTGCAAATCCACTCACTCAGGCCACTAGGCTCGGACCCAAAGGGAACCTCAGCATGAGCATGGTTTTTCTGGCTCTGTTTTAATTTCAAGATGTTTGTCCCAGTTTACCTATATAACAAACTTTCACACGGATCCCCAAACCTAAAAGTAAAGTTAAAAATAAAGGCTGGGTGTGGTGACTCACACCTGTAATCCCAGCACTTTGGGAGGCCCAGGCAGGCAGATCATGAGGTCAGGAGTTCGAGAGCAGCCTGACCAACATGGTGAAACCCCGGTCTCTACTAAAAACACAAAAATTAGCTGGGTGTGGTGGCGCACTACTCAGGAGGCTGAGGCAGGAGAATCGCTTGAACCCAGGAGGTGGAGGCTGCAGTGAGCTGAGATCGCGCCACTGCACTCCAACTTGGGTGACAGAGGGTGACTGTGTCTCAAAAAAAAAAAAAAAACAACAACGAATAAAATTACAAATTAAAAAATAAAACTAACAACAACAAACAAAGATGTGTATGTCCCAGTTTTCCTTGATTCAGATGGCTCTTTCTCACACCTGCTTCCACGCTTCCCATGTGTGGGGTATGAGCGGCTTTCCTCCAGGCCCAGCGCCAGCAGCCTTGCTGCAGAATAACCGTCCTCCCTTCATGGGACAGAAGGAGCGAGGCGTTGCTGAAGGCAGCGGCTGAGACCCTGAACTCCAGACTGCACTGTGCTGTCTTAGCCTAGAAGAGGGGTCTTGGTGTGTCCCATGCAGCCTGGAAGTTGCAGCAGGGAATGGAGAGGGATCAACTTCTCATCAGAAGGGACACATGTGGCCAGGAAGGAGCACTTGGCTTCAATGATAACATCAGGATTCTTCAGATTTAGCAAGAGGACCCTGATGTTCTCATCTACATGTCTTCATTCAAATATAAGTCTCTGAAATGGGATTAGATACCGTTCGAACAGTGAAGTGAGGGGACTGTAGCCAGGTGAAGTGACTGTCAATGGTCAACCGGAAGTAGCAGCTAGAAAAAGCCAGAAGCTCTTGTTGGTTTCCTCACACCATAACCCCCGTGAGGGTCGACACTGAGTGCTCTTGTCAGAGGTGTTCCAACCAGAGCAACTCCATCTTGAAAAGGGTAAAATGAGGCTGAGACATACTGGCTGCATTCCCAGGAGGTTAGGCATTCAGGAGGTCAGCATGACACACAGGTCACAAATAACCCGCTGATAAATAAAACAGGATACAGTAAAGAAGCTGCCAAAACCCACCAAAACCAAGATGGAAATGAAAGCCACTTCTAGTCATCCTCACTGCTCATTATATGCTAACGATAACACAATAGCTAAGACACTCCCACCAGTGCCATGACAGTTTACAAATGCCACGGCAATATCAGGAAGTTTCCCAAGAAGGTCTAAAAGAGGGAGGAACCTTCAGTTCCAGGAAAATCTCTGCCCCTTTCTCAGGGAACTCACAAATTGCCTACCTTTTATTTAGCATATGATCAAGAAATAACCATAAGTATACTCAGTCAAGCTGCCCACACCACTGCTCTGCCCATGGAGTGGCCATTCTTTTGTGTTTTTTTTTTTTTTTTTTTTTTGAGATAGAGTCTTGCTGTGTCACCCAGGCTGGAGTGCAATGGCATGATCTCGGCTCACTGCAACCTCTGCCTCCTGGGTTCAAGCGATTCTCCTGCCTTAGCCTCCCAAGTAGCTGGGATTACAGGCACACACCACACCACCATGCCTGGCTAATTTTTGTATTTTCAGTAGAGACAGGGTTTCACCATGTTGACCAGGCTGGTCTCGAACTCCTGACCTCAGGTGATCCACCCACCTTGGCTTCCCAGGGTGCTGGGAATACAGGCGCTCTGAGCCACCGTGCTTGGCCCTGTTTATTTTCTTAAAAAACTCGCTTTCACTTTACTCCATGGACTCATCCTGAATTCCTTCTTGAGCAAGATCCAAGAACCCTCCTTTGGGGTCTGGATCAGGACCCCTTTCCAGTAACACTTGGGCAATGGCAGATGAAAGGAGAAGAGGCTACCTACAGAGGTCTGGAAAAGACGCACGCAACGACATGCAAGGTGCTTTTTCTATTAAGTCATCACTGAACAAAATCCAAAGAGAAAAAGGTAAAATGGATGCAGGAGAATTAGAATGAAGCATAACTGCTTGTAAAACAAATCAAAACTAAGAACCTAGGAAACTATAATAATGCTGTTTAAAGACTTGAAGGAAATCTCTATTTCCAACAACGTCAACAGAAATCAAAGGAGAATATGTTTCAATTTTCATGAGTGAAAGATAATAAAAGTCAAACCCTATACAACATCAATCCTGAGCCAAATCCTAGCTTATCTGTACTTTTTTCTTCTCCTTTTCAATGTGTGTAGCTAAACCAGGTTGCAAACTAGAGCGGAACTCATCCAGAAAGCATAGCAAACATCCACAGCTGTGACAAGACGCTGATGAGCCTGTCGCAGTGGGGTCTTGCTGCTCCCACTGGGGAGAAACCAGGAGAATGTAAGTAAAAAGCAACGACCCTTCTGCAAATAATTAAGTAATTCACATCCACCCCTTGAAGAGAAAATAATTCCTCCCTTGTCGCTGTGACAGCCTCGGCTGGCTGCCCAGCTGAGAACGCCCAGCAAGCACCCGCTCAGCAATGCCAGGTGAGGAGGAGAGAGGTCAGCCACTGCAGCCTGCAGGCTCTCTGACCATGGGTACCTCCACGGCAGACCCTCCCAACCACCCAGGACATCTGGCCCAAACACAGCATGAATTAGAAGTGGCTTCGGCCACATCCACCACCTCTGTGCAGGCTGTCACACAGAACCAACCTCACCCCAGCCTACATGAAGCTCCATGCTCGAGGTCCAGAGTAGCAGGACATGTCACTGATTTCTTTCCACAAAGCATGTGTGACTCCTTGCATCCACTCAGGCTCCAATGAGAAGCACTATCTGGCTCCCCCAAAGCTTACTGGGGGGAGGTGGGGGTGGGAACAGTCCACATGCCTGAGCTCCACTCCCCAAGGAAATGAGTGTGAAAACAGGAGCTCCAGCAGGAAAGAATCAGACTTTTGGTTCAAGGAAATGGTCTCTTAGCTTCGGAACAGCCCACCGACTATGGAAAAATGCTCTCGCCACCAACCAGGCAGGGCCTATGTGTCTGGCTTCACTGTGCGTGTGGTGAAAGCATCCGTGAAGCAGACTCCCAGCTGAACTGTGGGAAAAGCGAAATGCACAGACAGCTGGCTCTTCGCTCTGAGGGTTATTTCAACCTGTTCTTGTTGAATGACCTTGGACCAGATGAATGCCATTGAGCTTTCCGTACAATGGCACGAGCAGCAACCCCTTCCCACTCGCCTCTCTCCAAGTCCCTGTGAAGTTACAAACGTGGTGTTTGGAAAATTCTAATAATAGCATCAAAGCAGAACACTGCCCCCGTTATTTCTGAAGTCCTCGCTCACACCCAGCGCTTCAGAAGGGGCAGAGCAGAGCCGCCGTGGAGTGTGTGATCTGAAGACAACGCCTCCCTCATTAGGGCTGGACGTATTCCGACAAGGCAGTCTGTGGCTCTGGATGGGGGGCAGTGAGGGGGTGCATGCATGTGCTGGAACTCACACCCGGGAGAGAAATCGGGGCAGACAGGCCTCACAGACGAATGTGTGCTTTGAAACACTAGGTTCGATGTCTAAAGAGTACAATTCAACAACTCAGGCAACCAGGCACAGGCCCCACTCTCTACTGGAGCTCTATGGCAGGGTCACTGGAGCACAGCTGGTGCCAGACATGTGCTGACAGTGATCTGGGACAGTCAGACCAGAAGCAAATGATCAGGCACGTCCCAATCAATGTGGCACTAAAACGACGTGTGCAGCTTCGATCATAGTCACCTGACCAACCCCCAGGAGAGTGAAAACCTAAATTTCCTCTGCTGCGCCACCCTCCAACTCCTGAGAGGGACAGGAAGGAGGATATGTTGACTGAATGCCTCCCGTAAACCCAGGAAACTCTGCTAGGGCTTTACACATGCAGCTCATTCAATTCTTCTGACATATATCCTTTTATCCTCCAGAATATATCTTTTTATCCTCACTTTACAGAAGAGAAAACTAAGGATCAGAAAGAGAGCACCTGGCCAGGTACAGCAGTTCATGCCTGTAATCCTAACACTTTGGGAGGCGGAGGTGGGGGGGCTCGCTTGAGACCAGGAGTTCAAGACCAGCCTGGGCAACTGAGTGAGATCCCCACCTATAAAAAAAAAAATGAAAAAATCAGCCAGGCATGGTGGTGCACGCCTGTCGTCCCAGCTACTTAGGAGGCTGAGGCAAGAGGACTGCTTGAACCCAGGAGGTCGAGGCTGCCACACCACTGCACTCCAGCCTGGGTGACACAGGGAGACTATGTCTCAAGGAAAGGGAAAGGGAAAGGGGAAGGGGAGAAAGCATTCATCTGAGATCCCTCAAGTGATAAACGGCAGAGACTGAATTCAAATCCAGAGCCAAGCCTGCCAGACTGCAAAGGGCCCCCCACTCTCAGCTCCACAAGGGAGCAGGAAGATGTGTACATCATTAAGATCATTTTGTGCCTCCAACTCCCCGCTGTGTGATTTCCACACAGAAACCTGATTCTGACGGCTTCCATGGCTTATGCCTGACAATCCACTGAAAGAAAAGTAAAAAGCACCTCAACTGAATGCAGAGTTTCTCTGTTAGCACAATGGAAATGAGATGAAGAAATGGTTTCTCTTCTAAAACCTGCATCACAAAGTGGAATTACAAAGAGAAAATAGAGCTGTAGGAATCAGTCCAAAATGAAGATTCTGTATCATCAGAGAATAAAATACGGGTATCCATGACTATCTTCCTCTACACCCCTTGCAACCCCACCCCTGAGTCTAGGACACTGCCGCTACCATTTCTCACCCCCCGTGAGAGTCAGGACCAAACACCAATTCCAGGACGCACGGCCTTTCCTGTTCTGGCATCTCCGAAATGGGGAATGCATCTTAAAATTGATAAAATGATGGTGCATCTTACAATCCTTAGCACCTAAAGGCTCAAATTAATACATTAATATTGCCTTGAAATTATATGAGCACAATGCTTTAGATGATTTGAAACACTCTCAGATACTTTGTCTCATTTAAGCTTCACAACAGGCAGGCCAAACAGGTTTTTAGTTCACACTGATCATACTCAAATACAGCGGTGAAACTGGCTGACACAGACGACTCAGTGATTTGTCTAAGCAAGTGGTAGCACCAAGACTGGCCTTGGATTTTCTGAGCACCAGGTCCACAGGGAGGAATCCAATACTGAAGTGCAGATGACATGGGAGCGATGCTGGTGGGCTTGCCCTGACACCTCGCCTGCTCGCTGCCATCCCACCCCACGCCCAGCTCCTCTCAGTCACACAGCCAGGCAGGCGAAGAGTACAACTGTGAGATGTCTCGTGAGCTGATATAGAAGGAGTTTATAAATACCGAATACTACTGGCCTTAAAAAAAGCTGCTCCTCTCCACCAGGTCTGGGTTGGATGCCCTCTTCCTGGGCCCAGCCCAGAATGAAGGGAGGACTGAGAGGGACAGACAACAGGTAGATAGATACAGCTTCTCTGAAAACAAAGAAATAACAAATGGCTGTCTCACCTGAACAACTGGTTAGAAACCGGGAGAAGGGGATAAAACCAACTTAGAGCTGCACTTCTCAAAAATACCAAATAGGCCAGGCGCGGTGGCTCATGCCTGTAATCCCAGCACTTTGGGAGCCCCAGGCAGGCGGATTACGAGGTCAGGAGATTGAGACCATCCTGGCTAACATGGTGAAACCCCGTCTCTACTAAAAATACAAAAATTAGCTGGGCATGGTGGCGGGCACTTGTAATCCCAGCTACTCAGGAGGCTGAGGCAGGAGAATGGAGTGAACTCGGGAGGCGGAGCTTGCAGTGAGCTGAGATGGTGCCACTGCATTCCAGCCTGGCAACAGAGCAAGATTCCACCAAAAAAAAAAAAAAAAAAAAAGATTCAGGTAGATGAAGAGTTAAATATCAAATCAAGCAAACCAACCAAGTATCAGAGTAATATGTAATTAAGTATTACTTATCTGATTTCTGGATAAGACAAGCATTTCTAAGCTTAAAAGAAATGGAGGAAACCAGAAAGCAAAAGAATGAGAATTTAACTACATAAAGTTAAGTCTCCTCTCTATTTTAAAAAACAAAAGGAAAAGTGTGGGGAAAATATCACCTAAAATTAGAGAAAGGGTTGCGATTTGTAATATTTATTAAATAGCTAATACAAAGTATGCGAAAAGCAGGCTATGGGATCAGATAACACACATGAGACACTTTTCAATTCAGGAGAACTAAAGAAATCAAAATTGAGGCCGGGCATGGTGGCTCATGCCTGTAATCCCAGCACTTTGGGAGGCCAAGGCAGGCGGATCACCTGAGGTCAGAAGTTCGAGACCATCCTGATCAACATGGAGAAACCCTGCCTCTACCAAAAACACAAAAAAATTAGCCGGCCGTAGTGGCGCATGCCTATAATTGCAGCTAATCGCGAGGCTGAGGCAGGAGAATCGCTTGAACCAGGGAGGTGGAGGCTGCAGTGAGCTGAAATCGTGCCACTGCACTCCAGCCTCCAGCCTGGGCGACAGAGTGAGACTCTGTCTCAAAAACAAAAAAAAAAAAAAAAGAAGAACTCAAAAGAGAAATATCAGCTACCACCCAGGCAATAAACAAAGATTTTATTTGCAAATGTTAACAATGCGGCAAAGGTACAAAAGAGTCTTCTGGTCTGAGTGTAAACCGTACAACCTTTCTGGAAAGGAATTGAGAACATCTATCAAAAGCCTTAAAAGTGTTCAAACTCTCCACTTTTAGAAATCTATTCTAAGGAAATAGTGAAGAATGTACTGCAAAGGTTTACACAAAAAGGTTCATCATAAGTTAAAAGACCAAATTAGCTAGGTAGATGGAACATACCCATACAATGTTAATAAAAGATTTTTAAATCATGTAAAAATACAATATAGTGTTAAAATTTTCAAGGCAGAGAAAAAAACCAAACTGCAACATATTGTTACCGTGAGTGTATTAAACAATCAAACAGAATAAAGCCTAGAAGGCACCGTGGTGGGGATGCTTACGTGGCACGAATTATGTGTTCCTTCTTCCTGCTTCCTTATGTTCGGCTGTATTTTTATAATTAATATGCATCAGTTCTATAACAAGATGGAGGATGACAGAGGAAGAATCTTACCCTCTCATCCCACGCTCAAGAAACACAATTCCAGGGCAAAAGAAAGACAGCACAATAGACACTTGGATATTCTTAGAGGAATTTAGAAAGAAGAGAAACAATCAATTTAGCAGTCCTTTATTTTGCAACAAAATGGTCACATTTTTTAAAATGGCTGGTTTAATTCTTTCAACCACTGGTTTGTACCTGCTTCAAGAAATGCACAGACTGCCTTTTCTGTTTATGTACCACTATCTTCCACCTCTTTCCAAGCAAGCTCCAAGGCAGTCTGCATGTCACCGCTCTAGTACAGTCCCTTCCTCATGGCTCCCAATCTCACATTCTCAGCAAGACCCAGCCCTGCAGGAAAACCAGAGGAAGAGACAGAGCCAACTGGAGGGGGTGCAGGACTCAGCCTCTGTGGGCTTTCCCAGGGTTCAAGGAGCTGTGATGGAAGGCAGCCTCATCCCACTGTGAGGTTCCCAGTATCAGCTGGAGAGATGGCCACCAAGCCCCTGGACAGGAAAGGAGTCTGGTGTATTCTTCCCCTAGGAAATCCGGGTGATTTAACAGTTCTCAGGCTGGACGTCCTGGTCTCCCCTACCCCTATCTATTTTGGGGCAGTGAAAACCAGATCAGAAGAGAGTTACCCCCAGGACCCTCTTGCTGACTGCCACAGTTACTACTTGAGACCGTCATTACAGCAGTTACTACTGTTACTGCTACTTGAGACCGTCATTACGAGACTGAATGAAGGGACGAATGCAGAAATAACAAAAAACAAAAGTAACTATTTCAAGGAAAGGCTAGCATGAAGAAGAAGAGAGAAGAAGAGGAAAAGACTGACCTGCTTCTAGTCAGCAAACGCAGCCCCCTAAGCTTCTACAGCGCTTTGTATTTATTGGGTAACAACAGCAGGAAGGAGGTAACCATTGGTCAGCTGCTTAATTGACCACAGGTTCATATTGTTACTAGCAGGCTTCAATTATGCCTAATCATAAGAAATACCTGCGCCTGGGTCGTAACTGCCCTCAGCATCCCTTCTGCGTGGCAGACGCAGTTTGTCAGTTTGCCTACATTCTGCATTTATGAGAAACAGTTTGCTGCTTACTTATATAGTTGGTATACTGAGTTGATCACCACCCTCACTCTTGCGGCCTCCAACAGGACCCCACACCTGGACCAGCCAAGCCCCTGCCTTATCTCTCCAAAGCTTGTTACCAAACCGAACTTCGGTCTACTTGCCTGGTGCAGTGGAGCTAAACGCTGACATCAGGATAGCAGCGAGACAGTGCGAAGTCTTTTTGGGGGTTGTTTTTTGTTTGTTTGTTTGTTTGTTTGTTTGTTTGTTTTGACGGAGTCTCGCTCTGTCGCCCAGGTGAGGTTTTAATTGCAGGGTGCCAAGCAAGGAGAACTGGGCGGCTAGTGTTTAAGACCTAACTCCCAGATGGCTTACAGGTAAGGGTTTTTAAAGGCAGAGAGACAGAGGCTACAGGCAAAGTCCTAAGTCAATACATGAAAGCTCTGTGTGGGATTGACCTAGACAGGTGGGATGTCTCAAAGCAGGGCCCACAGGTCAAAGGTGGATTCAAAGGTTTTTTGATTTGCTATTAGTTAAGGAGGCAAAGCTTTGTCTAGAAATTTGGGATCAGCAGAAATGAATGTTAGCATCTGCCCTGTGGAAGTGTCTTCCTCCAGGCCTCTCAAAGAAATTAAAAAAAAAAAAAAAAAAAAAAAACTGGCGGTCCAAGTGCCACAGACAGCATTTATTATTTGATGGGAGTCCAGGTTTCTAAAAAACGACTCAGGGACATATGTTATTTAATTTTTATAAAAAACAAAACATTTTGTGACTAGCTTTTTAGATACTATTTTAAACTATCTTGTTTATTAGGTTGCTGATTTCTTTCTCAAGCCTAGCTAGATGCCTAGAATTTTTTTAGTACCTAAAATTTTTAAATTTTTATATTGGAGGGTGCCTGGCAGGCTCCTAAGAAGGGTTCCTACCCCGTCTCAGGCTCAGCCTCCACCTTTCTGCTCCCATGAGACGCAGGGCAGTCGCGAGTGTGGGCCAGCCCTCCCACTGCTTTCCCATTTGAGCCCCTGCCTACCCCACTCAGCTTCCATCCCGACCCAGTCTGCAGCTTCGCTGGTGTCCCACAAACTCATTAAAGTGGTTTAGCCACGGTCAGCCAAGCTTGACTGAACACACAGGAGCTGTCGCTGAGACTTCCAAACCTGCTGGAGTGTAAATTCCAGACTCTTGATCAGCAGAAATCCCACTACGGGCACAGCCAGGCAGCAGCTCCGGGCTGCTTGTCCTTCTGCTCCTGCATGGGAGCGTCCTACTCAGGGGAGACACAGGGGTCAGCCCACGACCCCCGGTGTTTCTGATACCATGTGACTCACACTGGCTGACTCCCTAGTAAACCCCAAACTGCCTCTGTGTCAAACTGGTGTTCCTTGAAGCACCTCACCCAACAGTGGGGATAAACACCAGGCTCCCAAACCCTTCACAGTCTGCCGAGCACAGGGAGTCCTTAACATCTGCCAGTGCCCAGCAGCGTCCAGAAATGAGCATCTAATGAGTGGTTTCTAAGTGCCAGACCCCATGCTAAGTGCTTCTCCTAAGCCACTGGGTGGCTATTATGAGCCAGGCTATAATGGCTGAGGCAGTGGAGTGAGGTAGGTGAAGAAATCCCTCAAAACCTTATCATGTGAAGCAATCAGAGAGGTTTAGCTTACAGAAGAAAGATATGGATGGTAGTAGAGGGCAGCATGAGAAAGGTCTTCAAATAGCAGAGAGATTTTCATGCGCAAGAGGTATCAGGACTAGAAAGTTTCACAATGATGGGCATCGGCTCACTCAAAGCTTCAGAGACAAGAGAGGACTGCAGGGATGGTTGATTTGGACTCCACGTTCGACAAGGAAGAACATGGAGGTCATGCAGATCTCAAGGCAGTAATTCTGCCATTGTGCCCATTCAGTGTACTTCAGCAGATGGGTGATGCCTGTCCATACGAAGCTGCAGAAGCAATGCCTGCTCTGTGGAGCTGGGAGCTTGGCTTGGGGACAACCTGTGGTCCTTTCAGATCCAGTGCACTGATGCTGAGTGACTAACAGAACTCAGCAGCCTCTTCAGTGTCAGGGCAACCAGTCACAGCAGAAGGACACTCGGCCAATCCCCAGCAGCATGCAAAATACCCATGAACAAACCTGCACATGCACCCTGAGTCAAAAACGAACGCTGAACTTATTTTTTTTAATGACAGAATTCTGGGGAAAAAAAAAAGTAAGGACCCTTAGGTGTACTGTTTCCTTTTGAAAGACTTAAATTTGCGGGCCAGGTGCAGTGGCTCACTTCTATAATTCCAGGACTTTGGTAGGCCGAGGGGGGAAGATCACTTGAGGTCAGAAGCTTGAGACCAGCCTGGGTAATACAGCAAGACCCCATCTCTACAAAAAATTAAAAAGTTAGCCAGGCATGGTGGCACACACCTATAGTCCCAGCTATGTAGGAGACTGAGGAAGGAGGATCGCTTGAGCCCAGGAGTTTGAAGCCTCAGGGAGCCACGATCACGCCTCTGCACTCTAGCCTGGGTGACAGAGCAAGATCTCATCTCTAAAAAATAAAATAATAAAGAGTTAAATTTGTGGATTTGCCACACCAGTAACTAACAGGTTATGGGACAGGAAAGAAAAAAGTCTTAAGAAACAGAAAAATTCACAGCATATCTGCAGTCAGAATTTGGCTTTGAATCCTGGCAACACAATCTATTTTGAGCAAGAGACAAGTTTTGCTAATTCCTAATGAGCCAGATTAGAAACAGACTACAAACGAACAGCAAACTCATCATAAAATTATGAGAGAGCCCAAAATACACCGAATGACTGATGCGTCGCTAGCAGCAGCATTTGGCCACTGAGTAAAAGCAGGGTGTGTACTTCACAAGTGTCGTGGGGGCTTCAGGAAGAAGGAGCTGGCGGAAGTATTGCTGATAATCCAGAAAACCCTCTCCACTGACTCAAACATCCAGAAAGTGCCAGGCTGAGCTGCTCTCAACAGTGCTGAGGCAAGAGATGTTCCTGAACCAGGAAGTGCAGGTGCCCTGGATGGGGCTCGGGCTACCTCACTTATAGGAAGATGGGGGCTCAGGAGGCCTGTCCTGAGCTGATGCTCTGGCAGAAAGAGGAACTTTCAAGAGGAGAAGAGACTGGAGCAAGGAAGGACCTGAAGACAGATACCTCCCAGCCAACACTCAGGCCTCTGTGACACTCAGGAGAGACTAGCCTGGGGGAAAAAAGGAAAGCCCACCTCCCCCCAACCCCGCCACCCACACACACCCTTATGAAAGTCCCTTCTCTAAGATCATTCCTGCTTCACTTTCTCCCTTACCTCCCTATCCAAAACCCAGCAACTCCAGAGGCAACCCAGAAGCCAGTGGCTCCGTTCCTGGTGCACAAGACCCAAGTGGCCCACTGTATTTAATAAGCAGCCATGCAGACGCTGGGCTCTGTGGCCTCCACAGAACAGAGCTTCAGGGAAGAGGCAGAGCCCCCCAAAAACTCCAAGTGGCTGACGGCTTCAGGGCCACAAAATCCATATAACATTAGAGAACACACACCTACCCTTGTAAACACCATGACAAACGAAGGTCCTGTTTTCCTCCATAACCCCACACACACATTCTCCAGCGCACTTGCCTCTAGAAGTACCTGCACATGGTGAGTGGGGTGTGACAGGGAGGCTATGCTACAGGACAGATGGCCCCAGATGGCCAGAAGGGTCCTAAGAGGCCTTCCGGGGCCTGATGATCCCTCATGGGCATTGGCAAGGATTCCGACACCCTTCCTACAGCCACCCAGCTGGTGATGAGAAACTCCAGAGAAGGAAAGCAAAGCTGCATCTGGGACGAATCATCCCTGTTGGTCTGTGCCTGCATCCCCCGCACAGCCCGGGGCCACTGGGATAGATGGCTCCTCAGAGGGCGCCAAGGGCCACGGCGGCTGGCTTCACAGCAAGGGGAGGCTCTGCCTTGGCCTGTAAGACATCCCATCTTACATGCCACATCAGCAATACCGTGGTGATGAGGAATGAATTACAGCGCAACAATTCACACCTCAAAAGAGTTCACACACCCAGAAGTGTCTGATGAACTGACCATGGGAGCGGATCACTGAGGAGGATTACAGCAAGCACTACTGCAAGGGGCTCACATAGATCCAGTTCTTTAAAATTAAATACAAATCCCTCGGCCAGGCACAGTGGCTCACGCCTGTAATCCCAGCACTTTAGGAGGCCGAGGCGGGTGGAACATAAGGTCAAGAGATCGAAACCATCCTGGCTAACATGCTGAAACCTCGTCTCTACTAAAAATACAAAAATTAGCTGGGCGTGGTGCCGCACGCCTATAGTCCCAGCTGCTCAGGAGACTGAGGCAGGAGAATCACTTGAACCCGGTTGGCGGAGGTTGCAGTGAGGCAAGATTGCACCACTGCACTCCTGCCTGGCGAGAGTGTGAGACTCCATCTCAAAAAAAAAAAAAAACCTCTTCAAAATGAATTTTAAATCAAACTATACTATTAAGAGAGTCTTCCGCAGTGATGAAGGAGGCGGTATCAGTTTATCACGTAGCACCAGCTCAGACAGAGCTCACGGATTTAGGGTCGCTACAAAGTCCCTGTTTCTGAATAAAGCAGGGGTGTGTTGGTCACCCGCCCTTGCCTCAGGCAGCAATGGGAGGCAGGACATTTGTTTAATGGGTTTTTCCCAGGTGCTAAAAGCAGTGCAAAATAATAACATCTATCTAAAAAAAGGGGGGGGGGCGCTCCCCCCACCTCCATTCACCATCTACCAGGAAGAGGAAACCGCCAGACTGAGCAATTAGGTTGCAATTTTACAGGAAAATAGGTCTGAAAACAAGTGTCAGTCCCATAAATCCTTTTCTCCTCACTCCAGATCCTGAAGGGGATGATCGTCCTGGCCACTGCTGAACCTGCACTGGGTGCAGTCACTCCTTGACGTGCCTCAGTCTCTCCTCAGGAAAGTGTGCATGTGGGGTTATACGGGCTGGAACACTCATACCCACCAAAATCTACGACCTCTGATGAGAAACTCCCACTATCCCTTTGTACAACTTTAGACTTTTGTCAACACTGACATTTCCCATAGATGTGGTATTACAATCCCATGCACACTTTCCTGAGGAGAGACTGAGGCACGTGAGTGAGGCTGCCTGCGGGAGGATGGCCTTCTGAACCACTCTCATTCCCGCTCATCTTTCTACCTGTAAGGTAGGATGGAGGCGGGGGCCTCTCTTCCCACACCCCAAGCCCTCTTGAGGTATCAGCATCCATTAGTCGTCAACTGCAACCCCCTTATAAAACAAAGGTCACTCTGTTCCCTGGTCTCCAGGTCTCAAGAATCCAGACTTGCAACCTTCCATCCCTCCCTCTCGGAGCACCCCAGCAGGCCCCAAAAAGTGCATGGCTACCCTCTCTCCTCAACTATACTCATCACCAGACCCTTTCCACATTCTGCAGAGGGGTGCCTGCCCCCCACGATCTGGCCCTGCCTGTGTCTCCCCTCTGCATGTTCCTACAGCCCTCTCCTAGCACAGCACCCCCACATTCCTGCTTTGGGAAGTTCCCATTGCCATCTCCGCAGCTCTGCTGGGGCTGCCCCCATACACGCATCTAGGGAACCTCATCATTCTTTAAGTGTGGCTCAGGGTCTCTGTCCCGAAAGGCCTCCCTGCTCCTCGCTCCTCTTTGGCTGTAGCCCCCACACCCGTCCTCCGCACAGCGGCCTCTCCGTGCTTGAAGGGTCACTACCTGTCTGTGTGCTGCCTCCACCCAATCTCTGAGCACTGGGCGGGGAGCCACCTTCCTTTGTATATTCACATGGAATGAAGAGAGGAGAAGAAAGACAGGAGAGAGACATTAAAACTCTGCCAGTAATCCTTTCTAGGAGTGGCACAGGTTCCAATCCTGAAGAAATGATGACATGAGGCATGGCAAGAGTTTTAAAAGAGTTCAGCTTTTCACTTAAACAGAATACTGGATGTCACTATTGGAAAGTGCTCACAATTTTTCATCTAAGCTGAAGTTGCCTGTTCTCCTTCCTACCTTCACATAGTTTCTTGCTGCCTGAAGGCAGCTCCTAAAACCCCTCTAAGCAAGCAGCACCCGTACCCACCAAAATCTACGACCTCTGATGACAAACTCCCACTATCCCTTTGTACAACTTCAGATTTTGTCAGTATTATTGACGAAATCCCACAGATGCGATATTACAAGACACAAAATTTAAGACACGATCTTGGCTGAAAGACTCACGATCCAAACGCAGTAAACCTTTCATCTCTGCTTATTCACTCTGCCTTTAATTTAAAATATGTGACGCTGTCAAACACCAGCCAGGCCTTGCTACACTCCTTAGGGAGGGGTCGCTAGGAAACTGCCAAACTTGAGAAACACAGGGAGATTCTAACCAGCTATTCCTTCTTTCTCCCCACAGCCCCCTCCCTTCTCTGGCCTATACAACCTTCCTTAGTCCCATCTCTGTTACTTTGATTCTGGGAAAGGGATCCTGCACTCTAACTGTGTGATGGGTTACTGCATCTTCATTTATGAATTCTCCAATCTGGTATTCACTTTCAAATGCTTGGCCCTCTTTGGTAGCCAACAATGCATAACCAGGCTTGGGTAGCCTTCACGTTTGACAATAGAGAACAACTGCTTAGCGGAGACCAGGTTACAGGTCACATGGAGTCTTTCCAACTTCATCAACAAATAAAGCAAAATCTGAGTGCAGGGCTGTGGTCTGTTTGGTGGACAAGAACAACACTCTTGAAAACAGCCAGTGGTACAGACACCATGGTGTGCTCTTCCAGTGTTCAGAGGGCTGATGAGTGCACAGTAACCACAGGGCCACAACCCTGAGTTACTAACCACACCACTGGGTTCTCAGAGAGAAAGACCACATTCTCAGACAGACTGAACCCTAGTCTGCCATGGGGGTAATGCAGGTGGGACCTTTACGGCAGGTCCCACCCGTCCCCGTGACTCCATTTTGGTTGCTGAATTCATAAGAAGGACTTAGGCCAAAACAAAGTGGGAGGTTCCAAGACTGTGGCTTTTATTCCTCCAAGGATCTGCAAAACTTCAGTGTTCAGGAACAGCAGGAAAATGTGCTGCCTTGGTTCCAAATCACTCTAATGAGAAGTGCTGCCCACCTCCTCCAAATATCTGGAGCCAGGGAATTACTCCCATTAGGCCGCACCATAGTTATTTCTGGACATGATGCAACCTGAGAGATTTTTTCATGCCACAGGTAGATTTAGGGAGAACTCAATTATATTTTCCTTGCCATAAGTAATATTAACATGCCACTGGTGACAAGGGGACATGCCAGTTTGTCACAAGTCCAGTACGACCACAGATCAGGTCAGAAGGGCTCTTGTAGGTGATAGATAGCTCTTTGCAGCAATGTTTCGCAACACACCAGCACACAACACGCTTAAGAATTGATGTCTCTCCCTCTGCTGTCTCCATGTCTCCATCAAAATTAAAAAAAAGAAAATAATAAAATTAACCCCCAGAAAGTACCTATCAGTACTTACACTTAATTCATTTCCATCTAAATCCAGGCCAGGTAATATTCTTGACATCGTATAGATCTGATGACAATGTCTTTACTTCTTTTTAAAGTTGAGCCAGGCATGTGACTGGTTTAAGGGCCACTTAGTCCAAAGGACAGGGAGTCATATCTTCAGGTCATCCTCACGTCACTATCCACATGCTTTCATTAAGTGGTCAAAGCCATACTTTTGGAGCTACAGAGTTCACCAGATAAACAGAATGACTAAGAAACCAAAACCAGGTGTTTTCACATTTTTAGAGTCCCCTGACAGTGTGGTTTGGGGGTTTGGTTTCTGTATCACATCTGTTGTGTGTGCAGGTCATATTCAAAACCACGCATGCTGACAGACTAGCAAACAAATGAGGTTAAAGTAGACAAAGGAAGGCAATTAAAACATTTCCACTACCCACCACATAGGAGAAGAACATAAGTACACCTGTTGCCTTCTAAATAAAATATATATTTTTCCTTTCCATAACAGTAGAAAGTAAAAAGGACTTAAGAAATGAACTCAAGGTCTATTTCCACAAGGACTCAAGCAAGACAATACCAAATGGGTACAAAATGAAAGACAAATGAAAAGCAAAAGTAGGCTCTCAGAGGTCTGCAAAGCTCGGTGTCTAAAGTTAGCTGTGCGGGCAACACACACACAACCGGTATATGTCAGTTATTTTCGAACCCCAGAACTCACACAAAGACATGACCAACCTGCACGTGCCCCTCTTCAAAGCAGTCCCCTGGGGAGACCCTTGGTATTCCCATGATGCTGTCATCATTCAAAATATTTCTGGAACTCCCCTAACGGGTTGGCCCCCAGAGCCAACAGCATAATGTTTATCCTCTAAAGCACATTTGTTTTTTGGAAACAGCTAACAACCACTTGGAGCCAAGAGTCACGAATAAGGCAGGTGATTGAGCTTGAAAATTTTGTTCTTGGTTAGAAACTCACAGTAGGCACCAAATGGCAAGCATAATTTTCTCATAAGGCTCATGGACTAGCCGTGACCACAATGCCAAAAGCAGAGGTTCAACAATGTTCTGAACACTGAAACTAAGTGTGAAGCCTGCTAAACAGCATGTTTGAAACTCGCCACTTTGAATACACTTGTTCTGATTAGCCTATTACAACCAGCCTTGTGTCTTTATAATGATATCTAGATTAATCACTACTGCACATCCCCAACTCAATGTAGCCTCAAATAAGTTATTATTTATTTGATAATAACAAATAACATGGGACACTTCAATTGCCAATCAAGAGACGATAGGCCACAACCCTGCACAGAGATGTCTGCATTCTACAGGCAGATGTCAACGCCCAGGAGTATGTGCAGACATAAATATGCACTATACGCGTGTGCAGCTATCTATATATACACCACAGATTCACAGCTCATCCCAAATCATCCTTAGTGGGCTTTTCCTAAATATAGATAATCAATTCAATGTTAATAATAGCTGAGGCCTTTAAAATGCTCTGGAGGAAAACACACACACGGATGCAGACACACACGCACATGCGCACACACACACGGATGCAGGCACACACACGCACATGGGCACACATACACAGATGCAGACACACGCACATGTGCACACACACGGATGCAGACACACACACACACGGATGCAGACACGCACATATGCACACACACGCACATGCGCACACACATATGGATGCAGACACACACGCACATGTGCACACATGCACATGCGCACACACACGGATGCAGACACACACACGGATGCAGACATGCACATGCGCGCCCACACATGGATGCAGACACATGCATACACACATGGATGCAGACACACACACGGACATGCGCACACACACGCACATGCACACACGGATGCAGACACACACGCACATGCGCACACACACGCACATGCACACACGGATGCAGACACGCACACGCGCACACACGGATGCAGACACACGTGCGCACACACACGGATGCACACACGCACATGCGCGCACACACATGGATGCAGACACACGCATGCACACATGGATGCAAACACACGCACATGCGCGCACACACACGCACACACGGATGCAGACACGCACATTCACACATACATGCACATGCGCACACACACACGGATACAGACACACGCACATGCGCACACACACAGATGCAGACACACACGCACATGCACACACACACACACGCACGCACACACAGAGCCACTCTTACGCATTCCTGCACGCTGATCCACTATGGTTTTCTGGTTTCCTTATCCCTGGGGGGAAAATTGCGTCCAAAAGGTACACCCAAGAAATGTAAGCTAAACACTGACAGAGGCCTTCCCTGGGACACTTGTCCCAACATGCTATGATTTGAAAAGATGGTGGGGGTCACTGAGAGACCAGGTCGGGGGAGAGAGAGGAGCAACAGAGTAGCCACTGATTTGGAGGTCTCAGGGCTTGGGATTTATGTAATAGATTTCTGAACCTCAATCTCATGGAGAATGAATTCTTCTGAGGGAAAGCTATATCTTATCTTTTGTAACCAACTATGAAAGAATTGGTCCACTAGCCCCTACAGTTTGCCAAATATACCCAAGGAAAGCACCCAGCTGTCCCACCCATGCTTGTGGGGCTAAGGTTTATGAGGAAAATGGCATCCTCTCAATTCCAGGCAAACAGCCTGTTCATAAGGTACAGCACCGCTCAGGAGGAAGGATTCAAATTCTAAACCCACAGTCCCAGCTACTCGGGAGGCTGCGGCTTGAATGGTTGAGCCCAAGAGTTCAAGGCCAACCTGGGCAACATAGTTAAGATCCTGTCTCTTAAAAAAAAAAAAAAAAAAAAAAAAGCACAATAGCATTTATATAAACTACAAAGGGAAATATAAATTTATATATCAAAAAATACATGTTACAAGATAAATAAATAAATTCTAAATTCCTCCTCCCCTCTTCTAAGCTGTGTGACCTCAAGCAAGTTACTGATGCTTCCAATGTCCCAATGTCCCCTTTTTGGGATCCATGCAAAGTGGGGTTTGCAATAGCACTCACCCTCCCGGGGCTGCTGAAGGGACTAACTCTGTGGGCATGGAAAGTTCCCAGCACAGTGCCTGAGTTACAGTCAGCTATTATTGCTTATGATGATGGCAACCTACCTCCCTGATGCGGTGAAGGGAGGGACAGGCACACACCAGTGACAGCTACCCATCCTCGGGTGTTTGGACTAGAAGAGCTGCTCAGAACTAAAGGCAGACACTGACGTTCTCCTCGACAAAAACAAAGCCTTGTGAAATGCACACCTGCCTAATCCTCTCCTCAAACCTTGCTTTGAGTATTCTGGAACGGTGTTAGGGTTCTCTTCCTCAAAGAGGTAACCCATCAGAAACCTGGCAGGCAAAAAAAAGAGGGGACTGAGGGAATGCAACCAGGATGGAGACAGAAGCAAAAAGAGAAGGGAAAAATCAAGAAGGCAAACGGGGAGGGCAGGAAAGCAAACAGAGTTGTCTGTTCATGCACAAAAGCCTGCTGGTGCTTCCTCCAGTGCAGGGAGCCTGCCCTACCACCCGCCACGGTGCTAAGACAGCACCTCCTCAGGTGTGGTCCAGGGACCCATGCAAAGCCTTCACATCCCCACAGGCATGTGCCAGCACCCAGCAGGCATGTGCGGCACCATGGCTCTTGCAGAAAAGAGGAAAGAGCTGGAAGTGGACCTCCAGATCCCCAGGAGTGTCAACAGGGAAGTGGCTCCACGCCGTTGGATGCTGGCTGGAGCTCATTGCTTTAAACATCCTCCCTTCAGAGGAGCATCAGGAAAGGGTACGTGGCCAGCAGGATGCAGTGCCAGGGAGAACCGCTTGGTGCGCACCATTCTAAGACATATTTTCATAAATCCGGAGGAAGATTTGGAGTCCTAAACCACAGTTAACCAATTTCTGGCCTAGTGTTTACTTGCTTATAAGCCACTCAGCCTATCAAAATATTAAGGAAGTCACTGGGAATTTTATTTTATCCAAGGGGTGGTAGCAGTGCTAACACGATCTAGCCTGAGATTCAGCTGTGTCTGGCCATGTGTGACGACCTGGGGCCACAGTCACTGGAAAGAAGATGCCTGCAGGGCATTTAGTGTGTGCGAAGGAGGATGAGGGAAGTTTTCTCTCTCAAGCAGCCTGGGTAGAGGTTGAGGAGAAAGGAATGCTGTTGTTTGGGTGACCAGCCCTGGGGAGCTGTGTGCCCCTGAGTTCTGCGGAGGGAAGGGCAGATCGGAGCTGAGCAGCCGTTTTCATGATTGATCTGCTGCTTGGTGTCCAGCTGGCATGAGCGACACTGGAGGGGAGCGGCACATGACTCCACTTAGACATGGAACACAGTGTTCCCTGAAGCCGACTCCGGGGATGCGTGGACAGGACCGAGGTACCAGAAGGGTGTGTAGTTTGGCAGGTTTGGGAGGTAACACCCTTGGCGGGGACTGCCTTCTTCTCAGGAAGAGCCCTGGAGGTGGCTGACAGATGACATCCATGAGGCAGGCCAGGACCCAAGGGAATCCAAGGGCTGTTCCTGATGGGCACCTCCTGGACCCCTGGAACTGAATGGGTGGAACTCTGAGAAGAGACAGGGCAAGCTGGTTAACACTGTTACTATGTAACCTTACAACACCAGCTGCTGAGGCCTGGAGAAACCCAGGTGTAGCCTTCAACACCGCCCCACACGGTCCCACCCCACCTCTCCGTCCCCGACACGCAAGAGGCTAGTGAGGACTGCAGTGTATGGTGGCAGACACTCAGAGATGCCGAGACACAGGGGAGGAACAAGAAAGCAGGCTTCCCCGAGCCCAACAGCGAACTGCAAACACTTCCCAGCACAGAGAACCAGGGCTCTCTGGGAAAGGCTGACTCCAGGTCTGGGGCAGGAACAGACAATGTGACCCTGGGAATCTTATCACACCATACAGTAACACAGTCCTCAAAGGCCAGGACAATCACGCCAATGGGATGTAGGGCCCACCTCAAGCAGCTTTCACTGACCAAAGCTGGGAAAATGTAAACCCTAATAATAATAACTGGAATAAGCTGAAACACAAATGTGTAAGTTCACAAAATGCCACAAAACCAAATAAACAGAAAGCCCTATCTGGTTACCACTAACTGGAAACTGATAAACAAAGGAAGAAACTGACATGGGTGTTATCTTCCCCCATGGACAGTACCACTAGGTAAACAAATAATGGACAGGGAGGAGTTCTCATTATACAAACAGTCTAGCGAAGAAATTACAAACACAGATAGAATTAAAATATTACCATGTTGAAAGCCTAAAGAACTGGGAGATACAGACACTGAGTATCAATGGCTGCTTCCACCACAGAAACCCAGTGCTGTGTGCCTCCAGGTCAAAGAGTGTAGCACAGACCCCATGTGGCAAGCAGCCTTGCCCGTCCCTCAAAAAGGAAGAAACAAATCAAATCAGAATCTCACCAAGGTTCTACACCCGACTTCCCATTTGCAGGAAACACAGAGCACAGAGGAACATGGAAAACTACCCCACGGAGAGGCAAGCCACAAAATCCAGGCTGGAAAACAGTAAGGCAATTCCCAGCTCCCTTCACAAAAACCTGCACGCACAAGCCAACAAAATGACCAAAAGCAGAGGGAAAAAAGAAAACTCTGATTTTCAAGATTCAGTGGTTGTATGAATCAACCACAGTGGGTAACCTAATATATAAATCCTGAATTAAGAAAAACTATAAATACAGGTATAACATATATGAACCAGATGGAGATTTGAGTGATAATTAAATATGGATGCTCTTAAGGAACTTGTTCATTGTTTCTAAGTAAGATTTATGGTACTGTGAGTTCAAACTATCTTTTAGAGACACATATTAAAATATTTATAGGTAAAACAAGATGATTTCTGGGGCCCATTTCGGGGGCGGTCATGGACAGGACAGGGCTGATCGGATAAAGGCAGGGTGAGGGGCAGGCAGAGTTCATTATACTATTGAGTCTATTTACATATATTTGAACTTTACTGTAGTAAATTTTTTTTAATTGGGCTAGGGTGAGAGGAAGGGTGTCGCAGAGGCGGTTCCACCTGAACCGCATCTTACAGGGTATGAAGGCCGGACGGTGCTCTCACCGAGACAGCGCGGCGAGGAGCCATGCAGGGAGTGAACCGCCAGCCAGTCCCTGTAGGACAAAGGCAAAAAACAGTTGAGGCTAGAGAGAGGTGGGAAGAAGCTAGGGCTCCAGGGAGATAAGGAGCCCAGCCATACTTGTGCTTCTGGCCCTACAGGGACTCTGGTGACCCTGCAGATGGTGGCACTGATGGGACCATAGCAGAGAGGGGCCTCCCAGGAAGGCACCACAACAGATGTGGCTGCTATGTGTGACTAACCACCCTGGTCAAAAAATAGGCTTGCACACTTTGGAAGACAGTTTGGCAGGATCTTATAAAACTAAACATACACTTTCTATACAGTCCAGCAAATGCACTCCTTGGAATTTATCCAAAGGAGTTGAAAACATATATCCACACAAAAACCTGCACACAAATGTTCATAACAGCTTTATTCATAATTGCTACAATGTGAAACAACCAAGATGTTCTTTGTCATGATGGACACATCTAAGGCAAATGGATTCACTGTGGTATAGCCTGACAATGGAATAGTATTCAATGCTAAAAAGAAATGAGCTATCAAGTCACGAAAAGACATGGAAGAACCTTAAACACATATGACTAAGTGAAAGAAGCCAATTTGAAAAGGCCACACACTGAATGACTCCAACATTCTGGGAGAGGCAAAGTGATGGAGACAGTAAGATCAGTGGTTATCAGGAGCTGGGAGGGAAGGGTGAACAGGGAGCGCACAGACAATTCCAAGGGCAGCAAAGCTATTCCATACAACACTGCCCAGAACAGAGTAAGGCGAATGCTTTCATCAGACACGTATATCTTGCTTTACTGCACTTCACACTGATATGCTTCACAGATACTGTGTTTTTTACAAACTGAAGGTCTGTGGCAACCCTACATCGAGCAAGTCTATCACTGTCATTTTTTCTAATAGCGCATGCTCACTTCATGTCTATATGTCACATTTCGGCCGTTCTCACAATATTTCAAACTTTGTCACTATTATATCTTATGGTGATCTGTGATCAGCGGTCTTCGATGATACTAATCATTTTGGAGCACCATGAACCATATAAAATGGCAAGCTTAATGGATAAACATTGTGTGTGTTCTGACTCCCCCATCTCCCTCCCTCTCCTCAAGCCTCCCTATTCCCTGCAATACTACAATATTGAAATTAGGCCAATTAGTAACCCTACAATGGCCTCTCAGTGTTCAAGTGAAAGGAGGAGCGGCTCATCTCTCATCTTAAATCAAAAGCTGGAAATGATTAAGTTTAGTGAGGAAGGCCAGCTAGCTAAGTGTGAATGCAAAGGAAAAGTTCTTGAAGGAAATTAAAAGTGCTACTCCAGTGAACACATGAACGATAAGAAAGTCAAACAGGCTTATTGCTGATACAGAGAAAGTGTGAGCAGTCTGGATAGAAGATTAAACCAGCTGCATCATTCCCTTAAGCCGAAGCCTAATCCAGAGCAAGGCCCTTACTCTTCTCAATTCTATGAAAGCTAATTGTGTGTGAGGAAGCCGCAGAAGAGGGGCTGAAAGCCAGGAGAGGTTGGTTCATGAGGTTTAAGGGAAGAAGCCACCTCCACATCATAAACGCGCAAGGTGAAGCAGTAAGTGCTGATGGAGAAGCTGCAGTGAGTTACCCAGAAGATCTAAGATCCCTGATGAAGGGGGCTGCCCTACAGCAGCCTTCTATTGGAAGAAGATGCCACCTAGGACCATCATTGCTAGGGAGGATTTGCCAATGCTTGGCTTCAAAGCCTCAAAGGACAGTCGGATTCTCCTGCTAGAGGCTAATATAGCTGGTGACTTTAAGTTGATGCCAATGCTCATTTACCATTCCGAAAATCCGAGCACCTTTAAGAATGATGTGAAATCTACTCTGCCTGTGCTCTACAAATGGAATAACAGAACATGGATGACAGCACATCTGTTTACAGCACGGTTTACTGAAGATTTTAAGTCTGTGTTGAGACTGCTCAGAAAAAAATAGATATTCCTGTCAAAAGACTACTGATCACTGACAACACACCTGGTCACCCAAGAGCTCTGATGGAGATGCACAAGGAGGTGAACACTGTTTCCATGCCTGGTAACACAACAGCCATTCTGCAGCCCATGGATCAAGAAGTAATTTCAACCTTTAAGACTCATTTAAAAAATATATTTTGTGGCCAGGTGCAGTGGCTCACGCCTGTAATCCCAGCACTTTGGGAGGCTGAGGTGGGTGGATCACGAGGTCAGGAGACCGAGACAATCTTGCCCAATACGGTGAAATCCCGTCTCTACTAAAAATACAAAACTTAGCTGGGCATGGTGGTGTGTGCCTGTAATCCCAGCTACTCGAGAGGCTGAGGCGGGAGAATTGCTTGAACCCGGGAGGCGGAGGTTGCAGTGAGCCGAGATCGCGCCACTGCACTCCAGCCTGGTGACATAGCAAAACTCTGTCTCAAAAAAGAAAAGAAAAAGAAATATGTTTTATAAAACTATAGCTGCCACAGAGAGTGACTCCCCTTACAGATGTAGGCAAAGTCAAGTGAAATCCTTTTGGAAAGAATTTGCCCTTCCAGTTGCCATTAAGAACATTCCTGATTCACGGAAAAGATCAAAATATCAACACTAACCAGACTGTGGAAGAAGGTGATTCCAACCTTCATGGATGACTTTAAGGGGTTCAAGACTAGAGTAGAGGAAAGAACTGCAGATGTGGTGGAAACAACAAGAGAACTAGAAGTGGAGACGACAGATGTGACTGAATTGCTGCAAACTCATAATGGAACCTGGATAAATACATGGAAGAGCCAAGAAAGTGGTTTCCTGAGATGGAATCTATTTCTAAGGAAGATGCTGTGAGCATGTCAAAATTACAATAAAGGATTTAGAATAAACTTAGCTGACAAAGACGTGGCAGGGTTTGAGGGAACTGACTCCTATTCTGAAAGAAGTTCTACTGTGGGCAAAAATGCTAAACAGCATCGCATGCTAGAGAGAAATCTTTTGTGAAAGGAAGAGTCCATCAATGTGGCAAATTTCATTGTTGTCTTATTTTAAGAAACTGTCATAGCCACCACCTCAACCTTCAACCACCACCACCCTGATCAGTCAGCAGCCATCAACATCCGGGCAAAAAGACTATGACTCGACTTGCCAAAAACTCAGATGATCCTTAGCATTTTTCATTAATAAAATATTTTTAAATTAAGATCCGTACATTGTTTAGGCATAAGGCTATTGCCCTATTCACAGACAGCAATACAGTGTAAACATAAGTCTGTACGTACTAGGAAACCAAAAACTGTGTGTGACTTGCTTTACTGCCGTATTTGCTTTAATGTGATGGCCTGAAATCAAACCCACAAGTGTCTGAGGTGCGTCTGTACATTTGTCCAAACCCATAGAATGTACAAAAGCAAGAGTGAACTCTCCTGTAATCACAGCACTCTGCGAGGCTGAGGCGGGTGGATCACAAGGTCAGCAGTCCAAGATCAGCATGGCCAAGATGGTGAAACCCCATCTCTACTAAAAATACAAAAATTAGCTGGGTGCGGTGGCATGCGCCTGTAATCCCAGCTACTCAGGAGGCTGAGGCAGGAGAATCGCTTGAACCCGGGTGGCAGAGGTTGCAGTGAGCCGAGATCGTGCCACTCCAGCTGGGTGACAGAGTGAGACTCCATCTTTAAAAAAAAAAAAAAGAGTGAACCCCAATGTAAGCTGTGGACTTGGGAGACTTAAGGATGTGTCAGTGTAGGTTTGTGGACTGTAACTCTGGTGAAGGGAAACTAATAGGGGAAGCTAGATGTTAGGGTAGGGGGTACACAGGCACTCTCTGTACTTTCTGCTCAATTTTGCTCTGAACCCAAAACTGCTCTAAAAAATAAAGCCTATTGAAAATAGATTTGCACGTTCTGCATGGTACATAACCATCCATCTTTACTGCCATTAATGCCACAGCACGTATTTAGTACCAAGATCCAACAGCTTGATTCAGCATTCTGGACCAGACTGAAAGGTGAGCTGAGTGCGTTTCCTGGGTCAGCTGCATCATTTCCAGCCCGCAGGCCAGTTCTCCGGGTGGCATCCAGGACTTACGAGATCAAGGGAATGTCTACCTGCTCCACCGCCAACGCTGTTTCCCCTGTTCATGTCACGGCAGCGCCAGGTTCAGCCCAAGCCCCTCCTCTCGCTGTGAATCCCTCCTACCTCACTGCAACTTGAAATATCTTTCCAACATACAGACGTAATCGTGTGGGAAACATGTGCCCATTTACGAACCTCAAATGCCTCACTGAATTCCGCCAGTGAAATTCCCAAATGACAAAGGGTGAGATTTGTTCTCTTCTTCCAGGGCTCAGTCTTCACCAGGCAAGATTCACCTGGGAAGATTCCTTCACAAGGAATGGCCAGAAGCCACCGGGTGATGGCAGAGAAAGGAACGACTAAACCTCCGCCTAGAATGAGGCGTGGAAACACCAGGAAGCTGAACTGAAAACCTGACCCTGAGTGTGGCCAGAGGAATCACTGTGGCCCATTTCCAAGAATCTCAGATTACTAGAGACACAGCTAAGTGGGTAGAAACCCCGTCTTAACTGAAGCCAGCTCTGAACTGAAAGGGAACACACGTCAAAAACGGCTTTCCTTAAAATGAGAATCTGACAGCCAAGGCTGGGAACGCAAGGGTTTTCATTCCATGACGTCAAGCACTGCACGGAGATGAAGTCCTTCATTCACTGCCTCACCCTGTGAGTCAGATGCTCAGCACATGCTGACGTTATTCTGGAAAAAAAAAAACAAAAACAAATCCAATGACTTGCCCTGAGCCACAGCCATTGAGTCACAGGCAGAACTGGGAAGAGGCCTCGCTTCCCACATGTGGCAAGGCCAGTGACCCCTTCCCCGAAAAGTACCTTCACAGAGATCACGACCTCTTTTATCTAATCAGGTGCAAATAAGCTGCCAACACTTTCTGGGCTTCTGAAGGCAAGGAGAAGAACATCTGAAATCCCGTATGCTGTCTGCGCTGGGGAAAGTCCCAACAGGCAACATCGGCCCCAAGACACATTTAGCTCCTCAAGAGCCACTCAGCAGCGATCCATCCGTCCACTTCTTGAGCACTTTGCATGGGACACTGGGCTGCACTGTCATTGCTCAGCCGTTGTCCCACACGGCTCTTTAGCTGTGCTATGCAGGCTTCTTGCCCCTGCAGGTGGGGTCAGGTCTTCTTCTTATCCACCCCACCACAGCTGGTTCTCAAAAACAGCTCCCAGCTGACAGCAGCTCTGCCCTGTAGCTCCAGGTATAAACTCGAGTTTGCCTACCACGTCAGTGCTGCGCAAACTGGATTCCTGAGTCAAGGAGAGAACAGCGAAAGAAACTGGGACAAGGAAGGCTGAGCCCTGGAAGAAGAGAAGAAAACCACCCTTTTTCAGCAGCTCCTCACTCTCCAAGCCTGACCTTCACAGCACCATGCAGAGAAGTCAGGCAGTTCTGGCACCAACAGAGCTGTTCAGAGCACAGATCCAATGGGCCCAGGGCTGGGGCTCTACCTCTCCCTCCAGATGCTGTGCAGCCACACAAATAACATGGGGGTAAGACACTTCCTCAGGCCAGAAACACCTGAAGAAAGCCCCAGGCAAACGCACATGCAAGAGGGCACACAGGAGGTGCCGAGACCTTCACCTCTGCCACAGTTATGAGGTCACTGGTCCACGCTAAACAGGCAGCGGAGCCCAGAACAAAATCCAGGCCAGAATGAGGCTGTCCCAGACAGTTCCTAAGGGCATGGAGACACTCTCTTTTACTGGAAAAGATGCTTTCTTGGTATAAGATTTTGTCCTGGCTCACAGTCCAAGAGTGGACCAGAGGAGCCAGGCCTGGTCCCCCCCATCCCCCCACCATACACACCGTGTCACCTACCCCCTGGGCCAGTCCACAGCAGACAAGCTGCAGAGCAGGAATCTCCGCAGCACAACTATGCTTCCTTCACTCAGCCACCCTCTCCCTCCTCCTCCCTTCACCATCCTCACCCCCACAAACAAGAGAAAAGGTCTCTGTTTAAGTCACTTAGAAAAGAACGAATCACAGCCCAGCAAGGGAAGAGTGACTTGAAGTGGCTCTCACAGCAGGCTGCCTGTGCGGCCAGATCCCTCTTCCACCGCCCTCATCCCAATCCTGCCCATTCAGACCAGGTGTGAGCATCTCTGTCAGAAACAGGCAGAAACGCTTTCTGATCTCTGGGACTCCATGAAAACAGGAACAAGCTACATGCTCCACGCACACATTCTAAATGCAGGCACCCCAGCACCTCCGGGTGCAGGCTCCCTTTAAGAACTACCCACCCCATGTGCAGGCTGCTCTCCCTTTCAGGGTGTGCCTGAAGTGAACACTTAAACTAAGCTAAGCTAAACGGTTTTCTCAAGAAGGTGCAGGCTCAGCCTATGCTAGGAGATTAGACCCACAAGTAGACATAGGAGTCCTAGGCAGAGAAAATCCCACCGCAGAGAGAGGAGAAAGCAGCCACCTGGCCTGGAGGACCAGAGCTGAGATCCAACTGTGGCCACCGTGGACTGCGCTCGACCCAGGTCCCAGTTCTCATGCCTTCTGAGGCCAGTCAGCCTTCTTCCTCTCCGTAACATGAGACACACCCCCCCATGTCCCCACAATAAATTCCCTCTTCTGCTTAAGCCAGCCTGCACAGTAGGCTGCTTTTGCTTGCAATCAAGAGGATCTTTAACAAGGAAATATGTTTTTAAAATAAATAAATAAATAAATAACAAAAAGAGGCTACTGGTATGTGAATCCTGGGGGCCACTTCTTAGCTAAGACAGGAAAAAACCATCTTGCAACCAGATATCAGGTCCAAAGCTCTAGATTCTGTATTCTGGCTATCTCTCCCTTTCGTCAGTGACACAATCTTCCATTTTTGATCTTGCACAAATTTCCCGAGTGAACCAGTGTTCATTTTAAGAAGCTTTGGTTTCAGGCAATCTGACAATTAATTTAATGCAACAAGCTAATCAAAATGAGAGGCATAACAGCAAACTTACTTCTGTTCAAGTATTGGCTCTGGGATTTAAAAGAGTGAAAGTCAGAAGTTAAAACTTTGCAACAATCCCTGATGATTTCAGCCAGCAAGAGAAAGACTACTTGGGTACATGCCCTGAAGGAGGGACGCTTTCTCAGACCATGCTTTCGAACACTTTCAGAGTTTCATTGAGCAGAGCCTTCTGAGGAGGGTTCACCTTGAAATTTAGGTATATACACATGTACGTGTGTACATGTATGCAAACACACCTGTACACAGACAAATGCAAACACACTTATGTTGTACTGCATAGGTGCATGCAAACGTGTGCCATGCACACGTGTGTATGCAAATGTGCATGGGCGGTATGTGGACATGTATGTGCCTACAAACACATACTGATGTACTTGCAAGTGCACACTGCAGTGTACATGCATGTACATGCATGCATGGTGTGCACATGTACAAACATGCATACTATGCATGTGCACATGCGTGCATGTGTGCTATGTACATGTATGCATGCACAGATACACATGTGCCATATGCCCATGCCACATGCCCATATGTACATAAATGCAAAGATACATGCAGTGTGTACATATGTACATGCACACAAATATGCACGCACTATATATACACATATATGTACACACACATGCACACACACGCACACACTTTCCTGCAAGTCAGGTATGAACAACAATTCTAATTCCTTTATCAGTTTCTGCCTGGTAATGGTGTCTTGTACTTAAAGAGCATAAATTTTCCCCCAAAGGTCCCATGGTCTTTCAGTAGCCTATCCAGAGGAAACTATACACTGCAAGCCTCCCCAGTTTTCCAGTCAGTCTGATGTCCAAACTCCTCTCAACTCAAGCTCAATATATTTGCATTCCCAGTCTCTTTTTACCAGAAAAGACTCTAGAAAAATCTATTGAAGACAAAAAAAAACCACAGAAAAGCACAGCTGAGAGAGACCCTCAAGGCTTAGGCACAGAAAAAGTCTGAGGACCAAATACATAATATAACAGCGCACTCCAGCAGCAGTGAGCAGCTCTGCATTATCACTGCGTGCAACACACCATTCTAAGTGTTCTGGTTACAATAACTCACTTAATCCCCACACAAGGCTTTGATTATCCCCATTTAGTGTAAGTGGGGAAACACAGTACAAAGGTCAAGCACCTCCAACATGACAGCACTGGGATCCAACCCCAAGGGGCCATGCTTGAGCCACCCCACGCCCTGTCCTCATGTGACAGTAGTGGGGCTCCCAGGCCATAAGAGCTCACGACAGCTCCAGTGACTCAAATGAGAACGGCCCTGAACATTCTCTATTCATCCTCAGAGCAAGCACAGAGCAGAGACAGAGATCCTTTTGGTCCCCCTAAAATGTCCCTGACACAGCCGGGCACGGTGGCTCATGCCTGTAATCCCAGCACTTTGGGAGGCTGAGGCGGGCGGATCACGAGGTCAGGAGATCGAGACCATCCTGGCTAACAAGGTGAAACCCCGTCTCTACTAAAAATACAAAAAATTAGCCAGGCGTGGTGGCGGGCACCTATAGTCCCAGCTACTCAGGATGCTGAGGCAGGAGAATGGTGTGAACCCGGGAGGTGGAGTTTGCAGTGAACCGAGATCGCGCCACTGCATTCCAGCCTGGGCGACGAGCGAGACTCCATCTCAAAAAAAAAAAGTCCCTGACACAAAGGAAAAACACAGGTGAGGAGGGGAGGGAATGAGTCACAAAAATTAAAAACCACCATAGTATATTTAAATGAGCTATTAGCCATACTGAGAGAATGAGCAGGAGCACTGAGTGTAAGAGTCCCTCAGGAAGGACACCTTCACCCCACAGCTGCTCCTAGGACAGCTCAGCCTCTGCACAGAGAATGGCTGCATCAGCCTGTGGGAGGCACACCTAGCTCTGCCAGGACGCCGTGGGTCCCAGCGCTACCCCAGAAGGGTGTACACCAGGTCTGTTTCACATCTCTGATCTGCATGACAAGAAACAGAAACAGAACTTGAGAGACCCACATGTCCCAGAAGAGGTCAAATGTTAGCAAATGCATGAAATGAGCTTGTTTGGCTTTCTGACTTGAGGCTCACTGACTGCCTCCCTGACAGTGTTCCTTCTTTTTTTTTTTTTTTGGAGACGAAGTTTTGCTCTTGTTGCCCAGGCTGGAGCGCAATGGCATGATCTCTCAACTCGCTGCAACCTCCACCTCTCAGGTTCAAGTTATTTTTCTGCCTCAGCCTTCAGAGTAGCTGGGATTACAGACACCCACCACCACGCCCAGCTAATTTTTGTATATTTAGTAGAGACGGGGCTTCACCATGTTGACCAGGCTGTTCGTGAACTTCTGACCTCAGGTGATCCACCTGCCTCGGCCTCCCAAAGTGCTGGGATTACAGGCATGAGCCACCATGCCCGGCCAACAGTGTTCCTTCTTAAGTCAACTCCTACCCTGCAGCCATACATCTGGTGGTGGACAACGGTCCCTCTCCAGTCTTTCCAGGTCACTAGCCGGTCCCAGACAGACCTCTGTCCCCTAAGAACCTGTTCATGTGACGGGGCTGCCTTTGTGGCACTAGTCCTGACGTCCCACGTGAGTGGCCTGCTCCTGTTAACCACCACACCATGTCCCTGCTACACCCCCTGAGGGAGCCTGCAGGGCCCCCAAACACCGCTGCTGCAGCTGCCACCCCACCCCACGCCTCCCTGCACCCGCTCACCTGCAAAGGCAGGGAGCACACTGGGCAGCTACATCCCACCTATGGGGGTCCACAGCCATGGCTCCCAGGGAGACTCCCATCACAGGGCAGAGCCTTCCAAGGCCCAGGGGAGGCTACTGGTGAGTGGGAATTCAACTCACTGGGCTGCTGCCAGCTAAGTGTTTCATGAGATTGAGAAAAGTAAAATAGTCCATCTAGAAAATGTTCGTACTGTTCGTGAAACTTTGTTTCTAACATATATATCCTGCTCTACGTCTCACCCTGTTATTCAGATGGTCTCCAACTTACCATGACTCAACTTACAATTCTGACTTCACGATGGTGCGAAAGCAATATGCCTTCAGTAGAAACTGTACTTCAAATCTGGAATTCTGCTCTTATCCTGGGCTAGCGATATGCGGTCAGATACTCTCTCATGATGCCAGGCAACGTCAGTGATTCACAGCTCTCAGTCCACCACACTGTCGTGAGGGTAAACAATTGATACCCTACAGTGTGTGGTGCTGTCAGCATTGTTTGGATACGACTTGCCCAACTGTAGGCTAACATTTAAGTGTTCCAAGCACACTGAAGGCAGGTGAGGCTAAGATCTGACGCTTGATAGCTGAGGTATATCAAACGCACTTTCGACTTCAAATGTTTCCAACTTACAGTGTGTTTACTGGGACATGATCCCATTGCAAGTTGAGGAATATCTGTGCATATATTTCATCCTGTATACATCTCATCACGGATGGATGCTCCTCGACTTACAATGGGGCTATGTCTTGGTAAAGCCATTGTAAGTTGAAAATATCATTATATCAGAAGTGCATTATGGACTTAGGATATTTTCAGCTTACGACAGGTTGATCAGGACACAGCTTCATTGTTAATTGAGGAATGTACTGAATGTGTGTCACTGTCACGCCACTGTAAAGCTGAAAAAGTGTAAGCCAAACCATCCCCAGTCAGGGACTAAGTGCATCATCTTCCAAACATGAGGAAAACTTCCTAGGAGATCTTCATTTTGAGCTTACTTGTATGTCCAGTTAGAACTGCTCTTTCAGGACTGTGCCTGTTGCTTCACAGGCAAACCAGTTCCACGTGACTCAGGGTGCAAGCTCCTGGCAGCGGAGCCTGCCTTCCACTTCTGTGTTTACCATGCCCAGCATCCCCTCCTCATGCAAGCCAGTGAGTCCTATGAATGAGTCTGCCAAGCCTGGGCAACACCTGTGACCCCTTTCACGGCATTTTATGATGCATGCAGGTAACATTCACCTGTCAGCACCCACACAGAAATGGGGATCGAGAAGCGCCCACAGCTGCAAAGCTGGCAGGGCAGACAAGGTGACCCAGGATTCTCAACTCACAGCATGACCTCCCTGAAAGGCAGCCTCACCCACCAGCACCCCAAGCCTTAGCAGACCCTTGATTCTAATTTTTAATGTCTCGAGTGTAATAACATCTTCTAGGAAGATTTCTGTTTTAACTATTCACTTAAGCGACCCTCCAAAATTCCTGCTAAAGCACCAATATTTAAACCACTTTTAATCACAGGAAATAGTTCTCCTTTCTTTAATCAACGGCTTAAACCAACCAACCAACCACACACACACACACACACACACAGAGACACACAAAGTCCACAAGAATAAATGAGAATTTTTTTTTTAACATTCTTGCTCTGTCACCCAGGTTGGAGTACAGTGGCACAATCACAGCTCACTGCAGCCTCAAACTCCTAGGCTTAAGCAATGCTCCCGCCTCAGCCTCCCACATAGGTGGGACTACAGGTGTGTGCCACCACACCTGGCTGTTGGTTTGTTTTGTTTTTGTAGAGACAGGACCTTGCTCTGTTGCCAAGGCTGGTCTCAAACTCCTGGGCTCAAGTGATCCTCCTGCCTCCTCAGCCTCCCAAAGGGCTGGAATTACAGGTGTGAGCCACTGTCCCTGGCCTAGAATTCATTTTTTCCCTCAGTAGAGTCCCTCCCAATCTGTGTAAGTGGCTGATTCTCCTGCAAGGAGGAAGTCACCATCTGAATTCATCAGTCAGTGACTGAGGCTGGCGTCCTTCCTTACCTCTGTAAGTCACCACACTATGACATTTAAGATTGTCTATTCCAAAAGCACTCATCCTGCTGACAAGACACACCTTCTGAAGACAGCACCTACAGAGCCTGGGATTTCACCGCACTGCAGCTCGGAGCCAGCTTCCTTTTGTCCAGCCCCTGAGTTCGGGAGTCAGATTGCCTGGATCCTCAAGGAACGCCCCCATTGCTACAAGGAGCCCATGGGCCTCTGCCTTATCACTGAAAATATGGGGAAAATAATAGTGCCCTGTTCACAGCATTGTTTAATGATATGGTGCATATAAACAGAATGAACTTAAACGTTATCATCCAGGCTAAGGCACCTGTGAGCATGAAAGGGTGCATGTTCATCCCCATACTGGACAACAGACACACTCCAGCACTGCCCAAGCTCACCAGCACGCACTGCCTGCCTGCTTCCTGCAGCCTTAGCACAGAGCTTAGCAGGTGTAGCTGCTTAGGGCTAATGACAGGAGAGGCCAAACAACAAGAATATCAACAAATGCACTCTTACGAATGCCTGCCATACAGCAAATGCTCCATAATTATGCATTACTGTTCTATCACCCTGTTTCCATCTCAACCTCCAAAAGCCTTTGATGTAAAATAAAATGAACAGTCTCCACTGCCTCACAGAGGCAGTTAAAGCTAAATACAAAACTAGAAGCCCTAAAGTCACAACCTCAGGTGGCTGGTTTCTGGGGCAGTGGGCCAGACCAACAGCAGTTTCAGCACACTGCCGGAACTCAGAGCCTCAGGGGTACAGGTATTCATCCCAGGCCAGGAGGAGGCATGGTTCCTGGAAGCAGGCACTCAGCCTGTTATCTCCATTCAGTATTGTTTCTCGGACTGAAATCTTTAGGCCATTGCACACCGTCCTCCATGGGCACAGTCACCCTTATACACAGAAATCAACTTGCTGCTCAGAGATACGCAGCCGATCCATGCATGCAGGGAATACAAAACTCTGCTATCACTCCAAAGTCCAGGAAACAGAGCAGACAATGCCTGGAAATTCTGCACTGCACGGCCATGAGCAAAAAGAGTTGGCATGCCCTCATGCACTGTGTCACCAAGTGGTTAATATGCAACTATTGCACAAGACCTGCTTCTAAGAAGTCAGGTCCGAAGACCGGACTAAAGAAATGAATCATCTTTCCTGAATTACTACGAATACTATGGGGGCCCAGAAATGTTGGGAATAAAGGTGAGTGGGAAGAGGCTGGAGAGATGAAAGTGTGCATGCTGACTGGCAGATACAGCGCTGGATCTGGCATCAGACAGGACTGGTCTGTCCCCACCACTTTCTAGTTGTCCATCTTGAACAAGTCTTTTGACTTCTCTCTGGGTGCCAGTGCCCCAGTTTGTATAATGGATATAATCATGCTTATGAGCCGACAGGACATTAACCTTGATGGAGAATGCAAACACAGGTGCTCAGGTTCTCTGAAGCCCCAGAGTGAGATAGCACCGATAGAAGCCCTTACTTTTGAATGCTGACGTTTATACAACTCCCACCTCATCCGTGCTGACCACTGCGAGAAAGAAGGTGGGACAGAGAGACTCTATGTTCCCATAGGAGCTTACGCAAGAGCAACACGGTTCACTGAACCGCAGGTACCATCAACTCTACGGAGCACCATTAATTTTATGTGCCACTCAGGAAGAAAAATATGATCAATAAAACCCTGAAACACCATCCATGGAAGATGCATCCTGATTTCAGACATGTTAAAACAGAGGGGGAAAATGTGCACTTTAGAATCAATGAGATGGTGCGACAAGAGCCCCCAGTGGGTCCCAAAGCTCAGGCTCTGGTCCTGACCAGACAATGTCCAAGACCAGCTTGAGCCCACAGAGCAGTGGGTGTTTGGCTGCTCTTCAATAACCTTGGGAACCTGTTTGCATTTCAGACTCCCTGTCCCTCCTGGAGAATGATTCAGTTGCTCTGAAAGGAGGTCTGAGCACCTCTCTAACACACCCTGTCTGTGCCAGCTGGGAAAAGAAAGGCTGGCTAAATAACAGAATGGATCTAACAGCACAGCAGCTTCCCTTCTACACCCCCAGCCTCTGGCATCAGGATGCACCTTACGGGAAGGGCCACCCAGCAGAGCCAAAGGTGTGGTCTGAATCCACAGTGCCACTGTGGCCCTCCTGCCTACACTTCCATTTCTGCTGTTTCTCTCACACTTTCCCCTACTCTGATTCATTTTCCGAGTATGCAGTTGCAAAACCTACGCGTAGAATGGGGGGACTGCAAGCGTCCTGTGTAGCATTTCCCTAAGTCAGCTGTGACTCAGCCTGGCAAGGGCCCAAGTGCCTTCAGAGCAGCTTCCTGCAAAGACCAGTAATGACGGGCCAGCCGCTGCACGCAGACACGAGCCAGCACCTCCGCGACTGAGATCCAGGGAAGGAATGGGATCGGCCTCCTTCCTCCTAGCACTGCAAATGTCATTTACATTTTGAAGCCACTGGGGACATGGGTGGAACTCCGTAAGCTGGTGAATTATGCATTCCAGGATTTCTGAAGCCTATTAAGAAAGGAGAGCCGGGGTGGGCGGCCATCACGAAGCAGCTCCAACCACCTGTTTCCCTCCTCCCGAATTTCCCCCACCCAACACATCACATTTATTTTATGACTCGATACATCCAACAAGGCATGGCTTTTAAAGCTTCCCGTTTCTGATGCTACAGAGCCAGGAAACCAGGAATCAAGATCATCAGGCTAAAATGACAGCCGCCTCCCTCTGAGGCCCACCAGCTGGTTCTGAGAACCTACTGCAGCACCATGGAAAAGGGATTCTCTAGCCTTCTCTACCCAAATACCCCAGAAGAGAAGACTTCAGCTTTTTAAGATAGTGGTTCCATTAACCTTTGGAGAAAGGAGGAGAGACCCCGTTTGGGGGAGCTATGCCAAATAAAGACAGAGCCAACCTCCATGCCTCCCTTGGCCCCCCACCACCCCAGAGCCTACTGACCCTTGCAGAGCCAGCAGGCTAACTCCTTTGGAGAGCACCATTAGAGAAGCTTCAGGATGCTCAGGAGTTAGAGGGAAAATGCAGCCATTTACTGAACAGAAGCACACGACTGTCTCGTACTCAGTAAGCTCAAGCTGAATCAATTAGTTAATTAAACCTGATACAGGGCTCTGTGGGGTTAAGATCTTACACCCTGTGTAAAGAACACTGCTGAAGAAGGAAACAGTCACTCTGGGAGATGCTGCTGCCAAAATCAGTGGAAGGTCAGGTAGGAGCAGCTCTCACAGAGTAAATGACTAGGAGAAGGGAAGGAATGAATAACAATCCATTACCTAATAAGGGGTTTGTCTAAACCAGCTAACTTGTTCCAGAATTGAGGCCAAAATCAGGGTTAGCTGCAACAGTGCCTACATGATAATTACGTGCTTTTTTTTTTCCTTTTGGTTTTGTGTGTGTGGTTTTGGAGGGATAGGTTCTTTGATTTTCTGTTTTTGTGTGCCACCTACTTGTCTCCTTAGAACCATACACAAAATCCCGCAAGAATCTCTTTCCTGGGAGCAGAACTCATGCTCTGGTGAGCCCCACAGACACAGCCCTGTAGCCTGGTGGCATCTGCCCCAGAACCAACCAGGAGAAAAGATGACTTGCATTTCTTCCCAACCACCAAGGCTGAAGATGGAAACCTGTTCACAGTTGCAGATGTTGGCTGGGGAGAAAAGGTGGCTGCTGCAGGAAAGCATCTCAGTGCTCATCCCTGTGGCTAATTATTGCTGAAGGAAAAATAATCATCTTTGCAGCAAGGTTGCTCATGGATACAAAGTATATCAAGGTGAAGAGCGTAAACACCACACTAAAGGAGTCATGATGTACAAACTGAGATTCCATGAACGTGACTAACATCTATTATGGGGATTTTTGGATTCCTTGAAATCCAGGGAACAATTATTAAAACATGAAAGGACCACAACTGTCTATTTCTGCAAATAGCTCCTAGCAACTGTTTTCCTGGACTGCCTCACCTAGGAGGTAGTAGAGGCTCTTTACAATTCCTCCAAATCCAAATTTGATAGAGTTATAAGAGTCTCTTACTCTGTAGTGCTGTGTTCTAAACACGATCTCAGGAAGGCGAACAGACCTTGGGCTTAACCTCAATATGAGCCACAGTGAGTAAAATGTCACTACTGGTCACATGCAGAGTCATCAGACAACACTCTTGTCCACGCTACCTTCTGAGTATTCTCTAGTCTTCTCCCATGGCCCAGCCTCTCCACTGTCCCTGCAAAGAGAAAGTCCTCCACCCCTGCTCTGCCACAACTACTAGATGTCTTCAACCTTTCCACCACCCAAGACTCTGTTATTTACCCCACAGAATCTGTTTCCATCAATGGCTATGAAAAAACTGAGAGTGATTTAATCTGTTCACTTTTCTTTTTTTTAAGGCTATCAACCGTCCTGAGTTATCACACTAAGTGTCTGTCACTCTAATTGGATGCAGAGGTGTTTTTACAATAAGCCTGGGTAGCTTTGTGTCAAATCAATGAACAATTTCCAACCACCATTTGTAAACAATAATAAATCAAGGACTCCTGAAACGGAACCCCAAGGTATAAACGTTCCCCTACAGAAGCCCATCTGCTGCAAGTTCTTCCAGAAAATAAACCTGGAATTCTAAAACCTAAAAGAGGAAATGATCCATTTGGGCTTATAATTTCAGAGACACAACTTCACTCTTAAGACCAAAATTGCCACGTTTATTTTGATGCTGCAATTGCTGTTTCAAGCAGAAACGCCCCTTATGTTGCTCTATTCCCGATTCACAGTATGAAAAACTCTACATTAGGCCAAGGGTTACTGAGCGCTCAGTGTGCCAGGCCCTCACAAGGCACTGGAGACTGCAGTGAACAAGACATACCTGCCCTCCTGGGGCTTTGTCTAAGCTCCCCTTTTCTGACTTTGAAAGGAAGCTTGTTTTTCAGGAGGGAAAAAGCTTCTTCCAAGGGAATAGGCAAAGTTTTGAGTTTTGCATGCCCTTAAAACTTACTAGCACCTAAAATTAGCTTCTGTGATAGAAGATCTCTCTTTGCACTTTATACAATGCAGAAGGCTCACCAAGAAGGGCAAACTGTACCCGCATCAACCAGTAAAAGCATTTGGAAAACAAAGAGGAGAGCTAATTTTAGGAGGCAACATTTTCACTCAAACTACTTTTTGTGCTTCTGTCTGGCAAAGGGACAGAATAGAAGATAAGGAAACTGCCCCCACTAAATCTCTCCTACAGACTGTCCTTACTACATACACATCCATCCTCTCCCAGGCCAATTGCTCCAAATTACCAGAGGAGGAGGCCATCTTATATGTTTCATGATGAAAGAGAGGGCAATTCTCAGGAGGAACAAGAATAATTATACACAACAAAAGCAGGAACAGTAATCTGTCAGAGATTTACAGAACACACAGTTCCACTTAAGATACATTTTTCCTCTATGATTCTTATGCTGTTTATTAAACATTTACATTTGGCCCAGAGTTTGGCTGATCAGGACCTGAAAAGTTGTTAAAACACCATTGGGATTGTGTCAAGAATCTTTTAAATCGTCTTAAAAAGGTATTTGTTTTATCTGACAAACTGAGAATATACTCAGCAGGCTTAAGAATTTCAGTTCAACAAACACACCTTGGCACCTGAGGCACTCAGGGGTGGGAAAACTGAGTGTGAAAAGATGGGCACACAAGTGACCAGAACACGGGGGCATCCAACAGGAGCTGAGCGCAAGCTCCAGAGGCCCTGATCCCTCAAAGGAAGAAAAGGACTGGCGGTGGGAGAAAATGCTTGTTTAACATTTATGGCAAAAGCCAGAATTACAATGAGGCACCCTTGCCATATGACACATTTAGGAGTATGTAGAATACACGCATCGATACAGGCATATACATATGTGCATATGTATATCCAGTCATGTGCCACTTAACAATGGAAATCTGTTCTAAGAAATGCATTATTATGCAATTTCTTGCTTGTGTGATCAGGTGTACTTATACAAACCTAAATGGTACAGCCTTCTCCACACCTAGCCTAGATGGTACAGCCTTTGCTCCTATGCTACAAACCTGTATAGCATGTGACTGTCCTGAATATTGTAGGAAACACAGTGGTATTTGTTATCTAAATATAGAAAAGATACAGTAAAAATACAAGATTATAATCTTACGGGACCACTGTCACATATGCAGTCTACTGTTAACCAAAACGTCCTTATGCAGTACATGGCCATATATGCATGTGTACATGTATGTTCCCATATACTTCCTAAATGTGTACTTTTGTTTATATGTACATGTACACATGCATATATACTTATATGTACATATACACACACCGATTTTGGAGTGAGGCAGCCCTGCATTTTCACTGCACTTCTCAAACTTAAAGCCTTTGTGATTTTGAGCAAGTTACTCAGTTCCCTGTGCCTACACATTTGCAGAATCAGGTGAACACTACGTACACCTCACAGGATTATTTTAAGAATAAAAAAATACCCTGGGCATCCCCCATCCTGCACAGTGCCAGGCACAGAGCTGGTGCAGAACTGAGTTTCACCAACGTCCTACGGAGCCATCTGAGAAATATTAGCTCTATTTTAAAATTCAGAAAACACAGAGTGTTTAAGCAAGCTACCTGGAGTCACAGCAAATTAAAACCACTTCCAGGACTTGATCCCTTCATTTCTTAAACCATTCATTCAACGATCTATGGAACTCCTAGTCTGCACCACAGACTGTATGAGGAGCTGGGAACATATCCTCAGATCCACACTGGCCCTAACCCTAAGGGAGCCTAGGTCTTGGTTAGGAATAAAAAATGTCATTAACTATTCACAGGTGCTGTGCCTGCAACACCAAGCCCCAGATAAAATAGTTCCTTAGAGTCAGGAGGTCTCATAACTCTATAATGGAAAGAAATTGGAAAGGAGGCTGTGGCACACTGCAGACATGGGGACAAGACTGGTCCTTCCTACAGGCATCAAGCCCACAGGAAGGACTGAGTCCCCTTGGGTTCAGCCAAGCTATCTTCAGAGTCAGATGAGCCACTGGGCATGCCTGGTGGGCAGCACACCACTAGGAAGAAGGCAGACATCTCCCTTCCAGGAACCAAAGCCAAAATATGGCTAAATGGGCCACAGCAAACCTTCTGAGGGAACGCACCATTGCTAAAAGGCTTGTATTGACTTGGCCATGGCAATGGAGCATACGCTACCCCCAAACCAGGCTTCCCAGCTGGCATTTCTTGGGAATCACAACTTGGGACAGGTGGAGAGCTTTGCTGAGGAGAGAAAAATCTCCAAGCAAAGCTGTAGCTCTTTATGGTCTTGGTGGATTCATGAAACACCGTTGGTGTATTCACATTTTTGAGAAACTTGCAGCAGAGAGTGTATTCAACTATGCTTTCCCCAAGACATGTGACCATGGCATGGTCTACTAACATCAGACACCCCCATCCCGGGACTCAGAAACCCTGGAATTGCAATCATGGAAATAGTGTAGCAGCCTGTGTAAGCAAATGGGTTTAACAAAATGGACCAAATGGTGCCCTTAAGGGAAGCAAACCCGGGGTAGGGCCAGGACAATGCTTCAGGCCAACAGCACCCACAGAGCACATGCAGCATGATACGCACTTTGTAGGGCTGCTAACATAGCGATGACAGAGGAGACTAGGGAGGGCCAACTCCTTGAGAAAGAACTTGAAAGTCCTTGGCTACGTGAAGCTGACAGAGCTCTGATCTCATCTCATCCTCTCATGTCGTGATTCGGTGTGATCAGGAACATCTAAAGGGGGGCACGTGACCAGCCCACTCAATGCACAGCTCAACCTATACGCCACTTCCGCTAAAATTTCTTGTCAATCATCCAGATTCATATAGAAGTGAATTCCCCAGTGCCTCATACCACATCTTGGTCAACTCCTGGCATACAGTCAGCGCTTGTGGAGGCTAAAGCAATTCCATCTTGGATGCTAATCTTCCACGTTGGCTTCTGATTAACCCCTGGTCCAAGAAGGCCTCTAAGACTTCCCATTTATCTATTATTCCTGTGTAAGAGCAGGTCCTTAGAGTAAATCCTGCCCTCAGATCAAACAACCTTGATGTCATCTTACTCCAACTGTCCTACATATCCCTTTGGAACCACCCCTCCCTCCCCCATGGCACAGAAACTCTGGGTGTGGGAGGTAATGGCGTGGGGCTCCACAATCTTGTCTTACCACTGCCCTAGACACAGACACGGCTTCTGTTTGTAGGTCTCTACTAAATGTTTCTTTCTAAGAAACAGGATTTGTCAGGCTCTTCCTTCAGCCTCTCAGCTTCCTCGGACTTTGGGGTAGTTTGCACAGACCTGCCTTTCACAAAACAGTGTTCAATATGTACATTCCGGAAATGGATACAGCAAATCTCCCCACTACACAATTCGCATGCATGCATTCTAAAAAGAACACGATCCCACAGTATAGACCTCATACTACATACAAACAGAGTTGACCAAAAGGAGAAAAGAGAGAGAAAAGAGAAAGCCACTCCTGTTAGGGTGCCGGCATTCCACAGGAGTACAACGTTTCCTTCCACATTCATTCTAGAGAACCCACATGTTATTTAAGTATGTCTTCAAACCTCATAAACCCCATGAATGATCCCACATAATTCAAACCTGGGCTAAAAAGTGTGAGTGTAAAGTGTCTGAAGTTTCTGGAAGAACTAAGTTATGCGAAATCTCTACTGTAAATGTCTACCAACCCAGAATACAAACAAGAAAGTTCAGAAGCGGTGGCTCAAGCCTGAATCCAGCACTGGGAGAACCGGATCACGGGTCAGGAGATCGAGACCATCCTGGCTAACACGGTGAAAACCCGTCTCTACTAAAAAAACAAAAATTAGCGGGCGAGATGGCGGGCGCCTGTAGTCCCAGTACCAGGCTGAGGCGAGAGAATGGCGTAAAACCCGGGAGGCGGAGCTTGCAGTGAGCTGAGATCCGGCAATGCACCCAGCCTGGGCGACACAGCGAGACTCCGTCTAAAAAAAAAAAAAAAAAAGAAAGTTCAGAATGACGGTGAAACCCGTCTCACTAAAAAATACAAAAAACTAGCTGGGCGGCGGGGCTGTAGTCCCAGCTACTCGGGAGGCTGAGGCAGGAGAATGGCATGAACCTGAAGCCGGGGGGCGGAGCTTGCAGTGAGCCGAGATCGCGCCACTGCACTCCAGCCTGGGCTACAGAGTGAGAAACCATCTCAAAAAAAAAAAAAAAAAAAAATTCAGAATGTATTCCGGTTCTATCGACAAACGTTTACATTCTCTCTTTACAAAGGACATTCATACATTCATACGTATTAACTCATTTTGATCGCTGAAACTAAAGCAGAATTAGCAGCATTACCTGTTGTATAGCGACCAAACCTAAAGACTCAGAATTTATAAGTTGTCCTAAATTGCCAAGCAATTAAAAATATAATGTATATTTGGTGCATGTTACCGTAATTCTCCACTATTAAAAGGTATTTAAAATTTTCCTGAGATATCAAGAATAAATGAAATTATGATGTCTCATTTGAATGTTAAAATGTAAGAAACAGCATTACTAGTCACCATATCCAGAAAGCGGAAACAACCCAAAAGTCAGCTGACAGATAAATGGATACACAAAATGTGCACATGCATATATTACTCAGTCTTCAAAATGGAATATTACTCAGCCTTCAAAAGGAAATTCTGACACATGCTCTAACAGGGATGAATCTTGAGGACACTAAGTTACGTGAAATGAGCTAGTCACAACAGGACAAATACTGTATGATTCCACTAACAGAAGTATCTAGAGTAGTCAGATTGAGAGACAGAAAGTAGAACGGTGGTTGCCAGGAGCTGGGAGAGTAGGGAGTGGGAGTTTTGTTTAATGGGCACAGAGTTTCAGCTCTGCAAGATGAAAGAGCTCTGTGGATGGACAGTGGACATGGCTACACAATAATGTGAATGTACTTAACACCACTTAACTGTGCACTTAAAAATGGTTAAGATGATAAATTATAAATTAAAGATAATGAAAAAATAAGGAAATATATTTGGCTCATTAAAAATTGGGAACCTCAGTATGATAAATATTCTATCTCCTGAGCAAACTGCCCAGTGTTTTCACAATCTGGATTGACAAGTTTTATGAAAGGGTTTGGCGTGTAAGGTTATGAGGGCACCGATGATCCCGGGCCTGAATTCAGAAGTGTCAAGTGAGTTCTTTCTCTTTTTGTCATTGTGCACCCCCTCTTCACAGCTGTAGCCTTGGACAGTAACTTAGTATGATCCTGATGTTCTCCTGACAAATTTAATAAGAGGAGGGAATCATTTTGTTTGCTTCTAAACAACCCATTCAGACAGAAATGAAGGAATTACTCATTCTGCAGAATCTATTTACCATCTGTTGCTGAAGGAAGTCTTTACTGAATGAGAGGCTGGGTTGGAGGACCTCTGAGTGAATTAAACCCTAAAAGAAAATACGCCATCTAGGTTTCAAGCCACTTTGATCCTATGATTGTATGTATAATTTGGACCAAACTAATTCTATCTTTGAGAAGAGATACAGAAAAGAATATTAAGAGGATGCAACATTGAGGGTAGTTCTCAACCTGGTGCCCCCAGGCTGCCAAGAATGGGAGCAGGGAGGGAGGTTGGAAGAAATTAATTATGAATTGAGAAAGACTGACGGATTAACAACAACAAAAAACTTTCAAACAGGATGATGGTGATGAAATGCAAACCTTAAAGAGAGCCTGGTGGGACGGAAAGAAGGGAGGGAGGGGAAAGGGGAAGGAAGGCAGGAGGGGAGAACAAGATGGACGAGGGAGTCGCAGACACCTCCACCCTCCTGCCCTCAGTCAGCATGGTCTAACCATGCCGCCCCCATGACTCCCTTTGATGAGATATGCATATTAACAAATATCACATTTAAATCACTTAAGCAAATGACTAAGCTGCAGTGATAAAGAATGTTTTAGTTGTAATTACCACAGATAAGCACATACTTAATATCTTTGGTTCAGTAACTAGAATCTTCTTAAAAGGAAAAATTTTCCACCATGGCTCAACCTTGGCTGACAGGTGCTGGTGAGAAGACAAAAACGCAGGCTGAGGTATAGGTCCTCTCCAAATCAAAAGGGCCCCCAGGTAAGCCCCCCTAGCCCAGCAAATGGCTCACTCTCAGCAGCCAGGCCCACAGCCCCGGGCTCATGGGAAACAGGAGTTCCAGGTGCCATTCCTGCACAAAAGCCCTCCCAAAATGTCATGGCTTAAACAAGTTCTTACGTCCCATGGTGAGACCACAGGTGCCTGGCGGCTGGGGCTCTCTCACCTGTCTAAGGCCTTGGCCTCTCCCTCCCTCCCATCCAATGTGTCTTACCCTCCAGGAGATCCCACACGGTTTCTTTCTCCAGCAGAGCAGCCTGGACATCTTCTAGCACGGCAGCTGGGCCCCAGGGGACCCAGGTGGGGCTACCAGGCCCCTCAAGGACAGGGCCTGCACCACACCCAGTGTCACATCCATAGCAGTCTACTGGTTAAAGTTTGACACCAGACTGACCAGATTCACAAGGCAGGGAGGTAAGAAGTGCATGCCCATGGCTGGAGACCATATGCCACCACAGGACACTGGAGTCACCAACCTGACTGCAACCAGCCAACCCAGAAAGACGTTCCACTTCAGAACTTTTCAAACCTCGTCTGGGGAGTGGACTCCAACACCGGGGTAGTCACTGAGCAGCACACTGGGATACTAAGAGTGGGCCCGGCCGAGGAGCCCGCAGGGGTGGGTCTGAATTCCACCGCTCCACCACTTCTACATGTGAGACTGCAGGCAACTCAACCTCTCTCCCTGCCAGCTTCATTTGTAAAATGGGAAAAATAAAAACACTTCATGGAGTTTCTATAAGGATTAGGTGAATTCACCCATAAAAGTGCGTGAAAGTGGGTGGCACACGGTCAGCACTTGGGGTTACTATTTTTACTCTCTGCTAGATGGGTCACCCTGAAGTCCACCCAAGCCACAGAAAGGGCAGCGTCACAGCCCCGTGGGTCTGCTGCCACCACCCACATTCTGCACTAGCTCTCTCTGCTCGTGGGGCTCAGGGTCGACACTCTCCCTGATTGCAGCTACTCTGTCTTAACCAACACAACCAGAGACAGAAAGGAACCATTTGAGGACCAGCAGGGTCTGAGCAGAAGGGCCAGTTTGTAACAGCAGAGACACTCCTGTGACTGTGAACTATGGATATCATCACAGCCCGTGCTTAGAGCTCTACCTGCATCGTCTCCAATTAATCCTCACCCTCATTAGGAGCTATGGGCACATCTAACACACAGGTAAGGCAAGGAATTGGAATCTGCTTCCTGTCGCTAGGTGGGGAGATCATCCTCTTTGCAGACGCATCAGGAGGATTAGGCAAAATAACACAATGGACCTAAGAAGATTCAAGGTAAGTGCCCTACAACCTATCTGTTTTCTCCCTTCCCCAAACTGTCTGGCTCTGTTTCTCTTGTAATAGTTTTAATTCTACTACATACACCCTTTTCTAATGCCAGCTGTCCAGATGTGTTGGGAAAGCACATGGTGTTTTTGTTTTTGTTTGACATGGAGTTTCCTTCTTGTTGCCCAGGCTGGAGTGCAGTGACGCAGTCTCGGCTCACTGCAACCTCTGCCTCCTGGGTTCAAGTGATTCTCCTGCCTCAGCCTCCCAAGTAGCTGGGATTGCAGGTGCCCGCCACCACGGCCGGCTAATTTTTTGGTATTTTTAGTAGAGAAGGGGTTTCACCATGTTGGTCAGGTTGGTCTCAAACTCCTGACCTCAGGTAATCCGCCCGCCTCGACCTCCCAAAGTGCTGGGATTACAGGCATGAGCCACCACGCCTGGCCAAAAGCATATGTTTTTAAATAAATAAAAATAAGGCCAGGCGTGGTGGCTCATGCCTGTAATCCCAGCATTTTAAGAGGCTGACACGGGAGGATCACTTGAAGCCCTGAGCTTGACACCACCCTGAGCAACATAGCAAGATCCAATCTCTATCAGAAAAAAAAAAAAAATTGCCAGCATGGTGGCACGCACCTGTATTCTTAGCTACTCAAGATGCTGAGGCAGGAGGATTGCTTGAGCCCAGGAGATCAAGGATGCAGTGATGTTTGTGCCACTGCTTGCCGGCCTGGGCGACAGAGCAAGACCCTATCTCAAATACACACACACACACACACGGACGAAACAGTATTATTACCCTCATTTAATAAGGGATAAACCTAAGGCTTAGAGAGATTAAGTACTGTCATGTGTTGCTTAATGACAGGGATACCTTCTGAGAAATGTGCCCTCAGGTGATTTCATTATTGTGGAAACATCATAGCATGGACTTACACAAAACTAGGTGGCATAGCCTACTACACACCTAGGCTGCAAACCGGTACTGCTTGTTACTGTACTGAATACCGTATGCAACTATAACATAACAGTATTTGTGTATCTAAACACAGAGGTACAGTAAAAATACAGTATATAATCTTATGAGACCACCATTGTGTATGCAATCTGCCACTGACTAAAATGTCATCGTGCTGAGCTTGACCGTACCTTGCCCACATTTGCAAGGCTAGTAAATGGCCCAGGGTGGATTCACAGCACTTATGCAAGTCTGCCCCTTAGCAACCACTCTGTGCTGCCTCCCAGGGGTGAAGTAGCAGGGAGCACAGGGAACACAGCCCGCAGCTGATCTAGTTTTACCCTTGGCCAGGTCAGGGCTGCAGAAAGCTAGCTACAGTCAATCCTTTTCTCCTAGAATTGCCTTTACACAACTGTGGTTTAATGTTTCTGCTTCTGCTTCAGGTATTGATTTAAATAAATGGCCAGGTGTGCATCTCTGCATTTGGTTTCTGTTATTTCTCCCCCCGACGGACACTATTATCATGTTCAATGACCTTTAAGTTAATATCCAGTAGATTCTTATCAAGCTTGAAGGCTAAGAAAATGTTTCTTTCTCTCAAGAAAATGTTTCACTGTATTATCAAATGAGAACTATGCAACCCAGTTTGCTTCCTTCCTTGCTTTGGCTACCAAGATACAACTGCACGTTGAACTGAAGGAGCTCCCCTCGGCTTAGTGTCAGTAGACACATGCTCAAAAGTATAGGGGGACTGGAGCACCATCGGCCAGCTCTTTGGGTTTCAGCTTCCTGACCTATAAATGGGGGTAACATACCTACCATGCAGGATTAAGCTGAGCATTAAACTAAACACAGATGGCAAACTCCTAGCCAGGATCCGGCTTCAGAGGGGTGCCCAGTGTTAATTCTCCTTCATTCTTTAATTCTCCATCCACTTCTTTTTTCCTTCACCTTTTTATCTCTTATCCCCTCTACCCCTAAATTTGACCCTAGATTTTTAAACTCTTACTATAAGGAATCTGTGTTTACATATAATATACTTTTTCTTATAAGCTGCCTCGAATCTTTTTAGAGATATATGTTGCTTAAACATGTAATAGCCATGATCTACAAGTTGAAGGAATACTGAATAATGGACACACAATTTAGAGATAAAGTTTAGAAATGTCACCCTTGGCCGGGAGCGGTGGCTGACACCTGTAATCCCAGCACTGTGGGAGACTGAGGCGGGCGGATCACCTAAGGTCAGGAGTTTGAGACCAGCCTGGCCAACATGGTGAAACCCCATCTCTACTAAAAATACAAACATTAGCCAGGCGTGGTGGCGCATGCCTGTAATCCCAGCTACTTGGGAGGCAGAAGAATCATTTGAACCTGGGAGGCAGAGGTTGCAGTGAGGTCATGCAAGACTCCAGCTCAAAAAAAAAAAAAACCCAAAAACAAAAGAAATGTCACCCTCTAAAAATAAAGCCAAAAGAGCCAACAAAATTAATGACATTAGCCATCTGTGGTGATCTTTCCAGGAAAGAACTCAGTCTGATGGTTTAGAAAGTAGCTAATCAGAGGAGTTATGTCTCAAATCACATAGAAGAGCCTAACTAAAATCAGAAAGATCAGTGCAAAAAAAAAAAAAAATCTAAAGGAATATAAGGTGAACTGTAATCCAATTAAATATAATATGTCTATCTCCTGAAATCATTTTGCTGACTGATAACTAAAGAATGTTGAAAGTCAGATGTATTAGGATCCAATTAGAACGCAGAAATTACATAAGCTTTTTGAACAGAAGGGCTTTAACATAAATTGTTAACTGGGTAGAAAGTCAGTAACTAGGTAACTGGGTGAGAAAAAGGAAAATTATAGGAATCAGGGAAGTAGCAAGGACAGGAAGCAGCCACCACCCCTACGACTGAGGGAACAAAGGGAACGGGTTAGACTTAACCTTAGAAGCGTAGCCAAAGGGCCCTGAGGTACAGACTTCCTTGGGGGAGTGGTGGGATCTGCAGGGAGTGTGGACAATGAGGCTGGCTGGCCAGTGCTGGGATAACCGAAGACTGAATTCAACGGCTACAGCTGGGGCAACAGGAAGGACCCAAGCCCCATCTTACTGGTGCTTCTACCGCTCCCTCCTGATGGAGGCGGCCCGGAAGCCACTGGCAAAGCAGCCGGGATGTGCGGTCCCAGCTCCAATACTGCAGAACAGAGCACGGAGTCTGGAGCTGAAACAATAATTTCATAAATTGTACATTGGGATTTTTGAAAAATGAATCTCCATCACTACCTTAGGAGAGGGTATTGATTCTATACACAGAAAGATCCCCAGAACGAGGAAGGCCAATGCATCAAGATGCCTCAGACGGATAGAAATAGACCGACAGAAAAGGTGGCTGACAGAAAATAGATAGAAACAGGCCGATAGACAAGGTTTGCCGAGGATCAGGTGCGATGGCTCATGCCTGTAATCTCAGCACTTTGGGAGGCCAAGGTGGCCGAATCATGAGGTCAGGAGATCAAGACCATCCTGACATGGTGAAACCCCATCTCTACTAAAAAAAAAAAAAAAAAAACAAAAAAATTAGCCAGGCGTGGTGGCACACACCTGTAGCCCCAGCTACTTGGGAGGCTGAGGCAGGAGAATTGCTTGAACACAGGAGGCAGAGGCTGCAGTGAACTGAGATGGTGCCACTGTACTCCAGCCTGGGCAACAGAGCGAGATTCTGTCTCAAAAAAAAAAAGAAAGAAAAGAAAAGGTTTGCGGAGTACACACACTCCAGGAGCAAGGTCTTTCTCAGAGAGGCACAGTTCTCATCAATTAGTGAACTGTCATTCTTAGTTAGCAGTATCTTACAATTCTGATGCATGTAAACCCCAATCCCCCATTGATAACTCCTAGAAGGAACTAGTAACATTGAGTTTCCAAACCTATAAAACCAAGAGTGATGCCTTAGACCCACGATCATTCTCTATCAGAAAGCTCAGTCTGAAATAGCCCAAGGGTCTCTTTCTTACTTTAACTCACATTTGATTACCTGTTATTTACACACTGGAAAATAAGATATTTTGAAGAAAATAATCAATAAGCGTCAACTATTTCTGCCAACGTGTTACACATACACAACTGCATAGAAAAGTACAGACAGTGCTTCCTTCAGGGTCTCTTGTAAGGCAGGCCTGGTGGTGACAAAATCTCTAAGCATTTGCTTATCTGTAAAGGATTTTAGTTCTCCTTCACTTATGAAACTTAGTTTGGCTGGATATGAAATTCTGGGTTTAAAATTCTTTTCTTTAAGAATGTTGAATATTGGCCCCCACTCTCTTCTGGCTTGTAGAGTTTCTGCCGAGAGGTCTGCTGTTAGTCTGACGGGCTTCCCTTTGTGGGTAACCCGGCCTTTCTGTCTGGCTGCCCTTAAGATTTTTTCCTTCATTTCAACTTTGGTGAACCTGGCAATTATGTGTCTTGGAGCTGCTCTTCTCGAGGAGTATCTTTGTGGTGTTCTCTGTATTTCCTGAATTTGAATGTTGGCCTGCCCTACTAGGTTGGGGAAGTTCTCCTGGATGATATCCTGAAGAGTGTTTTCCAACTTGGTTCCATTTTCCCCCTCACTTTCAGGCACCCCAATCAGACGTAGATTTGGTCTTTTTACATAATCCCATACTTCTTGCAGGCTTTGTTCATTTCTTTTTCTTCTTTTTTCTTTTGGTTTCTCTTCTCGCTTCATTTCATTCATTTGATCCTCAATCGCTGATACTCTTTCTTCCAGTTGATCAAGTCGGTTACTAAAGCTTGTGGATTTGTCCCGTATTTCTCGTGTCATGGTTTTCATCTCTGTCGTTTCATTTATGACCTTCTCTGCATTAATTATTCTAGCTATCAATTCTTCCACTCTTTTTTCAAGATTTTTAGTTTCTTTGCGCTGGGTACGTAATTCCTCCTTTAGCTCTGAGGAAAACAGTTTGGAGGTTCATCAGTTGGATTAAGAAAATGTGGCACATATACACCATGGAATATTATGCAGCCATAAAAAAGGACGAGTTTGCGACCTTTGTAGGGAGATGGATGCAGCTGGAAACCATCATTCTTAGCGAACTATCACAAGAACAGAAAACCAAACACCGCATGTTCTCACTCATAGGCGGGAACTGAACAATGAGATCACTTGGACTCGGGAAGGGGAACATCACACATCGGGGGCTATCATGGGGAGCGGGGACGGGGGAGGGATTGCACTGGGAGTTATACCTGATATAAATGACGGGTGCTGACGAGTTGATGGGTGCAGCACACCAACATGGCACAAGTATACATATGTAACAAACCTGCACGTTATGCACAGGTACCCTAGAACTTAAAGTATAATAAAAAATAAAAGAAAAGAAAAAAAAAAAGAAAGAAAAGCACAGACAGAAACCTTCAACTTCTTCCTGGATCAACTTACCACATTCCTAAGTTCTGACCAGCTTATTTGCCAACAGAAAATTTGAGTCCAGGAACTTGGGGAACCTCAGAAGCACCAGCCCTCCCTACCCCTCCTTCCCTTCCCATTCTTCACCTCCGCACACACAACCATTATTTCTCCTAAGAGTTAACTACAGAGACAGCAGGACACCCACTCTGCTAGCAGGTCCACCACCTTCACCCGGCACATGCAGAGGCTGTGGAGGGGCAGCAGGCTCTGTTGTGTGCGATGCTTCAAATCACCCACCCACCCCAGTTCAGACTGGAACACATCGTTGTGTTTATTTCCCATCAGAAGGTAAGTGACTCACTCACAGGCAGTTTGACAACAAATGTCAAGGTCCTTCAATCATAGAAAGTTCCCAGCACTTCCAATCAGTTGGGACATGATCCAGAAGAGGTTGCCTAGGATGATTTTTCCTTGGAAATTACATTAATTCTATCTTGGTGACAGACACCCACATATGGAGTCAAACCTTCCCTCATCCAAAAAAAAGATGATAATCAAAATCACAAGATTCCACTTCATATCAGTTAGGATGGCTACTATCAAACAACAGAAAATAATAAGTATTGGTGAGGATGTGGAGAAACTGGAGACCTTGTGTACAGTTGGTGGGAATGTAAAATTGGTGTAGTCACTGCGGAAAACAGTTTGGAGGTTCATCAGTATATTAAAAAACAGAACTCCCATATGATCCAGCAGTTCCACCGGGTATACTCCCAAAAGAATGAAAAGCAGGGTCTCGAAGGGCTATGTGCACACCTGTGTTCACAGTAGCATGAATAGCAAATGTGTTGCACGTGTTAAGCAGTGTAATGCATAAACACAACGTTGTATGTCCATAGAATGAACTATTACTCAGCTTTAAAAAGAAAGGAGATCCTGTCACATGCTACATGGATAAACCTTGTGGATATTATGCTAAGTGAAATAAGCCAATTCAAAAGGATAAATACTGAATGACTCCACTTACATGAGCTACCTAGAACAGTCAAATTCACAGAGGCAGAAGGCAGAACCATGGCTGCCAGTGGCTGCAGGGAGGGAGAATGGAGAGTTACCGTTTTTTGGGTACAGAGCCATCAGTTTTGCTAGATGAAAAGAGTTCTAAAGATGGATGGTGGTAACAATGTGAACACAATGTCACTGAACTGCTCTTAGAAATGGCTACCGGTGCTGTGGCTCACACCTGTAATCCCAGCACTTTGGGAGGCCAAGGTGGGCGGAACACTTGAGGTCAGGAGCTCAAGACCAGCCCCGCCAACATGACAAAACCCCATCTCCACTAAAAACACAAAACAAACAAACAAAACAGCTGGGCATGGTGGCGTGCACCTGTAGTCCCAGCTACTCAGGAGGCTGATGCAGGAGAACCCGAGAGGCGGAGGTTGCAGTGAGCTGAGACCGCACCATTGCACTCCAGCCTAGGTCACAGAGCAAGATTCCATCTCAAAAAGAAAAAAACAAATGGTTAAAATGGTAAATTTTGTTATATGTATTTTACAATTAAAAAAATGTCAGGGGGGGAAGAGTTGACACATGCTACTACCTGAATCAACCTCAAAAACTATGGCAATTAGAAGTCAGACACTAAAGGGTACACACTGCTCAAGTGAATTTATACAAAGTATCTAGAATAGATAAATCCATAGAGACAGAAAGTACACTGGTGGTTGCCAGCGACTGGGGAGATGAGGAAATGGAGAACAACTGCTTAATGGGCACAGGGTTTCTCTTTGGATGAAAATGTTTTAAAACTAGACAGAAGTGGCCGGGTGCAGTGGCTCACGCCTGTAATCCCAGCACTTTGGGAGGCCGAGGCGGGTGGATCACGGGGTCAGGAGATCAAGACCATCCTGGCTAACACGGTGAAATCCCGTCTCTACTAAAAATACAAAAAATTAGTTGGGCATGGTGGTGGGCACCTGTAGTCCCAGCTACATGGGAGGCTGAGGCAGGAGAATGGCGTGAACCCGGGAGGCAGAACTTGCAGTGAGCTGAGATCGTGCCACCACACTCCAGCCTGGGCGAGAGCGAGATTCTGTCTCAAAGACAAAAGGAAAAAAAAAAAAAAAAACTAGACAGAAGTGGTAGCTGCACAACTGTACTAAATGCCACTGAACCGTATACTTTAAAATGGCTAATTTTATGTTACATGAATTTCACCTCAATAAAAATGAATTAAAAAAAAAAAAGGGCCGGGCGCGGTGGCTCAAGCCTGTAATCCCAGCACTTTGGGAGGCCGAGATGGGTGGATCACGAGGTCAGGAGATCGAGACCATCCTGGGTAACACGGTGAAACCCCGTCTCTACTAAAAATACAAAAAAAAAACTAGCCGGGCGAGGTGGCGGGCGCCTGTAGTCCCAGCTACTCAGGAGGCTGAGGCAGGAGAATGGCATAAACCTGGGAGGCGGAGCTTGCAGTGAGCTGAGATCCGGCCACTGCACTCCAGCCTGGGCGACAGAGCGAGACTCCGTCTCAAAAAAAAAAAAAAAAAAAAGAAAACCCTGTCACACATAACAACAGAGATGAATCTTTAAGACATCATGCTAGTGAAAACAAGCCAATCAGAAAAGGACAAATATTACAAGATTCCACTTATATGAAGCACCTAGAGGTGTCAAGTGCATAGAGGCAGAAAGTAGAATGGTGGGTGCCAGGGGCTGGGGAGAATGGGAGTTGCTGTTTAATGGATACACAGTTCCAGATTCGCAAGATGACAAAAGTTTCACGACAGGACTACACTTAACACTACAAAACTGTACACTTAAAAATGGTTAAGACAGTAAACTTTACATGTTTTTTACCCCAAAAATTGTTAAATAAAGCAGAAACATTGCGGGGGGGATACAAATATGTTACAATAGAATCCAGGATTGCTCAACTGCTGAATACCCCAGTCCACCCCCATATTCATTTAGCCCAGAGCCTGTAAGAAAACTTGTATTTTTCTTCAGTTCTAAACTGTCACTTAATCTCTGCTGTTCATTGTTTTTAGTATTCTCAGAGCTTCCAGAATACATACTCATAGCCAAAAGTATCATCCAGTAATCCAGTAGGCATTTCATTATATGCCCATCAATATATATTTAACTCTGAATATTAAAGCAAACACCCAAGTATTCCAAAAGAGAAGACCAAGCTCAAGCTCAAAGCCCCCCAAAAGCCCAAATGGATATTCAAGGGCTCCGTGACCATCAGCAGTTACTCCCAAAAGATGGAGACTCTCAGCGATGCCTTTCTAACCAACTGTCCCCAGACCTGACTGAGTGAGAGTCATTCACACATGGAGAGCTTTTTTTAAAACACACTTGGGCCCCACAGCCAGATGTTCTGACTGAATCAGTCTAGGGTGGGTAACAGGTATCTGTAGCCCAAAGTTTTCCCCAGGTGTTCCTCACACACAGCCAGATTGAGAACCGCTGGATAACAGTGCAGGCTGGCAGTTATGGGGGAGTAAAGGGAAGAAAGACAGGTGGCAAGGAAAACCAGTTAAGGTGGGGTGAGGGGAGGACAGCAGAAGGATGTTAGGCTCCTTGAAATTTAATTTTAATGCAGTAATTCGAGTACAATCAACAGGCACATTCCTTCACCCTGCGCATATTTCATTTGTGAAATTCAGTAATTAGTACTGGTCATCAGATGCGGGAGCTCTTAAAATACAGAAACTAAGCATGCCCCAGCAGGCCATGCCCCTTCCCTATGGGGAGAGTGTGCACTGGTTTGGAAGGGGCGGTGCCAGACGCTGGCTTGGAGCCTGCTGCATGAAGAAGGGGTAGAAGTCAGCTCCCAGCCAGGACCTTCCCAGGTGAAATACCTCCTCCCTGGGATGGGTGAAGGCCACTCCCTCACACACTCTACTGAGCTCTTTCTCCCTACGTGCCTGGGTGTCGGGTAAGTGCTCACCAGGCAACAGCTCATTGAAGCCTTGTGACAGCTTCATGTGGTAAAACCTGTGATAAACTCCATCTTGTAGAGGAGTAACAGACACATAGAAAGGTAAGGGCACACAGGTAAGTGGCAGGGCTGACACCTGAGCCACTCAGTGACTCCAAACCTCAGCACTGCCCACACCAACTTTCTAGAGCACTCTCAGTGGTCCCCAGTAGCACAAACAGCATGGCCAATGCACCACTGAGTACAAAGGGCTGCGCTCCGAACACGTGAATTAACAAGTTATTCATTGCACCAAGAGATCCAACCCAGGAGATTCAGGCTGCAGCAAAATCCTCATTTCTGCAAAAGTTATGTCCTGAGCAGGGGTGAGCCAAGGAGGAACAAAAAAGAATGAAAAGGAAAATAAATTCCCTTAACACATGGGGGAAAAACAACTGCTCATTTTACAGCTGTTTTCCTCCTTTGCCACTAAGAACATCCCCCTAACAACTGTAAAATGGAGAAAGCATCAATCTCCAAAGAGCGAGCAATGCAGACAGTTCTCACACAAGGGCCATCTCCTATCTTGCCCTCCCTCTACTCCCTTGACTTGGGCATTTTTCCTCACTCCAACTCCCTCCTTGCCCTACCTCACCAGATAAAGGGCTGGCAGAATGACCAGGAGGTGCTCTGCCAGGTCGTCAGGCTGAACTAACTACCTTTCAGCCCAGAGCTGAGCAACGTGCTGTATCCCTAGTCACCATCACTCACCCTTTCTAAACCCTTATTGAAATGCTTCCAGATTCCAGCCCTCCAGGAGCTCGTATTATTCTCTACCTACAAACTCGCCAAATAATTGAAAGCAGTATTTTCTTGGTTTCACTCCTGGCACCCTAGGAATCCCAAACCCTGGATTAAAACCTTGTCATTTGCTCTGTGAATTCCATGAAGGTGGATGGAAATCTCTCAGCACATTTCTGGTGGAACCCGAGTTCCTTCCTTAACCAGGCAGGTCAGCAAGCAGTTTCCAATCAACTTAGGGGCACTGATGGAGCTGTGAACACATGGTGAGTCCACACTTCTGGGCTCCAGGTATTGCCTCGGGTTTCCCCAACATTTCACAAACATAAATCCATCTAAATCCCGTCTGTCAAACATCCGTCACCCCCAACGTCTACACCAGAAGTCAGTGGCATATCAAAACAGTTTTGTAAGTGGTTGGCTAAAGTATAGAACATTAAAGTAACCAGCCAGGAGGAGCTCCAGAAGATCCAAAATGCAATGAATAAGAGAACCCCATCTTCTCGAAACAGTAGACTGTCCTAGACTTCAACATAGACAATCGTAAACATCACCGCCTACATTTAGAACCATTTTCCAGTGATGAATTGGATCATGCCAGACCCCTAATGAACTTCTATGGGGATGGCACCAGGTCCAAGAAGCTGAAGGAGACCTACAGCCAGCAAATGAGACACAGGGGCTTATGAGTGGGAAACCTGCCCATAAGGACGGCCCAGTGGCAGTGGACTGGGCAGGAAAACTGCAACCGCTTGAGGCCCGTGGTTTATAAACAGCATTTCCACCTAGCATCCTCTAACAGCCTCCACACAGAAACCTTCATTTAACCCAAAACAAAGGGCCTCACTCATCCGTATGACCCGTGTTCCACGGGACAGGATGGGGGCTCAGACGTTCCTCATAAACAAGGAATGAATCTCCAGGTTGGCCACTCCCGGATTCCTTAGCTCAAAACTCCAAACACACATTCAGGTGCGTCTGCCCCACAGGGTCACTGTCAGTGTATGCTTCAGTTATTGCCATCAGGTACGTCTGCCATCCACAGTGGTGAAAGGAGGGTTCATAATAAAAACCTTTGCTAAAGACAGCCAGAAGAGATGAGACTGCTTACAAACAACGGATGATTCTATTCCTCATCAGCTCTCTCCTACCTCAGCATCCCTGCACAATCTTTCTCCACTCCTCAGAGATGAAACGGCGCCTCCACCTTTAGTGCACAAGGATTTAAGGGCTTCACTTACAAATACAGCTGGGGTCTGTTAAGCTGCGAGAGCAATGCAGCATGTCTGGACGAAAAAGCAGACATTCTTGTCTCCCCTAATCCAATGTTCACCCTGCACCAGGGAGAAAAAGCCAGACTTGCACCCAGAAATGATGTCGACTACCAAGCACACTGCCAAACCACAGCATGTTACCAGTCAGAGACTCAGCATGCAGACCCCAGCAGAAAAGGGCAAAATGACTTGGTAGCTCAGAGGTGAGTCACCCAGCAGGCGGACAGCTGAAGGAGAGTAGGAGGGGCCGGGGCCAGGGATGCCTTGAACCTGTGCGGCATGGTCCCCCACGTGGTAGACCCTCCACAACCCTGGCTCTCAGCCATTCTCCCCTGAGCCCACCAGTCTCAGCCTCATCTCCCTCGTCTAGGAATGTCTCGGTGCTGAGCCAGACACAGGAAGTGCCAGGGCAGACAAAATAAGATCCTAAATGCTCACCATCCCCCAGCTGCCTTGCTGACCTCACGTCCCACTCACCAGCCTGTCCTCCTCCTTTGGTTGCCCAGACATGCCAAGTTCATTCTGGTGCCAGGATCTCTGCACAGGATCTTCTCCAAGCCCAGACAGCCTTCTGCCACACTGGATCATTCTGGTCACCAGGCCTCACCCTCCTCGGCCCTTCCTGATGAGGACTCACCCCTCATGGAGCCCCACTTCACACTGTCTGATACTGGCATGACCGTCCCCCACCCTGCCCTCCTTCCAGAATGTACATCCCTGGGCCCATGTTAGCCTGGCTCCCCACTGCCTCCCTGCTGTGGGAGGGGCCAAGCCTGTGCTGGCCTCAAGACACTCACAGTCTAGTGGGACGCAGGGGATCAAATTAAAAATTATACAGAGGCTCCAGGTAGATCAGGGAAATCTTGGGTGTCCAAAGTGACATGCAAAGGGGGAAGGCTCCTGAAGTGCAGACCCCCACCTTCACAGGCATGTACACCAACATCGGGGTGCTGGTGGAGATGAGCTCAGGCCCGTCCATGGCTCCAGCTCTTCCATGTGCAGCAGGCACCACTTCCTTCAGCTTGCACTCAGGTCAGAGGACACAGACAGTGGCCCCCTCCAGCCCCCTCCCAGGGAAACAGCTAACAGAGGCCCACCAGGATTTCCAATCCTTCTTACAGAGTTTTAGTTGGTCCTGAACAATCCAGATACTCCCAGTAAAAACAGAGTAACCCCCCACTGTCATCCTCTGAAGAAACTAAATGCTCAGAGCTGACCATCTCCTTACTCTCTGGGCACCATTTAACAGCAAGGATGGCTTTCTGAAGGAAAGATCAATGCCTTAAAATGAGGATTCTAAATCTTCAAATATTTTAACATATTGCAAGCATCAGGGGGCCGCATGTGACCTTTCAAAGTTGTTTCTCAGATCATCTCCTCTGTTCTATCAGCCTGGCTTCTTATTTCATCATTGGGCCCCCTGCTCCATCATCCCAGGCCCCGCTCCATCATCCCAACTGCCTGCTCCAACATCCCGGCTCCCCTGTTCCATCACCTTGGCTCCCTGCTCCATCATCCTACTCCCTGCTCCATCATCCCAGCTGCCTGCTCCACCATCCCAGCTCCCCACTCCATCATCCTCACTCCCCGCTCCATCATCCTGGCTGCCTGCTCTATCATCCCAGATGCCTGCTCCATCATCCTGGCTCCCTGCTCCATGATCCCACTCCCCACTCCATCATCACAGCTGCCAGCTCCGTCATCCTGGCTCTCCGTTCCATCATCTAGGCTCCCTGCTCCATCATCCTGGCTCCCTGCTCCATCATCCTGTCTCCCTGCTCCATCCTCCTGGTTTCCCTACTCTATCATCCTGGCTTCCCTGCTCCATCATCCTGGCTCCCTGCTCCATCATCTCAGCTTCCGTCCTCCATCATCCCAACAGCCATGCTCTATCATTCCAGCTCCCTACTCTTTCATCTCAGCTGCCCTGCTCCATCATCCCAGCTGCTCTGCTCCATCATCCTAGCTCCCTGCTCCATCATCCAAGCTCCCTGCTCCATCATCCCAGTTCATCATCCCGACTCCCTGTCCATCATCCTGGCTGCTTGTTCCACCATCCTGGCTCCCTGCTCCATTATCCAGCTGTCCTGCTCCATCCATAGCTGTCCTGGTCCTGCTCTATCATCCTGGATCCCCTGTTCTCTCTGCAACCTCCCCTGATGTATCAGCCTGGATCCCCTGCTCTATCATCCCAGCTGCCTAACTAGCACTCCAGTGTGTATGTTCCACGCATATGACTTCCTCTGAGCAGGGGCAATGGCTAGGTTTCTACTCTTTGTCCACGATTTATATGTGTGCCTCCCTCTCCTGACAACCACTACACTCCCTTCCTGGAATAAATAAATAATAGAGAAATGATAAAAGGTACTCTCCTCTGACTCAGCACTAAGAAAGTAGGGACAAGGAGAACCCGCTGCAGAAGGAATGGCACACTGGAGATCTCTCCAACGTGGGCCAGCTCCAGAGGCCCTAGGAAGACATGACCAGCCTGAATGGCTGTGGAACTGCAAAGGCAAGCCAGGGCTTAAAGCCAGACACCCACGAAATCACCAACCCATCAGTTCACTCAATCACATCCATTAATCCATTAGGCCTGCTTTGTTCTATGGTGCCCCTGGGAACTTACACAGCACTTTGACCAATTAGAGAACCTTAAAAATGTAACCCAAATGTGACACCGGCTTCATTTAGCACCGCAGCTTCACCTTACACAAAGAAACAGAGACCTTCCCAGACAGAAGGCAATTCCACATGGCCCAAAGGAGAGAGATGGAACAGAGAAGAAGGAAGGAAAAGCCTGCTTCACCACAGGCCTCTGCACCCGATTGACACTCCTAATCCAAAAATTCACACCTGATGTCACCAATGACCTACAGGTCTGCTCCAAGCAAGACCCCTCCTGGGTCAGAGAAGCTGAGCCTGATCGGCCCTAGAAGTACCTGCGGGAAGCGGGAGCAAGCACAAATAAACGCCCTTACTAAGCTCGTCAGCATCATCTTCACCAGCTCACTAACTCCCTTTTCCAGACGAGGAAAGGCAAGCCAGTGTCCCACAGCTACTCCATAGTAACAGCAGGATCTGAACCTGGTCTAACGTGACAGGTCAGGCTCCCAACCACTGTGCCATCCTTCCTCATCATGGTTATCACGACCAAACATCCGGGTTTTTACACAGGTTATTCCTCCTTAAAATCATCACAGACTGTATCTATTGATCTGCAATCCAGTTGTGAGTTGTCTTAATTAGAGCCATCAGCAAAGCCACAGGAACACTTTGCTAATTGACAGAACTAGTCCTCAGCCCTCACAGGGGGGCTTTGTTGCATTGCCACAATTATTAGTTTGTCTTCCACTTGTCACTCACCTACAGTTTCAAAAGCAAGCCAGAAACTGAACTAATGAAAGAACATTTACTAATTAAAACCTTGCGGAAAAGTTTTCAAATAACACGCTATATTCAGATAGTTAACAGCTCAAGATGTTGAGAAATTCAATTGCCAATAAGAGTAGAGTATTAAAAAATTAAACAGCATGCACTTAAAAACCATATTCCTTCATAATTTTTCAAAGACAAGCTGAAAAAGATTAAGGGTGGGATTGGGAAATAATCTCCCGGCCACCGAACACTGGATGGGGAAAGGGCTCTGGCCCGAAGCTACCTGCAGACCCCCAGGGGCCACTCGGTCCTCACACCAGCTGGCTGGGGGACCCTGCCCAGCTTCCTCATGCTGTCTGGGGCTCAGATTCCCCACCTGAGGAAGAAGCAAAGGGCTGCAGGCGCCCCTTCATCCTCACACTCCTTCCAAGACAACCCACCTACCTAGGAACGCCTGTTTCAGACATGGTCTGCGGAGGCTGGAGGCGCTTTCGAGGAAAGTAGGTTGGTTCGCTTTAAACCTGGCAGAGGAGGCTGGCTCTGGCTGGGGAACAGGAGCCTCTGGGCTCGTGAATGCCTGCGACGTGTCACATGTGGTGTGAGAGCACACTGGTGCAGCTTGTCAACACCTCTCCGCCTTTAAAGTAACAGTTAACATTCAACAGCAGTTAACACTTTTAAGCACTTACTACGTATGTACCAGGCACCATTCGGAGCATTTTGCATAAACTAATTTATTCATCATTGAAAAACCTGATGATAGGTGAATGGGGAAACTGAGGCACTGAAGGGTTAAGTGACTTGCCCGAGGCCACAGAGCTAACTGGATAAGCCAGAATGCACACTCAGAGTCTGCTCTGGAGCCCAGGCCAGTGGCCCATGTGCTATGCATCCTCTCTGCCATGTCACAGCAGCCCCAGAAAGACGCCCAGAGCTAGCTGTCCACCAAGAGCTCCCATGCACAAGCCTCCTGGGCTTCTGCTGTCAAACAAGGCTACAGACAGAAACAGGCAAAACTGCTTCCAAAGCCCCCAGAATGGATTTACAGAGTCACCCTGGCAACCTGCTGATGCTAGACCTTCCCTCTGGCACCAGCACCTAAAGGACAAGTGGTCAGAGCAACTACTGCTTGGGACATCACACTGCTTCATGCACCGGGCCTGATGTCAAGGCCTACTCCCTAGATCAACAGGACTTGAATTTCTGCAGAAACCTCTGACTCTGAACACATATCAGTCCTCCACCAAGGCCTCCCCTTCTCCACAGTAACCTAAAATAAAAACTTATACGGCGGATGAGAGCTTTGCTTCCAAACAACTATGGCACATTTGATAATGATGTCGGCGCTTTGCAACACTGGAAAAAAAAAAATTAGATCCTTATTAGATCATCAAAAATACCCTTCCGGGGCCAGCACAAGGAATATGACTCCACACACTCTCCACTGCCAGATGAGGAGAAAAATACTCTAAAATAAAACCTATGTCTTAGATACAAATACTACTGCAATTGTGACATATGCCAAGTCACATTGATTACCAGGAAGAGGGGAAACTTTACCTCTATTCCTTTTCTTTCTAAAACAAAGGACACCCAACTCACATCTTCCTAGGCAAATGCTTAGTGACCCAGATTACTTCTTGATCCATAAGAATGTGTGAGCTCCTAAGTTAATGAAGCGCAGACAGAGGCTGAACCTCAGCAGCTCTTGGCATAGGGACATTTCTCATGAGTCCCTGTCTGCCTCCATGAGCCCAATTATGAGGCCTGGACAGCCACAGTTATGTTCCTTTCATGACAGCCAGCCTCAGGCCTGGAGCTTAGACCACCCAAGAACCCAGACTTGAATTACATTCTTCTCCCAGCTCTCTGCTTCTCGGTCATCCACATCAGCAGTTTCAATAAAGGTTTAGTAGATGATCACCAGCCCCAGTAATCAGCACCTTCCAAGCCTGAAGCTGCAGTTCTGCATCAGCAAAAGGGAAACCTGCTATTTGTAACTTGATGTTTCAGAGACCATAGCTCTAAGACCAGGACAGCCAGGGCTGACTTCCTCCAGAGCCATATTTTAGGCAGGTGGAGGCACATTGAAATTCTAGTCCCAACTTTGCTACTGCATGACCCATGGGGCAGGCTAATAACCTTCGGGTCCATCAGAAACTGTGTGTGAATGTGGGAAGAAAACTGTTCTTTTCTCCCCAGCTGTTCATTCTCCCAGGCATGCTGAAAAGCAAGATAAATGAGCAATGGCTCTAAACCGTTCCAGACATCTCAGAGACAAAGCTGATATAAATTTGAAGCACCAGGAACTATACCTTACAGAAGACACACAGTATCATAATTTGCTGAAATCTCTCATTTACAAATACCATGTAAAATAGCCTTTAGCATTAATATCTTGTTGGGAGAACAAAAAGGACTAACACATATTTATTAACGGTCTCCCACTCAGCTTCCCAAGTCATCCACAGCTCCTGATGGACAGCTTATAACCGCAAGCAAAGCTGCCTAGCATGAGTGAAAAATCTGGCAGAAAGACTGAACATAAAGAGGTGCCTGGCAAATGAGAAGGGTGTAGTCAAGATAATAAAACATCTGGCTGGGCGCAGTGGCTCACGCCTGTTGTCCCAGCTACTTGGGAGGCTGAAGTGGAGAATCGCTTGAGTCCAGGAATTTGAGGCTGCAGTGAGCTATGATCATCATCATGCCACTATACTCCAGCCTGGGCGACAGGGTAAGACCCTGACTCTAAAATAAATAAAATAAAATAAAATAAAACATCTACAGTGAACTCTGGTGGGTAACAGGGCCTTTGGTCCACAGGGCAGTCTGCTTAGGCGGAAGTGATCTCACAGACTACCTGAGCTCATTCTCTACCACCAGAGACTGCACCAGGATTAGCAATTTCCAAAGAATGTAGATACTCCTCACAGAAGAAACAGCAACCAGTGTTGCTTCCCTGGTGATACACGTACTAAGCCGGGATCTAACGTGACCCCTGAAGCTCCCTGTGAAAAGAATCACTGTGGAATATCCCAAACTGCGGAAGAGGTATGAGGCCGACGCACCTCTGGACTAATGCGATCACAAACCCTTAGAGTTGCTTTTTACAAAAATACTAGTTTTCAGCTACTTCTTTAATGTATACTGCATACATCAGTAAATCTCTTTTTAAATTTTTTAAATGAACTTTTCAAAAGTACACAAAAATAAAACAGTAGAATGAACTCCATGAATCCACTGGTCAACTTCAAGAGCGCATATGGCTTCCTCCATGATTCTCCCCCAAATATGATACATTGTATCCACAGTTTGTATTGTTCTTCAAAAAATAAGGATCTTTGAATAATATAACCACTAATAAAGTAGGAATTGTCTTAATTTCATCTACTTATTCGGTCCTTGTTCAACTTACCCCTAATTGTAAATCAAAGTCTCCCTCTCAAAATATGTCAGTTTGTTCAGGTATTGTAAGCGTTCCCCTGCAGATACCAGCACTCAACTTGGTAACCTGTGTACAGAAAATGCTCAAGGCTGGGCGCAGTGGCTCACACCTATAATCCCAACACTTCGGGATGCCGAGGCAGGAAGATTGCTTGAGCCCAGGAGTTCAAGACCAGTCTGGGCAACATAGTGAGACATCATCTCTACAAAAAAAAAAAAAAAATCAAAAAAGTTAGCTGGGTGTGGTGGCGTACACCTGTGCTACCAGCTATTTGACAGGCTGAGTTAGGAGCACAGATTGAACCCAGGAGGCCAAGACTGCAGTGATCCATGATCACAACACTGCATTCCAGCCTGGGTGACAGAGCCAAACCCTACCACAAAAAAAAAAAAAAAGCTCAAAAATGTTTCTGAATGGGTTCATACTCATCAGCTCATCAGCTGCTCTGTCAAAAATAAAAACCAGAAGAAGAACTTCGGTTGATGTGGATTCTGGGAATCGGGAGTAAACAGGTGAAGACATACACATTAAAAGGAGGATTCTCAGTCTTCTTTATCAGTGACAGAAGGCTTGAAGCCAAGTTCTTATAAAGGTGAGCAAGTACAGTCATCCATCAGTATCCTCAACACTGGTTCCAGAAACCCCACTCCCCTAACCAAGGATAGCAAAATCCACAGATGTTCAGGTCCCTTATATAAGATGGTGTAATGTTTGCATATAACCTAACACACACCCTCCCTTATACTTTAAATCATCTCTATATTACTTATAATACCTAATGCAGTGTAAATGCTAGGTAAATAGTTGTTATACTGTATTGGTTTTTAAATCTGTTATTTTTATTGTAGTAGTGTTACTTTTTATTTTTTTCCCCAAATATTTTCAACCCAAGGTTGGTTGAATCTGCAGACGTGCAACCCGCAGATACGAAGGCCCAACTGCAGTGTGACACATGAGAAAAGCAAAGGCTGTAATTGGTCAATTCTAAGATGCCCTTTTTTCAGCCACCCCCAATTGGAATGCGGCTCACGATCAACGATGTCGTCAATGCTATGGGCTGGACGACAAGGCCCATGATGCATTATTACCAGCCCATGCTCAATCATCCAAATCTGCAGGACATACACATCAATGACTTAGAAGAAAATCCCAGAAATAACAATGAAGCAAGCATTCTTAATCCCTAAAAAACAAATCACGGTGGGATAGGAATGGATGGTAAATTGAGGAGTTAGGCAAAATTCCCATAAGAGTCAAGAGCTGGCTACCTCGACTTAATTGCCAAGCTGTCTTCAAAGTCCAGAACCAATGGCTCTTGGTGTTTTTATGGATTATTCTCCTTAGGAAATGCTACATCACCAGCACTCTTGGTGGCACAGTGGATGACTCTGTTTGAAGAAAATAGGCACTAACATCTGAGTCAAAAAGTGACTCAGAGTGCTTGGACTCTGAAAAAGTTTTAGAACACTTTGCTCAATGTATTTCACTTATATTTTCCTTTGTATCTATCTATGCCCGAGAGTGATAAATGGAAAAATCAATGTCTCAGTCTGAAAGAGCTCTTTCAATAAGTAGAAAATAAGAACGCCAACTGATAAGAACCCATTGTGTCACAGTTCAATGGACAGTGTTTTTTCTTTCCTAGTGGTCCACAAAATAATGGCATGTTTGACAAATAATGGCCTCTCAGAATTGATGAAAAAGGTGTATTCCAGACACAGGGGAAATTAGTGATGATCTAAACAAGAAGACAACTAAGTGAGCTCTCTGGCATAGGGGATGGGGCAGGACAAGGGCGGGAGGGGAAGGAGAGTGCGGCAAAGCAGGCCTTTCAAAGGTCACAGATCAAAAGCTCAACATCTAGGTCAAGGGAAAAGGCCTAGAGGCAGGGAGGAGTAAGACAAGGAGACTGGGAGGCATCCCATGCTAGGCCTACCCTCTCATCATCCAGGACAGCCATACAAATCCCCCTACCCAACAGTCATCTACACTTCTCAAATCCTGATAACAGAGTACTTAATTTATGGGCATCTCCAAAACACAGGCCTTTAATTTGCACTGGCTCCTCAAGCTCTCACAGGTCAATTTAGCTAAGAAAGACCCTTCATTTGAAGTGCGTCATTTTTCTAGGGCAGCACCCTATCTGGAAGAAAAGAGTTCACTCCCTGGGCTAGTCTCTGACGCAGAGAGGAAGAAACCTCGATGGCCACTCTTGAATGCGAAGGCCTCTCAAATTACCTGTTCTTTTTGCCACCATGTAAATGCTCCACTTGTTTTATCCAGAAGAAACACTGGACACTGGGTGCCTAACCATCTCAATGGTTATATGGGATTGGTAACTACCAATCTCATAAAATATCTAATGACCCCTCATAAATGCGAATGGCGTCTATGAAAAGCACCTGCATGCCCTCACCTTGAGAACCAGGACCAGCTACAACTTCCCACAGTTCCACCTCCCTAAGTGGCTGTGGGTGATGAAGTCACATCTCCACTTTATTGTTCCCAAGTACAATACTATCAATCACAGAAGCTCAGTGTTACCCACATTGCCAAGAATAACCCCCATCTCCAAAGCCCGGGTACCGGGCAGGCATCTGATCTCTGGTTTCCTGCAAACATGAATCAACAACCCCCACTCCCACCCCCAACAACTCCCAAAAATCACATCACACTGGAAATCCTGTCCTGGAAAAAGTGCACAGGGACCTAGGGGGAGTCCTCGTTAAACAGCAATATGTGCAGAAAGCACTTTAAGAATGGGTAGTGTTCTTCAACGGGGCACCTAACAATGAATGACTGACCTGATCCAACTTGGCGCTTCACAGAAGTCGGCTCAGGAATCAAGAAATGAGATTGTTCCACAAGCATATTTTATGAAGCTGATCAGCAAATTAAACTGTTCGAGCAGCTGCAGGTCTATAGTAAGGGAGGCGATCAGGAGAGTACACACAACCTTTTAACCAGGATGCGTTCGTGCCTCATCGAGGAGACCAGAACGAGAACAGGTGACCAAGATGTCCACAGCATGGAGGGAAACTCCACCACTAGCCAACCAAAGGCAACATCCTTCGGGAAAGAAAACTGGCTCGCTTGTTTAGCAAAAGAAACCAAGAAGTAGAGAGATCACCGAAAAAGAGGCTGAACAAAGCTGAAACCAGGGGCTGCCAATGAAGCCGAGGGAACCACAATGGCTCCCTCTTAGTCTCAGCTCCAATCCTGCCTTCCCCATGAGCCTACGTGATCACCACTTTAATACTGCAACTACCCTTCCGCCCTGATTTCCTAATCCCCACGCACTGCTCTGTTTTTTCCACAGCATATAGCACCTTTCTGCATGCTACATAACTGACTTTGTATCTACTGTCTGGCTCCCCACAGCTCCCCACTAGAATGAAAGCTCCAAGACCACAAGGATTTCATGTCTGTTACAAGCACTGGTGCACTCCCAAACACTCAAGCAGTGCCTGGCACATAGGAGGGTCTCAAGAGATACTCATTCAAAGAATCAGTGAAAAGAACCAGAGCCAGTTTTAATCTCTGTTCCTTCCAGAGAGGCAGCGGAGGGACTGCTGCCTTCAGAAGAGGCAGAGGCCTGGAAGGTAAGAACACAAATTCCATGGAGCAAAAGGTTAAAATGAAGAAAAAAGCAGGTGGTCGCGGTGGCTCACGCCTGTAAAACCAGCACTTTGAGAGACCGAGGTGGGTGGATCACCTGAGGTCAGGAATTTGAGACCAACCTAGCCAACATGGTGAAATCCTGTCTCTACTAAAAATACAAAAAATAGCCAGGGGTAGTGGTAGGCGCCTGTAATCATAGCTACTCAGGAGGCTGGGGCACAAGAATCGCCTTAACCCAGGAGGTGGAGGTTGCAGTGAGCCTAGATCGTGCCACAGCACTCCAGCCTGGGTGACAGAGTGAGACTTTGTCTCAAAAATAAAAAATTTTTAAAAAAAGCAAAACAGACCAGCACCACTATCAAAGCATTACCGAATGTGCATCTGCTCCAAGATGCCTTCCAGGAACGTTCCAAATGAGGCCACAGGATGAGGGCACTGCCAAGGCAAGGAAGGGACATGGGAGGCCCAGGGAGCAGGAGTGAGCCAGGTTCACTGATGGCTGCCAGAAACCCTCAGCCAGGGGTTGCAGAAAAACCCCACTGCCTCCAGTGGCCCTGAGGAGATCTCTTCCACCAGACAACCCTGGGTCTGCCACCTGTGAGGTCTGTGACCTTGGAAAAGTCACTTAACTTAAAAAGCCTGGAAAAGCTTTTTAAATGTAAGCCTATGAGTGAGACTCTATGTGACAGTTTTTGTTTTTCTCCAAATCCGGCCCTGATGAATCACTGTCATCTACATTTCAGCATGCTAACAAACCTAATCCATATAACACACCCCACGCTTCTGGGGCCCATACTAGTAGACATGACTAAGTGCAAAAATGCCAGTGTTTCACCCTGTGCTGCAGGAGGCAAGAGCCAGGCGGGAGCACAGTGCCGCCTGCTTAGAGCAGGGAACCCTAGAAAGGTGGGGGCCCATCAGGGAAGACAGATTCGTGCCTTGAGTTCCCGTTTATTTCCATGGTTTACAACAGAAAAAGGTGGGAGAGGCTTTCTGGACTAGGCAGGTCATCTGAAGACAGCTTTCCTGCCAACTCCACACTGGGTTCATCATGAAGATCAAGCACAGGGCCAAGGTGAGGGAATCTTCACACTGTTAAGAGAACAAGGTCAAGTTTCATTCTAAGGACAGGAGTGATCACTGGTGAGCACACACCAATGAATTCAACGTAATTCTCCAGAGAGGAGAGTTCCCCGTCAGGCCCAGTCTATCCGAGACCCGTTCAGAAGGGTTTGCATATGGAAGTACCAAGACATCCCTTCTCCTTAAAAACACCTCACCCATAAGGCAGTCTAGAGGCAAGGCCACAAGATTACAATGGTGGAACCAGGACTCTCAACAGTAACACCAAATCGAAGACTTACTCAAGGGAAAAGGGATTGTTCCCATCATGGAAGTGGGGCTAGGCCTCCTTCTATTCAAGTGGCACATTTTCAGGGGTGACAATCAGCATGTTCACTATGGCACAGGCACAGAAGTGGGTCCAAGAGGCCCCTCAAGTGGCAGGATTCAACCCTTTTACTGCTGAACATGGGAGAGAGATCCCAAGGAAAGACCAGGGCAGCTAGGAACTGGAGGGCACTCGGGAGGCCTCAAGACAAAGCATACGTGACAACCAGCATGGAAATGCCTCACTGTTCCATGTGTGTGGCATGGCTATGCCAGGGTGTTTCCATCTGCATATCCACTGACTTGCGTGGCTCAGCATCACCCACACAGAGCTTCCAGAAGAGGCTTCACAAGGACAAAAGCACAAAAACGAACAGGGAGCGTAGACTTGGCCAGGTTTGTGTGTCTTCTCATCACGTGAATTCTGCTGAGCGCTCCAGGAACCTTCACAGGCTTTTCCCAGGAATACCTAGCTTCCCTTCCTGGGATCGGAGCCAGAGCCTCACAGTCAACTCCCGCTTACACCTGTGTCTCTGTCCCAGGCAGCCTCACTCCCCGCCCCACCACACCTCCCTTCACTAAGCCCACTGCCTCTGGACTTGCCGGAAGTTAGGCAGAACAGTGGCCTTGCCTGCTTTGACACTAAAATCAGTATCTTCCCAAACTGACTTCCCTCTCCCCAAAGCCCTGAGAAACATGAGCAGTAGCAAGAAGAAACTATGTCTTCCCTGACCCTATCTCCCCCACCGCCTCTCCCATCGTTTTTCTGACCACCTCTTCCTCTGTTCCAAATGGGAAACCAACCACTCACCCATCACTCATCCAAACAGGAGCTAGGGTGGAGAAGCTGACAGTGGGCCTGAAGACTCAGAAAACCTTCACCAGCCTCCCAGGTGTCCCCCACCCCAAGGTCCAACAGAGCCTGGGCAAGCTGAGCCCACTCCATGCTGGGTATAGCAGCAACTTTTCCATTTTGCTCAAGGGTCTAGGGAAGACCTCGTTACTTCTGCACTGTTTAGCAGTCACACAATCTGTTTCCTTTATGTTTGCAGACCCAGAGGCAGCCACAACTTCAGTCCAGAATAGGGAAACTTTATTTTCTTTAAAGACAGAAATTTATGTTACAGTGACATTGTCAGATGATCTGGCTACACAGTGGTTTTCCCTGCTACTGTCCTCCCTATGTCAACTTCAAACTCTCACTTCAAGTGGACTTTCTTTAAACGCCAAACTGATGACAGGTGGCAAGGAGTGGTATTGGTGTCCCCCTCCGCATCCACCCAGACATGCTCACAGATTTTTGACACCCATTAAACCACGAGGGCCCCATGCTCGACCTCAAGTCACGCATGTTTCCAGTGATCACAGCGACCTGCCCTTCTAACAAAAGGGGCAGGGATACAGAGGGAGAGTGGTGGAGCTCAGAACCTGGGACCCCACTCCACGAACCCCTTACTCAGACACGTCCATCCACTGGTGGACACTCCAATTGCCTAACCACCAAGGCAAGCTGCACCCTCCACCCACATTCCTGATGGCTGCCCACTACTGAGATCCCCATTCTGACACCACAATTGGGTACAAGAGAGCTGGCATGGTGTCTGGACAACTTCCCAAAAAGTCTGTCTCTAACAGCATTTAAGATTCATAGCCCAAACCCCAAACAAACCAGTCAGATCAATCTCAGAGGTAGGGACGAGGGATAAAAAAAAGAAAGACAACAATTTTCCAGAAAGCAAGAAGTATATCAGGAATATCGTGAACTTAAGATTCCCGGTTCACTATACTTTCAAGGCGATATTCAGGCTTTTACTTTTTCATTTTCTCTTTTAGAGATAGCAGTTATTCAGTACCCACTAACAGTATTTAATTCTCCATACAAGGCCATGAGGTAAGAATGATTATTCCCACAGCAAAGATGAGGAAACTGAGGGTCAGGGAGGTTCAATGCATCAGTGAAGGTCACTAAGCACAAAGAGGTAAACAGCTAGGTCTCACTCAATGCCAAAATAAGTGGATTTGTGCCATTTCCCTTTATTTGAATGTCTACTACTAGCTCAGAAACATTACTGGCTCCCAAATTAAGAACCAACAAGTTAGCTTGGCATTTGAAGCCCGTTACAATTTAGTTCTGAATTTCTCCAACTTTACACCCTAACGTTCCCTTCCATGTGTACCATGATCTAGCCCGGCAAGGTCCTTCACTGTTCCAAGAAATAACCTGCCTGCCTTCCCCCATGATTCCTCGAAGATCCCACCTAAAGTCCCCCACACTTGGACTCTCGGGCAAGGCCAGCTCACTGAGTAAGGGTGATGCTACTGTGCAAAGTAGACAGGCTCCCAGGGCTCTGGATCATGTCCCTCAACTAACACTGTCCCTTACCTCCCAGCATGCAGGCGCACAGGCAAGGGGTCTCAGGCTCCACACACTCTTATAGCAGAGAGAAAACCCTTCCCTTTCCACCCTAAACAGCCACACTCCAGCCACAGGCAGCTTCATTTCCAGAGAAATCCCTTCCACACTTCTGCGGCTCCATCCACTGCCAACATACCAAAGCCCAGGGGAGACTTAACATGCTTAAAATTTTAAAGCATTTAAGAAGCTCAAAGGAAAGGAACCCTTGAAGTGCAAATCATCAATTTAGGGGGAAAGAGCAAAATATGGGGGGAAAGGGTATGGACACAAATGTAAATGAAATGTAATTTTAAATAATATTTTGCATAAACTGCTTTAACAGACATGTCCTCAGCCTGGGTGTTGAGTCCTGAGTTGTGCAGCAGTGCCTGAGATTGGTTTTCAGCGCTCCCTCCTGCTTAGTTTATTAAACCTGCAATCTGAGGTGAGCTGGCTCTCTGGGTTTTGCCAAGTGGAGAATAACAGTTCTGTGATGAGTTACTTAACAGGCAGGGCACACAATGACAAGTCTGGGCTGGGCTGCTGAAGCAGCAGAAATCCTAGTTGGACTCCCCTCAAACGAACCCCAAAGCCCCATACTGCATCCTTGTACCCTATGAAAAATGTTAGGATGTGCAGAAATTGGCTAAATATGGAATGAGAGCCCTGACTTGAACAGTATGAGGCAAGAGAAAAAATATAGGTCCACTTATCTCTAAAAAACTATAGCGAGCTTTTAAATTCTGCCTTTCTGTGCATGGCCCGCTATCTTTTTTTATGTCCATGCTTTACAAGCCAAACAAACCACGTGCTTTTTTTTTTTTTTTTGGTATGAGAATGAACTAAATTTAGAGACACTTCTAGTGTCTAAATCCATGGAAACAATTGGGGAGGAAAGAAGACTACACAATTTTCCTATAGATCAGGCATTTTCCTGTAGATCACGATTTCCTATAGGATCAGGCATTCCTATAGATCAGGGCTCTATTTACCCCCTTCAGAAACCATCTTCCCAGGGTCTACCACACAAAGTTAACGAGTCCTCCACTGCAATTTCAAAAGCTATTGCATTTACACACCTCTTCCTCAACCGACAAATCACTAAAGCATTCTAAGGGCTAGGATTAAAATTTATGGTTCGTTGACAGAAAGAATAGAATCCCAAATCACCAATCTATGTGTAATTGTTCATTTCCCCCACTTTTTCTACCTGGTCTCCGTACCTTTCTATATTGCCACCAGGAATTCTTTAAAAAAAAAAAAAGAAAAACTAAGAATCACACACTTCAGGAGTGTCTGAAGACTTCTGCATGGAAGACCCCTCACACCATCCAGCAACTGAAGTCCACGAGAGTGAGGAATCAGCCTCCGAGAGGCGAACAAGCACGTTTGCTCTCTCTAATCACGTGTACTAATGAAAGTGGCAGACTAAGGAAAGAGAAACGCCAAGGGTGGCTTAACGTGTTTGGTTTTCTTTGCATGAAAGGCAGAAAGCTTTGCCAGGTCTCACCAGCACACCAGGCTATGCAGAGTGGCCAAGGCACAGTTTACTGGGAAGCAAAGTTTTAAAAAATCATTCCAGTTTGACACGATTGTATCTCTGAATGGACTGCATGGCTTTTGATGGCTGCATGCTCTTCGCTGTTCAAGAATAAACCAAGTCTTCGCATACATATACTACCTATACCATTTTTTTACAAAAACAGCGCTAACAGTACAGTGTCAGCTCAGAAGCTAGGCCGATTCAGCACGTGGAAAGACGGCTTTATTTCACAAATCCATGTAATTTACCAGAAACCAAATAAGGCACTCATTCCACCTAACATCTTCGGCTATGAATGAATGAATGAAGCAAAGAAAAAGCCTCTGAAGCAGCCAAACCCCAGCATGGACATTTAGGGGTCTGACTTCAGAACTGAAGTCTGTTCATCTAGTTAGTTCCCTCTGGCTTGTTTCAGGATACCACTCTCTTGTTCCAACCCAATCACCCGTAGTCCATCTTCATTAACTCAGAATTTCCTGGGTTTGCAGTGACACTAAATGTCACAGTAACGAGGGTTACAGGAATTCGGAAAAGAGAACGCTGCTTTCAAAGCCAAGGAGCCAGTAAAACACTACAAACGTCCCCAGCCGGCATGCTCCAGCCCACAGCCCGACGCCCTGCTCTCCCGGCCGGCCGCAGGACCGCGCCGTCCCGGCTCCTCTCAGCGCTCAGCATCCTCCCGAATGCCCAGGGCCCGGCCAGCCGGAGCGGCGGGACGAGGGCGCGGAACCGCAGAGCGGCTCACACGGTCCCCACAGCCGGATCACTCGGCTCCCGGAGCAGCTTAAAAACACATCCATAGAAGAGGGATTCTCCCTGAAGCGGGGAGTGAGGATGGAAAATGCAAGCGCAGGAGGCCACGTCCGGCTCGCGCGGGAGGGCCAGGGGCCCGGTTGGGCAGAGGGTAACACTGGGACCGCAGGGGGACGGCCGGGACTGGCCTCGCTCGAGGCGCAGGGGCGCACTAGCCCCCGGCTCGCACGGGCCCTGGGGCTTTAGTTGGCACGGGAGTGGCAGCCCCTGCCCCCCAAAAGGTAAAGGGCAAAGAAGGTGGCACAAACAGGGAACGCACACCCCGCGGAGTGACAGGGGGAAAGGGACGAGGATTTGCAGCCGCTGGTATCAAAGGGCTGAAAAGAAACTTGGACTCCTCTCTCCCGCTGTACATGACGCGTTGGAAAGGCGGTCGCCTCTCTCTCCTCTCCTCCCCACCCCCTTTGTGTTTCCCAACACCCCCATCCCTAAACTTCCAACGGCAGGGGATGGGGCTCCCGGCGGCCGGACAAGACTCGAATTACGACGAGCAGAGAGAGGGGTGACGTCCACGAGACGGGGCGGAGGGGTGAGAAAGACTGCGGGGGCCGCCCTCTCCGAGCCCGGCGTGCGCAGAGGGGCCGGGTGCACCCCTGCCCTGGGCACTTGGCGCGGAGGCCCGGGACCGGGGCGGGCGGCTCGAGCGGAGGTCTGGGCGGAGGAGCGTAGGGGCGGCGCGGAGCGGGCAGGGGACAGGCGCGCAGGGTGGGGGTGGGCGCAGGGGCCCGGCCGCGGCAGGGCGCTCCACTCACCTTCCTGCCGGCGCCGCCGCCCGTGCCACCGGTCAGCGCGGAGCCGCCCCCCGAGTACATGTAGTAGGCGATGCCCAGCACCCACAGGAAGGCGAAGCAGAGCAGCATCCGCGAGCGCCGCCGCATTCTCCTAACTCGGCCGCCGGCGGGCCGCCGCTGCTCGCGAGTGCTGCCTGGGCCGGCCGCGGGCGCGGTGGGGGCCGGGGGAGGAGCGGAGGAAGGGGAAGGGCGCGGCGGCGGCTCCTCCTCCAGCGCGGGGCTACTGCTTGGCGGCGGCGCGCGCTCGGCGCCCGAGCTCCGCCCCGGGCCGGCGGCGCCGCGCGGCGCCCGAGCAGGAAGCGGCGGCCTCGGAGTCGGCGAGGGGGGTCAGGGAGCAAAGGGCGACCAATCGGCTGCGGCTGCGGGGGCCCGGGCGCGGGCCGCGGGAGGGGACTGCCGCGTCTCCATGGCTGCAGCACGCCGGGCTCAGTGGGGAGGGCCTGGGCGCCGCCCCGCCCCCGGCCTCCCGTCCGCCCCCTCAGCGTGCTCCCCCCGCCGGCCGCCCCCTCCCCTGTGAGTGACAGGTGGCTGCCCCGGGACCCGACTGGAGCGGGCGCACACGTGGGCACAGAGCCTTGCTAACGCACACGGGGCCTCTCGGTTACGGGGGCGGTAGTGGCCCAGGCGCTGCCTGCCCAGACTGTCACCTCTTCAGCCTTGGTCTTTGGGGCCACCTCAGACCGTTAACGGGCTTGCTCTTATTGGTCAACTGACCTGAGTTTTTGGTGCAAACCGCCCGCCTCAACCCGACTTTGCTGCTGCTTGCTGCAGTTTTCTCACTAACCTTGCAGCAAAACATTCCTGACCCGCTGGTATCGGTTTTATTTATCTATTTAGGCAGATGTGGAGGTTTTGAGGTAGGAACTGAGAAGGTAATTTTCAAAAGAACATTTTTCTGTGGGGGACAGAGCTATCAATGGTAGAATTGTTCTTTTCAATAAACGCGAAATGAAGAAGGAAACCAATAATATATTGTTTAAAATCTTTTCGTTCTCATTCATTGCTTTCTTTAAAAAGCACACCAAGCATCTTGAATGATACAAGAAAACGATCTGTCTTGTAACAGAATCTGTTAACCTTGGTGATGCCCTTGTAACACGCAGTTTCCAGTGTTTCCTAAGGAAGAGAGAAATTTTACTTAGAACTTGATATGTTAAATGTTTTCAGGAGCTTCTCAGTCAGAGGATAATGGCAGCTGCCTGAATATATCCCTACCCATATCCTCAACGAAACAAAAACAAACAAGCCTTCAGCATTACTTAGAGAGAATACTATGAACTGAACATTAAATTACTTAAGTAGAAGAAAGAAAAGACATCAGATTCCAACTGAGCTCCCTTCGCTATTGTCAACGACTTAAGTGAAGTACAGGGTTGTCATCTCTTTATAAATAGAAAGTCCAACACCAAGAACTAAAAACTGAACAGAGGTCAGGTGCCTTATTGATCAAGGGAAGAGATTTGAAAGAAAATGGGACGAGATGGGAGCCTTGAAGGAGCCTTGCTTCTGGGAAAAAGTCAGATAAATACAAAAAAGATAATGTCCTTCAGAGGCCTGGCAGTGAAGGGAAAGAAGGAAGTCAGAAGGGAAAATTACAAATCCTGCAGAAATAAAAAAAACCGCCAGTCCCCTCCCCAAACACCAACATTATCTATTAAAAACTGCATTTCAGTACACAGATAGAACACTCTTGAACTGGGAACCCTGCCTCAAAATGACTAGTAACAGAAAAACATCAAATCAACTGCATATAAAGATTCTGCAAAAAGAAAACAGAAAAATAATCACATTTCTGATGACAAAAAAAAAATCATAACATTTTCGCTGATGAAAACCCCCACAATAAAAACCATGAAGCATAAGAAAATTGTAATACCACATATCGAACTGAACAAAGTGTCATGTATTTGTATACACATATATACACACACACATACAGCTAGAATAAGAAATTTCAAAAACTAAAGACATACTAGACAAAAATTAGGAAGAAATGCAACAAGGGTTGAGCAAATTCAAGAAGGAAATTGCAAATAATGACAAAAACTATCCCAGAAACAAAGAATAATTATAAAGTGTCCAAGGGAGAATATATTCAAATGAAAATATGTAAAAGGACACCAAAGAATGGCAAGAAAACAATCAAGAAATTGAAAATAATATAAACATAGAAGTAAAAAGGTTCAGAGAGAAGAGGTTAAAATAAAAGCCAGGAAAGAAAGACCAAAATACACGTAACTGGAGTCCCTAAAGTACAAACATTAAACGATAAAATCTAACTAATATTAAAACTATAACCCCAGAAAATAATCCAGGAATAAGGGAAAATTTAAATGTACATGTCAAAAGTGACTTCCATGTACCTTGGGAAATGATCTGGAATTATCAACTCCAAAATATATTTTAGTAAAATGATTAGATTTTAAAGGCAAAAAATATCAAATTGCTTATACAGATAAAAATTTATGCTGGCATCAGACTTCTGAACAGCAACAGGCAAAGCCAGGCAACAGTGGAGCAGCATTAACAAGGAACAAAAGTACCAGGCAGGCCAGGCATGGTGGATCACGCCTGTAATCCCATCACTTTGGGAGGTCGAGATGGGTGGATCACTCGAGGTCAGACCAGCCTGGCCAACATGGTGAAACCCTATCGCTAAAAAAAAATGTGAAAATTAGCCAGGTGTGATGGCGGGTGCCTGTAATCCCAGCTACTTGAGAGGCTGAGGTGGAAGAATCGTTTGAACCTAGGAGGCAGAGGTTGCAGTGAGCTGAGATCATGCCATTGCACTCCAGCCTGGGTGGCAGAGCAAGACTCCATCACAAAAAAAAAAGTACCAGGCAGTGATTTTTATACCCCAGCCCTCAAGGGTCAAGGTTATAGGCAAAGAGATGTGACCTGAATGCAAAAATTCAGAGAACATCACACACATGGGCCTTTCATGAGGAATCTTAGAGAATGAGCTTCCTCCAACCAAGAGACAGCTGAGGAAGCCAGCAGAGTGACTAGCGGAGAACATTTTGTATATTCAGTAGGTGAAAGAATAGTGTATACACATTATACTTTCTGATAAACTTAGAACAGGTGCAACTAATGACAACTAGAGGAGAAGGGGAAGAGCGAAGGGAAAATAGAATAATATCATTGTCTGCAATATCAGTAGCAGGTAGGAATGAAAGGATACCGTGTAAAACTGACAGACCAAATGTTAAAAGGTTAGAAACAAAAAATAGGAATTAGGGGTAATATATTAAAAATATAAGTAAAAATCACTAAAAATATACATATTCCCAAATACTGGAAACCCTATTCTAAAACCCCAAAAGTTCTAAAAATAGCAAAGAATACATACCAAATAATGAAAGAAACACAGTAATGCAGTAGTTACAATAGGAAACAATATGATAGAGCTGAGACCAACCCACATCAGTCATACCAATTTACAAGTGGGCTCAGTTCGCCCTTTAAAAGAAAAGATTTTCAAATGTAGGCATAAAGGAAACCCCAACTCTAAAAAAGCAGGTGCTGTAATTCTGATATCAAACAAAGTAGAGTAAGCCAAAAAGCATTACATGAGATGAAGAGGAACAATTTATAGCCCAAAACCTCACTTCCTAAACACTTATCAATTATATATCATTAGGATTTGATCTGCAAAGTAAAATCATTATTAGTTTGATGGAATAAGGGATATATGATAGGGATTAGACTTTAGACAATGTTAGAGGTAGAAGAAAACAGGTTATGGAAGCCTTTCCATTGTACATGGGGCACATCTGAAGTCGCTGTAGTTTGTAGACCTGGGAATCAGAAGAATAGCTAGATGTGACATGGCACACTTCAAAGGCAAAGTTGAAACTACAAAGACAAAATATGTCTCATGAGAACAACTAGAATTCATGAGGACAAAGTGTAATGTACCTCCAGTGTTGATTATGAAAAAAAAAAACATAACAAAAACCCACAGTGAGATACCACTTCATATCCATTAGGATAGCTATTATATAAAACTTTTTTTTTTTTTTTGAAATGGAGTCTTGCTCTGTCGCCGAGGCTAAAGTGCAGTGACACAATCTCGACTCACTGCAACCTCCACCTCCTGGGGTCAAGCCATTCTCCTGCCTCAGCCTCCTGAGCAGCTGGGCCTACAGGCATGTGCCACCATGTCCAGCTAATTTTTGTATTTTTAATAGAGACAGGGTTTCACCATATTGGCCAGGCTGGGCTTGAACTCCTAACCTCACGATCCACCTGCCTCAGCCTCCTAAAGTGCTGGGATTACAGGCATGAGCCATTGCGCCCAACCTATAAACCATTTTATAAATAAATAACAAGTGTTGGTGAGGATGTAGAGAAACTGGAACCCTTATGCACTGCTGTCAAAAATGGTATAGTGGTTCCTCAAAAAATTAAATGTAGAATTACTATGTGATCCAGCAATTCCATTTCTGATTGTATACATAAAGGAATTGAAAGCAGGGATTCAAACGGATGTTTGTACATCCACATTCATATCAGTGTTATTTACAGTGGCCACAGGGTGGTACAACACATATGTCCATCAACAGATAAATGGACAAAATGTGGTATATCCATACAGTGGAATATTATTCAGCCCTAAAAAAGAAGAAAATTCTAACACATACCAGAACATGGATGAACCTTGAGGATGATATGCTAGATGAAATGAGCGAGACACAAAAAGACAAATACCAAATGATTTCACTTACATGAGTTTCCTACAGTAACCAAAATTGTAGAGGCAAAAAGTAAAATGGCAGTCACCAGGGGCTTGAGGAAGAGAGGAATGGGGAGTTCCCATTATTGTTTATGAGTTCAGAGTTTCAGTTGGGGATGATAACATTCTGGAGATGGATGGTAAATGTACTTAATGGCACAGAATTATACACTTAAAATGGTTACGATAGTAAATTTTATGTTACGTGTATTTTGTCACAATTTGAAAAAACCACAAATGACAAGTTGGGAGAAATTATTTCCACAACATTATGGATAAAAGGGTAATATCTCTGACATACAAAGTACTTAAACATTAAGGAAAAACCCCAAATCTCCTATAAAAAATGGGGAAAATCATGAACAGGCAATTCATAGTAAAGATCTACAAAGAGTCCATAAACATATGAAAAGACATTAAACTTTCCTCGTAATAGAGTTGTAAATTAAAACTACAAAATATACTATTTATCCTCCCATCAAACAGGTAAAAAAATCAGAAGCTTGACAAAACATTCTGTTGGCAAGACTACAAAAAAAATTAATTAAATTAAAATAAAATAAAAAGGATGACATCTGTGAACAGATATAGGGTAATATCCAGGATATTTTGTTAAATGAAAAAAGGAAGTTGCAGTAGGGTATATATCATCTGCTACATTTTCTGTGACAAAGAAGGGACTAGAAAACATACATGTAAGTGTTATAGCTCTTTTAGAATTTGTCTAGGTTTGCTGGTTTTCACTGGAAAATACTCCATGCGGAAAAGAAAAGATACATGTATCTGCGTATTTTGGCAAAACACACATACACACTCACGTACACAATAGTGGTAAGCCAGAAAGCAATTGAATTGGTTACCTAGAAGGGGTGGGAGGAAAAAGTAGAAGGGATAGGAGAAGAATTGATGCTTCTTTGAGTGTACTGTTTTTCCAGGCTTAAATTTTGGAAACATGATAGTGTTCTCTATATTAAAAAAACAAAAAACAAAATAAAATCAAGAAAGCTGAGGGGAGAGGAATAAAAACTGAATTCAAACAGAAATATCTGAATCCCATTACATTATAAATGAATAATATAAAGGTTAAAAAAATCAATATTCATAACTTTGTTTGCCAGCTATGTGCTGTCAGATTAGAACTGGAAAGAATTTTAAAACCCTTTATTTTTTTTCATGGTGTTATGGGTATAGCAATTAAATTATTTTATGCATAGTATGCAATTGAGAAAATCAGAAAATACATTGTTTTGGGGAGCTAGGATTTTCACTATGGAAGAAGGGAGATATAGTATGGGATGGAAGAAGGCAAGAAAGATTGCTGTGGAGTAGATTTGGAATCAGATATAGCAGTATGAACTCATTATTTCATATACACACACATATCTATGCTCATATGTATGCATATTTAAATAAATACACATATATATTTCCTAGATCTGTCCACTTAAAGGGCACTGATTAATAATATCCCAGTAGCAATGAGCACCCCTTGCACCCAGATCTTGGTTTCTAAATACCATTCTCCACTGTAAGATTTCACTGGAGAAATTATTGATTCCAGGACTGGAGTCTAGAGGGTATTAAATGAGCCTGGAACATCTTGTTGTACTAGAAAGTAAGGAAGGGCAGAAAGAGTGAAAGAGAGAGAAAGAGAGAAGCAGAAAGACAGCACAATGTTAAAAGGACATAGGAGCCAGCTTGAAGGGGCCCCACTGGCTAAATGTAAGACAATATATGCATCAAAATAAACACTGAATAAAGTAGAAATCTAGGTATACACAGCGATAATAAATAAATGGAAAAAAGGGAGAACTCTTTGAGTAGAATGCCAACTGATAGACATTCAGGGAAGGGTGGGTCGCCATCTCACAACCATCGCAGTAAAGGTTTGTTTGGAGAAGACACCTCAATGGATGCTGAAGTGGTTAGGTGAGGAGTGTAATGAAAAGGAGGAGATTTATAAGGTCTTCAAATGTCTTTCAACAGACATTTGTTAGTTGCATAATAGACATATTATTCATTGCTGGGTGTGGGTGGTGGTGGTGAGGGGGATGCGGGAATTAGTAGCTGGTGGAGAAACAGGCAGCACTTTGGCCAGTTGACCAAAACTAGCATCACTCGTGAGGGTCAGATGGATATCCTGAGTCTGCAGAGAGACCCTAAGAAGGTGACAGCATCATGGTTTTTGTATTCTGGCCAAGGATGTATAACCTGATTTGTGAATAAATATCAAGAAAACAAATTGGGGAATATTCTGTAAAATAAGTGGTGTGTATTTTTCAGAAATGTCACTTTGTCTATTGTGAAAGACAAAGAAAGAGTAAGGAAATGTCCCAGATTAATGAATCTAAAGAGACGTGATAACTAAATGCAATAAAGCCCCTGGAGTGGAGAGTAAAAATACTGTGGAGAACATGAGTACGACAATGAACAAAATAGAACTATGGACTATAAAGTGGGTAATATCTTAGTCTGATATACCATGGTACAGTATGGTAAATAGTATAATGTCAAATTTTCTGATTTTGCTAACTGTGCTATAGTTGCATAGAATGTTAGGAAAGATGATATTTATTAGGAAATATAAACTAAAGTGTCAAGGGTTAAGGGGGCATGACATACACAGGCTGCTTTCAAAAGATTCAAGAAAAATATAGACAGAGGATGATTTTAAAAAGTGGCAAAATATTTTAAAATGACAAGTCTGGATAAAGGACATAGGTGAATTCTCTGCACTGTTTTTGCAACTTTTTTTGTACGTTCAAAATCGTTTTCTTTAAAAGTGGTTTTACTTGCAATGTGGTGACCCTGAAGTTCATTCTGCTGGTTAGGAAAAAGGCAGAAACCTGAAAACATTCCACTGCAACAACCACACAGCCCAAGTCTCCAGACAATACTACAACTTGCTTCCTTAGGCAGCTGGCATATATACGTCCCCTCCTTGTCTTTCTTCTACCTTCATTTACTTTCCTAACATATCTCCACAGACACTTTCAACCACTTGTGCATGATTTCTAGTGTTTACAGGTAAGTAGGAAACTCTGTATACATTGACTTGCCCTCTTGTCAGACCCTGGTACCGTTCAGCACCATGGCTGTCATTTATCAATGTAATATTTTCATGCCAGAAGCCCTTAGGGCTTTTTCCTGACTGTATAGTACAGTAAGAACACTACATATTTGTAGCAGCACGTAAATATAGCTTCAGCATTTCTGCTGCCAATTCACTGTACCAGTTACCATTATCAGAGATGTCGGGAGCCCTGTACAATTTAATGATATACTGTGATTTTGCACAATAGAACCTTTCTTATAATCTGATTGTCCAATTTCCCTTTTTCTAAAATACTTTAAAGGAGGACAATACCCAATCAGGAGAAAAGGAGAAACAAAATTATGACTGCTTAAAAGGAACAAAATATTAAACACTGAAATTGGATAATTGGAAATCGTTTGCACACCCCTCCTACCAAACTGAAAGCACTTTTCTATGGAGGTTATTATAAAAAGAAGATGTTAAAGAGCTTGCCCAGGCCCTATCATACTCCCAGGACCCACAGTGGGCTGTCTTTAATGAGAGGGACCATTTCAAAGTACTACAGTTCTATCCTCAGTGAGCAGCTCTTAGTGACACTAAGCTCAAAATCCCCACACCCAGCAGACAGTGTTAACCACCTGCTGCTGTCTTCCCAGAAATTGCTTGACTTGAATTGTGACTGAGAAATAGTTTATCAATGGGATTTAGGTTAAAGGAATCAATTGCCCTGAACATATAAACATTAATGATTGCTTACCATATGCCAGGCACTGTTTGTGTATTATTTTATTAAATCTTCACAACAGTCCTATCAAGTAACTGCTCTCACTATTTCAGTTTGATAGCAGGGTGCTGTTAAGTGCCTTGCCCAAGGCAGCTCAGCGAGTAGCAGAGTCAGGGAGAGTGAGTCACTAGGAGGCACTTGGCCACATGCCGGGTAGGGGTGGGGTACGCGGGGGAAAGGAATCTTCCCCATTAGGCAAGACAGCAGTTACCTGGATAGGGTGGGGCAGGAACTCAACCAAACACAGCATCATGGGGACTTAGGGGATCCTGGGGACATTCTGCTGAGAGGCAGTCTTCTTGTCCCCACCTTCCCCACTGTGTACCCTCTCATCTCAGGCTCCCAGGGAAGATGTCATGGTGCCGCCAGCCAGCACTCATAGCACTATGGCCTCTGCTGATGCCCCACCAGCCCAGGCTGTCCCTGAGTGAGCCTGAGAGTTGGGCCTAGGAAGGAGGAGGCCAGTGTCAGGAGTGCTAGGAAAGGAGACTCGTGGTTAAAGACGCCCCCATAGCCCCAGACTTAAGGGCATGGGTGGACTTTAGTGAGTTCCATTTATTCCTTCAGCCATAGGGGCTACGGGCACCTTGCCCTGTCCACATTCCACATAGATGATCTCCAGCCAGTGCTTTTCGTTCGTGTACGCTCTTGTATCACAGCCCTTTCCTCCCTATGTCCTGGGGAAAGGAGCCAGTGGAACCCTCTTGGCCCCAGATGATACTTCCCTAACCCCAGCAATGCCCCTTCCCGTTTCCTACCTGTCCTGCCTGTGGTTGCTACCTTTAGGGTAAGCTTCTTCCCAAGAGGCCCCACAGCTCCTCCAGTACCGGTTCCTGGTGTGCCTGCCCCTGCCCCTGCCCCCAGGTAGATACGACTCTTGGGTGAACTTATATCTGGCTCAGCTTAGACCCCTGCAGGTAGTTTACAAAGCACTTTCACATGCACGACCTCAAGGTCTCATGAGGTGTATATTACTCTGCTCATCTTAGAGGATGACAAACTGAGGCTCAGAAAACTCAGGCAACTTGTCCAAACTATCCATGTCATTGGCCAATGGCAGCACCAAACACAGACCCAGCCGGTCATCTCCCTCAAAGTTCACAGCCTCTCTCCACCGTCCCGCACCTTCAGCTGCAGAGTCCCCAAGACTGGTCCCACTGCACATAGATGTTCTGAGAAAGTCTCTCGTTTATTTATAGTTTATACTCCACTCACTTCCAAAGATAATTGGAGACATTTCACAGAAACCCACAAACACATATACATAAGATGTGCAGAGCTGTGTAGGCAGACCACGTAACTCATGAGGGATTTTCCATTCCCCCCTCCCCCTGCCAGATTGCAGATCTTGGAGAGCTTTTTAAAAATAAAATTTCTCGAGATTCCCATCCCAGACCTACTGAATCAGAACTGCCAAGAGTGGAACTGAATAGTGTATAGTGTTTCCATTTGCCAATGCAAGTAGACAAAGGAGAGTAGAAACAGGGATTTTAGAAAGAAACAGAGCAAGCATACACTGTGGAGCTGTGGGGTTAGAAACTCTAACAGCTATGTGGGGGCTCATGGCAACCCTCAGAGTCCCAAAGCAACATCTCCCTGGTCCTGCTTGATGACGGACCTGGTCTACCCTAGAAAAAGACCATTCTGGGGCCTGAACTTCCCTTTGTCATACCAGAACCAGAGAATGCAACTCTTACGTGAACTGTACATCTTGACTATACCTATAAATCCTAATGGATCTGTGGGGAACTAGGACTAGAATTCCACTTTGGAAAGCAAAGTCATTTTCTGATCAAAAGGCAAGCTTTTCCAATTTGAGAATAAATGAAGGGATATTAGATTATATTCTGGAGTTATTATTAATCTTTTTAGCTGTGATATTGCTATTGTGGTTACTTAGAAAAATGTCCTCATTCTTAGGAGCTGTGTGCTGGAGTATTTATGGGTAAAGTTCTTGATGTCTGCAACTTACTTTCCAATGACCCAGCAACGAAAGTATTTATATTGTAGAGAGTTATAAAAATATAGGCATAGATATAGCAAGAGATAAAAACAAATGTGGGGAAGCACTCGTTGTTGGATCCAGGTAGAGAGCATAATGGGGTTATTATTCTGTTTTTTTCAACTTTTATCTGTAACTTCAACTTTTCAAAATGAAAAGCTGGGAGAAAAAGAAAAAGAAAGAGCACATGAGGAAAATCTGGTGAATAATTGCAGTGCAAATCATAACAACTTTTATTGAAGAAAAGAAAAACCCAGACATTGTAGCCAGACAGAAACATCCGGCATGCTCAGCAGGCTGTCAATCAATCAGTTATTCAACAATTATTCAACAGGTGTTTATTACAGGTCTATGCTGGGCCTAGGACTTCTACAAACAGTGAGGAAAAAAATAAAACCAAAAATGTACCCTATGGGTTCCTGTCCTTGAGCTGCTAATGATTAAATTCAGCTCCATGAAGATTTTTTTGTCCTGGATATAATTCCTTGGGAGGTTTTTTAAAAGCACCCAAATTATAGCTCTGTTAGCAAGCAGGTTTCTTTACCAGGCAGATTATCTTTGTTAGAAACTTCTGAACCAGGAAGATAAATGATATAGGATTCTCCAGGATGTCAGAAAAGAGAGATTTTACTAAGAAAAGTCCTTAAATCAGATCCCAAATAGAGGCAACATAAAATGGTGCATTTGGAAGTCCTAGGGAGGGGAAGGGAGGGCAGAATTAGGTCATTGTTAAGGGTGAATGCTTGACCTTTGCAGAGGTAAGTGATAGAGGAGAGCCCTGGAGAGAAGGGAGCTCAAAAGAGGGGCTGGATGAGTCTGTAGACATGATGAGGATGGGCCATGAGAAAGGGATCCCACCACAGCTTGTCCTCTACAAGAATCAGGCAGTGAGCTGGAAAGACAATGGGAAAGTCTCCATGAATCACCTCCTCCAGAAGGAGGCCAGGCCAGCTACAGGTCGGATTGACCAGCCTAATTATAACCTCAGGGGCATTTTTGCTTAAGAAGGTATGGGGAGGGAGAACATTTCTGCCATGTAGGTGATTGACAAGTCTTCAACCATTTATGAAACAACTGGAGATAAAAGGTTGAAAGTATAAATGCCCATTGAGATAACAATCACCGATTCCACAAATATTTATTGAGTATTTACCTTGTGCCAAGCTCTATTCTAGATCACTGGAGTGCACGGATGAAGAAGGTGAAGAACATCTCTGCTTTCAGAAAAAATCTCATACCTTCTAAGAGTGAGTGTAGTGCACACAGTGCAGAGGGAGTCAGTTTCAATGCATCCATGAAGAAAAAGAGCAGTCTCCCAGGTCCAGCCACTCTGCAGGAGGTTGGCGAAGTGCGGAGGTGGAGATGTGCGCCTTTCAGGGACCTGACAATGGTGCTGCTGAAGCTTAAGTTGGAAATGAGGAGGCTCTGCATGCCAAGAGCAAACTTCCCAGACTGCAGATTCTCCCCAAGACGGGTCTTGTTGACTTCAGAATCGGTAGAGACAAACCAAAACTGTGCATTGAAATATTTCTGACATGCAGCTGCAAGCTGGCAGCTCTGCTTAGAATGATTTATGAAGATGTTTTGTTTTTATTTTTGAGCATAGTTGATTTTGAATAAATGAGCCTTGTTCCTGAGGAATTTCTAATCAGCGTATCACTGTATAAACCAGCCTTTACCCTCAAGGAACTTATTTCCTTGTTTGACAAACAGAGCATGCATATGTGAAATAGATAGTAAGGCAATAAATAAAGTGGCAAATGCTGGATATGGACACTTAAGAGGTTAACAGAAAATTTAAGATGTAATATATATGACGGACAGCAAGCCAGGTTGCTATCAAAATCTCTTGGGGATTTCCAAATGATAAAAGGTTTATTGTCCTTAATCTCCTGCTGCATTGATCCAACTTTTAAATCAGGAGCTGCCCTCAATTGTTGTTGGGAGAAGTCAGAGAATGGACCCATCGGTGTGGGCTGGAGTTCCAAGGAAGGGTTGAGGGGAGGGTTTGAGTTGGGCTTTGGAGGATGGGTACGGTTCAGATATGAGGGTGAGCGTTCTGGGAGGTGTTCTCAACCACAGACAGCTGTGGTGGAGGAGGACAGGCCCTGGATCCCTGGCCGATGCAAATGGAGCTTGGCTCTCAGGCTGCTATACCTGAACTTGATCCAACAGCTAAGAGAGGGGTGGTGGGTGTTTTTAGAGCAATGGAGTGGTAGGATAAAAGCAACATTTTACAAGATTAATAGGTGATTTCAGGACCTGTTGGGGTAAGGGGATGAGTCGATGCTCTGCAGCTGGATGGGGGTGGGGCAGATTTGAGCTCCAGTCAGGTCTCTGAGGGAACAGGAGGAGTCAAACAAGAGCTGGCTGGGAAGCAGCAGCAGCTGGACTTGAGTGGGAAGGTTTAGGCAGGAAAGGAGACTCGTGGTTAAAGACGCCCCCATAGCCCCAGACTTAAGGAAATGGGTGGACTTTAGTGAGAAGTTCTATTTATTCCGTCAGCCATTCTCTATTAGGCGCTTGCTTTGTGCCAGGCACTGTTCTAGAAACTTGGGTTACATCAGGGAACAAAACAGACTTAGAGTTGGGCGTGGTGGCTCGCCTGTAATCCCCACACTTTGGGAGGCCAAGGTGGGTGGATCACCTGAGGTCAGGAGTTCAAGTCCAGCCTGGCCAACACAGTGAAACCCCATCTCTACTAAATTAGCCGGGTATGGTGGTGCACCCCTGTAATCCCAGCTACTTGGTAGGCCGAGGCATGGGAATCACTTGAACCTGGGAGGCGGAGGTTGCAGTGAGCTCAGGTCATGCCACTGCACTCCAGCCTGGGTGAGAGGGTGGACTCTGTCTCAAAAAAAAAAAAAAAAAAAAAAAAACCAGGCTAGGCACAGTGGCTCACGCCTGTAATCCCAGCACTTTGGGAGGCTGCGGTGGGTGGATCACCTAAGGTTGAGAGTTCGAGACCAGCCTGACCAACATGGAGAAACCTCATCTCTACTAAAAATACAAAATTAGCCAGGCGTGGTGGTGCATGCCTGTAATCCCAGCTACTCAGGAGGCTGAGGCAGGAGAATTGCTTGAACCCAGGAGGTAGAGGTTGCAGCGTGCCAAGATCATGCCATTGCACTCTAGCCTGGGCAACAAGAGCGAAACTCTGTCTCCAAAAACAAAACAAAATGAAACAAACAAGCAAACAAACAAAAACAGACTTAGGTCCCTGCCCTCCTGGGGTTCCTATTGTAGCACAGTGGTGGATGGGGAAGGGAGGGACTGGCAGTAAGCATTCAACACAATGAGTAGATAGAGTAAATACAAATCGGCCCTGAACCACTTGAGGTCTACTCATATGTGGATCTTCTGCCACCTCTGCCACCCTTGAGACAGCAAGAAGAACTTCTCTTTTCCTCCTTTACTTCAGCCTACTTAACATGAAGACCATGAGGATGAAGAGCTTTATGACAATCCATTTCCAATTAATGAATAGGAAATGTATTTTCTCTTCCTTATGATTTTCTTAATATTTTCTTTTCTCTGACTTACTTTATTGTATGGACACAGTATATAAGACATATACATAATACGTGGTCATGGGTTGCATATGTTATCAGTAAATCTTCTAGTCAACAGTAGGCTATTAGTAGGTAAGTCTTGGGGGAGTCAAAGGTTATATGTGGATTTTTGACTGCGAAGGGGGTCAGTGCCCTAGCCCCCATGTTGTTCAAGGGTCCCCTGTAGTGTGTTAGAAGGTCACATGTACACTGCACACAAGGACAGGTGGAGCAGAGAAGGGGAGAGTGACAGTGAGTGTGGACTCATTGGCCACCCCGGATATGGTGAGGAGGGAATATCTGAGCCCAAACTAGAGGGAGGTGAGAGAATTAGCCAAGCAGGCACCTGGGAGAAGGGTCTTCCAGGCAGGAGCTAGAGCAGCCAGGTGAAGTCTCCGAGGCAGAGCTTGTCCAGCCTGCATGGTGGATTGAGAATAAGAAGGAAGAGGTCAGAGCTGGGTCAGAAGGTCACAGCAAGTTGGAGAATGTAGGATCCTGCAGGCTGCTCTCAGGATTGGCTTCTACTTGGAGTGGAGGCTTTTGGGCAGAAGAGCAAACGTATCTGATGCTGGCTGCTATGTTGAGTTTGATTATAGAAGGCAGTGGCAGAAGCAGTCTTTCGGACCTTTTAGGAAACTCTCCAGCCGGCTGGTACTGAGATCAGTGTGGGAGCAAGCAGAAGAGAAGAGCCAGCAGTGAGGGTGGAACCAGCAGGGTTTCCTGATGAGTGGGAGGTAGGGTTTGGGAGAAAGAAGGAGGTAAGGTTGGTTCCAAGATTTTTCCCTGAGCAATGAAAATTGGTGGCTGGCTGCCCTCAGCTCTATTACTTGTTCACAATTCTGGAGACTGGAAGTTCAAGATTGAGGTGTCAGCAGGGTTGGTTTCTCCTGAGGTCTCTCTCCTTGGCTTGCAGATGGCCCCCTGCATCCTCACATGGTCCTCCCTTGGAGTGCATCTCTGTCTTAGGCTTCTCTTCTTGTAAGGACGGCATTCATATGGCAGTAGTGTCTGCCCTAATGACCTCATTCTATTCTAATTTGTTTATCTCTTTAAAGGACATGTCTTCAAATACAGTTGCATTCTGAGGTCCTGGAGGTTAGGACTTCAACACGTGAACTTTTGGGGGGAAACAGTTTAGCCCATAATGTAGAGAGATGAGATTATATCAGATTTCCTCCTGACATGGTAAAGCTAGAGGCAGAATAAAGCTGCAGTGAATGTGGGGCAGGTGCTGTTAGCTAGAACTTCCCAGCAAATTACAGGTGAGGTCAGAAGCAGCCATGGTTAGGAGTACAATAAACAGAATCCCCCTCCCTGCCACTTAAGCAAAACAGGGCAAAGACGGGAAAAGTGGTCAGGTTCCAAAGGGCTGGTTCCCAGAACTGGGATCTCCACAAGAACCAGGTTCCCATGTGGCCTCTCAGAGCCTCCCGATCTCTTTTGCTTGGCTTCATGACCATCTAAAACATCTGGTTTTCTCCGCTACAGCTTTTGACCTTGCACTGACAAGGTCAACCTTGGCCCTCCCAGGCCTGGTCTCAGGTGGCTTCTCACTCTCACCACCTAAAAGATTTTACGGACGATCCCTGAGGCTCAACTCCAGAATCCTAGGAATTGAAAATCTGCTTGGTGGAATCAAGGAAAATGCCTACCTCTGCTTCAAACAGTGAAGGATTGGGGAGGTCAGTGGGGGACTGGATGGGAGAGCCGTGGAATGCAAATAGGGCAGAAGGGCCCATTTTAGATGCACTGCTGGAAGGTGAGGGCTGGGGCGAGGAGAACAGAGCAGAGCTGGGACCCTGAAGAGAGAGCCAGAAATCTCCACACAGAGAGCCAGTCCTCTTTCCTCCACAGAGAGCCAGTCCCTGTGGACATAAGCCGAGGGCTCAGGAGAGATGAAAGGAAGCAAAGCCGGGGTCTGAATGGCTATAGGAGTGAGAAGCAGAGGCACACAAAAGAGAAAGTGAAAGTTCTATTGACAAGACAATTTAGACCAGGTAATGTTTTATCCACTGCAATTACCACAGAATGAGGCAGAACAATAGAGAAATGAGTGAGGTCTCAGACACTTTCAAGTGGCTGATGGAAATCATTTATTCTGGAATCGTTTCTTTCGTGTTCTTAGAATATATTGGGCACTTCAGGCAACTTACTGTAGAGTATAAAATATATATTATATATATAACTGCAGAATATGTGTCTATCAAGTGGTTCAGCCCAAATGCAGAAACCAATTTGCTATAGAATGAAATGAATCTGCCCAAAGTTGGGGAACATTTAGAAATATTTTTAAAATATATAAAAGTCGATATTTTAAAAATATTTAAAATATTTAAAAGTTGATATCAAAGTTGATGTTTTAAAAGTATCAACTTTGGTTGTTGTTGTTGTTGTCATTTTTTTTTTTTTTTTTTTTTTGAGACAGAGTCTGGCTCTATTACCCAGGTTGGAGTACAGTAGCATAATCAGGGCTCACTACAGCTTCAACCTCCCAGGCTCAAGCCATCCTCTCATCTCAGCCTCCTAAGTAACTGGGACCACAGACACACACCACTACACCTCACTAATTTTTTTTTTTTTTTTGTAGCGATGAGGGTCTCACCATGTTGTCCAGTCTGGTCTGGAACTCCTGGGCTCAAGCAATCCTCCCACCTTGGCTTCCCAAAATGCTGGGATTATGGGTGTGAGTGACAGTGCCTGACCTCAACTTTGGTTTTGATGAATGACATTTAACAGATGAGACTAGTCTTGCCACCTTCTTTGTCTCTCTCACCCATCAAAGGCAAAGAGCTACCTGTGACAAACGGTATCACAGCAGGTGTGTTGTACTCTCTTGGGATCTGAGTTTACTTTACTCTAACATGGACATCACAACACCTATCCTGCCTGTCTCTCCAGGCAACATAGGAGGGGCTCACCTGAGACACAGTTTATGCAAGGACTTTTCAAAGAGCAGAGTGAATGTGTCCCCTAGGGTATGTGTGACATTCTCCTGTAGTTTGTTCTACAACCACGGCAGGCAACCGTGGTGGTGGTGGACAGGGGTGGGTGGTCCTCTTTTACAGGCTGAGCCGCAAATACAGGTTTTGCACTAGGTGTCACTGCAGTGGAGGCAGGCTGGCTGCCAGCCCAGACCTGTTGGGGACTTGTCATGTCACATGTGATTCAACAGCAACTGCAAGTGAGGTTGACAGAGCTGTTCCAGATGCTGAATACTGTAGGGCAGACAGTTTGATAAATGACTCGTGAAACATCATCTTCTATGCCTCTCACTCATTACTTCATTCAGATATATATTCAGGGACTTCTAGGCTTATTACTTGGTCGTCTGGACTTTGGTGCCATAGTTGCAAGAAGGTGGCACAGTTCATCAAGGGTTAAAAAATTAAATTTATTCTTTAATTTAATAAATAGTGGATTTTATTGCCCCCCTTTCTATCTATTTGCTTATTTTTCACATCTTTGTCCCTGGCACCACAAGATAAAATATGGTAAATCTGCAATCCTATGAGAAAAACCCTAGACATCAGACCTCATCCTCTTGTGAATAACCCCAGGGTACTCGCTCTCAGTTTAGCACAGTGGCTCTCGAATAGAAGCTGCTGAAAGCCTCTGTATCAAGTAGGGAGCTCTGGTTGCAAGCCCAGTTACAAGCGCCTTATCTTGCTTATGGACCTGGAAAGTCTGGGTATGATGCTTTATTGTATTAAACACATTTGTCATTCTTGACTGCTCAAAATTGCTTAAACATCCTCTCCACATTTCTGGTCATTCCCCACATTGTAAATCCCACCTTTCCAATGAAGAGACCCATTCCCTCTTGCTGCTAGGGAAATAGATTCTATCACTCAGTTGCACTCTCCTATAACTTCTATTGGGAAGTAGGGTGACCAACCATTCTGGTTTGCCTGGCACTGAGGGAGTCCTGAATGTGAGACTTTCTGTGCAAAAATTGGCAAAGTCCTGAGTAACCTGAGCTGAGTTGGTCACTCCGTTTGAAGCCAGCTATAGAAGACAAGGGCCGGGGGCATCCATGGTGCTGGCCCAAGCAGAGGCAGCTCAGGTCGATGGCAGTAACAGTTTCCATTTCACATCAGTTCTGCAAAGGAGAGCTGGAAGCTATCCCTATAAATGCAACCCAGAGACTACTTCCCACCATTCTCTGAGCCTCTGAATAGTCTTTATTATATTACTGCCTTTAAACTATCTAAAGGGAGCTCTGTTGACTGACAAGACAGGTGGACTTCGGGTGTAGTTAGTCAGTGGCTTGGAGGTTCAGTGATGTCCTCGAAGACTGTGTCCACCTCTCCAATCTTCTGTCCAGCTCAGGTGACTCCTCTTGTGATCTTTGGATGGCTGCCATATGCAACAAAGACCATAACCTTTCCTCACTGATATCCATTGGAAAAGAGAGAGTGCTTCTGGGCCATAATTCCAAGCAGACCCCAGAAATTTACCCTGATTGCATGGACTTAAGTCATACTTGCTTTAAAGTATAGGCTTTATTATTATTCAGGTATGATGAGGCCAATAGGTTATGAAATGGCCACCACTGAAAAGACAGTTTGTTACTCACAGTTCCTGAGATGAAGCAATCCCTGCCGGTGCAGGAGGAAATGCCAAGGTGGATCTCAGGGCAGAGGGAGAGAGGGAAAAGCATGACCAGGAGCCTTTACTGTGGTTGCCATAGGAAAGGCTAGGCAAGGCACAGTAAGCAGGCTTAGGCCTGGCTAGTTTGAATAATTTCAATGGGCTTAGTTTGAATAATTTCAGTGGGCTCTGGAGTGTAGGGGCTGGCCCAAGTTGGCTATACCGGGCCCTGGGTTGATTTAAGGCACGGTAATATTGCTTCCTGGAGTGCCAGAGCCAGATAGGAGAGGTGGCTCAGAGTATGAGCTCTGGATTTGTTAGTTTGCCTCTGAAAGACCTGGGTGGACCTTTTGCTACTCTATCTCTGAGCCCTAGAAGAGGCAGTCTCTCTCCAGTCAGTGAGGACCCAGATGTCAGAGCATCAAGAATACAGAAAATAAGAAAATATAATTAATACAATACTCTCACCAAAATAATGAGATGGCCAGAGGAATGGACAGTGCTGACTGGCTTACAGTCAGTCAAGCATTTCCCAAAGTGCTTAGCCTGTGTTGGCAAGAGGTAGATGCCGGAATTAAAATTGGTTTTCTGTTAGGCAGTGGAGAGGTGGGAGGAAACAGACACTGGTGAGATCACAGTGAATGTCATGACATACAGCTCTTGCTTTTGCTACCTGTAAAACCTTAAGGTTTAACTCAAAGGTGACCACTAGCATAAAGCCTTCTGCAGACCCAGCCTACAGAAACTCTCTCTACTAAGTGTTGCTCTACTATTGAGTATACCATGCACACATAGATCCCATATCTTATTACATGGTAATGGCTCTTGTACCCATCCATCTCTCCTACTATCCTGTATGAGGCTAAAGCCCTGCCTCATACATCTCACTGTTGTTCTCCAGCAAACCATGGTCGCATGCAACCTCGTATCCAGCAGTATGGGCATTGCAGACAGTGCTACTGAATGACCAGCCCCTGATTTCAGGGTGTTTAAAGCCTGGCCTAACAAGGAACTCTGTTCTGTGAGAACGGACTACAAAAATACAAACATCTTCGTCTCTTTTTCTTTTCTTCTTCATCTTCCTCTTTCTTCTTCTCCCCCTCCTTCTTTGTCAGTTGCACAGTGCTGAGGACTCAGGCCTCCAGCTTTCTCCAAGTAATCTTCACCTTATTGTTGTATGTCTGTCCCCTCAAACCTCCTGTTGAAATTTTATCTCCATGTTGGAGATGGAGCCCATTGGGAGGTGTCTGGGTCACAGGGGCCGATCCTTCATGAATGTCTTTTGGTGCCATCCTCAAGGTAATGAGTAAGTCCTTGCTGTATGAGTTCCCACAAAGCTCATTGTTAAAGAGCCTGGCATCTCCCTGTGCACCTCTTGCTTTCTCTCTTGCCTTATGATCTCTGCACAGGCTGGCTGCCCCTCAGCTTCCATCATGGGTGGAAGCAGCCAGAGGCTTTCACCACATGTGTAATCTTCCAGCCGGCAGAATCATGAGCCAATTGAACCTATTTTCTGTATAAATTACCCAGCCTCAGGTATGCCTTGATAGTAACACAAATGGTCTAAAACATCAACATGTCTGCCCACCCTTCTGTCCTTAGAAACCAGTCATCATGGAACATCTTCCTCCCCGGAAACAGATGCCCTTACCTGCTTATTAAAGACTGAGCCAGGCTGGGTGGGGGGGTGGCCAACACTGGCGTCTGATGTGGAAAGAGGTTCTCCACGTGGATCAACAGAGGAAGCAGTTTGAAGTAGAAGTCATGGCTCATTATTCAAAGGCTTCTTCCCATCATGTTCTTTCACGTAGGGATGAGAATTGAGAAGATAACTTTTCTTCTTTAATGAAAGAGAGCTCACAGTTAAAGTACTGAAAGAGAAAACTTGTCATTTTGAAATGAGCAGGCCAGTTGTCTCAAAGGAAATTATCAGCATATTTCAAGAACAGCATTGTTAAAGCAGACTCGAGAGCTCAAAAGCACGAAAATCAAACGCTGCAAGTTAAACAGAGGAGATCAATCAGATCCTAGTGCAGAGGGCTTGGAACTCACAGACATCCGCAGCAGGTGTTTTCCTTGATTGTTTTTCAGCTTCCTTTGCAGCTGACATGATTGCAGAGGGGCCCAGATAGCAACTCCTCACCTGAGGAATGCAAGTGGATGCCCAGGAGGGAGGAGCTCCCGCAGTCCTCCCAATAATCTGAGAAAGCAGCACCACACTGGGAAACAGGGAAGAGAAAGGTCCACACCCCAACTTTTCCCAAGAGTAGTCTATGGAGCACCTGGATCATGAGATGCTCTGTAATCAAATACGTTTGGAAAACGTTACGTACTCTAAATCTTCTTACAGGTACATTACATCTTTTGGCGTGTCAAAAGCCCCGAGAAGTCCTGCAATAGAAGAACCTGTTTAACTGCTGCTAAGCCTGGAATTCTCAAACATATTTGGCCAGACAATTTTTTTTTTACTCCAGAAAACATCCTGTGGAACTAGCATTTCCTAGCACACAATTTAAGAAATATTGCCCTGCCTCATTTTCAGGCTTCAATTTGGCCACCATTTTCAGACTCTTCTCCTCTGAAGAATTTTTTTTTTTTTTGAGATGGAATCTCACTCTGTCACCCAGGCTGGAGTGCAATGGCACAATCTCAGCTCACTGCAACCTCCGCCTCCGGGTTCAAGCAATTCTCCTGCCTCAACCTCCTGAGTAGCTGGGACTACAGGCGCTTGCCACCATGCTTGGCTAATTTTTATATTTTTAGTAGAGTTGGGGTTTCACCGTGTTAGCCAGGATGGTCTCAATCTCCTGACCTCGTGATCCGCCTGCCTCAGCCTCTCAAAGTGCTGGGATTGCAGGCATGAGCCACCGTGCCCGGCCTCCTCCCAAGACTTTCTAAGAGAACCACTGTAAAGTTTGAAAAGACCCTGCAAGTCAGGCCTGGCATTAAGGGAAAAGTCCAGCACTGTCTAGACAAGGGGTCAGAACAAGGCTGCAGACAATCAGTGTGGGGTTCCCAGGGCATCATGGCCCAGGCTCTGGTGGAAATGAGAGTGATTCATGGGCACATGGTGGGAGAGAAGGCCTGACTGGTTGTGTAGACTGACAGCCCTTGATGGGGTGTGTGGGAAAGCCCCAATGCTGTTCCCATGAGGGGCTCTGGAAACTCAAGTCACCTCAGGCAAATCTGGATAGAAGACAGTGGCAGTAGATTCTATGCCCCCAATAGAGAGGATGTTTCTCCTAATACACAGTGTGTCATCACCATCCTTGGCTCAAGGCTTAATAGTGCGAAGCAGATAGCTGTCAGGCACCATTGCAGACACCTGGGTGGGACTGAGGCCACCTGGAGGGACACCTGTACTGACATAAAAAGCAGTGAATTAAGAGGCCAGGAACCTGCCTGGCAGACAAAGTCACTATTAGTTGCTAATGCCAAGAGAGAAGGTAGGGAGTCAAGGCAAGAAAATGAAGGGCACTGTGCCAGCTGTGTACAGTTGTGTGGGTTGTACACTATATGGGGAGGCGGGTCAAGGGGGTGAGCCAGAGCTAAAATCTAACCTAGGTTCCATCTGCCAGGCTAGAAGCCCTCATGTGGGACTACACATGAAAGGAACCTTTTACTAATTCACACAAAGTCTGACAGTCAGGGCCCAGATGGGCAGGATGCCGAACCCTAGCTTGTGAAGTGAAAGGAATAGGGGGATCTGGCTGGGGTCTTTCAGCACACTCACCATGCAAAGTGTGGGCAAAACATGGGTAAGAAACTGACACTGTAGGCAAATCCAAAAATCCCAAGCTGGTAAGGGCTAGCAGCTAAACAAAGCACAGAGAAAAGGGCTCACGTCCAGTCAGCCCAGGTGAAGTCAACTGTCCTAACAGTGCCTCTCTGAAAGCTCCAAGTCTCCGCCCTTGGGTACTGTTTTTTTTATTTTTATTTTTATTTTTATTTTTAGCTTATTTATTTATTTATTTATTTATTATACTTTAAGTTCTAGGGTACATGTGCATAACGTGCAGGTTTGTTACATATGTATACTTGTGCCATGTTGGTGTGCTGCACCCATCAACTCGTCAGCACCCATCAATCCATCATTTATATCAGGTATAACTCCCAATGCAATCCCTCCCCCCTCCCCCCTCCCCATGATAGGCCCCGATGTGTGATGTTCCCCTTCCCGAGTCCAAGTGATCTCATTGTTCAGTTCCCACCTATGAGTGAGAACATGCGGTGTTTGGTTTTCTGTTCTTGTGATAGTTTGCTAAGAATGATGGTTTCCAGCTGCATCCATGTCCCTACAAAGGACGCAAACTCATCCTTTTTTATGGCTGCATAATATTCCATGGTGTATATGTGCCACATTTTCTTAATCCAGTCTGTCACAGATGGACACTTGGGTTGATTCCAAGTCTTTGTTATTGTGAATAGTGCCGCAATAAACATACGTGTGCATGTGTCTTTATGGCAGCATGATTTATAATCCTTTGGGTATATACCCAGTAGTGGGATGGCTGGGTCATATGGTACATCTAGTTCTAGATCCTTGAGGAATCGCCATACTGTTTTCCATAATGGTTGAACTAGTTTACAATCCCACCAACAGTGTAAAAGTGTTCCTATTTCTCCATATCCTCTCCAGCACCTGTTGTTTCCTGACTTTTTAATGATTGCCATTCTAACTGGTGTGAGATGGTATCTCATTGTGGTTTTGATTTGCATTTCTCTGATGGCCAGTGATGATGAGCATTTTTTCATGTGTCTGTTGGCTGTATGAATGTCTTCTTTTGAGAAATGTCTGTTCATATCCTTTGCCCACTTTTTGATGGGGTTGTTTGTTTTTTTCTTGTAAATTTGTTTAAGTTCTTTGTAGATTCTGGATATTAGCCCTTTGTCAGATGAGTAGATTGCAAAAATGTTCTCCCATTCTGTAGGTTGCCTGTTCACTCTGATGGTAGTTTCTTTTGCTGTGCAGAAGCTCTTTAGTTTAATCATATCCCATTTGTCAATTTTGGCTTTTGCTGCCATTGCTTTTGGTGTTTTAGACGTGAAGTCCTTGCCCATGCCTATGTCCTGAATGGTACTACCTAGGTTTTCTTCTAGGGTTTTTATGGTATTAGGTCTAACATTTAAGTCTCTAATCCATCTTGAATTAATTTTCGTATAAGGAGTAAGGAAAGGATCCAGTTTCAGCTTTCTACTTATGGCTAGCCAATTTTCCCAGCACCGTTTATTAAATAGGGAATCCTTTCCCCATTTCTTGTTTCTCTCAGGTTTGTCAAAGATCAGATGGCTGTAGATGTGTGGTATTATTTCTGAGGACTCTGTTCTGTTTCATTGGTCTATATCTCTGTTTTGGTACCAGTACCATGCTGTTTTGGTTACTGTAGCCTTGTAGTATAGTTTGAAGTCAGGTAGCGTGATGCCTCCAGCTTTGTTCTTATGACTTAGGATTGTCTTGGCAATGCGGGCTCTTTTTTGGTTCCATATGAACTTTAAAGCCGTTTTTTCCAATTCTGTGAAGAAACTCATTGGTAGCTTGATGGGGATGGCATTGAATCTATAAATAACCTTGGGCAGTATGGCCATTTTCATGATATTGATTCTTCCTATCCATGAGCATGGTATGTTCTTCCATTTGTTAGTGTCCTCTTTTATTTCACTGGGCAGTGGTTTGTAGTTCTCCTTGAAGAGGTCCTTTACATCCCTTGTAAGTTGGATTCCTAGGTATTTTATTCTCTTTGAAGCAATTGTGAATGGAAGTTCATTCCTGATTTGGCTCTCTGCTTGTCTGTTACTGGTGTATAAGAATGCTCGTGATTTTTGCACATTAATTTTGTATCCTGAGACTTTGCTAAGGTTGCTTATCAGCTTAAGGAGATTTTGGGCGGAGACAATGGGGTTTTCTAAATATACAATCATGTCATCTGCAAACAGGGACAATTTGACTTCTTCTTTTCCTAACTCTGAAAGCTCCAAGTCTCCACCCTTGGGTACTGTTTCATAAGGGTTGATGGCGTGGTTCTGTGACCTACACGTCTGACCATGTGTGACCTCTCTTCGTCTTTTTTTTTTTTTTTTTGAGATGGAGTTTCACTCTTGTCTCCCAGGCTAGAGTGCAATGGCGCGATCTCTGCTCACTGCAACCTCCGCCTCCCAAGTTCAAGTGATTCTCCTGCCTCAGTCTCCCGAGGAGCTGGAATTACAGGCATGTGCCACCATGCCTGGGTAATTTTGTATTTTTAGGAGAGACAGGTTTTCTCATGTTGGTCAGGCTGGTCTTGAACTCCTGACCTCAGGTGATCTGCCCACCTCGGCCTCCCAAAGTGCTGGGATTACAGGCATGAGCCACCGAGCCCACCCCAATTTTTGTATTTTTAGTAGAGACCAACCATGATGGCCAGGCTGGTCTCGAACTCCTGACCTCAGGTGATCCACCCACCTCAGCCTCCCAAAGTGCTGGGATTACAGGTGTGAGCCACCACGCCCAGCCTCTTCTCTGTTTTATCTAAGGAAGCCTTTACAGGCAGACCTGGGAACAGGACTGGAAATGCAGCACCTTGCTCTGATGACATTTACAGACAGCCCAGAGGAATGGCTTTTCAACAGTGCTCAATGTTTGTGAACCTTGGGTTTTATAGAGCATGGTCTTATAGGTCTCATGGTCAAGGGCATCATTTCAGACATATTTAGTGCTGCCATTCAAGTTACGTATTTCTTTGAGGGACATCATGACTAACCTACGGCTTACAATATGGCCCCTCTCACCTGGTCACCAGTGTTTTTTTTCTTCCCTAATCAGCTCTACTTTACCCTCCCTGCCTCCTCCAGCTGATCTTTAAATTTTCACCATTTTCTTCTGTCACATACCATTTTTACTGGATGACTGTACCTCCCACAATATAGAAAACATAAATGTCACCAGAAATGAGCTTCTCGAAGCTTTCTACCAAGTATCACAAACTTTAGTTCTAATGGCATTTATTCTTTGCTCGTTCTGTCTTGTCTGCAGAAGAAAATCTCTTTTCCAACTTAAAGAAAGAGATTCGCTTGATTCTGTCTGATCTTCAAGCTACTTCTCTCCCGCTCTCTATCACAAAACTTGTTAAAAGAGCATCCAAGACTTCCACTTTTGCCCATGAAGGACTACTGGGGCCGGAATTACTCTCCCACTTTATACAACTTGAAAACTGGACAAAATGATAAGAAATCATGTTTGTTTGTTTTTTTCTTCAGAAATTGAACAATAGGCAGTACAAAATTGAGATTGCTGAGCGAGGGCAACAAACATGATTAGTCCTATAATTGCCCCAGCTAAGTGCCAGGAGGCAGTTTCCAGGCTGTAGCGCAGGAAGCGGTTCCCACACTGTCTGAGGATTACCTTAAGCTCAGGAGAAAAAGATCAGAAGTGGGAGGGAGGAAGCCAAAGTGGTTAGAATTTGTGGAACAGAATACTGAAGGAAAAAAGAAGGAGCTGCACCAAGAAATAGCTCGAGAAACCTGTGGAGGAAACCAGGCACACCTTTAGATGAACACTGACCTGCCCACATGTGAAAGGGAAATACCCAGACCTGGGTAACTATTCTGCAAAGCAGTAGGCTAAACATTTCTGGTGCTCGCACATAAGCAGGAATAATTCGTGTTCCCACTAGCCAAATGGACAGAACTTACAATAAATACACAGGACAGGAAAATACCATCTTACTAGTTGGGATAAATTACTAGCCTTAGACTGAAGGCTGCCCCAGACATGCCCCCCAAATGCTTGATAGCAGCCTTGAAAGGAGCAAACTGATTCCAAATAACTTAATTGTCTACCAGAACTAAGTCCAACACTTTTTAAAGGAGCACCAAAAATTTCAGCACTCCAAAACGCAAATCCCAAAATATTCATGATCCAATCAAAAATTACTAGAAATGCAAAAAGCAAGAAAATATGAATGATTATCAGGAGAAAAAGTAACCAACTGAAATACCCAGAGATGAAAGAGATGATAGAGATGATAGAATTAGCATATAAGAATACTAAAACAGTTATAAATAAGTTCCATTATACAAGAAAGTAGAGGAAAAGGACAAATATGATGAAGCAATAAATGAAAGAATGAAAAGACCTGAGTGAAACTTATAAAGATGAAGAATACAATATCTAAAATATAAATATAGTAAAATATTATGTGGGATAAAAGGGATCATTTCATAATAATAAAGAGATCAAGTAATCAAGAGAATGTCAAAATGCTAAATATGTGTTACCCTGATATCCCAGCTTCAAAAGAAATTAAAGCTGATGGAACTGAAAGAAGAAGTAATAAAATTCACAGTTATAGCTGGAGATTTCAACATCTCTCTCTCTCTCAATGACTGATGGAACAGGAAGAAATAAAGTTAGTAAAAATATAGAATATTTGAACAACACTATCAACCAACTTGTCATTTATGTAACATTCCATCTCAGAATAGCACAATATACATTATTTTTAAGTGCATGTGAAATGTTTACCAAAATAGACCATATTCTGGATCATAGTGTAAGTCTCAATGAATGTAAAAGGATTTAAGTCATACAAAGTATGTTTTCTGACCACAAAGGAATTAAACTAGAAATCACTTACAGAAAGATACCTTAAAAATCCTCCCAAATGTTTGAAAATTAAACTACATACTTCTAAATAACCCCATGTGTCAAAGAAGAAATGACAAGAGAAATTAGAAAATATTTGAACTAAATAAAAATGAAAATATTTACACCTTAAATATACACAATAAACAAAGAAGAATCTCTGAGGGTGAAAAAAATGAAAACATAACATGTAAACATTTGTTGGCTGCAGCTAAAACAGTACTTAGAGAGAAATCTGTAGTATGTCATGCTAATGTAGGTAGATAGCTTGAAAATGAATGAACTAGCTTTCCACATAGCCCTATATGTATTAGGGAAACTAAATTTATAGTTTAAAACTTAGTCTTAGCAAATTAAGGCTAAGTTAATCAGAAGAAACAAAATAGTAAATAGTTTAAAAGAAACTGACAAAATAGGAAACAACAACAATAAAGAACAATCAATGATAGTAAAAGCTGGCTGGACCTGATGGCTCATGCCTGTAAACCCAGCACTTTGGGAGGCTGAGGCAGGCAGATCACCTGAGGTCAGGAGTTCGAAACCAGCTTGGCCAACATGAAGAAACCCTGTCTATACTAAAAATACAAAAAAATTAGGCAGATGTGCTGGTGCGCGCCTGTAATCCCAGCTACTTTGAAGGCCAAGACAGGAGAATTGCTTGAACACAGGAGGTGGTTGCTGTGAGCTGAGATCGTGCCACTGCACTCCACCCTGGGTGACAGAGTAAGACTCTATCTCAAAAAACAAACAAACAAACAAACAAAGCTAAAAGCTAATTTTGTTAGAAGATAAATAAAATGTATAAGACCCCTCCCCTGTGAGACTAATAAGACATAAAAAAAAAAAGAGATGAAAAGAGAAAGAAAAAAATTTAAAAAGAGAGAAGACACAAGTTACTAATATTAGGAATAAGAGAAGGGCCACCACTTCACCTTTGATAAATATTAAGAAGATACAAGGGAAAGGTGTGGACAATTTAAGTCAATAAATTCAACAAATGGAATAAAATGGACAAATGTCTTGAAAGACACAAACCTCACTTGAGCAGAAATGTTACCAATAGCCCTGTATTTATTAAGGAAATTAAATATGTAGTTTAAAACGTCCTCAACATAGAGAGTAATTTTACAGTGGAGGAACCTGGCAAGCCTGACTTCAGCAGGAGAAAGTTAGTATCAACAGTGATTCCAGTTAATAGTGCATACCGTGGTGTGATGTGATGGCAACAGCGCTTTACCTCTGTAGTCTTCCTCTCAAAAACCCATCGTCCCAGTATAGTTTCAGAAAACATCAAACAAAGTCCAGTGGATGAACATTCTACAAAATTCCTAACCCATATTCCTCAAAACTGTCAAGGTCATTGAAAACAAGGAAAGTGTGAGGAAACTGTCACAACCATGGTGAATCAAAAGAGACATGATGACTAGAGGTAATGTGTTGCCCATAACAGAAAAAAGACATTCAATAAAAAGAAAAGGTGAATAAAATGTGGACTTTCATCAATAATAATGCATCAGGCCCAGCACCGTGGCTCACGCTTGTAATCCCAGCACTTATGGAGACCAAGGCAGGTAGATTACTTGAGTTCAGGAGTTTGAGACCAGTCTGGTCAACATGACAAAACCCCATCTCTACTAAAAATGCAAAAAAATTAGCCGGGCACTGTGGTATGCGCCTGTAGTCCCAGCTACTCAGTAGGCCGAGGCAGAAGAATCACTTGAACCTGGGCAGCGGAGGTTGCAGTGAGCCGAGATCACACCACTGCACTCCAACCTGGGGGACAGAGCAAGACTCTATCTTAATTAAAAACAGAATAATAATAATAATGCACCAATATCAGGTCCTAGTTGTGACAAATGTACAATGCAAAATATCAATGGTAGGGGAAACCAGGTATGAAGTATATGGAAACTCTTGATACTAACTTCACATCTTTCCTGTAAATCTAAAACTATCCTATGATAAAAAGTTTACTGAAACACACACACACACACACAGAGAGAGAAAACTCCAAGCCCAGATGGCTTCACAGCTAAATTCTACCAAATATTCAAAATACAAATAATGTCAATTCTACACAAAATCTTCCAGAAAATAGAAGAGGGGGGAACATTTTCAACTCATTCTATGAGGCCAATATTGTTCTGATACCAAAACTATACAAAGACAGTAGAAGAAAAGAGAAGTACATACCAACACCTTTCAAGAACATAGTTAATGAAAATTCTTGACAAAAGTTTAGCAAATCAAATTTAGTAATATAATCCAGAACACATGATTATGAAGTAGGATTTATATCAGGAATGTAGGGTTGGTTCAACATGTGAAAAATTAATGTAATTCATCACATTAACAGACTTAAAAAGAAAAACCAGGCTGAGTATGGTGGTTTATGCCTGTAATCCCAGCACTTTGGGAGGCTGAGGCAGGAGGATATCTTGAGGTCAGGAGTCTGAGGCCAATCTGGGCAACATAAGTTAGACCCTGTCTCTACAAAAATTAAAAAATTAGCTGGGTGTGGTGGTGTACACCTTCAGTCCCAGCAACTCAGGAGGCTGAGGCCAGAGGATTGCTTGAACACAGCAGTTTGAGGTTGCAATGAGCGATTATCAAGCTACTGCACTCCAGCCTAGGTGACAAAGTGAGACCCTGTCTGAAAGAGAGAAAGAAAGAAAGAAAGAAAGAAAGAAAGAGAGAGAGAGAGAGAGAGGGAGGGAGGGAGAGAGAGAGAGAAAGAGAGAAAGAAAGAGAAAGAAAGAAAGAAAGAAAGAAAGAGAAAGAAAGAAAATATAGTCATCTCAATAGAAAGAGCATTTAACGAAATTTAATACCCATTTATGATTAAAAACATTCAACAAATAGAAGGGAAATGGAATAAAAATAGAAGGTAATTTTTCTCAGCCTGATAGATACATGCTTAGTGATGAAAGATGGAATGTTCCACCTCTAAGATCTGGAGCAAGGTAAGGATTCCTGCTTTTGCCCTTTCTATTTCATTTTGTACTGGAGGTGTTCATCAGTGAAATAAGACCAGAAAAAGAAGTCAAATGCATAGATGTAAAAGTGAAAAATAAAACTGATTGTATTCACAGGTGATGTGACATGATTATATATGTATAAAATAGTAATGAATATACAAAAATGGTAGCAGAATAGGTGTTTAGCAGTGCCAATATATAAAAATGAGTTGCATTTTTATCTACTAGCAATGAACAATTTGAAAATTAGATTAAAATATATACATATAAATATATACAATATATTTACAATTGCATCAAAAGAGCAAAATATAGTGATATATTTCACAAAATATGTACATGAGCTGTACACTGAAAACTATTTCATACAAAACAGGGCTGAGAAAAATTAGAGAAGATGTCAGCAAATGAAGAGATATTTCATAGGTTGGAAGACTCAGTAGTTTTTGATGTCATTTATTGCCAAATTTATTTACAGAATCCAAATCACAAGAATCACAATCCCAGCAGATTCCCTGGGTAGACATTTAGCATAGCAAGTCCTTTCTCTTTTCTTTCTTTTCTTTTCTTTTCTTTTCCTTTTCTTTTCTCTCTTTCTTTTTCTTTCTTTCTTTCTTTCTTTTTCTCTCTTTCTCTCTCTCTCTCTTTCTTTCTCTCGTTCTTTCTTTTCTTTCTTTTTCTTTTTTTGTGGAGATGAGGTCTCACTATATTGCTCTGGTCTTGAGCTGGGATTATAGGCATGAGCCACTGCACCTGGCCTAGAATAGCAAGCCGTTTCTAAAATTTTCATGGAAATGCAAATAACCTAGAATAGACAAAACAATTTTGAAAAATAAGAACCAAATTGGAATACTCACACTATCTAAGATGTGCTATGCAATATTCAGGAAAATGTGGTATTGGTGTGTAGATAGACATATAGATGAAAGGGACAGGATGTCAGCCAGAACGGCAGAGTAAGCGCCTCTGAAAATTCTTTCCTCCAGGACAATGAAATGATCGCTTGATTTATGATGGGGTTATGTCCTGATAAATCCATTGTAAGTTGAAAATATAAGTCAAAAATGCATTTAACACACCTAACCTACCAAACATCATAGCTTAGCCTAACCTACCTTAAACATGCTCAGAACACTTATAGTAGCCTACAATTGGGCAAAATCATCTAAGACAAAGCCTATTTTATAATAAAGTGTTGAATATTTCATGTAATTTGTTGAAGACTGTACTGAAAATGAAAAACAGAATGGTTACTTGGGTACTCCTGGTATGGTTTCTACTGAATGCGTATTGCTTTCACACCACTGTAAAAGTGAAAAATCTTAAGTTGAACCATTATATATCAGGGGTTGTCTGTTATGACAAAATTTGTCAGAACAACTTTTTCAGTTCTGGAAGTTAACCAAAAGCTTGTAGTGTTATAGAACCAAACTGGGATCCACTTGCTCAGTGCAGCAAAACCAGATATGCACACTGAGGTTTTGAAGTGGTAGAAAGGAAGGCATTTATTTGCACGGTGCCAAGCAAGGAGAACCAGGCAGCTAGTGCTCAAATCCTGACCTCCTCTATGGCTTGTAGGTGAGAGTTTTTAAAGGCAGGATTAAATTTCAGGATAGCAAAGTCACAGGCAAAACTGTAAATTAATACATGGAGGATATACATTGGTTTTGGCCAAAAAGGGCAGGATATCTTGAAGTGGGGACTTACAGGTCATAGACAGATTCAAAGGTTCTCTGATTTGCAGTTGGGTAAGGAAGCAAAGCTTTGTCCAAAAACTTGGAATCAGCAGTAAAGAATGTTAACTGGCTTGTGGGTGTGACTCCCTCCAGGCCCCTCCTGAAGAAATTTAGAACAAAGAGCAGAGGTCAGAGTTCATTCCTTGGTTTCCTCTTATCTGAGGGCCATGTGCCAGTGGAACTGTTTGGTGGGGTCTAGGTTTCTGAAAAGCAACTCAGAGACACATGTTAAGATGTTAGCTTTAGTTTCCACAGGGAACCAAACATCTCTGGATTCGAACTTCTTTGGCTATTGTTTTCAAGCTACTATCATTTTATTGCTTATCAAGTTATTATTTACTTTTCAAGGCTAGCTAGGTACCTGGAATTTCCCCTAAAGGAACTCAAGATTTTCCTTAATTTCCATGCTTGAGGGGGGTGGAGGTGAGGGGGCTCCCAGGTCCCGAAGAGGGGGTCCTTGCTTCATCTCAGTAGCAATCAAGAAAAACATCTGAATCTCAGTAAGAGCATTGAGCTTTGTGATGTTTTAACTTTCCCTATTCCCATCCCATCTAGCCAGGTCTGCAATAACCTTGAAAACAACAACAACAAAAAAAACAGCCCACAATAACAGTAGGCCTTAGAGACCTGCGGGATACAATCAAAATTACCAAGATACTCAAAATGAGAGTCAGATAAGGAGAGGATAGAGAGAAATGGGCAGAAAGAATATTTGAAGAAATAATAGCTGAAAACTCCCCAAATTTGGGCCAGGCGTCGTAGCTCATGCCTGTAATCCCAACACTTTGGGAGGCCGAGGCGGGTGGATCACCTGAGATCAGGAATTCCAGACCAGCCTGGCCAACATGGTGAAACCCCATCTCTACTAAAAATACACACACACACACAAATTTAGTCTGGTGTTGTGGTGCACACCTGTGGTCCCAGCTACTAGGGTGGCTGAGGCAGGAGAATTGCTCGAACTTGGGAGGCAGAGGTTGCAGTGAGCCGAGATCGCACCACTGCACTCCAGCCTGGGCGACAGTGCGAGACTCTGTCTCAAAACAAAACAAAACAAACAAACAAAACACAACCTCCCCAAATGTGATGAAAAACATTAATCTACACATCCAAGGAGTTTAACAAACTCCAAGTACGATAAATGCAGAGAGAGCCACTTCTAGACACATCATAATCAAATTGTTGAAAGTCAAACAAAAAGACAGAATTTTGAAAGCACTAAGAAACAAGCAACCCATCAGGTACAAGAATACCTCAATAAGAGCAGCAGCTGACTTCTCATTGTAAACCAGAAAGGCAGAAGCAGTGGGGTGATGTATTCAAAATACTGAAATAAAAATGACTATCAATCAATAATTCTATATCCAGCAAAAACATTCCTTCAATGAAAGAGAAATTAAGACATTCCCAGACAAACAAAAATTGAGAGAATTTCTTTCTAGCATACTTGTCCTACAAGAAATACTAAAGGAAGTACTTAAGACTAAAATACAAGACCAGTAGACAGTGACTTGAATCCATGTGATAAATAAAGAACACTGGTAAATAAAGAACACCTAAAGGTAACTCCATGGGCAAATATAAAAGTATAAATATATTTTTTTGTTTCTAGCCCCTTTTCCTCTTAACTGATTTAAAAGACAATTACATAAATCAATAATTAGGCCTAAGGTACAAAATAGAGAGTCCAGAAAGAGACCGTAACATATATAGTCCATTGATTTTTGGCAAAGATACTAAGATAATTCAATGGGGAATGGATTGCCTGTTTAACAAATAGACTCGAACTAAGTTCATTCTAAAAATGAACCTTAGACCATATATAAAATTTTACTCAAATTGGACATAGACCTAAACTTAAGACCTGAAGCCATAGAAGAAACTTCTAGAAGAAAAAGTAGGACTATATTGTGACTCACGTAGAGCAAAATTTTTTTTGATAGGACACAAAGCACTGTCCTATAAACTATAAAATGGTAAGTTGATAAATTGGACCTCATCAAAATGTCAGCTATTTCTCTTTAGAAAACACTGATAAGGTAAGGCAAGCCACAGCCTGGGAAAGAATGCTTGTGAAACATGTATCTGATAAAAGATTTTAATCCAAACTTTATGAAAATCATTTTTGTATGTGTTAAAATATATATAAACATGAAATTTACTATGTTAACTATGTTTAAGTGTGCAGGTCTATGATACTGAGACAAAATCCAAAATCTACCTTTTGGGGTAATTTTCCAGACAGGTAGGTGATCCTCCCTTTGCTGTTCATTCTCCTGAAGGTTCTAGGCTACTTTTCAAACGCAGGAAATTACCTCATAAAACAATGTGCCTGCCATCCTCCATGATTCAGAGCAGCATGTCACCATGAATTTAAGAAAATAAAATCACAGACCACAGTAAAATGGATTTCATGGTCACAGTGGTGTTTATGAAACACCTCAGCTTCTTAAGCACAGACTTTAATAATTTAATGTTGTTTTCTGCTGCGACACTAAGATTTTCTGAGAGAGAGAAAGCCAGCAGTAAGATAAAGCCTACATCTTCCTCCATTTTCATGGCAGCAGAACTAGTGTCTCTCCTGCCATTCTTTTTGCTGTTGTTGTTGAGATGGAGTCTCGCTGTGTCGCCCAGGCTGGAATGCAGTGGCGTGATCTTCGCTCACTGAAACCTCCGCCTCCCGGGTTCAAGCGATTTTCCTGCCATTCTTAATGATGCCTGGCTATAGACGTCTCTCTTTACACCAGCGCCTTGTCTGGGATGTCTGTCTCCTCTTGCTATGCAGGATAAAGGCCCAGTTCTTAAAATGTTTAGCAAAGAAAAAGGATTTCAATATTTCCAATTGGTCTAATTTATTTTAAATTCTGGATCCATACTTTAAAAGCAAAATCAACTAACATGTAATAACATAAAAACCAAACCAAACCAAACATCTAGTAACCAGCCATATTGACCAGATACAATATGTTTCACAATCACTAGCTCTCTGGTGGACTTATTATTGTTACTAAAATTTTCCACTTAAAGCTATATATCCAATATTTTAAAATATATTTTAAAATTAAAAATGTGTATATAGAAAGTAGTACGTATAAAGCCACTCTAAAATTTGGAAAATAGAAAATAAATGAAGAAGGTAACTAGTATTACCCTAATTCCACTGGCCAAGAATTACTGTTAGCAGTTATTTAATAGGTTTTTTTTTTAATGCATATGGACTCAGATTAGGTATATTTATAAGAACATACTGTATACACTCTTTAATAGGCTGCTTCTTTTTCTACATTTAATAATTTACTATGAGCATTCAGTCATCAGATTGTTTTCCAAAATAGTATTTTTAATGCTTTTTGTAGCATTCTATCACATGTGTTTCATCATTTGTACAACCTAGATCTAATTAGCCAGGTGTGGTGGCTCACGCCTGTAATTCCAGCACTTTGGGAGGCCGAGGCGGGAGGATCATGAGGTCAGGAGTTCAAGACTAGCCTGGCCAACATGGTGAAATCCCGTCTCTACTAAAAATACAAAACTTAGCCAGGTGTGGTGGCGCACGCTTGTAATCCCAGCTACTCGGGAGGCTGAGGCAGGAGAATTGCTTGAACCCAGGAAGTGGAGGTTGCAGTGAGCCGAGATCGTGCCACTGCTCTCCAGTCTGGGTGACAGAGCAAGACTCCATCTCAAAAAAATAAAAAAATAAAAAATAAAAAATCTAATTTAAAAAACTCAGTTGTTTCTATTTGTTTGCATTTAAATAACACATACTTACATATTTACCTTTAGTACATCTCTGTTTTCATAGGATGAATTCCTAGATGATATAATTTCCTAGATGATACAGATGATAAATTTCTATAATTTCTGAGGAGATAAACCTAGGACTTTGACATTCCCTAGAATGTCTTGGGCATTCCAATCAAGAACCTGTTCCTCCAATAAACTCCTTTCAAATAGTTCTTATAGTTCAGCTGCAATCCTATTACTCGCTGAAGGCCTTTAACAGCATCTCCTGAATCAGATATTTATTTCTTCCCCTGTCATTCCTACATCCTTTTTCCACTTATATACCAGGTGCTATCTGGTATATAAGTATATACCAGATATAGTGATATATATATCTGGTATATAAGTATATACCAGATATAGTGATATATATATCTGGTATATAGGCATATAAGTGTATATCTGGTATACACTGCTAGAGATAATATATATCTCTACTCCTCACAGTGCCCTGATGTAGGTAGTGTTGTCTTCGTTTGATAAATATGGAATTTGATATTGAGAGAAGTTCAAAAACTTGCCCAAGGTCACATCACTAATAAATGGTTATTTTAATCCCGGTGTGCAAAGCCTGTATTCTTTTCCTTACTGGGTTTCACTAATGTTCTGTCTAACTGCAACAGAAGCATCGTGGTTTAGATCACACAGGCTCAAGCCAGTCTGCCTGGATTTGAATCCCAGTGATTTGAATCTAGCCTGTGACCTCACGTAAGTTATTGTCCTTGTCTGCATTCATTTCTTCATCTGTAAAATGTGCATAATAATGGTACTCAACTCATAGGGCTGTGGTGAGGATTAAATTGCTTAATATACATAAAGTGCTCAGATTTTTGCCTGGCACAATGGAAGTATTAATTACTTTCATCATCATCATCATCATCATCATCATCTTTTTGTTGTTGTTATAGTCACAGTTGTAGTTTACTGCAGTGAAAGGATACAGATTAAAATCAGTAAAGCAAAAGACACACATGGCAGAGTCCAGGAGAAACCAGCAGGAGCTCCTAGTTATTCTTCAGTGGTGCAGTGGTACAGACAGCACTTAATTCTCCTAGCGCCAATGTATGAAAACACATCATCATCATTACTGTTGCTGTTACTATTAGTGTTACTATTACACTCCAGGCAAAGCAGCCCGACTAGTCATTTCCCAAGCTTAATTTCATTTCTAAATCTATGTCTTTGCTCACCCTATTTTCTACTCTTGGCATGCTTGTCCCATCTTTTCATGTGACTAACTTTGTGCCTCTCTTTCTTGATGAAACAGATGAAACAAATTCTCTCTATCCTTCCACAAGTGCTCCCTTCCTCATCATTGCCTGGTCTTTCCCTCTTCTTTTCCACCACTTGTCATTCTTTTATGTTGTTCATCCTATCTGTCCTGTTTTGGAGTCTTGCATGTACCTGTTTACTTCCTTACTAAACCAAAAGCCCACTGAGGGCTGAGGCTGTCCTGGGAACTGTCACGTGTTGTTGTGAAGTGAAGCCAGATAGAGCATGTGTAATGTCCAGGTCTGTTCCTTTACTGGCCCCATTTCTAGCTCCTGAAAGTTGTTTAACTCCTCTGTGTCATGTTTTTTTTCACCTGTAAAGTGGACATTATAATGAGAACTACTCTGTGGGATTATTGGAAGGATCAAAGACATATATAGGCCAGGTGCAGTGGCTTATGCCTGTAAGCCCTACACTTTGGGAGGCCAAGGTGGGAGGACTGCTTGAGCTCAGGAGTTCAAGACCAGCCAGGGCAACATTGGTTGGTTCAAGACTAACAGGTTCAACATTTTGTAGGACCCTGTATCTACAACAAACAAACAAAAACACAAAACAAAAAAACCCTACAAAAATTAGCTGAGTGTGGTGGCATGCAGCTGTAGTCTTAGCTACTTGGAAGGCTGAGGCAGGAGGATCCCTCAAGCCCAGGAGTTCAAGGCAGCAGTGAGCTATGATAGCATCACTCTACTTCAGCTGGGGCAACAGCAAGACCCTGTCTAAAAAAAAAAAAGCCATGAGTAATATGTCTGGACCACAGTAAGTGCTCAATAAATGCTAGTAATCAAAGGTGACATAGTAGGCACTGAGGAAATGTTAGTTGAGTGAAATGCAGGCACTCATGACTCATGCTTGGTCACTAGACATTTGTTGAATGGTCTCCTCTTTTGTATCTGCTTGTAAAGTTATGTAGATTCTCTCTGGTTGTTAACTGGTATGATTAGGGATATTGCCTAAGACTAGTCTTGTTTGAGATGGTGATTGGAGTGAGAGTGGTAGAGGTAATGGTTGAGCTCTAATCTCTGGGTCAAAAAATGAAAATATTGGTAAGTCTTGGGGGAAATACAGGGGAAAAGCTCTCTGGCAGACAATTCTTTAAAATTTCTCCAGAAGTTAAACTGTTCTGGGAACACACACTCCCTCTGATGCCAACTTCAACCCCCCTGCCCTGCTGAAGGTACACTGGGCTACAGCAATAGGAGCTTGGGCTCTAGGGCAGCATCCAAAGAGGAGATCAAGCATACACAGGCACGAGGGAAGCTGCAGTTGTCTAGTGACATTTTGTGGTTCCCTAGAACTCTTCACTCAATCCCAAAGAACAACAGGGCCACCCGTAGTCCTGTTGGCTTACTCACATTCTGACCTCTGGCTGTACCTGAAATTACTTTCCCACACTCAGGCTTTCACAATTTCCCTCTCTCTCTCTTTTTTTTTTTTTTTTTTGCGACAGAGTCTTACTCTGTTGCCCAGGCTGGACTGCAGTGGCGCGATCTCAGCTCACTGCACGTTCTGCCTCCTGGGTTCACGCCATTCTCCTGCGTCAGCCTCCTGAGTAGCTGGGACTACAGGCACCCTCCACCACGCCCAGCTAATTTTTTGTATTTTTAGCAGAGACGGGGTTTCACCGTGTTAGCCAGGATGGTTTCGATCACCTGACCTCATGATCCACCCGCCTAGGCCTCCCAAAGTGCTGGGATTACAGGCATGAGCCACTGCACCCGGCTCACAATTTCCCTCTCTTAGTTGGGGGTATACAGTGTTAAATAAAATGTATAGGAGGCCGTTATTTTGAACTAAGCTCTTGTGCCAAGCCCCTACAGACAAACCAAAATGGAGTCACTTGGGTTAAGTGCCACATGATCAAACTGAAACTTTAAAAAAACAGAAAAAATCCCCAAGCGGGCCAGTTTTTCCAAAAGCAGATTTAGAGCAACCAATCTATAAGGGCCCAGTCAATCTGAGCTGGCATGATAAGGAAGCCTCCTCTGCTTTAGCCCTTTCAGAGAAAGTAACCTGAAGTAACCTGATGTTAACCAACCCACTTTTTCTGTATTAAGCTGTTTCCTTGTTTCTGTTCAAGTTACCTTATAAAAACTGACTGTTCTGCTAGGCCTAGTGGAACGCCTTCTATTTTTTTAGACAGGATGCTGCCCAATTCATGAATCATTAGTAAAAGTCAATTAGATATTTAAACTCCATTTGTTGAAATTTTGTTTTTGGCAGCAATCTGTTTTGGTTCTTTTAGTGAATACCCTAAGAATCACAACATATGTTTCTAATGTATCAAAAGCTAACGTTAATCTGCCCTTACCTTTCTTCTGGATAACATACTGCCTCTCTGCAAAAATTACTGTTTTATACCACATAGTGCTAAAATCAATTTTTCCAACCATGGTGATTGAGCCCTTCCACTATTAAATGGGCTACATTAAGGGAGGTGAACAAGTTTCAATTTCCAGGCCAACATCAATCAATTTGTAACAGAGTTCTGGGAAGGATTCTAAGGCAATGTTCAGGTTCAGAAGGGGGTTTAAAAAAAAAAAAAAAGCCATAAGGTCTTCTACAAGCAAAGGATGAGTCCAGTAGAAATCAGGGATTGGATCTGAGATTAATCAGGCCTGGCCAATGAAAGACTGTAGCAACCCAAAGGCTCCCCAAGGGTTATTTTAGAGTTTCCTGGATTATCGTAGTGCATTGCAATCTAAACACACGTGATCCTCAAGCAGGAGGGCCACTCCACGTCCAGAGGTCCTTTCCTGGTGAGAAGGCACACCCCACAAATGGAGATCTGTGAGTGATGTGATACTTGTGCTTATACCAGGCTAGTCACCATCGCAATAGGGAAATGGAAAGATTTATCAGAACAGGAGAAAATCAAACAGAAAGGGGAGTGAAAACACCCAAGCCAAAAAGAAATGCCCACTGCTGAGACAGCCAGGTGGGACGGGGTCCCCGGAGAAACTCTAACCAGCCTGCACACTAGAAGGAGCGCAGGCTGGAAGGAGCGCACGCTGGAGTGGAGCCACAGAAGTTTGTGCCGTTTGAAGGGGAGGAGCCCAGCCCCTGCCCCTCCTGTGTGGAACCTGTGATTCAGTTCGCAGGCGGAAAGCACACTAGCAGGGACTCTGGCTTCACTGAGTCTCTGTTTCCCCTTTACTTCGTTTTTCACCTAAAGAAACCCTGCCTTACTGACTCTTCAAATTGTCTGCGAGCCTAATCATCTTTTGTGGCCGTGGGACAAGGACCCCGTCTTTAGCTGAACTAAGGAAAAATCTCGCAACACTGCTATGAATAAAATGTAGAGCACTTGACCCACTGACAAGGGTGGGAGGTGCAGGGATGGGGCCCAGCCCTGAGGTGGCCTTAGGAGGCCTGGGTCCTGTTTCTTCTGATGATCAATATGTCACTGTCAGATTTCCTTAAGTTACTGTGGTGTGAAATTGACTCAGAGAAAACAAGGCTGGTTGAGTGTTGAGTGACAGGTGAAAAAGAAGATAAACCCCCTCCTGGGCATAGGCTTTTAAAACTGGAGACCTGTGGTCAGGTGAAGTGGTGCCTATAATCCCAGCACTGTGGGAGGCTAAGGCAGGAGGATCTCTTGAGCCAGGAGTTTGAGACCAGCCTCGGCAACACAATGAGACCTCATCTCTACCAAAAAAAAAAAAAAAAAAAAAAAAAAAAAAAAAAAAAAATAAATAAATAAAAATAAAAAGTAAGAAAAAAAAGAATAGCCAGACATGATGATATGTGCCTGTAGTTTCAGCTACTTGGAAGGAAGGCTGAGGCAAGAGGATCACTTGAGCCAGGAGTCCAAGGCTGTACTGAGTTATAATCACACTACTGCAATCCAGCCTGGGGAACAGAACAAGACCCTGTCTCAAAATAATTAAATATGTAAATAAAGATCAAATTGGAGACCGTTCTTTTCCAAGTCAGCACTTGGAGCTCCTGGAAGTTCCCAGGGAATGATACCTCCATTCCGTTCATTTGCTGACAAGATAATCCGCCCTCTGGGACACCCAGGGCAGGGAAGAAAGTCTGATTTCTTCCCCTTCTACTCTGGAGGCCTTGAAAGCTAGAGGGAGAGACAGGTAAATATAATGGAACCTCCTAGAGAAGTAGGCTTTCTCTAGAGGCAAGGGCCATGCATGTTGAGCTCCAGTAAGATACAGGTGGATACAAACTGAGCAAGCCAGGCACTGCTTCATATTGCTTCTGAAAGAGACATGAGCACAAAGTGACATTTCCCCTCACCCCTCTAGACACAAAATGAAAACACTGAAGAAGAAACCAGACGTGAAAAAATGTGAAGCTTAATTGGGGTCTGGTTCTTAATCATTCTAATCTAAACGCACATGATCCTCAAGCAGGAGGGCCACTCCACGTCCAGAGGTCCTTTCCTGGTGAGAAGGCACACCCCACAAATGGAGATCTGTGAGTGATGTGATACTTGTGCTTATACCAGGCTAGTCACCATCGCAATAGGGAAATGGAAAGATTTATCAGAACAGGAGAAAATCAAACAGAAAGGGGAGTGAAAACACCCAAGCAAAAAAGAAATGCCCACTGCTGAGACAGCCAGGTGGGACGGGGTCCCCAGGTACTAGAAGGAGCGCAGGCTGGAAGGAGCGCAGGCTGGAAGATTAGATTAAATCTAATCTTAATCTAAACGCACAGAACCAATAGGATAGACATACAGGTATATAAAAAAAGATATATGATGAGGGACTGATTCATGTGATTATGGAAGGCGAGAAGTCCCTTGATCTGCCGTCTGTAAGTTGGAGGACCGGGAAAGCCGGTGGTGTAGTTGCAGCCCGAGTCTGAGAGCCTGAGAGCCAGGGGGCTGATGGCGAAGTCCTGGTTTCTTACACCAGGAGTGCTGATGTCTCAAGACAGGAAAGGATGGATGTCCCAGCTCAAGCAGAGAGAGCAAATTCACCCTTCCCCTGCCTTTTTGTTGGATCTGGGCCCTCAAGGATTGGAGGATTCCTGCCCACATGGGTGAGGGCGATCTTTTTCATTCAGTCTGTTAGTGGTGGCGAATCCATACGGTCTGCAGCAACCTCAGTTCTTGCTTCCTCAGAAGAAAGACTTTGACGGAGGGGTGTAAGGCAGAGTGAGAGACCGAGGCAAGTTTTAGAGCAGGAACAAAAGGATATAAAGAACACTTGGAAGAGGGCCAAGCCGGTGACTTGAGAGATTCGAGTGCCCAGTTTGACCTTTGGCTTGGGGTTTGGTATGTTGGTACACTTCTGGGGTCTGCGTCACTTCTCCTGGGATTCTTCCCTTGGGGTGAGCTATCCTGCATAAGCAGTGGGAGGGGCCTAATGTGCACTGTGTTTTCCAACATTGTGCACATGCTTGCCTGAGGCATTCTTCCCTTGCCAGTCGAGTGTTCCTAGAGGAAGGTCACATAGCAGTTAAACTCCACCGTTTTGCCTCTTAGCGTGCATGCTTAACCTACTCACCCAACTCCTGAGATCTTGTCAGGAAGTGGCTGATCACTGGCTTCAGGTGTTTTCTACTTATTGGGAGACTGCTTTTTACATGGTGCCAGCTGTGCCCCAAAGTTATTTTAGAGAGACAGTTAACAACTGTCTGGCCATCACCTGATGGTTGCCTAACATTCCTGGTTGTTGGGGGAGACTTTCCTGCTCTGCTTATATCTGCCTAAATACCTTTTGTAACAAATCCGCCAATTGAAATGCTAACTTCTTCCAGGAATACCCTCACAGACACACCCAGAAATAATGTTTCACCAGCTATCTGGGCACCCTTTGGCCCAGTCAAGTTGACGCAGAATTAACCATCACAGTGACCATCTGTTCTTAACAGGCTTAATCTGCCAGCTCTGGACCAGGGGAAGGGGCAGTGCGTTTTGCCTGTGGAGGTCTGTTTCCTCATCTGCAGCTCCTTGTGGGAGTCTTGGTTGTCTTCTTGGGTCAATGGGATCCCGATCTCTAACTCATCATCGTTGTTACAGGCACCATTTGAGGTAACACATGGCCAAGAACACTATAAGCTATAAAGCGAGGCATAGATATTATATTTATTAAGTGAGACCAATTACATAGTAAACAGTTGTAGAAAATAGTGGAATAAGCTAATCAACAACTTATATTAGAAACCTCATGCCAGCAAAGCACAGGGAACACAAGGACATGTGAGGACGTTGGTGGTGCACATAGTAACGTGGGAAAGAGGTCAAAGGTGAGGTTTGGGCAATGGGTGTTGTGTGAGTTCTGAGAAGAGCTCGGTGAAGTCAGAAGAGAGTAAGGATTTGAAATCAGTGAGGACAAGGCGGGCAATCTTCTAGGCAGACAGAATCATACCATTCGTTCATTCATTTTGAAAATTATTTGCCCAACATATGCCTATTGTATGTTTGATCTGCATCAGGCATAGAAGGAAATGCCTAAAGGCAAGAATGTGCAGTGCATACTTGGAAGTCTCTGAATAGAGAGAGAGACAGAGAGAGAGAGAGAGAGAGAGAGAGAGAAAGACAAAGGGGAGGAGCGGAGAGAGAGGGAGAGAGTGAGCTAAAGGCATGTTGTGGCCAGATTGTGGTGTGCTCTGCATGAAAGCATGGCTTTATTCTGTAGGTGCAGTGTCACTGCCCTTGAAGACAGAACAAGGAGAATGAATAACTCTTTCCCTCTGTTTTCAGTGGATGCTTACCTTATGAATGGAACCATATTTAAGGAGCAGATTAGGAGGTATTGAACAACAGACTGCCCAGATCAGAGATACTTTTTTAAGTTCTAGGAGCCTGTGAGCTTCCAGAGTTGTGCCAGTTCCAGGCATCTGAATTATAAAAGGACATGGCTGGCTCAAACCTGGTCCCTGCCTCTATGACTCGCAGTTCCTTTACATGCAGGGAAGTCCTGTTCCGAGCTCCCTGAAGCCTTTGACTGTTCAAAGCCTCTTAGGATGGAGAAGATTCCTGGGAATAAAATGCATCCATCCTGGGAGAGGTTTGTAGGGGAGCCACTTTGTTGTGAGGCAAAACACAAGGCCCTGATGGATGGCTGGGCCAGTAAGTGTCACCTGCAATCAAGGAGTCAGTGATGTGGAGGAGGGGCTTTAATCACACTTGCTTCCAATGTGTTCTGAGAGTGCAAGGAAGATGAGTACAAACCCAAGCCTTTATTATTTCTTCATCCTCCCCGCTTACTGCTGGGTAGAAGGTTGGTTGTATGAATTGTATGATGGAAGAGATGTGGGTAGAAGGTTGGCTGTATGAATTGTATGATGGAAGAGATGTGGGTAGAAAGTTGGCTGTATGAATTGTATGATGGAAGAGATGTGGGTAGAAGGTTGGCTGTATGAATTGTATGATGGTAGAGATGTGGGTAGAAGGTTGGCTGTATGAATTGTATGATGGAAGAGATGTGGGTAGAAGGTTGGCTGTATGAATTGTATGATGGAAGAGATGTGGGTAGAAGGTTGGCTGTATGAATTGTATGATGGTAGAGATGGCCTGAGGCTGGCAGAGAATCTGGTGGCCTGGTTTCTATTGCTGCTCTCTTACTGGCTGGTCATAGGATTTGGGAAGTCACTTGGTCTGTCTGAATCTCAGTTCATTCACTTATAAACGGAATGTTTTGGGATTAGAGCTGTGGTCCTCACCTGGAAGGTGGGTGTTAGCAGATAGGTACATCAGCCTCCTGGGGAAAATGGAAGGGTAAGTATATGGACTGAATGTTCATGTGCCCCCAAACGTCACATGTTGAAATCCTACCCCCCAAGGTCATTGTATTAGTCCATTTGCATTGTTATAAAGAATACCTAGGTAATTTATAAAGCAAAGGGGCTTATTTGGCTCACAGTTCTGTAGGCTGTATAGAAAGTATAGTACAGCATCTGCTGCTGGTGAGGCTTCAGGAAGTCAAGATTGTAAATCATAGTGGAAGGGGAAGAGGAGCTAATATATCACATGGCGAGAGAGAGGGAGAGAGAGAGGGAAAGCAAGAGGGAAGGGAAAGAGAGAAGGGAGGTGCCAGCCTCTTTTAAGCAACCAGATCTCACATAAA